>NC_057922.1:52835254-54270254 GCF_018873765.1 Telopea speciosissima
TGCAGGGGCTTCGCAGCCTGGTAGCGATCCCCCTCGCATAAAGTATATTCTCATAGGGAAGAGGTTTCATGTATGGCTCAAGTTGGTCCGAGTCACGGTCAATTCTAGCCAGCTCAAGGGTGTGAATCCCCCCCCCCCAACTTAACCTAGGCCAATCTTTACCTCAGGTTCAAGTTTCACAACCCACGTCTAGCGGTCTAACCTCATGAAGTTGGACTCGATTTACCATTGTAGCTTCGAAAGAAGATTCATTAAATTTTACTAGGGAAAAGAAGGCTGCTAAGCTGCATGGCACTAACACCCATACACAGGAAGGGCAAACTAACCGTCCTGCCCCCTGTGCAATGAAAAATCCCACCTTGTTGGATGCCCATACATGTGTTTTCATTGGCCCCCATGCTGGTCTATGGGTAATGCAGCCTTGCAACAATCCCTCTCCTCACACGCCTTGCCATGTGTAAACTGATGTGGCTATTCAGATTGTTAGGTGAAGAGGTCATGGTCTAGACTAGTAGGTGTCGGATTTCAGAGCCTAACTCAATCAAGGGAGAAGGTTCTTTGAGCTCTTTGAGCAAGCGACATAGAAGAGCTCACAATTGAAGTGTGGCAAACCAGTATCACACATCGGAGGGCAGCACAGTCATTTTATGTGAAGAGGAGAGAAAGATAGACACAAAGGTGCTAGCGTAACTTACCCCAATCAAATATCCTCCCATGTTTTTGCATGCATCCCATGTATGTCGATACATGCCTAAGTACTCCAACCAATTACTATGCATTCTCCCATGACCCTAGATTTTCAAAGCTCATTTTTGTCGGATGGCAAAGTCTCATATGGATGAGGCTTGATATGCAGTGGTCTAACAGTCACAAATTTGTCCCTAGTTGATTTGCCACGTGACAATTTTTAATAGAAATCTACCACGTAGTGCACCGATCTGGTGGTGCACTGCGGTACGGCCTTGCAAGCTCTACACGTGGATGCGGTGACATCCAACAGTGCCATGCTCGAGAAGAAAACAAAAAAAGAAGTGCAATCGAGTTTGGCACTGTTGGATGCCGCCGTGTCCACGTGTCGAGCTTGCAAGACCACACCGCAATGCATTGTCAGATTGGTGCGCTGCAGAAAATTTTTTCCGTGTGAACAGGGCTCCCTTTGTTTACGTAGACTATACAAACTTGTTCGATGTACATTGCACCAATTAAGTTGCCATGGAGCAGATATTTAGGTCTCTTTTTTTTTCGGTAAAGATATTTAGGTCTCTTAACCGCAAAAAAGAGACCCAGCTTGCTGGACTTCCTATTGGCATTTTTCAACTTTAACCCAGCCCAGCTATGAACTGGAGTGGACCTAATCAAGCTCAGGTTAATGTTATCAAATTGCATCAGCCCATTGTGTGATGGTGGATGGTTGGTGGTTGGATGGGTGTGCTTGGAATTATTTATTTAAGGGAAAAGACTCTTGGAACCTAAGCCTAAGGTTTTTCCTACGTCATCTCACATAGGTATTATTTTTTGGGGGCTCTGTTCTCTGCAGCGCAGGTTGCGCCCAAGCACATGGGGGTGGGTGCAATGACTACCCTGCCCCCCTGCACAGGCTATCCATGTGCCTAGGCGCAGCCTGCGCTGCGGCACAAAGAACATTCTCCTATAATTTTTTTTCTTTCTTAAAAAAATAATAAAAAATCATATTGTATGATGGCATAGGAAACACCTTAGGCTTAGGAAACCTTCCCCTAATAATAATAAGGGGAGGGTTTTTTGAACCAATGAACCTACAACATTTCCTACACCCCTTACAATGAAAATTTTAATTCATTTTTGTAAACAGAGAAAAATAATTATAAAGTCCAATGGAAGAGGGCGTGGGAAATGCCTAAGATCCAGAGACACTTTTCCCTAATAATAAAAATGTTTCATAGGTTTTGTTTTGTTCAAAATAAAATGAAAAGAAAAGAAATGGATTTAGAGCAAAAAGTGAAAAATATAGAACAAGCTATGCAATGTGAGATGTATTTGTGTATTCTTTTGTCTATATTTTTTTGACAGTATGTATTTTAGTTATTGAAACTATCATATTCAATATTGAAGTCACTTTCTTTAACTTTTATTTGAATTTCTAATTTAAATACTAGGATTTTAAAGATGCAGAATGATACGACAAAGAAATCTATTTGAGAAATTCAATTCCCATATTTTACTCATATTTAAAGTTAGTAACAGAATTATGGTTATAAGAATCATTTTACGTATCATATTTAATTTCATTTCTTTTCATTCTCTTTTACTTATATACGTAAAGAAGAGAATTAGGCAGGGCAAACTGGGAAGGGAAACAACTCCTTTGACATAAATGGCACTATTTGACTCTCTGAGTTTTTTTATTTTCCTTTACCTTGACCATGTGGGTCCTGTGTAGATTATACCATTCCCTACACTACCATTTATGTGACGTGAAGATTTCCCACACTGGTGTCATGGGAACTTGTCTCTAAATGCAATAGATTTTCTTAAGTATAACCGTCTCCTATTGTTATATCCCAGCAATCATCTAATAATGGTATGGATTTCGTTTAAGAATATATCATTTTTTCAAGAGAGAGTGTGATTGGAAGTTAGTATAAGAATGTTCAATCATTACTTGTTAAAAATTTTACATGTTATGTTTGGCTGTTGTTGTAGATTCCAACATTAACGAACCCCCAATTCTAGCCAACTGAAGGGTGTGAACCCCCCTCCTCAACTTAACCAGTCCAATCTTGACTTTGGCTTCAAGTTTTACAACCCTAGTTGGTCTTTACAAGGACATGCCCTAGTAACATAAACTTTCTCAAAATCTGGCATGGTTAGGCACAACCAACTCGAAATGATTACCATTACGTTCCGTTTATTATTTTAAAGGTCTTTCTTTTAATTAATTTGATGGTGCAGATCAACAAGGTTTGCCCCTCAAAACATATGGAGGTTTTAGAAGAAGTGTATTGGGCACTCTCCACATAGCACAAATGATAAAATTCAGTTTCTGATGCAAGCTGGTGTATCCCCCTACTAACTGAGCATCAAGAAGGAAAGGAACAGAGGATGGCACCATCACTTGGCCAACATCTCACCATCCTCCCCCAACCAATGCGTGTCCAGAATTTGTAGGTTTTCAATTTTCTCCAATATCTCAGCCTCATCAATCCATTGCACATAGAGATTCACTCCTCTAGGGTTACTCAGGTTCTTCTCAATTTCCCCAAACTTCAAGATGTTTAAGGGGCGCTGTTCTCTGTACATTAAGTCACCAGGTATCTATACACAAGAAAAGTATCCAATAATAAATTTAGGAGTACAATAGGAAGATATTAGGACAAGAAATCAATAACTGAATAGAAAAGTACTTGATTTGATCGTAGATACCTCCAAAGGTCGCATTTGAGATTGTCCATGTTGCCTCTTTTTTGTATGTCAAACTCAACAGTTTGCAGCGAATGCACAAGAGGACCAATGATATCCGCATTAGCCTGTTCAATATCAAACTATGTTCATTATTGAACTACAGGAATGACCCAATATATGAAAATAAAAGCACAGAAAAACCAAGTACATTTATTATTTCCTTCCTAAATTTCTTCAAGAAAAATCCATCTTTAAAATCAGGAGCAGGGCTTTAGAATTTCATCAAAATAAGCCAACTTAAATAACAGATGAAACCCAATTATTTTTGTGTGGAAATTATTATTTTTGTGACCACAAAAAAATTTGAGCCCAATCTATTTCATAAAACATTGGAGAAAGTGATATATATAATCACTCAGTTATTTAGAGGTAGACACCAGCTTGCATGATAGATTGGATTTTATTATTTATACCATCAGACTGATATCAGAGTGCCCAACACACATATTTCATGAGTTCTTATCATTTGAATGATATGATTAATTCATCATTTGAAGGGCAAAGTTTGTTGGTCTGCACCATCGACTTAAAAGACTTTTAAAATAACAACATTATAATCATGTGCTTCAGGCATGTTTGACGTATCAGTCTATCCGGATCGGTATAGGCACCCACCGATACAAATTTTTGGCTGATCCAATATCGACTTAATGGTTCAGGCCAAGGGTAAAAATGTTTTACAATTTGAATTTTAGAGAAAACAAGGAAAAATTGTATAATCTCGATCGATATAGGCCGATCTGGATTGGTATTGGCAACGACCGATACCATGAACTTAAACCATGCCATGAGCAGAGGTGCTCATCAGCTTGAATAATATACCACCATAGATTTGGGCAGTGCAAGGCAGACATGCAAGCACAAAAATTTATGTTGGAATGCGGAATAGCAAATCAAAATCCGATTGTCAAGAACGTCTCCTCACACGCGTTAGGGTACTTGTGAGAGAAATTAGAATTACCTTGAGATTCATAAAGGAAAATCCTCCAATATAGAATCCAACACTTGTACCTATCAACGCCTGATGGAAGAAACTCCTTTAATGATGAATTTTCTAATGGAGAAGAGACTTTCTTTTCTTCTCTTTGTAATCCTCACTCAATTCTCGTACGACTATAATGATTAGGGTTTTCCATCGTCAACATATTTATAATTAAGCATCTTTAAAATTAACAGTTGTGATCAGGCCAATTGGTGTAATCCAATAGGATGATCTCACAACTTGTCCATATCACATATAAGGACAATTCGTGTGAGATGTAACAATTTAACCCCCAAGTGAACAACCAATATCAGAGAGTCTTAACCGATGATTGGGCACAAAGTCATTTTTGAAACACTTTAAAAAAATAATTATATTTTTAGGGAGAGGGTTGGACACGCCGCCTGCTCTAGGTAAGTGGGTAGCCTTGCCCAATAGGTGGGGCAGGGTGGTCCTTTCCCATGGGTAAGGGGGAGAAATAGACACACGTGGGGCATCCAAGTGGTTTGCCCACCCATTTTTCATATTTAATTTTATAATAATATTTTAAATCACTTTGTAAACAATTTATAAAACTGCCACCCATATAAGAATTTCCACCCATTCACAGTCAGACAATTTTCTCATGATGTTCTTCCCTTTGGAAAATGGATATCATATCAAGCATCTCTTTCATTTATAGTGGAACTGATGCAACCCTGGACCTAGACCATGAAGAAGCCGCCACCTCACACCCTAAGGTTCTTCGAAGAGAAGCATGCCAGACAAGGCCAGCCCTTGCAGGGATAGTCCATCCATTCCTTATCTTCCCAATAATTTTAAAGAAAGAAGTTGCACCTAAAAGAGGGAAGATGTTGACTGATTTGAGATTATCTCAGTTTCTGAATAAATAATGCTTAAATAAATAAAGGATCAATCAGCTAGCTAGTGTATTGGGTTAATTGAAGATTTGATTGAAGATTGGATTCTGATTGGAGATTCTGATTGAGGTATTTTTGGCTGATTGAAGATTAGAAGTTGGAATCTTTTCTTTCTTTTCTTCCTTATGCATAATCAGCTCTAAGTCTATATATGTAATCCTCCATGATTGAATGAAGACAGATTATGAAGTTTAATGAAAATTGTTCAATTGAGTATTTGGAACTCTCAATTGGAGTTTCCGTTGCAATTTTAATTTTCTTTTCGATTGATCAACTCCAGGTCACGTAGGAAACGTGATTTCGTCTCTCCCGATCCGTAGCTTCCAATGAAGCTGCATTAGGAACACTATACATCGAGCATACCGATACATAGCCAATGTAGGCATAAATCTTTTGTACACCGTAGACGCACAATGCACAATTGCAATTGTAAGGAACCCTTAGCTATAGGGATAAAATAACGATCAAATATTCTTGTTGCTCAAACAACCAGTGGTGTTCCATAGAAGAATTTCGAATGATGATCACGTTCAACAAATATACAACATGAATGCTCGTACTTATATTCTATAATCACATTGCTTGTTGAGGTTGATGGCCGGTGGGCCCTTGAATTGCACCCAAAAAAAAAAAAACCTAAGAACAGAATACCCAACGATGTATTATTTATTAGGCCAAATGTTCTTTGTGCTGGGGACGCAGGCTGTGCCCAAACACATGGGATTAAGCAAAATGACCTTCCTGCCCTCTGAATGGTAGGCCCATGTGTTTGGGTGCAGACAATGCTGCGGCACAGAAAACGTCAACCTTATTTTTTATTGTTTCTCTTTCTAAAAAGAATGGATAAAAGTACATTGTGTGATCGCATAGGAAAGGCCTTAGGCTCACGGAATCTTCCCCTTATAAAGTAACAATATTTTAATCTTTTCTCATATCTTAATAATAAGGGAAACGGCTCTTTAAACCTATGCCACCTCACGTAGGTATTATTTATTATTTATTCTCTTTCCTGACAAATAAATAAAAAATGACTGTGATGGCGTAAGAAAGCCTTTGGCTCAAAGAACCTTCCTTTAATAATTAAAAGCTCATAGGTTTTTGTTTTGTGCAAAAAGTTCATAGGTTTTTATTTATTTTGTTAATGGAAAAAATATTATAAAAATATAATGGGAGAGGGTGTGGGAAACGCCTTAGATCCAACATTTTCCCCTAATATATAATAAAAAAAGTTCATAGGTTAGGTTTTGTTTTGTACAAAATAAAATGAAAAGAAAGGAAATGGATTTAAAAAACTACTTCATAATTTGTTAAGGGTAGAATAATTAATATTAGGAAGAATGACCTCAATATTCACCGTGATATTTTTAGGCAGTGTTTGGTATGCATTCTATGTCGATTTTACATTCTTAGATGATAAAAATAATTTTTTTATTATCCAAGAGTGCAAAATAGACCTAGAATGGATTCCAGAATGCCTACCAATTCAAACACAAGTTTAATGTTCAAAATGCATGTTGTTAGAATCTTAGATATAAATAGCAACCAGTGGAAAATATAGAACAAGCTACGCAATACATATTGCATCTTTCATCCATATTTTTTGACTGTATGTACTTTACTTATTGAAACTATCATATTGAATATTAAAGTCACTTTCTTCAAATTTTACTTAAATTTTAAATTTAAATACGAGGGTTTTTTTTTGGTAACCAAATACAGGATTTAAAGATGCCATATGATAAGATAAAGAAATCTATTTGAAAAAAATTCAATTCCCATATTTTGGTCATACAATTCCGGTTACAAGATTCTTTCTTCTCATTATATTTAATTTCATTTTCTTTCATTCTCTTTTACTTGTATACATAGAGAACAATAGATTGAGAATTAGGCACTACAAAACCGGGAAGGGAAATATCTCCTTTGCCATAAAATTCACAAATTGATAAATTATAATATGGTATAAAGTTTCGTACGACATTGGAATACTATTTACCTAACATATGAGCTTTTATTTATTTATTTATTTATTTTTTTCCTTTCTTAACTTGACTATGTAGGTCACATGTAGAATATAGCATTCCACACACTATTATTTGTGTGGTCTAAGAGATGTCCCTCACACTGGCATCATGGGGAACCCTCTAACTAATAGTATATACAAATCCATAATGAATTTATTATTAGTTAGAAGAAGGTTCTCAAAAAGTTATGATTACCAGAAATGCCATTGTGTGTGCGTGTGTATTTCTACAAACCCATCAATGGAAAAATTTATTATGACTTACAAGTCAGAAAAGGGGTTACAAGAATAAATCCCAAGGAAAAGAAGACTCCCATAACCCTAATAACCTATTTTGCAACATTGTGATATATTAGATTTCAAACTCTACTTACCAAAAATAAATAAAATTCAGCTTGTGGCTATATATCATTTTAACAATCAAACATCGAATAAGCACTTGAGTAGGAATGGAGCATAAGACGTCGAATTCTAGCCGAATGACCTCCAAGCACTTTCCATAACTAACCACAATTGCTATCCACTTTATTGGTTGGTATTTATTTTGCTCCACTTGTTCTTTGTTCTTAGTTATTTATTCTATAATTTACCAAAAAAAAAGTTTATATTCTATAAACTAGGCTCCCATTGGATAGGAATTTCAACTCTTGCTTTCTCATTGCTCTTTCTCAAAAAAAAAAAAAAAAAAAAAAACCCTAACCCCTAGTCATGGTTTGAGATATTGGTAATGTATACGGGCGATACGTATCAGTTTTGCAAGGGATTGATCTTGATACCATGTTGATATTGTATCGGTGACAAGATATGGACAATGGGTAAAATGGTCAAAAACCCATTTTTAAATGAGAATCAGAATCAAGGGCAAATTTGTTCAATACGAGTCTACGACCTATCCATGCCGATATCAATTTGATATCATGTAGATTTTCTGGTTGACGGATACCCGTTCCAATACCATGGAGTAAAACCATGGCCCTAGTTTCAACCACAAAGTCTTTTAGTCTTGTAAGGCAGAGCAATATAATGACATCTGTCTGAGGAGATTATGAATAGAAACATTGATATGTAATAATGCTTCCATTGATTTCCTTGTTCACTATACAAAATTAGTTGGACATTTAAATGAATTATTTGATATTAGCGTTCATTTTGTGATTTCAATATTAGTTATCTTCTCATCCATTGATTTCAATATTATTATTATTATTATTATTATTATTATTTTGTATAAAGCCTACATTGGAGCAAGATAGGGACCCACGAGGGGCTAGCAAGGGGCACTAGGCCTACTTATTGATAAATACCTACAACTACTACTACTCTAGTCAAGAAGGTGGGGGGGGGGTAGGAGTCGATCACTCAACCCCTTGGACTTGCACCATTCCCACTGGGTGGAGGCCTGTCCACTAAGCTTGAAGCTCATCCCCAATTTCAATATTAGTTATCTTCCCCTCATAAGGATAAACAATGATTTGATTTGCAATAATGTTTTCGCTACAAACTCTATTTATCCATTGATATCAATATTAGTTATCTTCCCCTTGTAATTCATATCTCTTGTTTCGATTTTAACATGAACACATCAAATCAAATTTTCTATTCTTGGTTATTTACTTGTTTAACTTGGGAAGATGATTTAAAGTGTTTTTACCGAATCTTTCCTCACTTTAGGCTATAAATGTAAGATTTTATTATGGTTAAAACCCGAAAACAAACCAATCTAAATCGGTATTAATCTGATAAAAAAAAAAAAAGAAATTAATCGAAACCAAAACCGAAACCGAAGTTCCTTAATGGTTTAGTTTTGGTCCCACTCATTCCCAAACCAAAACTAATTAAACTCGTTAATAAAAGTTTAATAGTCTTTTGATTAAAAAAAAAAAAAAAAACCAGGTTTCCTTACATTCGTATACTATACAAACTTGTGGATGTACAAACTTTATTGCACCAATTAAGCTGCCATGGAGCAGATATTTAGGTCTCTTGACCGCAGATAAGGTGTTAAGGCACGGATCATTATCCCCTGCAATTTCCTGTCCAATCCAGTTCCCCTAGTGTCCCTAACAGGGGAAGCACAATGACCATTCCATCCTTGCCCGAACACTTTGTCCTAGTGGGGTCCACCCCTCTTATTATAGACACTAGGGAATTGGACTGGACAGAGAATTGCAGGAGATAATTTTTCGCACCCTTTCTTTACTCATTAGACTTGGCGCGATGCCTAGACATTGACCCAGCTTGCTAGAATCCCAGCCCAGCAAAAAACCAGCTTGGGCCTAATCAAGCTCAGGTTAATGTACTCAAATTGCACCAGTACCATTGCGTGGTGGTGGGTGTGCTCAGTGCCTCAGTGTATTTATTTTTCAATTAATCGGGTTTTCTGTGTATGTATGGGTGAGTAATAGAGAGTAATTTCCTAGATAAGGAAACTAATTTTGTATAGCCCTAACCGTAAATCTAGCCAAATATGCCCAAACTAAAAACTCTGTATATCACTTGGTTTCTTAGTAATATTTTTCTCCCTTTATCATAAAAAAAAAAATAGAGAGTAATTTCCTGGATAAGGTATTTTAATCTTTTGTGGAATCTTACTAATAGGGGAAATGGATCTCTAAGCCTAAGCCTAAGGTGTTTTTTTTTTTAAAAATCCCATCTCACATAGGTATTATTTATTATTTTTTTTTCTCTTTCTTGAAAAAAATTAATAAAAAGAAATTACTGTATAATGACATAGGAAACACCTTAAGCTCAGGAACCTTCCCTTATTATTTCCTAGTAAAAGTATTTTAGTCTCTGAGCCCAAGCCTAAATCCCACATATGTATTATTTATTATTTTTTCTTTTTTATTTTTCTTTTAAAAAAATGAATAAAAGTACATTGTGTGATGGCATAGGAAACGCCTTAGGCTCACCGAACCTTCCCCTTATTATTTCTTAGTAATGATATTTTAAATATCTTAATAATAAGGGAAAAGGCTCTTTAAGCCTAAGCCTAAGGTATTTCCCACACTATCTCACATAGGTATTATTTATTATTATTTTTTCTCTTTTCTGAAAAAAAAATAAAAATTTGCAGTGTGATTGCATAAGAATGCTTTTAGCTCAAAGAACCTTCCCATAATAATAATAATAAGCTCATGGGTTTTTGTTTTGTGCAATATGTTCATAGGTTTTTATTTATTTTGCAAATGGAAAAAATTTTAGAAAAATATAATGGGAGAAAGCGTGGGAAATGCCTTAGATGCATACACTTTTCCCTAATATATAATAAAAAAGTTCATAGGTTTTGTTTTTTTGCAAAATAAAATGAAAAGAAAGGAAATGGATTTAAAAGACTATACAGTCTATATTAGCTTTATAATTTGTTAAATAGAGTAATTAATATTAGGGAGAATAACCTCAATATTCACCATGATATTTTTAGGCAATGTTTGGTATGCATTCTTGGAATGCATTCAATGTCGATTTCACATTCTCATATGCTAAAAGTAGTTGTTTTTATCGTCCGAGAATACAAGATCGATCCAGAATGCATAGCAAACATAAAAATGTTTAAAATGCATGTTGTTAGAATCTTTGACATAAATAGCAGTAAGTGGAAAATATAGAACAAGCTATATATGCAATGCATATTGCATCTTTTGTTTATATTTTTTGATAGTATGTACCTTTGTTATTGAAACTATCATATTGAATATTAAAGTCACTTTCTTTAACTTTAACTTCAATTTTAAATTTAAATACGAGTATTTTTTTTTTTGGTGACAAAATACGAAACAAAAGCATTCCAGACTCCAGAGCACTTAAACAAACAATAAAATCCAAAACTCCTCTATCTGAAGTAACGTACTCGTCACCGCTACAACTCCTCATCTGATCGTATAAACCTTGGCCCACAATGTAGCCTCTCCTCCGCCCCTGTGGCGTGAACGATCTCCGCCGCAGTGGCGTGTATTCTTCTTCTTTTTTCCCTCTTTTCCTCTCTATTTCCCTTTCCCCCTTTTTTTTTCCTTTTCTCATTCGCCTCAACCCAAATCTTGACCCCTGTTTCTTCGCTTTCCCTTTCCCGTTTCTTCTTCGCTTTCCCTCTCTCGTTTCTTCTTCTGTTTCCCTTTGCCTTTCCCGATATTCCCAGATCTGGGCATTGGATCTTGCCCAAACTAGTGATTTTTCCCTTTCTTATTCCCTTTCCCTTTCCCGTTTTGTCCAGATCTGGGCATCGAATGTCGATCCTTGGACGATTTTCCTCGGTGGGAGATGTTGGTGGTTCCAACCACCATAGGAAGGAGGGATGGATCGGAGGCTGCTGTGGGTTTTGTCGTTGCAGACGCTGACGACCTCAAGCCTTGGTATTTTATTGTTTTTACCGTGCATCATTGTATATGTTACCTCATTGGAGTTCGTGCCTCCGATCTTACCTCTCACTTTTGGATTCTCATCGTCACTGGGGATCACTGCCACCGCCGTCTTCATCCTCTATGTTTTTCCTTTTCTTTTCTTGCTTGTGGCTGTGCAGGTTTTGCTGGTTCTGGCGTTTGTGGCGCCTTGGATTTGGCCGAAATCGAAGCCCTTCTCCCTTTCGATTGGGCGGTCACCGTCGTCGGCGATGGTGAAGCCACTCGGAATGTGCGCCCTGGAATCGATGCAACGACCA
The DNA here is from genome assembly GCF_018873765.1 of Telopea speciosissima. Taxonomy (NCBI): domain Eukaryota; kingdom Viridiplantae; phylum Streptophyta; class Magnoliopsida; order Proteales; family Proteaceae; genus Telopea; species Telopea speciosissima. The sequence continues at coordinate 52,847,275 of NC_057922.1, forward strand.
TCAAGAACTTCATTGGGCCGCGTGCATACTGTGACATTCCCTGTCTCCAAGGGGCGTGTCTGGCATGCGACATAAAAAATGATGTTTTCTTTTGGTTTATTGTTGATGTATTCCTTTTTTATGGCACGTTCGTGCATGTGCTTCATTATGTATGCTGTGTCTACAACGAGTTTCCTTGGGATGTGGTTATTACCTGTTCCCTCCCCCGATCGGTCCCGCCTATGACATGTATGTCAGGACCATATGTCTCTCCTTGGTTTCTGAACCTTGTCGGTTTTGAATCCTTGTGTTTCACATGTCAGCTATCTACATTATGTTTCTTGTTTTCTTTCTTTTGGCGTTGGGCGAGCATGAATGAATAGCCTTGCTTTCTACCAAAAAAAAGACAAAATACAAAGATTTAAAGATACAATATGATAAGACAGAAAAATATTTGAAAAATTCAATTCCCATATTTTGCTCATATTTAAAGTTAGTTAAACAATTTTGGTTACAAGATTCTTTTTTCTTATTATTATATTTAATTTCATTTTCTTTCATTCTCTTTCGTTCTCTTTTACTTGTATACATAAAGAACAATAGCTTGAGAATTATTCATCAAAATACAAAAAAAATAAAATAAAATAAAAATGGGATTGACAGTTAGGCACTGCAAAATTAGGAAGGGAAATATCCTTTGCCATAAAATACAAATTGATAAATAATAGTATGGGATAAAGTTTCCTACATCATTGGAATACTATTTGCCTCTCATATGAGCTTTTTTTTCTTTCTTAACTTGGCTATGTGGGTCACATGTGGAATATGCCATTCCACGCATTATCATTTGTGCGGTGCGAAGATTTCCCCCACACTGGCGTCATGGGGAACCCTCTAACTAATAGTATGTACAAATCCATCATGGATTTATTATTAGTTAGAAGAAGGCTCTCGAAAAATTATGATTACCAAAAGTACCATTGTGTGTGGGAAACCCATCAATGGAAAATTTTATTATGGCTTACAAGTCAGAAAAGGGGTTATAAGAATAAATCCCAAGCAAAAGAAGACTCCATAACCCTAATAACCTATTTTGCAACATTGTCATCTATTAGATTTCAAACTCTACTTACTAAAAAAAAAAAAAAAAATCAGCTTGTGGCTATATATCATTTTAGCCACAAATGAGGACTTGAGCATAAGACATCGAATTCAGCCGAATGACCTCCAAGCACTTTCCATAACCAACCACAATTGCTATCCATTTTATTGGTTGGTATTTATTTTGCTTCACTTGTTCTTTGTTCTTAGTTATATATTCTATAATTTACCAAAAAAAAAAAAGTTTTATATTCTATAAACCAGGCTTCCATTGGATTGGAATTTAAACTCTTGCTTTCTCATTGTTTTTTCTCAAAAAAAAAAAAAAAAACACAAAAACACAAAAACCCTAATCCCTAATCATGGTTTGAGATATTAGTATGGTATATGGGCGATACCTAATAGTTTTGCAAGTGATTGATCTTGGTACCGTGTTGATATTGTATCAGTGACACGAAATGGACAATGAATAAATAATCAAAAACCCAATTTTAAATGAGAATCAAAATCAAGGATAAATTTGTTCGATAGGACGTATCTACGCTGATACCAATCTGATATTATATCGATTTTCGGGTTGATCGATACCCGTTTTAATACCGTGGACTAAAACCATGGCCCAAGTTTCAACCACAAAGTCTTTGTCTTGTAAGGCAGAGCAATATAATGACATCCGTCTGATTGGCATCTGGCCGTAAGATAGGCACACAAGTGGTATAACTGGGGTTAGTCACTTTATAGTATATATGGTCCATTATAGAGATTCCTATTTGCCAAAAGCTTAGATTAAAGCATGGCCATTCGTTTATCAACAAATGTCGATTCCTTATTCGTCTCAATATCAAGCAAAGCATAGAGAAACGGGACGGAAGAGAAAACGTCTTGTCACACAACACGTGTGTCAGAAACTCATGGCATTAATGTAATTTGATTAAGGATCAGTGGCATTTCGATATGTAGTCCAAGAAAATATCTAGCAGCCATAGTCTCTCGAAGTTTCCTCAAGTTTAAGAAATCCGGACTCCAGAGTCCGGACTTGGCCCGGGGCAGATATTTTTCCAAAGGCGTATATGATTATGAGGATTTAATTCAGAAACCATCTCTCTTCCTCTCTCTGTAATCTTTCTTCTTCTTCCGTTATAATTTTCCAGAGAATTGCGGGGAAGACTGAAGAGAGCTTCTCTATTCTCCTCTGTTTTTTCTGTTTCGTTTGGTTTTCTGTATGTTATACTAGGCTCAGATTTATCTCCATCGCTTCTGCTTTGTTCTCAAATCACCGGAAGAGATGGATCGAGAAGGGGGATCCGACGAGTCCTGCTACTATTCCGTTCTCGGGATCCGTAGGGATGCCTCCTTCTCTGAAATCCGTGGCGCATATCGAAAGCTTGCTTTGGTCAGTTGTTCCCCTTTCTTTCTCCTCTTCTTGCTTTCTTTTGAAGTATTGCGTAGTCTCTTTCGGTCATTAGATGTTTATATTTTTGTTCTTTTTTTGTTTGTTGTGGGGGTGAAGAAATGGCATCCAGATAGGTGGACTAGAAATCCAAAGGTCGCCGGGGAAGCCAACAGGCGGTTTCAGCAAATCCAAGAGGCTTATTCCGGTAGGTTTTGCAGAGGCTAACTACGATTTGCTATTCCTTTCACAACGACTACCATGCACTGATTGTAGATTGCTTAAAGAAAATTGCTTTCGCTAAATTTCGATGTACCCTGCAGTTTTGTCTGATAAGGGGAAGCGATCAATGTACGATGCCGGCTTGTACGATCCATTCGAAGAAGAAGATGAAGTCGGTTATCTCCCCTTTCATACTACTTTTTTGTGTTTATTTAAAGCCTTGATGGTTCATCTTTTTTTTTTTTTCAATATGAAAGTTGATAAATTTTTGGGGAAAAAAACAGGGCTTTTCTGAGTTCATGCAAGAGATGCTATCAATGATGGACAATGTTAGAGCTGAGGTATGCATTTCCCCCCAACTTTATGCCTCTGTGTGGAACTCTGGGTGGAAGGTCCGGGAACGGGAAGGGGAAGGGGAAGGGAAATTAGAAAACTTATGTATCATGGGCAGTTTATTTTAAATTTGTGTAATATTAAATACAAAATTAAAACATTTTAGGATTAATGATATGATCATTATCATCACTAATTGTGATTACGGTAATTTATATTTTAAAATTTTTTTATATTATATTCTTTCCCTTTCAACCAAACACAGCTTAATATGCAGTTAATGGAAGGGGAGGGGGGGGCCCACAATGGTCATTTGAGAACAAGATAGAGGAAAGGAAACTGATGGAAATTTTGGTTGTTGGGATGGTGGGTATGTGCAGGAGGACAGTTTTGAGGACCTTCAGAAGATGTTTGCGGAGATGGCTGGAGGGGATGGGATGAAAAATCATGTTGAAACGGATCGCACGGGTGGGAAGAGGACACGCGTGCCGACATCTAAGGGAAACTCCACGAAACGGAGTACTTCCCGTGTGAGCGTTTCTATTTCCGTTTCTGATTGTAGAAAGTGACGAACGGTTATTTAACTCAATTGTTCTTCAACTTCTGTATGTTGTAATTCTTCTTTTCTACTTTTGAACGCTTTAACCTAGGACCAGGAGGAAAAAGAAAAGAGTAATCAAAAATCAACATTGATGGAGGTGGAGATGGAGGTTGTTGGTTGTGTTTTTAGGTTTTAATTTAGTTCTTGGTTTACTTGGGTTGGGGGAGTTGTAGTCATTGGTCTTAAGGGTTTTTTTTAGCCCCCTAATCATTGAAATGAAATTCCCTTCTCTCTCTCTCATTATCGCTCCTTATGTGAAATATGTTGTGCCCTTAATTTATCAATTTTCTTGTGATGTACCAATGATGTGTTGTGCCTTGTAGTCTTACATTGAGTTCTTTGGTGACTTCATATATATTTGAAGAGCTATGTGCATCTAATAGGTAAGATTTTGGATTGGATCCTTCAACATGGTATCATAATTGAGGTTTTTGTATTATTTTTCTTAACTTATATGTATCCAAGTATAGAATCAAGGGTCGATCCAGGGTTTGCCTTGGTGGTTTGCTACTCCTTTGGGAGAACTGTGTTAGGAGCTTGATCGAGAAAAACTCACTCTCATAAATTGGTCTACAAGGGGAGGGAACCCAATATTATATATCCTCACATCCAATCCTTTATGGGATTGATTTGGGACTATTGTACATAACATTACCCCACTCTTTAAGACTCACACTCCGGATCAGATAGTCTTTTCTGAGCGGTTCCACCTTGCTCCAGGACCTTTTCCTAACGGTAAATAGCCCTTTCCTAAAGACTCACACTCTGGCACCAGATCGTCAATTCCACAATGGGTACCATTAACTATACGTGAGGGAAAATGTTGGTTCTATACCTATTGAGATGTCATTTACTCACTTCCTCATATCAAAGTCATAGCTCTATGTTTTCATGGGTGAGAGAATCTATGTAAATTATGAGCCGTGTGGATTTATTGTAGGTTTGTAAGGCGTGGAATATTGACTAGATTCAATGTTGCTGTTTCAACTTTCAACTCTAATTAAATAAGGCAAGTTTTTTTTTGTTTTTTTATAAATAAGGCAAGTTGTATATGTTGGAAATTGGATTGGTTTTCGAATCGTGTGATAACGAATCTGTGATTGATACCAATATCTAATTGGCCGATATGGTACGGGCAACCATTATTATATTGAAAAACTACTGTTTTGATCTCATATCATATCGGCTTTTGATACGATTGATATATCGATCAATATCGATAACAAAAAAAAGCAAGTTTTTAATGTTTTCAATTTAGATAATGAGCAAGTTGTCGATTGTTTGTGAAGATTTTTTTTGTTTTAATGAAAAGCAAGTTGTTGATTGTTTTTAATGAAAAGTGTTTTTCATTGGTAATTTCATCACACACAAAAATTCTTGATTGGTAATAAGATATCCATTAGATCATTACCATATCTGACAACTTGCCATTTATACTTTTTAGATAAAGACAAAGTTGTTGATTGGCAAAACATGTGTGTCCGTTGAAGTAGAGAAGTCTCATCCGTCCGTTGGATCATTACTAGTAATATTTGGCAACTTGTCCCACTTTTTATGATTTTTGCGTGCTCGCAGGTGCATTAAACAATAGGCCAAATGTTCTGTGTGCTTGGGGCACAGATTGCATCTAGACACATGAGGATGGGTGAAATGACCATCTTACCCCTTGAATGGTAGGTTTATGTGTCTGGGCGTAGGTTACGCTGTGACACAGAGAACACCAACCCTAAACAATATCCATTTTTTATCTATGCCCTTTGTTTTCAAGTCTCAATTAGTAATTTTATTAAAGGAAAGTGATGTACACACTAGCAATGTATATTAGAATCTTATATATATGAGCATATTTTTACCAATGGAAACATTTCATTTGTTTGATATAGTGTTGATGTATCATCCCCAATCCATTGTAAATGCATATTTTGCATCTCATCCACTATCCCAAAAAGCTCTAGTTCCCTAGCCTTCCTAATTTGGAACCTCACTCCAGTCTTGGGCCCTGCAACCCACGCCCCCACTGCCCCTTACCCTCCTGCCTGCTTTGAGAGAGAGAGAGAGAGAGAGAGAGAGAGAGAGAGAGGGTGTGTCGTTGATGGAGAGAATGTGTTTGCAACAACGGATTGATTGAACGATTGAGATGTAGAGAGGGGGAACCAACAATCAATAAGATGCTAACATATAACATTTCATTATAAGGTGTTAACATATAGATCCCTTCTCTCCCTTCTACCAATTGGGAAAATGATCTACATGCGGCCTTCATCATACACTCAAACACTCTCTCTTGATATGTGGCTTCTTTTTGTATATAAAATTACAAATTGTGTGGTGCCTATTTTGCTTCCATTGTCTTGGCTTGGAGATTTCATGTTACATTGGTAGCGTGCTTTCTCTTCTTTTTTTTGGGTTAAAGAACCACTTTATCCAAAAAAACGAGATATACTCATCTAGCTGGAAATGTTCAGATAAATAGAGATCGAAAATAGGCCATGATGTTCTTCTCACGACGGACAAAACCCTGCTTGCAAGAGCATCTGCTACAACATTAACAGCTCTTAAGGATTCAATTCGATTTAGCAACTCATATATTGGCAACGTTGTCCATATTAGCTCAATTTGATATTTACCATGCCAACTCATCCTTTAATTGTAAGTAATTTCTCCATTCACGTTGTACTCGATCATCCTGTTTGAAACAAGGGGGTCACTAGTCACTAGGTTCAATCAATCTAGTTGGCAATGGTGATCCACTCCAGTTACTAGGTACTTCTTCCGTGCTAGGGAGCTATCAATAGTTTTTTTCTTCCCGCAATTGCTCATGTTGGAATGAGTTGTCAAATTTTGTTCATAGAAAAGTTACAAAAATGGTCTTGGCAAAGTATTCTCAAAGGTAGAAACCTGCTATTAAGGATGTCAACGAATATTTGAAATTTCATATTTGATCCACATGTAGTATCCGTTTAGGAGAATTTGAATCTGTCCGAAAACTAATCGAATATGGCTATGATAATCCTCCTATCCGATTGATTATTATCCGATTCAATCTGATAGTAATAAAATATCTGAAATATATCTTTGTGTTTATCCATCCGATTAAGTTTTTTTTATAATTTTTTATAATTTTATAAGTTAAGATAATATGATTTTTTTTCTAGATTTTCTATTGGTTTATATAATTGGTTTATGCATTGTGATACATGGAATCACATATCTATTAAAATAAATACAAGTTAAAATCAAAAGTAGAAAACATAAGAAAATCAAAGACTAAGAAGAGTAGAAGAATGGTAGTTGCTAAACTCTCAAGTCTCAACCCTAACCCTCATCAGTAAAACGGTAAAAATGTCAATGGATAAGATATTATCTGAATCTGTTCGAAAACTAATAGGATATTATCTGAATCCGTCCGTATATAATTGGATACAAATATGATAATGTCATTATCCGACCGAATTCGATCCGTTTACATCCTTACCTGCTATATCGTGGGGCTGCTATTAGTAATTGGCAATGGTAGATTGGTTTACATATGTGAAGATCCTTGGGCACCACTCTCAAAAAGCTGGATTGGTTGAGCTCGTCTACGACCATTGTGTTGCGCTCAACTCACAGTCCGCCACATGGATTACATGCCGATCCAATGGTTAATAGACGAGCTCCTCGACAACCTTGCAGTTTTGAATTTTGAAATGAGTTTGTCTACCAACCATTGGATCAGCATGTAATCCACATGACGACCTATAAATTGAGCGCATCACGATGGTCGCTCAACCCCAAACCCAGGCTGCAGACGGGCTCGATCCCAAAAAGCTACTGCAGGCTGCGACCAAATAAATATGGGGTCTGATTATCTACTCAGTTACCAAAAAAACAATCTCATTGTCTACTCTAGTCACTGAAATGTCAAAGTTGAGAAGACTATTTATGTACCATGAAGTAGATGCTATACTCAAGATCCCGCTTAATAGAAAATTACAAGTTAAGCTTTGTTGGGTCGCAATCCGAAAGATCATTTTCAGTCAAATCAACATATCAAAGCTTGGAGCATCATAAATGCAATTGCAGCTTAGGAAAACCTCAAACACAAGAATATTGTTTAGTCTAATCTTTGCCTGTTGTGGTAGAGGAGTGAGACTATTAAGCATGCATCATTAAGATGCCCACACGTTCAACAGGTATGTGTTATGTATGTCTTGAATTCTTGTACTCGTTTTGAAGAATGACTCGCTTCAACATTTTTTGTGGCTATTCAAATAGAAGTTTTTCTGAGAAATGTGATGGTAGAGGAGTATTTATATTCTTTACCCGTTTTGTTGTAAAGATAGTGAGTTTTTGAGGTTTTTGGAATTAGGGTTTTTAGGAGAGAGCAATTGTATTGTTTTTGGGTGTTCTTGATAGATCTCCATTGTAATTTTCTCCGATTTATATAGTGAAACATTTTCAACTTTGCCCATGGACGTAGCACACCATATTGGTGTGTGAATCATGTTAAATCTTCGTGTCTTTTTGCTCTGTTTTCATTTTTGTTCGTATTTCTTTTGGTGTTTGTTATAAGAGTATGGTTTACTTCTTGTGTTTCTATATATGCAATTGATTTCTAACCTCCGACATCCATTTCATGACAGGGTGATCAAGTGGAGAAGAACTTCAGGCCAAGCCAAGAGAGAACAACAACAGTTCTTTGTAGCACATGCAATTGCACTATGTGAGATTTGAAAGCAACAAACACACTTAGGGATGTAAATGAATAGCCGAAATCCGTTTTCGTATCCGTGTCCGTATCCGTTTAGCACTATCCGAATCCGTCCGAAAACTAAACGGATACGGATACAGATAGGCTATAATTATCTGAAAAGCTATATTTACATGTAAACGGATAAAATATCCGATCCGTATCCATGTCCGTATCCGTTTAGCACTATCCGAATCCGTTCGAGAGCTAAATGGATACGGATATAGTACTATCCGAGCCGAATCCGATCTGTTTACATCCCTAAACACACTGGTGTCTTGAATGATAGTACCTATCTCCTTTCAAAGAATATATAAAAATTTCAGCAATTGTTGGTGAGACATCAGCAATCAAACTTAGCCAACAAATCAGGCTCGATCATATGGAATATTTCTTCGTGTTATGATCCACTCATATTGCCAAGTTCTCTGGTTCATTGCTTAGTTGATGAGAGCTTCTAACCACCAGCCAAGATATCCGTTATTCCCACAAACACCAGGCAAGTTCAACATAGTCTTAGGACTGATTTTGTATGATTTCTACTTCAGTTTCATTGGTTGATTTCTATTTCAAAAAATTTTTAGGTTAATTTTTATACCGTATTTCAGTGAAATAGAAATAAAATGGAATACAAATACTGAAATAGCTGATGATGAGCTATATCAGAATTTCTATTTCATTTGATTTCATTCTTACTCTTTAATAAACACATGGTTAATTTGATGGACAAAATATAGTACTTTCATGTTAAAATAAAGGGTACATGACATGTCACCCCCTGATTTTCAAACGAAACTCAAATCACCCCTTGTATTAGACCCCAATATGACAAATTAGTCCCTATCGTTAGTTTTATGTTGTTAAATGATGATGTCAGTTAGTTAATAAATTTAAATTTCTAAATTACCCTTGACATCCAAACATAGATTTTGAAGGGTAATACTATAAATTTATTTCTAATGTTTTAGTACAAGGGTAAAATAGTCATTTCACATCAATAACTAACAACAGACTAACACCGATACTGTAGAGGAGAACGGATGAATTTTTTCAAAAACTAGGGGATGAATTGAGTTTTGTTTGAAAATCAGGGGATAACATATAATTTACCCTAAAATAAAACACCACCCTACTTCTTTTCCTAATAGTCTCATCACTCTCACCACCACCCCATCGCCACCATCCCGCCACCGGGTAACTTAATTAGTTTGTAGTCTTTTGATAAAGAATCGATTTTGACAGACAACAATAAGCTGTAACATGATTAGAAAGACACTAACCGAAAACAAATTAAAAAAATAATAAACAATACCAAAACAAAGACACTAACATCTGATTGGCTTTCATAAAAAATAAAAAATAAGAGAACTCTTCATTGGGTCAGCCTATCCATACTATTGACATAAGAACAACTTACACGAAGACCATTTCATGTTTGAATAGTCAACTGAATTGTTTTATGAAGTAAGACTTGGTTTTTAGGCATATATTAAACGAGGGAAGACAACTTTGGATATCAGGGATCTCCGTGACTTGAGAATTTGTATGACTTTTTGGCAAGTTTTATGCGTATTTCTTAGAAAGTTCATTTTTGTATAGATAGTCTGTCTTCGGGGCTTTTGGATCTTGTGCACAAGGATGCATTGGGTCATTATTATTTTAGGTTGTAATTCTCTAAATAAATATATTCCTTTTCTTATTCCCCAAAAAAATAAGAGAAAATATGTAACCCATTTTTCCTATAGTTTTTAAGACAAATCCGATTTTTGTTTTCTCCCTGTCATTCTATCTTCATGGCCTTCTTGTTTTTAATGAAGTACCACTTTGAATTATCCCAAAGATGCCTAATAATGGAATGCAACGACTATTGAAGAAGCTTATAAAATGTCGATTCACATATACTAATTGCGTCATTATAATTAAGATCTTAAAGAAAGTGAACGGTGGTATGACCTCCACCATTCCCTTAAGTTTTACTTACTTTTAAGGTTCATGATGCCATTTATGGTATTCCTGTTTGTGGCGCCTCTTTGGGTTTGTATTTGGTACAAAGTAAGTTTTTCTGTTTTGTGCTCCCTTATCTGTACTTTAGGTCATTGCAGTTAAGTGTATGTTGTTTATATCTTCTCTCACTACTTTCTAAATTTTATTTATTCACCTCATTTTTATTTTTTTTTTATGGTTTATCTACTTGTCTTTTGGGTCCTCTATCCTAAGGGTGCAAGTTTGGCCCTGATGGCCCAAGCCTATCCTAAGCCTGAATAGGGCCTAGGTTGAGATATCTTGACCTTGAGGGCGGGTTAGGGTTGGGAATTTCTAACCTTAAGTCAAGGTTAGGCCGGGCTAAGGTTGATGCCTCAAACTGAGTCTGGCCCGGCCCAACCCGACTCTGTCTTTTTCTTCATACTCTTTCTTCTTCAACTCTAGGGCCAATTAGTGTCAACCCAGCCCGACCTTGAGGGTGGGCTAAGGTTGGATTTTTCTAGCCCTGAGTCAAGGCCGAGCTGGGCCTGAGCCTAGAGAAGGGGGCAATTAGGGTTGGGTTGGGGTTTTAAAAAGCCCCACCAACCCGATCCTGTTGCAACCCTACTAACCTATATCATATTAATCTTTCTCACCATTGCATTCAATGGCTTCTGCAAATATCTATACCATATTAAACAATGTTCTATCAATTTTATTTTTCATTATTGCCACTCTGGATCAACTTAAATATCTTCGATTTCCATTTTTATATTTCTTAGTTTTTTATACTCATCCATCGCAACATTCTCATAGCAACTATACATATTTTGATGGGGTAAGTTTTTATACACGATCGTGTAAACCGTGTATGTGAGAGGGTGGGAGTTTCAAGGTATTAATTAATGGGTGGGGGTTTATGGTTTTTCCAATTCATTGTGAGAGGGAACAAGACCGTGCATGCATACACGACCATGTATGAAAACTTTTCCCTATTTTGATTATGTAAAATAATAGTAATAAAGTAGAATACCAATATCATATGGACTCCTAGCATATGGTTTCTTCTTACCACCCTCTTTAAATATTGTTGGTTCCAACAAATCAATTCTGATCGAGAGTGTTTTTCACAAAATTAATCATCTTTCAAATCTAAGGGTTTAACAAATAATTATTTACAAAATTATATCAACCAACTTACAGTTGAGAGAGAAGACAAATTGGGATCTATTAAAATTAAGAAAAACAGTTTTTTATACGGGGTGTGGTCTACGCCAGCATTCTCATGCGTCTATCTCTCTCCTCCTTAAAACAAGAGGATAGAAATATCTTTTCACATGGAGATGAGAGGGATAGACTCATGGAAGTGCTGGTGTAGGCCACACTCCCGCACAGAGAATTTTTTCCCTAAAAGTAATTTTCACAGTATGCCTCAAGGAAGGGATCAAGGTGTGTGCGCACGGTAGGAGGAAGAACCGTGCTAAGATTTCAAACTGAAGGCGTAGATTTGTACAGAGGAGGTGGGTCCACAGTTGCAGTTCCAGTCAGGGTCCCATCCCCAGGGGACGGTGGCTGTCGATCTGTGTATTGTTGCCATACACGTGGATGATCTGTGATGCGATGAGTAGGTGATCTTGGTGGAGATGCAAAAAGGAAAGATGTGTTGAGTACCTCCTGGCGCACGTTATCCTCCTGTTGCCGAAGCTTAAGTGCCCGTAAAGCCGTGAGGTAAAGACCCGAAGAAAGGAATACGGTCGTGAGTCCGAAGACTCCACCGGCGGAAAATAAACCCGGACCGACGACGAGGCAAGTCGGTTTTGGTCTCCACCACTTCTTGAGATGCCCCGATTCCACACTCAGTCCGATCAGCAAAAGCACCTCCCCTACCGCGAAGCATACCCTGCAACCCTCACCCACCAGGTAAGAGAAGAGAAGAGAAAAGAGAGAGAAAGAGAGTTCTTGGTTGGTTCTTACCAGGTAGTGAGAAATAGAACGCCGGCTTGGCAGGCAATGGACTTGGCAGAGCGAGAGTCAGGGTCCCAAGCAATCAAAGGGGGAGGAGTAGACTTGCTAACAGCGATGATCAGGTAAGCATATTGAACGATGACAGCAATGGCGAGACCCAGAAAGGCACCAACCCCAGACAACAATGGTGTCTTCCCACTCCCACTGTATACGCATTCGTATCTCTCTCCTCCTTTGCTCCCACCTTTCACATTCAACACCCATGTCACCTGCAACCACCCACACGTACCAATATTCTGAATTTCAACTTTAAATTGCATAAGATCGATATGTATTGAGTATTATAGATTCGATTGGATGGGTACCTCTGATCTTGTGGATTCAGCGACGAGGCATAAAACGAAGCTGATGAGACCAACGAGTATAGACAAGACCATAACACAAGTGCCGGTTTTGCTTCCCAGCTCTGTGCTTCGAGGACCTGGAGCGAGATCCGCATGTGTGATCGCCATTCTATTCTATTTCCAACTCAGGAGGATAGACTCTGCATTTAGGAAGGTAATGTAGGGCTCTCAAAGCGGCACTCCCGAAATCGAATTGAAGAGAAGAAAGCGGAAGTAGAAAGCCAGATAAAAAGGAGAATCGAATAGAATCGAATTGCTTGTCGCAAATGAAGTTAGTGAAAGTTTGCTTAAAGGAAGGAGATTCTTGGACTCGATTGATCAAGAGACAGAAGACTTCCGAGTTCACCTGTGATTTCAAGTTTCCACACGGGTGTGACGCGAATGGTGACGAGTGGGGTCACGCCCGTCTGGTTATTGTTACTTTACACAGTTTCCATGGAATAAAACTTGGGAGGGAGGTTTGGGATCTTCACACATCAGAGACAAGACGACAAGATATGTTGCTGACTTCTTCCACCCCAACCAGAGTTCCAGACTCTATTTCGACGATGCTCTCCCCACGTCGTCATACCAACCCCTTTCCATGTTTCAATCATTCAGAGAATTTGTCAACTAAAAACCCTTTTCGACCTTCTCTGAGGGGAAAAATAATGCTAGGGCTCATCATTAATGGGGGCATGGGAGGGAACCTCGACAAGAGGAGACCCACATGGTCAAAGAGAAGGGGAGAGTGGGTGGTCAAGTTGATTTTAACCATCTGCAACCATTAGATTATTCTGTTATTCTGTTAGCTTTTGGAAGTTCTGTTTAAATTCTTTCTGACCGTTCTAATAAAAATTTAAAAGAAAAAGATGGAATCAATTGGGAACCACCATTCATGCTTCTGGTTCAACTTGAAATCTTTTAACTATAATAAAAAAAATTAAAAAGAAGTATTTATTAAAAAAAAAGAAATTTGTGCAAAGTTTGGGCTTACAGTAGGGCAGCCTGATGATTTCTCCGTCCTAACCCTAGTACCCAATTGCTGAGCAACTGCAACATCTAATCTGTCTTTTTTAAGTGAAAATGACTGCTAAAAGTTTTAATACCAAACAACACTGAATATAACTCCCATGGCCAGTGGATCTCCTGCTTGTTAGTTAGCCAATTCACCATTTGTTGAGAGCCAGTCCAGAACTCTAGATCTCTATGGTACACGTTCCCATTTGCATCACTAGCTGGACTCCTTGCTTGATCCTTTTGACCCTCTGATTCTTGTGCAGTTACGACAAAATCATATCCATGAAAGCATGTATTATGCTGTAATGATAAACGATGACAGATGCCCATCCTACCCTCTTTGGTGTCCGCATTATAACTGCCATCTGTGAGGATTTCTGCTCTTGCACTTAGTAATCAGTACAGCCGGACCACAAGAAATGAAAATCTGCAACTACATAGTTTACAAAGTTGGACCTAACCAACTAAATTTTGAGATGATCATTTGAAATTATTGATAGTGATAAAACTGCAGAAGTCTTGCCCTCCTTCTAGCAGCAACATCCCTGCGAACTGATATTCCCCACTTAATAGCTGCCCTAAGCTTGAACCACCCCTTGTTCGGTCTACAACTCCTGGAAATATGTAGACTGAAATCAGGCAGAGAAGAAAGTAAGCCCACACTTCCTTCATCCCTTGAGTCCACAAACAATCCACTCCCCTGTCCCCATGGTGTGTCAACTGGAAATAAACCCTGCCACTGAACCTGACAAACGTCATCACCTGGTAGATTTCCAGAAGACATAGCAGGTACAAATGGCCCACCTGGACCCCACTTGCTTCCATCCTTCACAGAAGGTCCAATGCAAGAATCCTTCATGTTAAAGCTGTTCCTTTGGATTGGTGTGCATTCTTGCACTGTATGAAGACCTTGTGTAAAAGAAACTTGTTCCAATTCACCATGATCTCCCATAATAGATGTTACTGTGTTCATCAAATGATCGAAGCCTGGTTGCATTGGGAGTTGCTCTGCAGGACATTTTAACTTCAGTTACTCATGGAAATTTGATGGACAATAAAAAGGAACTTGAAAAAAATTGATTATAGCCAAGGTGATGTGTCTGTTTCTGAAAAGAACAAATCTATGGTAACAATATGATAGACAACAAACACGGTTTATGGTACAAACTGTTCACATGGCACATAGGATGAAATGGATGCATTGGTTAATAATCAACAATAATGGATTGAGTAATGTTAGGGGGAAAAAAAATTGAGGAAACCCTTGTTGAAAGCCTCTAAGAAGCCAATGGTACATTCTCACATATAATGAGTATTGGTCACATTAAAGCCTGAAGCCAGATGGCCTCTGGCTTGGTTGTGCAAACCTCTACAGCCTTTTAACAATTGGACACACCTAGGCAATCTCTCCCCCTGACATTGACCTGATCATACAACTATTATGGTAAATCTTGACTAAACTTCCAGATCAATGATCATAATTTGGTTAGCAAAACTGGTGAAATATCAAATAGTGAAATCCACCCATTATGCCTGGTATTTCTGGGTCTCAGATGGCTCCTTTCAATATTATCTTAAAGAATAAATGGGAAGTCAGGATGCTGCATACCCTGGTTTAATCCTAGCAAGGAGGCAGTTTGAGGCTTAGGCAGTTGCCTGAAATTGCCATCATTTAAAGGTCCATCAAGGTCGATCATGTCCTCCTTGTTTCTGTACGCAAGCTGCTTCAAATGCTCCACAAAAATCTGCCAATAGGGTGGGAGGTGTGTTTGAAAATTTTCAACTCAATAAAGTGCCATGTGCACAAACAAAAGAATAAGAAAATAATTAAGATCAATCATCTTAAACCAACCACCAGGTTTAAAGATCCATCCCTTGCCCAATGGACTTTGGAAACTTAGATCAGCAAGATTCATGCATGCTGCTTGGGCAATACATATTTTAAAGCAAGACAAAAGTTGAAAAAAGTCTTCTATCAATATCTAATTTTTGGAGCAAAAGAGGAGTTTCATTCTAGAAATACACACCTTCTGAGATGCAGTGAGGTTATCCAGTGGCTGATACCTGTGGCCATCAAATGCTACCCTAACAACCTCGTAAATGGAATTGAACTGAAGTCCAACCTGTTGCACAGCATTGTAATACACGTACAGCTTATTATCTAAAACACAAGTTTTCGCATGATCAACAATCGTTTCCCAGGTCTTGTTTGCCATCCCATTGCCAATAATCTACACAGTTCACATAGAAGAGAGATAGACAGTCATTAGGATGACCAACTTGATTGGAAAAACTGAATTTCCTCTCACTTACACGGTTAAACCATTACAGTTTCCTTACACTGCGTAGAGATGATTGATCAGTTATCAGATATCGCAGAAAATCCTGCACCGTTCTGATTTCACGAGAAGCGAGCCGGTTATGAAAGACACCATCTTTTGCAATCTTTTCTAGACGCCATACTTCGTCACCCAAGGATGGAGGGTAGTGCTTCTTATATGCTGAAGAAACAAACCAAGATCTCATTCCATCAGAGAATAGCCATCCAAATGATATTTCATTTTGATCTTTTTCCTGATATTTATCTAACGAGGTGTACAATGACAGCATATTTCAAGAGAATCAAGAGCAGAAATTTCTAGGACCAAATATGTCATAATCCATTGAGCTCAAGCAACCCTGTCCCCTTGGCATGAAAGAGAATTTACTCGGTTTAAGATATGCTTAATATGTTCGGGCCACAGAGCTTGATACCAAGAGCAAGCACAGAACAAAGAAATTGTACTAAAGTTGTGTTAGTTCCTAAAACAATTCAGCATTAAGTTAATTCCCGAGAATCCATGCTATCCAGTTGGATATGAAAAGCATAATTTTCTTACTCTTTCCCATAGGCCATACCTCACCCAAGGACAGAGGTGGTGCCACATACACACTGAATAAACAAATAAAAACTTAATTCCATAACCACAAATTCATTGCAATAATGTCTATTTATTTCTTTCATTGCTTATTCAAACAGCTATTTCCCAAGGATAAACAATCTTAAGATTAAAAAAAAAAAAAAAGAGCTAGAGCTCCTATCTAAGCTGTCGGCAACCACAATCAAGGTATGAAAAAAGTGTGATATTTTAATTAAACCGCAGACCAATAGAAAAGCTGATCCATTCAAGAAAGAGGGGCCACAAGTTTCTCAGAGGTTATTCCAATACGAAGACAGTAAGGGTAACCTCAGCCTCAGAAACCGAAGAGGGATGATTCTATGAATTATTTGGCTTGTCCAACCAGAACAAAGGAATGTTCATCTTCGAGATACACGGAGGTTGACTTAACTTAAATTAAACGTTAGTTTGTTGGTATGACAGCTCTATGTTTATGACCTCAGTGACTGTGGAAGGAGAATGGCAAAACAAATTTCTAGAGGAGGATGTAAGCAATATAGTGAAATTCCTTAATTGAAAAACACCAAACGCCATAATGATTTCTAACAAGAAGTCAATCATATGTAAGAACCAAAAAAATAAGTAATAGAAACTTGGTGCATAACGGGTTACAAAAGAAAACTATCCTTATGTAATTCAAACCAGAAAGATGATCCTTATGTTCATTAAAACATTATTTGACTAGAAACTAAAGTTTGACATTGTCAAACAGAGAGTAGCATGGCAAACCTAATAGAATCTAAAAGATTCAGAAGCATGAAAGAGTTCCAAAAAAATGATTTATCGATAATTCACCATATAATATGCAAGGTTATATGCCTAGCTACTATAGAAAATTATTACTTAAGCATGCAAGCAGAGGGTAAGCTAAGAGCAACTTCTAGTGAAAATATAATAAGAACTTACATTCTCCGCGGTGGTCTTTTACAATAAAAGCTTCACTTCTGGCTTCTCTAATTCTTTCTTCAGAACTGAAACTTCGGATGGCTCTAGCTCCTAATCTAAATTTTCGACTTCGTCTCCAACTGGAGTTATCTGTAATAACAATGCCACCAAGACAACCTACTCCGTCTTTCAGTGTAACTACTTGATTCCCCGCCAGCAATGGCCGTTTACCTTCTCTTTCATGTATGACACTTGCATTAAATTCCTCCACAGTCCAATCTTCTTGTTCTTCAATACCAAAATCACCATCAAGGCAGACAATCTCTACCCTTACTGATGATAAAGGGCCGGAAGTGATAACTTTCTTTGAACTAGCATCACGAATAACTATTTGAATGGGTGTACCATTCTCTGCTTCTATTCTGCTGTTTGTGAAAAGTGTATTGGGCAACCTACCGAAAAAATGCAACTGCCAGCCTCTTGATCCAGATGCCTCAATCTGGCCAACGGAAGGTCTACGACAAAGTGAACATGATAAAGGAGGTCATACTGTTAGAAAAAACCAGAGAAATCTAACCAGAAAAAAAAAAGAACACATAAAAGTGGACCAATATACAGATCTCCTGCACATTCAAGGCCTAAATTGCACCTCCTCACCAAACACAACAATCAATCAAAGGACCCTCCCAGACCACCATTGACCACACACCACCCAACACCATCAAATAACAGTTCTAGTGCCACTCCTACAGTAAACCAAACCCAACCTTCCCTCTCTTAAATCACAAAAGGAGAAAGAAAGTCACAACA
Source organism: Telopea speciosissima (assembly GCF_018873765.1). NCBI lineage: Eukaryota > Viridiplantae > Streptophyta > Magnoliopsida > Proteales > Proteaceae > Telopea > Telopea speciosissima. Next base: position 52,865,597 of record NC_057922.1, read on the forward strand.
TGATTACCTATGTGTCTAGAATTTAAATGTAGAATTATAAGGCATAAAAGATTTTGATAATATTTCAGGCTTTGGAAACTCAGATGAACTCAGAAGGAGCATGAATACAGACTACAGAGTAGCCACAGACTCCTTGAAAATATTAATCTCAAACCAGAAGAAAAAAAATTAACAAACAAAAACTTGGGCCTATGTAGAAATGCATTATTAACAAATAACCACAAGCACTAGACACAGCAATACCTTGGGGATGATTTGATATAGTGTAGAATTACACGTTCCACCTCCTCTCGCACCTAATACAATATTGAAAATAAAAAAGAGCAAATGCGTTCAGAAACTTGAGAGAAGTGATTCAAAAATCAATAGTTCCAATAAGGTTTTAAAATATGCAACAACCAATTAGAAATTTAAATGACAACCAATTCAAATGGCACCAGAAAGAATGTGTCAATTTCTGACATCCCCAAAAAAAACAGTCTAACCTACTGCATTTCATCATATCCATAACCATCCTTATTCCTTCAATTTCAGTACCCAAATTCACTTCTTTTTATAATAAGCATAACAAATGAAACCCAACAAAACGGATAACAAAGAAAAAGAAAGAAAAGGAGAGAAGGGTTGCTTCAGAGATAACAAAAACAAGTACACTACCCAAAATTTGTTGAAATATGAATAAAATGAAACCTACTACATGCTTAAAGTGCCAAAAGCTTTCCATCTTCTTAAGGAAGACAGATCTTTAGCATCTTTTCGGACATCTTAATCCTACGGATGCCAGGGTCTGCCAATTCTGTAGCTGATGAATTATTCAAGCGGTGTTTGCACCAGCATTGAACATTTCCCATCTGTGTCCTCTCATTCCTTAGTGGTGGATGTAATTCGAATCTTGTTCATTTTTTGGTCATATATCGCCTGGGAGACCTCAACCCAGCTCTAATATGAAAACCAAACCCTCCATCTGTACCATTGACTCGTCAACTATCCAAAAGAATACGGTGGTGTAACTTAGACATAGAGACACATTATACTGTAATAGGTAGACAAATTTGAAATATTGACATGCCTCTACAGTTCTTTCCATATACTACAATGTCATGTTCATAAAAAAATTACTTCATTTATGCATACAATATTTTTTTTTTAAAAAAAACTACTTACGACAAGCCCTTGCACATATATCCGAGACATTAGGTATGTATCAATGAAAACACGAAACTTATCATTTGGAAATGGAAGTTCTGCCATGCATTTAACACATGAATATATTATGTATTTGGACACAATCAAAATTCTTGGATGAGCTTATTTTGTTCCACCAAAAGGTATAAAAGAAAGACCAAAAATAAAAATTTCCAGAATCTCCTTGCCTAAACATATAATAGAAAAGGGTAGAAACAGAGCGCAATCCCCAGATTTCATCTAGACCAAAATTTTCTCTCTAATCACGACATACTTCAATGCATGAAAAAATGATCCACACACTCAGTTGACATAACGCGGAATTCTATAATAATAATGATGCCAGGAATCATGGCCATTAGCCTAGTCAAGGTATTAAGGATACTATGTATTTAAATTGGGGTGGTCAAGGAGATAAGATTCCATCTCACCCTTACAGTGACAATCTGGGAATGTCACAAGAATCCAACGCACATGTCAAACATGATCATTCTCTTAACCCCCGGAAAAAAATGCCCTGGCATTGTTCAAACCCAAAAGTGACATGGAGCTGACAGTGAAATAAAGAAAACAGACACCACAAATGAATTTTTTCACTTAAATGTCCAAACTTAAACCAGTACAAAACTCAACATAACAAACAAATATAAAGATACTATGGTTCTACATATAAAAGAGAATCTAAGAAGATTGAATTTTCTCTGCCACCCAAGAAAAGGATGAGAGAGTCACAGAGGCAGGATTAAACTGCACAGGATCAAGAAAAAAAATTCAAAACAAAAAAAACAAAAAACTTTAAAAAAGTGATTACAGTTCAACAACTAACTGGTGTATGAAAGAAGCTGTGAAATTCGTTTAAGAATAAAATTAGTTGAAGCATTACGTGGGTTAGTCTAAAGAATTGTTGTAACACTTAGAGTCAGATTTATCCTACCAAATTCCTCAGAAAAGGTTCCATCTTTGCAACGAACTCTTGCATGAACAATCCTTTCATCACCTCATTCACTACACTGCCAACAATAGAAACTACTTTCAACACCTGTTATGACAACTTAACTAGGAAAGATGAACAGAAGAAATAGCTAAATTCTGACAAATACGCACGTTGGGAGTGTATGACGACGCTTTGATTCCTGAATTGGAACATCTGAACCATCGTTCTCCTCGTGAAGATACCTTTTGGGTACCATCAGATGAACCAAGAAATGACAACCGAACCAAGAACAGGGCAGCCAGAATCCAAAACTCCCTAAAACTACCAACTAAAAGGTTCAAAACTGCAAAAACTACGCCTGTGAAATGCCCTCCACCCACCGAGGCGCTCTAGTATAAGTAGAAATGATAACTAAACTATATCGAAGTTTCGTGGAAGCTCTCATTGGAGCCGTGAAGAACACGATCAACATTACCGCTTAATTAAAAAGTGAGGAAACAATTAGACTGAAATAACGATATTTGTCTTACCAAACAAAAAAATAACGATATTTGAATTGGTCATAAAAAGGAAGAGGGGAAGTGTTTATCTTGCATATATAGCGCATCCAAAGATTACAAAATTATCCGAATCTGAGATTCTAAAAGTCCAAATATCAAATTAACTGACTAAATCGCGTAGGGATCAAAGATACTCGGAGAGTGCAGTTTCAGAAACCAATATAGTAAATAACAATCGAAATAAGAGTAGAAAACTGCACCAAGTAGCAAAAAATAATGAACCCAGGAAAGAAAAAGGAAGGTGCGTTGGGGAGAGGAGAAGAGAGGAGGAGAACAAATAGTCACTACGCGTTAACTGAGTTTGAGTAGTATTCTTCACAGAGAAACTACTTGGAAATCGCAGAGAAAGTTCAGAACGCGCTTTTCAGCCTTCACTTTGCTGATGAAATGACTCCGTCAAAGTGACTTTGAATTCCATGGAATTGAATTCTGTTTCAAATGGGTAATAAGGAAATAAATTGAATTTTGAGCAATGATGACACGTCCTGTTTTGCTTCTCAACTTTGCTCATGCTCTATATCGTGACCTACTTTTCTCCTTCTCTCTTTGCTTCTGCCGTAAAGGAGGGAGGAATGATGAAACTAGAATATAGTTAATCCCTTTCATAATTCTTGAAGTTGAAACAGCAAGGATAAAAATAATGGGCGACAAAAATTGTGAGAGGTGGTGGCGTGGCAGGGGGAGATGTCGGAGAGGCTGCGCTGGTGGAATCCTTCCAGGGGAGGACAGAAAGAGAGTTTTGTTTTTATTGGGAATCAGAAAAGACACACTTCGAGTAGAGAAAGTTAAAGAAAATTACCTTTTTTTTTTAATTTCCTTATTAACGACGCTTGAAGGTATAAAAGGCAGTGTCTTCTGAAATTTGAGGATAAGATTACAGAGCAGGAATGGAAGAGAAGCTCTCAAAAGTTGCTCAGACACTAAAGCCCTCCCCGATACAAGAGCTTTCACATCTGTCGCAGAGATGCAATGCAATTAACCTTGCCATGGGATTCCCCGATTTTCCCGCACCTACCCAGATCAAAGACGCCGCTATTTCGGCCATTAATTCCGACTTCAATCAGTACAGGTCAGTTCAGACATTGCAATCAACTCAAACCTCGTAACACTTACTCCAGGGAGATTTATTTGTTATTATCTCTGTCCCTGCTTCGTTTTAGCTAATTTTTTCCCATTCCATAATGTCTGACTTGAACAAATTACTAATGGTGATGGAAGGCATGTGCAAGGAATCTGTGAGCACTTGGCAGAGAAGATGAAACTACAACAGGGTTTAGACGTGAATCCCCTTACTGATATAGCTATATGCTGCGGCCAGACTGAGGCATTTGCAGCGGCAGTGTTTGCGAGTATGCCTTCTGTTCTCAATGGTTCATTTACGCAGTGGTTTAAAATTTGCGAAGTTGTTATTTGTTTCCTTCGGATACCCTGATATTGTCTTATTTTTATTTGTTGTTTCTAACAGCAATAGATAGAGGTGATGAAGTTTTGCTGTTCGATCCTGCTTATGAAACATATGAAACATGCATCCTTATGGCCGGAGGAGTCCCAGTAAGACATTCCATTCTTCTTTATCCCAAGGGTGGTTTTCCTGACTTGTATTTTAGTGAGCAGCAGTCTGAATTGAGTTACTCAGTCAAATAAATCAGTGAGTTTTCAAACTGTGAACCTGACTGCTTTTACGACCAATTGATTTAATCAGGTTTATGTGTCACTGGATCCACCTAACTGGACTTTGGATAGGGACAAACTGATGAAATCTGTAACAAGTCGGACAAAGGTTGTAGTGTTGAACAGGTTAGAGCTGCAATCCACTGATCCTCTAGGGGGTCCTAGCAAAATTCATCTTCATTTTAGCTCACTATTGATTTATGATAAGTTTAAATGAAAGGGTTAAAACATCAATAAATTCTATCAAAGTCTATCAATTTGAACCCTTCTAGATGAGAAATTGAATTTCAAAGAGTATTACTTGAATCATTATGAATGGACGTGATAAATTAAACGTGACTCTGGTTAAACTGATCCTCTTGGGGGTCTATCAGTTGATCCTCATTGTGGAGGACATCTATCGTCCCTGTTTTTGTTTTGAGGTGTGGAGTGCAATTTGCAAATTTGAGTTTGTCATATTTCATAAGCTTGGATGCAATTCAAATTGGGCAGCAAATGACCATGTACAAGATGGGGTCAACGCAATCTCTTGGATTTGCTCCACTATTAGGATTGATCACTGTAATATGAACAACTTTTGTTTCTTTCCACATCTCATCTGTGTGTGTGTGTGCTCTTCCCCTGTTTTTTTTTCATAAGATTTGAACGGACTGTTGATCTCAAGAGCCATCTGATTACTGAGGGGCATCTTTTTGGAAAGGGTAATGGCATGGACTCTGTTTGGTAGAAGAATATTGGTATCAAATCTAACTAATGGTCATTGATCTATCCTGCTCCTTTTCTGACCAATTCCATCCATAACTCAAATTACAGGAATGTGCTCCACAAATCAAGCTTAATAGTATTGACATGATTTAGATTTAACATTTTAAACGTGGCTGTTTGAAGACTAACTTCTAGATATTTGATAAACAAGGTCAGGATTTTAACCTTTTATCATGACTTGTGAACTGCAACACAAGTTAGATAACTCGCTGGGATTACCAGTTAAGTTCCTGTTCGGCCTTTTACATGTTTGTATCACACGCTGGACTTGGATAAGAGGTGCAAATTTGCATTCATACGATAATTGTAATCTAATTTTAGGCCCATCATCTATTTGTTTCCTTTTCCATGGGCTACGCAAATACACAATACTTGAGATAAATCCTTCACTTTGTTAACTTGTACTTTTTCCCTTCATTTCTCAATTCTTATAGTGCTTTCCCCATATGAATTCTTAGCAGGTGATTGGATCCATGATGCACTCAGAATGCACTTCTTAAATGCTACTTATATTGTATAAAATTGTTTGCATTTAAGAATTGAGACCAATGTAAAAATCCTCCTGAATACATTTTAGTCTCAAGTTTTACTTTTGAGTGCATGAAACTCCCTTTGGTTTTCTAAAAGAAGCAAATGAACTAATATAGAATGTCGCAGTCCTCACAATCCGACTGGAAAGGTATTTTCCAAGGACGAGCTTGAAGCCATTGCTGGAGTTTGCCGTGACATGGATTGTCTAGCTATAACAGATGAAGTATGAAACTCCTTCTGATAATCTTTTTTACATTGAGAATGGTTGGTTTGGCTGGTTTTGTGATTCTGCAATTAGAATCTAATGACTTTTGAATCAGTGGAGGAACTTTGTTGTTTTGATGTTTGTGTAAAATTTAATTAACATTTCAGTTATAATGTAAATGATTTCTTTTTCTTTTTTTAATTTAAGTTCGAGAAAAAATAATTATTAAATGAGAAAAGGTATCTGTTTTAAGTAGAGTAGTACATCAGTTTTGTTATTACTTAGGAATGCACAGTGGGGAAGGTTAGCCCAGCCTTTGTTTTTTTGCTCTGGGGCCAAAGGTTTCAGCAAGCTGGCCCAAAATTACATTGTCACCTGTCCATAAAACTTGGCATAGTAAGCCTTATGCTGACTACTTGAGGTCCTTAACACGGATCCTTTTCTACCATTGCAAGTTATTTAAGGGCATATGTGATCTTAACTCGTAAGTAGTAAATTTCTTTTCCTCAACACTTCAATGCAAGTTACTTCTGAGTTCTGACCTCCTCTTGTCCTTTAAACACCTCCAATAGTCCAACTTTCACCGTATCACTTGTTGGTGCACTCAATGGTCGTAGTTGCACATAACCAAAACCATTAACCATCTCACTTGAATTTCCTGCATCTTGATATCCATTGGCCTTCTTTTTCTTCTTCACTTGATCTTCCTGCATCTTGACATCCATTGGCCTTCCTCTTAATTTTTTTCTTGCTCGTTATTCATCATAATGCACAACATCCTCATCTTAACCACATTTATCATATGTACATGTTTTGTTTGCCATACATTCAGCTTCACAAATCAATGTTGGTCTTTTAGCAATCTTATGAAGTTTGGGATGGCCTGAAGCCTTATGCACTTGGTGTGGCTTGATGTAAGCTGGCTTTAGTTTAGCCTAAAGCGTTTTGGGCTGAATTCAGGCTCAGGCCTGTCCTGAGCCCTCCCTACCTAGAATGTACCTGAACCATGTTGATTTTATGCTGGTCCAGCTTGGCTCAATGTACAGTGATATTGTTATGAGTGGTATTTCATTGGAACCAGTGACTAATAACTGCAAATGGAGTAAGGAAGGTAGTATCAAAAAAAAAACAAAAAGATAAAAAGAAAAACACATATTCCCTTATTTATTGGAGTACATCTGCTTGTGCTGGTGGGAACACCAGGGGCAGAACTCAGGTTTTGAGCACATCTGCTTGTGCTGGTGAGAACACCAGGGGCAGAACTCAGGTTTTGCATATGTAGATAAAGTGAAGTGGCAGACATGAACAATTCCAATTTTGAAGAATCTGGGGATCACGGAATATGACGAATAGGTTGTAATTTTGCTGGCTAATGTTCACGACCTCAATAACACCATGGAATTAACACTATTTCAACTTTACCAATAATTTGAAATGTTGTAATTTCCTAATCTCTTGCCATCTAATCCTAACTCAAATGCCTCAAATTTTCTATATTAAGCTCACCCATAATTGTGTACATTCCTCACCAGTGTTGTATTATGTGTCGCATTGGTTACACTGCTAATAAAAACTTGACAGAATCAGTTGTATTTTTCTTCATTTTCCATGTATAAAGAACTTTCTTTGGATTTTGAGACTGGATATTTAGTGCAGGTATACGAGTATATAACATTTGATATGGAGAAGCATATATCCCTTGCCTCTCTTTTGGGAATGCAAGAGCGGACAATCATCACTTCTTCATTGTCGAAGACTTTTAGTGTTACTGGTAAGCATCCTTAACTCCTGAATCTTACCACTTTAGTTGATCTGGATATTACACACTGTTGGAAATTAGTTCACAATTTATGGCGTATTTGGTTGCAATTTTTTACTTTTTTTGTTCCGCGTTGTTTTACTGGTGGCGTGAAGTCTAACAGGTTGGAGAATAGGATGGGCGATTGCTCCAGCATGCATTGCGTTCGCAATTAGAAACATCCATGTTAAAATCACAGATTCAGCTCCTGCACCTTTCCAAGAAGCTGCCTTGACTGCTCTAACATGTTCACCAGAATATTATGAATCCTTGAGAACAGTGAGCTCCATTAAGTGATACCACAACAATTGTAACTTGTTGATTTAACATACTCATTATGTGAAGCTACCAGCTTACTAAATTGGCCAAGTTAGTGAGATGGATACCACCTTAGCCTACTCTACACTACATAGCTTGCCTCCAAAAAATGTTAACATCTATATTTATATCAAAATATATAAATGCTTTTATCGTTTTCTTTCTTTTTTTTTGTCTTTTAGGCATACGAATCAAAAAGGAACTACATTGTCAAGATGTTATGCAGCATTGGTTTCAAGATCCATTTCAAGCCTCAAGGTTCATTCTTTGTATTTGCAGAACTTCCTGAGGAGTGCATTCTTTCTGATGTATGTTCCTTCTCCACAAGCCTTTTTCTTTTGGTAATTCCAGAATTTATGGTCTTGGTCCCATTTCATTATAAGAAGGATAGGAGGGGGCTGGTCAGATGACTTATTTAATTCTTTTCATGCAAAACATAATCTCCATTATAGTGCCAGTTCGATATTGGAAAATAGTTCTTTCCAGTTAACGTTCATCGTATCTTTCTCTTTTTCTGCCCCGCTGTAGATGCTGAATTTTGTCACCACCCCCATGTTAGAATTTATGTATTAGGGGTATATTTGTCTATGTTTCTATCATAAGTCATAGAATTGAAATTTTCTTTTTCTTATTTCTCTTTTTATCTTTTTACCTCCTTAGGGTGTTATTTGTAATTCCAAAAGATTTACTAGTGAAGTAAATAGTAGTTAGGACAGTTGACTCTCTAACTCATGATTCTCTCATCTCTCTTCTTCTCTTCTCCTCTTCTCCTCTCATCTTTCTTCTTTCTTGGTTCGGTTCTGCTGTAAACACATGCTGCTCGAGGATCCTACATATTTTAACTTGGTATCAGAGCAAGGCTCTAGTTGAGAGTTGACTAAGCTCTTTCTTCCTTTTTTCTTTACCTCTCTTTGGAACCCTAAAAAGGATAGAGGGTTCCATTAGAGGCTGTACTATGTGAAGGATTACACATACTACATTCTTTGAAGTTTCATTCTTCAAACTAATGCACAATGGAGGGAGTTTAGGAGCTATTGAAGAGGTTTGAAGCCCTAGAAGCTACACAGGTAGTTTCCGCCAGCCTATAGAGCATTTTTTCGTTTCTCTTTCCTCCTTCCACCTCTTGGAATGAAACTTGGTGCTTTTGGATCGCCTGGAAGTATGCTTTCAGACCTTATATTACTCGGTTGAAAAGAGGAGCCTGTTGAGGAGCACAGCTCAACTCTTTACTGCTGCCCAGGTACCGCCAGACTCTGTTTTTTCAGTCATGGTTGAGTTTTATTGGCTGTAATGACTGGTATGAAGATTTGTCTTTGAATGTTTCAACTTCTTGGATCTTGGTTGGTGTGGATTGAAGTTGGGATACCCATGGAATGTTCACTTTGGCTGTCATCAAGGATTTGCTCTATGTTTGTGTGCTGCTGTGATAGGTTGGGTAGTGTTTTTGTGTGCTATGTGGTTATTATTTGCCTGCTGGTTACTTGTGTTTGCTGATTAACTTGGGTAGAGTGTTACTTCTCATTTAGCTTGCTGTTTTTCTTATTGTGGTTGGGTTGAGGTGTCTCCCCACTTGTGCAAGCTCTTTCTTGTGTTTCCTTGAATTGTTTGGTAGCATGGCTACCATGTCTGGGACTGATTCAACTGTTAGTGGATCTTTGGAAGCTACCAGTGGCAGCCTAAGTGGTGCTCTCCCCACCATGGCCTACCTTGAAAACCCCAACACCCAACTCTCTATTGTGAAGCTTGACGCTACAAACTACTTGGATTGGTCTCGCTCAATAAAGTTATCTCTGCGCAGTAGAGGAAAGTTGGGATATATTATTGGCTCCATCACGGCACCTAAACCTACTGCCTTAGACTATCTAAAGTGGGAGATTGAGAACTCCACTGTTATGACCTGGCTGATATTCTCTATGAAACCTGAGATCGGTAGGAGATTTATGAGCAAGGAGACTGCAAAGGATATTTGGGATAGTGTTTCCAGGGTTTATGATAGAGTTGGAGATTCAGCCAAAGTGTATCAAATCCTCCAAAAAATCATCCACATGAAACAGGGTGATCGAAGCATATTTGACTACTACAATGTAGTTATTAGCTTGTGGGAGGAGTATGATCACTACAGTAATCTCCAGCTGTCCAATTCTGAAAATGAGGCCAAGGTTTACAGGAAACAAGAAAAGGAAAGGTTCTTATTCTTCTTAGTGGTCTTAACCCAGAGTATGAGCCTCTCCGCTTGCAGATCCTAGGGAGATCCCCTCTTCCATCACTGGATGAAATGTGTAGCTACTTGCAAAGTGAGGAAACAAGACGAGGATCCATGGACACTACACCCTCATTGGAGAAATCTGCTCTTGTGTCTAGTTCCAATCGAGACTGGCGAGGTGGAGGGAGAGGCCAAGGGCTAAACTGTGGGGATCACCGAAACAGATTCAAATGTGATTATTGTGGAAAGATGGGACACACTAAGGATAGGTGTTGGGCCCTTCATGGGCAGCCTCCTAGTGTACGTGGTGGATCATCTGGTACCCTAGGTGGTAGGACAGGGGGAGCTAGAGCCCACACTATGACAGCTGATATTGAGTCACCTGCACCATTAACGGAACCTGATTCTCTCTCCAGAGAGGATATTGCAGCCCTACGGCGGATGATGTCCCGGCTTGGCCATTCTTCTACTACTCCTACAGCATCAGATTCAGCTTCAGCCTTGCAGGTCTCCACATCTGCCCCTTCCACTACTCCTACTTGGGTTGTTGACTCTGGTGCTACGGATCATATGACTGGTATGTCTCAGTGTTATGACTCTTATTCTATTTTCTCCGGTAAAGATAAGGTTAGAGTTGCCGATGGTTCTCTTTCCTCTATCTCTGGTAAAGGCAATGTTCGAGTCACTTCTTCCCTTTCTCATGATTCTTTCCTTCATGTTCCCAATTTTGCCACTAACCTGTTATCTGTCAGTCATTTAACCAAATCCTTGAACTGTTGTGTTACTTTCTTTCCTTCTCATTGTCTCTTTCAGGATTTGGTGACGAAGAGGGTTATTGGCAGTAGACGTGAGGAGAAAGGACTCTATCTTCTTGAGCCCCAGTCATCTGTTTTGCCTGCTGCTCAATCCTATGTTTGTGGCCAGACTGACAGGAGTACCATGGATTCTGTGATGCTTTGGCATCAACGTTTAGGTCACCCATCTTTTGTTGTTATGAGGAAACAATTGCCTCACTTGTTTACTTCTTTTTCTTCTCCTCATGTTTTTCAGTGTGAATCTTGTATTTTTGCTAAACTTTGTCGCACCTCTTATTCTTATCATGGTAATAGATCCACTGTTCCTTTTCATATTGTGCATTCTGATGTTTGGGGACCTGCTCCCACTATCTCTTTGTCCGGATACCATTATTTTGTTTCATATATTGATGATTATACCCGGACTACTTGGACCTTTTTAATGAAACAAAAGAGATGTTTTTTATGCTTTCAAGAACTTCTATCAGTTTATTTTTACTCAATTTGGTACCCGTATCGAGATAGTCCCCTCAGATAAAGGGGGGGGGGGGAGTACATGTATGGGGGGGCTGCAACAGTTTTTTACTGATAATGGTATTGTCCACCAAATTGCCTGTGTTGATACACCTCAGCAGAATGGGGTGGCTGAAAGAAAAAACCGTCATCTGTTGGAGGTCACTAGGAGTATTCTTTTTGGCATGCATGTTCCCAAGATTTTTTGGGCTGATGCCCTCCTTGTTGCTGCCTTTCTTAGCAATAGGATGTCAACTCTACTTCTTGGCTCCAAAGCCCCTCTGGGAACTCTTCTTCCCCAGGCATCTGCCTTTCCTCTTCCTCCCAGGGTCTTTGGGTGTGTCTGCTATGTCCATGCCAATAAATCGGCTAGGACTAAGCTTGATCCCAAGGCCCTCAAGTGCCTATTCCTTGGTTATCCTTCTTCTACCAAGGGGTATAAGTGCTATCATCCCGCCTCCCAAAAGCGCTTCCTCTCCAAAGATGTCACTTTCTTTGAGTCTATACTCTTCTTTACTCCTTCTCATCAGCAGCCTCTTCAGGGGGAGAATAGAGGGAATGAAGAGGATGTTGATACCCCTTTCCTCCCACCTTTGTCTACTTCCCCATTTCTGTTTGACATTGGTAATCTACAGAAGGGGCTATTGTTGCAAGTGGTTCTGGTCATGAGAAGGATTACCACCTTCATTACAAAAAAGATGAATGCTTGTAGTGTAAAGGAAAGAAGACCTGCCAAAAGCCCTCTTTGGATCTGGATCCTGAGCTTCATTCTCCTCAGTCAAGTGATCCTCCCTCTGATTGAGATCTCCCAATTGCTACTAGAAAGGGCAAAAGAGCTTGCACTAATCTTATTGCCCAGTTTGTTTCCTATGATGCTATCTCCCCCACAGGTCTTACTTTTACCACTGCTCTCTCCTCTGCCACTATTCCCAAGAATCTCACTGAGGCTATATCTGACCCAAAATGGAAGAAGGCTATGGCTGAGGAAATGAGTGCTCTTGAGAAGAATGGTACATGGACTCTTGTTGATCTCCCCAGGGGGAGAGTTCCAGTTGGATGCAGGTGGATCTATACACTCAAGTACCGATCAGATGGTACAGTGGACAGATACAAGGCTCGGTTGGTAGCCAAGGGGTACAGTCAAGTTTATGGTATTGATTACCAAGAGACTTTTGCTCCTGTGGCCAAGCACAACTTAATCATCCGTGTCCAGTTGTCGTCATTGCTGTGGAGTTAAAATATGTAGGACCTTAAAAACAATATACAAGACCCTTTTACCAAATGCTGAAGGAGGTATTGCTCACCTTCCCCAACCACGGCAGTCCACTAGCGGGTTACCGGGCCATGGGGGTTGTAGGGGGGCAGGCAACCCCCCTACCGAGGGGAGTAGGGGGGTGGAGCCCCCTGACAGAAAATTTCATGAAGAGTCCAAAGGGAGAAAAACACCAGAAACACGAGCCACTGTGAGGCACTGCACGCGCAGCGCCGCAGGTCTAGCGCAGCGATGCACAAAGCCTGACACACCCGGCAATGCCACGGAGGCCGAATTTTCCTATAAAAAGGGGCCTTCCCCCCCCCCCTCTCATTTGACACATTCCAAGTTCGGGGGAGAGGTGCTCCCAAATCCCATTTTTTCGACTTTTCGCCTTCCGAAAGTCCCGTTTCCCTTGTTTTAGGGCCTTTCCCATCCTAACTCCGAGTTTCTGAGCCTTGCTCCTTGGCCGAAGTTTGGGTTACCCGAACCCAACTTTTTCAACCCATTTTCATCCAATCCTTGAGAATTCTCTATGTCGTAGATACTCCGTTCGAGGATCGAGCATTTGACTCCCAAAAGCTCGTGATGCTGTTACTCTGCCTGAGGTTCCAAGATCCATTACTTGTAAGTCGTTATTCTGTCCAAGATTCAACACTTGTAAGTCGTTACTCTGTCCGACAGAGGATAAGTCAGTCATTTGTCTCTACCTAAGCCGGGGGACGCTTTCCATCTTACATTTTTCATAATCGCACTGGTATAGCGTACAGGTATACATTTCTATCGTTAACATTTTATTTCGGCACGATGTAGACTCTCAAGTATTCATTGTACTATACATAGTAATTAGTATAATGTAATTTAGTTTTATTTAAGCAGTTTGTGCATCATTATTTAGCCATGAATGTTGGTATAGGACATTCATAAAGGGAGAATATTCGAAAACAAGCATCTAGTAGAAAGACCGGTTTACCTGGGCGAGGTGGGTGCCTAACACCTTCCCACTCTCATAATCTGACCACTTACCCCGAATCTTTGACCAGACCAAACAGAATCGATAGAATAATTTCCACTATATTATCCTCTTATGATCACAGTCCTATTTAAGGAGGACTGTTGAGTGATTGGAGGAGTGATTGAGGAAAGAATCCCTCTATACAAGGCAACATATTGCCGTTTACAACTGTGATTGATCCCCTTTAAATTTGAATTTGAATCGATGAAATTGATTTGCCTACCATGCATGGAGTCTTGCCTTGTCTTCTTGTCTAGCTGGTCCCTAGCAAATCTTGCTGTTAGTGCAAGATTCCACAGGGCTACACCAATTGGGTCCTAGGCCCTAACCCTAGGTGGCGACTCCATTTCATATGATTGCATGACCCCCATCCCCTAATAAATTGACATCGAGAGCCCCCCCCTTCTCTCTCTATTGAGGAGCACCCAGAGCCCCCGCATTGCAGCATGGCGGGAAAGGATCCTCACACCCGCCCCTCCCCTCATCTTTTTCTTGAAAACATTTGTTCTTAAAGGGGAAGCCCCTTGATAATGTCCCTCATCCCACTTCCACCCCCATCCCCACTCCCACCCCCCACCCCCTAAGAAAAGAAAACCTTGAAATCATGATAATTGCTGAAATTTACATGGATCTGTGTGATTCTAAACTAAGAGTTAAGTTCTTAAATAAATTATGAATATCCCTGGTTCTAAAGATGCCAGAAATAGTTACACTGAGTATTGATAATTTATGGACTACAGACTGGGTGTAAAGGATGACAATAAGTTGTTGAGTTTGAAGCAACATACATTCTCAATATAGGGGTACTTTAATGAAGTCCACCAGAGGTTGATGTTTTAACTACTTTCTGATTTGAATTTTAGTCTGATGGCTTTTTGTAGGTCTCCTTGCTTTTCAGCTATTTATCTTAAGGAGTAAAGCCTCACTCTCTTGAAAGCCTCCGTTGCCAGCATTGTGATGCAATTCCTTTCACTTTCCACTGTCCTCATCTATATAGTGAACAAAATGGGTGCTTACAGCACGAATTTCTTCAGAAGAGATGGGAAGATGCTTCTAACTTTCACTTTCAGGGGGTGAGCTGGGAGAAGGAATGCCTATCAAAAAAATCAGGGAAGCCATGAATAGGAAAGAATCAAAACATGAATTCTTCAATGCTATTGAAATGGTTGTGGAGATCTAGCTACCAGTCTTAGAGCTTATAAAGTTAGAGCACAAAAATGGTCTGAACACCCTTGGGTAAGCTAGGCTACCATTAGTAGGCATGATGTGGGTTTATCAGAAGGCATAATGAACCTTATGGAGATTGGACTCCTAAAAACAGGGTGCCAAAATTCAGGTGGGAAGTGGGCCAAATGCGACATTTCCAAAATATCTATAGTGCAAAGATCAGAATCAGCCTCTATTGACTTCCCTGTTTCATTTAACCTACTTATATATCGATGGGTCCTCAACCTTAAATAGAAGCCAAAATAATTGGCAGATGGGATTCTCCTTTGTGACTCCTTAATCTATTAGTGAGAACCAGAATTTATGCGTAAGACGATTGCTGGTATGGATACTCAAAGGCCTAGGGTTATTCACCCTCAATTCACTAGGGGAACCATTGTGTAGACACAGGCACACCTCTTGCCACCTAGAAACTATTGTTGAAGGTAGTAACATCAATTATTCAGTTATTTGCATGCGCTGCTTATATTATTTACATCTAACTTTCAATCACCTAATCCAAAAGGGCTTTTTATGTGTTAGTGATGAGGAATCCGTCTCCCACTTACTGGTATGGTACGCTGCTCATGAAATTTGGGGAAGCTGTTGGGATTCTGTGGGTTGTCACATGGGATTCCCAAAGCACTGAAAGAGATTCCTTAATGGGGAAAGTATTTCATTAATTAGTTATAGAGGCAAGAAGTAGTAGTCTCTCATTACGGCAGTGGTACTTTGGAACATCTGGCTTGCTTGTAGTGGGAGAGCATTTGATAATTACATGCTTCCAGCCAATCTTCTGGTTGCTAAAGCTAAAGAATAAGTAAATTTTTTAGGATTCTATCTGTTGACACTTTTTTCAATTCAGTCAAACTTTCTTTTATTTTTTTTAATAGAGGTGGTATTTCTTGTGGGCCCGGTGAACTAGGGCCATTTTACTTTCTTTTCCTTCTGGGTGTTCCTCTCTTCCCCTTCTATAAAATCTCTTATTTACATAAAAAATTAAAGGTTGATCCTTATGGTGTCTTGACATTTCCTGAAACAGAAATAGGCTTCTTTAAAGGAAAGTATTTTCAACAAAAAATGTAAGAAGCAGGTCACGTCATTGACTATTTTCCAGTCTAGAATTGTGTCTTCTTGTGTACATAGGGAATGTTGTAATTGCTGTTTGCATGGTCATCAAACATAAACTTCTAATGGTAATTTTTCCATCCCATTGAGCCTCTACCAGTCATTTTGAACTTTACATGATAATTGTAGCTTTAATACTTGTAAATTTGTTGTTCAAGTCTATTCTTATGCTGGCCCTCCAATTCTATATCTCAAACAAAAGTCATACTCTGATGCCTGAGAGGATGAAATTATTATAAGTCTACTCTGTAAACTCAGGTTAGACCCAAAGATTTAAAAAATTGTGAAGCAAATCTTATTTTCCATATGTTCCATTCAGCCATGTGGAAATATGAGATTTTTGTCCTTCTGTGAATCATGATAGCATGACTTTATTCCAAATTAGTAGTCTTTGGTCCCTACAAACAAGTTTGTCCTTCAACATTTTCTATCTTCTCCCTCCCCCCCCCCCCCCCCCCAATCACAGCCTGGTTGAAGTATCAGTATTGAAGCAACACTAGTTATTTTATAAGTAATACCAAGAAAACAGTCTGTGTTGTGTGTCTTTTAGATTTTCTCATAAGCCTTTCTTGTCATCCTATATAGTTAGGATGTTTAGCTGTTGTAACAGCTCTCATTTCTGGAAAGTGATTTGCCTATCGTTGAAACAGAGATATTTATGAGTTGGGTTGGCGCCTGATACAATGCTGAGTTGTTGGAGGGCAAAGATCCATGTAGCTGATCCTTTTTAGTTGGAATAATGCTGAGTTGTGTTGTTTTTGCTCTTATGTTCTTTTCTTTTATACTTTTTATTAATCTTTTGTCTTTGCAAGGATCCGTGTAGCCGACCCCATTTTGTTGGGATAAAGTTGAGTTTTTGTTGTTATTGTCGGCACCTGGTACAACTTACGAAGTTTTCTTGTACGTGGTAGGGTGTTGTACTGCTATGCAACTTGGCTCTCACTTCTATCCATACTCACCAAATTAAACCCCTAGGAGGCAACAATGGATTATTAGATCAGTTTTTTCCCC
Source organism: Telopea speciosissima (assembly GCF_018873765.1). NCBI lineage: Eukaryota > Viridiplantae > Streptophyta > Magnoliopsida > Proteales > Proteaceae > Telopea > Telopea speciosissima. Next base: position 52,882,686 of record NC_057922.1, read on the forward strand.
CTCTTCTTTTTTAAAAATCTTTTATAATGCTAGAAATCTTCAGTTTTGCTCCCCTTTTCTTTTTAAATAGTGGATTAATGACAATAACTATGTTTTTCAGATAGATTTTGTTACAGAATTGATAAGGAAAGCAGGGGTGGCAGCTGTTCCTGGCTGTGGATTTTTCCACAGTTTCTCTTCATCTGGACAGAACTACCAGAGGAGATATATTAGGTTTGCTTTCTGCAAGAATGATGCTACACTGGATGCTGCTGCACAGAAAATGGGTAAGCTCGTGGATGGCTTATTAAAAGGGTGGAAGAAATGCATATAAGATATTTAGAATTTATGTAGTGCAGCAGAGGTGAATTCTTTATTACTGTTTTAACAACTAGTAGTAAATTGACTCAACTTGATGCTGGAATCCTAGAAGGAAAAATAAGATGGTGTTTCTATTTAAAATTAAATGCATTCATAAGAAACTACATGTTGATTAAATAGGATTGATTCCAAAAAGGGACCATGGGCCACCATAGTGGATTGACATGCTAGATTGAGGAGGGTAATCAGGAAATGTAGACGTGATCATGGATGTTGATGCGGGCAAAAACTGAAAGGGTAGTGTATGCTGTCAGATACGCCAATCTACACAAAAGAAAGAGGACACAAGAGGTGAACCGGAGCTAGCACCGACATAATCCTCTGATGCCTAAGTCAGTTTTCAATGCAACTAGTCAAAGGGAAGAGATGGGTTTGAGAAGAAACGTAGAACTAAATTAGGGTTCTTCGACCGTCGAATCACATCCAGAGTTGATTCTAAGATGTGGGATTAAGTTCAATCTCTCTTACCAAGTGTCTTTGTCAGACTTTTATAGGCGATTTGGAGGATATGTCATGATGGGACATTGAGCCCTTATGCGATTCAAGATTGGTCGGTTTATGCAAGCATGACTTAAATGCGAAAAGGCTTGTCAAAAGATAAATCTACACTTTCGGTAGATATTAGATCACCTTAAGCACACCTTTAGTAAATGTTGCTGAAGTATTGCATGACTTGATATGTTGAGATGGGATATAATGGGGATGTGGACGATAGAGGATCGTTCTCCGTTTCCCTAGGATGATTAGATATCGTCTGCATCGTCCTAGTGCCTGTGTCAAACATAGACCTTACATTCTATAGAATAGCGGGCTAACCACCCCTAGTTCCAAAAGCTTCCATGAATCAATATCAAACCCTGCTCCTTTATAAACCGACTTCAAGCAAACCCTGCTCCTTTATAAACCGACTTCAAAACTTGCCATGTGTCAGCCATCTATGGAGCTAACTTTTAGAGACACATCAAATGTATTTCATGCTGCATGATGGATTCCCTGGACAAGAGCTAGCCCTAAAATCTGTTGCATGATGCTCCACCTTGCCATTGGCAACAGGGTGGAGCGGAGCAGAATTTTGCCAATGCCTGCTTTAAATATTGCTCAAACAGGACAGCTCACCTCTGAAACATGTATTGGAAGGGATTTAAAAACTTGGAATCGGGTATGATATCAGTCTTTATCGATTCTGATTCATATCATCCCAAAATAGGCCAGAATCATTCGAAAATCGATCAGATTTGGCCAGAATTGGTCAAACTCGACAATTGACTCGGCCAAGCTTGTAAAGCAAATAACCGGGTTAATTGGGATCGGTGCCGATCCGCTGATTCTGATCTGATTTTTAATACCCTAGTATGGGACTAGTGACTTTTACAATTCAACTGAGTAGAGGCCCTAAGATTTTTGAAATCCTAGATCCAACCCTAACCATGCACCCATTGGCTTCATGGAGGAGGTGCCAATACATGTGGGCTGGTCCCTCAAGGTTTTATGTAAATACATTAGATGTAAGTACAAGGGAAAAGGAAGGACACGCCAATGATATCGAATATCATGTGTCCTCTCACATTCTCTCTCCTCTCTAACATGTGGGCACCCTACATGCGAATCACATAGTGTCTCCTCCAATGCTCCCATTTGCTTGGCATGGGAGATTTCATCGCATACCAATTAGGGATGTAAATGGATCGGATTCGGCTTGGATAGTGCTATATCTGCATCCACATCTGATTAGCTTTCAGATGGATTCGGATAGTGCTAAACGGATACGAACATGGATACGGATCGGATAATTTATCTGTTTACATGTAAATATAATTTTTCGGATAGCTATAGTCTATCCATATCCATATCCGTATCCGTTTAGTTTTTGGATGGATACGAACACGGATATGGAAACGGATTTTGACTATTCATTTACATCCCTAATACCAATAACTTGGCAATCCCCTGCCCTAAATATAAGGGAAAAGGAACTTGCTTGGTCATGTGGAGCCTATGTCTAAACAAAGAAGTGTGTGAAATTATTACTTCACCCAATGAAATAAAAATCTCATCCATGTTGATGTCCCTGTGCACGGATGCAAGGGTCACGAGACCAAACAACAATCTCTTGCCCTAAATATAAGGGGGAAAAGAACGTTGCTTGGTCATGTGCATCTTGGGCCCAAACACAACGCCCTCCCTATAAAATAAAAAATCTCCCTTGGTCAATGCCATTGTGCTAGTGTTGGGGCCACATGACCGAGGTGTGTTCTTCTTCCCTAAGTATAATTATTGAAACATCTTGGGATGTTCTTAAAAAGGAAAATTTTCTTAAATCCATGGGATTAAAAAAATAATTAAAAGAAAAGTATATTTAAAATTTATTTTATATCCATAAATATAGATTTTTGAAAAGATTTACCTAATCCCCAAATTAGTTATGGGTGAGTGGTAGCAGAACGTAGGTTCTGTAAACTTATTTCCACGTTTTTAATAGTAACTGTTGATTTGCAATGAGATTAATCCCAGCCATTCAATAAATATCCATCTGGTCACCTATTACTAGTTGTGATAGTTTCTATGAAGTAGGTTCAATTATTGGATTAAGCAGCATGTGCTCTTCTGCCAAAAATTTGAGTTGAGGTGCAAACCTTCTTTCCGTCGGACCAAGAGGAGACCACCACCGGTACAAACCAAGCCGAACAATTGCAGGTGTTTCCATTTTCTCAACTCTAGAGGACTGAAGAGCCCTCTTTTAGTATGATGTGTATGACATTGAAAACGGGAGCAATAACGAGTGGAAGACAGAGAGAAAGGTACTCTAAATTTCGTGAAGAAAGAAAACCATGGATTTTTTTTTTTTATTTAATGAAAAATCATAGAAACACAAGAGGATTATTGATATTCGAAATTTCAGTTAGAATAGAACATCAGAGGCTCTGGGATTTGGAGCATTCTCTGGGCGACGATAAATTGCTTTGAACTTAACCTTTCAAAGTATTCCGTTATGGGTTACACCTGATCTACTAAACCCATTATAGAATCACCCCAAGAAAAAAATCACAGAAAACTGAAGAAGCTCATGTTGGATTTGTGGAATTGAATAGAGATTGGATTTTAGTTGAGAATAAACATTATTAAACTCAAATCAGAATGCCTTGAAATTCTCGGTAAAAATATAAAACCAGTTAAGGAGTGTTCTTCCAGCGACGGTTTCATGGTAGATGAGTTCTTTTTTTTTTGGTAAACCAGTAGATGAGTTCAGATGAGAAAAAAATAAAATAGGGTTATCTAATGATTCAATGAAGAAGATGAATCACGATTCACGATGGGGTTTAGCAGAGGATGACTTGTTACTGTAACCCGTCTCCAATAAAGTGAGAGAGTAACTGTTCAACGATTCAGATTTTATGTTATTAAATCGAGGGTTAAGAATGAAGAACGTCTTGCCAACACGTATTTTGACACACGCACCGCGCCCATTTAGCCTACTTCCTAAAGAATAACTGTCATCTTCTATTTTGGCTACGACAAAAAATGAGTTCGGCACTGGATATCCGAGCTGCCACATATCGACATCTCCATCTTGAACTGCTGTAATGTACAGTTTAGGGAATTGGAGAGGCTTAAAATCCAAAATGGATAGAGTTTAACGAAACGGTTAAAGCTAATAAGCCTTAACTTTAGCCTTAAGCACTAACTAATTTGGATATTAGGTACATTTTTTCAAAATCTATATTTATGGTTGTGGATGTAATATAGATAAATCATTCCCCGCCAAATTTCGTCCAGAAAATATCACTTGGATGATTTGAGTCCCATTCGAATTAGGAGTTGCTGAGATTTTGATTCGTAATTCGTATTCGTGTGTTCGTTTTTATTTTAACTAGGCTTTGCCGGATGGTGCACACCCTGAACTGAACTACAGAGAATCGAGCGAGCTTTGCAGGAAGGGAAGGAAGCACAAGCCACAAACAATAATGGCGATTGATCTTTCAAACCCTGTAGGTTCCTCCAAACTTATAGCTGCGGTCGACATGGGTACCAATTCATTCAAGATGTTGGTGGTTCGTGTAGGACCAAATGGTAAGTTCCTTGCAGTTAAACGCCTCAAGAAGCCTGTTGTCCTCGGTCGCGGAATGATTGAGGACGACGCTACCATCTCCACCGACGCCCAACACCGAGCTATTGTTGCGTTGCAGAAATTTGGTCAGGTCTTGCAGAGGCAGCGAGTTCATCATACCAAGATTGTCGCCACCTCTGCTGTACGAGAAGCTTCCAACAAAATTGAATTCCTATCAAGGGTTCGAGAAGAAGTAGGGTTTGAGGTGGACGTATTGTCTGGGGAGGAAGAAGCTCGGCTTGTCTATCTTGGCGTTCTTCAATTCTTACCGGTTTACGATAGAACTGTTTTAACTGTTGATATCGGTGGTGGTTCCACTGAATTCGTTATAGGCAAGCAAGGAAATGTTCTTTTTGCAACTTCATTGAAGCTAGGGCATGTTACTTTAACGGAAGCTTTTGTTAAGAACGGAAGACTCTTAGAGTTGCGGAACCACATCCGTTCTGTTATACAGGAGTCTGGACTGATTGAGAAGGTCAGGGAGGTCGGGTTCGAGATTGCAGTTGGTTCATCTGGAACAGTTCGCTCCATTGAGAACGCTATTTTCCGTGGATACGGTCAAGGCTTGACGAATGCCCTCGCATCCTTCTCGAAATTCGAAAGGGATTGGAGATTCAGTCGGGAGGAACTTCGTGCCGTTGATGAGAGACTGTGCTGTTTGGATGGTGGAGGGATAGCGGCAGCAAAGAGAGCTGGGTTTTTCAAGAAGCGGTCAGAGTTTGTTACCGCTGGGGCAGTTCTGTTGTCCGAGATATTTGAGACTCTTGACATTGCTGAGATGCAAGTTTCTGGTTATGCATTAGGAGAAGGGATCATTTCAGAAATTCTAGCTACTGCTTGTGATGACTAAGACATCAATGTGAATGCCAGATGGCGATCCGTTGTTCACCTTTCAATAAGGTTTAACAGTGAGAAGAAGATGAAATCAGCTGTGCCCTGTGCCGACATCGCTAGGGTATCACCGTGACCACTCAGATTGTAGTCTGAATTTAGATTTATATCTAGTGTAATCCAGTAAAATACCACACAGGAATTTTTTTTACATCGATTCTAAATTTTATTCATTGTAGTATTACCCTGAAGCTCCCTAATATTGTCTCACCACTAATAGAATTCCACAGGAGATCTTTGAAGGTCTAAGACGATTTGATGTTCTTACTCACTCTGAAATTAAATGTGCAATCTTCTTGGATGAAGCACATCTTGAATATCTTAAAGCTGCATGTTTGCTTCATAACATTGGAATGTTTATCTGTAAAAAAGGCTACCATAAACAGTCATACCATATTATCAAGGTATATGTGATCCTGGTTCAATGCCTACTTGAAAGTCATGTATGGCAATTGAGCTTTTTAGTGCTCCTTTTCCACATGTCTTGTTAGACTCTCAAAAGATGAAGCTTTTTCATAAATTGTTAGATTACATAATTCACATTTCATATTTTGAATCTAAACAACAAAAGGCAGCGCTGAAGAATGAACAGCCACAGTTCGTGCTGGATGATATAAAACTGGGGTCATCAAAGTTGATGGAGTTGAAGATGAGAAGAGTTAAAAGAACTATGGTATTATCTGAAAGGATTTCTGAATTGAGGGCTGACATTGGAAAAAGGTCATTTAGAACTTATTATTGGTGTAGTGCTGCCTTTTAGATGGAAATCAAGAGGGTAATCCTAGAAGTGTCTTAGTTTGTATTCCTAGGTACCTGTTTAAAAAATTGTAGTGGAGAATCTGTGAAGATTTGAGGAACTGTAAAGAACTTCGGTGATTAGGTTACTTTGTACAATGAGCTATAAATGGAAGCAAACCCATATTGCTGTAAGAAGCCGTAGCTTGGTCCAATGGCACAGGTTTGGGTCTGAGAGCAGCCATTTTGTCCAAAAATACCAAGGGTTAGGATCATCTCCAATCCATCCTCTCCTACGACCCTGCAAAAGTGGAACTTGCACTAGATTACGGTCATTTTGAAACTATATTGCTGTAGAGAGAAGAATAGAAAAATTGAAGGAAGTAGTTTTGCCAAAAGATAAGTAATTTTGCAGAATGCCAAGTTATCTTTTTCTGTCTTTCTCTTGTAAGTCTTTCATAATGCTATATGTTCTTTTAAGAGTCCTACAAGATGAAAGTGATTTGAGCATTTTGTGGCTCACTTACCATTCATCTCCCAATGAAATGGTATCCCAATTAAATGACATTGGTGATACCTATCAAAGATTAATTTTCATGCTTTTACTGTACATCCAATTCATCAAATGCAATGCCTTCTGTTCTTTCTCATATTTGGTGGGTGTATTCGGATGCTCATTTTTTTCCCCTTTTCCAAGTTTGCTGCTATTAGCCCTTCTTGCAATATATCACAGGAAGAAGTTCCTAAGCTGTAATTATCCGTCAGTTCAGGGTTTTCAAAATGATGTATCTTTATATTAATTCTTTTCAAGATGTTTCTGTGCAACATTTCTCATTCTTACATTGATTTGGATTTAAAATGTTCCCTCCTTTTTTTTCCCTGATCCTGGTATTTCAGAGACTCCTTTGTGCAATCATACAAATTTCTGTGGCAGTACAGCAGTGCCAGTACATGATCTTTGAGGGTCTGGAAATGTCTCCTTCTAATAAGGGTTTCAAATTGGTATGTTTCAATTTCAAGCCGATGAGGTACCTGTCACACGGTTGGCAGTTGAGAGTGAATTAATATATACACTTTGCTTTTGATTTTATACCGACCATGCGGTACAAATTGTTGAAATAGGCTTTGTTTACTTCCTATCTATAAAATCACGTAGAGGGGGGGTGAATAGGTGAAGCTAGGTAAAATAAAATCTTTTGCGGAATATTGAGTTATTAACAAAACTTAAAGTAATTGCGTCGATAACACACAGATTTTATAGTGGTTCGGCCAAAACTTGCCTACGTCCACTCCTCTTACCTTAGAGAGAATTCCACTAAAAATAATCTTGAGAAGGAGCAAGAGGACTCTTACACAAATCTTGATTCCGAGCAAGAGGACTCAAACTACTCTTGATTCCGAGCAGGAGGACTCAAACTACTCTTGATTCCGAGCAAGAGGACTCAACTAATCTTGATTCCGAGCAAGATGACTCAATTAATCTTGATTCCGAGCAAGAGGACTCAATTAATACATAAAGTAAGAACTACTAAGTAAAGGGTTACCTCAACCTTAGTAGGAGTGTATGCTACCTTCCATCCTTGGAGCTTGAAGCTAGATGAGGTAGAGGAGCTTGAGTGTGTGAGCTTGTGATGATTAGATGCTTGAAATCAATGAATGCTTACTTGAGGCTATGGCACTTAGAGCTTGTAGTAAAGTCTCTTAATGATGGTGATTAGTATTAATTTAAGCTTAAACAGGTGCCTATTTATAGGCTAGGCAGCTCAATTTAATTAGAGATCTGTCTTAAGATCAGATTCAAAAGACAGAGCTAATCCGGTATGCCATTTCCCAATCCGGTATGCTGGATCATCAAATTACTTAAAGTATAGCCTTTGACTCAACTGTCAAATCCCAACGGTTATAATTGAATTCAGTATGCTGGATCAAGGTTTGTAGTGACATTTTTGATCCGGTATGCCGGATTCAAATCCGGAGCATTCCGTTTGCTCTCTGTGATTTATATCTGTGGGATTATATGGGATTCGGTATGCCGTTTTTAGATCTGGTATACCGAATCAGCAGTTTTGCTGGAATACTGCGGGATGACTTCCAATTGGCATAGGCACATGGATTTGGGTTATTTTTAACCTCCTAAGGTCTTTCTTCAGGTATGCATGCGTGTGTGTGTGTGCGATACATTAATTTAGACCTTAATACATCTTTACAACTTTAATATAATTCCAACACTTCAAAAGTACTTCAAGTCTTGGGTGCTTCATGTCTTGGGTACTTCATAGCTTAGCTTGAATATTTTCTTCCATGAATCATTGAAGTGCTTGTGTATATAGACTCTTGAAATTAGGTGCTCCCTCTCACTTGTTGCTATGCTCTTGTAAAGGGCTTCTTATGCATCTAGAACAAGAGTTAGTACACAATTGGTTTATTTGTTATCATCAAAACTATGATATGGAGGAGTGTGTGAGGTCCTTTCCTCAACACTATCCACTTTTTTTTTGATAGGTAGGTCCCAAGGAGAGTTGAACTCATGTCCTCTTGACTGTGAGCTATTGGTCCTTGCCAGTCGATCTACCTCCTTGGAGTACTTTCTACCTGCCTATGTTGCATGGGTTACAGTCAGCAAGTTGTCATTCATTTTGATAGGTAGTACAGATTGTTGAAATTGGCTTTGCTCACTTCCTATCCACTTTTTTTTTTTTTTTGTGAAAGTTAGGTCCCAAGGAGAGTTGAACTCATGATCTCTTAATTGTGAGCTGTTGGTCTTTGCCAATCGAGCTGTAAAACTACAGTATGTTATTCACTGCCTCATGTGCATCTAAAAGAAGAAAGCATTTAAGTATAATCCCTGTCTTGTTTCCTTTATTGTCTTCTTCAAGGAATGAATGACAATTTGCTGACTGTAACCCATGCAACACTGGAAGTAAGAGGAGTAAGTGCACAATCGAAGTGGATTGGAAGGACCCCAAGGGAGGAAGCTCGGCTGGCAAGGACCAACAGCTCACAACTAATAGGTCATGAGTTCAACTCTCCTTGGGGCCTACCTATCAAAATATACATTTATATATATTCCACCCTTTTTTCCTGGGTTGAGGGTGGAGGTTGGGGGAAGAACTGATGCAGTAGCACTTAATTGGTTGGACTAGCATGACCGGGTTTGGAAGCCCAAACCCAGATGGAACCATAGTACTATATCTCGCGATATATCGGTATCTCGGGCCTACCGAAATATCCGAAATATCCGAAATATCCGAGATATCGCGAAATATGACCGAAATATTGCATTTTTTCTGCAATATTTCGGGGGTCCATCTCGGGGGGTATTTGGCCATATCTAGGCCTGAAACTTCATGGACAGCCTTATTTAAGCTTAATAAACACATTTAAACCATAAAATTGTAAAAATGTGAATTCAAATTGGTGTTTTGGGCTTGCACCCTTGATTGACATACGGTCGCCGACCCTAATGTATAAATAGTTAAATACACAAAGATTAGGCAGTTAATATTTAATAATAGTATTTAACTTCATCACATATCAAGTTAAAGCCAATACACATTGATGAGTGCCATGATTCTCATAAACTCCATAATATTCAATAACTCGCTTAAAGCCTTAAAGGTAATACACTAAGTGTCAAAGTTAGTAAGTCACAAGACTCGCAACTCGCAAGTCACAACTCACAAGTTCATAGATCAATGAAATCACAACTTAAGTTACAAATTACAAGTGCTAAACTGCTAATAGTAGTTGCTGTGCCTCCCTGGATCAATCCCACTCATGCCTCGCTGGAGTCGACGTCCATTGTTCTCTGTTTGAAGGACATATGTGGACCACGGTATAGAATCGGAGAAGAAACGAGTGTAGTCATCCACAAGTGTCACGTAAATGGAATCATCAACATACTGTAGGTAACCTATCCTAGGATATAAACTAGGGTTACCAATCGATCCAGTCCGTGAAGAAGATGATCCACTGTGATATGATGTTGGCGCCGGCGCAAGAGGCGATGGCATTGGCTGCATGTATGGCTAGTGAGGTTGGTAGCTAGGTCCGCTAGGGTATGCAAAGATGTTATCTACAAAAGATGATCCAGTATGTCCCTGGGACTGGGACTGGTAGTCATAGTCCCCTACCCCACTAAACTGCCCATATGATGATGATCCATATCCATATCCACCGTAAGGTTGTGATGCACCATAATCCGATGCCAATGGAGTGGTATGTGCGAAAATTAAAATAATTATTTAAGAGCAGAAAAATAAATCGGACACCGTGAAGCCGTAGATCGGCCATTGGTGTCTAACATATATTTAATTCATTACCATCTAAGTCATATTACCCCTAATTATTTCCTATTTTAATTGTAGGAAAATGAATTTTTAAAACCAGAAAAAAAAAAAAAAAATACATATGGAAAAAAAATTTCGACACTGTGAGGCTATAGATCAGCCTCCGGTGTCTAACATATATTAATATCATCACCATCCAACAAAATTTGTACAGTCTTTTCAAAAAAATAGTTTTAGAGGAATAGAATTTACCTTAAATAGTGGAAAAAGGCTTGGATGATGAGCTTAGATGACCCTCCGATGAGTTTACCGGCGAAAATCCGATAACAATGTGCTTAAACAATGGCTAGAATGTTGGATGAGAGCTTGGAAGAGTGGAAGAATAGGCAAAAGACTGAAATTCCTTAGCAAATGCAGCTCTCGGTCGAAATATGGACCGAAATCTGCGAAATATTGTATTAAAGCCCCCCTTCACGTGACACTTTAAGCCAAAATACCATATTTCGTCGATATCTCACGAGATATCTTCGATATCTCACGATATCTCACGAGATATCGACGAAATATGGTATTTTTTCATTTCGACCTGATTTCGCATCTCGGTAAGCTCGAGATATACGAAATTAAGCGATATTTCGGCGAAATATCGCGAGATTTTGAACCATGGATGGAACTGGCCCTACCCTAGTTTTTGGTCCAATAAGGGTTGGTAGTAGTTTAGTTAATCTTTATGTCTTTTATTTGCTTTGGGTAGGATAAGTAGGAATAGGTTAATTATTTTGAACTCTATATTAGTTTTAGAGCTGGATTAGGATATATAGTTTGGTTGCAAGTTAATTTCAATCTTACATTCTAGTTAGGAGTCTTTTGATTTTTGTTTTTCATACATTGTAATCCAACAATGGAAGAATAGATTTGACTACAAAGTAATTGGATTGCTCAGTTTGAGTGTGTGGCTATGTGATTCTCTCCCTTCCCTGCAACTCTAAGATTCCATTTCAAATTTCTTCCTCTTCTCTAACTGGCCCTCCACCAATTTGGTATAAAAGCCAAAGAATCCCTTCATCTCCCTCTCCATTTCCCTTTCCCCCTTTTTTTTGTTACTGTTTCCATTCCCTACATCATCTGAAACCCCAAACCCCTCCGTTACACCCTTCCAACCCCTCCCTTTGATTTCCACAGCAACCCCCTTATCTACCTTCTTCCCCCACTGTGACAGCGATCAATTTCCCTCTCTAGGGTTCTGCCAGCGAAGTGAAAAAAAGATTGGTGATTCTGTTGAAAGGTGGGAAACTGACTTGTACCTGATTTACAACAACAATAACAACCTCAGCCTTATCGGCTGCGTGGATCCAAACAAAACAAAGTAAGGAAAACTGAGGTCTAGGGGAAGAAAAAAAAGGGGGGGGGGGAATGAAGAGATGGGAAATGGGAAATGGAAAATGACAAATGAAAGACAGAACATAAAAGGAAAGTAAAATGAACGTAATAGGAAAGAAGCACAACCCAGCAAGTCAGGAAAATCTCAACTAAATGGGGTCCGCAACGGATCCTTGCCCTCCAATAGGCTCTATCCGAGGTCATACTTGGTACAAGGCCTAGACTATATGCATGTCCTTCCTCACAACTTCTCCTATGGTCATTTTAGGCCTGCCCCTAGCTTTTTTAGGTTATTTAATCAGAATCAAATCACTCCTCCTTACTGAGGCATCCCTAGGCCTCCGTTGAACATGACCGTACCACCTCAAAGGACTCTCATGGAGCTTTTTGGGGCGACTCCCAAGTCAGCTCTGATACATTCATTCCTTACTTTATCCTTCCTAGTTTTTCCGCACATCTATCTTAACATCCTCATCTCAACTACACCTAGCTTCTCAACATGACACTTCTTAACTACCCAACATTCTGCCCCATACATCATAGCTGGCCGCACTCCGGATGCACCTCTCCACTTCGTCCATCCCATTTTAATTCTATGTGAAACATCATCTTCTATGTCACCTTCCTTATTGATGATTGACCCTAGATATCTAGAACAGTCACTTTGCGGTAACTCTCTTTCCTCAATTCGCACCAAGTCAGTATCCATCATAGTGTGACTAAAATTACTCATCATATACTCCGTCTTTGTTCTACTAATCTTAAAGCCTCTTGTTTCCAAGGTTGATCTCCATAGCTCTAGTTAGCATTAATCCCTATTTTTGTCTCATCCACCAAAGCGATATCATTGGTGAAGAGCATACACCATGGGACCTCGTCTTGACTCTTACCTGATTTAGAAGACCTTTAATCGAAATCTGACTCCCTATCCTCCAGTGTGTTGGATTTCTCTAGTTGAAGTTTTTCCTTGTCGAAATCGAACATGCCAATTCGGGTTGCAGGCTTTGATTTCATCTCCTGCCCTTCTCCTTCCCCTCAATGTCAGTTAACGATGATGAACATTCACTAGCCCTCCTCAAAATCGACGCCTCACTGAATTCGTAGAACCAACCAAAGCATATCGCCGGAGTTTTCTCTTCTTCGTGAGTTGCTCTTTGCTTCTGGTTTGTCAGGAGCTAAGAGACAACCTCTTTTTCTCCCTCCTCGATTCTTCTCCTTATCTCTTTTTCTTTTCCTGATCTTCCAGTTTTATCCTCCCTTTAAGATTTTTTTTTTTCAAAATTATCCTGATGTAGATTCTGGCCAGAGGAAGAAGCAGAAGACCCATTGAATTTTTGGGCCAGAACTGGACCAGCTCGAGCCAGCCCAGCAGAACCAACTCGATCCAGTGAAGCAGGGACCAGTCAACTAGGATTGGTGCACTTCAGTAGTTATTATATTTAGTAGTTTCTAATTTGTTCCTTGCATGTGGCTGAATTATAAAGCCTAATCATTCTAATTTAGTTACCTTATATTTTAGTTAGGATTTAGTAGTTTCTATTTTAGATTAGTTCCTATTTTAGAAGTTCCTATTTTCTAATGTAAGCTTGCCTAAGTTATTAATAGGCCTCTCAATATAATGAAGGAATACAATTTTTTGAGAACAGAATTTTCTGGCTCAAGCTTGCCATCAAATTATGGGAGATCCTCCTTGTTTCAACAGATGAGATAGCTGTGGGTGAGAGACCCAGGCTGAGAGAGCCATTCCCCTACCCCCTTCTCTTCTCTATCTTCTCTTCTTTATCACCCTGCTCGATCTCTGTTGAATTGCTGCTGCTACTGGTAAAAACATCATTCGAAGGCTGCTGTGATCCCTCCCTCACTTCTGAATATTGTTGCTATTGCTACTGTATCTGTGAAGAACCAGAAGGCACTCCAAAGATCCAATCAAGTCTGTTTGCTGAGTTGGAACTAAGAAGGTCATCCATACACTCTGCGATTCCTGTCCAATCAAGCCTGTTTGCTGATTTGGAACTAAGAAGGTCATCCATACATCGGCGATTCCTGTCCTGCCCAGGATTCTCAGCCAACTTCAAGTGATCATATCTTTGCAACAATATCTTTGCAACAAAGGCTCATCTTCAGTTGAGCTTTGGAGGACAATATCAAACCACCAAGGGCCTGACTTTATCCCAATCCCAGCCGAGTCTGCTGGCTGGTTTGGCCTGCAGAGCCTAACCCTCTATTTTGGTGCTTCCCTCATAACTTCCAACTAAACCATCAGAATTGGCTCATATTTTCAGCAAGGGGTCCCCTCACTGTCAGCTCCACTAGATCCAAATTTGGATCCATTCCCACGGCTGATTTGGTTTCTATACCTAATTCCTTACTTTCTAATTTGGTGACCTACTGTTTCTCGCCATCCAAATCAGTCCCTGTTTTGAGGGTTTGCTGAGCATTCTCAGCCTTGCATTCGGCCCTGTTCACAGTTCCTTTTAAGTGGCTGAAAGTTGTGTTTGATCTGAACCCTAAGTCCTATTTTTGGACCTGGTTTGTACCCTGCTGTTAGGGTTATTGCTGGTGGACTGCTGTGTTTTATTGTGGGTTAATTGGGGCTAGGTTACCCTAACCTAGCTTTACATTATACCCTCTTCCTATACTACCCACATTCAAGAACAACAACAACAACAACAACAACAATAACTCAGCCTTATCCAAACCAAATGGGGTCGGCTACCCGGAACCTTGCGAAGACAAAATAATAAAAATATACAAACTAACTGGGGTCAAGTACACAGGATCCTTGCCCTTCAATCAGCTCTATTCGATGTCATACTAGAGACAAGACCTAAACTATGCATGTCTTTCCTCAGCACTTCTCATAGGGTCATTTTAGGCCTGCCCCTAGCTCTTGTAGTACCTTCAATCTGAATCAAGTCACTCCTCTGAACTGGAATGTCCGAAGGCCTCCATTGAACATGGCCATGTCACCTCAGACAACTTTCTCGTAGCTTATCTTGAATTGGGGCTACTCCCAAACCAGCTCTAATATGGTCATTCCTTTATCTTTCCTGGTTTTCTCACTCATCCATCTCAACATCCTCATCTCTGCTAAACTTAGCTTACCTATATGATACTTCTTAACTGCCCAACACTCCACGCCGTACACATTGTAATTTCAGAACTCAAATTTTCTTTTTTATAGTTGAAAAGTAGTTTGAAAAAAGGTACTTATTTTGTTATGAGGTGAAAATTGCAAAGCTTTTGCACTAAGGAAGCAATGTGGATGTGTTCTGTTCACATCAGCTCACTTGATATGGTGGCATATCAAGTGAGCCAATTCAGACTGTTAGATGGAAAGAGGACATCTTGTATTCTATGGAGCTTGATGGTTTAAATTTTGCCATCAGGGTTCGACTTCTCAATGGTTAGCTGATAAAGTTGCTACACTGATCAGTTAAATTCTGTTTTCAAACTCAGGTTGTCAGTGGTAAGAGGACTATAATTGTATCATCACACATCTTTTACCACAATAAGTTCTTCCCTCTCAATGCAGCCACATCCGACCCCACCATTGTTGCAACTCAGACGCAAGTATGCAGCTCCCCTCCCAGCTAGGGAGCATTTGGTGATCCCCCACATCCCTTGAGTATTGACTATGAAACAATAAATGGTTCGAGTGTTAACATAATACATCTTCACACCTGAAGAATACCTATCTAAAGTCGTAACCAGTTTATCCAGGGTCAGCAAAGGCTTCATTGCACTTTGCAGTCATCCATTCTATACAGGATTATCTTGGGGTAGCTTTTCTGGATCAAACAGCAGACCTGGACATCAATGGAAGCCAGTATTTACTTATTTTTCTGTGCTTGAAGTTCTTGGTGGTTGTTTTTGCATTGTGTTTGCTAGTTCTTTGGGGGAAGGGGGAGTGGGGTTGTTAACTGCATGCAGTTGTATATGATGAGATGGGGAGAGGTACATGAGACTGATTTCTTTGAATAAAATAGCTTTTCTATTTTCCTTAAAAGGCAAAAACTAAATAAATAAAAATCCATAGATTTGTTTCACATGTTGTGATAAATAAGCACCAGATTGACATGATAAGTTTTTAATACTGCTATATGTTTTTTCCCCTGTTTGGTAAGAGAGAATATAGTTTAAAGGAAATAATAGAGATTATATCGTCTACTATGTCTGATTAACATTTTACTTCCCCTAGCTAAAGACAGCAAGAAGATGAGCAGGAGTGATTAGTTGTATACATTTTTTATGAAGAGAAACACTAACAAAACACTTCAAAATGGACTAAACAGAGAAGACCTCCCAAGGCCATTGACATGAATCCTATTGTGTCCACAAAATTAGATTTTCACAATCAGTCTAGATGTTGATTTGAAAGAGTCCTAAGGATCAAGTTTTGCGCAGCTCCTGAGCAATCTCCTGGCTTATGCCTCTTGTGCATTCTCCTACAAATCCATAATCCATACAACCTGCAATGAAACAGTTTATCTTGAATAAGAATAATAATAAGAGACGCCCATCCTGCTTCATTTAAGGGTTGGTGTTTCGATTTATATATTTTCATGTATTAAGCTCGAAATTTATGTCTTTTCTTGTTATTTTTATACCTAAAATAACCCATATGACAAATTTTTTATGATCCAATATAATGTGTGGACCTAAAGTTTCATGACATATATGGTGGGTTGACACAAATATGACCTATTAACAAATGTTGAAGGGGTTTAGGGTTAGGATTCTTTCACATAATTAAGATATTTATTGGATTAGGATTCTACCAACTTTGACACGACTCGAAATTGAAACGACACGTCACACGGCTCAACCCAATAGTCACCCTACTAAGTAGGTCTGCTATGTACATGCTGGAGATTTATGTGGTATAAAATCTGTTTCATTTTCAATCCTAGGATGATAGAAAGGTCATTCACCCATCACTATGATATTGACCAATGCAGTTTAATCACCTTGCACTCACAAAATTCAGTCCTCTCAAACATTCTATAGAGAAATATGACAACCCAAATGGAGAGAAAAGGTCAAGAAGGAAGGAGAATGAGCCGTCCAAAATAAAAGAGAAAAGGGGTGGAGGAGGGAGGAATAGACCCCTCTCCCCAATTCTCTCAATCAATCTTGTCAAACCGAAAGATCAAAAGTATCAAAAACTTCTCCTATGTAAAGATTAAAGACTCTTTTCATTTGAAACTCCCCTAAAAATATCAAAAACTTCTCCTATGTGAAGATTAAAGGGTTGACAATATCCTTTCGGTCACTCAACTTTGCAAGAATCTCTCTCTCTCTCTCTCCCGCCCATTACCAATTCTGTAGGTAGCTTCCCATGTCTTATGTCCCTCTACTCGTCTATTTAAACTCCATAAAGACCACCACTGGCAATACGTCAGTTACATGCTTTCCGTTTTCTTCACTTTCTCTGTTACTTACTTTACAGCAACTACACTGGAATGATGTCTTCTCCTAAGACCAATTCTAATGTCTCAGACACCCAAAAATGCAGCAAACAAGCTCCTGTGACTGAAACCCCGTCAAACAATCGAACCACAGCCCATTGCCAGTTGGGGAAATCAGTGGCACAGAGAGCGATTCTTGGGCGTAATCGCCGTTGCATTGGTGGCAGGACACGAAACAATGACTCCAGGTCATTGCCAAGCAGGCTAAGCAAAGTTTCTTTGGCTGATGAGACTGCAAACTAGGGAAAGGTTTCTACTTCATGCCTCCACACCAATTTGTACTCAGAAATTATGTTATGTTTAAGCAAGGTAATAGCAGTCCAGTGGAACTATTAATGGTGTCCTGTAACCATTTTAATGTTACAGTACACAAACTAGTCTAGAATGAAGTAGGCATTTGAAATCCTTCAAGCCCAGATCAAAAGAAGCAACGCCTTCTCAATCTTCACACAATCATGCATGAGATTTTTTTGTGGTTTTTGTTGGGGGAAGGGAAGGCCCGTCAACTATGCAGATTGTAAAAACCAGAGATGCAACAGAAAAGAAATCACTACTTCATCAAAGGTAGTAAGGTTACATATTGTTTATGAAGCTAATTTGAACTGCATCCATCAAGAATTATGTCCACCATTGAGATTACTTAAAAAACAGCACAAAATTTCCAGTATCAGCAAATTGAGCTGATTACACTACTTGATATGAAGCTATTCGAAAAGGTGAAGAACATTGTGAATTACAATTCAGAAGCATAACTAACAGTGTGGGCAAGATCACTCGTTTCAGCTCAGGGTCGCTGTTTCCAGCTTCACACTATACAAAACAGAAATGATGCTGGTCGCAGAACACTGAAGATGCCTCAAACTCCGGCAAATCTGAGATTAAGAGAGAGAAACATAATTGAGTGTTGGGTGATTGTTGTTATTGCAGTAATCAAGATTGCCAATTTAATAAAAGAAAAAAAATTAATTTGGGAACCGAAGGTATATTGTATATTTCATTCTTCATTAAATTTGCATTATTCAAATAAGAAAGTCGCCATTGTAGATCTCATGGACTTAGATGTATGAAAAGAAGAAATTAAGGAATTATTCATGGGTAAGTTACACATATCACCCCTGAGGTTTGACGAAAGGATGATTTTACCCTCCAATTTTGGAAAATTCTGTGTACCCCCTGAGGCTTACAAACGGTAACAAATAAACCCATTCCGTCAGTTTATGACTAACACTGTTAAAATCAAAAGGTAAAGTGACAAACATGCCCCTTCAAGAAAAAAAAACCTGCAACTCATCTTCTCCAAATCGATTTGGGGAAGATAAGTTGCAAGTATCCTTGTAGGGAACACCATGGAACCGATCCTGATTAAGGAATTATTCATTTGTCTGAGCTATAGTTTAAGATGAATGCTGAGAGTTTTGTTTTTTTGAACCAAAATTTAACCTCCAATTGGTCAAAAAAAACACATGATCCACTAAAGTTATTGGTATCTTCAGCCATTTCAGTCTACTTTTTATTTGTTTTGATTGTTTGAACCAAAATTCCTATAAAAGAAAAAAGCTTCTTTGGACCAAAATGAATAATAATCATGGATCCATAGTCTGTTTGTTTTTAGGTTAAAATTGTAATTGAGCCCCTAGTCAACCTACCCATTTTATTAGTCCACTTCAAGGGATTCCCATTGTCTAACCTCCATTATTATTATTTTTATATAAAATTTAACCTCTAATTGATTTTGTTAACAATGTGAAGAAAAGAATGATGCATTGATGTAGGCTCAAGCCCATCAAGTCCACCAGGTCCAGGGCCTAGTCAAGACCAAGAACCAACCCATACATGGACAGTCCCAATCAGGTCCAAAAATCCAGCCCAAGATCAATAAAAGTCTTGTTAGTGGAGAATCTCTACAATGCCTTACCTTTAGAGCTTCCTTAGTGCATGGTGACTAAGCAACCTTGGTTTCCCTTCCCTCTTGATCTCCCTTGTGTCTTTTTCAGTTCTCATGCACTCCACCTTTCTCCCATACACTTTCTTGGGCAGCTACATCAAGACATTAAAGTTTGCATCGTGGCATTGGAGTGTTTTTTTCATTTATTTATATTTTTAGAGTCTTCTTTCTTGGGGATTATGCGTATATCCTCAACCCTTGGATTGTAAGGGTAAGATTATCTTTTTTTCAACCGATATAATGCATATAAAAAGGTCATCAATTTCTTGTATTTGAGTAGTGAATTTTGATAATTTTGAATGAAAGTGCCTTTGGCATCTCTTTGAACCAAGTTGAATTCAACCTAAGAAAATCTAGAAGAGTTTTCCATCAACCACGCTGAGTTGATTTTTTTTTCATTGAAAATCTTAAAAAGTTATCACTTCAACCTTGAAGAGTTGAAGCTTTTCTCTATCCTTCAGCATCCTAAAAGAGTTGCCCACACAAGTCTCACACGTCCGCCGCCTACATCATTTTGTATTAGAGCCTTGGAGGATAGGAGAACTTATACATACAGTCTCAATGGAGATTCCTACTGTAAGAGTT
Organism: Telopea speciosissima; assembly: GCF_018873765.1. Classification (NCBI taxonomy): domain Eukaryota; kingdom Viridiplantae; phylum Streptophyta; class Magnoliopsida; order Proteales; family Proteaceae; genus Telopea; species Telopea speciosissima. The sequence continues at coordinate 52,902,447 of NC_057922.1, forward strand.
GAAGTAGCTGATGATCAATTTGCTTCACCAGTTGATTGAAGCAAACCTCCAATTTTTGACATCTATCTAGATATAGAGGTTGAAGAACAAATTTGTATCAACGATCTAAAATCAAACCTTGACTTAAATTCACCTCCCCTATTAGATGAATACCTAGAAGGAGAGGTCAAGGAATATATCCTTGTTGAGGTGCCCAAAACAGATTTTGTGGCAAAGGTTCAAAATTCTGTCACGAAATTTGATTTAAAACCAAGATTAGTCGTTAAAAGTGGTACTGGTTTTAAAACTTCTTTTCTGATTCACTTGTCTTTCTTTTTTTCACAACTTTTTTGACTGTGCCTTCTTTATATATACGGATATACCTACCTTTGTACATGCTTAATTAAAACAGTATTATTTTCCCAAACCTTGCATTGCTATGTTTTATGACTCCTTGTTCATCAAGAAGTTGTCTCTTTGAACTTTGTGAAGGGAACGCTATGATAAAATACTGAAGCTTTATCTCACATGAGAGGGAATTATTAGTGCTTTCAACTCACTAAGACTCTATTTGGCAGTTTTTCTATTTCAAAAAACAAAAAACTGGTTCTGAGTCAGAAATAATTTTTCTTTTTACTTTTGGAGTAATTATATACCAACAAATGTTGTATGGTAAACCTTGAAAAAAACTACTTCTACTGTTACAGAAAAACAGAAACATGTATGGAATGCATCTTTAGTGAAGTATATCTTCTGGTGATGGTGGTGGTGGTGATGGCGGTGGAGGCATTGTTGTGATGGTTGAAGTTGCATTAGAAGTGGTGGTAGAGGTGGTCGTTCCATGTTTGCTTCTGTCTCAGCTTTCTGTTTCTATTTTTATTTTTTTTTGGGTACAACTTTTTTATGTTTCTCAAATTTGTGGTCTTCTACCCAAAAAAAATCTGTGGTCAAAACTGTTTTTTTTACTAGTCCAATAAAAACTGCTAATGGATCCAGTTTCACCCGATCCGTGCTCCCACCTAGGGCAGTCGTGGACCCATAAGGGTCCACTTAGAGTTACTTGGAGAAGGGGCCAGTTAGGGTCTCTTACTCATACTCAAACATGTAAAGAGGTTAAGAAGAGGTAGGCTACGGTTATATGAAATAACCACCAGCCGCCCACCTCAAGAGAATGTGTGTGCACAAATCTCTCTCTCTCCATTCTCTCCCTCTCACTTCACTGTGTGTGCATCTCAAGAGCTTCCATCACTTCTCTGGGAATCGGAGAGTGGAAGATCGTTCTTGTATGATCACCTATTGAAGATTGTTCGTGTTTTCTTTGTATATTACGTGTTCGCTCAGCTGTCAACCAAGGATGTCTCGATCCGCCTTCGCTGCGTTTGTGACATCGTTCAAGTCTGTGTGGCTCACGCGACCGTTGGTCGTGCTTCTCGCATGACCCTTGCGACCCTTTTTTCTTCTATGAATATGTGTTTTGGGATATATAATAATAATAATAGGGGCACTGTTCTCTGTGCCGCAGCCCAGCCTACGCCCAGGCACATGGGGGTGGGCGCAATGACCACCCTGGCCCCTTGCACAAGCTGCCCATGTGCCTAGGCGCAAGGTGCACTGTGGCACAGAGAACATTCTCCCATAATAATAATAATAAAGAATCAAGCCCTCATCGGTTTGCAATCGTTGCACTGGCAGCAGCCGGACACCACCATGGTCTCCCTGTGAGCCAAGACATTGGCAAAGCCTTCTGTCTTTCTTCTTCTTTTTTCTGCAGGTGTGGCTCACGACCCCTGCAGACCTACCTGTGAATAAAAAATTATTTTTTAAATTGTTCCCGTGTGACTCGTGAGGCCACCCCGTAATGGCCCTTTGCTCCTGTGAGCACCGGCCAGCCCCACATGACCCCAAGCTCCCTTACCATGCATGGCGTGTGATGCACGGACCATTTGGCCGTGATGCCTAGCAGCCATTGGTGCCTACGCGAGCGGCCTTAAGGCCGTTGCTATTTCTGGAATGCACGACCTTGCTGTCGTTGCGGCTGCTGCAAAACTATAAAAAAAATAAAATAAAATTTACCGGTCCAACAAAAACAAATAAGAGAAAAAGATCTTGTCTGGGAGTGTGGCCTATGCCAGCACTTCCATGAGTCTATCTCTCTCCTCCCCATATAAAAAGATACCTATGCCCTATTGTTTTTAGGAGGAGAGAGATAGACTCATAGGAGTGTTGGTATAGGCCACACTTTCGGATAGAAAATTACTTCCCAAACAAAAAATGGACCAGGTGCTACATATTTTGTTCCATTTCTGTTAAAAAAATATACAAAACTCTAGAAACAGTTTTTTTTTTAAAGTTACCATTCAGAGCCTAGATGACAAGATTATGGGTTTTTCAGTTTTCCAAGTTTTCTTCACTCATGATGAAGAGAAAATCTCTTAATCCATGGGTTGAGTTCTATTGGTTGAACAAGAAAATAATGTCAAAGGTATTTTGGGTTTTATACAAAAGGGATAGTGGAAAAATGACACCTCAATGTCCATAAAAAAACCAAAAAACTTCCGGTTACCATTAAATTTTTAAGGAAAAAGGCTCGAGCGTATTGGTACCAACTACCAACCGTATCAATATCATAATGAGTTTGTGACTCATATTGGTCTGTATCGACTTATATCAAACGGTTTTCGCTCCGAATACCGATACTAGGCCTTTTTTTTAACATTTATACCTTAATCCATACCGATTATAGGATGAGTACTAGTATCAAATCGATATTAGTGTCAGCCAGGGTGTAAGTTTGGCCCTGTCAGCCTGAGCTTGCCTTGAACCTGAACAGGGCCTGGGCTGGATTTTTCAACCCTGAAGGCGGGTCAGGGTTGAAATTTTTAGGCCCTGGATCAGGATCGGGCTGGGCCAGGGTTGAGGCCTCGGTTAAGCCTAGCCTGGCTCGGCTCGGCCCCAACCCTATATTAAGTTATGCTTTACAATTTATTGTTTACATTTTACAATTTTTGTTTAGTATCTAATTATATGTTGGTTTATCACAAAAATGCTAATTATCTATTGAACGAAAATATTTACAATTTTAAGATTGGACTAAGTTTTTTAACCCAAAAAAAGTCTAATAGTAGCGTCAAGGCGGCATATCACCTCACTTGCAACCAAGCAGATACATCTACGGTTTCAGCTCACAACATGGCTCTCCTTTGGAAGAGGGGAACTGCCCAACCTTCCCAAAGATTAGAAATTTTATGTGAAGGTCATGTGTTAATGGTGTAGCTATTGGGAAAAACTTACTTCACAGACGAATACCGGTGGACCCAATCTGCCAGAACTGTAACAAAGAGGAGGAATCAATTGATCACATACTATTTTCATGCGATTTTGCGAGGGCAGTTTGGTTTGGAAGCCCACTTTCTTATATGATTCCCACCACAGAGACTCCATCAATGAAACAATGGCTCTTGAGGTGGGAGGTTTTTACTTTTTACAAAGCAAAACAAAGCTCAAGGGGATCACAATAGGACTCTCTGCAGTTTCCTTCTCTGGGGCATATGGCTTGCTCGAAATGAGATGACTTATTCAGGCAACTCCAAATCTCCAAGGGAAGTCATACAACAGGCGATTAAAGCAGCGGCAGAGTTCTCAAAGGTTATGCTTCCATCCCCTCAAGCTTATAAGGATACCAACAAGCATCAAAAGACCGCATTAGAGCTGTCCTGGACTCTCCTTCCAGTCACTTATGTTAAACTCAATTGTGATGCTTCTTCTCTGAGTCAAGACCAGGCTAAAAGGGGTCTTGGTTATGCTATTCGAGATCATCGAGGAAGCTCCTATCAGCAGTCTCTGAACCAAGCTCCTTTGCAAATATCCTTATTGGAGAAGGCTTAACCATTCAAAGTGGACTTCTTCATGTCATAGCAGAAGGTTTCGAGAAGATGGAGGTGGAATCTGATAATCTCAACTTGATTTCGTATCTCTCTACAGCAAGACAACAAACTCCTTACCTCTTTGAACCAATTGTGAAGGATATCCTCCATTTAGTAGATATGTTTCAGTCCTGCTCTGTGTGTATCCCCAGAGGTTGTAACAGCCTAATTGATACTTTGGCACGGAACGCCATATCCGAAACGTGTAGGATACCTTGGACAGATTGCCGGGTTGGGCTGGGTTGAGCCTAGCAGGGTTGGGGCTGGGCTGAGATATCTCAGCCCGACCTAAGACCGGGTTGGGCTTGGGCTAGGGTTGAGCTAAGAGGACTCAAGGTTGGGCTAAGAGTTTATAAAACCCGGCCCTGTTTCACCCCTAGTGTCAGCCAATACCGAAATGGATTCTTTTTTGTTTTTTTGGTGGAATACCTAAATGGATTCACCATACTTGATGAAAAGTCTCCTGAGGTACTTTAGGGATTTTGCTTTGATATTTTTGGTAAAGGGAATTTTGCTTTGACTGCATGAATTCAGAATTTGGTCAGAGCAATTATTTAAGTTATGGCTATGAAGTCAATTGCGATGGTTGAGTCTTCCATCTTAACTTTCAACTAGGGGTGTCAATAGGTCAATTTGGACCAGTTTTGATTACGATTTTACCAGTGGTTTAGATGCGAGAATGAGTGAGTCCAAAACATGATGCAATAAGGGTGCATCAGTTTCAATTTCGTATCAATTCCTCTTATCAATTTAGTTTCTCTACCACAATTATTTTATGTACATGGATGTATCGTTTGCAATGGTTTATGAGATGAAGACCTAGTAGCTTGAATCATGTTTTGAGTGAGAAATGAGGACAAAGAGGAGCAACAGTGCCCCAAGAATAACAAAGATCGATTGAGAATGGATAAGTTAATTAGCAATAAGAAGAAAAGGGACCCCCTTGGCCCCTCACTATTGAGAATCGCCTCACGAACTGTCACAAACATCGCCCTACCATGGAATAGGATGCAACCAGGCTGGGTTGGGCCGGGTTTTTTTTAAACCACAGCCCAACCTTAGGGCCCCCTTATTTACCCCAGCCCAAGATCAGGCCAGGATATCTCAATCCAGGCCCAACACTATTATGCTCAGCTTAACCCAACTCGGCCGTGATTGGGTCGGGTTGGACCGGATTGGCCTTGATTAACCCTGACCACCCCAATTTTTGCCATTTCAGGGCTAGGCAGGGTTGTACCAATTTTTTTGGCGGCATGTATGATATACTTGTGTATATGTATAATTTTATATAAATATATTATATATGTATGGGGTCCTACTGGGTCAGGCTCAGACCAAGACATCAGCCCAAGCCCGGCCTAGCCCGACCCCAAGCCTTAAAATCAGCCCTGGCCCAACCCACGTGCTAAAAAGCCCAGCCTAGGCCCTTTCGGGCTCAGGGCAGATTCAGGCTTGCCGGGTAGACTTGCACCCCTAAATTTTCGGTTATGTTGGTGGACCATCCAATTCGTGGCTTAGGTTGGACAATTAATTTTCTTTTCATTGATAATTTCTTTGGCCTTCATTCACAATTAGTAGCGGAAATAAAAGTTTGAAGAAAATAAAAAGGTTAGTTTTTCATTTATAAGGTTAAGCAACTATTGGAAAGATCAAAGATTTAAAATTTTTTCTTTCAGTTTTGGAGACTCTTTATTTCTCCCTATTAATGCTTCTTAATCCCTTTAGGTGCTTGAGAATATTTACGTATTCTCATAGTTTTCTTCAATTTTTAAAGTATCTTCTTAATTTACCCTCTTAATTTATCACCTCAAAGTGTCTTCTTACCTATATAAATAAAGGGGTTTTTTAGTTTTTTGAGCATCAATCAAGTCCCTCTTGAGCCATCTGGGTGTATGCGTTGTTGTTCTTGCTTTTTTTGATTTTTGTTAAGTTTTTCAAGTTTATATTTGTAAATATTTCGTTTTAGTTTGAGCACAACCATATAGCATTCAAAGGGATCTAGTAGATTAGTAGTCGAGTGCATAATTATTAAGGGAGCCAGTAAGTTGATTTATCTTGGAGACTGATTCACAATACATCCAGTTGCATCATAAGGGGTGTCTATGGTTTTAAGGACTATGTCAAGAGACACGAATCCTTCTATCAGTTTTTCTACGGTTTATAATATGTGTTTAAGAAAATTAATGCAAGATCTAGTTTTGAAGATCTCCTAATATAAAGGCAATAATTAAGTTTAATCTCTCAATATTGTGACATATATTTCCTACAATAACTAGCTATACACTTTGAGTTAGACCACCAAATTAGATATGTTATGAATGTAAAAGTTTAAAACTCACCTTTTTATCCTCTAGTTAAATTGACTATATTAGTTTTTTGGGGGAAGGGGGAAAAGAGATGCACCTAAGCATTTAACCAAGCTTGATGCAATTACCACTCTCAGGTTTGGTTCATTTAAACCATATGTTCTGGTTCAAAATGGAATCATAGATTTACTTGAAGTCACCCTATTTTCGACCATGACAAGATAAAATTTAGCCAACCTTGACTATAAGGGTGTCAATTGGTTCAGTTCTGGACTGTTGGTTCGGTTTCTTAATGATCTCGACCCTAAGCCGTTAGAAATAGAATTAGACCTATAAGTTAATCAGTTCCAAACCTGGGATCCATGACGATTAACTAATTGATGGGCCAGTTCCGATTCATAATCTATTCCAAATAGTCAAAAATTTTTCTTTAAAAAAATTCTCTTAACACATGCTATATTTATTCAATAATATTATAATAAGACATTATTTTCAATCACTTGAGATATGCAATCTAATTTACCATCATTTTTTTTCTCTCAAATCATGGAATTAGTCTATAGTATAGTACCTCTTATTTTATATTCAATTAATATGTAGGAATGCTACCACCCTCATAAATTATGATTATTTTAAGACATACTCTTGAGTTAGAATTTTCAAATGGACCTTTACCTTTACCTTTAGTTCTCATGACATTAACTTTTAAGAATTATATAATATAAATGATTAGGATATAAATTTGTTCTGGTTCCAACAATTTCTAATTGATCTATTGGTTTAGATGGATTAAAGTTTTTTGCACATTTACCGCCCTCGATAGTTGATATCTTTTATGTACAAAGTGGGGTTTTTAAAGGTTTAGGGTTTTAATCGTGAAAAGTTGTGTACCTCTTAATGTCACATTCAAATAAGGGGAAAATCATTGTGAGCTAATCTGTCAATTTTGAATTTTGATTGTCAATGATTAAAGTCCATTTCATTCTTTTTTGTTTTTTTAACTTATTCGTGAAGGTTGAATTTATGGATTTTGACTTAATGCTTTTTATACTACGACCACTTGATGGTCTAGGGATGCTAACTCAATCTTTTCATTTGCTGACAGTAGGATGGATGGAAGATCCATGCATCACGTGTCAAATTTCATTGACCTTTTCAACTAAAGTTTTTTTTTGTCAACTTTTAAACTAAAGTTGGTTGATGACCTTTTTTTTCTACTTCTGATGGTTTTCATCATTAACACTCAAAAGATATATATATATATATATATTTTTGGGGTTGGGGTTGGGGTTGTGGGTTGGAATTGAGAGCTTTTTATATATTTGTTTTTACAGGGGCATTGGGAGAGGGAAGGTAACACTCAGGACATTCGAACTTGAGACCTCCTCATGATCATGTATCATGGGCATGAAACACATCGCAGCCCACCAACTGTGCTGGACAACTGTTGTTAAATGGAGAAAATTTTCCTTCATCTTCATGTGTTCACCAACCCATCTTAAGGTTTAGGAATCCTATTGGGTTTTAATACAATTTCCAAAGTATCCTCCAGATATTTACTCGTGCCCATCCTTCAATCTATGCCAAATAGATTCTCATTCAAAGTGGTTGAAGAAAAACTCGGTCCATTTTAAAATTTACAGTGTCATTCAAACCTATTGTGTTTATTATGCATCCTCACATGGGAGTTTTTTTATGTTATTATTTCTCTCTCATAACAAATGAATAAAAATTCCATGGCATGGGAAACATCGTAGCCAGGTTCAGAGAACCTTCCCTTTGAAAAAACAAAAGAAAACTTTACATAGAAAATCAAAATCATCTAAAGAAATTACACAGGCTTAGTTTGGTTGCAAGGGAATTTAAAGGAAGGGAAGTGAAATTTGAGCACATATCAAAGTACCATAGTGCAATGGTAGATGGGATGTTGGATGCTAAAGTCTCTAAGATGAAAATTCCAATCACACGATTAACCCAAGTCAGATAGGAGAGTCCCATTAAACAGTTCGATTTGTTTGGTTATTGGGTTTTTTTTTTTTTTTTGTTTGTTTTTTTTGTGGCATCTACTAGGTTAAATTGAAATCAAACCAATAAACTGTTCGATTTACAAATAGATCGAAACAAATAGGTAATAGTTTCTTCTAATGTTCTCCCATCGGTCATTGATCAATCATCAATCTATCTTCGATTTCTTAAATTTTTTTACTATTATTTCAAGGAAAAAAGCTAGGCACAATGCTGGTGTATTGTAAGCTAGCATCCCAGTTTGTCTCTCTCTCTCTCTCTTCATTACTTTGAAATGATCTTTGAAATGATCTCTCACCCTCCTGTATCATACCCCCACCCTGTGCCCTATTGCTGCCATGTGCAATTTTGATCTTTATCCAAAACAGGTAAAGAGTTCGATTAATCAGTTTCAATGGTTCAATCGGGTTGGTCTGAATTTTGATTCGTCCCAATTGTACCTATTGTTCTTTTTAGGAGTGGTGGTGAGAGGAATTCGGCCAAACTGAAACTGTGGTACACAAAAGAGTCTTTTAGAACATTGGACTCCTTAAAAATAAATTGAAAAGGACAAGAAAATTTTACCTAACCTTATACCTAGTACTCTAAAGCACCCATTAGCCGCCGCAACTGCTGCTTTTAAAGGCGCAATATAGCAAAGTCCACCGTATAGATGCCACGGAGAAAATCCAAAAGGCCAGGAAAGGGGCCGCGACAGAGCTTTCTGTTTTTGGAAAAGATCTATGGGACGAAAAAGCGTCTGTTTTTTTCTTGTTTTAGGGTTCAAATTATATCTTTAGGACAGAGCAGTACACGCGTGAGGCGTAGTACCATTGCGCAGTATTGCTCTCCTATCTCAAAGGAAAGCCAGAGTCTATCCTATTGGTTCAATGTAGCACAAAGAAAACAGAGATACGAGAGTAGCTCCGCGAGATTTCCTGGTTCGATCTCTCCGCTCCAACAAAACGGAGCTAGGTTACTTTTCGATTCCTTCTTCCTTGTTCCTAATTATTGTTTCTATTGGTTTTAGCTTTACTTTGATCTGTATAAATTGAAATTAGAAGTTCATGGCTTAGAACGTCGATTCTTATATTTCTTGTAAGTACATTACATTTTCTTCGACAATCCATGTAAATATTCTATGAATGCCAACTGTTCGCTCAACCATCACAGGAATGAAGTCTTTCAGTTATGTAATGTTTATCTCCCAAAAATTGTTACCTCATTTGTTGTTTTTGCTTTCCTTTTGTCGATGAATTTGTCTCAACGTCTAACGGGAATCAAGTCTACCTTAAAAGGTGGCCTTTTTCCCTTCTTCAAATGAGGTATGAGCAAGAAAACGGTTGCATGTCAGTGTTAAGCTTACCTATCCTGTTATTTAATAGCCTTGAAGTCTTGTAGCAGATGTGGAGTTGGAACCATGTATATGCATGTCAAGTTATGCTTGGCAAAATAACATGTGAAAGAAGGTTGAAATGACTGGCATCTGTTGGATCTTCTGTTGTCAAATATCCTACATGATTACTTGGGTAAATTTTATGGTGACGCAACTTGTTAAGTGATAATATTTGAACATCAAGTGTAAGATCAAATGCCTCTGTAAACAGCAGCAGGAACATCAAAATTTGATGAAAGAGTAGGAGAACTCTTGCAAAAGAAGACCAAACAGAGGGCAATACCTTGACTTCCTGAGGTACCTTGTGTTGATGATAAATCTGGAGAAGCTTTAATGAAGCATCGGAAACCAGACGGGTAGTTTAAGGAACAATAGGAATAAGATGGTAGAAAAAGAAAAATGAAGAGAAAAATATCACGTTAGAATACAGGTCAGATGCAATAAAGGAAAAAAGGGAAAATGAAGAAAAAGAAGGAAGAAGAGAAAAATGAAAGTAGTTGGGTTGAAGAAAAAGAAGGGAGAAGAGAAAACTGGAAGTAGTTGAGTTACTGCTACTTGTTTCTTTAAGATAAGTAAAAGAAGTAGTACATGGATAAAACCCCCTCCTGCAGCACCTTTTAAGAACAAAATGTAAGATGCATGTTGCAGAGCTGGACGGACTATGGCCTCAAATATGAAAAAGTCTACAATTGTTAGATTTGAATTGGAAAAGGGCCAGTCTTTTCTTCTATGGTTGATCATGTTCACATTATCCAAATTATTGTGATAAGAGATATATAAAAAAAAACAAATATTTAACAAAAAATAAATTACATTTCTTGAAAGCATATAAAAAGGTGAGCATTTAGTGACCAATAATGTCTACTTGAAAAAGGAAGATAACAACAATAAAAAGCGTGTGTGTGCGTGTGTTTGGAACAAAACCTGATGCCCACATTCCAATTGTGATGACACAAAACCAAAGCCAAGTATTAGCCAGTATTCTTACAAAAAAAAAAAAGAAGTATTAGCCAGTATTGAGAATGTGGAATATCTAAACTGGCAGAGATTTGTTGTGGTCATGACGTATTCAATAAAAAGTGGTGAAAGTGCCTCTCTTTACTTTCTTATGAGAAATTAGTAACTTGATTTGTGAAGGAACTTATGGAGTTATAATGTTAAGTAGCATTTGATGTGTTTAGTCGAGTGCAAAGAAACCTGGTACCCACATTTTCTTGTGACGGCACAAAACCTAAATCAAAACAAATTATTAGCCAATTTCCTGAATTTGGAATGCCTGAATTGGTGGGGATTTGTTGTGGTTATGATGTAGTTAATAAAAAAGTGGTGCAACAACCCTTCTTTAATTTCTTCTGTTAGATTTGAGATTGATGCCGTATTTCCAGATTATGATAAATTATAACTTCAACATGAAGGAACTTAGGTGGCTATTATGTTGAGCAGCTTTTGATATGTTTAATTGGGTGAAAAGAAACTGGGTCTTGACATAATCTTACAGTTTCTTGCAAATGTCCTCTTAACATGTCATGCTTAGTGGTTATCTTTATGCTGTTTTTTTAGGGTTTTATTTCTAGCATGGGCTTCAAGGAAGGAGATGATGATGCACACAAGAGCAAAGAGGAAGCTTCTCAAACGCAGACCCTCTGTTTGCATGCATTCTCAGATTTGTCCCACCTTTCACCTGCAATATTTGTTTACCTTTTGAAAGAATGTTATGCGTGTGGTATTGTTCCTTCCCAGTATTTTTTTTAAAGTACCAAGAACTGCCAGAACTATAACCCATTAATGAGATGTTATACACAATACATGCCAGTGCTTTATAAATTTCTTTATTGGGTCATAATGTTATGGATCATTAAGTATTCATGGTGTTACTGTTATTTGTAAGTGAATCATGATCATGATAGTATTTTGTGCGTGTTTCCGTTGTTCCTGATACAGTACAGTTTGTTATCAGGTGTGCTCTGAGCCAAAGGATCCATTGTCGTGGGCATCTATGTGGAGTAGAAATGTATTTTGTTGCATAATTTAAACAAATGTGCTTTCCTTGTTGCATTCATGATTTCCTGAAGTATTTCTTGTTTTCATTCTAATTTTAAGTTTTTAACTGTAAGAAAGTTATTTAAGATGAAGATGAGCTTGTCAACAGTAGTTGCTATTAGTTCATTTAGATTGGGTTTTTATCTAACCGGGACATTTGCATTTATTATTTTGTTTTCTCTTCTTGTGTGACTGAATAAAATGTAATCAAGTGAATATGCAAATTATTTTTTGTTTTTATTTTTTACTCTTTTTTTTTTTTTTTTTGAGGAGGGGGGGGGGGGAGGGGGGAAGTGGTTTCAATGCTAGATCCTAATTACCAAATGTAGATTCTGGATAGCTCACTACTTAGGATTTCGAATACATGCAGTTGAACTGTAACATGTATTTGACATCATCATGATTGTATTTTTATGGTGCTTATCACACAGTCCTTAGAAATTTTGTAGATCTCAGTTTTAGGGGGGGAGGGGGTCTGCTCTATGTCCATCTTCTATTTTATGTTTATCAATTCTATGGGGTTGAAAACCTACATCCATCCTGCTTTGTTGGGGATTGTATAATTTAGAAGATCAAGCTTATCTATTTTTTCATCAGTAACTTTGTGAAGAATCAATAGTTACTGTCAGTTAAAAGTGAAGCTCCTCCTCAACAGCATGCATTTAGCAGATTGCTTCGAGTCAGGTCAGGTTCCCAGGGACTGGAAGTACCTGGTTGCTGACCATAACTAATATGGTTAAGTCCACCCAAAGATTAGGTTTCATAATCTCAGAGTAAACTAGAATCGTAGACAAAGAATATGTGCCAGATTCAATAAGAATTCAATACCAAGGGATCAACCACTCAGATGTGTGTGAAATTTTGAACAGAAATTAAGCAGAGATAGGAGGATAAAAATGTTGTGCTAACCTTGAACCAGTGAAGTCCAGTGGGAGATCAGGTTGCGAAAGGCTCGCAAGTGTAGGGACAACTCATATATGCATGAAATTATGGTTGAATGGTCTAGTTGTTAAGGAGAACAAGTCTGTAAAATCTTATGTTGATCTAATGGTCAGATTTGAAGATATGGGGTAGTCTCGAAAATAGCAAGTCACCAAAAGAGAGACCAGATTTAATAACTAACTGAAAATAGCAAGTAGGAACCAAAATTGAAAGTGGGGTATGAAATTAGTAACTAAGGAAACAAACTAAGAAGGGGGTGCAAAAAATAGAAAGTAACAGAAATAAAAACTAGGACAGGTATGTTGCTGCTGTAGGACACAAAGGAGAGCAATAATCTGCCACTAAAAGAAGAATCGATGGATTGATCTGGTGGCTTTTCCAGGGGTAAGTGTTGACCACAGCTTGTATTGCGCTGCTGTTGTCATTGTTGTCGGCACTATCAGCCAGGAAGATTCGTTGAGCAGTGAGATTGTGTTGGTATTCTTGATGGTCAAAACACTCAGTTGAGATGAGATGCAGGCATATGGATTAGAGCTGCAACAGGGTCGGTTTGGGCCGGGCTTTATAAATCCCTTAGCCAACCCTGAGTCCCCTTAGCTAGGCCCAAGCCCAACCCGACCCTAACTCAGGGGTTAAAAAATCCAACCTTGACCCGCCCTCAGGGTCGGGCTGGGATGACCCTTATTGGCCTTGATCATGGGGAGGGGGAAGGAAATGCATGGGCTGGTATGGGCCAGGGAGAAAATTAACAATTTTACGTAAAATAACACTATAATAAAATGTATTATATCACTTATTATCTTCATATATAATATATTATATAACAAAATGTGTGTGATGTTTAAAATTTAGGTTAGGCCGGGCCGGGCCAAGCTTAGTCCGAGGCCTCAACCCTGGCCCGACCAGACCCTGACTCAGGGCCAGAAATTTCCAGCCCTAACCCGCCCTCAAGGCCAATTATCTCAACCCAGGCCCTGTTCGGGCTCAGGACGGGCCAGGGCGGGTTCGGGCCGACAGGGCCAAACTTGCACCCCTATTATGGATGGGAGACAAACAAAGTTAGCTCAGTTGTAGGGTTGTCTATGGTCAGTTTGAGCAGCTGACAGCTGCATGGGCTGGTCGCAAGGGTTGAAATATAGTGTAGTAGCTTGCAGTTGCACTTGGCGTGAGCAGTACTTTTAGGAGAGTTTTAAGCAAACAGTATGACAATACCCAGTATCAGTGCAATGGTAGTGTCAGAAGAGATGTGTTAGTTGGCATAGCCGGAAATTTGGTTGTTAATCTTGATTGAGCTGGTACAGTCATCAAAACATCATGTACAATTGTCAGTGTAAGTGAGATGGATGGCTTAGTTGGTATAGCTAGCAGTTGGCACTTGGCAGTAGGACTGGTACAATTGGCATCATCATGAGTTTGAAGTTGATAGATGTGTTGGCATGATGAGAGTGCGGGTTCAAGTCCTAGAGTGCATAAGGTAATGTTGCTGTTGTGTGAGGAAGAATGTATGTTTATGTTGTAGCAGTAAGGGACGTACCCAGTGCACAAGGTGAGTAACTTCACGGATTTTTGAGTTGTCATACATTGAGAATTTGTAGGATCTCAATACATGAGAAGGGAAGATCTTTGAGTTAGCTTTCCAAGAAAATTTGAATAATAGCTGTAAAGAATCCCAGAATCTGTAACCAGCGCCTGGCAAAGAGAAGAGAGAAGAGAGAACGAGATGGAGAAGAAGAGAGAACAATGGGAGAAAAGGGTTGTGCGATAGAATCTGTATTCTACCGTACCAGCCAACATATATTTATATTAAACCAAAACAGAATTACAACAGGAATATAACTCTTACCTAATTAAGCCTAAAGCCTAAAACAAGAAACTTACTTAGACTAGGAAACTAACAATTAAAGACATAAACTAATAAAGGAAACCACGATAGGGGGACTCCCCCTATCGTGTTACATATCTCTTAACACTCCCCCTCAAGCTGGAGTATAGACATATCAGGAGAAAGCTCCAGCTTGGACCAACAAGATCAAAAATGAAAGGCAGCACCAGTCTTGAACACATGTAGCCATAGATGCCAGCGAGTTCAAAGCAGCACTCCAATCAATAAATCCATCAACAATAGCAGTCCAAACAAATCCAATCAATAACAGCAACACGCCAACACCAAAAGCTCTTCCCAAGGAAGTCAACAAAATGCAACACTCAACAGCTACACCAAACGTCCTTCCCAATGAAGGCAATAAAATGCAAGTAGTAACCTGCTCCAACAAAGACAAACAAAAGTGCAACTCCAATGGTGACATAAAAGTGCAGCTCTGATGACTACACAAAAGCCTGTAAAAGTGCAGCTTCAGTGGCTACACAAAAGTCCACAAAAATGCAGCTCTAATAGCTACACAAAAATCCATCTCGAGGAAGGCATTCCAACAACAATCAGACTCACTCTTGAGTCCCGAACTAAAAAAGTCTCAGATAAAATTGCTTGCAGTAGACACCTTCACAGACAGTAGACATCTTCAATCTCCCCCTCACGTGTAGCATTACACGTTAACAGAGAACGACCAATAACATCTCAACAAATCTTATAAGCAAGACCACCAGCAAATAAGATCCCAATAAATTAATGTTCAATCAAGAGCAGCTACAGATAATCGCCAATAAAAGAAACACCCCTCACGATAATAACTAAAATCTCAAACCAATGCGATCTGGGGTCCACCAAAGCAAGATAACGGCAAATTTGTAATTAATCTATCAATCCCAATATAATCCCAATCTTAAAATCCAACTATTGATCCACGCAAGATAGGTAAAACACAAATACAAGGAAGTAGTGGCAATCTGGTAATTAACCAGAATTTTCAAGTGGCTCTTGGGTAGATAAATAGGGGAATGGCAGAATGGTCAATAACTCAAAGTTGAAAAAAAAGAAGGAATCGCATAGCTGTAATTAACCAAATAGTGGAGCGTCAAATGATAAATAAAAGCAAAGGACATAGAACGAATTAGTATTTATAGATGAGGGACATACTTGGAAGGCATGGTAAAATATGGACATAAGGAGATAAGTAAAAAAGTGAGGGGCAAAAGAGGAAAACTAACTTAAAAAAAAGATATGGACAGGAGACAAGAAGGTAACGTGACTGTCTTCTTCTCCTTGACAGTAGTCACACAATCACCAAAGCAAACAAATGGCAAGAAACCAAACTCAAAGAAAGAAACCCATTCGTAATAGAAAACCTGAAAATCGAAGACTAGCAGTGGTCTCCCATCTTCAGCTTGAACCAGAGGCGGAACCTGGGAATTCATCATACCAATATCACTTCAGAAGGCTCTGGTAGGTCAAATCGAACTAAGAATCCAAGCAAACAACAACCAATCGAAGCACACAACAATCAATCTCAATCGCAATCCCGGCGAGACCAGAAGCAAATCGAAAAAGGATTTAGAAGCAACCACAGAAATAACTATCTTCAACCACAACCGACAGCCTCGCTATCGAGAACTAATACCTTTCCAGATGCAAGCTCGATTCCAAAAACCCCTAGACGGTAACCCACAAATTCTCCATCCAAGCACGAAGCAGCAAAAGTATGGCAGCAAAATCGATTCAAGATCAGCAAATTAATTCAATCATAGCACATATTGAAACACTTAGCAACCAGATTAGTGGTGTTGCTATCGAATCAGATCGAAGAAACACTTAGCAAAACCTAGCAGCAGAACAACCTTCAGTCTACAAACGATATGAGTATATCTGCAATCGTCTCAATATAAGAAACCCTTGTTCAGGAACAGTAGAAATGCTTGATCACTCTCAATAGCAGTAGCAGCAGCAAATCGATAGGCACATGCTTCATCATACAAGAATCTTCATTGAAACCAAACGAATCTAAAAACGACTCTCAAACCGGCAACTGGTTATAGCTCTGATACCATGTAAAGAATCCCAGAACCTGTAACCAGCGCCTGGCAAAGAGAAGAGAGAAGAGAGAACAATGGGAGAAAAGGGTTGTGCGATAGAATCTGTATTCTACCATACCAGCCAACATATATTTATATTAAACCAAAACAGAATTACAAAATGAATATAACTCTTACTTAATTAAGCCTAAAGTCTAAAACAAGAAACTTACTTAGACTAGGAAACTAACAATTAAAGACATAAACTAATAAAGGAAACCACGATAGCTGGACTTCCCCTATCGTGTTTCATATCTCTTAGCAATAGCAATCCGATATTGGAGTGGAAAGTTATGACTTGTTCTTCAGGCATTGTGCGTATGCTTGAGGTAGCAGTTTCAGCATCTGCATCAGTTTCAAGCAAGGTTCTAAAACTCGGGTTTCGACCAGCCAGAAACCGAGTTCGTCTCGGTTTCGACCATATCTCGGTTGAAACCTGGAACTTTCTCCAGGCTAACTCGAACCATGGTTTCGAGGCCCAGAAGTTGTTTTTTTGCCCTGATTCTTGTTGTGCTGCCTATTTTTAACATTTTAAATCTAATCCATGCATTAGTTTCACATAGAGAACACTAAAAATAATACTTGTGGTTTTGATCCAAGTTTGATACTATATATTGTTCTTGGACATGGTATCGAATAAGATTTGACCAGAATATAACACCTTCAATATAAATCAGATTTAAGCAATCTTGGATTTGTTAGAGAGCTTCGTTTTGACAGCTTTCCAACAAGTACAAGATTGCTTGAATCTGGTTTATATTGAAGGAGTTATGTACTGGTCAAACTTAATTTGGTGTGCGCAAATGCTGTCAAAATCGCTTTGAATGAAAATATTTTTTTGGACACTAAAACAAATGAATATTTTACCGTACTTTTGGGTTTTAGTAATGTTTTACCATATTAAGATTTATGGAATTTTTAGATTTGAGAAAAATCGCAGCATTAGAAAGTTGAAAATTGCACCAACCGCCAAAAATTCAGTTTTTGTTCTTGAACTGGGGGGTTGACTTTTACTTAAATGATATTAGGCATAAATAAGTGTCTGTCGTGGTTTCTAGCCTGGTAACTGGCATACTTAAGTGTCTGTCGTGGTTTATGGCCTGTTTTAGACATACTTAAGTATCTATACTGGTTTCGACCTAGGTTTCCCCAAGTTTCGATGGGCATAAGTGTCAAAACTTGCGAAATTACCAACATCTTGGTCGAAACTGGTCGAAACCATCGAATTTCGGTCGAAACCTTGGATTTTTTAAAATCACCCTTCAACTCGTCTCGGAAACCTACGAAACCGAGTTAACTCGGTGGTTTCGTTAGGTTTCGGTCGAGTTCTTCCATGGTTTCAAGATCAAAATTGGAATCCGTGCACTGCACCTGAGTTGAAGGTCATATCATAATAAATGCAACCCTTCGAGTCAGCTTTATGTAGAAAAAAGAACCGGGTCAATTGGAGATCAAATGAGAGAGATATGAAGGTTTGCATGGACATACATCGGTTAATGTTGAAGGTTTTGTTACTATCGGGTTCTGTCAAAGGCCCGGGGAAATCTAGGTTTGTTTTCCGACTTTATGGCATGTTTTTCAAGCTCTTCCTCTTCTCCTTGATTGAAAGCTTAAATCATGAAAGTTGGAGAGCTTCAAGTCTATTTTTATATCTATCAAGAATTGGCTCAGTCTGAGTCTGATCGAATGAGTATTGATCTCGAATGTGAATGGTGTGCAGAGTGACCAGAATACTCTTTTTGCACATACTGCAACTTGCAACGCAATTTTCAAGGTGTTCCTCGCGACCTGGTGTAGATGCAACGAGGGAATAATGCACCCTGACCCTAAGGGATCTCTTCCCTGACCTAGGATCCGACCCTCTCTGTGGGAGAAGAGGTCTCGTCTTGGGAGAGGGGTAAATGGATTGAGATCTCATCATTCTTCTCCAACAAATTTTGAGATCCCATTATTCTCTTTGGGATCCCATTGCTCTCTTTCTTGTTCTTTGGAATTTTTTTTTATCATTTGAGTTCCCATTGTTCTCTTGGTTTCCTCATATAATTTCTTATTTATTAGAGGGTTTTCTATTTGATCCTACTTGGGATTAGACCTATTCAGGTTCTAGTCTTACATTATTTCGTATCAGAGCTATGGGTACACCAAGTACAAGTGACCAAATCACTCTTCAACAACTGGCTGATCTAGTCAAAGGTTTATTTGAAGAGATGAAAGCAATGAAGCAACAAATAAATACAATGTCTCAGCAGGGTAGTGCAAAAAGATTCACTCCACAGTTAGGTGATGGTCACTATTATGCAAAATTCTGCCGGCAAAAAGGGGAGGCAGACTCAGTGATCACAGCCATTGAATCCATTCCGGAGATGTTGGTATGTGAACCACAGCTTGGAGGTAAATGGACTCTTGATGCTGCCCTTGAAGGAGAAGAGTGTGAAGACACCCTTGATAATAACAATGACATCTATGAGATTAATGTTGAAGTGCCAACAATTTCTGTTGTCATGGAAGAGCCAGTCCTTGATGTTTCGAAAGTCGAGGTGTACATTGAAGAGTTTGAAATAGAGAAGGCTGCAGACACAACTGTAGAAGACCCCATGGGCATGACTGCTGATTTCGAAGTTGAGCACATAGAGTTCGTCATGCCACCAGAGTTCTTTGAAGAGAAAGTTCCTTGCCTTGAAGATTACATTCCTAACATCCACGAGCTGCCTGAGTACTATTATGGGTTGAAGACAGATGTTCATCAGTCATCACACAAAGTTGGTTCCTCCATTTTGCAAAATTCGAGGACGAATTTTTTTCTAACAGGGGAGAATTGATGTAGATAAGTCACCTAAAGGGTTTATTCTATTAAAAATAAGCTTTGGGTTGGGTAATGTAGGTGTTGGGTCTTTTGATCCGATGGGTTTATTTTGTAATTGGCCAATTTAATGAGCCAAAAATATGGGTAGAAATTAGGAAATGGGATTTGCTTCATTAGTTTAGTTAGAGTCCTATTTTGAGTCTGTTTTCTTTATTATTGGACACGAATTTGATTAATGAAATATTGGCTTGAGCCTTTGTGAAAATCCCGAGATAGGATGGGTTAGATGCCCAGGCTGAGATAGCCAACCCTTCCATTCCCCCTTATTCTTCCGTACTCGATCCCCATTCTTCTTCTATTTTCTGTTTTGTTTTAAAACCTGCAACCGAGCCATCGGGTGTGCATTCTGGAGTTTGCATCAAGGTTTTGAGATCCAAGAGTCATTCAACACCACTGGTTCGATTGTTGCGGCTTCTCTTTATTCAGGAGATTATTTATTCTTGATTGCTGCTTCAACAGGTTACAAATTTGTGGATTTTTATTTGTTATTTCAACCAAAGAAATTGTTCCCTCATTTGTGTTCCCATTGTTCTCTTGGTTCCCTCATATGATTTTAGTTCCCATCCCTCATATGATTTTAGTTCCCATCGTTCTCTTGGTTCCCTTGTATGATTTTAGTTCCCATTGTTCTCTTGATTCCCTCATATGATTTTGGTTCCCATTGTTCTCTTGATTCCCTCATATGATTTCTTGTTTATTGGAGGATTGTCTATTTGATCCTGCCTGGGATTAGACCTATTCTGGTTCTAGGCTTACATTAAAGAGAAATTAAATAACTTAACAACCCAAGATCAGAAATAGGTCTAGGGTTGGTCGAAGGCTTAAAATACTTAAGAGAAAAAAAATATCAGTATATGAGACCAATCTAATGGTTAGATCATTAGTTACTGAAGAATACTAGTAGGTATAGGACAAGACATAACCAACTATTAATTGCAGAAACAGTACCTCAGACAAGCACTGAATATGGTTCATATTGATAGCAAGAAAACTGATGAATAACAGGACATTAGATCCATACCATAGAGGCATAAATGCAAAAGAGATCAGAATCAGTATGCAGGAACTAAAGCACAGTACTGATCTGAATTTCAGCAACGATAAAGCAAAGAAAGAGATAGGAGACGAGGGTTGGGATGACCAAAGAAATCAGCACCAGAGGCCTTAAAGAAAGATTTATTAGACTCTAATTCTAACAAACAAGATAAGATGAAGGATAAAATGGAGTTCTAGTAAGTTGGAAGAATTCCATTACTACTAATACATGTAACTATTTAAAAGCAATAACTACTCAAATGAACTACTAAAATAGTGTCCCACAATGGGGGACTGCTTCTGGTTCAATTCTGAACCAGAAGTGGGTGAACAAGAACTGCAACTGAGTTCATGACTGAGTAAACTCAGCTGAGTGACTGAGTTGATTCTGATTCTTCTTCCTTCTTTGGTACTTCTTAGTCTCTCCTAGTTGATCTGCATCAATAACAGCCCGAGGAATCCTTGGTCTGAGACTGTAAAGCAATATTGGATGAGAATTAAAATTTATCCTGTAAAAATGTTATTGGAGGCTGAACCTAAGGTTCCCCTTAGGCTGCAGTGCAATGAAAACATGAACACTCCCAACCTCCCACCCTTTAGGGACTAATCCTCTCATAAAAATTCAAATTTTGCATTTGATTATTAATCCAATCAAAGCCCTTCAACCGCTTCCATGACTTTGTGTTTCAGGCTCTTAAATTGTGGAATGCAGTAAAAAACTTGGATAGTAACTACTTAAGGATGTTATGATGGACCACTTGTGCTGCATATTCATGTTGTTCTTCTCATAGAATACCTTTTTCCTTTTCTCCTAGGCACACGTAAGGCAACTGCAAAGTTTCGCGCTCTTCAGCAACAAGTCCTGCTAGCGCTGCATAATAGTCTCCCGTCTGCTCCTGCAACTTTTGTTGTACAGAGTCTCTATATCTTACCTTTATTAGGACCTGCATATACTGAAGGCTTCAGTCACTTAGTAATATCGTCTCTTCGCCGTTGGCAAACCATACGAAGTATCACAACAGATTCGTCTGAAGCAAGGAAAATAGCTGCCCAGTTATTTCTCGATGTGGTTGCTGGCTATGTCATCCATCAAGAGCGGATTCTCATTAAGCTGCTTGAAGTTTTTGATGTTGGGGTACAAGATATTGAAAATGCTTTATGCAGGTCAGAAATGAAAAGTGGTAGTGTAGACACAGCAAAGGCTTTCCTTGAACATTACATCTTTAGATTGATAGAATCCCAGTCGTACATGACAGCAGTCACTCTCTTCGAGCACTTCTCTATTCGCCAGTCTGGTCAGGCTTTTCTTGTTAAAATGATAGAGGACAAGGAATTCAAAGCAGCAGAAAAATGGGCAACATTTATGGGAAAGCAGATGTTATGTGTACTTGTCCAAAAATTTATTGACATGAAGATGCTGAAGAATGCTTATGAGATTATAAAGACAAACAATCTGCGACAGGAGTTTACATATGTGTACCATATATGCAAAGAAAGGTCTTTTATCATCATCATTTTTATTCTTAGTCTTTTTCCATAATCTTTTCTTTGGATATATTCTCTGGGAATATTTATTTGCTTGTGATGTTTGTTTCTCACTGTTATGAAAACTCTTTCATCAAATTGCAGTTCTCTTAAGAAGCTAGCTGAAAAAGGATGCTGGGAGGTTGCAGAGAAAAGGACTAACAATGATAGGCAACTTCTTCAATACCTGGTACTTCCAACAATTGCAATTTCTATGGACTACTGGTTACTTATTATTCTTGTTTGAAATGAGGATTTTTTTTGCATTTTGCTCTCTCTCTCTCTCTCTCTATATATATATATATATATATATATATATATATATATATGAGTCTTCCTTGGATTTTCTGGAGGTCGTCAGTGCAAGTTAGGGTGGTTGAGGAGCATGGGCAGTACATCATGGTTGAATGTGGAGGGGGTGGGGCAGGCTCCTATGTCCTTACCTTTGTACATGGTTTATGCTCGAGGGTGGAGAGAAGGGAACTGTGGGAGAGGCTGGAAGCTTTTTCTCTATCGGTCACTTTACCTTGGGCGGTTGGGGGGGACTTCAACGCGGTAGTGGCTTCGATGGAGAAAATGGGCAGAAGACCTGTGTGCTCCTTGTCTATGGAGGAGTTTGGTAGTTTCTGTAACAGAGCAGCTCTTATTGATGCCGGCTACAGTGGTAGTATGTTTACCTGGTTCAATAACCAGGCAGGTGCAAGTAGGGTCATGGCTAGGCTGGACAGGTTTCTGGTGAATGCGACTTGGGCGAATTCTTTTAGCAGGTTTTCGGTGACTCATTTCAGCAGGACCTGCTCTGATCATGCTCCGATTGGCCTCTCCTTTGGGGTGGATGCCCCCTGCACCGGGGCTGGTTTTAAATTTCAGCAAATGTGGCTCAGACACCCAGGTTTCAAAGACTTTGTCAAGGGTTAGTGGGAAAGGCCGTTGGTTGCCTTGCCTCTGGGAGTTTTGTATTTGAAGCTCAAGAGACTTCGTATAGCCCTTCGTGGTTGGAATAGAGAGGTGTTTGGAAACATACACCAACGAGTTAGGGATGCAGAGGATGCTGTTTGCAGGGCTGAAACGGAGTTTGACTTGAGGGCTGATGACACTTCTAGAGATACGCTTGGGGCAGCCAAGGCAGATCAGCAGGAGGTCTTATTGCAGGAGGAGATTTTTTGGAGGCAGAAGTCCAGGGTCACTTGGCTTCTGGAGGGGGATCAGAACACGAAATTCTTCATGCTATGGTCAATGTCCAGGAGGAGTATGACAGGTGTGCAGAGGATTAGAGGTTCTGATGGAGAGTGGATTTCTCGTGTGGAGGGGGTGCAAGAGGAGGCAGTGCGCCATTTTTCTGAGATTTTTACCACTCAGGGCAATATGGTGGACGAGGACCTGATCTCTTTGATCCCTCTGCTAGTATCTGATGTTGATAATGCCTTGCTGTTGGAGACTCCCTCAGTGGAGGAGGTGAAAGGGGCGGTCTTTGCTTTATCCTGTGATGGCGCGCCAGGCCCAGACGGCTTCATGGAGCACTTCTCTACTTCTTGTTGGGAGGTGGTGGGTAATGATGTGTGGGCTGCGGTCAAGGAGTTCTTTGAAGGGGGGGACTTGCCGAGAAGCTTTACTTCTACCAACTTGGTTTTGGTTCCGAAGAAAGACAACCCGGAGGGGATGGCGGACATGAGACCAATCAGCCTGTGCAACTTTTCATATAAAATGATTGCAAAGCTCATTTCTACCAAGCTGGCAAGGGTTCTGCCTCTATTGGTATCGGAGGAGCAGGGGGCATTTGTCCAGGGAAGGTGTATCCATGATAACATTTCCATTATGCAAGAGGTATCCCAGGAGTTGAATAGGAGAACAAGGGGTGGTAATGTGATTCTCAAGCTAGACATGGCCAAGGCGTATAACCGGTTGGAGTGGAGTTTTTTATGGAAGGTCCTTGCAAAATTTGGGTTTGGTGGCAGCTGGATCGCTCTGATAAAAAAGACTGTTGAGAATTGTTGGTTCTCTGATATTCTTGGAGGCAGACAGTCAGGTTTTTTCAAGTCTTCCAGAGGTGTGCCACAGGGGGATCCGCTATCGCCGGCTCTGTTTATACTGGCAGAGGAGGTGTTAAGTAGAGGTCTGAAGGGGTTGTTCGCTGAGGGGCATGCTTCTTTTTTTAGACTCCCTAGAGGATGTCCTGGGATTTCTCATAGCCTATTTGCAGAGGACACAATAATCTTTACCAGGGGGTTGAAAAGCTCGTTAAAGCAGATTATGGGGTTTCTTGGTTGGTACGAAGGGTTCTCGGGTCAGCTGGTCAATAAGCAAAAGAGCTGTTTCGTGATAGGAGTCAGAGCTACGTAGTCTCAAACCAGAATGGTGGCTTCGGTCTCGGGTTTTTCGCAGAGGATGTTGCCTATCACCTATCTTGGGGCTCCTCTCTACTGTAGAAGGCTGAAGATTAATTTCTTTGATAAGCTGGTTGATAGGATCAGCAGCAGGGTGGCGGGTTGGAAGGGGAAGCTGCTCTCTGTAGGGGGTCGGCTCACCCTCTTGAAGCATGTCCTCTCCTCTATTCCCATCCATGTTTTGGCCACGTTGGACCCCCCTAAGGCGGTGTTGCGGAAAATTTATGGCATCTTTGCAGACTTTCTTTGGGGAAGCTCGGAGTGGGGAAGGCGGAAGCACTGGGTCAGCTGGCAGAAGGTGTGCAGGCCAGCGGATGAGGGAGGCCTTGGAGTGAGGTTACTGGAGGATGTGGGGCTGGCGCTGAGGCTCAAGGGTCTTTGGAGGGTCTTGACAGACCACTCTCTTTGGAGTGAGTTTTTTAGGGCCAAGTTCTTTAAAGGCCTTCATATCTCTCTAGTTGATTCGAAGGGGGTAAGGTCAAGATCTTGGAGGAATGCCTTGGCCTACAAAAGGCTGTTG
The DNA here is from genome assembly GCF_018873765.1 of Telopea speciosissima. Taxonomy (NCBI): domain Eukaryota; kingdom Viridiplantae; phylum Streptophyta; class Magnoliopsida; order Proteales; family Proteaceae; genus Telopea; species Telopea speciosissima. Next base: position 52,927,329 of record NC_057922.1, read on the forward strand.
ATGGATAGATCTCGTTGGCTTCTTGGGTCGGGGGAAGTCTTCTTTTGGTTGGACAACTGGTCTGGGGCTGGTCCGTTGATTGATGCAGTAGATAATGGCCTGCAAGTTGATGTGGAACTGCGCCTTAAAGATGCTTTGGAGGAGGATGGATCATGGAAGCAGGGCTTACTGAACCAAATCGATGAGGTGACCATCAGGAATGACATTACTTCAGGAGATTTTTGCCTTTCAGCTAGGGAGGATGTATTGGTGTGGACACCCGCAAGTGATGGGGTCTTTTCGGTAAAATCAGCCTCGAATGTAATAAGGAGCGCCTCACCGGCTGTCCCATATGCTAGCTGGATCTGGAACCAGTCCCTCCCTGTGAAAGTGGCTTTCTTCACTTGGCAACTGTTGAATGGGAAAATCCCAACCGATGACGCCTTAATGTCGGTAGGGATTCCGATGGCTTCCAAGTCTCTGCTGTGGTGAGCCTAGGGTGGAGACATCAGACCACTGCTTGATTTCAGGTGGAACTGCCACAGAGGTATGGGCCTTTTTCTCTCGGCTGCTTGACATTAAGGTGCTGCCAACTCAAGATGTAAGGAGTCAGATTACCCAGTGGCATGCATTGGCTAGTGGACGCTGTCTCAGTGGTTTTATTACAGGTTTACTCCCTTCCTTGATTATGTGGGAGCTATGGAGGGAAGAAATAACAGGAGGCATGATGAACACAGGCGCACGGCGGTCACAATTATGGCATGCATCAAAGCCTGGGTAAAAGAGCTCCCAATGCCGGTGAAGGTGAGGAAGGGGGGGTCTGCTAGAGATAGGTTAATCTTGCAATGTTTTGGGCTTGAGGCTGTTCCAGCTAAAATTCCTCGCCCCCTCCTGGTTTACTGGTTTCCCCCTTGTCATTCAGTTAAGCTGAATGTGGATGGGGCGTGTCGAGGCAACCCTGGTGGGGGGGGGGGAGGAGGAGTGATCAGGAACACGGGTGGTGCTGTCCTGGCAGCGTTCTCTAACCACTACTGTCTGTGCATAAACTCTCAAGCTGAACTTAGAGCTATGAGAGATGGTCTTAGATTGTGCCAGGAGCTGGGGTTCAAAGAGGTAGTGGTGAATTCAGATTCAGCCAACACTGTGAGAATGGTGATCCTTCGGAGGTGCAGTCTATGGAAAGGATGGTATTGGTTCAATGAGATTTTAGCGCTGATTCAGGCTACTCAGGCGACAGTGGATTTTGTGTATAGAGAAAGCAACAGGGCTGCTGATTTTTTGGCCAAGCAGGCTTGTGAGACAGGGTCTTCAGTCACTTTCCTGCAGGATAATTTGCCCTCAGGAACCTTCCAAGAGATCATCAGGGAGGTTAGGGAGGGCCTGCCGGTCTTTAGAGTCTAATGTTGTTTTCGTGGGTTTGGGGTAAGGTGGAATGCCCCCCCCCCTGTATTCTTTATTCTTTGATGATTCAATAAAGTTTTGGGGCTGGCCCGGGTCCCGGGTAAGTTTGGGTTAAAAAAATATATATATGAGTCTTCCCTTCCCGTTCCTTTTTGTTTTTATCATTTCCATGGTTTCAAGGATCAGGTGATACTGTTCAAGATTGCCTGTTCAGGATGATAGCAGATGGGAGCGCTCTGATCTATTAAACAGTGGATTGGTGAATCTTTTGTCTGGATTGTCCAATCCGTACTGATCTGAATCTGTATCGCCCAGGAATGATCTGGGTTTGCCAATCTTTAAATATATGATTCTTTCTATCTCTATGCAATTTTATTTCAAGAACCTTTAATCTTATCCTTGATAATTTCTGTTTCTAGTAGAATATCTTTTTTTATTAATCTGTCTCAAATTCCTTTCTAAACCTTTAAAAGGGATTTAATGTAAGATATCTGAAATGCAAAAATTAGGAAACTAAAATGGTCCCATACCAACAATCAAACCTTAAAATGACAAAATATTGCCAAGGCTAACAAATTCTCATCGAACCCATAATTAAGTGATGAAGCAGAATAGGTTCTTCCATGATTTGGAGGACAATGAGGAATACTTTGAGCATAATAATTTGAAGGAAATATATAATCTTGATTGATTGGATCCAAAATCTACAATTTATTAAGGGTAATTTACACATACCACCCCTGAGGTTTGCAAACAGTAACAAATAAGCCCATTCCATCAGTTCATGACTAACACTGTTAAAAATAAGAGGTGAACTGACAAAATTACCCTTGCAAAAAAAACCTGCAACTCATCTTCCCCAAATCAATTGGGGAAGATGAGTTGCAGATTTCAAAACCCTTTCAACCCTTAAGGAATTTAGGGTTTCAAATTGGGAAAAAATCCCAAATCAAAACCCTTTTGTGCACCTGACATACTTACTGCCATTGATTCCTCCCTCAGCAACGCAGGCTCACCAGCCCTGCTATTGACTTCCCCCGCCTTCTCGGTTGCAAAAACCCCCACCGCTACACATGGATTAGGGTCAATAGGATCGCTAGTATTCTGTTCAGCAGTAGGGTCACAAGGAATACAACAGCAGAATATCCTCTTCAGTCAACAGAACTAGCAGCCTCAGAATGTATTACTATGTTAGACCTCAAAATAGAAAACAAACATCTCAGATGGACAAATCTTTTCAATCGATGGTAAGAACTAGGAATTAGATACAGAATAACATTCCCAAATGACAATTAAATCTGATGGTCAGATTATGATATTAGTGGTTCTCAGAATTAAAAAGCAAGGCTCAAATTTGTAACAAGACTCCTTTGTTGGGGAAACCAATCCAGTCGAGTGTAGGGTTCTTGGGAGGGAGTGTTTCTTCAGAGTCTCGGTCAGTTCTGATGGTTGGATTAGGAGTTACAACAGGGCTACAAAATTAGAAAGTAAAATTGAAAATAGTAACTTACAGCCTGTAACAACTTTCAGCCATTTTACCAAAAAAAATAAACTTTCAGCCATTGGATCAGTCCAATTTCATCATCGAAGGAAGGGCCTGGGTAGGATGCTTTGCTGTTAAAATAAGGACTGAATCTAATGGTTGGATCTGGAATTTCCTGAGCTTGAAGTATTTTGCAGAAAATATCAACACAAGTAACCGCAGGGAATGCTCTTGAGTATTCAACTGTACTTGATGGAACATTCAGCAGAACAGTTTCTAATGGTCAGCAGCTTCAATGAACTGTGTTTTTGGTACTTTTCTTCGTAGTGCTTCGATCTACATTAGTTCTCCTTTACAAATAGACCATTCAACCATAATTTCATCCATATCTAAGTTGTCCCTACTGCTGAACAGAATACTAGCGATCCTATTGACCCTAATCCTTGCGTAGCGGTGGGGGGTTTTGCAGCCGAGAAGGCGGGGGAAGTCGATAGCAGGGCTGGTGAGCCTGCGTTGCTGAGGGAGGATTCAATGGCAGTGAGTATCTCAGGTGCGCAAAAGGGTTTTTATTTGGGATTTTTTCCCAATTTGAAACCCTAAATTCCTTAAGGGTTGAAAGGGTTTTGAAACCTGCAACTCATCTTCCCCAATCGATTTAGGGAAGATGAGTTGCAGGTTTTTTTTTTTTTTTCTTTTTTAGCAAGGGTAATTTTGTCAGTTCACCTCTTATTTGTAACAGTGTTAGTCATGAACTGACGGAATGGACTTATTTGTTATTGTTTGCAAACCTCAGGGGGATACACAGAATTTTTCAAAACTGGGGGGTAAAATTATCCTTTCGGCAAACCTCAGGGGTGGTATGTGTAAATTACCCATTTATTAATTACATGTTTGAAACTTGTGAATAAAGAATACATAAAGGATTTTCCTCAATATATTATCTCGAGTTTTCTTTTACCTCCCCTGTTTTGCTTGTCAATAGATGCCTATGATTTAGGACGAGGTAAGAATAGAATGAAATGTAGCAAGTGGAACTTCTTGGTACATTTAGCTGTGCAATGTCATTTAGCACCAAATGTATTTTCAGGAAAGATAAATCAGAGAAGGCTTTGTTGTGATAAAAGGGAAAAAAAAGAACTTCATATCAGTTTTGCTTGGAAATATAGGATTTACAAAACTTTGATTGATTGGACATCCTAGGGATAGGTGTGAGTTGAACCAAAAAAAAAGAAAACTGATTTTTTTTTTCTTGTGTACTTACTACTTAATAAAGGTGTATTTGGCTATGGAAGCGGGCTACTTTGAGAAGGTTGATGAATTATGTCAGCGGTACTCCCTTGAAGGGTTCATGAAAACTATAGGTATGCCGATGCTCCCTCCCCTCCCCCGGTAGGTTCTATTTAAGCTTATGATTCATCTAAGTCTTTTGTCATTGCTTGTAATATTGCCACACTTGTACTAGAAATGGGCTTAAGGAAGCAGTAGTGGAGTTTGTTGATGCTTTTGCATTGGTAGGGTTTCTAAAGATTGCAAGATGAATGACAAAATATATTAGGTAGGCAATGAACCACGGATGGTATTTTTCTGTTGCAACTAGTGCCAAGTTCATCAGCGTTTGTAACACTAGACAGATGTTGAACCATCTGGACTAGTGGTCAAACAGTTCAATGGTCCGTTTGCCTTGTCCAAAATGTGATGTCATGCTAATATCATAATCAAATTTTAAATATTTAGAAATATGGGATATATTGTAAAAGAAGCAAATAGTTTGGGGGCGGGGTGAAGGAAAGGTAAGAAAGAATTTTGAATTTCCTTATATCTATCCCTTTCATTTCTTTAGTTTTAATGGAATATATCTATCACACTATACTCTAGAAGCTCCTATCAACTTTTTCTGCAGCTCTAATTTTGGTTTAGACTCACTGTGATAGTGAAAATGCATATTGCTCTTCCAATAGTTTCAACGCTAATGAGTATTGACAACTTTATCATGCATGTTCTTAATTAACTAATTGACAAAATATCTGCTTGAAGCCTTTCTTCCTTCCATTTCTCACTATATGGTCTTCTCTAAGTATCCTATCGAATTCTTTTTCAAATACAAAACTATTTGTGCATCTTTCTTATTCTCTCTAAACTCTTCTTTAAGTGCCTAAGTAACTAGTTTCAACATGAATCTTCCTGGCATAATCCTTATTAATTTTTAGGAAAATTACTTGTACACCCCCTGAACTTTGCTTGATACACCCAACTTTTCAAACAATTATTTGAACACCCCCTGCATTTTACGATTTCTTACAAGTAGCCACCGTCCGTTAGTCAGTCGCCATTTAGTAATGTTGTCATTGGTTAAAAAAATTCTAAATGCCCAAACTACCTGTTAAGGGTAGTGAAGTGACCCATTTACCCTTTGGCCATAGTAAAGGGTACCTTCCTTTTCATCGTTAAACAAGCCCTCAACCCTCCACCCTCCACTCTGCTGCTGCTACTGTGGTGATTTTCAGTCGCCGGAGAAGATGAAGCAAGTCTAGAATGGAATCGTCAACCTTTGTGATCCTAACGCCGGCCACATCTTTGCTGCTCCATACAAATCATGTGTAAGTCTAGTGGAGGAAGACCAAACAAGAAGATCTATCAGAGAGTCTATGATCTGGTCAGAGTTATCGAGCTTCAGAAGAAGCCATCCCTCATTCTAGAACTCAAAGCCATTATCCAAAGACCAAAAAAAAAAAAATACTCTCCTCTCATCCAAGTTGGGTTTGTTAAAAAATGGAACTTTATGTCTGATTGAAAAATGCCCCACGATCTTCAGTGTTGATGGTGGAAACAGACACCCATTTCATTCAGGCTCACAGAAAAGACAGAAAAGATTGCTTCAGAAGAAGCTCATGCTGGAGAACTGATGAAACCCTTTTTGGTGAAGAACCTGAGGAAGCTGTTAATGATGTCAATGGAATGTAGGATACCAGTAGAGAAGATTGAATTCATTGAATCAGAACTTGGTTTGCCTAGGTACTTTAAGGAATCATTAACTCCAAACTCCCAAGTACCCAGAATTTTCTCTGTGAAAGACATTAATGGAAAAGCTTATCTTCATCTGGAAAGTTGGGATTCTTCTCTAGCTATCACCTTGCTGGAAATTTCAGTCGTCTTCTTCACCTTCACCTTTGCCGGCGATGGATTGAATCGATTTGGTTTTTTTTAGGTTAAAACCTTTAAAGAGTGAGTTGGTCATTTTAACTTCACAAGTTTCAATTGAATTACTCATAAGGGTAAACTGGACTTTTCCATTCAACTACTAACAGCAGACTAACAGTGTCAGGTTTCATGGGGCTTCAAGTAATTGTTTGAAAAGTTGGGTGTATCAAACATTCGGGCCATAGTACAGGGGGTGTACAAGTAATTTTCCCTTAATTTTTAGATACTCTAGTGTCATGCCTTCATCTATTATCAATCACTCTCTTCTGAAGTTCTGTAATATGGATTATAAATTTGAACCTCCTGTTATTGGTAAAACTTTGATCTCTCCACAGGTCTTGCTGTAGAAGAAAGATCTTTTGTGTTACCTTAAAAGTTAACTGAAGTTTGCAGGATCTTGATATGATGAGCATGCAACCATTCATAGTTGTCTAGGCATCCAGGGGCTTTGGTCGACTTGGGCGCCTTGGCCGCCTACTTGGTGTAGCCTTGCTTTTTTACCCTCTCCAACGCCTTGGGTCGCCTAACCGCCATGACAACTATGCAACCATTGTTGTTCTGATGGAGGGAAAACAATCAGTCACTCAACTAGATATTATGATGTGAAAGAATTCGGTTTTGATCGAGTTCTAGAGTTAATTGTATGGTTGGAAGTATAGGATCTTTTGGTAATTTAAGGTGGGTACTGATCTTAGATTTTGGAGGTGAGTCTATAATTTAATCTATGGTGGATGGTTAGGGGAGGTTTGGTTTCTGTAAATTTTGACGAGTTCAGTTCCTAGATGGAATCTTGAAATCAGCTAGTGTATTGGAGGGTGTTTTTGAGTAGCCGACGATTGGATAGTGTGGAGTGTATGGGTTGTTTCCCCCCCTCCCTTCCCCATGCTTTTCTTTTCTTCTAACTGGTGTTGATACAAAGATTTATAGTTACATTTTTATCACTGGATTCTTTCTAGTTCTTTTCCTGTCACATACAGACACAAGTACACAACTACCCAAACAAAAAAGAGGAACGAAGAATAGAGTGAGGATGAAGGCTTCAGTGTTAGAAGTACTGAAATATGTATTAAGAGCTTGAGATTAAGTGATGTAATTATTAATAAATTTATTTTAGCTTTGACCATCACCAAGAAACAGAAAAAATGTTGCAGAGGATAAGGATTGGGTGTTGGAATTAGCTACATTGACAGATAATGTGATGCATGCCGATTATATCAGCCTGTGGGTGATGGACACAAATGAGGGAATAAAGAAAAATCTGAAAAATATTTTAGGAAAGAGGAATCCAATCTGATTATTAGGTTTGATTATAATATTTCAATATAATCTGATCTCTGATCTTACAGTCAGATTTTAAAAGAATAACTACCAGCTTTCAATTATTTTCCAGGATAAAAATATCAGAAATAAATAATCTGAATAGTTGTGATCAATGAGGTGAAGTTGAGTGAAGGAGAGAGAAGATAAGTGGTGGATGGGTGTTGGAGGTGAGACAGAGAAGATAATATCTTTCCTGAAAGATAGGATTTGAAACCAGATATCAATCTAGGAGGAAAAGAGAGAAAAGGTAGGAGAAAAATAAGGAAGGAGATGACTCTATTTGGACACATCAGTTGGGCCTCTGTTTGTCTCCCCAAAGATTGAGAGGGGGGGGGGGTTCTTGGCTTAAGACACATAAGAGGTGTCAACTTTTCTGCTATCCTCGAGTTGATTTGGAAGATTGAGGCTAAGAAGAAAAGCATTTGGGTTGACTCAGTCTACTTTAGACTCCTGTGAAATGATTCTATTTTTAGGCTCCTATTATCTCTGGTGCTTCTTGGGTCTGGAGAAAGATTCTTAAGCTTAGACCCCTTGCTGATGGAGTTATCAACTCCTTGATTGATGATGACGTCTCCACTAGTTTATGGCTTGACCACTGGCACTCCTAAGGAGTTTTTAATTGGTGATAGAGCCATCTACAGCTTGGGTTCTGATAGGTTGGCCAAGGTTTTAGACATTATCCAGCATGATGATTACCCTCTCCATCCCCCCTCCAGATCTCCTCCATTTGGTTTGCGCTGCCGGATATCCCCAGAAGACCCTTTGGAAGTGATAACATTGTTTCTTGGTCTGCCTCTTCCTCGGGGTTCTTCAACTCCAAGTCGGCCTGGGATCTTCTCCGAGCTCGAGGCCCTGTTACTCCCTGGCGTAATCTGGTTTGGTTCAAACACCATATTCCCCACCATAGCTTCACTACATGGCAAGCCCTTTCTCACTGCCTCCCCACACAGTCTTTCCCTATTCTAAGATACATCCCCGCCATGGTTGTCAAGGCGTCACCAAGGCGTCCAGGCGGATCTGTAGGGGCCTAGGCGACTACCGCCATAGTGCAAGGCGACTTGCACTAGTTTAATTGGTATCGGACCAGGTTCTGGCAGTTATTTATGCCAAATATCATTTAAGTAATTGTTTTTATATTTGTATTTCATTTACTTAAGATATTATTCATAAATAAGCAAATACCCCCCTATTTGAATCCAATAAAGATAGGTAAAAAATAAAATTCCAAAAGGATAAAAATTCGATCCCCCCAATTCAAGAACAAAAACTGGATTTTTGGCGGTAGGAGAAATTTTCAACTTTCTAATAATGAGTTTTTTCTCAAATATAAAAATTCCATAAATCTTAATATGGTAAAACATTGCTAAAAACCCAAAGTACGGTAAAATATTCGTTTGTTTTGATATTTAAAAAAATATATTTTCATTCAGAGCAATTTTGACTGCATTCGCGCACACCAAATAAGGTTTGATTGAAACATAACTCCTTCAATATAAATTAGATTTAAGCAATCTTGGATTTGTTGGAAAGCTGGTTTTGTGTTCTACCTAATACAAAAAGTCTCATGTAAAAATAAAATCATTGGATCAGTCAAACTTCTTAGAGAACAAGAACATTTCTCTAAATCGAGAGCAATTTAATTACTTACTGATAAGATCATATTTTCTAAGAACAATATAAACCAAATGCATGTTTTGATTGTTTCAAACTTCCAATTGCTTGCTTCTTCAGTTCTGCTGTCTTCTAGTTCTATGTTGATTTTTGATGATTTTATGTGGCTTAATATTGATTTTTGATTACTTAATGTTACTTAATGTTGATTTTTGATGGCTCGATGTTGCTTAATATTGATTTTTTATGACTTGATATGGCTTAATGTTGACTTTTTATGATAGAAGCTACATATTGTAGCATACTAAATAATGTTAGAAAAGAGGAGAAATAAAAAATAATACTTGGGCGCCTAGACAACACCTAGGCGGGCGCCTTGTCACTTAAGCGCTTAGGCACCCCTCCACCGCCTTAGGTCGCCTTACCACCTTGACAACTATGATCCCCGCTCCTCCTTGCTGCCTTTGTTGCAATGCTTCAGAAGATATTGCCAACCTCTTCTTTAACTGCCCCCTTTCCACTAGGATTTGGATTGGCCTCCTTTCTAGATGTTGGCCCCAGAGGAGAAGGCCCTTGCCCTTTCAGCATGAATGGATCTGGATGGACATGACTTTTGGTGGTACCTCAATCTATGATCATGCGGGTAAGGTTGCTTTTGCTGCCGGTATATATCACATTTGGATAGAGTGCAACCTTAGAAGATGGACTTCTAAATCCAGATATTCCCAACAGATTTGGGACTCTATCCTCTTTGATGTCGAAAGCAAGTTGTTTGTGACCTGCTCAAGATGTGTGTTGACTCTCCTAGAATTAGGCTCATTATTGCCTCTTGGGGGTGCTCCCACTAGTTCTGGCTCGGGTGTGGCTTTGTTTTGTTGTATTTCTTCTTTTTCTGTTTGCATCTCTTTTCCCCTCCTTCTAGGGGGGGCCATGTTGTTAGAGTTATGTATCAAGGGTACTTTGGGAACTAGTCTAGTTACTTATTGTCTTACATTGTAATTGTCATTTTTTTTTTCATGTCCCCAGGGAGTTGTATGTAATTCCATATATTATGTTGGTGAAGTAATATAGGTGTGGAAGAGAACATTCTCTAACACACAACATTTTATCACAATTTCTTCTGTTTTCTTTCTCTTCTTTAACCTTCTACCAACGTCTTTCTCTCTTGCTCTCTTGTTCTCTTGTAATCTTTAGATTCCAACTTGCTCATAGTTGGAATCTAAAGATTACAAGAGAACAAGAGAGCAAGAGAGAAAGATGTGGGTAGAAGGTTGAAGAAGAGAAAGAATAAAAAGAAATTGTGGCAGAATGTTGTGTTAGAGAATGTTCCCTTCCACACCTATATTACTTCACTAACATAATGTATGGAATTACATACAACTCCCTAGGGATGTGAAAAGTAAAAAAGGACAATTACAATGTAAGAAAATAAGTAATTAGATTAGTTCCCAAAGTACCCTTAATACATAACTCTAACACTCCCTTTCAAGCTGGAGAGTAAATGTCATACATTCCCAGCTTGTGCAACAGGGTACTAAACTGATGATGAATGAGCCCCTTTGTGAAGATATCTAACACTTAATACATAACTCTAACACTCCCCCTCAAGCTGGAGAGTAAATGTCATACATTCCCAGCTTACATAACAGGGTACTAAATTGATGATGAATGAGAGCCCCTTTGTGAAGATATTTGCCAACTGATCACCAGTCCTTACAAAAGGGGTATATATGTAGCCAGAGTCAATCTTCTCCTTGATGAAGTGTCTATCCACCTCTAGGTGTTTTATCCTGTGCATCTAATGCAAAATCAACCTTGAACCAAGGAAACCAGCGGGAGATCGATTGCAACCAGGATCAATACAATAAGGATGAAAAAATTGAATAACTGAAACTTTTATTGCCCCTTTTTTTTTTTTTCTCTGTTTACATGTGAGAGAAGAGCATAGAAAAGGATAAGAAGAAAAAGAAGAGAAGATAGAAGAAGAAGGGGGTAGGGGATGGCTTTCTCAACCTGGGTCTCTCCCATAGCTTTCCCAGCTGTTGAAACAAGGATATTCTCCCATAAACGATGGCAACATGGCCTGAAAATTCTTTTCTCCGAAATCTGTTTCTATTACAAGAGGGGATGCCTATTTAATGGAATAGGTCAGCTTACAAAATTAGAAACTAGTAAATATAGTAACTACTAAAAATAAAGAAACAAAATTAGAAACTACTAGATACCTAGACTTAATAACTAAAAAGCTATTACAAAAATAGAAACTAAGTTAATAGCAGCTTCTAATAGAATATTCCACCAAGATCCAACAGCTAATCTTCACACTAGCTGTCCATATCAGCCCCCAAATTGCTGTTCACGTGAACAGTAACTCGAGTACTGTTCATGTGAATTGTAACTTTTTTTTTTTAATTTCTGTCTTGGTCTCTTATCTTCTTAATGCTTCTCTCTGGGGTGGGGTTGCCTTAGGTGATGCTCCATTGAACCAACAAAAAACTAGCCGCATCATCAGACCAGGCTGCCTCTCATAGCAGTCGAATCCCACAACCTTGCTGGGCTGGTTTTGGGGCTTGTTCCTGTGGGTACATATGGACTTGTGATCTACATCAGCATCTTTTCAGTCAGGAGACATGGTGATGGTGTGCATTGCTACTGAACTTCTCCCGCCAGGTGCCAATCACAAGCTTCACCGAAGGAAGAAGGGCAAAGGAATCAGGGATTTGGGGTTTATAAATAGTTATACTAAAGACTTTTGCTATTTTTTTTAAATAAAGACACGAGTTTTAAAACGTATTATACGTTTTTCACGTATAATAACCGTTTGATGTGAGCCTTTGTAAAATACATGAATTTCAGTGTATTTATGGTATTATTCCGTAAAATCCATTTTTTCAAATTTCAATTATATGTATGCATACATGTATAATACATATATTATACATGAATTTACTAAGCTAGCAACCATTCAACTGCCTACAATAGAGGATGTTGTACAAGTGACATATCAAGAAAAAGAAAGTCTGAAGCGCTCATACATTCAGAAGATTTTTACAGATACTTTTCCTAGGGGTGATAGTTCCAGTCGTCAACAGTCTTCTCCCCAGGAAAAGTCATTCAGTAAATCATAGGCTAGTGGTTCCTCTATGGCATCTTCGTTGCCTAATCGCTCATATTCTCTACCTCGGTGTGGTTCTAACAAACCTCCTGATAAGGGCTTCTGTTCGTAAAATTTGTGAAAAATGTCGACTGATCCGTAGGCGGGGACGAATTATAGTAATTTGTTCCAATCCGAGACATAAACAGAGACAAGGGTAATCTTTCTGAAAAGGCACTTTCTAAAGGACCCAATGAATTCCCCATGTTAAATGAAATGTGCAGACTAGAATCAGTAGTCTATGAGATCCGATAGTGTGGTAGAAAGAAATATATGAACCTTTCTACCACCTATCAAGGTTAAGGAGTCAACTGAGCATCTCAGCAGCGGGATTGAATACCCGGATCGAATCAGAGTTCACACCATCCACCCTGAACAAATAGGAGGCGTAGGCAACAGGTCGCACATAAACCAAAGGCTATCATTTAGTGTTTTACGTGCAAAAGGTACGAACATATTAGTGCTCAGTGTCCCAAGTCCCAAGCGCTTTGTAGCTTATATTGATAAAGATTCTTTTATAGTTAATTTGGAGACAGGGCATGGGCCAAGTGAAGTCAATGGCAATGATAATGATGAGGAGCGCCCTTGTTATGTTCTTCGTCCTATTTTGACCACTCACAAGGTCTCTGAGGATGAAGCTTGACACAACAGTTGTACCTTCCAAACCCACGAAGTGTAATGACCAATTGTGTATCATGGTGATCAAACATGCACCAATGATGGCTTTGAATACGCTGTTCGTAAGCTAGGATTGTAGACGGAGCCACATCCAAATCCCTACAAAGTTGCATGCGTGAGCAATACTGATCTCAAGATTACTGATGGGTTTTTGCTCACATACTCTATTGGTGGATTTGTGGATACAGTACAATGTGACGTCCTCCCTCTGAAGGTGTGTCATATACTCAGATTCTTCTTGGTCGACTATGGCTCTTTGATAAGAAGACACAACATTGTGGGTCTATGAATATCTACTCTTTTAAGCATGGCAATAAAGAAATGAAGTTTCTTCCCGCTAAAGATCTCCCAGACTTTTAGCTCAAGAAGGTAGTGGGATCATTCATCTTCCAGCGTGTTGACTCGAATGGTCTCCTCGGTCCTTATCCAAACTCGACGGAGTCTAGTTCTTTTCCGAGGAGGAAAATTGATGCAGTAGCACTTGATTGGTTGGACCAGTACGACTGGGTTTGGAAACCCAAACCCAAATGGAACTGGCCCAATCCGGGTTTTGGTCTAATAAGGGCTGGTAGTGATATAGTTAATCTTTATATCTTTTATCTTCTTATGTTTGCTTTGGTTAGGATACGTAGCCACATAGGAGATACGGTAGTTAATTTTGGATGCTATTTTAGTTTTAAAGTTGGATTAGGAGATAGAGTTTGGGTGCAAGTTAGTTTCAGTTTTACATTCTAGTTAGGAGTCTTTTGGTTTTTGTTTATTTATACATTGCAATCCATCGATGGAAGAACAAAATTTAATAGAAAGATGATTGGAAATTGCTCAACGTGATTGTGAATGTGTGATTCCTCGCCCCCCCCCCCCCTCTGCAACTCTGAGTTCCTTCTCAGATTTCTCCCTCTTTTCTAACTGGCCCTCCACCAAATACGTTTTGATCCTCAGTCCTCTGACTTTTCCTTCTAGTTCATCAAAATAAACTATAGGAACAGGGAGCATAGCCTGATGTACCTAAACCAATCAAATCAAGCTGATTGTTCAGTGTTTGGCCTCAACTTGAGCAATTCAAGTAGGCTTTACAATTTGGATCAAGTTACAGTTTGAACATTCAACCAATCGGTCTGGTGTTTGGGCTCCTCTCCCACTTGACCAGAGCCAACCTTCCTGAGTTACTCGTCTCTTCAAACAATTTTGATACAACTATTCCATTTTTTAACTACTTGTTGATTAATACCATCGTGATACCATTTTCAGTCCACGTGTTCTTTTCATGTTATTATTCGTTTAAACTTGGAGCATGAGATGTATTCGCTACAATATGCAATGTCCTATCATTTTATTTCCTCTAATCTGGTATAAGTCTATAAGATGAAACTGTATATTTGTTTCATGGGTGGTTACAGATGCATACATTCTTTTGATTACTTTCCATGTTTTTGCAGATCCTGAAACAATGCCTTCACAGACTCGTTACTTGCATCTTAATGAATTGGTTGTGGACAATATTATATGGGTTGATGAAGTTGAGGGTCTTCGTAGTGCTACATCACACATTGAGGGTTGCAAAGTTGTTGGCATAGATTGTGAATGGAAGCCTAACTATGAAAAGGGAAGCCCGCCTAACAAGGTATTCTTAGATTAGTCTTTGCTTATTTTATTTCATTTGTTTATCTATTTATTGATTTAGGGAAAGTGTTTCTGAGCCCAAGGTGTTTCCTATGCCCCTCACATAGATTTTTTTTTAAATTTTTTTTTTTTTATCATTTTTCTCTCTAAAAAAAAAGAAGAATAAAACTGTGAGAGGGTGTAGGAAATGTTGTAGGTTCAGAAAAATCTTCCCCATTGATGTCTTTTTTGATAGAGTTTGTTATATTGGCTCTATTCAGAAAATAAGATAACATTGGATTCCTCCTCCCCCCCCCCCCCCCTCGTTTAAAAAGTTTAATATGAGAAACATTCTTGCAGTTCATGAAGAATTGGAAAATGTGTTGAATCAAAATCCACTCGTAACAAAATCTAATTGCATGAACTTTACCAATGACAGAATTAGCATTGTGCCATAATTTCTTGGCATCTATGATCTAACAGTATATGCATTTACCAAATATATATTTCCACTTAATGTGATGCCTTCAGATTGATAGGGTTTACATATAGAATATGTGAACATGTACCAGTGAGCCTGACCATAGTTTAAAATCTCGTCTCGGCAGGCCATTTCGGTCAGGCCAATGGCCGAGATACCAAAATTTCGCCGAAATTTGGTATTTTTTAGGCCCAATTTCGGTAGGTCATTTCGGTGGGTTTTAGGCCAAATTAAGGCTTGATACTTCATGGAAACGCTATTTTAAGCTATATAAACATATTTAAACATTTATATTGCAAAAATAGTCACTCAAAGTGGTGTTTTGGATTTGCGCCCTCGATTGACAGTATACGGTCGGATCCAGTTGTATAAATAGTTAATACACATTGTCTAAGTACTAGAAGACATAATAAGCAATTTAAACAAGTAAATCATACAAAGATAAAGTCAATGGTAGCCATTAAACTCATAAAGTGATAATCATAGAATTAAGTACATAGCCAAGATTACAATAGTCAATACACATATACTTTCGTAAATCCTAATACAAATGTCTACTAGTAACCCCATCCTAATATTTAATTGATCCCCATCCAGTTTACATAACCCCTAATTTTTCCTATTTTTGTTGTAGGAAAATCAATTGTTTGAAGCAGGAAATTAAAAAAATAATATATATATAGAGAAAAAAAATTCGACACCGTGAGGTTGTAGATCGGACTCCGGTGTCTAATATATAACAAATTCATCACCAACCAACATGTATTGATCACATTTTTTTCAAAAACACACTTTTGGAGAAAAAACTTTTACCTTGAACAGTGGAGAAGGCTTCAAATATGTGCTAGGAAGCTTCAATGCAGTGTTTTCCAAGTATTTCCGGCGTTGATGCGACAAAAATTGGAAGAATGAACTTCAAAATAGCAAAAACCAGCCTTTGGAGTCGAAATGGGAGCAAAAGGAACACCCTAGTGAGGTCGAGGTCGAGGTCGAAAGTTCGACTGAGACCCACAAGTTTCTGCCCTTCTATAACTGGGCTTTGTAACATTAGGCCGATATTGTTAGAGTTGTTAGAATATCTTGTATAGGGGTAGTTCTGTCATTGTCTAGTTATAAGACATGACTAAGTTGTATTTTTACTTTATTGTCTTATTTCTCCTTACCTCCCTAGGGAGGCTTGTGTAATTTGGAAGACTTAATGAATGAAGCTAATATGTGTGTTGAGAATCACTCTCAACACACACAATCGATTCTCCCATTCTCTTCTCTTCTTCTCATCTCTTCTCTCCTTCTTCTTCTTCTTGCTGTATACTCTTCTCTTACCAGATTCGATCTACCTTTGAGTTTCAACTTAGTATCAAAGCCAACATCTCTGGTTTGAGAGTCGGCTGAGCTCAGTCCTCATCTTCTCCTCTCTTTGGAACCCTGTAAATGTAAAGGGGGTTCCATTGGAGGCTGTATATGTGAAACCTATACTCCTTACAGTCTTGGGAGTGGTATTCCCTAAGTTGGAGAGAGTTTGAGTCTGCTGAAGGTGACTTGAAGCAATGGAGGAAGCGGCAAGTTACCGCCGACTTGTGAAGCTTCTTCTTGGTTCTCCTTCTCTTCTCCACATCTTGGCATGAGACCTATTGGAGTTGCATCGCCTAGGGGTGTTGTTTGAGACCCCAAAGCTCTTGGTTGTTGAAAAGAAATGCTGCCTTCTTGCTAGATGTTTTTGAAGACTTGAAACCAGGCTCTGTTTTTCCGCCAGCCTAGGAGTGTCTCGGTTTCGATTCTGCCTTTGGCAGCTTGGATGACCTTGGAACTTGTCCCATTTGTGTCGTATGGGAGTGCTTTTTGAAGCCCTAAGAGCCTCGCCCTTGAAGGTGGAGGGTCGGAGGACTGCTCTTGTTTTTCTCTTGCTACACAGTGTATCGGCTGCTCTGTTTTTGTCTTCTCCGAGGTCTGCTGTATTGGATGGCTGAATGTGATAGTATTACATCTTGATACACTTATTGGGTATTATGGACTAAAGGTTCTTGGCTACTAGTAGAATTTGGTTTGAGTTATACAAGTTTTTGCTCTTCATATGCTTGCTGTTTTTTAGGCTTGGCCTCAGCCTTGTGGTTTGGTTGATTTGGGACCATATTTTGTATTGGTCTGTCTCCTTGTTTTGGGTTGAGTATACTCCCCACTTGCGCAAACAATTTATATTGATTGTTGAAGTATTTGCCTATTATGTCCATTGTGTCTGGACAAGATTCTGAGGTCAGTGGACCAATTACAGCCGGCAGCCCAAGTGGTGGTTTCCCAACCATGGCTTCCTTTGATAACCCCAACACCCAGATCTCGGTTGTGAAGTTGGACAATACCAACTATTTGGATTGGTCCCGTTCTGTGAAGTTGTCCCTACGTAGTAGGGGAAGTTGGGGTACATTATGGGTCTATCACGGCTCCTGCTACTGCGATGCGAGGTTATCTCAGTGGGAGGCTGAAAACTCCACTGTCATGACTTGGCTGATCTTTTCCATGAAACCTGAGATAGGTCGGAGATTTATGAGTAAGGAGACTGCTAAAGATATTTGGGATGGTGTATCCAGAATTTTTGATAGAGTTGGAGATTCCACGAAAGTGTATCAAATTCTCCAAAAAATCATTCATATGAAACAGGGTGATAGGAGTATATCTGAGTACTACAACTCTGTTATTAGCTTGTGGGAGGAGTATGATCATTATACCAATCTCCAGTTGTCCAATCTGCGAGGATCGGCAAAGTCTACAGGAGCCAAGAAAAGGAAAGGATCCTTATTTTGCTTGGTGGTCTTAACTCGAATATGAGCCCTTCGCAGCAAATCTTAGGGAGGTCTCCATTTCCATCTCTCGGATGATGTGTGCGATTATTTGCAAAGTGAGGAAACCCGGAGGACCACTATGGATATTGTACCATCAATAGAGAGGTCTGCTCTTGTTTCCAGTTCCCAAAAGACGGAAAAGTGGGGGAAAGGCCGTGAGAGATACAAATGTGACCATTGTGGCAAGCTTGGACATACCAAGGACCGGTCTTGGGATCTTCATGGGCAGCCCCTGGTATGCGTGGTAGTTCATCTCATGCCCGTGGAGGCAAGCGAGGGGAGCTAAGGCTCGTTCGTGACATCCGAGTCGAGCCACCTGGACCACGACCTGCTCCCGATTCCCTCTCACAGGATGATATTGCAGCCCTACGTCGGTTGATGTCTCACCTTGGAGGGTCAGCTACTGGTTCTAGCTCTGGAGGGTTGACTACTTCTGCCTCAGCTCTGCAGGTCTCATCTGCTACCCCTACTGCATCCACTTGGATCATTAACTCTGGAGCTTCCGATCACATGACTGGTATGTCCCAGTTCTATGATTCCTATTCCATTTGTTCTGGCCAGGACAAGGTAAGGGTTGCTGATGGTTCCCTTTCCTCTGTCTCTGGTAAGGGTAATGTGCGGGTTACTCCTTCTATTTCCCTTGAGTCTGTCCTTTATGTTCCCGACTTTGCTACTAACCTATTATCAGTGAGTCACCTAACCAAATCCTTACATTGTTGTGTCACTTTCTTTCCTTCTTATTGTGTCTTTCAGGATTTGGAGACAAAGAGGGTTATTGGCAGTGGGACTGAGAAAGGAGGACTCTATCTTCTTGAGCCACAGTCACCTGCTCAATCTACTGCTGCAGCTTATGTTTGTGGTCAGCACGACCGGAGTGCTTTGGAGTCTGTTATGCTTTGGCATCAACGTTTGGGTCATCCCTCTTTTGTTGTTATGAGGAGACACTTACCCCACTTGTTTACTTCCTTTCCTGCATCTTATGTTTTTCAGTGTGAATCTTGTATTTTTGCTAAACATTGTCGCACATCTTATCCTTATCGTGGTAATAGATCTACTGCACCTTTTTCCCTTGTTCATACTGATGTTTGGGGGCCTTCTCCTACTACTTCCTTATCTGGTTTTCGTTATTTTGTTTCATTTGTGGATGACTATTCTCGGTCTACTTGGACTATTTTGTTAAAACAAAAGAGTGATGTTTGTGATGCTTTTAAGGAGTTTTATCACTTTATCGTACTCGGTTTGGTACTCACATCAAAATTGTTAGATCTCGATAAGGGGGTGAGTACATGTATGGGGGGCTCCAACAATTCTTTTCTGATAAGGGCATCATCCATCAACTGGCTTGTGTTGACACCCCACAGCAAAATGGGGTGGGTGAACGCAAAAACCGCCATTTGCTGGAAATTACTAGGGGTCTTCTCTTTGGTATGCACGTGCCTAAGACCTTCTGGTCTGATGCCCTTCTTACCGCTGCATTTCTTATTAACCGGATGCCAAGTCCACTCCTTGGCTCCAAATCCCCCTTGGCTCTTCTTTCTCCTCAATCCTCAGTTTTTTCCTTGTCTCCACGCGTCTTTGGTTGTGTTTGTTATGTACATGTCAACAAATCAGCCCGCACCAAGCTTGATCCCAAAGCTCTCAAGTGCATCTTCTTAGGCTACTCTGATTCCACTAAAGGGTATAAGTGCTACCATCCTTCTTCCCGAAGGCGATTTCTCTCCAAAGATGTCACCTTCTTTGAGTCTATTCCTTTTTTTCTTCTTCCCCTCGCCATTACGTTGGGGGAGAGTATTTGATGAGCAGAATGCGGTGTCATTCCCTTCCTATCTCCTTTACCTACCTCTACTTCCCCATTTCTATTTGATATTGGAAAGTATAAAGAAGTGGATGTTGTGGATGATCCGATGTTGATGGTATTGGTGATGGTGATGCTAGCGAGACAAAAGGAATCTGAGGGGATAAGATTTAAAGAAGATGGTGTATTCACAAGAGGTGAATGCTTGTTGAAGGAAAAAGGGAAGCAACCATGGTACAAGCGACCTGCCAAAACCCCTCTTTGGATCCACATCCTCGTCTCATCCTCTTGATCAGGTAATTCCTCTCCTTCGAATTAGATCTTCCCATTGCTATTAGAAAGGGGAAGAGAACCCGTACTAATCCCATAGCTTGATTTGTTTCCTATAACTCCATTTCTCCTACAGTGTTGCTTTTTCCACTTTGCTCTTGAGTCTTCTTCTATTCCCAAAAATGTCACAGAGGCCTTATCTAATCCAAAATGGATGCAAGCAATGACGAGGAAATGGTGGCTCTAGAGAAGAACAATACTTGGACACTTGTTGATCTTCCCAGGGAGAACTCCGATTGGATGTAGATGGGTTTATACAATCAAGTATAGATCCGATGGTACAGTGGAAAGGTACAAAGCTCGGCTGGTTGCTAAAGGGTATAGTCGGTGTATGGCATTGACTACCAGGAGACTTTTGCCCTGTAGCCAAGCATAACTCCATCGGGTTCTTCTTTCAGAGCAGCCAATAAAGATTGGCCTATGTACCAATTAGATGTGAAGAATGCATTTCTTCATGGAGATTTAGAGGTTGTGTACATGCAGCCTCCACCTGGTTTTAAGTGTCCCTCAATTTGAAGGGAAAGTGTGTTTGTTGAAGAAAGCTCTTTATGGCCTAAAGCAGTCTCCTAAGGCCTGGTTTGAGAGATTTAGACAAGCCATTCTGAAGAATGGGTATTCCCAGAGTCAAGCTGACCACACCTTGTTTATCAGGAGAGGTAATGGTACAGGTACAGCTCTCATTGTCTATGTTGATGACATTGTGGTATTTGGGAATGATGTTCTTTGAGATAGATAGATTGAAGTCTTATACGGCTAAACAGTTTGAGATCAAAGACCTTGGAATCTTAAAATACTTCTTGGGTATTGAGGTATCTAGATCAAGGAAAGGGATCAACATTTGCCAAAGGAAATTTGTCTTGGATCTTCTGAAAGAGACAGGGATGATGGGGTGCAAACCAGCTACTTCCCCCATTGATCCAAATCATAAACTTGGTGATGAATGTGGTTCTTCTCTTATAGATGCAAGCAAGTACCAGAGGTTAGTTGGGAAACTAATCTATCTCTCCCTAACTCGACCAGACATCTCTTATGCAGTTGGAGTGGTGAGTCAGTTCATGCATGCTCCCAGGGGTGGACATCTGGATGCAGTATATCGCATCATCAAATACTTGAAATCCTGTCCAGGAAAGGGCCTTTTATTTGCCAGGCATGACCATTTACAGATTGAAGGCTACACAGATGCTGATTGGGCTGGTTCAGTCTCTGACAGGAGATCTACTTCTGGGTATTGTACCTTCTTGGGTGGTAATCTAGTTACCTGGAGGAGCAAGAAACAACCAGTTGTTGCTCGATCTAGTGCTGAGGCCGAGTTTAGGGCCATGGCCCATGGAGTATGTGAGCTTATATGGCTAAAACGACTTCTTCACGATTTGAGCTTTGAAAGCCAAGGGCCAATGAGACTTTATTGTGACAACAAAGCTGCCATAAGCATTGCCCATAATCCGGTTCAACATGATCGAACCAAGCATATTGAGGTCGATCGTCACTTCATCAAAGAGAAGTTGGATTCTGGGTGCATTTGTACTCCCTTTGTGAAAACAGGTGATCAAGTAGCAGATATCTTCACCAAGGGTCTCTCTTCTAGTCTATTTAGTACTCTATTGTGCAAGCTGGGAATGTATGACATTTATTCTCCAGCTTGAGGGGGAGTGTTAGAGTTGTTAGAATATCTTGTATAGGGGTAGTTCTGTCATTGTCTAGTTATAAGACATGACTAAGTTGTATTTTTACTTTATTGTCTTATTTCTCCTTACCTCCCTAGGGAGGCTTGTGTAATTTGGAAGACTTAATGAATGAAGCTAATATGTGTGTTGAGAATCACTCTCAACACACACAATCGATTCTCCCATTCTCTTCTCTTCTTCTCATCTCTTCTCTCCTTCTTCTTCTTCTTGCTGTATACTCTTCTCTTACCAGATTCGATCTACCTTTGAGTTTCAACTGATATTTCGGCGAAATGTCACAACTGGTCGAAATTTCGACCGAAATATGCTCTTTTTTCAATTCGATGGTGCATTTCATCTCTACCTCACCGAATTTACCAAAATTTCGGCGAAATTTAGTACTATGAGCCTGACCATTCGGCAAACCTTTGTGTGTCATTATATATGGCGCCTCAATTTCTAGGTGAGAAAAAGAATCTCAAGGGAATGTTGGGAAATACACGGCACCCACTGTTGTATTTGCTGAGAAACCTTCAGATTCTTTTTTATACCCAGTGATTGAGGGTGATACAGGTGGTCTGGTTTCTCTGTGCACTCACGTACATGCTAACTTTGCCATTTTTAATTTCCAGTTTTGGAAGGAAATGAAGATCTTATTGGGCTAGAGAAATATCCTTCATTGAGATTGAACTTTAAAATTTATGCTCTCTCTCTCCTCCCTTTTCATGCCATCTTTTCTCTCTCTTTTTTTTTTCTTTTTTTTTTTTTTGAGAGAGAGAATCAAGATGTCTATATCATCATTCACCCCAAAAAAAAAAAGAGATGTCTATATCATCACTCAGCATACTCTTCAAGATATTGGGCTTGAGGGGGGAGGGACCTTAAACATTCAACTCCATTCAGCAAAATATTCCCCTCTTTTAGATGAAGAAAAAGGATCTACATGAATACGCACTCCAAATTCTATGTTCTGACAATAAGGATGTGTGCTAATAGCCAAGCTGCACCAATGGTCTGGTTTCTATGCATGTGGCTGGTTGATAGGACTCATCTATCAGGTCTCCTAGACGTGAAATGGATACCATTTGATAGTCCAAATCATTCAATTTATCAAAT
Source organism: Telopea speciosissima (assembly GCF_018873765.1). NCBI lineage: Eukaryota > Viridiplantae > Streptophyta > Magnoliopsida > Proteales > Proteaceae > Telopea > Telopea speciosissima. The sequence goes on from NC_057922.1 coordinate 52,949,975, forward strand.
CCTTTGGCAGTTAGAAAGTATGGCAATCGATGTACTACACCGGGCCCCTCATTATTTCCTGAAATTTACTTCCCCCTTTTAATTTCAGTTTTTGCCTTCCATCCTTTTCTACTTTTATGTTCTTTCTTTTTTTCCAAGTTTTTGAAACTTATAATTTTGTCCAAGTGAACGAATTATTCTACTTTCGTGATACCTTTGTTGGCATGATCCATATAGTAAGATGACTACCCTGTTAATACTTGTTAGCCACTTCTCCCTTATTAAATTCTCATGCATGTCATATCTTACACATGTTTTTGACATGGTCATGTCTCTCTGGCACGTAAGCTTCTTAACTAACATCTTCTTTGACACCATGCTTAACATGTCCCGCTTTTTATGCTTTCTTTCTGTTCTTTATTTCTTTTGAATTTACCTTTGAGCAGGAACCTGGCATGTCTTATCCTGGACATACTCAGCTGTATGACAAGTGTAATTTTTCCTATCTGGAAGTGTGTTTTGGGGGGAGGACGTTGTCTGCCGCCATGTTTATAGATTTTTTGGGGTTGTCATGTTCACCAATGCTTGATTATTGCTATCTCTTTCTCCTTCCAGTTTCTTTTTACATTTTGCCTTTTGTGTCGCAGGTCTCTATCATGCAAATTGCTTCTGAAAAGACAGTTTTCATTATTGACTTGATAAGGTTATTTAAAGATGAGCCCAAGGCCTTAGACAGCTGCCTAAAACGCATTTTACACTCCCCAAACATTCTGAAGCTAGGTATCAAAATGAATCACTCCTTGATTATATTTATCTTCAAGAGGAAATATTGGGCATTCTTGAGAGATGGATTTTGGCTTTTGTCCCTATAAAATTCCATACGTATGCAAAAATTCTGGGGTTTTTAAGATAGCCGTTCTCGGGACAGTTTACTGTGAGACTCCTAGATGGAGATCCTGCTTCATTGGATGGTGATATCATCTTAACCTTCTAATCATGTACCTTTTTCTTAATAATCTTACATGCATTCTGTGACTATTCAATTGGAAATGGGGAGATTGGGCTGTCTATCAGAGGTGGTTCAAGGCAGTGCACAATGAACACAGCATCAACAGTCTTCGATAGGGAAGATAGAATTCCTATTTTTCTCAGGAATACATAATGGTTCTCCCATAAATAAATTGATGAGTTATAGATAATGGTTTCTTTGTTGTGCAACTTGTAGGCTATAATTTGCAATGTGATCTAAAGCAGCTGGCTCATTCCTATGGAGGGCTGGAGTGTTTCAAGCACTATGAAATGTTGCTGGACATTCAAAATGTGTTCAAGGAAGCTCGAGGTGGTCTATCTGGACTTGCCCAGGTAATCTGAAAGATGACTGTAATAATAGCATAACCAACTACACAACTCTCATAAACCCCATTATATTATCTTATTGTGGTGTTTTCTTGTGATTTCCTTTCTTACATCTCTACTCAATCATTGTCAGTTTAATTCAGCTCAATCTATGCCTTACCCTAACTAATTGGAGCTAGCTACTTGAATCCTGTGTTACCATTCCACCCTTTGTGAAGCCATAGAAACTCGCAGCAATATAGGACCTATGTATAGCTCTTGACAGCAATTGGAATTTATGTATGCCAAGTTTTGAATTTCTTGTGAACACTTCATATCAATTTCATATTCATGGTTGTTATTGAATTAGAAAATATTGGGAGCTGGCTTGAACAAGACAAGGCGTAACAGCGACTGGGAGCAACGACCTCTGAGTCAGAACCAAGTACGTACATTCTTCCTCCTGAATTTTTTCAAACTTAAGCACTTATATGTTGGATAATATTTGTGGGAGTTATGATAACACTAATTATCTTGAGGTTCAAGACCCATCCAATTTCAAGCATATGCACATATTCATACACAACCCCCCCCCCCCCCTCCACGCAAGGCACATGTTGTTTTTCTGCGTTATCGTGTTTGTTTACATGCAGTTTTGTAAAGATGTATTTAAATGTAATGGGAAAAAAGGGCACCTTAATGGGTTTACACATTTAACATTGCCTACAGAAACACAGTGCAACCCATTATTTAGTATGCTGTCTAAGAGTGACGTAGATTGAAGCATGATGCAACTCAGGATACCGTTCACGAGTTACTACTATTCACGTGAACAGTACCCGAGTTACTGTTCACGTGGGCTAATGTTAGGTTTTATTTTTATTAGACTTTTATTTATTTTTCCTAGTTATGTTTGAGTTGTACTCCTAATTGGGAATTCTAGTTAGACTCTAGTTTCTATTTTGTTGGGAATCCTAGTTAGACTAGTTTCTGTTTTTGTTGGGAATCCTCATTAGAGTCTAGTTTCTATTTTTTGTTGGGAATCCTAGTTAAATTCTAGTTTCTATTTTTTTTTTTGTCTCAGCCATTAAGCTATATAAACATTGTAATCAGCTCTTGAGAGCCCATGATTTAATGAAAAAGTTATGTTGCTGTTTGCAATGCGTTGTCCTGAGAGAGGCTGAGAAGGGTGAGATGCCCAGGCTGAGATAGCCAATCCCACTTATCCCCATCCCCTTTCTTATATCTCTCCATCTTCTCTATTTACTATTTTTCTTCTGTGTTTCTATTCTGGTTTTTATTTTAATTCCCTGCAAATCTGAGATCAACTGATTGAAGAAAGCCTCAAAATATTTTGTGGATGCTGCTCTTCATTGAAGAGTTTACAATCCTCCTATAGAATTAGTTGCAGCCTAGCTATTTCTACATTATTTAGTATCAGAGCCTATCACCTCCTTGGGTTGATGTTACTTTGCTGGAGACGCTGAGGAATCTATTCTTCTTCCTTGATTGGTTGGATTCTCTAGAGGAATATTTTGACTGCTAGGCGACGCCTAGGTGTCAAAGCGCCTTTCTCTCGCCTTGGTCACCTAGGCGATGCCATATCGCCTTGTTGGTGTCGCCTTGAATTTTTTACCCCCTTGATCACTTTGGTTCGCCTAGACACCATGCCAACAATGGGTACAACCCAACAAAGGAGCGGAAGCTTAAGTTTGTTGACTCCTGATTGACTGGTTATGCTAGCAAATGGTGGAAACTCCATGAAGAGAGGCTCAGAGTTAGAAGATGTGAACCTAGGACTTGGGAAGAGATGAAGTACGAGTTGAAAAACAAGTACCTATGCGCTGAAAAGCTCTCCTTTCAACAAGATTACCTCCAGAAGGTATTTACATTTGAAGAGAGCGTGAAACAATTGAAAGACCAAATGGCCTCTTTTGGGCAAACGATTAAAGCCACGTTTGGTCCCCTCTACCTTCCACCTCCAAGGGATGCTACCGTGGAAGTCGTTGAAGTTTTGAAGATGGAAGAGTTTACAAGAGAAGAAACCTCCAATCAGTGAACCAGAACATGAAGTTGAGGTTAATGTTGAAGAAGCTCTAGAAATTTCAGTCGCCAAGAAAGAGTCAGCCCTTGATGTTTCAAATGTCGAGGCCTACATTGAAGAATTTGAAGCAAGCAAAGTTGAGGTAGAGCATGATGTGGAACTTGGCACTACAGTTGACGAGGAGGTTGAAGAAACCATTGAGGAGATTGTGAAGGACAAGGAAGAACTTAAAGAGCTCAAGAGAAGGTTGAAGACATGTTCGTTGACAACCCAATGAATACAACCGATGATATAGAAGTTGATCACATAGAGTTCGTGATCCCACCTAAATTTTTTGAAGAGAAAGCTCCCCGTCTCGAGGATTACATTCCAAACACCCGTGAGCTGCTGGAGTATTGTTTTGGGGTGAAACTGGACGTGCACCACACCAAACTCGCCCCTAGATATTCTATAAAAATCGAGGCCGAGTTTCTTTTAAGTGGGGGAGAGTTGATGTAGATCGAAGCATATGATGCAACTCGGGGAAAAATACTGTTCATGAGTTACTATTCACTTGAACAGTACCCGAGTTACTGTTCACGTGAACAGTACCCGAGTTATTGATGGGCTTATGCTAGGTTTCATTTTTAGGGAGAAAGAACGCTAACTGGTGCTGTGCCTCGGCGTGTACCTGCACCCAGGCACAGCTGTGTGTGAAATGACCAGCATACCCCCCTAGAAAGGCAGAAAGGACCAGGGGTGCACCGGTCCTTTCGCATGGGCTGTACCTGGGAGCAGCCGGTACATGCCGCGCTGAAGCACCGGTTACCGTTCATTTTCCCTTATTTTTATCAGACTTTTATTTATTTTTTTTAGTTATGTTTGAGTTGTACACCTAATCGGGAATCCTAATTAGACTCTAGTTTCTATTTTGTTGGGAATCCTAGTTAGACTTTAGTTTCTATTTTTTTTGGGAACCATAGTTATAGTCTAGTTTCTATTTTTGTTGGGAATCCTAGTTAGAGTCTAGTTTCTATTTTTTTTTCTCACCCATTAGGCTATATAAACATTGTAATCAGCTCTTGAGAGCCCACAATTTAATGAAAAAAAGTTATGTTGCTGTTTGCAATGCATTGTCCTGAGAGAGGCTGAGAAGGGTAAGATGCCCGGGCTGAGATAGCCAACCCCACCTATCCCTATCCCCCTTCTTCTATCTATCCATCTTCTCTGTTTACTATTTTTCTTCTTTGTTTCTATTCTGGTTTTTATTTCCGTTACCTGCAAATCTGAGATCAACCGATTGAAGAAAGCTTCAAATTATTCTGTGGATGCTGTTCTTCATTGAAGAGTTTACGATCCTCCTGTACAATTAGTTGCAGCCTAGCTATTTCTACATTAAAGAGGTCCCTGGTTCTGAAGACCTTCCAACTTGGTGGACTGTAATCCCCCTGATCTATCGAATGGCTTTCAATTGTTACAGAAAAAATGCTAAAAAAGTTTGTTTCTTTTTAGGGTGGAGGGTTTGAGGTATGTATATTTATTTTCTGATTCATCTAATTGGATTGAGTTTCAAGGGATGTCCTTGGAGATCATGTCCAAATGGTGGGCCAGTAGGTCGATTTCATTTAGGCCCTAACTTCCAGATGATGTTGGTAGAAATGTAGAATGCCCTTTTGTGGTCTAAAACATTAAAATTCCTCAAAGGAAAATTTATAGTTTGAAACCTCCGTAATAAATTGTTAGAATTTTATCATGGTAAATTGAGTTGGCTACAATTTGTGATAGTTTTACCCATCAAGTCATGGCAAATTACCTATCCAAAGGGGAAAAATAGCAGTGTAAACTGAACAACCTCGTAATAGAGATAATTTCAATATACTGGTATATAAGTGAATGCAACTTATAAGCCATGACTACAAATCAAAGAAACTAATCCATGGCTTCCTCTCAAGTACTGGCATATATCAAATTTGCTTTGAGATTCTGTAGTTAGAAATAAATCTGATTTCTCCTTTTATCATAGTATAGCAAATCAATTACGATTTGCTAGAAAAATGAACTTCCCAGTAAGAAGTCAATAAAGACCTTGTCAACTGATACTGCAAAAGCATCATAACCATTGTGGTTAAGAATTGGCAATCATGGAACATGGGAATTTGATGCTAGTTTTATTCTCTTTCATTTCAAACGGTTTCAAATACATGACTGAAGTGAACTTCTTTTGCAGTTGGAATATGCAGCTCTTGATGCTGCTGTACTTGTTCACATATTCCGACATGTCCGTAGCCACTCTCAGCCGGAAAGTGTCAAAGGGGGGCAATCCAATGTTGAATGGAAATCATACATTGTAAGTAGAGAGAAAAAGGATGCATGTTTCTTCAATTCACAAAGGGTATCCTCTGATGGATTGAGCTCCTTCAAACAAATTACAGATGAGAAGGGGGAAAATGATAGCAAAACCCAAGATAATTTGTATTTGATGATAGCTCTCCTGTTTATCTTTACTACTGAAAAGTTGATGGTAGATCTAACTATGGTGTGGAGGGGCTCAATCCATATTTGGTTATGTTCATTCTATAATCCAATGTTCAACTGTCTTCTTGTCTGTCTGCAGATTTCTAGCATGGATGACACAAAAAAGCCGAAGAACACAGCTAAAAAGAAAAAGAAATTCCACAACCGGACTGGTGTGTCTTCACAATCAAATTAATGTTAGTTACATGTTTCCCTCACATTGAGCTAGCAGGTATGTTTTTGTAAATATTCTTTGTCAAAACAACGATAGACCTCTTACAGCTCTATAAATATTGATCATTTAATTGAATGCCTGGCAAACCTCAGTAGTTTGTATTAACTTGAAAAACTGGAAGCCATCTTGTGGGGATGGACCCTGCCAAAGGGCATATAGTTAGAGATTTACTCAAATTGAACAAAATACAATTTCACTTGCACCCTTAAGAATCTCAGCACAGCTCAACGGTCTATGTGCTTGGGGACTGCTTGCTAACAATTTTATTCCTTAAATGACTGACACCACCCATTTTGTTGCTTTGGGGGATTGCGCAAGTCAACGGTTTGGAGTTCAGGGAGAGAGTTTTGCCACTGCTTGGCATCAAGTGTCAACAACCTTTATCACTGTCTAGATTTTCCTTTACTGATAAAGTCTTCGGGCATCGATGTGATGAAGGGATATGCATGATTGTCTGCCTTCAGCCTGCTAGTCAGCTGCTCGCCGGTAATGATTAATTGCTAGGATCTCTCTGGGTAGCCACATGATTGCAATTCTCAATGGTTGAGAGAGTGTCTTCCACTTTCCAAGTCAACCAGGGGTTCTACAGATTGAAGAAACCCTAGAAAGAGATGCTTGGGTTTTGGGCCTCATCTAACAGTTTTACCGAACCTTGAATATCTTTATGGAGACTTGATGAGTAACAAAACCTAGAATACCTGTAGAATCATTCTCTTTGTTCTTCTTAGCATCACCTCCTTGTTTAACGTCTCTTTCCAAATACTTTCAACCACTATTAAAGCTCTACAACTATCTTCCCCCTATCTCATCCATCTTCATCGCACTCCCTTGCGCTAGCACTAGCCTTGCTCATTCCCTCACATTTACTGTTCTTCCATCTCTTGTGTGCTTTACTGGATGGCATCACCTACCATTGAAGCATGGGTTGAGCATCTTACTTCTGAGTGAACCCGATCTCATCACTGAACAGATCTTTCTGGGATTATTTGCATACATGTATGAACAAGGCTTTCCTGAAACCCAAGAGACTAGAACTCAAATTTTGTTTTTTTTTTTTAAAATGGTAAAATCAAATTTTCTATTTAACCGACATCTTTCTTGGAGTACTTTACGCTGACATTTTAATGGTCATCGCCTTCTATTAATGCCCATTTTAACTAAACCAGTTTGCTAAATTATGAAGGATGAATTTATCATCATTGGAATCAGATTTTATTGTCAAAGTAATCCGGTAGGCATCCTTTCTACTATGCCCGTCTCATTTTATGAGTGCATTTGACACTGTCGGGGACAGGGTTTTAAGAATCGGGAATTGGATTGGCAAATTGGGTGATTCAGATCAGAATTGGACGTAACTGATCATGGTTTTCAGCGATTTGATATAGCCAATTCACACCGAAAAACCTTAGAAATGGATTTGATGATAAATTCTAGGGTTCTTGAGGATCAATTTTGGCCGATTCCGATCCAATCGGGATTGGGATCGGAATGGAATTGTCATTGATCGATTCCATGTTTTAAAGCTTTGGTCTGGGAAGAGTGTTTTACATTTTTTCATCTATTGCCCCAGATCATGATGTTTCATCTATTTTCCGTCCAAAGTAAACTTTTCTCTAGCAAAAATTCATAAATCAATCATTGCATCATCATGATTTTTGTTTCCAATCATGTGGCAGGTAAGGTAGCCGTGAAATTTGTGTACCTAGGGTCCTTAAAATTCAGCCAATCTAATGCATGCCTTGACTTTGGATTAGGTCTCACTCAGGGTTTTAAAAATTGGAATGAATCGGGAATCCAATCGGTCAATGCGGATTCTGATCCAAATCAATTGAAACAGGTCAGACTCAGCAGAGCAAGTAGCAGATCTGGATCTGGACGTTCATATAAAATTCGCGTTTAACATGTTGACTGACAATAGTGGGAATTTTTTTGTTTGGTAACAGACAATAGTGGGAATTGAGTTTTATTTGTTTCAGGACAGAAACCTATAGTATTGCTTATTAAAATGTGCCAAGTGTGGCCACCTGTATGTGCCGTTCATCCTCTTCTAGTTGAGTAGAACTTACCCAGTTTTGGATGCACAAGCCGGAGATTAGGGCAGCTTTTAGTTTTTAGTTTTTAATTTTTTAAATTGTGTTATTGAGACCAAAATGTTAGGCCATGAGATCAGGGACTAGAATTTGGCCGGAATCGGTTTAAAAAACTCTAGGATTTGTCCTTCAAACCTGAAACCCAGTGATCCGTTCCTAAAAACCTTAGAAAACGTCTACAAATGGAATGCCAATTTCAATCCAAATCAGGGACCATCTGATTTTTAAACCATGGATGAGATTCATCTGGGCAGGGATTTAGTAATTGGTAGCAAGACTCGTATCGGTATCAACAAGTATAATATATTTATATGAATCGATCGTATTAGGCTTCTTACCAAAAAAGATCGTATCAGGCTGATTTAAGATAATAAAAAAAAGCAAATTACATGCACCCCATGTGTTTGAAACAATAACAGAACACCCCTTGTAATTTCAACATTTACATGGACCTCTCTTGGACGATTGTGGGGCTTACATAAGTCCTTTCCGTTAAGTTCAAACTGTTAGTTGTAGTTAAACATTCTCGAAATTTTGTATTCAAGTACTTAGGTGACGATTTTAGTTTGAAACTTTTTGTATAGCATATTTTTCATGATATTAATGCATGTCCTAAGATTTATTGCAAAACTAAAAAAAATTTTGCCCTCATTCTCAAGCCCATGTTTTATGGGTCCTGCTAACTTCAGTCAAAGATTTAACTATGTTGTCGTAAATTATTGCGGTGGTCTTTGCATCCTTGGACAGTAAATCTAAAAATCTTTTCTGACAGTTTGTGTATTGTCCAAATCTGATGGTTGGATCTCTGAAATTGACTTTGTAAATTTTTTGAAAAAAGACGATCACACAAGTGACTATTTTTCCTTTGGATTATGGCTTTTCTATGAAGTGCCATTATCTCTTATGAAACGTGTGCATAAGATGTTGAGGTCGAGACCTTCAAATCGATACATATTTTGACATGTGTTCAGTTCTGATCCAAAATCAGACTGGGTGAGTCGTTTGGGCTTATTGGGGGGCATTTCTGTACTTTTTTGGGTTAGGGATTTTCTATAAAGTGTCATTATCTCTTTTGATAGTGTTGAAGAGAAGTTGAAGGTTGAGACCTTCGAATCGATACATATTTCGATATATGTTCAGTTCTAACCCCAGCTGATGCAGCATTTGTGACGGGCTACGTCCATTACTGTGGAACTAGTTTACCACTCCGCTCGCATGTCACTCACTGACCCTAAGGAAGGGCTCCCAGACCGATTGCATATTTGGATTGTATAGGAAAATGAAAATGAATTTAGATGTAAAAACTTCTGTAGGTCATAACTTTGCGCTCGGATGTTGGATTTCAAAGGAGTTTTTTATTTTGGGGTAGTTCATCGCGAGGAAGACACTTGTGTAATCGCAAAGTAGCACATGATTTATATCATGAATATATGCTATCTAAAAATTTTCATCCCATTCTGACAGTGTTTGGGCCTTAAACTAGGTACAAAGAAAAAATAGTCACTTGTGTGACCGCCTTTTTTCAATAATTTTCCAGAGTCGATTTAAGAGATCCAACCATTAGATTTTGACGTTCCACAAACTATAAGAAAAGAGTTTAAGATTTACTGTCCAAGGATGTAAATACCACCGCAATAGTTTCCGACAACATAGTTAAATCTTCTTTCGAAACCCTGCAAGGGACCATTTTACAATTATGGATTTGACTCACTACGTCGCAATGCACATGTATCAGCTACCTGTTAAACAATTTAACAAGCTTCTCCATTTTACCTTCTGAAGTACGTATATCCTTGACTGAGTCCAATACTGATTTTTCAATAATCCTAAGATGTAGAGTGATGCTTTGGAATCCCTCATAAGGAAATCCTACATTATCTCGTGCCTCAAAATCATCATGATAGGGTTCAAGAGGAATTTGTTCATCAAGAATCGTGAAAAGACATTCTGTAGTTAGGAGCAAATTAATGCTCCAGTACGAATCAACATAATTCGTTCTATTTAATTTGTAATCGTTAATGAGTGCTAACAGGTTGGAATTAACGACAACCATTGATTAAGAATCTACACATGTACAGGTAAACCACACGCGTATTAATAACCATCGATAAAAATTCGAGCACATATATCAATGGTCTCTCATAATTGCAATGGGTCTTGCATCCTTGGGCATTGAATCCAAAAATTTTTCCAACAATTTGTGGAATGTAAAATCTGATGGTCGGATCTCCCGAAATCGTCTCTAGAGTATTATTGAGAAAAGGCGATCACATACGTGACTATAAACACAGTCAAAATGGGATGAAACTCTTTAGATAGCGTATTTCCATGATATTAAAGCATGTGTTACCTTGCAATCACACAAGTGCCTTCATCGCGACAAAGTATCAGAAAACAAAAAAAAAAAATATCGAAATCCGAATCAGACCGGGTGGGTCGTTTGGTCTTATTGAGGGCATTTTTATACTTTTTTGGGTTAGTGCTTTTCTATAAAGTGTTCTTATCCCTCATGAGACATATGGATGAGATGTTAAGGGTCGAGACCTTCGAATCGATACATATTTTGACATATGTCTAGTTTTTATCCGAATCAAACCAGGTGGGTCGTTTGGGCTTATTGTGAGGCATTTTTGTACTTTTTTGGGTTAGGACTTTTCTGTAAAGTGTCTTTATCTCTTATGAGACGTGTGAATGAGATGTTGAGGGTCGAAACCTTCAAATCGACACGTATTTTGACATATGTTTAGTTCCGATCCGAACCAGACCCACCCCGTTTGGTGCATGTAACATTACTTGTTCACCCTTGGGATAAAAACGATGATGCTCACTTACCTTTCTTCTTCTTCCTCCAAACCCCAATCGCCGGCAATGAAACCAACTCCGACGACCTGAACATCACTGTGCCGAGAATAAGGAGCTTGGACCCTCATTTGAAGACCTACCTGGACTCTACAGCTGTCAACTTCATCTTCTCCCACTGATTTGAGTTGAAGAAACCAAACCACTCTCGAAGATAACCCTAAATCACATATTTAATTGAGAAAATTGAACTGCCAAATTGACTCCTATATGTTCGACTGTATTTCAACAACAACAATGTAATTAACCCTAAATCACATATCCACAGAGCTTGCCAGAACATGGTTGTGATGGAATGCAATGTAATTAACCCTAAGTCATATTTCCAGACACTAAAAGATTGGAGTGTGCCCTAATTTTTTGAACAGCCTTAGTTTTTCACATACACATTGGGATTGTGTCATAATTTTACTTTGCAAATGATAGGGCGAGCATATGAAGTAGATGAGAGGGCGAGCCACATAACACTGTAAAACTTACCTTCACCAAAGATCTAAACCTTCGTTTTCACTAGAGTTTGCAAGAGATTCCTTGGAGCTCGTCAGGTTTGCACAACAATTTCTCAAAACACAACAATACAATTTGGGATGTTATAGGTTGAAGATGAAGAAAAAGGACAGAATAGTCATTCTAATTGGGATGTTTTAGTGTAAGGGTAAAATGGTCTTTTTGGAACTATAACAAACATTATGCTAACACCATCAGCTAAAGGGGGTTTGAGTGTAATTTTTGAAAACACAGGGGAGGGGATGTAATTTTCCAAAGAAAAAAAAATTTTTACCTCAAGTTTTCATATTTTAGCCGTTTTGTTGACACCATCTCAATAGCATCGATACTGGTCACGCCGAATATCAATTTGCATAAATTGATATCTAATCCCAGCATCTAGGTGTTGCTAATTCAAATCAATACATGGGTATTTGATATTGAAGGGGAAGAGATAGTTGTCTGATCATGTAGCGCCAACACCGATAAGGGGGTGAGAACACACGCAAGAGCATCAATATAAATGTGAGTTTTTGTTTTTATACGAGAGAAGCCGGGAAGGTAGTACTTTTTGTATGCTCCTATATCTATGTGCAAGAGCCACGCAATCACGTAACGTTCAAGAGTTATTTTTCCCTTGATTGAATTGAAAAACTAATTTAACACATGATGATCATGGTTTTAGTACTTGGTATTGAAACAGGTATCGATCAACCCAGATTCTGATACGGTATTGGATCAGTATTGGCATGAGTCGACTGTATAAGACAAATTTGCCCTTGATTCTCCTCTTTTTTTTTTGTTAAATCTTGATTCTCCTATTAAAATGAGTTTTTTTTTTACCATTTTCCCCCCTTGTTTGTACCATGTCAGTATCACTGATACGGTATTGACACAATATCGAGATCGATGACTTGCAAAATCGACACATATCGATACAGGCGATACGATACCAATACGGCAATACCTCAAACCACCATGATGATTCATAAAACAAGTCAATAATATTTTGAAATACATATTAAAATTTTCTTTCAAGACCAATCTTTAGAATAATTATATTGCCTTAAAAGGGGAGAGGTTTCAGGTGTGTATGATGCATAGTCGTGTTTTTAACTGTTGGATGGACATGATCATGTACAATACATAATCCTTTACTTCATCCAATGGTTGCAGATACGATCGTGCACCATGCAGCGCTATACACGATACCTTTTGCCAATTTTTATTAAAAAAAAAAAAGGCCAGCATGGGAAAGGAACAACGGATCTTAGCATCTGCTGTATCATCTTCACGTTCCCCAACAGGAAGAGGAAAGAAAAGGTCACGTTGCTAATCTCCTCCTCTCCCGCTCTCCCCTCTCCACCACTAAATAAAAAGAAGTTAAACTTCATCAACCGTTTAACCCTAAAAGCCTAAGCTCTCTTTCTCTCTCTCTCCGTCTCTCGTCCCCAGTTTGGGCTCTCGCTGCCTCGGTCGTCCTTGGATCGTCGGTGGTGATGGGAGATTTCCGGTCGTCTTTCCGAACCTACGGTGGTGACCGGAAGCTGGAGATAGTGAACGGTAAAGTTTTCAGCGCCAACCAAATCTATGTGTCTCGGCCGAGTTCGCCAGATCCGCCACCGCTTCCGCCGCGCATAAACAGAGGAAGTAAGAGCTCGTCGTCTTCGTCAAAGAAGTCGTGGAGTTTCAACGATCCCGATATGAAGAGGAGAAAACGAATAGCTAAATACAAACTCTACACCGTCGAAGGGAAGGTCAAATCTTCTTTCAGAAGAGGCTTTCGTTGGCTCAAGAACAAATGCTCCGAGATCGTTCACGGTATCTAATGAGACAGAGAGAGAAAGAGAAAGAATGTGACAGCGCAGGAGGGAAGTAGAAAAGGGTCAACTTTTATTTTTTGATTTTCTTTCATTTCCGAAAACCTGATTTTTTTATTATTACCCTTCTCTAGTCCAATCATATGATTACTTCTTTTTTTTACTGTAAATATAAACCTTAAATGAAATGAGCTTTTCTCGTAGCTTCTCTCCGGGAAATGTAAATTGATTAAGCATGGCCCGTGCATTAACATGAAACCAGAAGCAAGGATTTAGGAATTTAGCTCACGGCCGACACCGATGTGATAACCAGACATATCGATCCAAATTGGACGACTATTCCCAAAAAAGAAAAAACCATTTTTTATCATATGGGAAGCATAGTTGGAAAATCGGGTTTTGACTAGGGCAATCGCCTGAGTCTAGTCAAAATTCTGAAAGCCTAGTCAAGAATCATGTAGATTAAGCCAGGGTAAAAAATGATGAGATTGGTCATAAATGGTCCTAGTCAAATAAGACTCGGTATTTTTTACTCGAGTCATGACAAAATCGGCATGTTTAGTCTTTTTAAAAAATTATAAAATTAATTCACTTAAAAACGGAGTTAAGTAAATAATAAATCCATGATCTAAAACAATAAGAAAGCCTCAACTCCTCGACTCCCTTCTCTTATTCAATGGTATAAACTCAAAATGCATTGATAAGTGATTACTTGATTTTTTTCCCCATATTTTTCTGTAGTTTTATGATTTTTTACTCATTTATATATATTTATTATATTATAAAATTAAAAAACGTGACTCGTCTTGACTGGGTTTGACAAGACCGAGTCACCAGATTTTTCTAAAAGAGGAGTAGAGTCAAAAAATCTGGCTTTTCCAGCAATGATGGAAAGGAGTTTACATATCGATCCAAATTGGCCAAAAATTCAAAAAATACTACATTTTAAATTGTATGATTTGGTTTAGTTCATGGTGTCATAAGTAGAACGTAGAAATCACACAAAAAAACTTAAGGCCTTTATGGTTTTTTTTTTTTTTTTTTTTTTCATTTTTAAACAATTTTGGAGAAGAACTTGTACACCCCATTCACTTTGCCTAAAACATTAACTAACCTGAGGTTTTCAATAACCACCTTGTACACCCTGTCGATTTAGAAAACAAACGCAAAATATTCAGGTGATGTTAGACATAGACTTTACATCATATAGAATAACAGGCTAGCCACCTTTGGTTCCAAAGGCTTCCAAGATTTAATTACGAGCCCTGTTTCTTTATGAATTGATTCTAAGATTTGCCACATGTCATCCATCCGTGGAATAAACTTCTAGTGATACGTCACCTCAATTTGGCTCTAGTGGTTTCAATTGAAGCAATAATGGAGTTGGAACTTACACATTGTCTGTGGTAGATGATTTTTGCAAATTAGCGTTGGAACTATAAAGATTTGTCTCTGGCTGTTGGTAACTAAAATCATGTAGTTGGAATGGAACTACCATGATTTGGCTGTGGTTGTTGATTTCCTGCAGTTCAATTTGTCTATGGTAGTTGATTTTTGTGAATATGGAGATGAAACTCCTCTATTGATATGCATTTCACGATAATGATAACAAAATTGTTATCCCTTGTAATAATGGAGTTCAAACTCCGTTGATTGAGCTTTATTTCTGCAAATGGTAACAAAATTGATTATTCTCCTATGTGATAATGGAGTTGACCTCTTTTGCTTTATGTTAATAAATGCAAATGGTTTTTTTTTTTTTAATGAAAGAAAGAAAATACATTAGAGAAGACTAATTAGAAAGTTCATTACATTCTCAAAAACAAAACCTCGAATTCTGTCAGATTGAGCTTTCCGAGCAAGGTCAAATACCAAAGAAGTTCATCACAAAGGTTCTTCATTTGGGTATAGTAGGTTGATATGGAGTCGATACCTGGTTCAATGTTGAAATGGATCTGTGAATTTCGAAGATTTGAGGAGCATTCTTCTGAGAGAATCGATCTTGCGAATCGCGCCATGCATCTGGGGCAGAATCAATCCATAGTATGCTATGAGCAATAGTGGGAACAATGGAATGAACGATCCATGATCTCACCATATTGTTGCAACGAATCTAATGTGGGAGTTTGGCAGAAGTAGGAGTGGGCTTGGGCAAAGAACCATCAAGAAAGTGAAGCTTATTTTTAGCTTCAAGTCCCATGATCATGGCTTGATGCCATGTGGGGAAGTTATCCCCATCAAGGACGGGAGTGACAAGTGCAGTTCCTGGTGGATCAGAGGAATGTAGAAAGTATGGTGAATGGGGTGGGATGATCGATGGGGTTGAAGATGGAGTAGCAAGAGGAGATGAATCTCCAGTAGACATCGTTGAAATTTAGGAAAACCCAGAATCGACTTAGACTTGTACCATATTAAGTGTATAACCCAAAGAAGATGAGATTTAAATTCGTGCATTTTCATTTGATGTAAGTGTGCCAATTTATACAAGATTACAAGGGTCAATCACCTAAAATTAGTCTATAATTAACTCCTATGATTGTGTAGTGAAATCAATTATCTTAGTTAGAAGATAAGTATGAAAACTCATGTGGTAAGATAAATCTACTGAAAAAAAATCCTCTGCGGTGCCCTAATTTGGAGGTGCACAGTAGTGCGGGCCTGAGAACTCGACACGTGGAAGATGCAACATCCAATGATGCCAAGCTCGAGAAGAAAGAAAAGAAAAAAAAAAAACCCTGCCTTGCATTGAGCTCGCACCATTGGATGAAGCTTCTTCCACATGTCGAGCTCTAAGGACCACACTGCAGTGCACCCCCAGATGCCCGAACTGTAGAGGATTTTAATCCGCCTCCCATAAATCTACGGCCATCGATTACACTCAAAAGTTGACAAAAGCTGGATCACTTGATCTGAGTCAGCCCTTACTCGTTACCTCTAGAGTTGTGATCCCTAAAGCCATTGCCCCTTGAAGACCCTGGAAAAGTCCCTTTACAATGGCTTCCACCCTGTCGCATACACCACCAAAATTCATTCCCACAAAAACAGCCTGATTATGCCTAAATATGACCAGACTGATGAAAAACACCAGTCACAAATAAAAACTGCCCATTCCCTGTCTGGGATCTTGGAAAGTAAATTCTTGACATGGAAACAATTTAGAACAGACTAAAGCAAGAGATTAGAGCAAAAATCTGGAGAATGAGAGGATATAAGACCAAACATATGTAAGTCATTAATCTAAGTGAGCCCATTATTAAGAATTTTTTTTAAATGAGTTAGGAGTAATGTCTTGAAACACAACTTGATTTTGATGATCTCAGATGAAATATAGCGTAATCAAAGCAACACTAACAAAACAATTTGCATTCCAAAAGGAAAATGAAATTAGCCTAATACGAGTTAAAAAGAGGCTGAAACAGAGCTTATAGAAAGTCATTTGACCAATATTCAGTACAGATACCTAGCACTTCTTTAGCCCAAATGCCTTTTACTAAAGGGCCAAGATAGAAACAAATACCAATCAGACTCAACCTTATGCTTATAAAAACATGCAATAAATCAGAAGACCATTTAGACATCCTACCCTTGGTAGATAACCTTGTTGAAACAATCTCCAACCAAAGGTTTTAAACTTCGTATGAATTCCCAACTTCCAAAAGAAGACCTGATACTTTTTAGTATCACAAGAGAGTGTTTCTTAACCCATTCCTAGATTTGTGAGCAATTAATTTTGTAGTTAAATTTCCAGATTTTGAAAAAGGGCAAAAAAGGGAATCATCACTATCAATAATCTTCAGAGGGAGTCTAAGAATAGCAGAAGTTACATAATTAGGAAATAAACTACACAAGATTAACATTCCATTGCAATCCACAAATCAAATCAGAAACAATTGTATAATCAATATGCTGGGCAGAAGAATGGGAATGAAGGACTCTAAACTAGGAACCATGGGATCAACCCAAATGTTAGTATTCTTCCCATTACCCATACGAATACATACCAATTTTTTCAAAAGGACAAGAATTCTAACAATACTATTCCAGACCCAAGACCCCGCTTTTGCATCACACTATTATCAAAAAATATTACCAGAAGGAAAGTAACTAGATTTTAGAACAATCACCCAAATGCTATTGGGATGCAGTAACATACGCCAAGCAGATCGTGTCAATAAAGCCACATTATGACAAACAATTGATCTAATCATCCCTAAACCTCCTAATTTCCTAGTCTCACACACTCTTTTCCCAAGAAAAAGGGAAATAGAACTGTTACCATAGAGATTCTTTCTCTCCTAGAAAAAGGTATAAACAATTATTTAATGGAAGATGGGTAGCTACACCGCCCACATGTGACAAACTATAGTGGGTGACACCAACGGGGGTGTAGGATGGGACATCATACATTAAGGGCAAGGGCTCATTTCAAAAGGGAAAAGAGATTGACACTGTGAACAGTAAGTAGCTTGCGGCACGTTGGTGGTTTGCCCAAATATAATTATGAGACAATTTTTTTAAGAGCAAGAAATCACTACTTGGTCGTGTAGGCCCTCTGCACTGGCGTAGGGGCCAATGAGAGCACGTAAGGGCATCAACACAAATATAATTTTTTATTTCAAAAAGGCTGGGCGATAATTTTGCGTGCTCGTCTATCTGAGCACAGGAGTCATGCGACCAAACATCGTTCTTTTTCCCAATTTTTTATTACCAAAAATACCTCAACCCTCCAGTACAAATCGATAACCACTTGTTTGTACATATGGGCAACATCATCAACGTTAATAGACTTGTTATAACCAACCATGATTAAATCAAGTAAAACGAAAAAACAAAGGCTAATAATAGCCTAGTATATACAGGAGAAATGTAAAGGATGTCTTTATTCAGATATTTATTCGGATATGGCTGGCCCAATCCGGCCCATTCCTAGATATTTGATAGAGCATTGGGGATATCAGTTGGATCGAAGCCCAATCCCACAATTTAAAACCTTCGAATAATAAAAGGAAAACTTTCTATCACCCCTAAACTTTCATTCTATTTACTCAAACTCCCTTGTCAGAAATTCCACGCCACTCTTCTAAAAAGTAAACTTTTACCTCCTTTTCTCTCTTCCTATTTCTTTGAAATAGCCAAATTATCCCTCTTATTAACTTATTAACCGGTTCTCATTGATTCAACCACATTAGTAGATTAAGGTATTAGTCAGTTAGTATCAGATTGACTGTGTCGGTATTGAGCTTGATTGATACCGTTATAAAAAGAAAAAGAACTCTATCCAATAGTGTGGCCTATGATAACACTCTCATGAATCAAAACCACATGTCTACTGTCTTAGCACTTGACATCCATTGATGATGGATCACTGCCTCTTTGCAGGGTTCAGGTCAGCTCCTCATATGAGTACGAGTGGGGGCAGATCTGCACCCTCCATGGAATATGGGTTCCACACCCATGGAAGGTGGAGATCTGTCCCCACCCGTCCCTATGTGCGGAGTTAACCTGGACACGCTCTCTTGCGTGTCCCACCCAACATATAAGGATTATTTTAGTCATTCTACTTTACAAACGCAAAATATAAATCAAAATTTTGGGGATGTGGGTTTCGCGCTTTCTGCTCATTGACACAGAGAGAGGAGGACGGGAGAGGTCGATGGAGGATCAGAACCTCGACTTAGAGAGAGCTCGGTTGCTTAGCCTAGCCCTTGATTTCGGCTTCGATGAAGAATCTTCCAAGAAATGTTTAGATCGTCTAGTTCATCTTTACGGTAATCAGAAATCCCTGATTTTTCCCTCCTCATCTGCTTCTAAAATCTCGTTTTTGCGAAGAATTGGCGGGAATTACTCTCGATATGTTTGTTACGATCTTCTCTACCAACATTTTATCCTACAGGACAGAAATTCCCGAACTTGATTGTTCTGCCATTTTAAAGTTCTTTTTTTTTTTTTTAAGAATTCAGCTGCTTGATACGAACACACCCTTTAGTGGATTCAAGTCATGTCAAAACCACATAAGCCCTACTATATGTCAATTTCCAATACATTAACGGTGTCTGTATAAGAAGGGTGAACATGTTTGGATTTTCCATCTCATTATTAAGATTTGGCTGTCATCCATTATGCCAGTACGCATTGTTGAATCCGTAAAATGGATGAAAATTCAATTTTTCCGGTATTGTGTATAACAGGAATCCATGTTTAAGTTTGACGCTGACAGATGTTCCTGTTTGTGTATGATAGATTACTAGTTAGTAGTTGCAGACATTGAGACTGGTCAAGTAAAAAAAACAAAAAAACGAAAATCTCATAGGGAATTGATTTCTTGAACTATTTACATGAACAAATACTAAAAGCAAAGCCATGAATTCACGGAGAATGAATTTCCCTAGGTACCTATTGGGGTCAATCCAATGATTTTCAGACCAGTGTTATGCTTCACCGTCTTTCTTTTCTTGTGCAGGAGAAGATGGAAGAGATTTTATTACCGTTGAGCACTGTGGTGATGATTATCTTGCAGCCCTGGCCGAGTATTTGCAGGACAGTGAGGATTGGGATGATTTGCAAGCCATGGAATCTGAAGCATGTGGAGCATTAAGTAACATATTGGGTAAAGAAATTCAAGATGATTATGAAACTGAAAAAGAGAATACTTTGCAAAGTTATATCTCTATTAGTGAAGACTCACCTGAGCCTCTGATTCAGAAAAATGCGATGAGGGTGGAATCTTCCAGTGATGATGACTACGCAGATTTTGGAATTCCAAGCAAACATACCAGTGGTTCTGGTCCATCCGTTTGTCTTGATAAGAGCTGCAATGCATCTTCTCACAGCTTGAGTAAATGCCCCTTGAGATCCACTGTAAGTGTAAACTTTGCAACTTGGTATTCTTCTTTGATGCTAGTATGGAGGATGCATCATCATCTTTCAGTTCTACTATTTTAGCACATTAATTCTGAAGTCTGCAATGATCGAATAACATTAGAGGAGCTAGGTTAGTATTGATATTCATCCTGATAATCTGCTATGAGTTTTGCTGATCTAGGCATCAAGTAAATCTATAACATCTTAATTGTAAGAAAAAACATGTAGAGGAAAAGAGAATCTTCCTGTTGGAGTTCTCTCATCCCTTTTAACCAGCCTATCTGTGCACCATTAACCAAACCAGGAAGCTTCAACTACAGAAACATTTGGAAATCCAGCAAATGACCCTCGGCAGAACAACTCTTTTTTTAACAGCTCAAAGAAGATTCCCAGTGCACTGAAGTTTAAATGAATTGCAATGCTCCCTAAGACAAACCAGGAAACTTCAACTACAGAAACATTTGGAAATCCGGCAAATGACCCTCGGCAGAACAACCCTTTTTTTAACAGCTCAAAGAAGATTCCCAGTGCACTGAAGTTTAAATGCATTGCAATGCTCCCTAAGGCTCCTTTTATTTCAAGAGAAAATGTTTTCTAGGAATTGTCTCACATGGAGAACACCACCCATGATCTGGTTCAGTTCTTTTCTTCGCTCAGCCATGCCCAGATATGCTGGTTGTCATGGTACAATATATATATATATATATATATATATATATATATATATATATATATATATATATATATAAAAAGAGGCAAATAAATATGATATAAGTTCTATAACAAAATTGATTTTCTGAGAAACATTTTTCTGATGAATAAATGGAGGAGAAGGGAAAGTGATAATCATGAAACTGATCATCGCAAAAGAGAATGTTACCAAAAATTGATCTTCCCTGAACAAGCCCTCGTGGTTGAGAGAAAAACTCATGCACGAAATTCACCATGATAGTGATAATTATTGCAACAATTCTTGCAATGCAGCATATAGTGATCCAGCATGAAATTTAAGAAAAGAATTCTCCTGAGCTGTGAAGTTTCAAGAATTCCCCTAGGATTTCACGATCTTAGGGACTACGGTGAATTTTATGTATACCCTAGTTTCACATAGTAATTCTCCTGACCTGAAGAACTACAATGTGCCCACTTTAAAACTTTCCTCATGATACTCCTGAATGATTGATAAATATTACCTGTAAATATATCTGAGCTTGATGATTCTTTTTTCAATTTTAAACAGTGGTGTTTTCCAGGCTAATTTTGAGAGCTGAATACTTGTACTGTTTTGCTTTTCTATCACTTAACCTTTACTGGCACTCCCCCCACCCCCAACCTGGCGGTATTTAAAGGATCGCAGGAGATGCATCTTGCTAGATTCAGCTTCAGAAATTTGTAACAAGAGGACATGCCATGGCAAATCAAAGGCTGAAAATGAAATTCTAGGCTATGAAGAATTACAGGCTCTGGATGATTTTGAATTGGCAAATGTTGTTATATTCGGCAACAAAACATTTCGACCTTTGCAGCATCAAGCTTGTAAAGCAACTATGGCAAAGAGAGATTGTTTCATTCTCATGCCCACAGGTGGTGGTAAAAGTCTTTGTTACCAGGTAGTTCCCTGTCTTTGTTTACACTGTTCCTCCATGAATGATCAAGCGCCTAGACTTGCTATGGTCTCATCGCAGTGCAAGTATGCATGCTCCCTGGTTCTTCTTAGACTTGATTTTCTTTTATTTATATATCTAGAACCAATCTATATGGCAAGATCATCCCATAGAATGCATAATGCTGCATCTTCATTTTATTTTCTCTTTTCTCTCCCTGTGCCCCTTTGGTGGGTGGTGGTGTCATAAGAAAAGCTCAACGCGTGACTTAATAGTCTTTCTGCAATTCACAATGCTTGCAGTTATGTTTTAGTGCAACGAACACTAGATTTTCCAATGAACTATAAAAAGTGTCAAAGGTGCACAAATAGATAAGAAAACCCTGACCTCTGAATAATTAGCACCGAGGTACTTGGCCCTGCTTGTGTTCTGGTGCCAGAAATTTGCAAGCTTTATGCTTTGAGACTCGCCTCAAGTTGAGGACCAAGAAGAAGGGACCATTCCCTGCCTTATAGGCAGAAACACTTTGAGGCTGACACCTCATGATGTAGATCGTTGGGGCTGCAAGATAGGCCAAAACCTGGCCCATATTATGGATTGTTTAAGCCCATTGGTTTTCAACATGTGCCTGGCCCATGATTTGGACCACATTCAGCCCATCGATTTTGTCCAAAGTAGAGATCGAGCCAGCAGGGAGTTTTGGGATATCATCACTTATTCTGCCACATCGACCAGCTGAGTTGTAGGGAGGAGTTTGAGAGAAATCAGCAAGAACCTGGCCAGGTTCATCCGCCCATCGAACCAACATATTTGGGAGATTTTCTTCCAGTTTGGTGGGCCCCATAGCCACCTTGCGTGGAGATATATTAGGAGGCTGATGCAGCTCCAAGAAGGAAGAAGAAGAAGAAGAAGAAACCCTGAACCTAGGGTTTGACTAGGGAGCCGTAGGTTAGGATTTATATTTTCCATACTTAGTTTATTTTCTTGTTTTTCGATTGAACCGGGTTAGAATTGGTTGCATCCAATTGGTTCAATGGGTCTAATTTAAGTGAAGTGTTCCTATTGGTTAATAGGTTCTTATATCCTATTGGCTGCTATGGAATCTTCTTTAAATTAGTTGTTTTTAAGTTATATTATTTTATTTTAAGTTAGTAGGGGTAGTTAGGACATTTTAAGTTTTAAATTAGTCCAATTAGATTTAAACCTCTCCCTTCCACGATTTTGTGAAGGAGAGGCCTTTAAGTTGTAATAGGATTTGGCCTTAGGCCTTTATTATAAATAAAGGGATCATGGGAGGCTCCCCCACATATTGATATTTGAATTAAAACACTGTTTTCTGCTGCTGGCCGATTGCTGCTGCTGCTCCTTGCTCTTCAAGAGTGTTTGCATCCTTGTGGGTACATCAAGGTGGAAGGGTGGGTGGAATCCTGCGACTCCTTACGCCGTGACGGCTGGGAGGCTTTCCTTGTGAAGGTGGTTCTATCCTTCAGTGTTAGATTTGCTGCCGTGGATATCTGCTGTAAGTCTAAATTTAAATTTCTGTTCCATTCCTCTTTCCCCCCATTCGATCCCTCTTGTTTTCTAGTTGAATTTCTGAAACCCTAGATCATCTAGGTTATTTTAAACACTCATCCCTCATCAGAATCCAACCAGATTCAGTCCACAGCCCCCTCACACCCCTGCCTATACTCGATGTAAGCTGCTGCCCCTTCCCGTCACCCTAAACCCTAATTCCCCATTAATCACCATAAACCTAAGAAACCCTAATTTCTGTTTAGGCATATTCAGCCATCAGAAATTCCCCATATTGCAGCCGAACCTTTCCCTTAATCCCTCTAACACTCGGCCTCAACCCCAGCCCCTGAATCCTACTTTAAACCCTAGTTTTTGTTGTTTTTCCTAATTCTAAAACCCGAAACCCTAACCCTAATTTCTTCAGGAATTCAAAACTGTTTCAAATCCAGATATTTTTATATCATAATGACCCCCTAAACCTGCAGAATAAAGCCATATAAACCCCATTCCCAAATTCCCATTTTAAACCCTAATTTTGCCCTAATCAGCCCCAAACAGCAGGCTTGACCAGACCTTGCTTTTACTTGGCTCCTAGTAGGATTATTTCCTATTCTAGGACTACATTATTTTGGTATCAGAGCCATGGACGAACATGGCAGCCCGGTACTGCCACAACCAGTCGACCCTATGGCAGCCATGTTAGAGATGTTTTGGAAATTTACTACTGACCAAAAGACTGTGTTTGAAGACGTTAGAGCTGAACAGAGAGCTATGGCTGAGAGGCTGCAAGCCATTGAGCATAGACAACTTACACTTAATGGGGACAACAATGTACCCATAGAAGAAGACAAGTACCAACTCCACTCAGTGGTACAGCGGCTGCCTGACAGAGATGGGAGCCCCAGAGATGGACACAAAGGTCATAGAGACAGATTCAGGACTGACCGAGATGACAGGGATGATAGAGATTATTATAGAGATCGTCGGGACAGACCTAGATATGCCCGTGAACCTTCTCGGGAACACAGAGATCACCACCAAGGCTACAGAGACAGAGGTCGGCAGCCTACTTTTGAAGAGTATATGAGGTCCTACTTCACTGGAGACCAGGGTACTAATCGGCGCTATACAGGCAACCAAAAAGTGAAGCTTGATCTAAAAGAATTCGATGGCAACTCTGACCCTCAGGTATTTTATGATTGGCTTGCTGCAATAATAGATTATTTCGATTGGTATGATCTATACGAAGAAGGGAAAATGAAGTTAGTCTGTGCTAAACTTGTCGACACCTGTGAGTGGTGGATAACTGCTGAAAGGGAGATGGACTTTAATGGTACTGCACCCGCACTTGGGAAGACATGAAATATGACACTGAGCAAGCAATACTTACCAAGGCACTTCAGGTCTCGATTGCGGGATAAGTTCAACTCCCTCCGCAAGGAACCATGATCAGAATCGAGTACATGAGGCAATTCGATGCTCTTTCTTCTCGTGACTGGCATTAGGGAGGAGGGCATCCAAATGCTTTCCGAGGTTCAGTTGGGTGCATCAGTGAGATCAACAGGACAATTGGAGTGGTTGACGTTGTGGACGTTCGAGATTGTTTTGAGAAGGCCTTGAAAGCAGAGGAGCTATTAGCTTCAAGTGAACAGCCGGGTTCTACTTCCAAGCCGGCCTACATCAACAATAGCACCTCAAAACAAGGTTCCTCCATAGGCAGCACATCTCGCCCTGCTGTTCCCCCACGTGTGGATGATAAGGGCAAAGCTCCTATGGGCCAAAATGATCCCTTCACTTGTTACTACTGTCAAGACAAAGGACACATTGCTAGGGATTGCCCACATAAGAAGAAGCCCAATCAACGTGGCTGAAAAGGAAGAAGTTCAAGGTGAAGACGACGACCAAGGCGCAAATTGCATTCACCCACTCCCTCCTGATGATGAGTATGATGTGGCTAATTATCTTGACGATGATGAGTTACGAGGTGTTCATGTGGTATGTCAAAAGGCTGCTGTCCAGCCAGAACTGCAACCTTCTTCATCCTCCAAAGAGCTGCTGTCCGCATACAAGCTTGGGCCAACCGCTGAAGATGAACTCAAGAGACTCGATCCTGATTGGGAAGACCATTCTGTGATCTCCAGCCATTCATCGGGGATGAATGCTTTCAAGACAGGGAGAGTTGATGCAGCTCCAAGAAGGAAGAAGAAGAAGAAGAAGAAACCCTGAACCTAGGGTTTGACTAGGGAGCCGTAGGTTAGGATTTATATTTTCCATACTTAGTTTATTTTCTTGTTTTTCGATTGAACCGGGTTAGAATTGGTTGCATCCAATTGGTTCAATGGGTCTAATTTAAGTGAAGTGTTCCTATTGGTTAATAGGTTCTTATATCCTATTGGTTGCTATGGAATCTTCTTTAAATTAGTTGTTTTTAAGTTATATTCTTTTATTTTAAGTTAGTAGGGGTAGTTAGGACATTTTAAGTTTTAAATTAGTCCAATTAGATTTAAACCTCTCCCTTCCACGATTTTGTGAAGGAGAGGCCTTTAAGTTGTAATAGGATTTGGCCTTAGGCCTTTATTATAAATAAAGGGATCGTGGGAGGCTCCCCCACACATTGATATTTGAATTAAAACACTGTTTTCTGCTGCTGGCCGATTGCTGCTACTGCTCCTTGCTCTTCAAGAGTGTTTGCATCCTTGTGGGTACATCAAGGTGGAAGGGTGGGTGGAATCCTGCGACTCCTTACGCCGTGACGGCTGGGAGGTTTTCCTTGTGAAGGTGGTTCTATCCTTCAGTGTTAGATTTGCTGCCGTGGATATCTGCTGTAAGTCTAAATTTAAATTTCTGTTCCATTCCTCTTTCCCCCCATTCGATCCCTCTTGTTTTCTAGTTGAATTTCTGAAACCCTAGATCATCTAGGTTATTTTAAACACTCATCCCTCATCAGAATCCAACCAGATTCAGTCCACAACCCCCTCACACCCCTGCCTATACTCGATCTAAGCTGTTGCCCCTTCCCGTCACCCTAAACCCTAATTCCCCATTAATCACCATAAACCTAAGAAACCCTAATTTCTGTTTAGGCATATTCAGCCATCAGAAATTCCCCATATTGCAGCCGAACCTTTCCCTTAATCCCTCTAACACTCGGCCTCAACCCCAGCCCCTGAATCCTACTTTAAACCCTAGTTTTTGTTGTTTTTCCTAATTCTAAAACCCGAAACCCTAACCCTAATTTATTCAGGAATTCAAAACTGTTTCAAATCCAGATATTTTTATATCATAATGACCCCCTAAACCTGCAGAATAAAGCCATATAAACCCCATTCCCAAATTCCCATTTTAAACCCTAATTTTGCCCTAATCAGCCCCAAACAGCAGGCTTGACCAGACCTTGCTTTTACTTGGCTCCTAGTAGGATTATTTCCTATTCTAGGACTACATTATTTTGGTATCAGAGCCATGGACGAACATGGCAGCCCGGTACTGCCACAACCAGTCGACCCTATGGCAGCCATGTTAGAGATGTTTTGGAAATTTACTACTGACCAAAAGACTGTGTTTGAAGACGTTAGAGCTGAACAGAGAGCTATGGCTGAGAGGCTGCAAGCCATTGAGCATAGACAACTTACACTTAATGGGGACAACAATGTACCCATAGAAGAAGACAAGTACCAACTCCACTCAGTGGTACAGCGGCTGCCTGACAGAGATGGGAGCCCCAGAGATGGACACAAAGGTCATAGAGACAGATTCAGGACTGACCGAGATGAGAGGGATGATAGAGATTATTATAGAGATCGTCGGGACAGACCTAGATATGCCCGTGAACCTTCTCGGGAACACAGAGATCACCACCAAGGCTACAGAGACAGAGGTCGGCAGCCTACTTTTGAAGAGTATATGAGGTCCTACTTCACTGGAGACCAGGGTACTAATCGGCGCTATACAGGCAACCAAAAAGTGAAGCTTGATCTAAAAGAATTCGATGGCAACTCTGACCCTCAGGTATTTTATGATTGGCTTGCTGCAATAATAGATTATTTCGATTGGTATGATCTATCTGAAGAAGGGAAAATGAAGTTAGTCTGTGCTAAACTTGTCAGACCTGCCTGTGAGTGGTGGATAACTGCTGAAAGGGAGATGGACTTTAATGGTACTGCACCCCGCACTTGGGAAGACATGAAATATGACCTGAGCAAGCAATACTTACCAAGGCACTTCAGGTCTCAGTTGCAGGATAAGTTCAACTCCCTCCGCCAAGGAACCATGACTGTAACTGAGTACATGAGGCAATTCGATGCTCTTTCTTCTCGCACTGGCATTAGGGAGGAGGGCATCCAAATGCTTTCCAGGTTCAGGTTGGGTCTGTCAAGTGAGATCAACAGGACAATTGGAGTGGTTGACGTTGTGGACGTTCGAGATTGTTTTGAGAAGGCCTTGAAAGCAGAGGAGCTATTAGCTTCAAGTAAACAGCCGGGTTCTACTTCCAAGCCGGCCTACATCAACAATAGCACCTCAAAACAAGGTTCCTCCATAGGCAGCACATCTCGCCCTGCTGTTCCCCCACGTGTGGATGATAAGGGCAAAGCTCCTATGGGCCGAAATGATCCCTTCACTTGTTACTACTGTCAAGACAAAGGACACATTGCTAGGGATTGCCCACATAAGAAGAAGCCCAATCAACGTGGCTGAAAAGGAAGAAGTTCAAGGTGAAGACGACGACCAAGGCGCAAATTGCATTCACCCACTCCCTCCTGATGATGAGTATGATGTGGCTAATTATCTTGACGATGATGAGTTACGAGGTGTTCATGTGGTATGTCAAAAGGCTGCTGTCCAGCCAGAACTGCAACCTTCTTCATCCTCCAAAGAGCTGCTGTCCGCATACAAGCTTGGGCCAACCGCTGAAGATGAACTCAAGAGACTCGATCCTGATTGGGAAGACCATTCTGTGATCTCCAGCCATTCATCGGGGATGAATGCTTTCAAGACGGGGAGAGTTGATGCAGCTCCAAGAAGGAAGAAGAAGAAGAAGAAGAAACCCTGAACCTAGGTTTTGACTAGGGAGCCGTAGGTTAGGATTTATATTTTCCATACTTAGTTTATTTTCTTGTTTTTCGATTGAACCGGGTTAGAATTGGTTGCATCCAATTGGTTCAATGGGTCTAATTTAAGTGAAGTGTTCCTATTGGTTAATAGGTTCTTATATCCTATTGGTTGCTATGGAATCTTCTTTAAATTAGTTGTTTTTAAGTTATATTCTTTTATTTTAAGTTAGTAGGGGTAATTAGGACATTTTAAGTTTTAAATTAGTCCAATTAGATTTAAACCTCTCCCTTCCACGATTTTGTGAAGGAGAGGCCTTTAAGTTGTAATAGGATTTAGCCTTAGGCCTTTATTATAAATAAAGGGATCGTGGGAGGCTCCCCCACATATTGATATTTGAATTAAAACACTGTTTTCTGCTGCTGGCCGATTGCTGCTGCTGCTCCTTGCTCTTCAAGAGTGTTTGCATCCTTGTGGGTACATCAAGGTGGAAGGGTGGGTGGAATCCTGCGACTCTTTACGCCGTGACGGCTGGGAGGCTTTCCTTGTGAAGGTGGTTCTATCCTTCAGTGTTAGATTTGCTGCCGTGGATATCTGCTGTAAGTCTAAATTTAAATTTCTGTTCCATTCCTCTTTCCCCCCACTTGATCCCTCTTGTTTTCTAGTTGAATTTCTGAAACCCTAGATCATCTAGATTATTTTAAACACTCATCCCTCATCAGAATCCAACCAGATTCAGTCCACAGCCCCCTCACACCCCTGCCTATACTCGA
The DNA here is from genome assembly GCF_018873765.1 of Telopea speciosissima. Classification (NCBI taxonomy): domain Eukaryota; kingdom Viridiplantae; phylum Streptophyta; class Magnoliopsida; order Proteales; family Proteaceae; genus Telopea; species Telopea speciosissima. Next base: position 52,979,118 of record NC_057922.1, read on the forward strand.
TCTAAGCTGCTGCCCCTTCCCATCACCCTAAACCCTAATTCCCCATTAATCACCATAAACCTAAGAAACCCTAATTTCTGTTTAGGCATAGTCAGCCATCAGAAATTCCCCGTATTGCAGCCGAACCTTCCCCTTAATCCCTCTAACACTCGGCCTCAACCCCAGCCCCTGAATCCTACTTTAAACCCTAGTTTTTGTTGTTTTTCCTAATTCTAAAACCCGAAACCCTAACCCTAATTTCTTCAGGAATTCAAAACTGTTTCAAATCCAGATATTTTTATATCATAATGACCCCCTAAACCTGCAGAATAAAACCATATAAACCCCATTCCCAAATTCCCATTCTAAACCTTAATTTTGCCCTAATCAGCCCCAAACAGCAGGCTTGACCAAACCTTGCTTTTACTTGGCTCCTAGTAGGATTATTTCCTATTCTAGGACTACATTAGAGGCTAGGCTATTGTTTCCGTGAAGATATATTAGCAGGCCACACGCCTGTTTGCGTGGAGATGATTTCCAGATCTTATGGGCCCAACTGCCAGCTGTATTGGAAATTAAATTGAAGACCAAAGGGCTGTGCGTTGAGGAGTCCTTCTGAGGCTAATCGAGTTGGTTTAGGAGTTTATTTAGGATAGTTTTTGGTTTCTTGCAGGCAGGTTTTATCAGTTTAGGAAAGTCTATTTTTTTATTAGATTGCTTATGTAATAGGACTCCTTATATTGTTAACTGATTGGGGATTGGTTTTGCTTTTATTCTGAGATATTTCTAGAAGATTGATTTAGGTTGTATTGCATTATTATAAATAATGAACAAGACTGATCTATAGCCAAGTCGAGTGTATGAAAATTTGAATTTTGGGTTCAGCTTGAAACCTTGTTAATGGCTGTGAGATGCAGTTGAGGTGAGATGCTTACACTATGAGAGGGTGAGAGGCTCAGCCCAAATCTATCTATCTTCTTCTATATTTTATTTTCGTTTAATTTGTCAATCGATTTCTGAGTGTGTGAGTGACCGGAGTTGCTGATCGAATAATTCAACAGTGCATGCAGATTTGCTTTCTTGGCAAATTTCTATTGCTAAATCTGCAAGCCTATCGACTTCCTAGTGTTTTCATCAATTGCAAAGCGCTTAGCCGTTAAGAGCATCAAGTAAGTCTTCGACTTCCTCTGCCGGCACTCTGAAAGGTATTCTTTATAATGTTAATAAGCTAGGTTCGGACAAAAAAAAACATACTTCTTGCTAGGTTTAAGGGAATAAGGCCTTATGCATGTGTGCGTGTGTACCAAAAGAAATGTGTTCTATGGCCTTGGAAAGGGCTGAAGCGACAACCCTTTCTCTTACGATAGAAAGGGGAAGCGGAAGCAGAAGCTACGGGTCGTCGTGTTGGTGAACGCATAAAAAAGAGTGTCATCCGAGATAGAAGCTAATGAAAGACAACAAGCTCAATGAAACAAGGGGGGGGGGTAGCAACTAGATTAACGCAGAAAGGGAATCGGTAGGTTACCGCTCAGCCTTAGCTACTCCATGAAACCCAAGCTCGGTCAGCAAGGGAAACTCGGGAGAGGGTGGTTCTTAGTTGAACTGGCATCTAAATTACCTCATCACCAGAAATATGTCAATGAATATCAATTATTATTTGTTTAGTTTGTCTAAGTTAATGTTAAATTTATTACGTTGGACATATACAGAGTTTTCTAGAACCGTTTTGAGGCCTTATTCCAGTATTAGTACTAAGATAAATCTCAGCTGAATGGAGGAAGGTAGTTTTGGTGTCTGTCTATCTACTAGGAAAAGTTACATCAAGTATCAGGGGATCAAACCTTTGAGCATTACAGTAAGACACAAAAGGGAGGACTGGAGTGTCAAAGAATCAGTTTGCACTTATGGAGTTATGCTAGCATGATTTAAGATTGAATACTTAGGCAACCTACAAAAGAATTTGAAGAAAAGAATGATCATAACAGGGCCTTTATTGACTAGGAGAGAGAGCATATGATAATGTATTTAGAAGGATTATTTAGTGGGTTGAATTATATCAGAATTGGGAATTTAATAGGACATAGTGCTTCATTTACCATTCCTAGTTGGAGCTGATGTTGCCCTAGAAGGAATTAATGATATACATGATAGACTATTGATGCTTGACACTAAGAATGGTAAATCTTGTAGTACCATATGATCATGCCTAAATAGCGCTCAGGGTTTTGTTATTGTAACGTTGATATTCTAATTTTATTTTATTTTGTACAGTTACCTGCAACTTTGCATCCAGGTGTTACGGTTGTTATAAGTCCCCTTCTTTCCCTCATTCAAGATCAGATTATAACACTTAATCTCAAGTTTGGAATACCAGCTACATTTTTGAATTCTCAACAAACTGGTTCCCAAGCAGCTGCGGTCCTCCAAGAGCTAAGGCAAGTCCCCCTCTCCCCCCCTCCTAACATGGTGCCTTGTTATGTGGTTCTGTCTTCTGTTGCTTTTCTATTTTTTCTCATGGTAAAATCTGTCAGATATTCATTTACTGGATCTTGTTAGGTATATTGGTTAATTCTTCTTGTAGCCCTCTACACAAACTTGCGCATCAATAATGTCATCCATTCAAAGAACTAATTGCCGACTATGCTTTTTAGTTCTTCAAGGGTGGCTATACTAGCACCTTGTAATTTTCATTATCTTCTGACCTTCAGATTCAAAAAACTGACCTTTTTTTTTGTTTGTTTTCCTTTTCTAGGAAAAATAAACCATCATGCAAGCTTTTGTATGTCACCCCTGAAAGAATTGCAGGAAATATATCATTTTTTGAGGTCCTAAAATGCTTGCACCAGAAGGTCAGTATATTGAGCTTATGATAAGGCTTAGATGATCTTATGAAAAAACTTTAATTATGAAGATTTTAGATTGGTTTTTTGGTGCTGGTAAGGTGTGGATTTTGTGACTCTATGCTGTCTGAGAGGCATAGTTATCAAGGCAGGAAGGCGACCATGGCGTTTTAGAGGGTAAAAAAGAAAGGCGACATCGCCATGGCGCCAACCTAGGCACCCAAGGCGTCCAAGGAGCCTGGACGTCAAGGTGACGCCTCGATAACTATGCTGAGAGGGTTCTAAGTAATACCAGCCTATGCAAGGTATATGCATGCCCGTAGGCCATTAAATGACAACGTAGGAGTGTAATGGCGTCCAACCCAAAAGCCCAAGTATGGGTGGAGAGGCCCTTCCAAGGTCATAAGCCAAACTGCCACACATTACCCAACCGATGTGGGATTAAACTCCCCTCCCATTCCTAGCCATGGAGCACATTCACTGCATCAACTCCCCCCCTCCTCCCCAGCTTTGGGCCATGGGCCCCCACATAGCCGGTGCATGGACAACCCGCTCTAATATCACTTAATGGTGTCCAACCCAAAAGCCCGGGCTTTTGGGTCGAGAGGCCCTTCCAAGGTCATTAGCCAAACTGCCGCACACTACTCGACTGATGTGGGACTAAACTCCCCTCCCATTCCTGGCCATGGAGCGCATTCACTGCATCAAAGTGGTTTTTTCTTAGGTGCCTGCCTGATAATTTCGTTTCATATGATGTGCTAATACATGTGAACCTGAAACCTCATGGAGTATATCTTTCACCCCTTAGCAACCAGGGGATAGTCCAGTAAACCTTCAGCACTTAAAACACAATTCATTGAATGATCAAATTGTAGCTTCTTATAAAAAAAAAAGGGATCGAATTATGGCTCAGTAACATTCCACACTTTCCGGTAATTTTTATTATGCAAGAGCATATGCTATGGCCTCTTCAAATGTATTGAAAGCCTCAAGAAGCTATACTAATCAATACCTCTCTAGACGGGACCTACCGAGGATTCTACTGTCTGCGCCACATCGATAAAGAATGCAATTGAAATCCAAATTTAGATGTTGGGTTTGTAGTTTCTAATCTGGTTAGTCCAGGAGTTCTTGATTTGAAAGGAACTAGAATTGGACTGTTTAGTTGCTTGTCTGTTTCAGAAAATAGAAAGTACAAATTTCTGTTATGCAACTATTGGGACGTGGAGTCAGAGGATGCCAAAATCCTGGTGATTGATAGTATGATTAGTTTGTTATTGAGAACTAGAAATGAATGATGACTCACATAATGAAAAAGTTCCTTTCTATTCTTTGGTGTATGTGTTGCTGTCCATTAACTATTGTGCACTTACTGTTTTCTTTCAGTTTTTATGTTCTTTCCATTTTGCTGGAACTTCTGTTCTGTCTCTTGCCTTTCTAATGCTTTATCTTGGTTAATCACTGTGCATGTCCTCCAACTGAATTTTACTTGCTATGGTTTGAGTTCTTTTGCTGATCTATGGTGTTTGCTTTCATTCTGCAGTCTGGATCTTCCTTGATCTACATCATCTAGATACAATTTCTAATTTGGATTCCATTGTTAGTGTGGTTGATGTGGAGTTAATGTACTTTGCAGCTACCATTTCAGACAGTACTAAGAAAGATGAGACTAACCTTTTTATCTTGGCAGGGACAACTGGCAAGATTTGTCATCGATGAAGCACATTGTGTAAGGTATATTGTTAGTGAGTTCGGCAGTGGAAGAATTGTGTTGTTATATGATGCTTCCTTGAGAATTAATGTTGAAAAATACCTGTTGGACTGATTTCTTGTTGAACCCTTTCCTCCATCTGTTCAATGAACTGACTTGTGGTACTAGTCATTGGTATGACTCTTCTAACATGGATCATATGTCAAAAGTCATACTACATTTGATAATGACCACTGATATATGTTAACCTTCTTTTCTTGGCGCTCTAAATTTAGTTCTAGATTGGAAGGTAAGATCCTTTGTTAAGCCTGACTTACACCACCAGGAAGGTGGTTTAAGGGCCATGATTTTGGTATGGTGGACGGACGTCATCAAGGATGATGAACTTATGTTCTACTTGGTCCTCTTATGTTGTTCTATCAAATAAACCAAGTCTTCTTGCTTAATCAGAGATGAATGACTTTTGTCCTTTCTAAATATGTCACCAGCCAGTGGGGACATGATTTCCGGCCAGATTACAGAGGATTGGGATGCCTTAAGCAGAATTTTCCAGATATTCCAGTGATGGCATTGACTGCCACTGCAACCCAATCAGTGCGGAAGGTAGTAAGAACTCTTGAAGTTTCATGTTCTGGGTAGCTAGAGGACAATGCTAATTTTATTAATTTGTCCAGGACATCTTACAATCTTTAAGAATCCCCCATGCTCTTGTTCTTGAAACAAGCTTTGATAGACCAAACCTGAAGTATGAAGTTGTGGGTAAGACAAAGGATCCATTAAGGCAGCTTGGGCAACTACTGAATGATCGTTTCCATAATATGTGTGGAATTGTTTACTGTCTTTCAAAGAACGAATGCCTGTCTCTATCCACATTTTTGAATGATAAATGTAAGATGAAGACAGCATATTACCATGCTGGTTTAGCTGCCCGTCAAAGAGTTGCCGTGCAAAGGAAATGGCACACAGGAGAGATCCATGTTGTATGCGCTACCATTGCTTTTGGAATGGGGATAGACAAACCCGATGTGGTGAGTATGCATTATATTTACAAATCTATAGCTCAAGAGCTTTCCTTGGAGCGTAAGTTTCAATCTGATAGAATATAAATTTGACCTGATTTTTTTTTTTTTCTTTTTTCCCCAGCGTTTCGTTGTCCATAATACCTTATCCAAATCTATTGAAAGCTACTATCAGGAATCAGGGAGGGCAGGTAGAGATAATCTTCCTGCAGTATGCATTGTTTTGTACCAGAAAAAGGATTTCAGCCGGGTTGTATGTATGTTACGAAATGGACAAGCATATCGACAAACACGTAAAAGTGAAAGCTTTAAGAGGGGAATGGATCGAGCACGCGAAATGCAAGCGTACTGTGAGCAGAAGGTATCTTGTTTTTTCTTTTCCCCGTTTAATGCTAAAACATGGTCTTGTTTCTATTTATGCCCAGAATGCTGCCATGCAGAATATCCATACTACCCATGTTCATTTGGAACCTGACTAATTTCACTTAAAGCCTTCTTCATGGTTAATTTTCTGTGCATTTTGCAGACTGAATGTAGGCGGCAAACCCTACTTGCACACTTTGGAGAGACCTTTAACAGAAATGGTTGTAAATATGGTCCAAATCCCTGTGATAACTGCCTCAAGACACCTTTTGTAGCTTCTGTCATAGATGGTTAGTGCCACTTCATTGATTATATGTTAGAGAATGGGGCCTTGTTTAGTTTCTCCTGATTTTGTAGTAATTTCCTGGTCTATCTCACAATAGGTTGTAAACTCGCCAAAGTTTTGTGGAACAGCAATTCCTTATTTAATGATCTGTGACAATAAACCCATTTTCTGTAAGTTTTCTCCTTGAGATTTGATAGGTCCCCGTTGATTATTGGTCCTTGATAATGTCTCATTTTGAATTTTTTTTGTCAAATTAAATAAGAGAATGTTCTGAAAACCTTGCAAACTTCATGCCTCATGTACCTCCTGCTCATTCTCTTGTACTTGGGATTCTGCAATTCTTACTAAAAATTTTTTTAATAAAATAATTAAAAAACAGAACTCTCACAGAACAATTTACTTGAAGAAACTAACCTGTCTTGCAATTCTTATCAGAAAAAGATCTTTAGTAAGGGGAATGATTGCTAAATTTAAAAAAAAAAGGTCAATAAGAGTAACATTTTTATATTCCAATTATCAATTAGAAGTTTGTTTGGTATGAATAGTTATTGGTTTGATTCCACTAATAGTAGTATTAACACAAGGTCATCAATATATGCTCAATTAAAATTAGTTGATGGTACATTTCTATATGTACTTTGTGGTATGCCTACTATAAATATCAAACAAATGTACAGGTCTCTTCTATTATAATTCAATACAAACTCCATTGTAATTCTTATGTAAAATTAGGGAGAGGGTTGTCCATGCTGCCAGTGGGGAAAAATCTACACACCACACCAATGGGTGTCTTGAAAAGGGTCTCATTCATATCAGGTTCATATTTTCAGAATAGATGAAAAAAAATAATAATAATAAAAATTAATGTGAGAGGAAAACTGTACACCGGCAATGTGGCAATCTTTTTCCCATAAAATTAATTAATTTGCACTTCTTTTGGCATTAAGAGAAATGAATTTACTTTCCTAGTGTCATAGACATAGCAAACACCACTAGTAGGAAATTAATTAATTTTATGTGGACTCCAATGTATATCATTAACCAGCCACTTCTATCTATAAGAACCCAAATAGATTTCAGAGATTAACTTCTCTTTGGTGAAAAAAACCAGAGATAAGAGGAGCTGAATTTAACCAGGCCCTTCTTTAATTGTTATTCGTTCTTGGATTTGTCAGACACGGATTCATTCTCCTATCGCTCAGATTAGGTATTGGATTCATCTGGATTCATATGAGTAGATCCGTCGCACTGCACTGCGTGAATCTACATTAGGTTCAGAGGAGATGATAATATAGTTCCCTAGCAAATATACAATATACCCTTTTTAGCAATGAGTGCTTCTAGGTTTTCTTTGTCTCAGGAGTTTGAAACAAAAACTCATAAAAGTTGTGTTTGGTTGGTTAGAAATGGATAGAAAACAAAAGAAAAGAAAACAAATGAAAGGAGATGAAAAGAGAAGAAAAAACTATTTTCTTTGTGTTTGGTTGCCAAACGAGAAGAAAAAAATAATTACACTAGCATATGCTAATCAAATGAGTTATATCCAATGTGTACCATACACTATCAAATACTGAAGCAAAATTCACTACCATCAAATCAAATCCAGATCTTCAAACGGCGTAGCTGCCCGAGCGGCTTGAGTGGCGCAGACACAAGGCTGCGTGCAATGACCGCCTTACCCCTGCCCCAGCGCCTTGCCTAAGTGGGGGTAAGGTGGTCATTGCGCACGGCCCTGTGTCTGCGCTGCTCAGGCCGCTCGGGCAGCTGCGCCATAGAGGATCTGTTTCCCATCAAATCTTCCCTATTTTCTCTGCGACTCTCTTTACTTGCTTTCTCTCTCTTCTCTCTTCGCTCCCCCAATCCCCAGTCCCCAGTCCCTAGTCCCCATGGACCCCACCTCTCCTGAACAACATACCCGCAAAAAATCCGTTGCAAGCGGTGCATTGCCAGTGCGGCCTTGAAAGCTCAACACATGGACGTGGCGACATCCAACATCCAACGGTGTCAAGCTTGATCGAGAAAAAAAGAAGTGCAATCATCGTTGGATGTCACCACGTCCACGTGCTCCCGCCTAACCCTGTTCACCAAAAATAGAACAAACATAAAACGATCAATCAACGTGAAAACAAAGAGGTTGTTCGCACTGGTTCAGTGATTCTCCTTGTTAGGTACTTGATCGATACGCCAAAAGCTCCGAAGCTGATGGAACGCGTTAAATCAAACCCTTTAACCTATCCCATACTAGGCTGGCCCAATCTAGCGCCCATACACTAGAGTGGGCCCCATTAGGCACATAACAGACTACCACGCTTCCGCAGTCGTTCTCCTCGACGGCTCTCACTCTAGGCAACTTTCATTCTGGCGGTTGGTAGCCCTTTCCAAGAGGCTCCACTTTGCTCTAGGGTTTTTGCCTGGCGGCAGGTAGCCCTTTCTTGACGGCTTTCACTCTACTCCAGGTAGCTCCTCTCCTAGGTAGCCCTCTCCATGACTCGAACCCGTGACATGGTGCCCAGCTCTGATACCAAATGTTAGGTACTTGATCGATACGCCAAAAGCTCCAAAGCTGATGGAACGCGTTAAATCAAGCCCTTTAACCTATCCCATACTAGGCTGGCCCAATCTAGTGCCCATACACTAGAGTGGGCCCCATTCGGCACATAACACTCCCTCACTGTCTTCGTTTTTGTCGTTGACGTGTTGCCATGAGTTAATAGTGATAGAGCGAGAGAAAAGCAAGTACGAATCCAAAAACTTTCCACTAGTTTCGCGTTTCTTTTTCGTGATCTTCTTCATCCAAGACCAGTCGCTGCTGCCTCTCTCTCTCTCTCTCAACAGTTTTCTCTTGAGAAACCTGTTGTTTTTCGACCTTGTGGCAAAACTTTTTTGGTGGTAGGAGCAAGAAATTTTGATTTTGTCCGAGAACAGAATTTAAAGTTTAAAAACTGAATCAAACATCCGCCAATGCATACTAAACGCACAATGATATACCATAATATGTGCGACCTATGACAGCACGACATGTGTAGTGGAGCCGAACACATGTTGTTATACCCGTACCCCGGGATATAATTAAATATTATTTCTTCTCGTGACGTGTAGATACCGCTGCCATGTATGCTGGTGACCTGTTCTCCATGATGGTCAAACCTAGCTACAAAATCGTTGACCACAGTACGGGTTTACCTGTGGAGGAAAGATTCCTCAACCGTCAGTGGGGAAAGTTCGTTGACGGCGACTTCGTTGACTATCCTCCAAGTACCAGCTCGGGAAGCGAGGAGTTTAGGAGAGAGCATACTGGACCGTCACCTCAGTTGGATAATTCGTTCAGTGATGATCTTGGCATTGCCGTGGCGAAGCTATTCGGGGTCATGGGTGATAAACCATGACAGGGGAAAAGTAAGTTCTAGCCCTCAAGTCTTATTATTTATTCTTCCCTTGGTGACCTCGAAGTGCGGGTCCAGGCCCAAATCGCTCGAGCTATTTCATGAGAGAAGGAAATATTTTAAGTTCGGGTCCCACTTACCTTTGGGAAGTACATTGGGGACTCATGCCCATCTCATATGAACCCATCTTAAAATGGGCTTTTTCCCAAATTAAAGTTGTGGGCAGGCCCATTTAACTTAAGAAGCCATTTAACTTGTATGGCCCATTTCACTAAGGGCCCATTTAACCTATTGACCCAATGATGGGTTATTCCATTCACTTACCCACATAGAACTAATGGGTCGACCCATTAAGCCTCATGACCCATTTGACTAGAGGTACCCAAATACCCATTTATTATAAATAAGTCCAAGAGGGAGAGAGAGAACATTTACTTCTCCTTCATCATTCTCATCTACCCTAAATCGTGGAGGAGAGAAAGAGGAGAGAAAGAGGAGAGAAAGAGGAGGAGCTTGGTGGGAGGTGGAGACCCCATCTCTTGGAGCCATAAATCGTGGAGCTCTCTCATCTTGGGGGTAGGTAAGCTATTGAAGCTTCTTCCTTCTTCTATTTCGGATTTTAAAAGGGGTTGGGTAATGGGAGAGATTGACCTAGCGCTCTCTTGGAACCTAAGAAGTCGATGGAGCCTTAAAGCCTAAGCTATGGTAGAATTATTTCACTCCATTATGAGCTCTAATGCAAGGGTTCTCATTTCCATTTGAGAGATTTAAGGTTGGACCCTATTATGCTTTAGGTTAGGTTCTTCTCGGTTCCTTATCTTGAACCTATTGTGATTGAATGGACCTAGAGAGGTCTTAGGACCCTGATGAGCTTAGGATGGAGTTTCCTAGATGTTCTTATGCCTTAAAACCACTTGAAAATGGAGCCCTTGGAGGGGGATCCTTCGGATTTTGGACCTGCAGGTGTGAGAATTTGCATGTGGTTTCAGACCTGCAAGAAACCACCCTGAAATTACCTCCCTGAGAAGGCCCCTGGGAAGCTCGGATTTATGGGCGGTTTCATCTTTCTGAGAAACCACATCTGCAACCGACCTTGACTGAAACTGTCCTGAACCCCTGGTTTCCTAGGATTTACATGTGGTTGCAGAATTTGGGGATGAAACCACTCCTGCAACCACTCTGTTTCTGAAACCTTATACTTAAGTGATTATGGGATACCTTTTGGGGATCCTTTCCCTTCGCTCGTTTAACCTTATTTTACTCTTTGTTTAGGTTAATATATCCATCTTGTGGCTTATTGCTTGATCGAGGCGACAACTTATAATCTTGGTGCTTGGCATATACATTGTGAGTGGGTTTGGTTGTTTGGGCTTGATATTATTATTGCATTATATATATTATGTAATCATTATAATTATTAAGCATGTTTGCGCATATTGCATACTTTTATATATGATTATTATAATGTTGATGGGAGATGTTGTACTTTGATGGGTCTCGGTGCTGGTAGGTACCAGTGCCGGAACCCCGAATACTATATACATTTATGAAAAAATTATGTTGAATGCCATGTTGAACTGTATGCGCCGTGCCGTGCTGGTAATCGGGCACTAAACCAGATGAAAAGTTGATGCGCCCGGATTACCTCTCGGGATGATAGGACTTGCATGTAGTATATTTGTGGCTAGGATTTCACACCCTTATGCTACGACCCTTACCAACAGGGATTTAGGTGTTGGGTAATCAGTACACCGGATTTTGTGGAGGTGGGAGAGGCCAGTCATGGTAGTATTGGTTATCAGGGGTCTGCCACTGAGTGGTCTTGGAGGCTTCGATCGGCGTAGGTCCCACGTGACAATTGAGGTTTCATTGTGGCGATAAGTTAAGTGACCCACAGTGTCTCTCGAGTTGTCACAGTAGCATATACCATTGACTTAGTTGTTTGTTAGGTGGAAAAAATGGACTTAACATGTGCATGCATCATTGGACTATGTGAATTGCGTGTTTGTGCATCCCCATCCCCTCACTGGCTCAGTGGAGCTAACCCCCTCGTGCGCACACTTTTTAGATTATGATGCAGGTAACGGATATCTCGCGGGAGTCGGAGTTCAGCCCTCGGGATACGATGAGATTGGTGAGGAGGAGCCGGGAGCCGTGTTTGAGGAACATGGCAACGGGTGTCCTTGCGATGATTGTGCCTACGGGCCGTGAGGACATTTGGGATTTGGTCCCTTTTTGATTTACTTTTGGGGCTTAGGCCTATGTTGAAATATTTACTGTTATACCATTTTGATAGTTATTAGATGGTCATCGGAAATGTAACTAATTACTGTATTTATCATCTAGCCTTTGAACATCTTGTAACTATTCGATTTATACGCTTCCGCAATACTACTGATCTTTGGAATGTAATATTCCTTTTTCCGCATTCTAATATTATATTGTGTTAATGTTGGTTATGACTGTGCGTTGGGACACTGTGTCAGTGATCCTGGCAGATTAGTAGGATGACACGCGTCGTCCTAGTCACCCCTTATAATGTATTTCATCCCTTGGCTGGGATGGGGGCGTGACACATGTGTAGAATGCTATGCTCAAGGCCATCCAGATTTCTGGTCGGTCATATGATCTTAACAAGACACTGTGGCCAAAACCCGATTGGTCAGCCCTATTGACCGAACCGACCACAAAGAGTTCGACACCAGGGAATCTGGAACCAAAATATTCATGGCTTGGGATCTGCACGTCGGATAACTTAACCAAACCGCCAACAGCTAAACCAGAGTCAGTTCCTGGGTTAAAGAACCTTCTGGATACCGATCACGCTTATGGCGTGACTACCAAAGAACAGGTATCGAATCAAGAATAAGCCACGTACATAGATGGGAGACATTCCGATACAGTCCATTATCTAAAGAATTTCTACACTAGTTTAGCATCTGGAACCTATAAATTGGGGCCTCTAGGCCAAGGTATGGGATCCAATTTCTTTATCTACTTTCTCTACTTTCGAGAATTATCTATCGCAAGAGATTTGACGCTCGCCACTAATTTCTATTATTCTGGGTAGGTCAACTCGGCTGTAGGAGAATCTTATTTAGCTTGACGCATCACACAGAAATTTGGTTGGGGAAGAAAATCAACATTATGATTTTTTTATTCATTTCGTGACAACCAAATGTTAGTGAAATAGCAGTCCATGGGATCATTGTAGTTCACCTTGGTAAACCAATAAACTTTATACTTTGAGTTCCCAACTCTTGGGATCTCCAGGGTTGCCCTAGGGCACCCTATTTAATTTTAGGGTTGCCCATGGATACCCTACTATGACCCTATTAGGGTTTGGTAGGAAAAATCAATACCCGATCCTTCTCTTACTTGTCCCATAAAATTATGCATGGGATCCCCAAGAGAGAGAAATTTCACCTCTTTTCCATCCCATGGAAAGAGGGATCCATCCCATACCCGAATGCGTAGTGGAAAAAGATCGATCCCATCCCATACCCGAATGCGTAGTGGAAAAAGATCGATCTCATCCCATGGAAAGAGGGATCCCCAAGAGAGAGAAATTTCATCTCTTTCACATACCATGGATAATCACATAATTAAAACAATAGGAATTAACAGAAATTTGCTAACCTGATGAGCCTCAAGTGTTGCTCCTCCAATAAACAACGGTTCTTCATCCAACGAGCACACTAGGTAAACAGATCTGAACCTCCAATGGTGGAGCCAAAGTTCTCCGAGCCAATCCAAGAGTCTCTTCAGTTTTTCAAGCACATATTTGGGTTTCCAAAACCCTAATTCTCAAAAACTAGAGAGCAAGAAGAAGGAGAGAGAAGAGATCACAAGAGAGAGAGAGAGAGAGAGAGGAAGCCAAATTTGTCCACAGGGGGAGGAGCCAAAATTCATCCAAGGCTGGAGAAAACGTAGGCTGCTCCCTCCCCTTGGTGTGTTTTTATAATGGGTTTCTACAACCCTATTTGGGAAATCCCAATGAGAGTCAGACACTCTCTCTCCTCATAGGCTAGAACCTGTTTAAACATGATAGGTTTCTAATTGTTGAAGAAGCAGAATCTAATAGGGAATAGTAAATTAAGTAATTATTTTATATTTAATGGATAAATAATAAATTACACCATATCCAATAAATTAAATAAAAAATTAATTAACTAACAAATTCCTTTTATACCCTCACATAATAATCAATTATTATATACCAACCCACCACTAATCAACATCATCATTATGGAATTTAGGGCATGTACACATGTATTGCCAAACCTCATTCCATAGAACATGTCCATACTAGAGCATCTGTGTACGTGATCGGATTCCGCAAAACACGATAAAATATTTTCAATTAAAACTACATATAACATATCATTTTATGTAAAATAGGTTTTGCAAAAACCATTTCTAAAACGGCACTGGATCTAGATTTTGATCCGACCATGCACAGACAATCTCTATTTTGAGGTTCCCCAATTGGGTAGTGGTGACCATGTTGAGTAACTCTCTCACTCACGAAATGTTTGTGCATTCCCAGAACACCGGCTTTAACTCTCTTGAATCTTAGTCATTGATGATTCAAAGAATGCGATCACATTTCGCAGTGACAAAGTCTTCTCAGGTACAGGGTCTCGGTGACACATGTCTATCCCATCCTACATCTGGCAGTAATACATGAGGGAATCGACAACTAAGATTCTTCGTTAATGCACATTATGATGTGCACTCGTATTCGTACCCTGACATCAACATGTCTAGGCATACCCAATGCGACGACCATATGATAAGGTTGCCCAGCCCAAACCCTAGTCGTGACTACCATTTTAAATAAAACTTACGAAACATATAATGCTCAAAAAGTTTATATCGCATGTGATAATATTAAACCAAAATGTATAAAAGGCTCAATACAAAGTAAATCGGACCGAACCGGATTTGATGGACACTTAAATCTAACTCCAAAAACAGCCAAAATGTTACAGAGGGGGAAAAAAGAAAAACCTCTTCCCAACCACAGTGATGAGATAAACAAAAATGGTCCGCCACCACCAACCAGGCATGCACCCTCCCCTCCGCCTTTGCTTCTCCTTCTTTTTTGTTTTATTTTGGAGGAACGTTTTTCTTGATTTCCCATAACTAAGCTACCCACTCTAACTAACTAAACCCATTTATTCGATGCAATGAAACATCAGATGACCATATATAAGAAAAAAAAAAAGAAAAGAGAAAGAAATTATAAAAGGAATGAAGAAGGAAATGAAATAGAAAACATAGGCATGAACTAACACACCATGCATGCAACCATGCATACACCTTGACCCATCTCTCAATCATCTCGTTCAAGCCTCATCTGCTCATAGAACTTGGCAATAAATTCTGCAGCCTTGACGTCGATCATCTCATCCCCACCGTCATAAAATTCCTCCTCCATCTCGTTGCACCCTCCTCTTCGACCAAGCTCTTCCAGGTTCTGTGCAGAAGCATATTGGCTCATGCTACCAATGGAGCTTGAGGCCGAAGAGAAAGGAGAGGAAGAAGGTGAGAAAACCCTATGCAGCGACATGGGCGGCGACGAAGACGGCGAAGGCTGCGGTTCCTGGAAATTCTCAACCGTTAGGGCAGATGGTGGTGGTGGTAGTGGAAGTTGGGGCTGGTGGTCTTGCAGGTGTAAAGGGCGCATTGAACCTACTAGACTCTTCCATATGCCTTTTGAAGAAGCCACCTCGACATGGATGGGTTGGGATTTTTTGCGTCGGAGCATAAGAAGTGCAGCCCTAACCAGGTGAAATGGGTTGCGCTTCTTCTTCGTTACATTGCTCTGTGGCACTGCCTTTTTTCCTCTACTTTTGGAGATGGTTTGAGCTGTTTCAAGAACCACTCCATTTGTTTCCATTCTCTGAACCTGTGGCTGAGTTGGTAGACTTTGTTCCATTAATAATATTGCCCACCTCCTCCCTTTCTTCTTGCGTTTTTATATGTATGTATGTATGTATTTGTGGGTGGGTTTCTCTCTCTATATCTATATGGTGGTATAGTTGCGGCTGTTGCGCTAGAGTCCCTCCCTGCGTTAAACGCAGGGCAAGGGGAGAAGGGCTTGGAGAGAGAGTAAACGGCATCACTAGCTATTTATAGAGAGATGTATGCAAATTACGAAAAATACCGTCTTTCACCCAATTTGGATCCTCTACTGACTAGCTGTCGAAACACAAGGTGGGGAATGACCGTTTTATCCTTGTCCAAACGTCTTGCCCTAGTGAAAATAAGGCAATCATTTCCCACCTTGCTGTGTCTCGACAGGACGATCCTGCCCGACAGCTGTTCTTTTATGTTTTGGTATGTTCAAATTGTTATCGTCGACCCATAAAGAAAAACAAAAGGTGAGTCAACCAGGGTGTCAAAACTGACTTTGCATGCCAGGGTTGAACCAGGTTTCATATGGGACTTTTTTGAGGTGGTAATTCAAATTTCAAAAAGGTTGGATTCGGAATGATTCGTCATTCCGGTTCTGGTTTGACCCAGATTGGTTGTTCTGAGTCTGACTCTGACTCATTCAGAACCGGACCAAACTCAGGCAAACCGAGATGGATCAAATACCAAATAGTAACTAAAGGGGCAAAATGGAGATCGAAGGGTGGGGGGAGCAGAACAGTGGTTGGTGTGGAGAAGGGCGATGGCATAATGGTAATAAAGTGGGGGTACGTGGGGAAGTAAAAGCTAGGGAAGTTATTTAGCAGCAACAGTAGAGTATGTCGTCGTTGAAGCTAAGCTGGAGGGATCTTGGAGAGGACATAACGTGGGAGCGGTGTCTTAGGCAGTGGAATCGGAAGTGGATTGTCGGCGATCAGTAGCTCAAGCTGTGTGGTCGTCAACGGTTCCTGACGCGCAAGTCCCGCGCAATGGTGGGAAAACCCAATAAACTGGAAAACCCTAAAGATGTAAAGAACGGGTCTCTCTGTCTTCATTAATTTCTTCCACGTTACCGTCTCTACCAACCCCAAGATACAGAGAGAGAGAGAGAGAGAGAGAGAGAGAGAGAGAGGGTCCATCATCACCATTAGAATATGTCTGATACGAGGGACGCATGTCTTCATGCATTCTGCGTTATCATATGAATTACCAAACCCCTGCCCACCTGGAGAATAAGTTGAGGCCCACCGCCCACTTGGTGGGATTTCCTTATTTTGGTGGTGGGTGGTGGGTGGTGGGTGGATGGGGATGGAATGGATGCCTTAATTTCATTTCCGCAGGAAAAGGCCCCGGTCGGGGGAAGGGAAGAGCGTCACCCCAACACAAATGTATATTTATAATGTCATATACTCGATCATACTACAAATTAAACACGTGTGACGGGTACTAACTGGGGTGTTAAATGGTCGGGTCGGGTGAATTCGAATTATATCGATAGGGTTTTCAGTCTGAAAAACAGGAACTGAACTTTAGTTAAGCTAAATCAGTTCTTTTTTTGGGTAAACAAGTCACCAAGCGAAGCAATCAGTTCAGGGAAAATTATCACCCCTAGTACTACTGGGGTGCTGTGCGCATCGTGCGGTGCAGCACCGCCCATGTGTGTAGGTCCTCAGTTCAAGGACAACATTTTACTGCTGCCCGGGTTGTAGGAATTTTCCTGGTGCTCCAATCCTAGGCACCAACTTGGAATCTTAGAGGGTATTTTGAAAATATACGTAAACCTAAGGGGATATTTGTGAACCTAAAGGGAAAGGAAATTATTCCAAATCAGCGCTTACGATTCAGGGCAGCAAGAACATTCCTTGTTGACTACTCGAGTTGCAGCAAAAAATTTTCCTCAGTTTACTTAGTTTGTCTGCTATTGGTTTCTTTTAATGGTCGTTTATTGTTTTTCATATATAGGAAAAATTGTTAAAAATATTAAAATTATCAGGTATTTGAAACTCTATGGGTTTTTTTTTTTTTTTTTACTGGTTTCAGTTGGTTTTATTGCTCGGTCCGATCGGTTCAATTGGATTGGTCTGATTTTTGACAACTCTACCAAGTGTTTTGTACACTCTTCATTGAGTTAGATTTTTTTCTATTTTAGGTTAAAATTGGATATGTGAACAAGAGATCTAGAGATTTTCCTATGTACAAAATTTTAACAGTATCAAACTTGTCATTAAGTGCCCACTGGTAAACCGTGCTTTTTTATTTGTAACTTCACTGTCACTCCGGAGTATTAAAGTGAGAAAGTTTAGGAGAGTGATAGAAAATTTTCCCTTTTTTTCAATAAGGGGCGCCATAATAGAATTGCCTTAATAAAATCAAATGTTTATGAAAGTATTAGTAATGCCAACAATGTAATTTTATTTTAATTTTAATAACTTGTATGTGTTAAAGAAATCTTTGAGTTTTGTAAACCCTAATTCATCTCCATACAGAGAACTAGTACTTGATTGAAAAGAGAACAAAAAATAAAGTGTACTTAGCACCCACGTATGTTGACGAAGAACAATAACAAAGAAAAGCTCCAAAGGTTGATTCATCTTCGAACAATAATTGATAACAATCTTCTTCAGGAGAGCCTCCCTCGGTTTGGATCTTCCACAACCTTCTCTTCCCACTTTGGCTCTCTTTCTTGTGAGTAGAATAGAGAATGAGACTAAGAGGCTGCAGGGACCCTAACCATGTATTTGTAACCCACACCAATAGATATGACATAATTAATTAAATCCATAAAAAATCCCAACAGTATGTTGAGAGGGATAATAGATTGATAATGTAAAAAGGTATAACTGATTTTTTTTACATATCAAAAAGCTAGAATTATTTGTAGGTAAATAAATAATTTCAGAATTAATCCAAATCTGATTTTTATGAATTTTTTTTTATTTTTAACGAATTTTTTAGATTGACAAAGTGAATTATTTATATGTATTGAACATGTCCTGGGCGTAGGCACATGGCATTTCTTGTTTTACTTTTAGGCTGTGTTTGATATATATTCTCGGAGTTGTGTTTGACGAATGCATTTTGAAATCCAAGTTTTTTCTTTATTTCTTTTCTCAATTCAAAGCATGGAACAAAAACTCGATCGAAACTTGTCGAAACCACCGAGTTAACTCGGTTTTCCAGGTTCCAAGACGAGTTCAAGGGGGATTTTATAAAATCCCTTGATTTGACCGGGTTTCGATCGTTTTGACCAGTTTCGACACATATGCCCATCAAAACTAGGGGAAACTTGACTCGAAACTAGGACAGACACTTAGTTATGTCTAATATTATTTAAGTAAATGGTTTTGTATTTGTATATCATTTACTTAAAATATTATTAATAAATAAGCAAACCTCCCCTATTTGAATCCAATAAAAATAGTTGAAAAATCAAATTCCAAAAGGAAAAAAAGTCAACCTTCCAATTCAAGAACAAAATCTGGATTTTCGACGGTAGGTGTAATTTTCAACTTTTTAATGCTGTGTTTTTTCTCAAATCTAAAAATTTCATAAATCTTAATATGGTAAAACATTACTAAAAACCAAAAGTGTGGTAAAATATTCATTTGTTTTGATGTCCAAAAAAATATTTTCATTCAGAGCGATTTTGAAAATATTCACACACACCAAATTCAGTTTGACTGGTACATAACTCCTTCAATATAAATCAGATTTAAGCAATCTTGGACTTATTGGAAAGCTATCAAAACAAAGCTTTCTAACAAATCCAAGATTGCTTAAATCTCATTTATATTGAAGGAGTTATGTTCCTGTCAAACCTTATTTGATACCATGTCCAAGGACAATATACAGTATCAAACTTGGATCAAAACCACAAGTAATATTTTTAGTGTTCTCTATGTGGAACTAATGCATGGATTGAGTTTAAAATATCAAAAATAGGCAGCACGACAAGAATCACGGCTAAAAAACAATTTCTGGGCCTCGAAACCAAGGTTCGAGTTAGCCTGGAGAAAATCCCAAGTTTCGACCGAGATATAGTCGAAATCGAGACGAACTCATTTTCTGGTTGGTCGAAACCCAAGTTTTAGAACCTTGCTTTAAAGTACATTCTAAAAAGCATACCAAATGCAGTCAAGCTTTCCATATCCATGGATTTTTTGGTGTGTGTTGTGTATGTCCGCCATTCCACGGTCCCAAAAGTCAGTTAATCTTTTGGGATTGGTGTGTGATTTGTGTGATTACACTTTCATCAAAAAAAAATATATATCCATGGATTTTGTGCGCTTTCTCCTAGTCTCCTAACCTTCCACATGATTTGTAATTAGTACAAATTTAAGATGAGGATGGAAGTGGTGCGCCCATATGGGTCACTGCATGTACCATGCAGTCACAATTGCATGGAGGGGTGGTTTAACTTGATCTGAACCAAAATGAGTTGGCTAGGCCAGGTCCCAGCTTCATTAATGGGTTCAGAATTTATTAATTCTCCAAGCCCGGCCCAGCCCGGTCTAATTTCTGGCCTGGTTGCGTTCAATCCTAAAAGGTGATTGGCACCTTCAATTTAAGTGAGCCTAATGATTTGGAATCACGTAAATGAGATTACTGGCCCCAAGTATTATGCAGTGTTTTAGGTCCTGATAAAATTCATTAATAAGTGATGAGTGGCCATGCATATTGGATTAACCATTCCATTGTTTTGGAATTTTTAGGAGAAATTATAATAGTAATAATAATAATTTCATTAATTAATTTTAAAAATATATGAACAAAAGTCTGGTTGTATATGCAGATCGATAAGGGTTTTCTGAGTTAACAGTCAATAGACCACGTAGTTGGAATCATTATTCTCAAAATTTATTGTACGAATGTTTGAAATACGGTTACACTAATGATATTGTGTCTAAAATACCCCCAAAAGAGAACCACCTAACCGTGACCGTGTGAACCATTTATTTGGATTGCTTAAAGAGAGGCCTCTATAAATGTAGTTGGGATCACCTGGAATTCACATTCTAAGGATAAACCCTATTTATATGAATTTAGCTCGTCTTCAGGGAGCCTAGCACGCCCAGGGTGCTGCCAGCCGTTGGGCTGTACCACACACATCCTTAGGCATCTGCTGGATGCCCCCTAGCAGCACCCTGGACGTTGAGCTCCCTGGAGACGATCCTGACCCTATTCATATTACTATTTGAATAGATTAAAACGGAAAAAAATCCTCTGCAATGCCTTATTCTTGCGGTGCATTGCAGTGCAGGCCTAAAAACTTGACATGTGGAAGTTGCGACATCCAACAGTGCCGAGTTCAAGAAGAAAAAAAAATAATTGTGCTGCATCGAGCTCGCACCATTGGATGAAACTTCTTCCACATATCAAGCTCTCAGGCCCGCATTGCAATGCATCGCAAGATACCTGCACTATAAAGGATTTTAATCCGACCAAAACACTACTTGAAGCTATCATCAAAAAAAACAAAAAAACACACTATTTGAAGCTTTTCCCCAAATGTTGAATGTGACATGCAAAACTGTCATATCGCAGTTGGGCTGGACTCAGTCTTTTGTGGAAATGTAACGGAGATCACGCTTATGTAGTAAGTTTCTTCTCATCACAACTCATCTTATTATAGGATGTAGGTTAAGAAAAAGTGTGGTCTACGCCAGCACTCCCAAGTGTCTATCTCTCTCCTCCTCAAAATAAGGGGGTAGAGGTGTCTTTTCATATGGGTAAGAGAGAGATAGACTCATCGGAATACTGGTGTAGGCCACACTCCCGGACAAATTTTTTTTTTTTTTTTTTTTGGATTGGTAAAGTTTGAGTGAAAATTTTAGCTGCATCAAATGAGGTCTAGCCTTGTGTAGTTGATACAACTGCCACTTGGGCACAGTTGGCCTTGTTGAGGCTGGACTTTGGAATTTTGGAAAGTTTTCTTTCACCCATGGTGAGGCGTGCATGGAACGAAGAAATCGGTCGATCCAATTGATTTCGGTTAAGCCTAATCGGGCTACCCCAATTCAAGGTCTTGCACCATGATCACCAATTTATGATCACCAATTTTATATTCGGGCCTACATAGGTCAGGTATGGACATGCTACACTTTTTTTTTTATGAGAAAAAGAAAATTTATAAAAAAAAAACCCCAAAAACTGAATTGTCAAATACAAAAGATAATTTGTTCATCTGGGCTTGTTTAGTCAGATTAGTAGACAGCGCCAAAATTAGGGGATCAACTATAATGGTAAAAACCACATCGGGACACAAAGTGTCAATCTTCAAAAGGTGGTCCAGCAAAGGCCATTGCCAAGAGGAATGAGTTGGAGATGGAAGAAGATCGGGGATTATTTGGTTCGAACACCATATTTCTTTCACCTTCAAGTCATGCTTCGCAGCATGCTCAAGCCCTACGAGAATTGCAAAGATTTCTGGTTCCAAAATACGATGAGACTTTAGCCAACCTACAGCAATGGAAATATACTCTCCTTCTAACAAAAAATAGTAGTCCATCCAGCCGTAGTTATGTTTGTGGCATGAGATCTTGCACAAATTAAAACAAAGAAATTGAAAATAGGTAAAGGGTTAACAGAAGTCACAGTTATCGCCTCTTCTACTGGAGATATACATCATGTAATGAAATGGAGAGGGGGGGGGGGGGGATAAACCTAAATCCCTAATCTAACGACCAATGTTCTCCAATGCTACAATTTGGTCGATGGATTACGAATTTTTATCCGCTGCTGTAACTGCAGTGCTGCTGTACGCATCGTGCGGCGCAGCAGTGGCCATGTGTGTGTGCACACATGGCTGCTGTTGCACCGCACGATGCGCACAGCAGCGGATAAAGGTCCATGGATTACCGGGTAATATTCAGGCTAAATTGTCTACAAATGGGATCCCACACCATATGCCTATAAATAGGCTTTAAACGGACTCATATTTTGTTTATTCTTTGCTCTTATACATTGAACAACTCAATCAATTTTAGAGTTCTGAACGCCCCGCTCACACACACAGGTTCAAAAAGACTAATGATTTGTTTATATTTAAATAACAGTTTTCGCACATCCCAGGCCCAGGCCCAGGCCCAGGGATCCATAGCGGCCCAGACACATCGCCTTGCATAATGTCCACCTTACCCCTGTCCGAGCGCTTTGCCCGAGCAGGGGTAAGGAGGACATTGCATGCAGCGATGTGTCTGGGTCGCTATGGCCGCTACGGGCAGCGCACCGTATAGAGGATCTGAATTGGGATCAATTGTGCTTGTTTCTGGGTGCCCATCGGTCTGTAGCTTGCGTAAGGAACGATTGAATATTAATTGGTTAGCGAACATGTTGGGTCGCTCTCAGTTTACTTTGGCTGGGCTCAATCGATCTAATCGGTGCAGGCTAGTAACTGACAGACACCCCTAATCTATCATCATCGTTACTTCCCTCCGAAATGCCCTACTATCCCAGCACCATCCAAATGCAATGGTGACCATCGCTGAGGGAATTCCTCCTTCACTGTGGCTTAAGTTAGGTCATTAGAATTTCTCTAATTAACATACACCAACCGGGCACTTGGTAGAACCCAAAACCAAATATATATGAATTCTTTTTCCTTTATTAATTTTTTGGGAGAAAGAACGCTATCCGGTTGTGCGCCTATGTGGCTCCCACACTTACACACACAAGACACCTTGCCTCCATGCAAAGGAAAAAATCCCAGGCGGTCAAGGTGTCTTGTGTGTCTAGGCGTGGGAACCATACAAGGCGCAGGACCAGGTAGCATTCTATTTTCTTATTTTTTTTAATAACTGTATATTAGTGTGGAGATAATAGTCACCGAATCATCTAGGGTTCACAAACCCCTATAGGGTTTTAATATTTTCACAAAACACCCTCGCAATAACCCTCTCCCAAGGGTGTCAATTGATTGGTCCGGGCCGGTTTCGGTTGGGCCTAATTGGTCCCCCTATTTTAGGATTCTACACCGTGACCAACCCGTTTAAGAAATCGGTCCTCGTAGACTAGGCATGGTCCCATTTATAAACAGTTGGTGGGGTACTGGTCTATAATCGGGTTTGTACTAAATATGCTAAAACGGACTCATGCTAAATAGGCTACAATTGGGCTATGCAAGTTTGGTCCATACAGCTCCTAATGAGATTCAATTCTTTGTGATGAAACAAGAACTTACTTGAGAGAATGTTCCTCACTAGGCTAATGGACATCCATAAGTAAATCTCAAATTTATTTGGAGCTCTAATACCTCAATCTCAATAGACATACATATAATGACATCTTTTTAATGAGAAAAAGAAAAAGGATATATTACTTCGAGGGCACATTTACATTAAGGTTATACACAAAATTGGACTTAGTGTTTAGGGCCTTATCAGCCCAGAAAATAAGCAGTTCTGTTAGATTGTAATGATCACATAGACAGAAGGACACTTCTTTAGAAATGTCCACCTCCTACCAAAAAAGATTCATGATTTCCAAAGGCCATTGAGATTGGGATGGAGATGGAAGAAGACTGGGCAAATTCTTGTGAGAGCACCAAACTTCTTTAATCTTCAACCCTAGCTTCACAGCAAGTTCTAATCCTGTAAGTAGTCCAAAAAGTCTTGGTTCCAAAAAATGAGTCGGATATAAAATCCATGCTACGATGAAAATAAGTTTTCCCTTCAGCAAAATGCATGATGCCCACCCCTGATGGTCCTATGCTCCTAGAGACGTGTCCTGCACATATCAACGCAGAAAAATGTGGAATAGGTAAAACAGGAAAAGACATGTCAAATTCATCATTTGTTACATCCAAGGCCGAAATTTGGGGGGGGGGGGGGAGATGTGCAAATCCTTCATCCAAAGTTCCACCTTCGTCATAACTAACTGAGGATTAGGCTTAGTAGATCTAAAAATAAAATAGTTTCTGGTTTCCTAAATAAAATAACAAGTAATAATGAAAACTGAAAAAAACCATATCAGGGAAGGCTTGTCAAGCTTGTAATTCATCAAAGTAGAAATGCAGAATTGTTCCAAGGAGGGATGACTGATAAACTCTGTTTTGAAGCCCAAAGGACCCGCTGCCCAAACATGTTTAACCCAATCACAGGCGAGGAAAATGTGCCAGTGAGTCTTAACACAAGTGCCACAGAAAGCACAAGTGCAATCGATCAGACTCCATTTCGAAATTGTATCCTTAACCGGAAGCCCTGCATGTAATACACGCCAGGAAAAATTTTGAATTTAGGATGCAAGTTAAGCTTCCAAAAAAACTTCCACCAAACGGAAGGAGCGAATTTTTGAATTGAAGGAAAGGTATGGCAAAAATTAGCCGCACGTTTCGTATTAAATTTACCATCTTTGGTTAAAGTGCACCACCAAGAGTCAAAAGAATTTGACAGGGTAATATTGACAATGTTGGGAGGACTGTAGGACTTGAAATTTGTAAAAGCTCCTCATTCCAACCAGAAGATCTAATAAAGTTGGAGACTTTTTCAGGAAACACTCTAGGAGAGCCATTTGGAAGGATAGTGAAATCAAGGATAGAAGGTATCCAACGATCGGTCTAAGAAAAGGTATCTTGGCCATTTCCAATTTTCTTAAGGGTAAAGGATCTCAACATTGGAATAATTCCACGAATGTTGTTCCAAGTCCAAGAACCCCTGATCAAATGAGTTTTTGAGTCGAAAAGAGAGGAATTAGGAAAGTATTTTGCTTTGAGAGTTTTGGCGCACAAGGAGTTATCATCAACAAGGAGTTTCCATCCAAGCTTGAGGAGTAAAGCCTGATTATAAACTTTGGCTTTCCTAAACCCAAGGCCCCCATTGGTTAAAGGTTGACACATGGTGTTCTAGGAAATGAGAGAAGATTTCTTATTACCCGATGAACCACCATTCTAAAAATTCAAACACATAGAATCAATATTTTTGCACACAGAAACAGGGAATGAAAAACAACTCATTAGGTACGAAGGAATAGATGCCAAAACAGATTTAATCAGCATCCTTCTTCCTACAAAAGATAAAAGATTAGCTTTCTAAGAATTCAGCCGATTTTTATATGTATGTATAGACATACAAATAATGGCATTTCAAACAATATAAATGGAATTGATTATGTGCTCCATTTATCTTTGGCCAATCAACTTCATAGTACAATAATATACAATTATTAATCATATGTTTTTATTTAGTCCATAGTCTTTTATTTATAGTTTACGTAATCCAAGATGATAAATTAGTCAAGGAGATTAAATTAGTATATTTGGGATAACATAGAAAATTTATGAGGTAATTGGGGTAAAACAAATGGTTTATAAACGGACTTAAATGTGTCGGGCTCTTTCGGACGTTGTCGGTCCTTCCCTTGTACAATGACCAATATGTTTAGCTTACGTGCCAGGCCTTAGCCCGACACATTTAGCTAACATGTCGGGCCAATTTTGAACTTTCATTAGTCAGGACAGATTGATCCTACCAATATGGGCTTAGAATTAACACCCTTATGGACATCTCCCGCCCATTCCACACCGGTGGCAGATGAATTCCCATTCACCGTGAGTAGAGGGAAACTCGATCCAATAGTAAAAGGTAAGTTTGAAATACCTTTAGATAGTTTTTGTGCTCTCCAAAATGATAGTGTGAATCAATCGGACTCTTCTTGACCCAACTTCATTAGATCGAACCCAGTATGCATGGAATCGGGTTTAATCAGAATCAGGTGCGATCTAATTCCAATTCGAATTTTAGAATCATTCAAACAAATGCATTCTCTTTCTTTCTCCTTCCTCAATACCTGCCATTGTCAATTTTACAAGTCCACGACATAAGTATTTTTCTAACATTGAAAATTGAACCTAGCCAGATGTCATTAGAATTTACTCGGAAATTCCCTTTTTTTAAATTACCAATTGGGAAAATAAATTATCATAAAGACATAAACAGGGATAAAAATTTATAGAATATATTACAAAAAAAAGTCCCAATACAACTATACAAAATACACAGCTATAGCAGCCTCGCCTCACACGCGTTTTTTTTTTTTTTTTTCTGTTAAAACTTAAAACAAAGAAAAGATTTTATAAACAAATCCATGAGTGAGCAACCTCGCTCCACACACGTTTCTTCTGATATGGCTGATTCAATACCGATTCCTCCTAAACACTGTGTCTTCATCTGATTTTGATCAGAATAAGTACCATGGTTTTAGTGCACGGTATCGATCACTCGTAAAATCAATATGGTTTTGACACAGATCGATGATATTGGATAAATTTATCCCTAATTTTCTTTAAAAAATAGGTTTTTTTATTTTTTATTTTTATTGTTTACCCCTTATTTGTACTATCCAATTCATCAATACAATATCGACACAATATCAAAATTAATGACTAGTAAAATCGATACGGGCGAGATAATACCGATACCTCAAACAATGGGAGTGACCGATCTGATTTGATTTTTAAATCACCATTTTGAATTATCAATCAAAATTATAATGAAGGAACAACTGGCAAAGGCGCCAATCACCCCCTCTTAAGGCATGCAACGAAGCAGGCGATCTCTCCCTTAAACACACACCACACACTAAAAAATACACAATCTGAAGCTGTAGACCTAACAACTTAACAACAAATCAACCTTTTTTGGATTGTCGAAACTTTGGATTCTCCTCAGCTTCCTTTTTTGTTTTTTTGGTTTGTTTGTTTGTTTTTTTTCTTTCTGTCTTGTTGTTGTACGTTTACTTGGACAAAATCTGTCGTCTTTCTGATGATTCGGTTTAAAAATAATGGGATAAAAAAAAGAAAAAGGATTTCTTCTGCTTTCTATGTGATAGAGAAGGCCACCTCCACCCACCCGAAACATCCTCAACTAATAATACAAGCGTTGGGGGTGCATCGACCTTCCTTCCCCAGTAAGTCTTTAACGCCTTTATTTCTTTATGGAAACTTTTTTTTGCTTTCTTTTAAGGTTTGTTTTGGTCATACTCAAAGTGCAACCACAT
This sequence comes from Telopea speciosissima, assembly GCF_018873765.1. Taxonomy (NCBI): domain Eukaryota; kingdom Viridiplantae; phylum Streptophyta; class Magnoliopsida; order Proteales; family Proteaceae; genus Telopea; species Telopea speciosissima. The sequence goes on from NC_057922.1 coordinate 53,006,609, forward strand.
TCCTTTTGCCCTCTTTTCTCATTGAAAGGTTCAAAGTATCGGTATTGGTATCGGCATCGATATCAGATTGATCATATTGATTAATTAAATTAATATACGATTGGTTTTTATTGGTATCGGCATTAGTGTTTGTATTGATAATGGTCAAGACTGATTCAAGTATTGATATCAATACCTAAGACATGGTCTTCCTTGTATCGTAGAAATAAGAAAAATATTACAAATTATACTTTGTGTTGGACAAAAAAATACGCATGAGAATATGGTGTACACACTCCCTTGGAGGTGCTCTCTCTTTTTCTCTCACCATTGATGTTGACCTTGTATACACGGAAACTTCTCTCTTCCTTTAGACGTACAAGGAAGCAGTGTGTGAATCCGTCTCCCATTTTCTTAATATCAAAGCAATCAAAGATTCAAAACTAAATAATAGAAAATGACAAAGTTTTCCTTCATCCATAAAGGACAGTTCACCCACCATCCTAGGATTTCACAAATCCCTCCTAGGGTTTTAGTATGTTCCAAAATACCCTCTCGATATCCATTCTTGCCCTCTCCCACCCCTTGGGTGAAGGGAAACTCGATCCTATAGAAAAAGGAGAAAGATCCCGATGACAATAGTGGGGATTCCTTCCCACATCCTTTCACATAATGAGCTAGCCATAGACCCTACATTGATATTCTCTCTTCATACAAAATGTGTTTACCAATATAATGAATCGGTTTCCTATCCAAACTCTTAGATATTTGTCTTTGTCTTTGTATTGGTATTGGCCATATTGGACTAGATCTGATTATTTTACCACTCAAGATACTGATATCAATGCCATTGTATCAATATCATTTCGGGTTCAGGTATTGAATGAAATTTTGCTACTACACCTATAGTAGGAACTTTTCCTGCTATAAGATTGGCAGCCAAGAAAATGGGATCTTGAAAGATATTTTAGAAAATAAAATACTAAAACCTAAGAGGGTATTTATGAACCCAACGGGAAAGTGAATTATTTCATTTCCTTAGCTGCCAAACCTTACAGCAGTAAAATTTTTTACTTACAAGAGTGGACTACCTCGCCCCGGATATACTAACAAGAGCATATTTAAAATAAAACGACCGATTCAATAGCATAAAACAATGTTCCCCGAAGGTTCCACGGTCCCCCCCATTCCTAATCCTTCTCTCTCTCTCTCTGTCCATAAACTCACCAAATCCATGCCTCTTTCTCTCTCTCTCACCGCGTACCCAACTCCACACTCCACGTCTCCATCCAAAATAAATAATAATAAAAAAGAAAAACCTCCACACTCCCATGTGGAGCGTGAATGTGTGCAAGTAGTATAAATATATAAGTAGAATAACAGCCATTATCATATCTGGAATTCAACATCATCAAATAGCTTATTAAGCTCTATATCAGAGTTTCAAATTAACTTCTTCTGCAATCAATCTTCTTCCATAACCCATCTAGTAAAGGAAGTTACTTTTCTTGAGTGTCTGAAAGAAGAAGAAGAGAAGAGATGGGTAAGAAGAAAACGGGTTTTGGGCGTAGAGCATGGAAACTACTACGGCTAGCATTTTTGTGGGGGAGGAAAGGTGGGGTATTCAGAAGTAGGGTGATGATGGATCTCCGACTCCTCACAAGCAACATAAAGCAGGGCCTCCTCCGCCACAACAACAACTACCCTTATTCCCCTGATCGCATTCATAACAGGGAACGCCAATTCTCCTTCGATGACACCCCAATCTTTCATTTCAAGATGCAACGCCCTGCTTCCATGAGATTCCGTATTCCCTGTCTCAACCCTCCTTCCGTCGATTTCGATTTCGATTTCGATGACGATCTCCTATACAACAACAACAACAACAACCAATTCGACAATGGTAGAAAGAGTTTCTTGATCAGTGGTAAAGAAGAGGAAGATTTTGATGATTGTGATTCTAGAAACGATAGACGAAGGAGTTCTGCAGTGGTCTCGTGCCAGGAAGAACTAATTGAAGAAGACGAAGAAGAAGGAGGAGAGATAGATATAAGAGCAGAGGAGTTCATTGCCAAGTTCTACGAGCAAATGAAGCTGCAGAGACAAATTTCGTATATCCAATACAACGATATGCTTAACAGAGGGACAAATTGATGTGCGAATGAGACTGCAGCGCTACTTCTTACACAAGAAGTCATACTATGCAGAATATGTTTTTGGGGGTTTCCTGTTTGTAGATTTTAGGTTTATTCCCTTTGAATTCTTTCATTCTTTTTGTAAAAGAAATAGAAAAACAAGTGTGCGTTCCGTCGATGTTGTAAATATTGAAAGGAGGGCTTATGATTGGAATAATATTGTTAAAGTGTTCTCCCTCTTTTGAAAACTCTGGTTTGTATTCGAATAGGTAATGGTAGAAGTGTAGAACAACTAGTATTTGGAATGAACTCTAGATTCCAGGGTTTGTCTCTTCCACTCACAATTCAGGAGACCTGTATTCATAATGAAATCCACTCTGTTGTTGCAGATCTGTTTTGTGGTTCTCAGTGGAATGTTAGATTTGTTGATAGTCTTAGCCCAGCTTATATTGCATCTACTATTGTTAACTTTTTACATTGTGGTATGAAATTTGAAGAGATCTAACTTAGGTATTGGAAAGTCCCTCGTCGGAGAAGATCGACTCTCTTTTGTTTAATCTGTTCTTCTCTACATATAATTCTCCCGGAAGATCCCCGATGGTTTTTTGAAGCAATACTAAGGTTTACAAACCTACAGGTTTTTAGTATTTTTCCAAAATACCCTAATAATACACTCTCCTGCCCATCCCACACCTGTGGCAAATGGATTACCATTCCCTGGGGGTGGAGGGAAACTTGAAATCCAATTATTGAAGTACTTTTAAATACTTTTTGTGCTCACGAAAATGGAAGAAGACTAAACTTAACTAAGTTGAACCCAGTATGCATAGAATCCGGTTTAATCAGAATCAAGTTGGGTCCAATTCCAATGCGAGTTTTAAATCCATTACAGGAAATGCATTCCCTCTCTTTCTCTTTCCTCATTTCTTGCGATTGTCAATTTTACAAGTCCACGACATATATATTTTATGACATTAAAAATTGAACCTTGATGTCATTAGAATTTACTCGGAAATTCCCTTTTCTTCTAAACAATTGGGCAAATAAATTATCATAAATAGAAAAAAATAAAAATAAAACAGCCCCAATACAACTATTACACTATGCACAGCTACAACAGCCTCGCCCCACACACGTTTTTTTTTTGTTAAAACAAAGAAAAAATTTTATTCACTAAGGTTATGTTTGGACGCTAAGAAAAAAATTAAAAAAAAAAAACCATTGAATTTGAAGAGAGATAGATGCATAAATCAATCATTATGTTATCATATTTGTTGTCTTATTATGTGTTTTTCTTTTCTTAACTTCCAAACATAGCCTCAGAATATAACAAATGTATAATGTTATCAGCGAAGCAACCTAACGTACATCCATTTCTTCAATTTTTAGAAAACCAACAGGGTTTAAAGTTAAGAAATCAGAATCTGAATTAGTCTAGGCTGATTTCGATTTGGTCACATGAGAATAAAATAGGAGTAACCCTGGCAATGGATTTGGTCCACGGTATTGGTGATGGTATCGATCGTCATCTATATCGATATGAATTGGTTTGATTCCAATCAAAACACATTTTTGTTTCATTAAAAATTTACATTCATACTGTAGCAATCTATATCAGTTTTGTATTTGTATTGGTAATGATCATGGTAGATATCGATAAGAATTTAAATGGTCTTGATATGTGTTGGTCATATCGACTTGATTCCAAATCAAAACAACAATTTTTTCATTAAAAAAAACTACATCATGCCAGATTAGTTAATCCATATGAGTTAAGTATCGGTATCTGTCACAATCGACACTGATGATGCAATACCAATTCCTAAAACCATGGTTTCGTCCGATTCTGATCAAAATGACTCTGATTCGAGTTTTAAACTTCCACTCTGATCTGTCAATCACAATTAGTATTAAGGAACAAATGGCAAAGCAACAATTAGCCCCTCCAAGGCGAGTTCGATTCACGTTCACGTACACGTACATGAACATACGAGAACGATTCACAACTGTTTATATGAGATCCATCCTATGGAATCCACATGGATTCCATCGGAACGGATGTGAGCCGTTTTCGTACGCTCGCCTACTTGAACGTGAGCCCAACTCCTCTAAGGCATGAAGAAAGGCAACCTCTCTCAGAAGAAAAAAAAAAACAAGCTTTGGATTCTTCTTTTTCTCTTTCTGTCTTGTTGTTGTACGGTTGTATGAATGGTATCACTGACCACAAACAAAAAGAAAGAACGTTTACTTGGACAAAGTCTTTCGTAGAACCGCAAAAGCCGCCTCCCTCCCACCCACCCCAATAATAGGGTGGGCCCGTCCTTCCTTTCCCTATTAGGTTTTAACGCCTTTATTTCTAATGTAGGATTCTCTCCAATTTATCAAAAAAACAAGGATTCTCTCCAATGGGACGCGCGTCCAATAAGCGTTGAATGAGTATCCTTTTCTTATTTTTGAGATTTTGCTTTGTTTTTATTTTTTATTTTTTATGAAACATTTTGCTTTGGTTATGTGGAAAGTTTATACATATATTGGTTTTGCCCTCTTTCTCACAGATTGGGAGGTCTTTTACGGTTCAGGTTATTGGTTTTTGTATCATTATCGGTATTAATATCGAATCGATCAATATACCTATCGTAGTATATCTAAAACTAATACAATACCAATGTCATCGAAGTGGTATCAATACAAAGTAGGATAAACTGGTCTAAAGAATCTAGGTATCATTTTTTTGAGAGGCAAAATGGTTTGATTCTATTTGATACGGTATTACGGTTGATTCTTATTAGTATCAGTATGAATATTACTATTGGTATTGATAATGGTCGAGACTTATATGGGTACCCCCAATACCAATACCTAAGACCATAGTCTTTTTTGTATCATAGAGATAAAAAATAGTATTACATAATTATACTTTATTTTATTTGATCCCTCATAATGACAAAAGTATTCATATATTTTCTTTGAGAAAAAGGTATAGTAGTCATACGAACACAGTGTACATACTTCCTCAAGTCTCTTTCTCTCTCTCTCTCTCTCCACCCAAACTCCTCTCTCCCCTCTAGATGTACAAGGAAAGAGTGTCTTATTTCGTCTCCCATTTTCGTAACAGCAAAGCAATCAAAGATTCGAACTAGATATATAGAAAAGGGAAACAGATCCCCATGACATAGTAGGAATTCTTTCCTATGCCCTTTCACATAATGAGCCATAGACTACATTGATGTTGTCTCTTCATACAAACTGTCAGTACCTATAGAATGAATTGATATCCTATCCAAGCTCTTAGATTTCGATCTTGGTATTAATATCAGTGTTGACTATATTGGGCTAGATCGGATCATTGAAGGCTACTGTATCAATATCATATCGGGTTCAACTATTAGCAATATCGATACCTTGAAGGCTTGAACCATGCTCTGTCCCGTCATTGGTGCAGTTTACACGGTGGGAAGCTTCACCCCATAGAAAATAACACGAGCATATTTGAAAATAGATAGGGAAGTAGTTTTTTGTCAGATCCCGAGTCTACGTCTCTCCTCTCCATAAGAAAATAATATGGAGAGGAAAGACATAGACTCATTGGAGTGTTTGCACTGACTAGACTCCCAGATAGAATTCTTTTTCTCTTAAAAATAAAACCGCTAATTCGATAGCATAAAACCATGTTCCTCGGGAGACTAACAGCATTGCTGATTCCCTTGCGCAAAGGGCCTTGTCTTGTCCATGTGAAACAATCTGACCCAATTTCACTCCCTGCTTTCAAAATATCTGTGATTTGGATGCCTCGGCTGTAACACGTTCACTTCAATAAATTTTTGAGTTACCAAAAACAAAACCATGTTCGTCAAGGTTCCACGGTCTCGCTGTCCCTATTCCCTACTCACACCAAACCCAAGCCTCCCTCTCTCTCTCTCTCTCTCTCTCTCTCTCTCTCCGCGTTTTCAATTAAAAAAAGGGCCCCTTAAAAAAAGAAAAACCCAAAAAAGTCCACACCGCTTCTGGAGAGTGTTTGTTTGGAGTGCACGAACTATAAATATGTATATAAGTAGAATAACAGCCACTATCATCTGTACCTCCTCAGCATCATCAACTAGCTTAAGCTCCATCAGAATTTCAAACTTCTTCCATAACCCCCCATCTCTATACTTGGAGTGGACAACCAGCTACAACAACTAGTAAAGAAAGTAGTTACTTTTCTTGAGTGTGAGTACTGTCTGAGAAGAAGAAGAAGAAGAAGAGAGATGGGATTGGGGAAGAAGAAGAAAACGGGTTTTGGGCGTAGAACATGGAACCTACTTCGGCTAGCATTTTTGTGGGGGAGGAAAGGTGGGGTATTCAGAAGTAGGGTGATGATGGATCTCCGCCCCCTCACAAGCAACATAAAGCAGGGCCTCCTCCGCCACAACAACTACCGTTCCCCGGATCGCATCCATTACAGGGAGCGCCAGTTCTCCTTCGACGACACCCCAATCTTTCAATTCAAGATGCAATGCCCTGCTTCCATGAGATTTCGCATTCCCTGTCTCAACCTTCCTTCTGTTGATTTCGATTTTGATGACGATCTCCTGTTCAACAACAACAACAACAACCAATACGACAATGGTAGAAAGAGTTTCTTACTCAATAGTAAAAAAGAGGAAGACGATGGACGGAGGAGCTCTTCAATGGTCTCGTGCAGGGAAGAACTATTTGAAGATGACGAAGAAGAAGAAGAAGAAGAAGAAGGAGGAGGAGGAGGAGGAGAGATTGATATAAGAGCGGAGGAGTTCATTGCCAAGTTCTACGAGCAAATGAAGCTGCAGAGACAAATTTCGTATATCCACTACAACGACATGCTTAACAGAGGCACAAATTGATGCGCGAATGAGACTGCTACACTACTTCGTACACAAGAAGTCATACAAAATATGTTTTTGGGGGTTTCTTGTTTGTTGATTTTAGGTTTGTTCCCCTTCCCTTTGAATGAAAAAGAAGAAGAAAAAAAAAAAAAACAGAGGCGTGTTCCCACCGGCGATGTTGTAAATAGTGAAATGAGGGCTTCTGATTGGAGTAGTATGGGGCTAGTGTTCTCCCTCTTTTGAGACTTAGTCTCAGTTTGTATTTGAATCGGTAATGGTGGAACTTCTAGTATTTGGAATGAACCCTGGATTCGAGGATTGCTCTCTAGCTTCCACTGTTCTGGAGACTTGTATGTTCGTAATGAAGTCTACTCTGTTGTTGCAGATCTGTTTTTTTTTGTTCTCTGTGCAATGTTAGTTTTGTTCATAGTTTTTTCCCAGCTTGAATTGAATTGAGAGGATAAAGATCCGAATTGCATTCACTATTGTTAAAATAATGCCTTTAATGCATATCAACAATAGTGAAATGTTTTTTTTTTTTGTCCTTATCCAAAATTTGGTATATTAACCACAAAATTTGTTGCCACTCGTGTGAATAGTGGTTTGAGGGATAATAGGGGTATTATGCTTTCTTGTGAAGTTCGGCATTGGTGGTCTTTCTTTTGGATGTTGGGTATTCATTCAAAAAACAAAAACAAAAACAAAAACAAAAAATAAAAAAATAAAATTTTGTTGGAGACTTTTTCATATGATGCATGCTCTCATAGAGAGAAAAATAGAATCCAATTGCAGAGAATTCATCATATATCAATTGAACTAGCCCAATTGGCTTCTGTACATTATAATTCATCATATCTCATTTGCTGCGTTGTTAACCAATGTAGGACTGTATATACATACAATGGATGTGTACACCATTGATTATCATTTTTATGGGTGTGTCAAATAGAAATTGGTAGATCCAAACAAGTATGGGTACCTAGACATGGTGTATGACGCCTACAGTACAGTCCTCAATCATATCCCTGATGGATGAAATGTTTGATTTGCAATTAAATGTGTATTCCCCGGTGAGATTGATGAGATGGAGGTGAGGGGTGATGCTGTTGTGATGAAGCTGTTTGTTATTCATGAACAAGTAATTCCTGAAGGGGATTTGGTTGTAATGTTGATAGTGTTGTTGATGTTATTAGGAGTGTTAGGCCCAGTAGGGTCGCTAAGAATATTGTCAGGAGGAGGGGTAGGGCCGTTGGTAGGGCTTCTAGTTATGCTACTGTAAGGGCTGATAGTGTGAGTGTTTCCATTGCATGTAGAAGTAGTAGAGGTTTTGATGATCATGTAAGAGTTACCAGTAGGTGTACGTGTAAGGGCTACCATTAGGAGTGCTGTAAGTAAATGTTAGGGGAAGAAGGGATGTGGGGGCAGCTACTAAAACTGCTGCTAGTGTTAAAGATTTTCAATCTTGTGAAGCCAGTGAAGATGAGGTATGAAGAGACCACAGTGAGATATGCACGTCTTCGGTCACAGGTAAGAGTTTCAAAATGGATTGGGTGAGTTGCAGGTACAATGTTTCAAAATGAGAATAAAGCTCTAACGGTTATTAAGGGATCGGATTGGTTGTGTAATAGGGAAGGGGTAAAATAGACTTTTTACATTTCAAGTTTAACATCGTCAACCAAAAGAGTGACGATTGCATCCATATAATTTAATCTCAGAAAAAAAAAAAAAAAAAAATGAAACCGATCCGTAGAGATAACAACTTTACAACAAATCCACAGCTTGTCTCTTCGAAAATACTCCAGCAGTCCATTTCCCACCTCCCCTAGGTTGTGGAAATTTTTCCTTAATTTAAAAAAAAAAAAAAAAGCTTTAGATTCTCCTTTTCTGTCTTCTTGTTGTACGGTTGTATAAATGGAATCACGGAGCATAAACAAAAAGAGAGTACGTCTACTTGGACAAAGTCTCCCGTCTTTGTGATGATTCGGTTCAAATAATGGAAGTATTATAGGTTTTCTTTTTTTTTTTTTTTATTTATTTATTTTAATTTTTGTATCTGAGACAGAGAGACAACCGCGAAAGCCAGCTCCCAGTCTCCCACCGACCCACCCAAAACATCCCCAGCTAATATAGCGTTTATTTCATGTTGCTGGTGGGGCCTCGCCCTTCCTTCCCCTATAAGTCTTTAACGCCTTCTTTTCTTTATAGAAACTTTTTATTTTTTCTTTTGAGGTTTGTTTTGGTTACATTGAAGGTGTAATCATATTACTCTTGCCTTTTTCTCATTGAATAGATCTTTTACGGTTTAAGGTATTGGTATTAGTATTGGTATTGGTATTGGTATTTGAGGGGTAAGATGGTCTTATCATGTTTGATATGGTTGGTATTTGAGGGGCAAGATGGTCTTATCTTGTTTGATATGGTCGATTATTATTAGTATTAATGTTAGTATTGGTATTGATAGTGGTCGAGATTGATTCAGGTACTGATATCAATACCTAAGACCATGGTCTTCCTTGTATCGTAGAAATAAAATAAAAAAAAAAAATTTGTGTTATATTATTATACTTTAGATGTTTGATTCACATGTTACAAGAATATTTATATATTTTCTTAGGAAAAAAAGTGAGCATGCAAACACGGTGTACACACTCCCTCAGAGTCTCTCTGTCTCTCTGTCTCTCTCCATTGACGTAATAGAAACTCCTTCGCACACCCATTTACATAATGAGCCATAGAGCCTACGTCGATATTCTATATCTTCATATGTGAATACTTATAAAATGATTCAGGCTCTTAGGCATCCATCTTGATATCGATATTGACTGTATTGGGTTAGATCGGATTGTTTTGCTACTCAAAATCCCGATAGCAATATACGGTAACAATAAAACTTACATGATATATCGAAACCGATACCTTGAACCATGCTCTCCTGTTCTCTCATTGGTGCCCTTGATAAGGGTGGAGCAGATAAAGGTCCGTGGAAAACCTCGCCGAATAGAAAATATAACAAGAGCAAACTTAAAAATAAAACGGCTCCCGAAGGTTCCACGGTCCCCCATATCCACGCCTCTCTCTCTCTCTCTCTCTCTCTCTCTCCGCGTATCCACCTTTACACTCCATCTAGACTCTAGAGCGTGTTTGTGTGCAAGTACTATAAATATATAAGTAGAATAACAGCCATTAACATCTGTACCTCTGCATCATCGCTTAATTAAGCTCCATATAAGAGTTTCAAACTTTTGAAATCAATCTTCTTCAATTACCCATCACTTTACTTGGAGTGGACAACCAGTCAACTAGTACAGGAAGTTACTTAATTTTCTTGAGTGTCTGAAAGAAGAAGAAGAAGAAGAGAAGAGATGGGGAAGAAGAAAACGGGTTTTGGGCGTAGAGCATGGAACCTACTGCGGCTAGCATTTTTGTGGGGGAGGAAAGGTGGGTTATTCAGAAGTAGGCTGATGATGGATCTCAGACTCCTAACAAGCAACATAAAGCAGGGCCTCCTCCGCCACAACAACTACTACCCTTATTCCCCTGATCGCATCCATTACAGGGAACGCCAATTCTCCTTCGATGACACCCCAATCTTTCATTTCAAGATGCAACGCCCTTCTTCCGTGAGATTCCGCATTCCCTGTCTCAACCCTCCTTCCGTCGATTTCGATTTCGATTTCGATTTCGATGACGATCTCCTGTTCAACAACAACAACCAATCTGACAATGGTAGAAAGAGTTTCTTGCTCAGTGGTAAAGAAGAGGAAGAAGATTTCGAGGATTTTGATTCTGGAGACGATGGACGGAGGAGTTCTGCAGTGATATCGTGCCGGGAAGAACTATTGGAAGATGATGACCAAGAAGAAGGAGGAGGAGGAGGAGAGATTGATATAAAAGCGGAGGAGTTCATTGCCAAGTTCTACGAGCAAATGAAGCTGCAGAGACAAATTTCCTATATCCAGTACAACGATATGCTTAACAGAGGGACAAATTGATTGATTGATTGATGTGCGAATGGTCGAGATTGGTACGCTACTACTTCTTCCTACACAAGAAGTCTTACAGATTATGTTTTTGGAAACCGGGTTTCCAGTTTGTTTATTTTATTCCCTTTGAATTCTTTCATTCTTTCTGTAAAAGAATAACAATCTGTGTTGCGGCGATGTTGTAAATACTGAAATTAGGGCTTCCGATTGGGATTTGAGATTCTTAGGAGCTTTTGATTGAGTTTTTATAACTTAGATTTCTAGAATTAAGATACTTCCTTCACAAGTCCAGATGGTACATTGTGACTTTTTAATTTCTCTATCTTGATAGCCCATGCTTGAAGATTGAAGCCCAGCTAGAAAAGGCAAGTGCCATATATCCCCATTGATCCAGCTCCAACTCTTCTCAGAGTCTAGATTAGGTTGGGGATTTTCAAGTTTGAACCAGAGGAATCCAACACCAATAAAACTTTAAGAGAAGACCTCTCAGGCCTCTTCCAAGCGGTTTCCCTCCGAGATTGGTAAACCCATTTAGCTTTGCAGTTCAAAATTTGCCTTGAAACTCCAATAAAAAATGATCATTCTGGAAAATGAAAATCCGAAAATGAACTAGTGTTAGCTTTGCAGTTCAAAACTTGCACCCCTATGAAATGACCAAACCCCCCATGTTTTGGCTGGGTTGGATGCCTGGATCCTCCAGCTCCCGCCACGTCTGGAGAAGAGCCAAATCCCTCAAAACATAAGTTGTCAAGGTATTGCCTAAGAATCCAGGTGCCTTGGTCGCCTAGGTGGGCGATTTATCGCCTTGCATCCAGATCTTTTCCAACGCCTTGGATCACCTAGATGCTGTGACAACTATGGTTTAGCAGGGAAATAGCAAATCAATAGGAATAAGATCCATAAGACGCAAGAGGCCGGAAGACGGAGAAGGCAAGTGTAGGTCATCATATCAGCTGGTATAACCTATTGAGTGTGCCAAACATAGGCAAATTGAGGGAAGGGCAAGTCTGTTGTCTCTTTTGATCTTTGATGGTTTTATGGGCTTGTGCTGGTAGGGTCATTATTTCTGACCTTGGTGTTTCAAGCGATAATGTTGGTCGATAGGTTGTTCTAGTTGTTGGGAACGAATGCGAACCCGCAACGAAGAAATCAAACAATAACACACATACAACACAAGAAATTGAACATGGTTCAACATGAATGCCTACATCTATTCAAGTGAACAAAAAAAAATTCTACACTCTCCACCTCACAATATGATCTCCTTTGCTTTCTAAGGTTTTCCCACAAAGAAAATATATAGGAAACCTTGAAAACCCTAATTCCCACACAATTACAATTTTGTCCATGTACATATAATAGACCCAAAATCCAATAATCTCTACCTTGGCTTGAAGATTTTGCAAGCCATGAAGAAAACTAGTGTTAATGTCAATTATTAAAACTCCACCATTGTATCTACATGTTCTTCTTACCCAATTAGCAAGGCCCGTACTCTAACCCGGGGTGCCCCGCACAGTCCACTACTGCACATTGCGATGTGACTCCACCTCTTCTACCTTTGCAATCCGATCGGAGAAATTACTGCCTCTCATAAGATCCGAAATGAAGGAGACCTGCTTCTTTCCAAACCTGCATGTGTTCACTACCTAAATTGTGTACAATCCTTATCATCCATCTATACTTCTTGCTTAAGTTTTAACGATAGCTCCACTTGTTTCAACACTTCTTGCAAAGTTGTATAGATTCCCAATCAAAGTTCACACAATTGCATCAATCATGTGAACCCATACAATCCAAATTCCAATAGTCTTACTTTTAGCAATGTTTACCATTTTGACTATACCACTATCACTTGTATGACATGTAGCAAATTGATCCCTTACTGAACACAAATGAAATAGACAATCAGAATCTAAAATCCAATCTGAACCTTTTGCATGATGAAGAAGTGAGGAAGATATCTCCATCACTCTATGATTCTTCCACGACAACAACATTAAATGGTTTATCTCCATTCTCCTTCCTGTCCTCTTTCTCCTTTTTATCCTCATTATGTCTTGGACAATACTCTTTAAATGACCTTCCTTGGTGCAATAATAACAAGTTATTTTGCAATTTTTTCGACTTGGAGCGACCTTTGTACTTGTCAGACTCCACTTATCTCTCATTTAATCTGCCTCTACCTTGACCACCACCTATAACCAAGGTAATACCTTCCTCTAACACCTCCTCACCGTTATTTTTTTCGTTGTGGCTCATTCATCTAATAAAAGATAACTTCATCAAATTTAAAAGAATCTTTAAGTAGTATAATCATAATATGATCAAATGAAGGAGGTAGTGAAACCAATAGGTGAAGTGTCTCAGCCTCCTCTTCAATCTTAACATCGAGAGCGACAATTCTATCAGTATCTTGTTGAAGTCATCCAAGTGTACCTCAAATTCTGTTCACTTTGACAACCAAAAGCCATATAAATGTTTATCAAAAATAAAAGGTTTGTTAATGACCTAGACATGTATTTGCTCTTTGGCTTTGCCCAGACTTCCTCTAGATGGGCAACCCGATGATCTCAAGAAAATGTTATTAGTAAGATACAACTCGTGCTATTCGCTAAGATCCCTCAACTCGAGCTAGTATCTTCCGCCATATTCTACGGCTTGTCTAACTTATTGAGAGCCTTGATAGTCTCCCCATGCGTAAGGATATTCTTCACTCGTTATTGCCACAAGGTGAAGTCATTATGGCCATTAAAGGGTTCTATGGAGAAGATTAACCCTTCAATGCTATCTGATTGACTCGATCTTTGTCCTTTGTGCCTATCATCAATTTCAATGAACCTGATCATCGTTGATCTTTGCACTAACCTGCATAATCTATACCAACGACGTGGAATCTACTCGATTCACACCATTCATTGTGTCCACAACGCTACAAAACCTTGGGATATTTTTTTTCTTTCTTTCCGTAACTCCCTGCTCTCCCTTGAGTTGGGTGAAACACCACCCACCTTCTTCAACTCCCCTTTCAACGTGAGATTCTTGATCATAGGGCTTCGTGCAGCCCGCACTTCTTTTTTTATTTCAGTCTCTCTCGCTTATCTTCCTGAGTTGTTTTCAAGAATGCCTCATGCTTGATGAGGTGACTTTGTTTTCTTTCGCAAGAAAATCAAGGTAGGAATTATTGCAATGTCTACTCTTCTTCCTGCATGATTCTTGCATACTGTCTGTTCTCTAAATCTTCTCTAAATCTTAACGCATCACCTGCAACGATTTGTCAAACTTTGCATTGATACTATTTGTTAGAAATGAACGCACAACCACAATCTATCAAAAAAAAAAAAAAAAATGCACATCATGCAAAAGAAAGCAAACAAACAATTACACACAACACAAAGAATTTAATTAATGTGGTTCGACATGAATGCTTACATCCACCTAAGAGAATCAAAAACTTTTTTCACTAACCACAAGAAAAAAAAAAAAAAAAAAAAAAAAAAGCACTACACCACTCTCTACATTGATGTGATTTCCCTTTCTTGTGTCTAGGGTTTTTCCCCACAAAAATATATAAAAAATCTTATAAACTTTAATCCCCGTAAAATAATAATTTTATCCTTGTACATTAATGGACCCAAAACCCAACTCAAACACATACATGCAAGCCCAATAATAATTATATAAAACACTAAAGAAACCAAGATATAGGAACCCAACAATATTAGCCTCTACATGTGGTTAAGGTTTCTTTTTTCTCTTCCCTTCTCATGTTTCCTCGTGGTTTCATATCACTTGTTGACTTCAAGTTCAATGAATTTGACATTTTTTTTTTTAGTGACTGATAGCAGTGCGACCGATATTTTCATTAAGCCCAATGTTAAAAGCAACGCTTAAATCTCAATCGTTGAAATTTTTACTTTTTAATCGTAGCCGTTGAATAAAAAAAGCTATCAACCTGCTCACCGTGATAGCAGGTTTCTTCTTTTTCCTATTCTTCTTTGTTGTAGGAAAGTGCTTCAGTTGACACGAAACCCTACTTGGTTTAGGGGAGTGCTTCAGGTGATCGTTTATTTTTTGGGCATTCTCCTCTCTACAGCCATTTGTTTCGCCGTCGTCGTAGTCGTCTTTGGTTCGGTATCCCTGATTGAACCAGAAGCTTCCGTGGAGAAAGTCGTCGTCGTCTTTGGTTTGGTATCTCCTTGAACCTGAAGCTTCCGTGGAGACAACTAGCACAGTTGGAAGAGGAAACCCTGAAATCTGAGAGTAAAGAAATGGGTTTCGAGATGAGTAGAATTAAAACCGTATCTTTTTCTTCACGGTTTCGCCTGATGTCTTATATTCATCAGATCTGTTCTCGTGGCTTATTTTTAATTGCACACGGGATGAAGATCCGAATTATGAGATAGAAAGTAATGGGAAAGCTCTTCAGTTAGATGTTCTTAGATTTTAGGGGTTAAGCTAGTAGCAATGGCGGTCATTACTCGTGAATTTGGGTTTGGTGTTTTTTATTTTTATTTTTTTTATTTTGTAAATTGATTCTCTCTGGGTTTGCAGAGAATAGGTTTACAGGGGAAGAGAAAGATTTATAGGGGAGTGCTTCAAGGAGATGGGTTTTGGGTTGCAGGGGGTGGTTCTTTTTTCTTTTTTCCTTTTTTTTTTTTTTTTTTTTTTGTTGTGTAAATCGATTCTCTCTGGGTTTGTAGAGAATAGATTTACAGGGGGAGAGAGAGATTTACAGGGGATTGCTTCAAGGAGATGTGTTTTGGGTTGCAAGTGGTGGCTCCTTGGTTGTCTCTGGGGATGGGAAACGTTCACCGATCTTTTTGAGGGAAGACGGAGTGAGGTCAGTTGCCAAAGAAGAAGAAGAAAGGTTGAAGGTTGAAAACTTTTATATTGTCAATGGTTGAGATTTAAGATTGTTTAATCAACGGTTTAGATTAGAATGTTGCATTTAACGTTGTGTTTAAAGGTCGTGCTGCGACCTCTTTCCCTATTTTTTTAATGAAACTTTGTTCACTTTTATCACCGGAGAAATTTGGATAATTTTCTATCGATACCTAGAGGCTAGAGGAGGAAAGGACGTGATGATTAGAATCGGAGTAATTAAAGTTGGCATTCATCCTCCTAAAGGATTCATTTTTTTCACGTTTTACGATCATGGTTCTAAGTATTGTATCATTCTTATTGGGTGATATTAATTGGTTTTACTAGTCGTTGATATCGATATCGTGTTGATACTGTATCGATAGCATAATATGGACAAGGGATAAAATGATCAAAAAACTTGCTTTTTAAAGAAATTTAAGGGTATTTTTGTCTGATACAGTTAGATCTAGGCAATACTATATCGGTATCGTATCGATTTTGCTAGTTGCCAATATCCGTTTAAATACCATGCTTACGATCAAGTTCCATAAGCCTTATTCTGCATATGATTAACTGCAGGCCTTCGATGAGAGCTAAATCCATGGTTGTATGTAGACTTAACTTGACAACAAATTAACAGCTAGTCTCTTCAAGACGACTAGCTCTGGTCCTCTTAACATCCAAACCCTCACCCTCTCATAGATGGAAACTTCTCTTTTTTATAAAAGCAAGCTTTGGATTCTCCTTTTTTTGTGTCTCTCTATCTGTCTTCTTGCTGTACGGTTGCATGAATGGAATCATGGAACAAGAAGAAACATAAAAATAGGGGTGTCAATAAAGCCCGGCTGGCCCGAACCCGCCCTGAGCCCAGCCTGGGCCCGACCCTGATTTTTTGACCCTGAGGACGGGTTTGGGTTTAGTTATAGTCTGACCCTGGCAGGGTCGGGTCGGGTCAGGGTTTAGATCCTGGGCCTAGCCCGGCCCGGCCCGACCCGACCCGACCCGATCCGACCCTGTATTAATTATAGGTATATAATATTACATATATATATATATATATATATATATATATATATATATATATTATATACTTAATATAAGTATTTTCTTGACAAAAAAAAAAACAGAAGAGAATTGTACAGAGATAACTACTAGCTTTGTCATCATCATGAAGTGGGAACCCATAAAAAGAGTAGATCATCTACTATTTTGATCAGGACCATAAAAAGAGTCACTGACATGATTGTTATTTAGTTGTAGCCCCTATAAGCTTCCAGGCCTATTGAGGGGACACCGTTACAATTGTAGAGAGAGAGTTTATACACACGCCATTTTTTTCAACATATTTATTAGCTGTCCCATAGGTTGAGATCCTATGTTACAAAAACATGGTCTAATGAGACACGTGGACGGTGCCATAAATCAAGACCAACCCGACCCGGCCCGACCCTGGCAGGGTCGGGTCAGGGTTTAGGCAGGCCCGGCCCAACCCGACCCATTGACACCCCTACATAAAAACCGTTTAATTCGGTTTAAATAATGGGAAAAAAAATAATTTCTTTTTTGGGAGAGAAAGAGAGAGAACGAAGGAAGGGCGAAAGCCACAACCACCTTCCACCCAAAACCCAACTAATATTAGCGTTGGTGGGGCCGCCCTTCCTTCCCCTTGAAGTTTTCATGTGTTTAACGGAAAATTATCTCCTGCAATTCTCTGCCGGGTATACTTCCTTAGCTAGTGCCTCTAATAAGAGGGGGGTGGACTCTATCCGGGCAAGGGATAAAGTGGTCATTTTTGCTCTTTATGAGAGGAATTGCAGGAACTGTACCGGAAAGGGAAATGCGAGGGATAAAGATCGTGTATTTATCCTTTTTTTATTTTAAGAAAAGAGAACGCTATGCGTGAGGTGCACAGCTCTTGTGCCTATACACAGGGTTGTGTGAAATGACCATTGTATCTTCAGGGATTTCCGCCTTTCCATGGATTGTGGCGATTACTTCAGGGATTTTTCTGGCTTTCCATGGGTTGTGGCGGTCATTTTGCGTGACCCTGTATCTAGACACCATGGTTTGAGGTATCGGGCGATACGTATCGGTTTTGCAAGTTACCAATTCTGATACTGTGCCGATATCGTATCACCGATACGGTACGGACAAGGGATAAAATGGTCAAAAATTCATTTTTAAAGGAGATTCATGGGTAAATCTGTCTGATACAGCTGATCCATTTGGATACCATATCGGTATCTTATCGATTTTGTAGGTAACTGATACCCAATCCGATACCGTGCGCTAAAACTATGCTAGGCATAGGAGCCATTCGCAACTAGGTAGTGTTCCTTTTTCTTTATTTTATTTATTTATTTGGGGTAAGTGTTTTCTGTAGAGGCTACACTAGCATGGGAGAGTTAATGAGGGGTACTACAAACCATCTTATTTGCCAATAATAGGGCCTTCCTTAAGCTCACGTACATGAACATTCACCCCCCTCACAACCATTAATGGGTATGGATCAGTTGTGGTGAGATCTATAAGGAGAGAGCTATTTGACTCCATGATGATGTCCTTGATTTCCACAGTTTTAGTATATATCGGCCCTGAACGCACCGCTCAGGCTTCGCCGATAAGGATATTGTCAAAGATCACTGGTCAGATATTGCATATATGTGTGACCCGAGATCGTCCCTGATTATAGACTCAAGTCCACCTCTCTCATCCTCAAATGGCAGTGTCGCATCACAGTTTAGTTTCACAAAACCAAGTTGAGGAGGTGTCCACCTTATGGATTTGATACATCCAAGATTCACCGGACCAATCAGCGGTCGCCACGTGTCACAGGGTGACCCGCTCCAGAACCAAGGAGAACGAACCAGGGGTCCCACCCAGGCGCGGCCTCCACCAGGCGCGGCCTCACCCAGGCACGGCCTACACCCAGGCGTGGCCTCACCCAGGAGCAGCCTACACCCAGGCGCGGCTTGCACCCAGGCACGGCCTGCACCCAGGCACGGCCTGCATCCAGGCGTGGCCTCACCCAGGCGCGGCCTACACCCAGGCACGGCCTCACCCAAGCGCGGCATTGTGGACGCGGACGTGATGTACACGGACACCGGGGCCACTCGTCTATGACCCAATCGTGTCACTACAGACTCATGTCACCACCAGGACTCTAGGCCACCGCTTAGAAGTCACGTCACCCAGACGGATTCAAGCACCAATGACGTTATCACCACACACGGGTATCTATCTAACAAGGATCTTGATACCACCAGGACACTCCTTCCCGCAGAGAGATGGCCAATCAGGATAGAGCCCTGTTACCTAGGGCCTCTATCCACTCAACGACACAATCGCCATCAAATTGAGACTCTCCACACCGCTATACACTACTATAAAAGGCAAGGTACACAACCCCATTGAGGGGATCGAAACTCGTATTGAATAATCACTATTCATCTATCTGCTCAGGAGATCTAACTTTGGCATCAGAGAGCCCTAGGCCAGAATCACACCAGTTCTCTCTGTTGACCCTTTGGTCCACTTGCAGGTGACGACACTCGCAGAACCGCTCGATGATTTCTTGACGCAACAGGATTCAAGGAGCATTGTCTTGCATGTTTTTCAAGTACATGTGTGAAATGACTAGAGTTTACTCTCTTGAAAAGAAAAAATAAAAATTGTTATATTGAGAGGGCAAAAATAAAAACTAAGAATATAAAGAATTTGACACTTTTAAGGTATCAACCATCACTATGAAAATCACATTTTCTCAATAAAAAAACAAGAAAATATTAGGAAATGAATACATAGAAAGGGGAAAGGTGTTATGTACGTAATGGGTATTGGGCTATTAGTTTAGGAGGGAATAGTTAGTTAAGATTTTATACGTTTAAAATATTATTATTATTGAGTTTAAATGTAGTTATGGTTATAGTAGCAAGTAGTACGTGGTCAAATAGTTATGAGTAGCGGAGAATGAATAACCACTATTGTAATTTGTTTGTAAAAATAACAAAGTAACGAATAAAAAAAAAACCATTGAATCATAAAATATCTCTAAAGAGATGAGGTAGACTTCCTCACCTAATCTAGATGTTTGGCGGACTTCCTCATCCAAGCTAGATGTTTGGCAGCTTTGTCTGTAAACCCTCTCTCTCTCTTTCTCATTTTATTCTCAGACTGTTTTTGCAGTAAACAAAAACATCCAACCCAAGGTTCCCTACTTCCCCAAGTTTGTAGTTATTGGTAGCAATGTCTATCTAGGAATTGAGTCGTATGGAACCGATATCAAACATAAATTAAAAAATGAATCACTTTTTAACCAATACAATGATCCGTATCGATATCAATATATAAAAAAATCAATACTTAACAACCAATACGTGGATCGGATAGGACCGAATAATGGTTTTACTGTACGGTATTAGATCGGATATCGATCACTTTTAAGATCAATATGATACTGATATAGTATCGGCACGGGATGGCCATATTGGATAAGTTTACCCTTGATTTCCGTTTTAAAAAAATTGGTTTTTTTTACTATTTTATCCTTTGTTCCTACCGTATCACTAATACGGTATCAGGCAAGTACCGATATTGATCACCTTCAAAACGATGTGGTATCAATTATACCGAATGATCCCATACTGATACCTCAAACCATAGGACCGATTCCGTTAAAAGCATGAGCCTTCCCACGGAAGATTCCCCTAAGAAGGTTCCAGTCAGAGAGAGCACGGTGGAACCGTTCCACCGTGCTCTCTCTCTCTCTCCCCGCATATTTAACTCCATGCTACACGTCTTCTCCACGGCCCACGCAAAGCCCTCCAGTCTCCGAGCTTTTCCTTTTTTTTGTTGGTTGGTAGGAAGATTCCCAGCTGTTTCTGTGCGCTCTTAGGCAAGATGCCTATAAATATATAAGCCTATGTAGAGTAGCATCTATTCTGTACATCAGCAGCAGCAGCAGAAGCTCTTTCTAAGTTTCAAAACGTGCAAAAAAAGCTTCTTCACCAAACAAAGTCTGAGCTCTTCTACAATCAATCGTCTTCGCCATTTTTTTGATTTAACCCAGCAATACTTGGATTCTACTCTTGTAGTGGACAACTAGTAAAGAAATTTAAGGTTACTATTGTTGAGTGTCTGAATACTGAAAGAAGAAGAGAAATGGGTAAGAAGAAAACGCCTTTTGAGCGTAGAGCATGGAACCTGCTGCGTGTAGCATTGTTGTGGGCAAGGAAAGGTGGTGGCGTCTTCAAACGTAGGCTGATAATGGATCTCTGTCTCCTCACAAGCTACATAAAGCAGGGCCTCCTCTGCCACAATCCTTACCCTGATCCCATCCACCATTACAGGGAACGCCAGTTCTCCTTCGATAACACCCCAATCTTTCACTTCAAGACGTACCGCCGCCCTGCTTCTGTCGTGAGATTCTGCATCCCCTGTCTCAACCCTCCATCCGTCGATTTCGATGACGATCTCCTATACGACAATGGTAGAAAGATTTTCTTGCTCAGTAGTAAAGAAGAGGAATATTTCGACGATTTTGATTCTTGGGACGATGGACGGAGGAGCTCTGCAATGGTCTCGTGCCAGGAAGAAGGGGAAGAATCATTAGAAGATGAAGGAGGAAGAGGAGGAGGAGAGATTGATCTAAGAGCAGAGGAGTTCATTGCCGAGTTCTACGAGCAAATGAAGCTACAGCGACAAATTTCCTATCTCCAATACCACGACATGCTTAATAGAGGGACAAGTTGAGCTGTGAATGTGGCGATCCAGGCTGCTAGCCACGAACACATGAAAGGGCTTCCCGATTTGGGATTGATTGATGGGAGCTTTCTATTAGAGAGTGTTTATACCTTAAGCGTTCTAGATACTGCCCTCACTGTTCATATTTCACAGCTAGTTTCGCACAGTCGATCACACTCATTTTTGTTAATGAAGAGTCATTCGATTCAAAATTCTGCAAGTCCAGATGGTTACTGACGTTTTAATTTCTCTATCTTGATAAACTTTCATGAAGATTGAAAACAGTACGAAATTCAATGTATCACAAATTTTCTGAGGCCATGACCGTCAAATTCAATGTGTGTGTGTGTTTTTTTTTTCCCGAGGGGTTGGGGCGTTAAAATCTGGCGGAACTTCAGATGATGCGGTAAGAAGGATGACCAGAGATATCAAAGTCTCTAATGCGATGGATACTGAATCGATGATGGATGCAATGGTGTTAGAAATTTGGTTTGTCAAGTGTCAAACTTATCTGAGCAACGCAAACAGATTGGTGGATCAGCGCGAGGATCCAAAGCAAATACACTTTGAATTCCGATAAAGTCACTCTGTTATTTCAGAGCAAGTCCTGATCCTCTACTTCCACCTGTCCTTACTGCCGGGCACCTCACACACAAGCAAGGCAGAAAATATCGCCTTACCCCCACTCGGGCAAGGTGGTCAGGCAAGGGTAAAGTAGTATTTTCTGCCTTGCTTGTGTGTGGGGGTGCACACGACAATACTAGGGATGTAAATGGATATTCGTAAATCCGTATTCGATCCGCGTTCGTATCCGTTTAGGAGAATCCGAATCCGTCCGAAACTAATTGGATACAAATATGATAATCCCCCTATCTGATCGATTATTATCCGATTCGTTTAGCAATCCGACGATAATAAAATATCTGAAATATAACTCTGTGTTTGTCTATCCTTTTAAGTTACCTTATTGGATTTTGTTATCTTATTTTTATAAATTTATAAGATAATATGATTCTTTTTTGAGATTTGCTGTTGGTTTATATATATTGTTTTATGCAATGTGATGCATGGAATTACATATCTATCAAAAATTCAAAAGTAAAAAAAGTAAGAAAATCAAACACTCAGAAGAGTAAGAAAGGGTAGTTGCTGAGCTCTCAAGTCTCAAACCTAACCCTCATCATAAAAACGGTAAATATGTCAACGGATAGTCGAAAAATCATATTCGATCCGTGTTCATATCCATTTAAGAAAACCTGTATTCAAAAAATTACTATCCGAAAATTATCCGAATCCGTTCAAAAATCGATAGGATATTATCCAAATCCGTCCGAATATAATTGGATACGAATATAATTATGCCACTATCCGACCGAATTCGATCCGTTTATATCTCTAATAATACCGGGCAGACAGAAGTAGAGGATTTTGATTCTTCAGGAGTGGTTAACCCATATTGAGTTTAAATCTTATGGAGAGAGATAAAAAATAGTACTTCAGAACATAGTTGTCTAAGGGAACGCCTTTTGCATGATCGCCTAAGTAGGTTCCTCATCACTTAGACGTTGTGACAACTGTGTCAAAAGGAAAATGGCAAAGGAGTGAGAGCCATTAGACGCAAGAGGAAGATAGAGAAGGCAAGTATAGGTAGTTATGTCAGCTGGTTTAGACTATCGAGTCTGCGAGACATGGGGTAATTCTAGGGAAGGGCAAGTCTGTTGCCTCTTGATCTCTCATTAAAGGTTTTATGGGCTTGTCATGGTAGGGGCATTCTCTCTTTGGTGTTTCTATTTTCTAGCGATGATGTTGGTCGTTATGTGGTTCTGACCTCTACAGGTAATGTTTCTATTTCCTCTTCCCTTCTCCTGTTTCTTCTTGGATGATGCATATCACTGGTTGACTTCACGTCCAATGAATTTGGCACTTCTTCTTACATGAAACTTTGGTCACTTTTATCAGGGGAGAAATTTGGTTTCCTAACGAAACTCAGAAAGATGGACTTGATTAATCTGCTCCTGCATAAAGGTTCTCATGTACAGACAACCCAGACAGTCTTCCACAGCATGGGCACGGATGTGCTTTTAGGGCCAACCCTAACCCCAAACCAACCAAACAACAACAAAAAAAAAAAAAAAACTTCAAATCAGTAAGTAGAAGCAAACCCAAAAAAACACTTTTTTAGGTTTGTATGTGTGTTTGGGGGGGGGGGGTGGTGGGGCGGCGAGGAAAAAAATTAAATCTCAACAAAATATACTACATAAAAGAAGGAAGCTAAGGCCAGATATTGTTGGGAATAACTCAAAACTGTGGAGTATTTACTTCCTACCAGTACCTGTATAGCAAATAATTTTTAACACAATCCCAAAATTTTCTTTCTCAAAAAAGTTGGCATGCAATAAAAAGAGGGGTTAAAAGGGGGGAAGTGTAATCATGCGGCATTCAACCTCCATAAGGAATCCATTTTCCACATCTTCCGGTCTGAGTTCCATAAGCCTTACTCTGCATATGCTTGGCTGTAGGTCTTTGATGTGATTTTCTGCACACAGAAAATAAAGTATAGGTTCTTATATTCAAGAGAGTTTTCCAGAAATAGTTGATAAGAGAATTTTCTAGAACTAGTCAATAAGTAAACAAACTCATTACCACTTCTAAAGAATGAGCCAGCTATCAAAATATCACCAAGTACCATGTTAACTTCCATTTTGATGCCTACTAATAAATGCTTCCAACTGTCCTGTTGCTGCCAGTATGAGACCTAACATTGAAACCCATAGTCATTTGGCAGAAACTGAGATATTTAGCCAAAGCACTTGTGCTTGAAACTTATATCATAGAGTATACCTGGAATTCACTCTAAATTTCTAGAGTAGAAGATCCGTATGAGCACTCAATGAAAACTACAATATAAGAAGGGTAAAACTTTCTTGAACGGCCCCCCACCTTGATAAGCTTATCAATTAAGCGCAAATATCTGCGACATGGCAGATCAGATGGGGTCCAAATTTTGTGGACAGGCAGATGCCAAGCTCCCTTATTCACATGTAAAATTTCATCCCAAAAGAGTTTGCCAATACATGGACATACCTGGGGTTGCAGACCAATACACGGGAAAGTAATTGATTTAGGCTCTGAAATTTGGCATTTGGCTAATCCAATCCATGTACTATCGATCCAACGGTCAAAATTGCCATATTATCATTCCATGTGGAACAATGAAGATGGCCACTTTGCTAAGCTTAGCAAAGCTGGGCCGTTCAAATGAGTTTTTCCCTAGTAATAAACCTCCTAACAAAGAAGATGCAACATGGTAAAAAGTTAAGTATTAAGAAGGCTGGTAGTGCATACATGACACACCTACATAAATAATACTAAAAGGGTAAAATATTATATACCTCTCAGTCTATTTCCCATAGATGGCTTGTTTTTTTATGAGAATTGAAGAGATTAAGTGCTTTACTAATTAGAAGTTCCGGATCCTTAACTAAATGATACCTATAAATGGAGCAGAAGGCCTCCCAGGCCGTGACTTGAATTCTGGATGAAACTGCACTCCCACATAGAATGGATGACTTGGAAGTTCTAAAATCTGCAGAAAAATGTAACAGGAAAATTCTTACACTTCTATGATACCATGGAGTAATGAGAATTAACTCTCTTAAGTTTACCAGATAAGAACACCTACCTCCATTCTCTTTCCACTTTCATCTTTTCCTACAAATTTTAGGCCAGCTTCTTCTAGCTTGTCAACTACATCAGGGTTTACCTACATCACAAGTGTTTTTTTAATGGTAATGTGAATGAACATCCTAATATGTATGGCTGACTCCATCTCCATGCCTTCCAAATATTACTCCACTCAGTCAAGCTTCAAGACTAACCTCATATCTATGTCGATGACGCTCGTCCACATACTCTGAATTATGGTATCTAAATATACATGTCAAATAAGAAAGTGAAAAAGAAAATAAACTCATTAGGCATAACATGCAAATTGGAGGCTACTATTGTTTTGTTAATGGATGCTTATGCAAACATTGTCCGAGAACCAACATTAAATATGAGGAACTTTTGAGGGACTCATTGATTAGATTAAAGCCCACCAACATAGTGATAATATGTGGCATTAAGTCAATGGAGCTTGGCCCCAGAGAGCCAAAAGTTCGCACGAAAGGTTCCAGGATAAATGATTCAAATATTCTAATCCACATAAATAATATTCTGGACATTCACCATATGTTTGTTCTAATGAATAATGACTTCAGTAATGAAAAAAGCACAAGCAGAAAAATTCCCGTGAACAGGGAACTGCATGAACAATTTATGAGATTCTACAGTGATCATGTATCCTACATGCATTGATATGATAGTCCTGAACCGAACTTGTGTATTTGACTAAAATTAGAGGGTACTGTTTTCCTGTTTTAGTGAGTGGGGTGTTAGTGAGCATTTCTAAAAAACTGGAAGAAAAAAAAAAAGAAGTGATCAAATATGTTCCATACAGCTTAGAAGAAATACAGTCCGGAGTCTGAAAGAATGTTCTTCGAGATCCTAGTCTCATTGTACTTCCCATATGCGTCCTGGAGCCCTGCATGGGGAGTTGAAATGCCAAAAAGAAACAGATTAGATAACATTAATTTGTTCCATAGAAAACCACCCCAAAATTTATAAAACAATGCATAAAGATGAATGGTATTTATTTGTTTCATACCTCTGGCATGAAAATTACAACAGGATCAGGTGTGCTCTCATCAAACTCTGTGCTGTTTGCTTTGCTCAAATGCAAAACCTGACCACGTTCAAAGCCCAAGGAAGAAGGGAAAAAAAAAAGGAGAGAAATCAAGTATTATGGATGACACAAAGGTATCGTAAATAACGCTATAATTTCTAAAGGTTGAAGAATACGAACAGATCTAGCAAACTCAATGACAGAAATCTGCATTCCCAGGCAAATCCCAAGATAGGGAACACGATTTTCTCTCGCATATTTTGCAGCCAGAATCATTCCTTTGATGCCACGATCTCCAAATCCACCAGGAACCAAGACACATGATGCATTCTGCAAATTTGGACCATTTCAATAAACCTTCTTTTTTTTCTCTTATAAAAAATGTCACTGATGCCAATTCAGCCAAATGAATATATTCATTAGACAAAGAAACATAGGCACATGCAAGATCTTGAAAATTAATTCAATATAGTAAGATTTTCTTACGCCGAGGAGGGTGATCAAGTCTGGGTTAAAAGGAGTATAACTGAAGGTCCAGTTCTTCATTTGGTCAAGATTACTAGATCACATCCTTACAGTTGATCACCTCCTAATCCGCTTCTTCCCTTTCGCTTGTGAATCACCTCCTGAACCACCACCCAATTACTTGTGAAGTATGGCATAGCATACTGTGGAGTATAGTTGTCACGGTGTATAGGCAACCCAAGGCGTTGGAGGGGGCCTAGACACAAGGTGAAACCACCAAGGCATCCAAGGTGCCCCACCTAGGCGACACCTTGACAACTATGCTATGGAGTTCAGGAACTTGGTGGGCAGTCAAAGAAATCTTTATACTATTGGCTCATAGGAAATTAGAGTGATGTAGATTCATCATCAAAATGGGTTTATTTCTTTAGAAATAAGTCTAGGGTTGGGATATATATATGTTGGGCCCTTGATCCCAAGGGTTTTCTATGTAATAGATCATTTTAATGGGCCTAAACTAGGGGTACATAGGGTTGCATACGGGATTAGCCCAATACTTAGTTTAATTTTCATGTTTTAGTGTTTTAAATTGAACCGGTTAAACCACTTGTCCAATTTAAGTGAAATGTTCCTATTGGCTGATAGGGTCTTATATCCTATCTTCTTAGTTTAAGTGTTTTAATTGGTTTTAAGTTGTTTTAATTAGTTTTTAATTTCAGTCATACCCTTCCACGATTTATGAAGGAGGGATTTAGATTGTATTAGGATTTGGCCTATGGCCATATTATAAATAAAAGAAATCGTGGGAGGCTCCCACAGTTCAGATTACTTATTTTCAGTCATGTTTGCATGCCATTGCTGCTGCTGCTCTGCTCCGTGGTAACTATGCCTTGTGGATCTCAAGGTGAAGGGATTGGGGGATTAACAATCGACTCCTTGCATCTGTTAAGATCTGGAGGTCTTCTTCTTCACTCCTTGCATCTGTTCAGATCGGGAGACTCTTCTACAAGCTGATTCAAGTTGTTGCTATTGAGTACCTACTGTAGAAACCGCTTCCTCTAAAAGGCCGACATTGTAGGAAAGGGAGGAAACAATATGTATATCATACAGGAGCTCTAACACGGCGGACTATCCAAAGGGGGACACGGGTGGATAAATAATTTGTTAACACCTGCCCGCTCCCAGGGGGACTCGATACCGTGACCCCTGCCTACTCTGATACCATGTAGAAACCGCTTCCTCTAAAAGGCCGACCTTGTAAGAAAGGGAGAAAACAATATGTATATCATACAAGAGCTCTAACACGGCGGACTATCCAAAGGGGGACACGGGTGGATAAATAATTTTTTAACACCTACAAAACCAGTAAGTTATTTAATTTTCCTGCCACTACCTTTCTTTTCCTAATCTTCCAACCTAAGCCTACATTCCCACATTCGATCTCCACAACCCTAACTCCATCTAAACCCTGTCCAGCCCAATTCCCTCCATCAAACAACCAAACTTCACCCACAGCAGCCTTACCCTCTTCCTAACACTCGACAGCAACCTCTCCCTCTATCACCATTAAAACCCAAAAACCCCAAAACTTACCTAGACCTATCCAACCATCCAAATCCTTCAATATTACAACCGAACCACCCCTACACTGCCCTTAACACTCAACCTTAAGCTCCAGCCCAAATTCCAGTTCTAAACCCTAAATCTCATCTCCCCCTTCTTTCCCAAAACCCGAAACCCTAACCCTAATGTTCTGAAATTTAAATTTTTTAATTAAAATTCAGTCAAACCATCACTGTTAGCTTCCCTTAGGCCTGCCTAGCTTTACTAAATAAAACCCTACCTCATTACCTTAAACCTAACCCTAGTTTTGACCTAATTTCCTCAATTCTGCCCCAATCGGCCAGCTGTTTTAGGGAGGTCCTATTATTGACTCCTGGTGGATTTATCATCTATCTAGGACTACATAACAGAGGGTTGAGAAATTGAGCAAGGAAGTTATGGGAGAATTTACTAGCTTCTTTGTGCTGGATAGAAAGGAAAAGAAGTTCTTAAGAATCATCAAGAAGCTTGAAATCAGCATAGAGTTACAAAGAAAATCAAGGAACAGCTGTGTTTTGGGGGCTCCTACGGACCTATACAGTATACTGACTTTCTGGATGAAACTTATTCAACTTATCAAGGGGAGAAAAAAAAATTATAAAGTAATCCCCCAGTCACCCACCCGTTCCCTCTCCCCCCCCCCCCCCCAAAAAAAAAAAAAAAAGTAAACTAGATGAAAGGAATCCATCAGACCAGACTATCAAAGTGTAAAGCTATAATGTTGCACTGTTTTAGGAATAAACAGCTCCCTCTCTGGTTCCTAGGTGGATACTCATGAAAAAAAGTGCAATTACCCTGGGTTTGAAACCCATCCTCACCCACTAACCACTAACTGCTAACCCACCACCCACCAGAAAAATACTGCATCAATGCCACTAGCCAGAAAATACAAGAAATTTATGGGTCTGCACAATTTTACCAATAAAATACTCTCAACACTAGAGTTTCACTTGGCTTTTTCAAAAGTCAAAACCCAAACCCAAAACTTTTGAAATAGTAATTGCTTCCAATTTGCATGATCAAGATTCATTTATGTTGTTAAGATGCATGCAAGCGGGAACACAAACACACATACACACCACACTATCCATCACTAAAAATGGTGTAGAATACAGAAAACTACACTTTTTAAAAAAAAGAAAATATTCAAAGAACATCATGCACTTGCAAACAAAAAATATAATCTGACCTGCAAAGATACTGTTACCACATCCTAGTATGTAGTCTAATCAGACTCAGCAATACATATATAGCATTCAACAAACAATGGTATGGTCCAATACACATTATTCCACCTCATTAAAGAAGATTATTTGGAATATGTGAGCAAGCAGACAAAAACAGGAATAGAATAGAACAAACTCAAATGCAAAGCATACCTTTAGAGTCTCCCATGCAGCAGCATGAGCTTCTGGTGTCTGTATAAGGAAACCAGTGCTTAAGTAAAAGCATGATCTTCAGAACAAATATAATACATATATCAGTGCATAGACTTGTGCTCATACCAATTTTGCACTTTCATCTTCAAGATCAGAAGCCGCAATCCAATCAACTGATGGCTTCAAAGAACATGAAATACAGGCATGCAGGAGAGCCTGCAACATAAATTGAAGGGAAATTATAGTTCATTGGATTAATCCATGCATCTAGGCCCCTTCAACCCTTTAAACCAGTAACTTATCTGAAGAATCTGCGGTTGATGCAGATTCATCACCGAAATAAGCTTGTTTTATTAGGAATAAGTCTAGGGTTGGGTTATATACATGTTGGGCCTTTGATCCCATGGGTTTTCAATGTAATAGGTCACTTTTATGGACCTAAAGTATGGGTAATAGGGTCCAATAAGGGATTAAATGACTTTAGAGTGTTTTGTTGGGCTGGATTAGAACTCTGTTTTAAGTCTATTTCAATTTCCTAGTTAGTATAGGTTACCTAATAGGTTAAGGATTGGGTTAGGCCTTTCCTTTTTAGGGTAGGAGTCTATTTTTGAGTCTTTTATATAAGGCTGTAAGGGGGGCAAGTATTGGACACAAATTTTTATATTAATGTAAAGCTTTTTGCTACTCTTCTTCTACATTGAAGATTTTTGTCTTGTATTTGATCAAGACTGGTGGGATTGGTGTTTGATCTAATCAACACCTTGCGGTGGGAACCCCGGGTGGTTCGTTTGAAGGAATCGGTGTTTGATACGATCGACACCTGTGGGAAGCCCGTGTGGTTTGTTTTGGTTCTCTTTGCATCTCCATTACTGTTCTACAATCAAGCAATCTGATCTCAAGGTTCTTTTCATCAACTATGGGAACACATATTTCAAAGGTTTTGTTTGTGACAATGGATGAGTGGAATGATGATGAAATTGATTCTATGGTTGAGGTTGGCGGTAATTCTTCTACTAACAAAATCTATGATTTATTACTCCCATCCCTAACCTAATATATTTAGGTTCCCATTGTTCTCTTGTTTTCCTCATATGATTTATTTCCCATTGTTCTCTTGGTTTTGTTATATGATTTATTTCCCATTGTTCTCCTGGTTTCTCGTACGATTCCTTGCCCCATTGTTCTCCTAGTTTTACCCTACAACTGATTCACCTTTTGATAAAAGATCCTGGTTTGGTTCCTAGATTGACTATTCAAACCTAGGACTACATTATTATCCCAAGGCCACTGTTTCAGAAAAGGCTACACATGAAATTGTTTGGCATAATGCAGCAAAAGGAAAAATGTGAACAAGTCAGGTAGACAATCTTTTTAAACCATATTTATAATACTTCTAAATTCTCCCAGAAAGAGTCCAGTTAAAGGTACCCCACATGGATCTAAGAAGATCCATAGCCAGATTAACCATATGCAACACAGAGAAACTTAACAAGATATGTATCTCGGGTTCAAAAATACATAAAGTGTATCTCTAAAAATATTCCAAGTATCTGTGATTCTGTAACCCCTATGGTTCATAATAGTAAATACAGATCTGCAATGAGTACACAGACATGTATTTACTGGACATTCAATTCTCAAAAATTCGATTGAATAAAGAAAAACAACTGCATTAATAACTCAAACTTGCAGCCCTTCCTAGTGATATCTCCACACTACACTTTTTCCTCTCTCAAGCAATAAGGAAGGATTAAGGCCATTAACACACCTTCACAACAGACAAATATGAATCTGTTAAGCCAATATATTTGCCAACCATTGCAATTCTTACCTGCACCAATAAATCATTATTTCATGTATCATTAACAGGAAGGTAATGCTTCAAATGAGGAGCATAAAAGCTGACAATACTAACAGAGTTTGTGAGATTATCAAATGTCTCTGCTCTCTTCATCCACTCATGTAAATCAGGATGTGTAGCAATGCTGAAAGGATAAAACTCATAGCAGTAAGGTAGCAAAACAAGCACATGCATTATGTTGTTTGCAAGACAAAAGGGTGCTTCCCAGGTTGAAAGCTCCAATTATTGTGATTATCTGTGGTTGGGAATCACATGTTTGAGTAAGGGTTATAATCACATGATAACATCAACTGATTTCTCAGCTAGGAATTTTAAACTGGCGCAGCTGGGTTTTGATACCAGAGCTTAAGCTTCTAAATTGGAGAAGTAGAATACAAATTTTGCTCACCTAAGACAGTTCAGCTGTTTAAGAATGGCAATGTGAGCATTTTGGTTCTGGAATAAGGTAAGAGTCAGAAATTCAGGAGCATTTAGATTGTTGAACATAATAAGAGAGAAAGAGTGAGAATCAAGTTTCAGGTGGTCAAAAGTACTGTGATTGAACTAACCTTAAGTAGTAAAGGAACATGCCAGATGTTTGGAACATCATGAATATTGAGAATATTACCAGCCTATAAAAAAATCATAAAAAGAAGAAGAAAATTAAGGAAATCTAGTAAGAATGATTTCATTTCATAACTCATAATGCAAACTTCAGCATTAACCACTCACAGGGACATGGCAAAATTGTGAAAGTTTCTCCTTCGTATTTTCCAACAAAGGCTGCAAAATAACCAGAAAGAACTGTGTATAAACCTAAAGTTCTCGACATCTGAGGAAAAAGTAGAAATAAAAAATTGATGGATCAAATCTAAGACGCTGTGAAAATTCAAGGAACATTCTGAAACTACATCAAAATTTTCACAAAAACAGCAGAAATGAATCCATTTATATTTGACATGCCCATTAACTTATTAAGTGGACTGAAATACCAGAATAATGTGAACAGGTGCAAGTGGCACCAGATGCTGCAAATGGAACCAAGTTAAAAATATTCAGTATTAATGCACAAAGCCAGATGGGCACATCACCACAACATCTCCATGACGTTTTTCATGACTTGCAGTTATATTAACGACCCCCAACTGTGCTAGAATCCTCTAATTCAAGAAAAGCAACCATATTTGCACTGAGTAGATCAAAGATTTAAGCATTGTAAACCAACTGAATTAGATAGGTCTCACCTAAGATCTTAGGCATAGCTTTTCCATTCCTTTTAATCTATTACATGCTCATAGGTAGATCGATGAGAAAGTACCTGAGCTGATCTACACGCTAACAGGTGAGGAGTCAAGCCTAACGCCCTCAATTCTCGTACACTATGTTGCGTTGGCTTTGTTTTCTGCAGATTAGAAGCAGAAATGAGACCACTATAAACTTACAAACAACTGACCTGTTGACTATAAATCCATTGCAACACACATTGAAAACTAGCATGCGTCTCAAATTCCATTAAGTAAAGATAATAGGCACAGATAATTACTTGCTCACCAACTACACCCAAAACTGGTATAAGGCTCACATGAATGAGACAGAAGTTGTCTTGCCCTGCATGGAATCAAAACTAAGATAAGTACATATCAAATTTTAACAAAATTATCAAAAAGACCCTATCCCTCACAACCTTGTATTGTCCACTTGTCCAGTACCCAGGTCTCAACAAACGAGTACTGGCCAAGACCAAGTGGTTTCAGTGCTTGAGCAAGAGAGAACCACATGCAAAAATGTATTATTAATTTGGATATCCATGACACTTATGGAAGGCAAAGGTTGATCTTTACCTCTTTTTACATTTTTTTATCCAGTCGCTAAAGCATGCAAAATAACAAAACAATCACCAAAGAACCCTAAAATGTAATTTTAATATGTCATTAGCATGCTCAAATTGCCAGAGAACTCTAGGAAGGGTTAGGAGACAGATTTTCTTCAGGGTACACAATAACAATTAAAAGGGCGTACCCAGTGCATGAGGCCCCCGCCACTGCAGGTCTGGGGAGGGTCATATTGTATGCAGCCTTACCCTCGTTTCTCGGAGAGACTGTTTCCCGAGTACTCAATAACACAAAATATAAAAATAAGGGTCCTCATGATAATTTGCATGCCATGCAATCAGAATGCTGGGAAAAAAAATGATAAGAGATAGATTTATCTTCCATGGTTTTAACTAACAACAAAATTAATAGTTTTTTTAATTGAATTCTTCTGTGAGGGTTTTCTAAGGGTTCCAAGGAAAGGAAACGAAAGCCAGACCAACTGAGAAAGACAATTGTCGCAAAGCCTCAATAAATGGCATTGATTCGATGTCACCTGTTTCACACAAGAATAAGGTTGTTAAATATAACATATAATTTATAGGGCATTAAAACAAAGGTTGCACTACACTAGAGAAGATAGCAGATCTTTGTGCTCAGTAGATTTACCTACAGTCCCTCCCAACTCTATCACACATACATCTGCCGGGCCCTCTTTTCCATCAACAGGAATGGCAGACACAGATTCAATCCAGTTCTTAATGGCATCTGTGATATGTGGAACTACCTGTGGTACATTTGACTACAACAGTTACAAGACTAACCTTGGGCTGCTTCAGTCAGCTGCAGATCTTTGTGCAAGAATATAATAGTAACATCCTATAAAACACACCTGAACAGTTTTCCCTAGATAATCACCTCTTCTTTCCTTCTGAAGGACAGACTGGAGCCATGGGAGGAAAAACGAAAAAATAATAGATTATCTAGAGAGAATTCATAGGACTTAAAAGTCGGCTTTGAAAGTAAAATTAAAAATCACATAGAATAAATTTTAAAACCTGATAAATTTTTCCTGTGGTAATGTTGTTGTCTCTTGTAAGGGTCACATCTACAAAGCGCTCATAATTTCCAAGATCCAGATCAACCTTTGCAAAAAGCACAACACACATGTCAATCTAGGAACATTCCATTCTTGTGGAGAACTTGGTCTGGTAAAGTTTCAGCAGATAAACTTGCAAAGGGGGAAAGACACAACTATACCCAGATGTACCCCAGTATGATAAATACCTTGTTACAAGTTCCAACAAATATTCTGTAACACAATGGAATGATATGTTTAATACAGCTTTGCAGGCACTTTTTTTTTTTAATTTAGTTCCCCTCCTTCAATGCCAGCAAAATCATTAATCATCCCAAGGGGAAAAAAATGTATGAATAGGATAATTCCAATTGCTTTGATAGTGAACTTATGATCAATTGACCATGAATCTGACCCTCGTGATTAGCCCAAAACACTTACCTGGCTCTTGCTTAAACAGGAACATGAATTGTGAAAGAGCTAAAGAGAATAACAATTATTGTCAAATGGAGCAGCCAGAGGCCCTCCATTTATAAGTTGGGGGTGGCAGATGATCCTACCGTGGGCCCCACCAGTGTATGGGTTCTGTCAGCATTGCCTTAGACTAGTTGAAGATTAGACTGGTCAAAGATGATCAAAGAACCAAAGTTAAAAATCAGAGGACGTTTACACCAAAAAAAAACAGAAAGAAAAAAGGGGCGGGGATGAAAAAGATGGACAAACGAGAAGGAAAGCAATATAACAAAAGAAACATGTACTACGGTTGCAATATACATAATCTGTTATACAAAACAAAGAGAAAAAGTCACCATGACTTTATTTGACAAAAACTTTAAAGAGCAAGACAGAAAGATAGGTTGCATTGGCGTAGCTAACCAATGACCAATTTTCTAGCCTAGTACTTGTTCCTTAACTTTAATAATAATTAAAAATATACAGAAGAAGAAAGCAAACCTCTCCACCATCGTCAAGAACAAACACCTCGCCATGTTCAAACGGGGACATGGTGCCGGCATCCGTATTCAAGTAAGGATCTACACATACAGAAGAAACACCAAAAAATAAATAAATAAAACGAATAACATCAATTACATTGAAAATATTACAGTGCATTTAATAAGTAGAAGAAGAAAAACTACAAACCCAAAAGGCCAAAACAATATCGTGGCTACGCCTAACAAACAAGTAGTCACAGAGGGAAAAACCAACATTAAACCCACAATATTTTAAAGGAAAGATGATCACGAAAACAAATATATGGAATAATGGGAAACCCAAAAAAGTCACAAAGAAAATTTTCAAAAACACTTTTTCGTAGGCTATAGAATCTGAACATCAGCAGGAGAGACAAACATTTTACGCCAAACTGAAAGAACTAAAATCATAAAAATAATGGATTAAGTAAAAACTTCAGAAACTTACAGTCGAGCTAAAATTCAAAAATAGGAAAAGGACACAAAAACCAATTTAAACCAATATGAACACACAATAAAAGCAGAGAAAAAAGGCAAGAACCAAAAGACGGAAAGAAAAAAGAAGAAGAACAAAAAAAAAACGAACCGATCTTGATGGAGGTGATACGCAGACCACACGCTTTGAGTACGACACCTATGCTGCTCGCAGTGACTCCTTTGCCGAGCCCACTGACCACACCTCCGGTCACCAGAACGTACTTCATTCTCTCTTTCTCAGAATCAGACTGTCAGTAATTCAGTATCTCACTTTGTGAATTTTACTTGCAAATCGCTTAATATGCACGGCAAATGTACGCCAACTGTTTACGTTAATGCCCGAGCGGGAAAACGGAGAAGTGGCCGCCCGCTCGGTCGATTAGCGAGTCGCTTCCGTAATTTGGAATGTAATCGACGAACGACATCATCTACAAGGTGATGATATATCCATGATAGGTCCGCCATCTTGTTTTCGGGGTTAGGCCAAGGGCGCGTTTGTAACAATTCGTGGGAATTTTTTTTTGGTGTTTTCAGAGTTGGAAAACTGAGGTTCTAATTCGGGTAAGTAACCCGACTCAAAACTTTGGAAAATCTGGTCTAAAATCATGTAGACTCTACTGTTTTTTTAAATGTTATTCAACCAGTTAACTGTCAAATAGTTCACTTATATTATTGAACATGTCTGCAATGGTATAAATCCAAAACTTAGATATGTGATTGCATCATTTTCCCCTTCTTTTTTTTTTTTTTGTTAATTTATACATATTTATTGTATTAAAATATTAAAAAAAAAAGAGAAAATATAGAGACACCCCCTCAACTGTGGCCCATTTTCAAATACACCCCTCATTTTCAATACCTTTCAAAAACACCCACTCATCTATAGACCAAATTCTATTACATTGCCCTTTTTCTCAAACGGCCTGGCTCGGATGCACATTGTCTGTTAAATGATCTAGTGGTTCTACCTTCAAAATCTCAGATTGGATCCACCAATGCAGGGACCTCTACAAGGATAGCAAACCTAAAGGACTCAAGTGAGAATGTTTAGCTAGCGTTATGGCTTAGTTTCTCTAGAGAGCTCAAAATGACCTGCCTTTTGGAAGAGGGAATTTGTCTCCAAATGATGTTATTGATGCATAAGTACTCCGCGCTAGCTCTGAATATTTAGAGTGTTGCAACCCAAAGGGTAAAGCTCCCCAAAAGGATGGTATTTCACACACCTGTGCTATTCCACAGTGGTCTCCTCCTCCATATCCTTTATTGAAGATAAACTGTGATGCATCCCTTAGTCCTCGGAACAACAAAGAGAGTATTGGTATCATCATTTGAAATCACTTGGGAACTCATTGCTTAGCCAAATCTGCTGCATTTCTATTTGGTCATATTGAAGAAGGGGAAGCTATTGCTATAAGAGAAGGTCTCTTGGAGGGGATTGGGGCTTGTTGTTGATCATATCATAGTGGAGTCAGATAACCAAAACATCATATCTTACCTGCAGCATCATTAGAATTAAGATGGTTCCCCTGTTTGCCGAGCCAATCATCACAGACATCATATTCCTAAGTGCTTGTGTTTTAGATTGTAAATTCTCCTTTATTCCTAGGAAAGCCATCTCAATATGGCAAAATTCCACTCAGAAGGCCCTGTGAACGTCGTGTACGATAGTATGACCGAATTCCTCTCTGTGGTTGGTTGAAACATATAAATATCCTCCATGTGTACTTCACAAGCAAATCAATAGATTTCCCTTTACCCAAAAAAAAAAAAAAAAGATTGATAGGACTTTATCTAGTAAAAAAGGTAAAATCTTACCGTTATATTGGAGTGATGTAGACCCAAATCTTTGAAAAAAACAAAAATGTATACCCAAATCATTTTTTGATGATAGGCGTATACCCATATAATTATTTGTTACTTACATCTATTTTTACTTTCAAAGTAAACGTTTTAAATTTTAGTGTATTATTGCATTTTTTTTTTTTTTTTTTGGGTAAAAGGAGATCTATTCATTCATCTGTGTGGAACACGTAGAGGAAGAGGCACATGTCTCAACCAACCACAGAGTGGATAATGGCCAATCTGTCGTACACGGGATAGATAGGGCCTTCCTTGCTAGAGCATCAGCTAAACCATTAGCTTCTCTAGGTACAAAGGAGAAATTACAAGATTCAAAATAAGAACCAAGATGACTAATATCTTCTATAATCCCCTAGATAGCTATGGGCCAAGGCCTGGATGGGGATAATAAAAGGTTGATGACGCTCTCACAGTCAGACTCCACCCATATATTATCAATGCAACGACTAATGGCCTCCAGCATCCCTATCCTGATTGCCAAGGCTTCTCCTATCATTATGGAGTCGAAGGAGCAAACAACAGACTGAGCATTAGAGATCACATCATTACAGTCTCGGGATAACAAAAACCAGGCCTCCTTTTGATTGATCTGAGGAAAGGGAGGCGTCACAGTTGAGCTTGAGCACTGGGTGGTGAGGAGGAGACCACTGACGAGGTGAGATTTCAGCGGGGCAAGACTGAGATTTAATGTCATTGTGCTGGGCCTTCACGAATTCCTCAAAAGTTGATCTTGCTGAACAAATAACTTCTTCTGGAGTCCACTTCCATTGCCCGAATATATCATTATTTCTAGCTCTCCATATAGTCCACAAGATGAAACCACATAAGCCTAGGAAATTTCTTTTCTCTCTCTTTGATGGGTGTTGAATCTTGGTCCAGTCATCAATAAAATCATTAATCTTCCAGTGTTGGTGATCCAAACTTCATAGTGAAATAGCAGATCCAAACCAAACAACCTGAGCAAAGTTACAATGGAAGAGGATATCCTCTATAGATTCAAGCTCTTGTCCACATCTTTGGCATCCGGGGCATATAGGGAACTGACGAAGCTGAAGAACCTCCCCGCAGCAAGACCTTTATCACAAGCCCGTCATAAAAAGCTACGAATTTTAGGAAGCGTTGACCATTTCCATATCTGCTTCCAGACTGATTGAGGGATTGAATCCCAAGAGCTCGTATGTGACGATGAAGAGCACTGGGCCAGCTTCTCATTGTAGATATTATTCGCCAAGTGGTAAGCTGATTTAAACGAGAAGGTTCCATGTGATGCTGCCCCCCAAATCATATAGCCCTCCTGAGGAAAAAGAGGAAGATGAATTCTCAAGATTGCTTTCAGAAAAGAGTTGGCCGAGGAGGTTCACGTTCCAGCACCGAGTGTCTTGGTCGATCAAATCTTTAACCTTTGAGACAAGGGGATTTCCAGGGTTAGGAGATATGATTTTGAAGCTTGGAAAGTTTGGAACCCACTTATCTTTCCATATATCGATTTTGTTACCCAAGCCCACTTTCCACAACAACCCTTCAAAGAGCAACTTACGACCTTCAATGATGCTTCTCTGAGCCCAAGAGGGGCGATTGCTTAGCTTTGCCTCCAGAAAATCACAATGTGGGAAATAGAGAGTTTCCATGGATATAGCCCAGGGAGATTCTGGATTAGAAAACAACCTCTAAGCAAGTTTTGAGAGAAGAGCCTTATTTTGTAGTGTCGGATCTCGAAACCCCAAGCCGCCTTGTTCCTTAGATTGACGTAGTTTATTCTAGGCAAACCAGTGAACTTTAGGCTCACCCGCAGTCCCTCCCCAGAAAAATCTTGATGCTTCCTTCCTTATGTTCTCATGAATGGACTTTGGTAACTTGAAATGAGATGCTATGAAGCTTGATATAGGTAAAGCCAGTGCTTTAAGGAGGACTTCTCTCCTAGTGTGGGAGAGAAACTTCTTGGACCACCCATGGACTTTAGAGCTCATTCTATCACTGATGTTATGAAAGAGGCCAATCTTATTAGTCCCAAATTTAGTAGGGAGGCCAAGAAACTTAGAGGGGCCGTCTCCATAGGGGATCTTCATAACACGGTTGATCCAACGTTTATGCTTAGCAACCGTATTAGGACTAAAGCATATGCATGATTTTGCTTTATTAATACTCTGGCCACTTGCTTTACAGTACAGCTACACACATGACAATCTCTCGGATTGCATAACTCATGTAGCTTAACTTCTGAAAAAATGATGCAATCATCTGCAAACAGAAGATGAGTGAGTGGATGTGTTCTATTTCTTACTTTAATTCCATGAATGAGCTTCTTTTCCTCTGATTCCTGAATCAAGCTAGACAAGGCCTGAGAGCATAAAATGAACATCACGGGGGATAAAGGGTCACCCATTAACAAGAATGGAATATCTAATAGAGGTTACTGTTCCCATAATCAGCGAAACAAGCTGATCACTAAAGCCCATATGGGTAAGAAGACGCTTTAAAAATGCTCACTCGACTTTGTCAT
The DNA here is from genome assembly GCF_018873765.1 of Telopea speciosissima. Classification (NCBI taxonomy): domain Eukaryota; kingdom Viridiplantae; phylum Streptophyta; class Magnoliopsida; order Proteales; family Proteaceae; genus Telopea; species Telopea speciosissima. Next base: position 53,046,870 of record NC_057922.1, read on the forward strand.
ATGCCCTTCTCATATCAAGTTTGATGGCTGCGAAATGCTTCTTGCCTCTTTTTTTTTTCTTTTGATGTAGTGGAAGGCCTCATACAACGTCAAAATATAATCTGAAATGTGTCTACCCAGAACAAAGGCAAATTGAGAGGTTGAGATCAACTGAGGTAGCACAGAATGAAGTCTGCTGGCCAGAATTTTTGAAATCACTTTGGTTGCCACACCACAAAGGCTAATAGGCCTATAATGGTAGTGTATTAGTGCATCTCGAGCCTCGTACAGAGAGCTTCCTTATATTATTTGTCTTTTTAATTTATGTGGAGAACATTAGTTGAACCAATCATTGGATGGAAAGATCCACCTTTAAATTGGCAATAACCTATAGGTGACCTTTTCTGTTTTTTGTCGAAATAAGCTACTTGATCACTCCTTGATCAAACTATTAAGAACATAGTTAATTTTTTTGTTGGGAAGTATTTTTTTGTCTGGGCGTGTGGCCTGTGCCAACACTCCCATGAATCTATCTCTCTCCTCCTCAAAACAAGGGGTAGAACTATCTTTTCATATAGAGAGGAGAGGGATAGACTCATGGGAGTGCTGGCATAGGCCACACTCCTGGACATAAATCTTTTTCCCATTTTTTTTTTTACCAAATCTTCATATTGAGAAAGTCGTACGACAATAAAACCTTTCAAGGTCCATAAATATTGAGTTGTCCACAAAACTACAACTGATTGATTCATCCTTATCCCAACTAACTAGGGTTGGCTACATAAAACTTTGCCAGTGTTTATGTTGTCGGTCTTAAACCCGGATAAAAGAAGAGGGTTGATGTGTCTGGTTGGCAATTAGCATCATAAAAACTTCAGCCAAATCCTTTTTCCATGAATCCCCACAAAAGTCAAAACTAGAACATACAGATTATTAAGATTGTATAGAGTATTACTCTATACAAACTAGGAAAAAGATCACACAAAAAAACATATAACAATCAACGGATATACTTGGATCCCCTTTATACTTCATATTTTTCTTTATTCCCTGTCCCTCCCCCACCCCCCCACCCCCAAAAAAAAAATAAAAATTGATTGTATAGGTACACCAAGCTATAGCTAAAGCGATAAAGCTCACCAAGATTATAGGCTTTAGTTATAAAGTACTAAGAAAGACAATATTTTGCATCATTGATATACATTTCAAACATGAGAATAATTTGATATAAGGCCACAATCCTATTTTCTTTATATAAGATATTCATTTTTAAAGCCTCAATGCTATTCGATTTCCCTAGAGTAAAAAAGTTGCTATCCTTCATTTTTTTTTTGTTTTTTTAAAGTTGCTATCCAATGGGTTGACAAGGAGAACAACATGAGACATGGTTGCTTGAATCAAGCCAACATAAAAGTGGGTGATTCACCCAAAAAAAGAAAGGATGTGTATGTCATCTTTCACATAAAATAATCTCTTCATTGTGAAAATTTAAAGTTGTTTTCCTTTTAATTATTTTGATGACCATAGCTATGGCAAATTTGAAACAAATTATTATCCATAAGTGTATAATAGACCTTAATCAATATTACAAACAAATAAGCTCTTTTAAATTAACAATATGTTGAGGAACCAAATTAGTTTTTGAGTTCATACCAATTACTTATGACTTGTTATTATTTAATAAACAATAAAATTCCTTTCCACCATGATTATTAGTTATAATTTATAACATGGTTTATTTTATTTTATTTATTCTGCTTTTTCAAGTTAAAGTTATGAATGAATTGGTGACGAATTGTTCCCTTTTTTCAAGTAAGTAGGCCAAGGCATGGACACGAGTAATCATGACAATTATTATTATTATTATTATTTATTTATTTTTTTAGGGGGTGGGGAAGGCAAGGGTACTTCGAGTGGGCTTGATAGGTTTTACGAGAGAATGTTAAATCTTTATGGGAGAGAGTTTTCTAAGCAAGTGTCATAGAAGAACGCACCAATGAAGTGTGATGGAATGGTTTCATACATTGAATGGCAATTAGATCATTTCATGTGGAGAGAGAGAGAGAGAGAGAGAGGCGGTTCAAAGAACCCTTGCCCAATCTTTATACATTTGCATAGTGAAAAAGAATCAACTTCAGAGTCTGTGAAAAAATAGTGTTTGATAAAATGTAAAGAATATGTCTCATAGACATATATTATATGCTTACTTCAACTTGCAACAAAGGGTTGAGGACATGAGAGACTAACCGACCTCTTTGCACTTACAAGAAAGTTCGCTATGATTAAGACTTGAGGAGAATGGACGGATCAAATCTATTCTACCATGACTTGAGGCATCTGCATGATTAAGACTCAAGGACAATGAGGTGTCAAATTCTATTCCACCATGAGTTGAAGCTTTTGCATAGGTGTGGCACTCGATAAGGCACCAAGTTTGGCAAGAGTTCTTGTAATCGACAGCATTCCCATGTGTCTATCTCTCTCTTCCTCAAAATAAGGGGGCAGAGGTGTCTTTTCAAATGGGGGAAGAGAGAGATAAATTCATGAGAGAGCTGGCATAATCCACACTCCCAATAGAGAACTTTCTCCCTTAATTGATATTCAATCTTTGATTGTGACAAAGACAATTGCTCGCTCATTGATTGGTGTCTTGTTGATAGAGTGTGAGCTGCGTGGTCATAATCAGTTTGACTTTTCTATCCTAACCTTGTGCGTAAGGCACCATCTTGTTGGTAGAGTGCACGCTCCTAGATGATAATCAGGTTTTTTTTTTTTGGTCTTCACCTTGTGCTATAAGGCACCCCCTTCCCCCTCCCCCTTTCTTATAGTTGCAGGTAAAGTCTCATTGGGTAGTTAAATAAGGTAGATCCAACAAAAAAACTGGTGGATACTACTTGTCTCGGATCAAGTTTCTCTTAACCTGTGTTAGAGGTGTCAAATTGCAGCCTAAACTTGTTGAACTGAACAAAACCGACTGTAGAAACCAAACCAGACCTTTATTGGTTCGGTTTTGTATGTGTTGGGTTTTTACTAAACCAGTAGAAACTAAAACTGAAATCGAATCAAATTGATCGAAGCAATAAAAACTGAAAATAAAAATAAACAAAATCTTTTTGCATTATATTTAAATATAGATACATATGGAAAATGAAACCGACCTAATAACAGCCTAGAACGGCTCAATAGAAGACCAAATTAAACCGGACCAAAACCAAACTTTGATAAAATCATAATTACTATAAACATTTTTTGACAGTCATATTTGTTTGTTTTCTCATGAGTAAGCGAGATGCAAATGAGATCCAAATCGACTGATTGACACCCTATGCTTTTTTGTAAAAAGACTCTAATCCAAGGTTTTAAGTATCCATTGCGGTTTTCGACCATGCCCAAATCGATATCGATGGAACAGTTCATATTAAGGGTAAAATTGTTCAAAAAATGATTTTTCCGTATTGATATCGGCTGGTACTGATAGTGTTACGAATACCTTTAAACTCAAGAATTGAGATCCTCTACTTTCGTCTGTTCAATCGTCTTGCCCGAACGAGGATAAGGCAGTATTTTCTGCCTTGCTATGTGGGATGCACAATAGTACCAGACAAGCGAAAGTAGAGAATCTGGATCCTTGGATTCAAAGAGTAATGTCGGTTTTTCTACTAGCTAGGGATAGACTTATGAGTTATGATTCTCCATTATCACACCTTTGAGTTGTCTATTTCGACAGACAACGAACTCTAACTTCACACGTGTGGACATAAATGGATGGGAATGGGGTTTGGTCCATGTGCACTTGGGCAGATATAAAATCAGTATCAGAAATTCAGACCTGATATCTGGTATTTGATATCTTTTCTATTCCATTAAATTTTGTGTATGAAATGCTATCTAATGTCAAAATCAAATTAAAATCGATTATCGAAATTAAATCGAGTTATTTCCATCAAATCGTTTAATAAATGATTCAATTTTGATTTCATTTAAAAAAACTTACACTGGATCAAAAAGAATAAAGATTCAAGTACCAAAGATCGAAATGGAACAATCGGCCAAATTCATTTCAGGATTCCACAAAATTGGGGTGGTCCAAACCGGGACCAGTCCAGCTTTTTCCGACAAGTATTGATACCGACTTTTAGGTCCTTCACGGAGAAAAAGGCGTCATCTGATTCCTTCTCATATAAAATTAATCCTCCCTTTTAAGTCTTTAACAAACCAATAAAGGGAAATGAGAAAGCATATGAAACGGTACTTTTGTAGGACCATTATAAGCCTGTATCAACCAAGGAGGATGAAAATTTCATATTTCTTTTATCAAATTAAATTAAAATTAAAATTGTTTTAATCGTCATTGTGTAACTATCTTAATATTACTAAATATGCTAATCATATTCAAATGAAGTATTTATTTTTATTTTTTCAGATCAAGGAATTTAGTTGCAAATATACAAAGGAAATTCAAAATAACCATACTTTGAATGTTTTAGACCAGGGAAAAAGATATACATCAATGATACTAGAGTGGAGACGAATCTACATGCTCTCTCAAATAATGATCCATAGGAAAAAGATATCCATGATACCAGAGTGGAGATGAATCCACATGCTCTCTCAAATAATGACTTATGGGCTACCTTACTGTTCTCTTCCCCCTCTCATTTGTGCAGTTCTCTACTTTTGCGTCGTGTTAAACCTTTTGCCATGGTAGGTAATGAGTGGAGAAGTTTTCATTTTCGTTACCTTTTCTTTTCCTTTAAACATTCTGAATATGGTTATTAAATTTTAGAGAAAAGGTTGGGTATGCAATGGTTTACCATAAGCTAGCATCCTATGTGTCTCTCTCTCTCTCTCTTTCTCCCTTTGAGGGGTAAGGAGTCATTTCAAAGGGGGAAGAGAGAGAGAGAGAGAGAGAGAGAGAGAGAGAGAGAGAGAGAGAGAGTGTGTGTGTGTGTGTGTGTGTGTGCTAGGCTGCTAACTTACAATAAACCGCTAGCATACTCATCACTCTCCCTAAATTTTATTATAATTTTGTAATTAAAGACGCGTTCCACAATGAGTCTCAATCTTGAATGCATTCTAAGATTTGAGAAAAGAAATACATACTAAATGACACTGTTTTTTTATGGGAGGGGATTCTCTTAGCAAGCAGCATAGAGGAGCGCGTTAATGAGATGCAACAAAAATAGTATCGTACATGAAGGGCAACGAAGTCATTTCATATAAAGAGGAGAGAAATAGAGACAGAGATATTAGTGTACCTTACCTTAGCAACTCAGAGAAACTTTTTCCTGTTTTTTATATTCCAAAATGTGTTTTCAGTCCATAATGCAAACACAACCTAATAAACACTTGCTATTATTTTTGGAGGATGAAAGAATAATATCATCCTTCCATGACTTAGTCACATGATGTAGGGAATATTTTTTTTAGGATCGAGTTTCCCTCCACCCACGGTGAATGGGATCCCATTCATCGAGGGTTGGGAGAGGGCAGGAATGAGAATCGGGAGGGTATTTTGGAACATACAAAAACTCTAGGAGGGTTTTGTGAATCCTAGGATGGTGGATAAACCGTCCTCTATGGATATGGGTTTTCAATGGTAAAAAACTAAAAATAGACGGTTAAATAAAACGGAAAAAAAAAACCAACGGTAAAAAAGGGAAAATGGATGGTACAACTTTTAAACGTTTATATAAAAAAAAAAAAAAACCAGCACAATTCTCATATAAATTGATGAATATTTATTTGAAATATACGTTTCTAATGTTCAAAACAACTCTAGCATCCAAAATAATCCATATATATTCCACAACCTATTGTAAGTTTTAAGACATGCTATCTAATATCATCCGATTTCAATTCCCAATTCATACACCATAAGGTCAAAAGTTGAGCAATGTGGCTTGACTATGGTGTTGCTATTGTTGTCAAAATAGTGAACACACTCATGGAGTGATGCATGTTTAGTTGGAGTTTGGAGTCATTGTTTTAGAAATCCTTTTCAATAGATGCATAAGTTTGTAGCTCAATTTCAGGATCCGTGCATTGACCTTGAGTTGAGTGTGACATAATAAGACATATAACCAATCAAGTCATCTTTACATCCATGAAAGAACCGGGCCGTTCAGGGTTTGGGATAAAAATATAGTCACTTAAGTAAGTCAAGGTCTTACAAAATGCCAAAAAAACATACATGTGTTTTAATTGGCATTCCCCTTTTTTACCATATGTTAGGCAAAACATGTTTAAAAACGAAAAAAACCGACTTTGTAAACGTATTTTTGCTAACAATGGACCAGACGATCTCGGACCACAATGTATTGACAAATTACCCCTAATATACTCTAAGGCTCATGTTCTCTGTGTCGCAGCGTAGGCTGAACCCAGATACATGGGCCTGCCACTCACTCCGGAGGGCAGGATAGTCATTGTGCCCTACCCCATGTGTCTGGGCGCAGCTAGCGCCTCTGGCACAGAGAACATTCTCCTTATACTCCAACCACGGTTATTGCATAGGTCCGTCATAGGGATCGGTGTACGGTCGAACCATCATCTCTTACCAGTAGTCCAGTCCAGTCCAGTACATGTTTTGTAATTTGAAATCCGTCCCTCGTCCTTCGGTAAAGAGACGTTATAACCTTTTTAGCTGTTCAAAATCAATAGTTCACATTTTTAATTATTATTTTCAATTTTTATGGTGAGAGCTGTGAGTCTTGTCTTTCTCTCTTACCCTCTTCATTTAATGCTCGAACTACCCAAATTGCTCTTTTAGAGCCTTCGTTTCTCTGACCAGTCTCTTCTTCAGTCTTCCTCGACTCGTTTCTTTCCCTGTCTCGTCTAAATCTCCCCAACTCTTCCTTTTCTTCTTCCCCCGAAGCGCCGCCGTTTCCCTTACTTGTGCTCTCCTCTCGCTCCGAAACCCTAACCTTATTGACTGATTTTTGTAGAAAACTTTGCAGCATTGGAAATTTCCTATGGACCGGCCGAGATGTTGAAGATCTTTCCGACCATTCATGTGAGTTATTTCTTAAATATCCACTACATTTTTACTTTGGAAATTAGGGTTTCCGATAATGTTCGTTTGTGACGTGGAATGAGATGATTCAAGAATCGTTCTTCTCCCAATTTTGAAGGCAGTTTGACGTTCTGGTGTCAAATCTTTTTTTTATTTTTTACTATCACATCTCCTCTTAATCCCCTTTTCCTGGTTTAGTACTTTAGTTAGGGATTTGAACAATTTTAATGCAAATATTACTAGTTTTGTTATGACAGATCCCTTGGGTTGACTTAAGCTCTCTTGGTTTCAGTCCTTGAATATGTTGAATTTTCGTTGACTGGTAATTTCTCCCGAAAGATTCGGGTGTGCGATAACTTGGGTCAATGAATAAGTAATGATAATGTGCGAATTGTACTGAAGTCTTTGTTCTATACAAGATTCTAAGGATTTAGCTACTTGTTTTGTTCATTTGCTCTACTCTTTTATGGACTTTGATTATTTAGCGACATTTTTAGATAAACGCTTTGTTGGTTAATTTTGACAAACTAAGGCTTTTGTTGCTCTTCAAACTGCAGATGGATTTCTGTTGCCCGAAAATAGACATTTTTTGAATAATAAATGTGGAAGGTCTTGTAATCTCTGCCTGACTAATGGGGATTGATAGACAAAGTTCAAAGAGTGGAGGAGGTTATGTTGGTGGCTTCCTCCAACTGTTCGACTGGAATGGCAGGTCGCATAAGAAGTTGTTCTCCAACAAAACTGATTTACCAGGTACATTTATCTCCACTGTTCTATAGTTACAAAGATCTTTTAACACAAGGGGGAAAAATAAAGGCTATAAATATCCACATGTTTTCTTTATTTGTTTTTATTTTCATCCAAGTTCAAATGGATATTTTCTTCATAGCTTTTTTCATTTGGTTGCTGATTGCCTTTCTTCTGCATTTCATGCAGAGGGATCAAAACAGGGGAAGAAAAGTTATGGGAATTTGCCGATGACACGACTCCGACTGGTGAAATTTGGTTACTGTTTTGTTTTTTCATTTTATTCAAATGCTATGATAGGGTGGTTACTTAATAGATATTTTTCTTTTCTATTGTCACGTTCGCAGGTAGAGGAGGATGAGAATGGAGGATCTAGTATCAAAGGGAGCAGTGATTACAGCTGTGCTTCGTCAGTGACTGACGATGAAGGAAATGGAACCAGAGCTCCTGGGGTAGTAGCCAGGCTTATGGGATTAGATTCCTTGCCAACTTCCAACACTGCAGAGCCCTATTCTACCCCATTTTTTGATTCCCATTCTCTACGAGATGCAAATTACCACAGGAGAACCCCTGAGTTTCACAATGAAGAAAATATTTTGCATTCTAGCAACCAGCTCCCTGAATTTGAGGGCTTCTCTAGAAATCTTGCAGAACCCAGGCCTCCGAAGATGCAGAGCCGTTCGATTGAGAGGTTCCAGACTGAAACATTGCCTCCTAAGTCAGCTAAATCCATCCCAATCACCCATCATAAGCTTTTGTCTCCAATTAAGAGCCCTGGATTCATTCCGTCCAAGAATGCAGCTCATATAATGGAGGCAGCTGCAAAGATAATCGAACCAGGACCTCAAAGCACTAGCAAAGGTAAAATGCCTTCTATTGGTTCTACTTCAATTCCTTTGAAAGTTAGGGATTTTAAGGAGAAGATTCAAGCTGCACAGAGACCAACCAGGCTTCCTGAAGCTCGAAAGCCAGTTGACCCCAGTGCTGCTAAGTATTTTAAAGGACAGTCATTAACAAAAAGCTGGAATGGTTCAGAAGATAAACCTCGGTTAAGGACTTCCCTAGATTCAGAAGAAAATAGTTCGGTCGGATTGAAGAATAAAGCTAAATCCGTTTCGCTCGCAATCCAAGCAAAGGTCAATGTCCAGAGGAGAGAAGGCTCGGGCTCAAACAGTAGTAGGAATCCGTTAGGCCAGAAGGAACACAACGATGTTAAGGCAAACCAGCCATCCAAGAACCAACCAAATGCCCAGAAGAATACACAGAAGAAAGCTTCCATTCAGGGTGGTTTGAGTGTGCTGAGACAGAATAACCAAAAACAGAATTGTCTAACCACCAAAGACAAGGTACACTCAAAGCCTTCAGTTTCTCAGCAACAAGGAAGAAAACCTCCATCTGGGGATGCTTCCGGTGACCGTACAAAAACTTTAAACAAAGCTGCAGGGAACTCCAAAGTTGGATCCAGAAGGACCGGCTTAGAGGCTTCTAATGTTGAAAAGATCCCATCATCTAGAACCAAAAGTGTCACTAGAAAAAAACGATCAGTTGATGGAGATTTCCAGTTCAAGAAAAATGGGATGGTTGATACTGTCATCGCTGACAAGGATGAGAAGCCTATCTTGTCCAATGTTGATAGACTTGGACAGTCAACGGGGGCAGAAGATAACAAATGGAAGGGAATGGATGTTGTTTCTTTTACTTTCACTTCTCCCATGATAAAAGGTGTTCCTGCATCACAGTCCTCAAGTAAGGTGGAGAAAAATAGTGTCTTTTCTGTGGATTCATGTGGTGATAAAATTCCTTCTGATGTGAAAAATGCAAAACCATCTTCTCTAGGACTAAATGTGATAGGAGGTGATGCTTTGAGTATTCTTTTAGAACAAAAGCTGAGAGAATTAACATATGGAGTTGGATCTTCTTACCATAACACGGTCAAAACAGACACTGCTACTAGTTCTGCATCGATTCTGGAAGATTTGGTGTCTGCTCTCAATGCAGTAGGCACATCGCCAGGGGGATGTAACAATGGTTCTCAAATTAAATGCAATGATAAATTTGGAAGCAGTTGTGATCCCGCCTGCTCTTCAACTGACGCTCAGGAGCTAAAAATGAGCCATAAGTTACTGGTATGGCTTATTATACTTTTGTTCCAAGCCACTGTTTCTTATTGCTTTTTCCATTTTAAGCTTGGTTTTCCTGTTCTGTGGTTGTTGATCAACTAACCCTGTAAGTGTTTGTTCACACCTCTAAAATTATCTGCAATCTGTTGTGAAGATTTTAAAATCCTGTTTGCATTTACCAATACTGTCAACTTGGAATAGAACAGGAAATTACTTTTAGACAGTAACATCAGCATTTTCACTAGAAAGTTCCGATGGAACCACCTATGGAGTTAGATGCCGTTGACCAAGTACAATTTTCTAGACAGTGTGGCCTAGTTCTTAAATTCCTGGCAAATTCTTTTTTCTAGGAGCATTTATGCAGATCATTGCCTCTTTACTCTTCTGTTTTTGTTTGTAATCTCTCAAACATGTGTTTTTTTTATGGAATATGGCACTTAGAAATTTCAAAAATGAACTGTTACAAGGAGATCTTATGCACATCACAATCTGAAGGGATCTGAACCTGTTCATTATGTGACCAGTAGTGTAAGTTCTTGTAGAGGAGGGGAAGCTTGGGATTGTAGGGTTTTGAAGTTAGGGATCCTGCTTTTGCTTTTCAGGTAGGATTATGATATTGGGCACAAGGATATGTCAAATGGAGACAGATCAAGTTTATCAATTACTTGTAACAAAGGCTTGCCTGAGGAAATGAAATGTAACAGTTTTATTGGAGGATTTGAAGTCAACAATCTAAACTCATCCAAAAGGTGCAGGGTTATAATGGAATTCAAATCCCAAACCAGAGAATTCGAGTGGGAGATTCATAGTTGTCAAGTCTAGGCAGATTTCTAGGGCAAGGCGACTGGCTGCCTAATTATCTTAGGCGCCTAGGTCCCAAGATCCTGTCGGATAAAGGGTAAAAAGGAGGGAAAATGGAGGAAAAGAGAAAGGAAAGCAGTTGCAGTGGCAGGTGGCTGCTGGAGTTGCAGAAAAGAAGAAGAATAGTTGCAGGGGCAGCCTCTGCTGCTGGAGTTGTTGCGGCAGCCAACGCTGCCGTGGTTGCAGGAAAAAAAACAAAAGCTACCAGAATCAAGGGTGGCATTGCTTGTCGGAATTGCCGAAATCAAGGGTGCCACCGGAACTAACGGTGCGAGGGGTGATGGGGTTTCAGTCTTTCAGAGTTGTGAAATGTGAAGCCTGAATGAAGATTGAAGAAGTCGAACTCAATAACATCTTCTTTTCGATTTTTCTCTATTTTTTTTTTACAAAGCTATTCAATTCATCTGAATATACACAAACCCAATAGTGTTGAATTATTTATCCACCCGTATCCCCCTTTGGATAGTTCGCCGTGTTAGAGCTCCCTTATGATATACATATTGTTTCCTTCCTTTCCTACAAGGCTGGTCTTTTAGAGGAAGCAGTTCCAACATGGTATCAGAGAAGGCAGGGGTCATAGTATCGAGTCCCTTTGGGAGCGGGCAGGTGTTGAATTATTTATCCACTCGTATCTCCCTTTGGATAGTCCGTCATGTTAGAGCTCCTATATGATATATATATTGTTTCCTCCCTTTCTTACAAAGCCGGTCTTTTAGAGGAAGCGGTTTCAACAAATAGGAGTGTAAAAACCAGAAAATAAAAGATTAAAGTTTTGTATTTTACATCTAACCCCCTTCCTTTTGTACATGCACGTCTAGGTGACAAGGCACCTAGGCGCTTGGCCACCACCTTGGATTGCCTTGTCGCCATGACTACTATGGGGAGATTAGCTTGCGGCAGGATCATAGGTATAGGAATAAGAACCAGATTAAGACAAAATTGTATAACTCAACCAAAACACTTGATATCCATAAATTCAGGTTGATTGCTCTTATCAGTCAGGATAAGACGCTTGCAAAAGGTGATCTAAATTTGATGGGCAGATTTAGAGTTATGAAATAAACCTCTAGTGGAAGCAGGAAAGTTAGAAATCTGCAGCAGTGACGGACAAATTAAAGATGTAAAACAAAATTCAAAAGGAGTTAACCAGTTATTCAGTCAAGAAATCATAAACAAAAAACAAGTTTAGAAATCTCAGATTTGAAGAAGTTCAGTTGCAGTATGATTTCAGAATTCGATTGGAAAAAACAAGTTTTCAGAATTTGACTGAAATTATTAGGATTGAAATCAAAATTGGAGTTAGAACTAGAAATTGATATGAAGAGAGAAGGGAATTAGAAGAAATTAGAGAAAATAAGAAAAATAGAGGAGAAGATAGAGGAAAGATCACACATGATCTCAGAGATGAACAGAAATAGGGGGAAAGAAATCAGATCTGGAACTCTAATCCTATTTGTACAGCTCACCAATACCAAAATATTTGAAAAAACTCAAATTTCTTTACTCAACATGCTTAATTGATGGGGAGTGTATAACATATATAAAGTTATCTTCTGAAATTCCTAAACTGAATCATAAAAGGATTCCTAATCACTATAACACACTGAGTAAAGTAAATAGACTGAAAACAGAACTCCATCTTACTATTAAATATGCTAATCTAACCCAAACACTTCACTTTAGCACTGATCTCACATACTAACTTTACCCTCCACTTTATGGGCTTAGAATAGGCTCATTAAAATGAAACCCACAAAAAATAAGGCTCAACCTATAATATAACTGCCCAAAGGTCAATTTCAGCCCATTGGACTGCCCCCAGCACCTTGTAGGCCTCCCCAACTGCATCAGGTTGCATGGGCTTCAATTGTAGTGTTTTGTAACCTCCAGCTAGTGGCTTATGCAGATATTCCCATGCTCCATATAAAATCTGTGCTCTATTGATTTAGAAGTTGAAAGACACATACATAGTTCATATTTTTTTGGGTCTCAGTTCCTCACTTAATGGCTCATCCCAATTGCCATAACCAAATAATTTGGCTCCATTATAATTCTTTAGGCTTCCTATTGTGGAAATTCCCAGTTGTTGAATGTGATTGCAAAATGCATCTTCAGAGTACAGCTCAATAGTCATGCCCTCCCCCTCTCTCTCAAAATTTAAATTTAATCTTTTATCTAATACTCCTTTAAATATGATACCATTAACCCCCTTCTACATATTTATTTTCTGGGGAAATTTAGTATTTTTTTAAATAAACATATCTTGCAAAACATTATTAATTCTTACTTCTACATGGAGTCCATTGATGAATATTTTCAATTTTGGACATCTTTATTGAAACTATTTGGAGTCACCCATCCCCAATCAGCAGACTCTGCTTGGCTAACTCACCTTGAATTATCTCTTAACCACACTACTCTACTGCATAGTTGTCATGGTGTTGCCTAGGCATCGCTTAGATGACCGCCTTGACAACTAGTCTCGCCATGGTCTCTTAGGTGTGTGTTTTGGTCGCCTGCGTCCAGGCCCCCTCCAATGGCTTGGTTTGTCTAGACGCCGTGACAACTCCAATGTCTATTTGTCCTGGCTATTTTAAATAGCGCCCAGAGCTCAGCTTTGATGGTTATGTGGGGTGCATCTGGCTACAGAATCAAGAAAGTCAGTGGACTATGACCACTCCTAAATAATGGAAGTAGTCAAGAATGTAAGGAATTCACTGTCACTAACCAAAGTGTTCTCAATTCAATCATCTAATAGGAAACCTCCTCTTACATTGGAAAAATCTGCTATTTGCTCCCTTCAAATGCACCATGTACTAACTAATACACAGTTTGCCTAGCATGGTAATAGAAGATTGAATATATCACCAGGTAAACCCAAGTCATGCTGAAGAGATCAAACTAAAAACTCAGATGCCAACCAAGGATCACTGTATCGTCTCACAAGTAGTCCCCCTTTTTTTTTTTTCACCAAGGATGCAAGGACTTAGTGAAAAAGAAAGGGTAGGAAGTGGGGCTGAACCGACTTATATAAAAAAGGGGATGACTGAAGGAGTAACGTTAGAAAGGCTGAAAGGGGAATGGATATAAATGCAATGAGGAAGATTTAAGGGGTAAGACTCTGGAAATCTTGTTTCATATGATAGCATGGTGATGTTGTAATATGAAATCTTATTGCTCATGAGCCCAAGGATAAGTTAAAGTAGGCTAGGCTTGTCCTTACGGAAAAAACACACACTCTAGTGGTTTAAGGTTTCTAATTAGTAGTATAAATTAGGTAATTAAACGTAAAATCACACCCTCCTGTGGATTGGGGTTTTCTAAAGCCATAGTTTCATCTGAAATTGACTTTGATTTGCACTGATCTGTTTATTATGCTGTAATTTATTCCCCCCTCCTCCCCAACCTTTCAGTTGTATAAGCAAAATATTAACTTCGTGCATTTTGGTGCAATTCTGTGTCATTTTCAGGGACAGGAAAGGATGAGCAAGTGCAATAGTGATCCAGGGATGGAAACTGACTTACATCCCAGTCCAATTTCTGTTCTGGAACCATCTTTCTCGAATGAAAGTTGCAGTTATTCAGATAGTGGAGACAGTGGGAGTACCAATGGTGAGAACAGCAAATCCATTTTGGAAATTGATTCAATAATGCACATGCTTAAGTCTGAACAAGCTGTCAAAAACCCGTGTAAAGGGCGTCATTGTATCTGAATGTTTTCTACTCATTGATACATATTGTTGCTATTATCATAACCTACACACGTAAATTGATTTTATAATCCAAGTAACAAGAACTGTTCCTTTTTCCAGGCAGCAAGCAGTGTTCTTCTGTTCAAGATCAAGAAGTGATTGGTTCGAGTCATCCAGGAAAATTTCAACCACCGGAAGCTGAGACAGAGTTATCTGATTCAGCCTCTTCCACTTCTACAGGGACAAGAGGTGGAAAATTTGAAATCACATACGATGTGGCAGGCAGCACCCAATCGGAGGAATGGGAATTGGAATATGTGAGGGAGATTTTATGCAATGTGGAGTTAATGTTCAAGGATTTTACCTTGGGACGAGCTTGTGAGATCATAAACCCCCATCTCTTTGATCAGTTGGAGAATTGTAAACTTGGGTTGGGAAGCGAGGCAGAGGAGGATTATGCACCGATGCGGAAGATGGTATTTGAATGTGTTAGCGAATGCTTAGATATAAGATGCAGGCGGTATGCTGGTGGGGGCAGCAAAACATGGGCCAAAGGGGTGGCCATGGTGCAGAGAAAGGGTTGGCTAGCAGAGGAAGTGTGCAAGGAAATTTTAGGGTGGAGAAGCATGGGAGATTGGATGGTGGATGAGCTTGTAGATAAGGACATGAGCAGTCAATATGGAAGATGGCTTGATTTTGAAATTGAGGCATTTGAAGTGGGAGTGGAGATTGAGAGGGAAATATTAAGTTCATTGGTTGATGAAGTTGTTACAGACATCACGGTGGGATGACCAAGGGTTTTTTTCAACTCCATCTCATAAACCCCCCATATCTCTTTGATCAGTTGGAGAATCATAAACTTGGGTTGAGAAGTGAGGGAGAGGAGGATTATACACTGATGCAGAAGAATGGGAAGATGGTATTTGAATGTTAGCAAATGCTTAGATATAAGAAGCAGGTGGTATGCTGGTTGGGGCTGCAAAACATGGGCCAAAGGGGTGGGCCATGATGCAGAGGAAGTGTGCGAGGAGATCTCAGGATGGAGAAGCATGGGAGATTGGGTGGTGGATGAGCTTGTAGACAAGGACATGAGCAGTCAGGACGGAAGATGGTTTGATTTTGAAATTGAGGCATTTGAAGTGGGAGTAGCGATTGAGACTTGAGAGAGGGTTATTGTTGATTGTTGAAGTTGTTACAGACATCACACGTTGGGATGGCTATTTTAAGAGTTTCTTTCCACTCCAGTTTAAGATTATTTTCTGTATATCTCCCACGTGGAGACCTTGTTCTGATTCTTCAATCACAGTTTTCTCATTTCTGTGCAAGGTTATGAAGTATATGGGGTTTGAGATTCATTCCTATAAGTAAGAGAGACATGGTTCAAGTAAGCAGAATCCGCAACAGAATCAGCATCCATGGATTCCAATGTTTCAAGAATCGGGATCAGATGGCTAGATCGGCTGATCTGGTTTGGAATTCGCTGAGGTCAATCTTGATTCTAGCCAATCTCGCTCGTCTAATCCTTGTACAGGAAAGCCCTAAAGGACATTAAAAACACCGACTCTGGTGCTGATCCAAACTGATTCTAATCCGATCCTAGATCGGAATGGGCTGGGATGGATCCAGAACCCTATCATGTGTTTTTAAACCCTGATGGATTCCGATTATGGGCTGAGAATTAACCTCAACTCTAAAATCAAGTCCAAATTAACCCATCTGAATCGGCAAGAATTGAAATTCTGACTCCGATTTTGGAGTATAGAAGATCTCATTTTCGTATTGGAGAAGAAAATGGAGTTAAGGGCTAGAATTGAAAACAACAATCTCTCTCTCTCTCTCTCTCTTTCTCGGATGATGTAGTTTCTTTCCTCTCATTTTCTTTCTCACTAGGGTCTCTTTGATATGATTTGCATTTGTATTTAGGGAAAAAGATCTGTGTCCAGGAGTGTGAGAACTACCAGCACTCTGTGAGTCTATCTCTCTCCACACCATAGACACATCTAAACTCTTATTTTGAGGAGGAGAGAGATACACATGTCAGAGTGCTGTCGTAGGCCACACTCCCGGACACAAAACTGCTTCCCATTTATTTATAACCTATTTTTGAGAAATCATTTGTGACAATAAATTATGGTCTACAAATTATAATCGTTTGATTACTATTTGTACAATATAGTAAATAATTAGAAATAGGCTTGGTAATTCTTATTTGTGGAATATCTCTAAACCTGAAACTTCTATTGTACATTATTGGGGCTCCAAGTTATACAACATTTCACTTTGACATTCATTCAAACACTCTTTGGGCACTATCGAACATGGCTTTGTTACACTTCATCGCCAATCAAGCTGACTCATAGCAAGGATAATACCAAAGGCGATAGCAGAGGGATGGCAACCTTCCAATCTGATGCCACAGTCCAAAGTGGATTCACCTATATGGAACCAGGGCTTGCCGCTGCAATCTAGCTAGAGTTTGCTTCTTATTCCTTCCCGTTAGATTCCTCCAATGTAGTTTTGCCATGCAAAAGAAATAGTTTAATTTGTACATCACAGTCAAGCTTTCCTGAGTAATATACATTTTAGATATTAACTAAAAATGCCAACCAACAAAGAAATCACAGACAAATTTTTTATACTGAAACAGAGATCTCAATTATTCTTTGTGGAGTGAAGTGGCCAAGTGGGAAGTTCTGCGTTTCCCATCGAACTCGATTTTCGATACTGAAATTTCAATCAATAAATAACAGTCAGAGATATATTATTGGAAATAAGCATCCAAAACATACACATCAATATATATATGTAACTAATGATCTTAATATAGACAAATCAAGGTTGATGACGATAATCTCAAGTACTATATAACGCGTCATAAGCTTGAAAAACATGAAGAGACTAAAATAATTGGTGGGGCTGAGTCATAACAAAAGTCACTCTCCTTAAAATTGTAGATGCCGCCTATGATACAATCGGATCTTGGCAAATCAGTCTCCAAGATAAAAGAGCACTCCAAACGATGCCATCTAGTAATGATGCACTTTAAAAACTAGGCTACTAAGAGCATGGAGAGTTGCATTCAATTGGATATAAACAACGGAGAAATAAAGCTAAGAGGAAAAACAAAAAGAAGTTTTCTCAAAATCATTAGAGAAATGGGCAACTCTTCTCTTTATATAGGTGAAGAAAAGGCACCCCCAACGGATGTCTCTAAAGGATATGCCGACAAGATATGTCTTTTCCCATAAAACTTGTTTGTTGACCATTCATTCAAACAAGTCTTCTAATAGGTACATCCATTGATCATTTAGGTGTCTATTAAGAAACGACAAAAACCCTCAAATAAACATTTTTATAAAAAATAACAATATTTTGAATCAAATATTCTAAAAGCATTTTAAATTCCAACATACATATGAACAATATTCTCTATAGCAAACCATCAATACACTTATAACTGTACCATGTCCGACAATTGAGCCTATCCTTCTTCGTTTCTGTGCTCCTTGCTACTTCCGCTGAGCTTCCCAAGGGCTTTCCTGTTACACTTGGGATCATCTTCATGAAGAACCAAATACAGGAGGTGGCACGACCATGGCCTTCTTGACCGAGCAGAAAGAAAGCCAAGGATGGCTCCTATTCTTCCATTGCGCAGCAAGTCGAAGAAAAGGCCGACAAACAATACTAGGTCCTCACTCATTCCAACAAGAGACTTTTCAGTTGCTTTGGAAAGGGTACAGGACAAGAAGTAGGATTGTTATAAAAATGGTTGACATGTTTACCCTTGATTTGGGAGCTATTAGAGCACATGTTTATTAAAAAGTAGTATATAAATCAAGATAAATGATTATGACCACAAATCACAAATAACTCATCAACTAGTTGTGATTTTTAATTTATTTCAATTTATAATAAATTAAAAAAGTACTATAAATTATACCAAACATCTGTAAAAAATAAAAATTTGTCAAATAAATACAAGTATAAATTATATCAAAGAGAGCCTAAAGATTACCTCATTTTTGTTTTTGATTTTTTTTGTTTTTGATTGATGTGATCGTTTTGGTTAACACCCGCCAAAGTTTTACGACAATTTCTTCCCGTACCTAGTCCATCGATCCAATTTGGACAGTGGTCGATTCCCCTTAAAAGTGAAAAAATTACATGATTACCTAAAAATGGGCTTTAGTTGACCA
This sequence comes from Telopea speciosissima, assembly GCF_018873765.1. Classification (NCBI taxonomy): domain Eukaryota; kingdom Viridiplantae; phylum Streptophyta; class Magnoliopsida; order Proteales; family Proteaceae; genus Telopea; species Telopea speciosissima. The sequence goes on from NC_057922.1 coordinate 53,065,480, forward strand.
AATTACCCATAGAATCGTTCTTTTAACCAAACTACTCTAACAAAGATGCCTTTTATAAAACTACCCAAAATAGTGCACCTTCCTCCATCTATGTAATTTTTTTTGACATTTTCGCCCCTCCATCACCTACTGCACCCCATAACTGGCCACCCCCACCCCCCACACTGGGAAAGCACCACTAAAGATGCCACTTATCCAAAACCCATCTCTCTGTCCACTGGTGAATATTGTCGCCACCAAGAAACCTTCTTCAGCCCCCTCTGCAATTATCAATCCCCATACGACCCACCTCTCTACCACTCAAAACCCCAAAACTAGACTCCAACTCTGGTGCCACGTAAGCCAGTGGAGATCCCTCCCAAACCTGACCCCATCTCCTTCTGTCCCTTGGATCGGATCAGAATTAGATCCTCCCCTTTTCCTTCCCACCTCCCGTGTCCTCACACAAATCGTGAGGATCAAAACTAATCAATAGCTTCCGACTCTCCCTATGTATTTGATCAAATGGAACGATAGTGGTAGGTTCTCGAGAGAATATATTGGACGGTTCAACGACATAATGGACACACAAATGAAGTCATAGCTTCGCTTCTACACTTTTTAATAGGGGTTAAATCTTTAGCTTCAAGCCTTTCAATCTTGTCTATGGAGTCGAGTTCCACTTCAGCTGATGGTAATATCAGAGGAGTTCCCAACCATTGCCGACGTTAGGTTCAGTATAGTATGGGTCCTTTTATTCGTCGCGATAGAGAGTGAAACAATTTATTTCACTATTTTTTATTTACCCTTACAAGTTATTTTTTGTTGAGTTGAAGTGAAAAGGTAGTTTTGCCAATTCATTTTGAATAAATCACCATAGCCAATCCCTGCACCATCTGATTCTCCTTCTCCCACTCCGGCTCCGGTGCCCCTCCCCTGCCCTCTCTACAACGACTCCTAGAGCGATCGAGGAAATCATCAACCAGATGGCCAATTTCAAGAAGTTTGACACACAACAATCTCTGGCCACAGTGGATTTCCTATGTTGGGTGTTGATTTCGAACAAAAAGAGCATAGGAATAAGGGAATACCCAGGAGTGATGCCATGAGCTTTTACAGATACCATGGTTGAGCAGAGGCTACCCGACATAGTGACACCATGAGCATCAACCCCACACTGGTTCTTCTCTCTCTCTCTCTCTCTCTGGGAATGGCTGCAAATATGTCGCCTCTCACATGAGAGACGACTGGGTATTGCTCTTGAGGTGCGGTGTAAAGTCAAAGTTGACCTCCTATATATGCGAATGAGCCTCACGTTCACGATCTCCACCATCGTCATCCCAACCCCTCCTCCCACATCCACCACCATTGATCCTGATCATATATATGGCCATGCTCTATAGGCGGACAACACAGCCTTGAGAACAACCTTTGAAGTGTTGGAGCCAATATTAAATGGGAGAGAATTGAGAGATTTGTAGAGAGAGAGAGCAAGCTAAGGAATAATTTCCTTTGTATTTCCCTTTTCTAAAATCTTACTGGTACATGCCTCTTTTATTAGGTGTAGAATTCTACAAAATTAGTAAACTAATTATTTCCACACACGTGGTAGCTTTGCAATCAGTCAAAGTAAACAAACAAGTTTGACCACCTAATTAAGCAGTCTTCTAATTTTAGGGTCTCGATTTAATTATAATTTTAACAACCTCCCTTAAACCGGGTTTTAAAATTAACAACCACGAGCATATTCTTCAATTTTTTAAACACGTTAGATTTTAACGGTTTAGTTAAAATATCTGCCACTTGATCTTCAGATCTGTAAAAAGCCAGCTCGATTTCCCCATCTTTGACTAAATCTCGAATATAGTGATATTTGATAGCGAAGTTCAAGATGTGGTCGCGACAATTGAAGAAGGGCAAGGCACATCAACTATGTTGATAGAGCGGTTGATGGGTTCATTGTGCTCCAACAAGCAAATGATGAACTAAAAGACCAACAACTCTAACACGGAGCAAGTGTTGCAAAATAGATTTGTTCAAACAAATCACGAAGGCTATCAAGGTGGCTGAGGCCGCGAACGTGGTCAAGGTTAAAGATAAAACCAATGATATTAATAATTTTGGAGGTCACGGAGTACGTGGCAAATCCAACATCAAGTGCTACCAGTGTCAACGGTTCGAACATTACAAAACTGAATGTCGAACGAACAGGCGGAGCATGCAAATACTGTCGATGCCGAAGAAGACATGCTTCTAACGTGCAATGAAGTTGAACCAGATGGCGGATGCACAAATAACTGGTATCTTGATATTGGGTGCAACCATCACATGTGTGGGAGAAAGGAGCTTTTCTCACGCCTGGACGAATCAGTACATGGCAAAGTTAACTTTGGAAATAAATCCAAAGTTCTTGTGATGGGCAAAGGCAACATCAGCATCTAATCCAAAGAAGGTATTGATGTCACTATTGTAGATGCATTCTTTGTGCTCGGACTTTTTAAAAACTTGCTAAGCATGGGGCAACTTTCAGAAAAGGGTCACAACATTCATATCCAGAATGGTGTGTGCACCATTCAAAGAAAAAGCAGGCGGACAATTGTGAAGGTTCAGATGACGAAGAACTGAATGTTCCCGTTGTCTCTTCAAATGAGAGTAGAGATGAATTTACAAACAACGACGAAAGATAGAAATTATCTATGGCATCTTCGGTTCGGTCATCTAAATTTCCGCGGACTGCGGCTCTGCTACCACTTGTTGGAACCATTATTAAATGGAGAGAATTGAGAGATTTGGAGAGAGAGAGAGCTAAGGAATAATTTCCTTTGTTTTTCCCTTTTTTAAAACCTTATGGGTACATGCCTCTTTTACAGGCTTAGAATTCTACAAAATTTGTACACTAATTATTTCCACTCATGTGGCAGCTTTGCAACTAGTCAAGTAAACAAACAAGTTTGACCACTTAATTAAGCAACCTTCTAATTTTAGGGTCCCGGTTTAATTATAATTTTAACAGTTCTTCAGCGAAATAAGTATGCCATTATCATTTTGTTGCACTTTAATGCTCAAGAAATAGGACATCAATCTTATATTCGTCATTTCGAACTGGCGAGTCATCGCCTCTCTGAATTCAACAAACATTGCCTCACAATTTCCTGTGAATATTAAGTCATCAACATAAAGGCATACAATGATTATATCACCGTTAGCCTTTGACTTGACGTACAATTTGTGCTCATGAGGACATTTCTGGAATCCATCTTCCAACATCTACATGTTAATCCGCATGTACTAGGCACGTGGTGCCTATTTCAGTCCATACAATGCCTTCTTCAATCTATATACTTGTTTCATGTCCTCTTTTGACATAACTTGGCGGTTTATCAGCCGATAAACTTCCTCTTCAAGAACACCATTTAGAATTGTTGTCTTGACATCCATCATTTTCAATAACGACACTTGTCTGCTTATCGGCTGGCAGAATCTATGCCCAAGTTTCATCTTCGATGAATTGGAATCTTTGCTCAGAATAACATCTTTTGTGACCGGATTATACAATTTATAACCCTTAGGCACGTCGCTGTAGCCGATGAAGATACATCTCTGACTTTTTTCATCCAACTTCTTTCTCTATTCATCTGGTATATTGGGATATGTGATACACCCAAATACTTGCAAGAGCAAAGTATCCAGTTTGCTACCGCTCCATGTTTCCTGTGGAGTTCTCCCAAAAACATGTTTTGTTGGACACCTGCTTAGTAGATATATATAGCACATGCAACAGCTTTTGTCCAGAAGTGTTTTGACAAACTTTTGGCTTTCAACATGCTTCAAGCCATTTCAAAGATATTTTTATTTTTTCACTCAACTATACTGTTCTGTTGAGGTGTGTAACTGCCAGTCAACTGGTGTTGGATCCCTTGAGATTTACAGTAATTGTTAAATGGGGAAACTTTCAGAAAAGGGTCACAACATTCACATCCAGAATGGTGTGTGCACCATTCAAAGCAAAAGTAGGTGAACAATTGCGAAGGTTCAGATGATGAAGAACTGAATGTTCCTGTTGCCTCTTCAAACGAGAGTAGAGATGAATTTACAAATGATGACGAAAGATAGCAATTGGCTATGGCATCTTCGGTTCAGACATCTAAATTTTCATGGACTATAGCTTTAATACTACTTATTGGAACCAATATTATATAGGAGAGAATTGAGAGATTTGGAGAGAGAGAGAGAGAGAGAGAGCAAGCTAAGGAATAATTTTATTTGTATTTTTCTTTTTAAAACGTTATGGGTACATGTCTATAAGAAAACTGATATCAGATATGAAGAGGATGGTGAGATTGCCTGAGTCGAACAAACATGTTTTGTCCTTAAGATAGCATTTGCACCCTTATTATTGCAACGGGTTACAACAAATCTGCCCAAGATAAATCAGGCTAGACTTGATCACTGATTTGCAGGGACAGTAATCTATTTGAAACTATGAGAGAAATGTTTTTCCTTTATTTTGTTACTTACAAATGACTGATTTCACGGGCTATTTATGGGCTTGTATATGGCTATTTGGATGGGTTACAACCATTGGGCTCAATATTTATTCCAAGGGTTGCACCCTTTGGTTCAGACATCGATCCAATGGTCGGATCCGAACCATCGCACTGATTCACTGACCGACGATTCAGAAAAGGTGAATGCGCCTTATTGCGACGATGCGTACGTGCGAAGTGCAAAGCGCAAAGTGCAAAGTGCGTTGTCAAAGTGCCATAATGAGTCTCACAACCCATGCTCACGCTCGTGTACGAGCTCGGATGGTTGCACCGTCCTCACAAGTGCTCCATAAAATCTTTTTTCAATATAATATGTGATAGTTAACCACTATCACATATAACCCATATGATTTCCTTCTACAAAACCGATGTGGGACTAAATTCCTATATCATTTGTTTTTGAAAATCCCAACAATTTCCCTCAATTTTCAAAATAATTGAGTCTCAGTCTATAACCTCTCTATACCTTTAAATCATACTTATATAAAGGTGTCTTTCGACTTGAACCTTCATGTTGTTAGAATACATCAGTATTTATCAAAATCAAAGTAGCCATAGCCTTGAACTTAGAATTTTACAACGACAAATCTAATATACTAGACATATGATTTACTTGAATATAGTTTCAATAATACCCGCACATTTATGATATTATGCTTTCATCTTAGGTTTTTATAAGCGCCTTAGAGATAAGCTTCGAATCTCACAGACGTGGCCCCACTTCCTGTACTTATAGAAGTTTTTTTGCTAAAAGGTCAGCAAGTATATTAAGAAATGATAAATATGTACAAGAGGCTATACATCAGAAAATGATTCAAGTCTCAACCAAAACAAGACAAATTAGCAGAAGTGGTAGTACGATCTGCCCGTGGCTTCCCAATCAATCGAGTGTGCTGTGAAAGATGGGGAATCATTCCACTTCTCCGTAGCCTTAGTGTATGCTGCCCGATTGGCAAGAACATCTGTTGGGACATTCCATTCTCTGTAACAGTGAGAGATACGCCATTGAATGGAATTAAGATAAACCTTAATAGACCACCAGCGTTGAATGAACTCCCAAGGAATATTAGAAGCTAGAATACCATTGACTTCCTGCATTTATATAGGTGAATCTAATGAAATGCAAATGACTTGTATTTCCTATAGGACATATTCATTAAAGGATTGATCCTATCCTCTGTCAGTTTCTCCATACAAACATGCACTACCTTGAGATGACAAGAGATTCTATCTGTACTAGTTTAGTGTATAACTTGTCACACCCCAAACCACCCCCTAAGAGGATTGAGCGGGTGACCCGGATGTCAAATCACATCTGCTACATCTCCAGGATGTAGAAGCTAACACCACTCACAAACGCACACAAACATTCATAATAAAGCATTATAAAATCAGAGTGCAACGGAAACTAAAGATTTATACAATAAAAAGCCACAAGCTACATTGTTCAAGTGCAGCTCATAAGCCAATATTTCTCTGGGTTACATTCATGACATTTTCTAAGCTTTACATCAAAGTTATAAAGTAAACAAAAGATGCATCTATAAGCTTTACAAAAAGAAATGCCATCAGGCTATCCACAAAAAGAATGCTTCAAGAAACATAAAAAAAGGACAACCCTCGATTTGATCTCCATTCCCAGCTCTACTCTATGCACCCGCATCAGAGGGATCACCTCCGTCGGGGTCCAGACGAAGAAGGTCATAATCACCATCACCATCCTGTCCAAAATGATTCTCCCATTTAGGGAGACATCCACCTGCAAAATCAACTTTAAAAAGATATTTCCCGAGGGATGAGCTCTACTCAGCCCAACAAGTAAATAATAAATCATGCATGCAGATGCAACACAATATCATGAATCTATATGCTTGGATTTAATTTTATTACTCTAATCCACCTAGCAACACAACTAAGTAACTAGGTTGATGCTACTTACAATGACTCGAGCAAGAACCTCTGCGGCTTCACTTTCTCACTTTGGTTGAGGCCTCAATCATTATGAATGAAACCCGCGCTGGGATTAGGAGCACCAACTCCCTCCCTTGGCAGATCCCGAGATAACCATGACAACCTATTTTAGATTCTATAACTCCTCGGCTTTCAGGAGGCCATGATCACCTAACACATGCACCCCTGTTAGTAAGGGTTGTAGCATAAGGGTATGTTCAAGCTAACCAGATGATCTACATAGTAAGTATCAGTTGAGTGGTGTCAATCGTATCCCACTCTATGGGCTACCATACTCCCCATTTCTAAGTATGAAGTGTACAGTGCTCTCGTAGCCCATACTACGACTCACCATACCATTCATTTTCAAGCTGACTACGACATCTAGTCTAGCAATTCAATATCATACATTTCATCATAATGCAGTATTTCAATCACAACATAATCATTTCATTTATATTATTGATTTCATAATTTCTAGCAATTTAAAAGAAAAAAAACATTTAATTATATTTACAATGTTTAACAATATTACATCTACAAGAATGATTTATATCCACTCATCTTGGCTATAATCCACTTGCACGAAGGACTGCCGGTTCTCAAAGGCACTCCGATACGTGTCGTCGAATAAGTTGTTATAGCCTAAGGTCAATTAAATCAAAAGAAATCATTAATAAGTGTTTAAATGGTTATGAAGTTCAGGGGCACCCTTGGTTTAGGTTTAAAACCAAGGCCAGACTCAATTCTGGAAAGACAGTAGCAGTGGTCAATCCAATTGACCTGTGGGAATCGACCAGTAGTGCTGCAGTAGCAAAAATTGAAAAGGGTGTATGGATTTGAACATGGCTTCCCACCATAGGGCTTTCAGGTGAGGTTCTAAGTATTCCCACCTGCTTTGGTCAGGGTTTCAATCAATGGTTTTGTATTAGTTGATTGGACTGGTTGATCCAATCAACCCGAGTGAATCAACCTGTCACCCGAAGATGGCAATAGGGCATGGTTTCCTATTTGGTTTACATAAATGGCCTCCCATATGATGTTTTAGGCCATGGGGTTGGTCAGGTGCAAATCTGGTTCAAGTTTCTGGTAGTAGTTTATTGATACTGGTCCATCCAATCGACCAGTGACTATATAGCTCAAGAAATCTGAAAGTTTTCACTGTATAGGCTTGGTTTTATTGATCTATGGCTAATAAGGATCATCAGGGAGCACATGTAGATTACTTCTATGGCAAACATCATATTTCAAAGGAAAAATCAAACATGCATAGGGGGCTTTGGGATCTATGGCCCACGTGGTCAACATGCATAGGTTTAAACACGTGAATCTGCAGAAATTAGTTAGAGAGGAGTTTGATTAACTCAAAAATAGTACTGCTATGTACATGTGGTCATGAAATTGTCATGCAATCAAGGAAAGGCATGTCCTACTCCATAAAACACATTCTAAGCTTACTATGGGCATGAGGATCGATCATCAAAGGTTGAAAATAATAGTTACAGAGTGTATATACCATGAGGAAGATAGATGAGAGGTCACAGAGGGCAGATTCATACATGCATGGAGGAATTCTAGTTCCTAAGCTAGTAATCCATGAGAATTTCACTAGTAGGCATAATGGATCATGGTTGTATAACAAGAGTTAGTGGTTGATCATGCTTAGAGCTTAAGATCAATATAAAAACTAAGAACTAACTAAGAGCATAATTACCTTAAGGATTCACAAGCATAAAGGAAGATTCAAGCTCCTCCTCTCCTTCTCTTTTCTTTCTCTCCTTCCTTCTCTTCTGTTTCTCTCCTTCTTTCTCTCAACAAAATGAACATAGGTGTAAATAGAGGCTTAGGGTGGTTTATATAGGGGCTGGCTTAAGGCCTGTTTGGCTAAGGACTACCTAAGCTAAAAACACATTTTATAGTTTATTCTAAATGTACATAGACTCATAAGTGAGCCCCACATGGTCACATTGTAGGGACAATATTCCAACGGGACAATTTAGGTGCAGGGAGATGATTTGGGGTGTGAGACACTGGGCCCCACACACCAAGAGTGGAATTTACATATGACAGCACCATTGGTCGATTGGAGTAGTCGATCCGATCAACCATTAGGAATGGGCCAGTAGGTGGATTCCTATTGTTTTTGCATTTAAACAAATCAGAGGCTTATGCCATTGTTTGGGCACTTGCCAAACATGATTATCAAGCTACTAACGGTGTTCAAACATTTAATATCCTAATTCAATTAAAGTGAAGAATTTACCTTAGGCTATACATCAATTGATGCACAGAACAACTACATGGGGTTGGTGTTCATCTCCGGATTGATAAGTATGATGTCATCATCGGACTTCCTTCTTCTCGAATGATCACTCGGTCAGTGCACCACAGTTTGCTAGTGGGCATGACCTTGGATTCTTTGAGTTCCGGACCTACATTCGGAGTTCGGGTTAAGATATAACACAACTTGTTATGACTGACTAGATGTTGGTCTAGTGTCTAGTTGGTTTTCACTAGCAGGTTACCTCTCATTTAAAACATTTAAACCCATCCCATTGGAAGTCTTCCATACCACATCCCCCTACCTAGGCCTTTTGTAACCAAGTTTTTCTTTGAGTTTACATAACTAATAATCACAACTCCTTTGATGAGTTATTCTCTTACATAGCCATGTCTTAAACTGATATGCCTTGACTTTCCATTGTAAACTTTATTATAAGCCTGTGATAATGCTGCTTCATTATCACAAGATATTGATATAGTAGACATTGGCTTAGGCCATAAAGGAATCTCTGTTAGTAGGTCCCTAAGCCATTCTGCTTCCTTTATTGCCATTGCTAAAGCAATAAATTCAGACTCCATGATTGAGTGTGAAATCATAGTTTATTTCTTGGATCCCCAAGAAATTGAACCTTACCCAAGGTAAATATTCAATCACTTATTGACTTTGATTCATCAGATCCTGTAATCCAATTCGCATCTGTGTATCCTTCTAGTACTGCGGGAAAATCCTTATAATTAAATGCATAATTCATTGTGCCCTTTAAGTACTTAAGAAACAACATTCCAATGAATTTGTCCAGGGTTATGAGTATATCTACTCAAAACACCAATTGCAAAAGCTATATCAGGATGAGTGCACTGCATAATATACATTAAGCTACCAATGATACTAGAGTATTCTAATTGAGATACATATTTTCCTTCATTAGAAGTCAATTTGACAAAATGATCATAGGTGTTACACCCGCACCCCAGATATACCCCTATACCCCGGGGCAGTTTAGACCTTTACCTATGAGGCAATGCCACGGTGGCACTGGCCAACCTCTGAAACCCCATACTTAAAATATTACTAAAAGTATCCCCTCGAAGACCTGGAAGTGTGGGCCAAAGCCCTGCAACTTTTCTTGAAGTTTGGGCCCTGACAGCAGCACCGGAGTCACGAACGGACTCATTCGCACTTAATCCGCTCAAGGATCCGCCCGTGCTGTCATCTGTATTCTTGGATCATTTTTCTATTGGACCCATATCCCCGTATCCTGGACATCCTAATTGAACCTTTGGACCATATGGACCCCTGCCATTACCATTAGATGGATAGTTGAACCATGAAGGTAGGCCCACAAGGCTTAACTTAGGTGAATAATGGGTTTTATATACTCTAACCTAAATCAAACAGACCTTAGTGGACAATTAAGTCCTATGGACTTAGGGTGCACCCCAAACATGACCTAATGGGCCTAATGGTTATGACTAAGGCTAAACAAGCCCTAAGACCTAACTAGAATCCATTTAAAGACCTAGGGGTGTCAATACCCAGCCCGACCCGCTGAAACCTGGTCGAACCGACCTGAATGAGCCCGGACCACACCAGACCGATCCCTTAGTGGTTTGGGTTTTGTTTGTGGATTCAGAGATCAATCGGTTCGGTTTGGTCCCGGCTAGACCGACGATGCACCGCAAACCCGAACTATTAGGCCCGAACCCAGCCCAAACCACTAGGCCCAAACTCAACCCGAACCGTTAGACCCGAAAATCACTTATTCCCCCCTCAATGCCCTAATCGGCTAAATGGGTAATCTCTTTCACTCTCTCAGTCTCTCCTCTCTCATCTCGAGTTCTCTGTTCTCGACTCTCAGTGGCGGCATCGGCGTCACTCCTTAGTCCTTAGTCACTCAATGACACTCAAGCTTCAAGAGTTCAACTGTTCAAGCAATCAAGCCTCAAGGATCAAGGGCTCAAGGTCACTCGACAACACCAACATTCGGCAACCGGCAACGGCACAAGCGTAAGTCACAACCGGAGGTAGGTTCTGATTATCCCTTCTTTTTTTTTCCAATCTCAACTCCTGATTCTTCATTTCTATTTTCTTTATTTGGCGCTTAGCTGTTTCTTTTTTCTCTCTTTCGCTTCTTGTCTTTCTTTTATGAATTGGGACTGGTTCTTAGCTGAGATTTGCTGAAAATGAGAAGATAACAACATACGCGCTCTTTACTGTTTTTGTTTTCTGTGTCACTGCTTTGTTTCGTTTTTGGAATTAGTTTCTTCTGAACCTTCTTTTTTTTTTTTTTTTTTTAAATTTTTTTGGATCTTCAGATTCAAACTGACTGTTGAGGTTCTGAAATTTTGTGATACTTATACTTAAGATTGTTCTTTAATTCTCAGTGATCTTTGTTTTACGAGAAATTAGGTTTATTGGTACTGTTGAGTAGTTATGTTGCTTTTTCATGAGATTTGATGTTTGATGGATGGCATTTGGCAGGTCTACGAAAATAATTATTTTGGATTCCTTTTGTCTATCTGGATTCTATCCTCTCTGTTTTTTTTTTTTTTTTTTTTGTTCATAAATATCAGATTGATGCAGTAGATCTTTACTTTTTTTCCATCTTCTTTTCTGGTTGTTCTTCAAAGAAATTGAAGTTTGCTGCGTTTCACTTTCACCTTGCTTTTTCTTCATGATTAACGTGAGATATTGAGATCTCACTTACTTTACTTTTTTCCGTGATCTTTTGAAAAAAAATTAATTTTCTTTTGAATGTCATACCTTTCTTCGTTATATAAAACCGGTAGCAAACCGATATCAACCCATTATCATAAACCGAAACAGACACAAAACCAAACCACACCAAAATCGAAACCAAACATTTCTTAATGGTTTGGTTTGGTTTCGGTTTCTATAAAAGTCACACCGAAATTGAAAAGCCCGAACCGGCCCGTTGACACCCCTATAAAGACCTAAGGGCCACTAAGTGGTTGGGGATACCTAAACCAAACACACCCTAAGGCCCATCTAACCCCTTAAAGGATAAGGAAACCCCTCTCATTCACTTATATCTCCCCCTCCCCAATAAACCGTGGAGGAGAAGAGACAAGGGAAAAAGGAAAAGGAAAGAAGAAGGAGAAGTAGAAGTAGGAGAGTAATAGGAGGGAAAGGGAAGAAGATGGGAGTTATGTAAAAATGGCTAGCTGCCCCACATCTCCTCCCAAGCTGGCCGGACCCAAGGGAGAAGAGAAAGAGGAGGAGAAGAGCTGGAGAGAGTGGCTGGAGGAAGGAAGCTCACCAAGGTAAGCTCCCCAAACCTAGCTCTTCCCCATTTCTCTTTGATTTTAATGGTTTCTTGAGCTAGGGCTAACCTAGAGTTCCATTTGGGACTCAAGGTGAAGCTCAGCCCTAGTTGGGAGCTCTAATAAATACTGACCTAGGCCTCTAAGTGCTGCATTGCAGCCATGACTGTTGAATCCTTGGTTTTGAACCTTAAAACCCAACCCTTGGACCAATATGAGACCCAAACCATGTAGGACCTTGAATCCTTAAGGTGAGCTTAGGACCAAGTGACCCTAATAAGGCTTAGACACCTCACCCTTGTCCCTGAGAGCTTGGGGCACTCCAAGCTTCAAGCTGGAGCAAAAGCCCTCTGAAATCTTGGAAGAAACTGTAGGCGGACGAACAACCGGATCCACCAATTGTGGTACCGTCCATCAGTCTGCCCAGTACAATACCCTACGATTTGGCCTGAGCGAACGAAGGCACGAATTCACTCTGTTTGCCTCCGCCCAGGGCCTGTTGCTCTCGCGTCTGTCTCAGGAAATTGAACGGATGCAGGGGCGGACCCAAGAAGCACATCCGCCCGATAATCCGCTCTCTTTTAGTTATGCCTCAGGTGTCGAACAGATGCACCACCGGATCCAAGTAAGAGGTTCCGCTTGTGGGTCCGCTCATTCTGTTTTTACCTTTTGGCCTGAATGGAGTCAGGGACGGACTCACCTCTATTGAAACCATCCATAAGTCTGCTCATGCTATCTTGGTTGAAATCTGTTTTTAACCTCAAGGGCCCAGCATGGGACCCATCTCTACATGCTTTAATGGTTATTTTTGTATTCCTAGGCTACCCAACTCGATGGATAGCGGGTAGCCCAGGTGAGATTCATGTCAACCACACACGGCGACCCCTGTGTTAGGTGAGTGAGTTCTAGGTGAGTTGTTGGGTTTGAATATATATTTAATATGAAATCTTAAGCATGCTACTATATATTTTAAGCATTGTGTGCATTGCATTATTGTCCAAATGTAATCTCTTATGAATGTGATAGCATGCTCACCATTGTATCGGGCTACGGTGTCGGGAGTGCTGATACTGGAATCTCCAATTTATTTAAATTATGAAAACTGTTGTATGTCATCCTGATCTATATGTGTCGTGCCGTGCTGGTACCCGGGTACTAGATGGAATGGGATGTTAATGTACCCGGATTACCTCTCGGGACGATATGACCTGCATATAGTATATATGTGGTTAGGATACTTGTTCTCTTATTCTACGACCCTTGCCAACAGGGGTTTATATGTTGGATAGTCTGAGCACCTGTGGTCTGTGGACGTGGGAGAGGCCATGATAGGGGTAGTGATGGCTATCGGGGTTTGCCACTGGGTGGTCATGATGGCTTCTACCGGTGCAGGTCTCTTCGTGATAATTGAGGTTTCACTGGAGCGATAGGATAAGTGACCCTCAGTGTCTCCCGAGTTATCACAGTAGCATATACTTGACCGATAGAATTGTGTGCTAGGTGGAAAATGATTCTAACATTAGTATGCATCATTCTAATTGATATTGATTGTATGGTATATGTGCATTCCCCTTTGCTCCCTCACTAGCTAGTGTAGCTAACCCGGTTGCGCAATCCCTTTTTAGTTGTTATGCAGGAGGTATTACTTAGATGAGCACCATTGGATGCGAATCAAGTGGAGCCAGTGACTGTGACTTGGATGTAGGCGTACACCCAAGATTGGTGCCCTTGTGGCAATTATTTAACATTTAATTTTCTGTCTTCATTTCCACAATCATGTATAAACTATGTTTATTTAATAGGAGAGTAATGACTGGTTACTTATATTAGAATTGTACTATGTGTTATCATTAGAGAATCGATGCTCTATAATTTCACATGATTTAACTTAATTTCGCTTTTGCTAACTCTGTATTTGGAACGACTTATTCCACCTTGGTACATTCCTTTCTGTTATCAATAGGTGATGACAGGGTGGACTGTGGCTCGAGACATTGTATCTGTGATCCTGGTAGGTAGTGGGATGATGTGTGATTGTCCCAGTCATACCCCTATGTGGCAATATATATTACATCGGGATGGGGGCGTGACAATAGGGGTAGCAATTAGTTTACAATCCTCATGGTGGAATTTCTTTAAAATTTTATTTATGTAATGAGACTGTGTTAAAGAAATAGAATCAGATGATCAAACAATTTTGATTTCCAAGAGTCAACACACCTGAATCCCACAGGCACAAAAGGTGTGCCTCCTACTCAAGTCATATTGGGTATGCTACAAAATACAAATGCAAGGCACCTACTAACTCTGCTACGGTCATTTAGGACCTTTCTCTTGTTTAGTGCTAGGGTATCAGTCCTATTGCTAGATGGGCTTGGTTAACACAACCCTAGCTACCTTACCCTATTTCCCTATGTGATTAGTACAAGATTGTGAAAACGTGATTCTGTTCAGATTTAAATGGTTTGCCTGAAATCTAAGTGTTGTGATGAAAGGTGTGATGTACTCATTTAGTACTGCAAAAAGAAGGGTATGTAGGAATAAGGCTTTGATTCATTCATTTTACTTTTTAAAGAAGGGGGGTTGTTTTTGTCCAAATGTGGCTCTTGCCTTAGTTTCCTATTCCTTGTCTAGGCACTTGGTCACTACCATGATGCCATGGCAATCACTATTCGGAGATATCAAAACTTTTCCCTCTTTATAACCTCCATTCCCTATTTTTTCCCCATCTATGCTTGAATTTGGCTAACCATTTCTAATCCCTAAACTTCTATAATAAACAAATGTTTGTGAAACTTATAAACTACCGATGACTTTTGAAACTACTACGAAAATTTGAATAGGGTTATAGGATAAGATTACATAATGGAAACATTTAACTTGAATCTTGTAACCCTACGGGAGAGCTGGTTAAGTGGTTGATCCTTAGCCAGAGCTTGGAGGGCCAAGTAGTGCTAGATGCAAGGTTTATTAAGCTAACTTGGATTAGTTGATAGCTTATATCCTCCCGGAGCATCTGCAAGAAGAACGAGTAAAATGGATGTTAGAGAACCGGGATCTAATAAAAAAATAATGTGATGGGATAACCCTGTAGGGACCCTTAGAACAGGATCTTAACACTGCTAGTGTGTGCAAAAAATTCAGAATCACGAGTAACTATTAATAGTGGTAAGCCAAATAAACTAAGCGAAGAAAGAAGACCAAGAAACCCAAAAACAGACCTTGCACCACTAAACACAGACCAGCCCACCAATATCAATAACCATCTCGGCCCAAACCAAGGTCCAACTAAAATATTTGTTTCACCCATATCTTTTATATCAAGACATGAACATATGAAAGCCTTTGTCTCTAATATAATGCTTGAAATAGTACCAAAGATTAGCATATCATCAACATACAAACATATTATAACACCATATCCATTTTTAAATTTAGAATAAACACATTTATCAGATTCATTTATTCTAAATTCATTTGCTACAATCTTTTAATCAATTTTTTCATGTCATTGTTTAGGAGTTTATTTTAGACCATATATAAATTTGACTAGTTTACAAATTTTATTTTCTTAGTCTTTCAAAACAAATCCTTCAGGTTGTTGCATGTAAACTTCTTCTTCTAAACTCCATTTAGAAAAATAGTTTTAACATCCATTTGGTGTATGATAAGTTAATTAATTGATGCTAAAGCAATTAATAATCTAATTATATTAATTCTAGCAACTGGATCATATGTATGAAAATAATCAATACTTTTCTTTTGCTTAAAACTTTTGGCTACAAGTCTAGCTTTAAACTTATCAATGGTTCCATCAGCTTTAAGTTTTTGCTTAAAGATGTATTTACAACCAATAGATTTAAATCTGGAAGGTAAATCTATTAAAAGTCATGTTTTATTTCCCGTGATAGAATCCATTTAATCATTTATAGCTTCTTATCAAAGTGTAGAATCTTGAGAATTCATGACTTCTTGAAAGGTTAATAGATTATGTTCAACATTATATACATAAGAATTTGTAACGTCATTTCTATCTTCTTCTACCGAGAATTGATAGAAATCTGGACCAAAGGATTTTTCTATTCTAACTCTTTTACTTCTTTTTTGTTCAACACTCTTATCATTTTCAGAGTTTGATTGAACAGTTTTTTTATTCTCTTTGTTTGTGTCTTCATTTTTTCGTTTCCTAGAGAATGAATTTTCAAAGAACTCAGTATCTCTAGATTTTAAAATTGTATTTTGACTAACGGTCTCTGTAGATTCCCTCGATAGAAATCTATAGGTCTTGCTATATTGGGCATAGCCAATTAAGATACATTCAATTGTCTTTTCATCTAATTTAGGTCTTTTAGGATCAATTAATTTTACTATGGCTCTACATTCCCATACTTTGAAATATCCAAGAGAAGGTTTTCTCTTTATCAAATATTCATAGGGAGTGATATCAGTCTTTTTATGGGGTATACGATTAAGTATATGATAAGCAGTCATTAATGCTTCCCCCCATATATTTTTAGGTAAGTCAAAAGTAAGTAAAAAGGGTATTGACCATTTCTGTTAGAGTCCTATTTTTTCTTTCTACTACACCATTTTGTTGAGGACTATATGGTGTTATTGTTTAATGGATAATTTTATAAACTTCACAAAAATCATCAGTAGAGAAGTATTTCATTCCTCTATCAGTTCGTAGAATTTTAATCTTACGATCTAATTGATTTTTCACTTCGACTTCATAAATTTTGAATTTTTTCAAAGCCTCATCTTTAGTCCTTAACAAGTATACATATGTATATTTTGAACAGTCATCTATAAAAGTGATCTTTATCCACCTCTAGTTAAAATACCTTCTAACTCACACAAGTCAGAATGTACCAATTCTAAGAGTTATATATTCTTTTCTACTTTTTTAAAAGATTTCCTATCAATTTTAAACTTAATGCATACAGAACATTTGTCTTGACTAGAAGAAGTGCATTCCGACATTAAACGTAATTTAATCATATTTTTATGCACTTATAATTAACATGCTCAAGTCTAGAATGACAAGTATTCAAAGTAGAAACAATGTAAGTAGAAAATTGATTTCCATTAATCATATTAAATTTAGACATTGCATTTGATGCATAATCTTTTCCAACATAAATTCTCCCTTTGGATACTATCATGTTTCCTGACTCAAACAGAATTTTAAATCCATGTTTGTCAAACAAGTTTACAGATATCATAGCAGCCCAATCATCATTTTCAACCATGTTGATTTGGCTCTTTTGTTACTTCTCTTTGAGATAAGTTCTACACTGTTTCTTGAAATGACTGGTTTTTTCTTATTTCCAGCATGACCCTTTAGGGATAGTATTACCCTTTTTCTTCTGATCCGAAACACTTCTTTGACCATCATACTTTCTCTTTTTGTCCTTAGAATGTGCATTTTCTATGACATGAGCCTTTGGAGATTTTTCCCCCAATTCAAGTTTGTCCAATTTACGGGAATTCTCTTCAACTTGGATATACTTAATCAACTCTTACATAGTCATTACATCTTTCTTTTGTTTCAACTCTTTTCGACAATCTTTCCAAGCAAGATATAATTTTGAAATAATTGTATATACTTGGAAAGATTCATCAAGAGAATGGTCTTCAGAGATTATTTGATTCATGAGAACTTGCAACTCATAAGCTTGTGAAACAATAGATTTATCATCTAACGTTCTGTAATCAAATAATTTACTCACAAGAAACTTTTTGTTGCCAACATCTTCAATCTTGTACTTTTTATCAAGATCCTCTCATAGTTCTTTTGATGTGTTTTCTGTAAATTTAGGATTGTATACATCATAAAGTGAGTTTGACAATCCGTTGAGTAACCTTTGCACATGAAATCGTCTTGTTCCCACTTCTGGTGGTTCTTGATTTGTATCAGTGTTTCTCCACTTGAAACTTCTCCATCGATGTTTGTCGGTGTCGATGGCTTCTCTTCATTTAGAACGTGAGCAATCTTCAAAGCAGTAAGGAAGAAATACATCTTCACCCTGTCCAATGCTTGAAGAACGAACCATCGAACTTGTCTAGTTTGCTAATTTTGCTCACAAGTATCTTCATTATTGTAGTCTCTTTCATTGATCAAATACTGTCTTAAGATTGTAAGAAAACTGATATCAGAAATGAAGAGGACGGTGAGATTGGCTGAGTCGAACGAGCACGTTCTGTCCTTAAGACATTATTTGCACCCTTATTACTGAAACGGGTTACAGCAAATCTGCCTCCCAAGATAAATCAAGCTTGACTTGATCATTGGTTTCCAGGAATAGTTATCTATTTGAAACTGAGAGAACCATTTTTCCTTTATTTTGTTACTCACAAATGATTGATTTCGTGGGCTATTTATTGGCTTGCACATGGCTGTTCGGATGGGTTATAACCTAGAGACCAACCTATTTTACACCCGCCCCGATTTTCCCATTTTTAAAATGCTTTTTTCACGAGTTTCTCGTTGAACATATTAGATGTTTACTTTTTTAAAAAAGCCAAGGTTTGGGAAAGACCTTTCCTCGCCCTTCAGCGTGAACACCACGAGGCCTCCATCCCAACACCCCACTCCGTCACCGCCTAGTCTTGTATCTCCTCTTGTTTCTCCGGTCTTTGACTTGATGTTTGAGCAAATGACAGGGACTCGGACCTCAATCTCTTTCTATTTTTTCTTTTTTTCTGTCTCTTGTAGCTAACGGCAGGGAGATCCAACCGGCTCTCCTCTTGTCTTATGTGGGGGGCCACCCCTACAAGACACTCGGTAAAAAAGGCTCATGAGAAAAAGAAGTACGGAGATGATTTAAGATAAGGTCAACGCTCTCTTTGACCCATTCTTTCTTGTACATTATTGATTTTTGGTATGTTAAATGAACTTGAGTTAACCATTGGGCTGAATGTTTATTCCAAGGGTTGCACCCATTGGTTCAGACAAGGTTAAAGCGTCTCATTGCGACGATGCGTACATGCGAAGTGCAAAGTGCGCCATCAAAGTGCCACAATGCGCCTCACAGCCCATGCTCACGAAAACGTACGCGCTCAGACCATTGCACCGTCCTCGTAAGTGCTCTGTAGAATCTTTTCTAAATATAATATGTGATAATTGACCACTATCACATATAATCCATATGATTTCCTTCTACAAAACCGATGTGGAACTAAAATCCCACATCATTTGTTTTTTAAAATTCCAACAATCCCTCTTTTATGGGCTTAGAATTATACAAAATTAGTCACTAATAATTGGCATGCAACCAGTCAAAATAAACAAACAAGTTTGACCACTTAATTAAGCAGCCTTATAATTTTAGGGCCCTGATTTAATTATAATTTTAACATTTCTTCTGTGAAATAAATATGCCATCATCAGTTTGCTGTACTTCAATGCCCAAGAAAGAGGATGATATTAACACGAACGAGTAAGGGAGTAGGGGGTACGTAGTTGCAGTTTCAAGGATATAGTGATCAAAATAGAGTTTATGACACAGAGAGTTTGGACTCGATGAATGAACGCCAAAATTGATTCCGAGTCGCTCATGCGTAGAGACTCGAAATCTCTTCTCAACGTTTGTAGTCGCACCCGCTTTTCTCAATCATCGCATTTGTAGGATTTTTGTAAAATATCCCACGCCGCGTGCATCGTCTCCGCCCTCGATATTTTTTCAAATACCGATTCGTCTACAGCTTGAAAAATGGCATACAATGCCTTTTGATCCTTCTTGTGGGTCTCCATCAATAAATCTTTCGCCTCCTTCATCAATTCTTCAAATGCTTTTGAATCGGCTACTTAGATGTAGCCGCTCTCCACTATATTCCATAATTCTTGGGACCGAAAAAATTCTTTCAATTGGATGGACCAGTTGTCGTAATTTTTTCCCGTGAACTTTGGAAGTTGTAAATGAATCGAATTGTTTTCCGACAAGGTTCAACTTACAAAACTTGGATCGCTAGCGCTGATACCATTTGTTGGAACCAATATTAAATGGGAGAGAATTGAGAGAATTGGAGGGAGCGAGAGAGAGAGAGAACAAGCTAAGGAATAATTTCATTTGTATTTTCCTTTTTTAAAACCTTACGGGTATGTGCCTCTTTTATGAGCTTAGAATTTTACAAAATTAGTAAACTAATTATTTTCATAGACGTGGCAGCCTTGCGACCAATCAAAGTAAACAAACAAGTTTGACCATCTAATTAAGCAGCCTTCTACTTTTATGGTCCAGGTCTAATTATAATTTTAACAGGAAGTGCAAGACATGCTCTCAAAGAAGAGATGGTCAACTCTAGGTTGGTTGCAGTGTAGTCCCAGATGTACCTACCGTGAGGTTTTGAGAAAGCTACACCACCTTGTTGGACACATTTGTTGAAGTAATGCCCTCCACTAACACCATCGCTACCAAGCTTTGCTTGGAGGAGTTGGTTTGCCCATAGCCTCTTGCCATCGGTAATGGATTGTGATGAAGGTGAAGATGTGTTTGCACACAAATAGCTGCATGACTCGTGTGAGGCACATTCAACATCTAGAGGAAAGCTAATGTTGGTGGCGATCTTCAATAAGGCCAGGGCATGCTGCGTGGAATGAGGTGTGAAAGGGCTTCCCGATAAAGTTGCTCCTGATGGGGCCATGGGGGTCATGGAGACCTACTTGTACACAGATGAGGTGAGGATTGAAGAAGTTGTTGGAGCGAGAGGGGGAGCAGGAGCCGATTTGGTACAATCTTCTTTATTTGTGAAATTTCTATAATTACTCTCAAAATGTTGAAAAAAAAATAAAATAAATATGGGTAAAAAAGTGATAGTAAAATAAACAACTTCACTTGCCTTTTTTTTTGGGTAAGAACTTCACTTGCATTTTGATGTTACGAAAGATTACCTTATAGGATCTATGGGAATCTATTTGAGGCTTTGAGCTCCTTCCTAAAGGTTGGGGGGCGAATTTTTGAGAGAGAGAAAGATGTAAGGAAAGCCATGTGACTGCAGGATAGAGCTATTTTGGGCAGTTTTGTAATAGGAATCATTGTTTTATGCAATTGTAAAAGGAAGAAAGGGATGGGTAATTTGGTAAACTGAAATCTATTGTTTGAGTAATCATGTGGTTTATACAATTAAAACCGGCCGATTCCGATCTGTTTCGACTGATGCGGATTCCGATTCTCAAAACAATAATGGATGACCAACTCACCAATCATAAAAAATAACAATTTGTTTTGGTAAAGATACAAAATAAACAAATGGATATCAGACGGCCCAAAATCCTTCAAAAAAACAAAATCACAGAAAGAACAAATGTCACAAATTGGAAGAGTAGCAGCAATCTCCGTATAAAGCCGGCCTTCATCAAAACCGTCAAAGGATATCAGACGGCCCAAAATCCTTAAAAAAAAAAATAATAAATTACATACGAGAATACCAAGATCCATGGTTGGTACCTAATCTAATCTTTTTCACCATGTCATTACTCATCACCTTACCACGTTCTGACTAAAAGTTCTGCACTTTGTCAGTTATCACGCTACGCTGCACATGCAGCAACTATTGTAAGAAAAACAGTGTCACGTGGTCCGGCTGGACCGCTGAGAGACGTTAGCTGAAAATATCTACGGTCGGATCTTCACGACGTGGCCCCGGTTCGATCGTACTATTATGTCTATGGCTATGCCCCGCTATGTTATCGTCCTGCTAATAAAAGTAGGTACCCTATTATAATTCCATCTTGGGTAACCCACTCAACTTGGAAAGGTATGTCTTCCACTCTTCCAGTGGCTATTCGAGGAATCTAGGAATTCCCTCACTTTAATAAGGGCATTTTAGGCTTTTTGAGATTTTACTATTAGTTTTTTGGGATCCCCTTAATCTTTCTTGGTTATGGGATAAACTTTGTTGATGTCTATTTATAAACAACCCCATCATAATCCCACGTCTTAACGTATATGTGAATACCTAATAAGGAAGAGAGAGGGTGAGAGAGAGAGAGAGCATGACTCTCCCTCCTTGCCTATACACTAGGTAAGGTTATTAAACTTTAAATCAGGATCTCAATCGATTCTGAACCCTTATAGGGTTTAAAACTCGAACCCGGATATAGCCGGTCTTGCCATAGATCGAAATCGGTTTGGATGAGCCACATATCCCGATAAGTTAGGAGAATCTTTTAGCTATATGGAGTTTGCTACATGGATCCTTATCTTCCTGATGCGTCAAGAATTGAGGGAGAGCGTGTTGTTCCTGCAAAGAAGAAGATAACAATAGAGGACAAGGCCGAGCCGATTTGATCGCTCCGATGCTTAAGTCAGAATCCTCTAACAATAGATGATAGTAATCGAAAATCAGATGATCATAGAAGGAGATTACCCAATTATTTATAGTTGGTTGAGAGAGTCCTGCAGGCGGTGACGTGACTTAATAGGAAAGGGAATCTCTCCAGCACGAATTTAGGTGGTTTTGAACCTTTTCAAGGCTGGGGATAAGCTTTCCGGCTCATCACGCCACGTCAGGCTAGATTAGTGCGTTGATTTAGGGTCGTTAGGGCCATCCTATGCTATTTTTCGGGGTGTGAATCATCGCCCTATCTAGATTTGGCGTTGAAACGAGGTTGGCCCCTCTTAGGGTTGCTATCTACCCCAGGTTGGTCTACCTTACCTCGTCCCCGGTGGCATGAGTTGATTGTGGGCATGCACCGTCCTCGCTCACATGGAGTTTCACTTGTCAAAACCCTATTGGGTGCCGATTTTATGACGTATCACCTCCAAAATTGACTCCGTATCTTTTGTTGTACTATAGTATTTACAATGCACATCTTGCGGTACAACACAACAAAGGCCATGTGACACACATGGCTTCTACTGTGTTGTAGGATGTACACCACACACCCTTCAATACGAGGATTTTTATTGTCTAAAGTTGTATTCTTAAAGGGAATCGGGATTATTTCTGATCTGATTTTTAAAACCCTAAAACCTTAAAAACCAAACATAAATCAACCATTCCAAATCAACCAAGACTAAGAACAGAGTCGAGCGATTCCGATTCCGATTCTTGAAACATTTGCAGTGTGCATCACTTCGTCATATAAAATCAGCATCATATGATTATATGCTTTGTTAAAATTATTAACTAAGAAATTAGTTAATATAAATATCTGAGTAGCATAGGGAGTTTAAACTCAGGGAGGTGGAGGAAGGCACGTGCCACCACGTCTTCCCAAGCGCCCCCCATATTATAGTTGTGAGAGAGGCGACATCACTACTCAAAGGCATGGTTTGAGCTCTATAACTCGTCTCGTCTCGTCTCGTTTCAGATATAGAGCGCCGAACGTGCCGTCCTCATCTATTTTTATTTTTATATAGTCTAAAAGTAAAGTCTACTCTCCTATTTTCCACTTTTACCCATCCCGATCCACTCTCTTCTCCCAATAGTGTCCCTTTCTATTCTCTCTATGCATAAATATCTCGAAAACCTTGAAATACTCAGAATAATTTTCTTTCCCAAACAATTTTTTAGGGTTACAAGGTTAATTCAATCATAGATCTTCCTACATATACATGTTTTAAATTATGTGATAATTTTTAATACGATTGCGTATTAAAATATATGAAGCGCTTCAACTTAAAATATATTTCTATTCATTTTATATACTTTCACTCATTTTCAAATATTTGTTTCTAATGGAATTTCAAAGTTTATTTTATTACTTTACCAATTACATTTCTATTCCGATTGAAATTTAAAATATATGAAACTCCAAGATTCTAATCTATAAATTTAACCCCATTCAAATTTTACACAACAAATATCTTCATGATAACATATATTTTTTTTTCTTCAAATTTTTAAACATCAAACCATTTAATTTATTGTATTTTGGAGCACTAATGGTAATGTTCATGGCTCATCATTAACTCCTATCCTCATTGTTCATGGTTTGAAAAATATCTTTCCCTATTCCAATCATGGGTCAGATGGGAAAAAATTTGATTGCAACCCATGTTCTTGCTGCCCCCAATTGAAGGCGCAAAACTTGGAATAACCCTATTCCTCTTTGGGTTCTCAAATACCCTCTGAAGTTTGTATGTTCCAAAATATCCTTATGGATTCTAAATTGGTACCTTCAAGTGGAGCAGTAGGAACATAGCTGCAACCCAGGCAACAAACATTTTTTGGCCAAATGTAGGGTTCAAAAACCAGGAATTAGGATTAGAATTAATCTCAAACGAAGCCATTTCAATTTGGATTGAAAACAATCATTAACCCCTAAACCCTACTTTCAATATAAGATTGATTTGAATCGAAATTTCGATTCAATCCAAAATTTCAAACACGGATGATGGATGAAGAAATTCTCTCCTCACCATTGGTGGAAAAACTAGTCTTATATTTTCATAGATCTTACTAAAAACATTTTGAATAATTAATTATTAGGGTAGAAAGGAAAATCTGCATATGAACGGAGTAAGGGTATTATTGTCATTTTAAGGTTTAATTTTGATAAATCAACTGTAAAATTTAGAGAAAAAAAAAACAATTTATCGAGACATGACTTGAAATGGTTGGGCGCATTGACGATATATAAAGAAATGAAGCGAAAGGTCATTTTATAGTATCTCCTCCTCGTTCTTCTCCTTCTCCTCATCATCTTCCTCAGCTACGCCATCTATCATCATCACTCGCTCTGACATTCTGACAAAGAGAAAGAGAGAGAGAGAGAGAACCAAAAGTCGAAAAACGCTTCCAGTATTATTTTTGAGTGTCGAAGTAAGTAAGCGCAACACACCTTGCAGGTATCACCGTCAGAGCCAAGTGAAGGTGCCATCCCTCTCTGGCTTTCACTGCGCTTCACATAGAAAATGGTGCTCGGAAACGGAGACTTTGGCAGTGAAGAACAACGCAAGGCCTCCGAACTAAACTTTGGAAACCCTAACAATGGCGATGCAACCTTCGATTCCGATCAAACTCATCGCCTCAGTGAAGAAATCGACAGCAATTGCTCTACTCCTTATGTTAGTGCTCCGTCTAGTCCAGGGCGTGTCCCTAATGGATACTTTTTCAGCGCTCCCGCAAGTCCAATGCACTTCGTTCTGTCGTCTTCAACTTCGTCTTCTTCTTCTAAGTCTGTTTCTGGTTTCGCGTCTTCATCCAACGATGCCTTCGTTTCTGGTTCCTTCGAATTTGAATTCTCGGCGAGGTTTCCTTCCAACGCGTCGACTTCTGCTGGTTCCATGATCTCTGCTGATGAGTTGTTTCTTAACGGCCAGATCCGTCCGATGAAGCTTTCGTCTCACTTGCAGAGGCCTCAAAACTTGGCTCCATTGCTGGATCTGGAAGGTGAGGACGAGTACGATGGTAATAAGGATGCGAGAGGACTTGAGTTCGAGAAACGAGAGGAGACGCTTGTGCGCGGAAGAGATCTGAGGCAACGCAGCAGGTCTCTGCATAGGAGAACAAGATCTCTGTCTCCCTTGAGAAATCCTCCACTTGAGTGGCACGAGGATGAAGAAGAACGAGAAATCAGCGGGCGTGATCTAGAGTTGGAAGATCCCGACCGTAAACAGTATGAAACGCCGTCGACGGAGACGACTCCTTCCGTGTCTGCTTCGTCGTCTAGGTCGTCTTCTTCGGGAAGGAGCTCAAAGAGATGGATTTTCTTGAAGGATTTGCTCTACCGAAGTAAAAGTGAGGGCAGAGGGAACAGTAAGGAGAAGTTCTGGTCTTCCATTTCCTTCTCTCCCGTCAAAGAGAAGAAACCTCCGCCTACAGATCTCCCTTTGTCATCTTCGAAAGAGAAAAAACCTTCTCCGTCGGTTCCAACCACGGAAACCCCAAAACCAAAACGAGCTCCCCAGGTTCCCGTTAAGAAAAGTGCCGCGGCAGGAAAACCCGCCAACGGCGTCAGTAAGCGTCGAGTACCTCGGTCACCTCACGAGCTGCATTACACGACAAACAGAGCCCAAGCGGAGGAGATGAAGAAGAAGACATTCTTGCCATACAGGCAAGGACTGCTGGGGTGCCTTGGGTTCAGTTCAAAGAGCTACGGCGCCATGAATGGGTTTGCTCGAACCCTGAACCCAGTCTCTTCCAGATAATTTTTAGTTCAAAGAACTATGACGCCATTAACGGGTTTGCTCAAAACACGAACCCTGTCTCTTCCAGATAATAGATTTCAGGGTTGGAAGGGATGGCGAGATATTTATGGGACATATGTATAGTTTTTAATTTTTTTTAATGGATTCTATTTTCTTTGTAATGGAAATCTAGATTTCCATTGTTATCTGCTCGATTGTAATGGAAAAAAAAAACATGTAAACGTTGATGCAGCTTTCTTCTATTTGAGAGTTCATTCTCTTGGTAGAGTCTCTATCCCCTGCATTTGGAGAATCTATGTAACTGCAACTACAATATGAGTTGGACCATCAAATGAATGATTTGATGGTAGGGTTGATTTGTGGTTTTAATATTATTTATGTTTTCACTGATTTGCTCATGGGATAAGTTGGATACTGCGTAGCACCGGGCCCTTTATGATTTTTTAGAATGTTAAGAGAGCTTTTTGTTTCTTTTGTTGGGAAATCTCGCTTAGCTATGTTGTAATCATCTCATTTCGTACAGTCGTCTTGTTGCTCTTTCTTTAACTGGTGGCTTCCCCTCCTTGTTCCGGCTTCTTTTATTTTTTATAACGCAGGGATACCCCTTTGTGGGGTTGGAGGTTTCTTGGTCTGGCTGGTTCTCTGGCTTCCCGTCATTCTGAATGATCACATGCTTTTCCTTATTTTATATGTTAGTTATCTTTCTTCTTGTGATGGCATTTTCTCCGTTTTTGGTGAATGGAACCCATTGCAGCAGTTAACAGATCGTGAAACATTGCATCTTATTCTTGTTGAAGAGAGCATCTGACCCCACATTGAGGCATCTGTATCTCATGTTAGGTAAGCTGTAATGTTTGTGTCTTCCGGTGATTTTTCTTTATTTCTTTGGATTCTTGTCAAGTTTGAGGTTTGATCTTTGAAGTGTTGTGACCTGATTCAGATGGGTCTTTGCGAGAAGAGCTGTGGTCGATATATGGAAGGAAGATCCTGTTCCAATGACTGGTCCACCGCCACCGGTGGTTTCATTCTGCAGCCGCACTTAACCTCGAAATATCGATTGCGTTTTGTTTTGCGTGGGACTACTACTTGATATATTGGGTGGGATGTCTTAAGTTGTTTTTGTTTCTTTTTTATTACCTAGAAAGTAGGATAAGAACGATGGATTGTTTCTGTTTAATCGATATTTTCTGGGGATTTGGCAGGGGCGGCGAGGGAGAGGGGGATGGGTGTGGGGGACCTGGCCTTGATCGTATCTTTCACCGACAGCAATCCCACTTGGTATCCTATCTCTCTCCAGGGCTTTTTGTAATTTTATGTGATGGCAATGGCACAGGGCTTCTTTCTTATTTTCCAGAAGAAAGGACAAAAAGAGATACAGCAGAAGCCCAGTCTCCTTAATCAGGGCACACACAGGTGGTCAGTGTCTTTTTATCTAAACACTGTTAAGAAGGGAGGGCTGGAGGGGTTTGTGCCTTTGTGGACCCTGGTGAGTTATGTGTCATTCATTCATTCATGAATAATCTAAAGAACCAACATATCGCATCGACACCAGTGGAAGAGAGACCTTTGAGCTGACCTATGGTCACCATCTGAAGAGATTAATGTGTGGTTTTGAGTAGAGTACATTAATTTAAGGTTAGGTTCTTGATGAGATGGTTTTCTTACTTTGCAGAAATTTCTCCCAATTCCCGAGGAATAATGGGGAAAGCTGTAATTTCTCTCCATAACGTGACCCGACTTCCCGAGTTTGGAGTTCAAAGTGGCCAACACAATCACAGAGAAAGGGTAAAGCGTAAAACTTCGTCAAGGGTTATATGAGAGTAGATATTGGGGCCCGGCTCCGAATCCTCCTGTCATGTGCTTCTGATTGCAAGGCTGGCAGCCTTACACCTTTATTTGGTTAGAAATCAGCTCATGGGACCCTTCTCATCCATTATTGTTCCTGCACCACAGACCCTTTTCTTTTTTGGTTGAACCCTGAAGGGGGGAGGGGGTGGTCAGGATGTGTTGGGGTGGGAGTTTGGGACTTCGGAACGAGAAAGAGAAAGAGAGGGTTTGTTCTGTCACTGTTGTGGATCATGACTGGAATATGCGAATGAATATCTAAAGTTCAAAAAACGTGGAAAGATACTCATACAGCTTTCGACGCTTCGAACCTCTCTCCTCTTCGCCCTTGAAAATGATACACAATCTTTTTATACCGAAAAGGGGGACCATTAACACGGCGGATTATCATAAGGGAGGTGTGGGCGAATAAATAATTTTTAAACACCTGTCTGTTCTTAAGGGATTCAATATCGTGATCTTTGCTTGTTCTAATATCATGTTGAAACTGTTTCTTGTAAAAGACCAACTTTGTTATCATAATACAACATTATAGGTAGATGAACAGGAACATTGAGGTCTTATAATAAACCCTTGATTTATAACAACTCACAAATTTCTTATGTCATAGCACGAAACTTTGTTTCAGCATTGAAATGTGCCACTACATTTTGTTTATTGTTCCGTTAAATAACTAGGTTACCTCCTACAAAGGTACAATATCCAGAAATAGACTTTTTGTCTGGAGAGCCAATCCAATCAGCATCAGTATAGGCCTCTATCCATAAATGATCATGAGGAGATAACAAAATTCTTTTCTCTGGAGCTGACGTCAAGTAACGAAGAATGCAATGAACTGCTTCCATATGAGAAGAATAAGAATCATGCATATACTGACTTACTAAGCTTATAGCAACAGCAATGTCAGAGCGTGTATGAGATAAATAAATCAACTTGCCCATAAGTCGTTGATATCGGTCTCTATCAATCGAGTCGTCCTCTTTTTCCTTGAGCCTGCCATTGGGGTCTATAGCCGTATCTGAAGGATGACAACCTAACATTCCGGTGTAGATAATAGGTCTAGGATGTATTTCCTTTGGGAGAGAAAGATGCCTTTTGAAGATCTGGCAACTTCAATTCCAAGAAAGTATCGTAACTGTCCTAGATCCTTAAGTTCGAATTCCTGACCAAGGAATTTCTTTAGCCGACTGATCTCATCACCACCATCATTTTTAGTAACCACAATATCATCCACATAGACTATGAGTATAGTAATTTTTTTTTGTAGTCCTCTTATAAACAGAGTGTGGTTAGCATTACTCTGTTTATATCCTTCAGAAATCATAGTCTTGTGAAACTTGCCGAACTATGCCCGTGGTGACTGTTTCAATTCGTAAAATCCATGCTTCAATCTACAGACTTTACCTTGAGTTTTGTCAGAAGAGAACCTTGGTGGAAAATCCATATAAACTTCCTCATCCAGTTCTCCATTGAGAAATACATTCTTTACATCAAGCTACTGCAAATCCCATCCCATGGTCACAGCATAGGACAATAGAACTCTGACTGTATTTAATTTTGCTACTGGAACAAAAGTCTCTTGGTAGTCAATCCCATAAATTTGAGTAAACCCTTTTGCCACAAGTCGTGCTTTGTATCTATCCATGGTGCCATCCACCTTTTGTTTCACTACAAACACCCACTTACATCTTACTGGTATTAGACATAACTAAGTGTCTGCCCTGATTTCTGACATAAATATCTATCTGTCCTAGTTTCGAGCCAAGTTTTCCCTAGTTTCGATGGACATGTGTCAAAACCATCGAAATATGGTTGAAACTGGTCGAAACCATCGAAACTCGATCGATTATAGGGATTTTATAAAATCCCCCTTCAACTCGTCTTGGAAACTTGCGAAACCGAGTTAACTCGGTGGTTTCGATCGAGTTTTTCTTCCACGCTAGTATTTAGAGATAGCAATGGGTTAGGTTAGTTTGGCAACATTCTTAGATAATGAATTTTCAACCTAAAACCAGATATAGTTCTGTTGAGGCTCATTGAAAACCCAACACTGCTTTGAATCACTCCACCAGAAGCAGCAGTTGTAGTTAACCCTCTTGTTGGTTGATTGTTCTGTCCTCCTCTGTGTAATTGGACTTAATTTTTTTTTTTTTTCAGGGGAAGGGGGGAATGGGGCTCAAGATTAGCATTTTCAACTTGATTTATATCAATCCATTATGGTTGCATGTTTTTATCCTTGCCTGAACACACTTCAAGCTGAAGAAAAATAACGTAAAAGATTGCCACCTATAACACAGAGTCAACTTGTTATAATTTCTTCTGGTTATAATTGTGCAACCATAATGAGAACAAAGTGATGAAGAAGAAGAAGATTTTAGACTTCTCCAATGGCGACAAGGAGGGAAGGAGAAGAATAAGATTTCAAACTTGCATTTTATTCTGGTGTAACCTATGCAGCTCTCCAATAGTGGGAAAAATGGAGAAGATGAACCAAGAGACCTCTGCAATTTGAAAGTGTTTTGAAAGTGTTTCCCCCTCTCTGTCGTATTTCCCCCCCCTACTTTCTGCATTTTTGGGTTTGGATTTACTTGCAAAGGAAACCAGACCTTGAAGCTAGGGCTGTAAACGGATCGGATTCAGCTCGGATAGTGCTATATCCGCATCCGCATCCGCATCCGATTAGCTATCGGACGGATTCGGATAGTGCTCAACAGATACGGACACGGATACGGATCAGATATTTTATCCGTTTACATGTAAATATAACTTTTCGGATAGCTATAGCCTATCCATATCCGCATCCGTTTAGCTTTTGGACGGATTCAGATAGTGCTAAACGAATACGGAACGGACACGGAAACAGATTTCGGCTATTCATTCACACCCCTACTTGAAGCCCTCCAATGGTGGGAAGGCGGGAAGGGGATGAATTGTGTGTGTGTGAGAGAGAGAGAGAGAGAGGGAAAGTCGTGGTTTGAATGCTCTCTCTTGAATTTTTTTCTGTGTTTTTGGATTTCTGATCGGGTTTCTCGAATCCACTTTCCAAAACGGATTGGGCTTCATGAGATGGTGCAAAGCAATCTTCACCATTAGATCTGTTTGTGTCACGTGTCGCATTTTATAGATAGAACTACCAAGAACTGCCAGATTAGAGAATTGGAGAGGATAATAATCCCATGTGGAGACCCTAGAGGAACTGTTAGCGTTCTATATCCCAAAAAATAATACCTCATCCAAATTGCGACTTGCCACACACATATCAGGGTCTTATAAGAACCGCATCTTAAGTCGTATGTCCAAGACTCCAGGTAGCGTCAGTTACTCTCTCTCTCTCTCCCCCTCTTCCCGGTTCAAAACAGACTATATCCTCCTCCTCCTCAGGGGAAAAAAAGGTTAGGTTCCTAGTTTGGTGGGGTCCAAAGAAAAACATTTGCACTGGCATGGTGTTTGAATTGGGATAAGATTGATCAGCGTGGCGCAGATAGATGCGTCAGTCCAGAGATTTGTTCCTAGACCGGCTATTTCCGGGAGTTTGGACCTTGGGGGGGAGTGGGGAACACTCTTGGACAACCAGCATTTATATTTCGTTCCATTTGAACTTTTTTTTTTTCTCTCACCGGAAATATGGGTTCAGAGTCGACTTCATCTCCGTCCGGGAAACGAAGTAGAGATCCTGAGGATGAAGTTTATCTGGATAATCTACACTCGCACAAGCGGTACCTAAGCGAGGTCTCTCTCTCTTTCTCTCCCCACCTCTTCGGGTTAGGATTTTGTTTCTGTTCCAGTGGCTGGAACTTTCCCAATTTTGAATGATGTATTTTGTGGGCTGTCTTCATTTTAGTTTTCTGTTCCGTGGATTCTGATATAATTGCTTTACAGATAACATTTACCCTTCCGAGCACAGGGATTTATTTGAGCTGGGTATTTTATTTATGGGGTTATTTCATCTTTTTTGTTTTTTTAAATCTCTAGGTGATGATTCTTCTAGGAGTTGTTCGATTTCCAATTACCACCCGCAGTCCCTAATCCCAAAATAAGGCGAAACAAACAAAGAAAGGACTGATTATAAGCTTTTGTAATTTGGGGATTCGATGATTTTGATGAGGATTTGCACTGGTCTCTGGTTTCAAAAGTCGAGCGGCATGGCCTAAACCATGACTCTTGGAATCCTATAACCGACCCCACTTAGTTGGGCTAAGGCTTATTTCAGTTAATGAGTTGATTATTTAGGATTATTTGGTTTTTTAGTGACAGTGAGAGTTGTTGCTTCCTTTTTGCAGATAATGGCATCCAGTTTGAATGGATTAACTGTTGGAGACTCCCTCTCTGAAACTCTCATGGAATCTCCGGCCAGGTCTGAAAGCATGTGTTACCCCAGGTATATATATCTTTTTAAACTCATTTCAGCCTTTCATGTTGCCTCCTTTTTTGCTGTTAAATTTTCTCTGAGACGTTTTTTTTTTTTTGGGTGAATTTCTATGCGACTCTTATGAGATACTGGGACTGGATTACTTGATTTTTGAGAATCTGGTTTTTAGTTGAAGCTATCAAGTGACTAGGTTTCTCTGCTTGGTTGGTGGGGTTTGAATACCACTATTACATAGAAATAACATTTCGTTTTGTTTTTGCTACCATCTGAACCCTTTCTCAGGTTCATCATTTAAAATGTGCTCATCACAGAAGCGATCTCTAGGCAATGCAAAAGATTATTTTATATTAAAAATATATTGTTTTAGTTTTAAACCAGTCTGTTGGATTCCTTCTAAATTCCAAGAGAATAAACCTGAAATGGCTTCAGTTTCATTTTTTCAACTGCACTTTCGAAAGAGGTTTTGAGGGAAATCCATTGCACTTTCTTATCACTTGTCTTACTACGAACTTTAGCTTTTCTGATAAGAAATTCAGTTGAAGTATGTGACGCATTTTTGGAGGCTTTGTACTGGTTCTTAGATCATGGTATTGCTTTACATGAACGGTGTTTTATCAACTGATTTTGAGGTACTTAGAATCTATAGCAGTAGTAGAAAAGGCACATGAACTATCCCTTGTTCCTCTCTGTCCTGCTCTGTTTGGATGATGGACTTAAATCTCCATCACTTTAGATGGCTTTTAATAATTCGTATTGTTCATGGGCTGGGAAGATAACAGACATGCATTATCCCCACCTGGTTTTATCTAAAGCCAGGTCTTTTGGATTCTCAAGAGTCCACTTGATGGTTTGTGGTTTGAGGATAGCACTGTTGTGATGCTCATTTTGATGATTGGATATTCCGTAGACATCTTTGCTTCCCTGGTGAATTAGTAGGGAGGCTATTGACAAGTTCTTGTACATTAGGTGATTGAGCCAATGGTTTTTGGATCCTGGTGTGGAAGTGCTAATGTGAATTGGTTTCCTTTATGATCCAACACTGCATAGAGTAATGGAGATGGACTCTTGTGCTTCATAACCATGCAGCATCCCCTGCCAACCTTCAAGCTAGAGGCAGCATGCTACCAACTGAAGGTATATGAAGGGAACCCTATTATGAGACCTGTTTGAACTTCGTACTTTCTGTGGGACATTGCTGTGGGACATTGAGAGACCACTGGCATCATGGTCATATGGAATAAGTAGCATCCATGCCTGATAATGAGTAGTTCAAACAGACAATCAAATCTGACAGTTTCAATAAACCTGGAGGCGGAAATGCTTCTGTTAGAGTTGCTCTAAGCTCAACCTGCCAGATATCCTCAACCCCCCCCCCCCCCCCCGGCAGCACACGCCTACAATAAGAACATGAACAAAGACCAGTTATCAATGACCTGATACTCCCTCAACTGAGCCAAGTCACCTTCAAATATATGTAGGCCTACCATTAGCCCTCAGCATCAGTAAAGGTGCACTTTTTTTAACATCAGTATAAAGTGTCATTCATCCCAAATAATGCCATCACAACCTATTAGCTTCTGTTGAGTCTATCGATTTTAATGTATGGGGTACATGATCATGTGTACCGTGGGGGTACATATGATCATGTACACAATTATCATATGTTTTTAGAATCCTGAGGCTACTTTGTTATTAGGTGTCCTATTTAGTCATATATCTTCAGGTTTGTGTCTATTAGTTTTGTTTCCTATCTGTAGTATGATTCCTTATCATATTATGGTTCTAGGTTGTAACCTTTTATATAAATAAAGGAGGCTGAGGTGTGGACAGACACACTCACTCTCGGTTTTTACAAACATCAGAAGCCGAGTGCTCTCTTCTCTCCTTTTCTTCTTCTTTCTCTTCTTCTGTTGCTGGTTTATACTTTTTAGCTCTGTTACATGGTATCAGAGCACTGATACATCAGTGATAGATCATTCTCTTATGCAGTTTTGAGAGTCTTTTAGAGTTTTCCATCGATTCTGGTGGCAGCAACCTCTGTGCTGCATATCTGCTACTTTCATCCTAGTTATTGCAATTGAGAAGATGCACTGGGATCTTATTATCTTCTTCCTATTGCTGATTATGAAGATTACAAGTTTTTTGAAGTCGGATTTTGAAGACCCCTGAAGATTATGCCTGCGGTTTCAGATTTCTGGATTTTTTTCTTCAAGTTTTTCGAAGATCTAAGTTACTGCTGTTACCACCATGTGATGAATCTAATTTTCTGGGGATTATTAACTTCCATCTAGAGGTATACTCGATCCAACCTTATGGATCATCATATGGTCTGACGTTCTGGAACTTGAAATCTTCACCTACCCTACGGCTACTCTGTTTTTAGGTCATTTTTTTGTGATCTCTTCAATATTTGTTCTTTCCTGGTCTAATTTCTGACCAGTCTGATAATCTGGGACTGAGTTCCCCTATCACAATACCTACTTCGGTGGTAAGTACAGTTTGCTTTGACCTTTTAATTTTTGGTTTTTTATTCCCAAAACCAGGATCCGCAAGCACTCTTGTGGGGATTTTTTTGCTGCCGGCTACATCTGTGATCTATTTTATTTTTTGGTATTTCCACTGTTGTTTTGGTGGATTACAAATACTTTGAGATGATACCAAATTCTTCTTGGTTCTTACAGGATGTCTGATCCGAAACCTTCAGCTGATTCAGTTCATATCCAGATTACTAATATTAAATTGAATGGGGTTTCAAACTATATGCTCTGGGCTCAAGCTGTTCAAGTTTATATAAATGCTAAGAGTAAGATGAAATATCTTACTAATGATCCCCCTGCTTATGATCTGAAAGCTTGCCTGGTTGCTAAGGGGTATTACTCAAACATACGGTGTTGATTATTTTGAGACTTTTTCTCCTGTGGCTCGACTTAATTCTATCCGGGGTGCTTATTTCTCTTGTTGCTAATCTTGATTGGCCTCTTTATCAACTTGACATAAAAAAAACACTTTTCTCTATGGTGATCTTGATGAGGAGGTATATATGGAGCAACCTCTTGGGTATGTGATAGATCTGTTGGTCGACACTAGTATGCTTGCTTCCAAACCAGTGGATATGGATCCCCATCAGAAGTTTGCTACTATGACAGATGAGGATTTTGATAATGTTCATCGTTATAGAAGACTTGTTGGGAAGTTAATTTATTTGACTGTCATTAGACCGGATATTTCATTTGCAGTTGGAGTTATTAGTCAATTTATGGAGACACTGAAAAAGGTCCATTGGAAGCTGCTTGTAGAATTCTAAAGTACCTTAAGGGTGCCCCTGGAAAGGGATTGGTTTATCGTCCTCATCAGAATGTTAATTTGGTAGGGTATTTTGATGTTGACTGGGCCGGTGCAGATGTTGACAAGAGATCTACTACCAGGTTTTGCACTTTTGTGGGCAGTAATCTAATTATATGGCATAGTAAAAAGCAAACTACTGTAGCAAGATCTAGTGTTGAGGCAGAATATCGGGTTATGGCTCACACAACTGCTGAATTAATGTGGTTGTGATCTCTTCTTCAAGAGATGGGATTTATTATTCTTCATCTTATGAAGATGTATTGTGATAATCAAGCGGCCATCTACCTAGCTAGCAATCCTGTGTTTCATGAGCGGACTAAACACATAGAAGTTGATTGTCATTTCATGCAGGATGCTATCATGAATAAGCTGATTGTTACTCCATTTGTTACTTCTACTAATTAGCTTGGTGATATGTTTACTAAGCCCCTGTTTGGGTGTGTTTTTTTGAAGGAATTGTGTCAAGCTGAGCATGGATGATTTATATGCTCCAGCTTGCGGTGGAGTGTTGAATCTATCAATTTTAATGTATGGGGTACATGATCATGTATACCGTGGGGGTACATATGATCATGTACACAATTGTTATATGTTTTTAGAATCTTACGGCTACTTTGTTATTAGGTGTCCTATTTAGTCATATATCTTCAGGTTTGTGTCTGTTAGTTTAGTTTCCTATCTCTAGTATGATTCCTTATCATATTATGATTTTAGGTTGTAACCTTTTATATAAATAAAGGAGGCTGAGGTGTGGACAGATACAAACACTCTCAGTTTTTACAAACATCAGAAGCTGAGTGCTCTCTTCTCCCCTTTTCTTCTTCTCTTTTCTTCTGTTGCTGGTTTATTCTTTCCAGCTCTGTTACAGCTTCCATTTAGAGGCTGGCTTCAAAAGTTATATGCCCATTACCAGTGACTAGAGAAAGAGAGTGATTCATAAGTATTTTAGATTTTGATGTAAGGAAGATTTCCATATTAGCAACTAAACTATCAAGAAGTTGCATAGGAATCATGGGGAGAATTGGATCTCCAACAGTCTTCCCCATAACTGGCAATCGAGGTGCTATGCCATTTAGTTTTCATTGCCTACAACTGAGTTCTGATTCCATTGGGGATAACAGCACTGAGAAGAATATAAGTTACAGAAGACAATCTTTGGGTCATCGAGGTATTTGTTGACCTCAGATTTTTTTAGTTGTTATGGGCGAACCTTGTCGCAACGGTTAAGTTGTGCTATTGTAACCTGTTGGTTGCAGGTTCAAAACTTGGAAACAATCTCTCCTGTGAAGCAGGGGTCAGGCTGCTTACATTTGCCCCTCCTAGACCCTGCAGTAGCGGGAGCCTTGTGCACTGGGTAGCTCTTTTTACAGATTTTGGTAGTTTTCTTACATTGGTTCTGGGTTATAGAACACAAATTTCAGTGTGTGCACATTCTGGGTTGGTTAGTAAGTCATGTTGATGCATGAAACACATGGGATCAGATAGTATGGTTTTGCAAGTAAAGTTACTCTAAACCCTACACTCTATAGCATATTCTGGTCTTCTTTGTCAACTAGGACAGCTTTTCATAATGACAAAATGGCCCCTACATATTGATGCTTGTCCTATAAGAAGGGAATATCATTTTAATAAAACTAATCCAGTGGGGTGGATCATCATTAGAAATGTAAAAAAAAAATAAAAAAAAATAGAGCATACCAGTGCATGAGGCCCCCTCTACTGCAGGGTCTAGGAGGGGCAAATGTATGCAGCCTTACCCCTTGCTTCGCAGGAGAGGCTGTTTCCAAGTTTTGAACCCGCAACCAATTGGTTGCAATAGCGCAACTTAATTGCAACTAATCCAGTGAGGTGGATCATCATCATTGAATTTTGACTCTTCTGGACTAATTCTGCAGAGCATGGCTTGCCCTACGTTCGACTTTTACCCACCTAATTGACTAAACACTATTTTCTGTTTCTCTTGTTGAATCTTCAAGCTTTTCATGTGAAAATAGTTATTCTCTTCATTTCCCTTTTTCTTTCTGGCTCTTGTAATTTCAGGGATGAGCTGTCATTGCAGTATTCACCAATGTCAGAAGACTCAGAGGAATCCCGATACTGTGAGACGACTCTAATCAGTTCAACACTGCAACCTGACAGCAGACCAACCAGTCCAGTTTCGCCCCACAGATATCAAAGACCACTAAGCGGATTTTCTTCAGCAACACCCACCAATTCATACTCTTCACCTGGCTGTTCACTTGCTGCTGTTGCATGCTCCCAACCTCGCCAGCGGGGTTCAGACTCTGAAGGTCGATTCCCATCGTCACCCAGCGATATATGTCACTCTGCTGATTTGAGGAGGGCCGCACTCTTACGGTCTGTTCAGATGAGAGCACAACCATCAAGCTCATCAGCTTTTGAGCTGCCATTTGGTCCTGGGCAAGAGTCGATGCAGAGTATAGAAGTTGAAGAGCGGCCATGCTCATGTGTAAAGTCCTTAGTTGATGAGGGGGAATATCAGAGGGCTCAGGTTTCAAATTTATTCATCGATGAGTGTTCTTCGTTAGGCATCTCAGAGTCCAAAATCAGACCAGAAAAGTCTTGCAGGGTATTGAATTTGGATGTGAAAGGAGAGGAATCTGGAGAAGAGGAGTTTGAAGGAAATGGGTTGGGGAGACCAGCTGTTATGCCGTCTAGATCTCGCTAGATGTGAAAGATAAATTTTATGACAATTTCTAACTGAGCTATTGCTTTTCTGACCAATAGATGTGGGTTATTGCTTTGAAGCGTCAGCATGATGCCGGTACATATGTATCTGTAAACTACTGAGATTGTCTTTCTGCTGCTGCTGATGATTCATTTGGAAAAGTTCCCTGGAATTGTATCTGTTATCTACTAAGTGAATCTGTTGCAATACCAAATGTTAAATCTTTGTTTCAGCCTTGGTGATAAGGCAGCAATCTGGTGAAGTTCTTGCATGGTGATGTTGTAAATCTATGTAAGCCATTCCAAAATTTCTTAGCATATTATCTCCCTCAGTTGTGTTACTTGATAACAATCGTTTGTGCATCTGTCATGACTAGCCACACAGGAAACATGGATGGGCATGTTTGATATAGGACCACTGCCCATCCCACTATTAATTTCTGTGAGAATAGGGAGATGTGGGGTTTGGGAGAGTCAAATGCCTGAACCATTTCCTCACCTTATCAGACTAGCAGACTATTTGGTTAGCTGAGGTCCTGTATGGCTCATGCTTGAAATAGAATGGTAATTCTGTGTATAGATTGATGTCTCACTCTCACCTCCTATTCCTGTATATGCAAATGCATTTAGTGGTATAAATTGGTAGATGTTGGTCGTGTAGTGAATTCCATTCTTTCCCATCATCCATGTAAAAGCAATGCCTTTGGGTAATTCAATACATGTTAAGTATGCATTCCTAGAGCTGGCATGGAACAGGTTCTGAGAAAATTGTTGGGTTCTCAGTGCAAAGTCCCATTCTGGATATCAAGGCTGGAGCCAAAACGGATCCTTATTCTCCGGCTATGGGCTCAAACGAGAGAGTTCGGAATCGGGGATAGGATTGGTTCCCTGAACTGCTCGGAATCAAAGGTTGAAACCCTAGAAATTGAAAGAAGGATTTTTTAAAATCTGATTTTTTTGGAGTTTTTATTCAATAAACTAAGGATCTTACAACAAGAGGTAAGTTTCATTGATTTTCTATTATTTCATTAAATAAAAGAGGGAAAAAAAATAGTAAAAAATAAAGATAAAACATCATTCACTTGTGGCTCATATTTCCAAACAAGAATTAACGCTTTCCGCAGATTTCTAAATGCGTCTCCCTTTCGTCTTCTCATAACTAAAGTTCATGTTACAGTCATTTCAATTAGGTCGAACCGGTTTATTACTGGGTTTGGGTTTTCTTTTGTTCAAATACTTTTCTCCTTTCTTCTTTGTCTTGGAAAGCGATTATAAAGGATCAAACCTGAAGCAGTGCAAGCTCAAAATGCTGAGAACAAACTTTTCTCCTTGTAGGAACTAATATGCTTGAATAGTTAAAATGAGAATATAATAAGACTTATCTAATGTAAGAACCGTAACCCCTTAAGGTGAGTTAAGCAATCTTCGAATGAACCGAACTTCAAGTGAGTAGTCATCAATGAACTAAACTTCGAATGTAATGAATCAATCTTCAATGATTCTTGCTTCAAATAAGGTTGAGTTGTGCTTCAAATGACATTTCCCTTAAGGTAGTAAACATAATCTATTAATGCACTCCGGGGGACTTGTGATTCTACCTCTATGATCAAACAACCTTTGAGGATAATCAGAAAAGTGCTGCACTCAATCTTTATTTTTCCATGATGAGGAAAGCTATGCTCAATAAATCCGAAAACCCAAATAGAGAAGGAATAATTCAGTGTGTGTGTGTGTGAGAGAGAGAGAGAGAGAGAGTGAGTTGTCTCCAAAATAAGACTTTGGAATGATTGATAATGAGTGGAAACCACCACCCCTATGTATAGTTGTGGATGTGCCCTTTCAAGGCCTCTCTACAAGGAAGTGTCTCTAAGATGTGGGGTCAGAATTCAATCTCCTTGGGAGATTCTGAATCCATGCCTATGGGTTTTTCTACGTATGAGTGTCTCTGTGAAGAGACACAACCCATATGTCTCAAATACAAATTGGGAAAGAGAACGCCACCTGGTCGTACAGTGCATGCCACCCTTGCATCTAGACATAAGACATGCAAAATGACCGCCGCACCCCTACTCATTTCCATTTTTCCAAGGGGTGCGGCAGTCATTACACATGCCCTTCTATTTGGGCGCAAGGGCGGCGTGTACTGCACGATTGGATGGCGTTCTTTCTCCCAAACAATTTGTATAAGTACCAATTCGTATTGGACCTACTAGACCCAATATCGAAAGCCCCAAGACTTAATAACAAGCCCCAAGAGAACTTGAAGTCCATTGTCCAAAACGAATGGCATCTACCACCCCTATTTATAATTGTGGAGGTGTCTTTTCAAGGGCAAATGACACTCTCCTTAAGGTAGTAGACACCCCTATTAATGCACTCTGATGATCTTGTGATTCTACCTCTTAGATAAAACTCAAGATAGTAAACACTCCTATTAATGCACTCTGATGACCTTCTGATTCTACCTCTTAGATAAAACAACCTTTCAGAGAGGAGTTGCACTCATCCTCTTGATTTTTATTTAAGATGAGGAAGGCAATGCTCAACAAATCCGAAAGCCAAAGTAGAGGGAGGAGTAATTCAGTGAGAGAGGAAGAGTGTTGTCTCCAAAAAACGAGTTTAGAATGAATGGCAACCACCACCCCTATTTTAGTTGGGGAGATGCCCCTTCAAGGGGTCTCTACAAGGAAGTGTGTCTCTAAGATAGAGGTTTCTCCCATGTATGGGTGTGTATCAATGAAGAGAACCCAGATGTCTCAAATATTTATCATGTATATAAGTACCAATTCGTATTGGATGAGTTACACTTACACGCATCTCATTCCCTAGCAAAATATGTCATTTTGCATTTTATACTAAATTTTCATTTGATGACATTTTGGTAATTTTAATAGAACTTTGAATTAGAGTTTCAACAACTTTCCTTGTTTACTAGACTAAGATTTGATCATTGGGATGTATATTAAACACTCTATCATATGGACTAACCCATGTACTACTACCAAGTGGCATAGTGAAGCATTATACTTCACTAGGCATAGTGACACCTAGAAGTACCCAATTTTATTTTTTCTTTTGGGACGAAGTTACCCACCAAGGAAAAATACACTCACGCATCCCATCTCTTCTTCGCATGAAATGACCTTGCTGCCCTCACCATTCCACTGCACCTAATTGGAGTGGTGCTCCTCTATGCTGCTTGCTAAGAGGCACTCTTCCTTTACTTTTTAAATCCAAAAGATTTAATTGCAGTAAGAAATAATAATAATCTTTTTTTTTTTTTGGTAGAAGAAATAATAATAATCAAAATTAGAATGTTGTGGAGCTAATTACACATACTGACAACGATTATAAAATCTTACTTTTTGGGTAAAATGATTATAAATATTTCCGTTTTAGTTTTGTGTTGGCATAATTTTCCTTCCAACTGAGATAGCCATATGCAAATAAATCCAAATGACCTAAACACTTTTTAGCTATGCAGGTTATAACCATAACGAGTAGTACAAAAATAAAATGCTACAGTGAACAATATTAAACCCACCAAAAAAAAAAAATTAATATCTAAATTTAAAGACATTACTATCAATCAGAAATAATTACTGCTGTAACCCAAAACTGTTCTCTCTTTTCAACGGCTCAAGGAGCTATTCTTTTAAAATCGAAGCCTCCCATGCAACAAACGGAAGCTCATGTGAATATCAGCCTTCAGCTCAAGGAACTTCAAGAAATGGTGAGAACACAACAACTCAAGAGAGCCATAGGCCATCATCGAGCTCCAATTAAACAAATGTAGACAAGATGTTCTTCTTCAGTGTGAACTCATCAATCTTGGCTGGGGCGATTGACTGTACACCCCCAAAAATAATAATTATTATTATTATAAAAAAAGAACCCACAAAGATAAGAAATAATAATGGTCATCAGCTAAGAATTTTTTAAACTACTGCAATAGGATAAAAATACGGTTGCAACGGGTCAAGTTCAATACCGGCCACCCCCAGCCCCCCAAAAACTAAAAATGAAAGTAAAACATTTGCGGGCTGTAGAACCCAAAACTAAAACGTAAGATAGCTACCCCTCTATAAACCCCTAGGAAATCTTATGATTTTATGGAATCAAAAGAGGGGCTGGATAGGCCCGTTATGTCCCACCCCATTGCAATTCCTGCTTTTCGATAGACTTCCAAACCCAACACCATGGCAATTCCTCCTTTCAGATAGACTTCCAACCCCAACCCCCCACCCCCGGTGGACGGCAGGGAAGATAATGACATTAAGTTGAGCAATTTTACCTTATCAAGTATACGCTGTAGCCGCTCTATTTCATTCTTCGCATAACCAGAGCCTTTTTGCATACAGCTCTTGGCAGCTTTCAAGTAAATCTTACCATACCTGCTCAAATTCACAAGAGATCGTATTTCATAAACGCAAGATTGCAAACAGCAATTATTTTTAGCACCATCCCAATGTGTCATCCATCAATTATACTCAATTTTCACCATAGGACTTGTCAAAATATGAAGTAAAGATTCACTCTCCTGAAAATTGTATTACCTTGCAGTTGAACCCTTGAGCTTCTCAACCTCCTCTTCTAACTTAGAGAAGAGTGCTTTCTTCTCATCATCACCAGCAGTTATAAAATCCTTCACTAACTCATCAAGATTTGTAATAATACCAGCCTGACAAGCACAAAAGTTATAAAACCCTTGGAAAAAAAGAATTACTAATAACATTTGTAAGCTTCTGGATTACAAGTAACAAACTTTGGAAGTAAGCTGTCCTTTCCCATCTCGGCTAGTGCCACACTTCTCATTGATGAAAGTGGCAAAGTCATCTAAATCTCGGCCACCATCATACTCCTCACCAGCTTTGTTGCTCTTTGGGAAGAATTTTAATGTAGGATAGCCACTAACACCATACCTGAATGAGGACAAATAGTACATCAGGAACAGTACGTATCCCGTAATGTTTGAATGGTTTTGAGAAAAATTAACAAAAGTCAACATGCACCAACGGTATACCGAAATAATCATCTCAATGATAGAATACGAGTACATATAAGGGGAAATCAACTGCTTTTGTTCAGAATAGTGTGAGATTATTCCAGTTTTACATGCACCGTTCAAGACACAAAAAGTCCTCTGATGAGACCTCACCATATGATCAACACCATGCTATTTATTCATCACTGTATGTAATGGCAAACAACATAAAATTTGATCTACCTCTACATGAAAAGAAGCGTCCTTATTGCAGTAAGTGAGGACACTAGTATCACAGTACAGGCATAACTTAACAACAAAGGGGATAAAATGTGGGGGTACATT
The DNA here is from genome assembly GCF_018873765.1 of Telopea speciosissima. Classification (NCBI taxonomy): domain Eukaryota; kingdom Viridiplantae; phylum Streptophyta; class Magnoliopsida; order Proteales; family Proteaceae; genus Telopea; species Telopea speciosissima. Next base: position 53,109,199 of record NC_057922.1, read on the forward strand.
TCCAAATCCATACAGATTGCCCTTGCATATCATGGGATTATCAGAACTCACAACATCAATGCAAATCCATATTTGTTTTCTCCATAAAAAATACTCATTTTCAACGTCTTTTGGAGCCTTCTTAAGCAAACAAATCAACAGCAACAACACAGCCTTATCCCAACTAAATGGGGTCAGCTACATGGATCCTTTCAAAAACAAAGTAGAGAAATCTGAGGTCCTCACAAAGGGAAAGGAAAGTAAGAGAAACTTAAAAAGAAATGGGATAAGAAAGGTAAGTAATGAAAATGAAGAATGAAAGTAAGAGGAAAGAGGATAGCCGAGGAATTTAGGAAAATCTCAGCTACATAGTATCGATAACATGGATCCTTACCCTCCAATAGGCTCTATCTAAGGTCATACTTGGTACAAGACCCAGACTATGTATGTCATTCTTCACAACCTCACCTATGGTCCTTTTAGGCCTGCGGCACCTGCCCCTAGCTCTTTTAGCTCCTTCAATCGGCATCAAATCACTTCTCCTTACTAGGGCATCCCCAGGCCTCCGTTGTACATGGCCAAACCACCTCAGGGACATTTTTGGAGCTTATCGCTGATCGGGGCAAATCCCACATCAGCTTTAATACGTTCGTTCCTCACCGTAATCTTTCCTAGTTTTACCGCACATCCATCTTAACATCCTCATCTCTGCAACACATAGCTTCACTATATGGCACTTCTTAATAGCCCAACATTTCACCCCATACATCATAACCAGTCGGACAACAGTCCTATAGAACTTTCCTTTAAGCTTTAAAGGAATGTGTCGGTCACACAGAACTTTGGTCACACTTCTCCACTTCATCCATCCTAATTTAATTCTTTGTGAAACATCATCATCTATATCACCTTCTTTGCGTATGATAGACCCCAAATATCTGAAATAGTCACTTGGCAGTATCTCTCACCATCCTACTTTAATTCTTAAACAAACACATAACACATGTAAATAAGCTAATATTTTTTTTTAGGAGGGGGGGGGGGGGAGGGTTGGGGGTGTAAGGAGATATTTAAATGTAAACGTATAGCATACTAAAACATATTTGCTCATAGTCACTAAGATTGAATTATAAAAAAGCTACCGAAATAAGAATTAATAAATTATCTTCTTTACAGACGGTAAGGTTGCTCCATTGTGACCTACTAGTCGCAAGTTCGAGTCTGGAAACAGCTTCTCTGCGAAAGTAGAGGTAAGGCTGCGTACATTATGACCCTCCCCAAACCCCGTAGTGGTGGGAACCTTGTGCACTGGGCACACCTTTCTTTACTAGTGCTTCTTTTTTTTTTTTTTTTTGGGGGGGGGGGGGGGGGAGAGGGGGTTAAAAACTAATGCAAATTTATATTTGTTACAAAATCTAGGTAGTGAATTTACTTGTTTTTCCTCTTCGTAGTTCTTTAGTTTTCTCTGAATAATTGTCTTCTAGCTTGAATCTATAATCAAAAAGCATTTCTACACAGAAGAGATCCTAAATATTTGTGGACTCACTTTTCAGCCAGATCCTTGTATTTGTCAGCATCCAGATTTGCAATTACTACGTCATCCTCCATTTTAAATGCTGTTGCCACCTTTTCATAGATCTACAAAACATCAGAACCTTAAAACTGTTAGTACACCACATTTTTTCTGTATTGGAGGGGTTTTTATAATTAAAATACTCCGGTTAAGGCACAAAAGCCTTCTAGAGAAGATATTCAACAGATGTTACTGTTCTAGACTCTAGACTCACAGGAGCAAGACTTTTGCAATGGCCACACCTGCAAAAGACAAAAATATAGTACATTACAACAAAGAACACAAAAATTATCCATTATAGTTACAGGATGTGGTAATTAAAAAGAAGTTTTATTTGAAAATCAATAATGTCTGTGAAATTAAAAATACAGAGACAATTGAACATGCATTCTTACCATGGAGCATAAAACTCAACCAGAACATCCTTGCTTTCATCCAAAACAACCTCATCAAAATTATCTGCTGTTAGCACCACCACATGTGATGGGATTGTAGCTATCTTCACGTTGGTCCCTGCGGATAATTACAAGCTATATCAATGATTTCTCCAACATTTTAATTCATGCGCTAATGTTTTAAAGTATGTTCGTTTGGCAATACAAGCCAATGCCAGAAAATAGTGCAAACTATAAGAAGAAAAATGTATGCTAATAAAAATCACAGGAAAATGTTCATTTGGCAACGGAAGCCAATGGCAGAAAATAGTACAAACCATGAGAAGAAAAATGTATGTTTAGACAAAAATTACAAGAAAATTTTTAAAGGCTCCAAGATATAAATATGAATATGTTGACTAGAAAAAAATTCTGAAGGCTCCAAGAAATAAAACTCCAAGCATATGATTGAACAAATAGAGACATTCATATCAAGAAAGGGGAATTGGAGGATATTTTACATCACAAGAACCATGTTGTAACTTGTAAGGTGTAGCTGCAACTACTAGGAAAAAGAACATCAAATGGAAAAGGTCAACATTGGCAATAGCTAAGGATATCATCTCATACAAATAAGATATTTAATACAAACAATCCAGTAAGGTAAAAGCTTACACCTTTTGCCCTATTCAAAAGTAGAACTGAATATCAAATAGTTCCTAATTGTATTTAGAATACAATGAGAATATGTATCAGGCCTGTCTGAATTGATTGAAATATCAGCAGTGTGAAAACTCAAATAAATGAAATGTCAAAACCCTGTAATCAACATACTGATTCCATCCAAAGGTACATCTCATACAAATAAGACATTTAATATAAACAATCCAGTAAGATATAAGCTTACACTTTTTGCCCTATTCAAAATTAGAACCGAATATCAAAAAGTTCCTAATTGTATTTAGAATACAATGAGAATGTGTATCAGGCCTATCTGAATTGATTGAAATATCAGCAGTGTGAAAACTCAAATAAATGAAATGTCAAAACTCTGTAATCAACATACTGATTCCATTCAAAGTTACATCGCTCCACACCCCCCCCCCCCCCCCCAAAAAAAAAAAGGTGGTAATTTGTGGAGATTCATGGCTCAAAACTAGCAACCACAAAAAGTCATGCCTTGATAATCTGAAAATCCTCTACCTCAGGCGTATCAAGTAACAATTCAAGGTTGTATTACCTCCTTCATTATTCGCAAATTCAGCAAGCGATTCGGCTGTACGTGGTCCTTCATACCTACCCAGGACATACATTCAACTATCATTTATCTGAAGGCATAACTAGTTTGGGGTTCAAATAAAGTCAAGGAATAAGTGCCAAGAAAATTTTCCTCACTTTTTTGGTTCCAAGGAACCTTTAGGAAACCATTGAATTGTAGGGTATCCAGTAACCCCATATTTGCTGCACAGACTCTTATGCTCATCACAATCCACCTATTCCAAGAGTAAAATGGAATCAAATTTAGAATATTTCAATAGATTTCTCTACTCCTGTTTGCATGTATTATCAAACCAAGATAGGAATAATAAATGAATACTAGTTACAAGTATCAATGCTGACCTTTCCAATCAGAACAGTTTTGGCTTTCTTAAAGCTTGCACCAAGTTTCTCATACTCTGGAGCAAGCTTCTTACAGTGCCCACACCTGTCAGGATAAAGGAATCAATATCAATGCATAAACCAAAAATATAAAAGGAAAAGGATGAGCAGCTCCATGCAGAGTATAAGCTTCAATCATCCTTTTTTTTTTATACAACCTTCTACTCAAAAAGACATGGGATTCCACCATAAAACAGATTCAACAAACTGGATATTACGAAAACATTATTACAATAATGTTATAGTCAAAACCATTTCAATTATGATTACACTAGAGCTAGACACAAAATAAAATTAAAAAATAGGCCATTATATTATTCACTAGAGCCAGACATGAAATAGAAATTAAAAAAAAAATAAAAAATCGGATATGTCCAAATAGAATAAATGTGTCACATATCACCTTCACTCTTTTTTTACGAAATCAAATAGACAGCCATTAAATTGATGCTTTCAATTTATTGAGCAATAAATTCTATTCCACTTAATCCTCTCATAGCCACATATCTTTCCGGCTAAGGGAAATGGTGGGGATAGGTAGGAATAAACCTAGGTTCAGAATAAATACCTCCCAGCATAGTTGTCAAGGCGCTAGGCGATCCAAGGCGTTCGAGGTCCTCACTAAGCGCTTAGGCAGCCTAAATCGCGTTCCAGTATTATTTTTTTAATATATCAATTATCTGTGTGAAACAATCAAAACACACATTTGGTTTATATGTTCTTGGAATTGGTCATTTTCAGGTATACCTAGTCTCACATTTGGTTTATACTGTTCTTAGAAAATATGATGTTATCAATAAGTAATTAACCTGCTCTCGATTTAGAGAAATGTTCTTGTTCTCTAAGAAATTTGATTGATCAAATGATTTTATTTTTACATGAGAGTATGAGACTCTTTGTATTAGGTAAAGCACAAAACCAGCTTTCCAACAAATCCAAGATTGTTGAAATCTGATTTATATCGAAGGAGTTATGTTCCGGTCAAACCTTATTTGGTGTGCGAAAATGCTGTCAAGATCCCTCTGAATGAAAATATCTTTTTAGATAGCAAAACAAATGAATATTTTACCGCACTTTTGGTTTCTAGCAATGTTTTATGATTTTTATCATATTAAGGTTTATGGAATTTTTAGATTTGAGAAAAACCCCAACATTAGAAAGTTGAAAATTTCACCTACCGCCAAAAATCCAATTTTTGTTCTTGAACTGGGGGGTTTGACTTTTATCCTTTTGGAATTTTATTTTTTAACTATTTTTATTGGATTCATATAGGGGGTATTTGATTATTTATGAATTATATCTCAAGTAAACGAAATAACAAATATAAAAACATTTACTTAACATGAATTAGTGTCAGAACCTAGTTCGATACCAATTAAACCGATGCAAGGCGCCCTACAATAAGGCAGCAGCCGCTTAGGCACCTAGAAATCTGCCTGGACGCCTAGGCAAAGCCTTGACAACTATGCCTCCCAGGCAAGATCCCAAGCAAGCCCAAATAAAAAGTCAACCTTCTTAGATGAAGGTCAAACTTTGACAATCAATCACAAATTAATAATAGGAATAACCCTTAGAAGATGGCAAATGATTTAACGGTCAAATTAAAAGTAATTAGGAAAGTTTCAAATCTGAAACTGAAACACAGCAGAAAGGAGGTTTCAAATTAAACCAAATCAGAGAGTCAGAATAGCCCCACTCTCAGATCAAGTTTCACTCTAGGCTGGTTCAATCAAATCCGAAAATCTGGATCGTCTAATGGCCAGATTTAAATAAGAAATCTCAAGTCTGGTTCAGATGAATAGATAGAATCATGTGATTTTATATAACAGCAGATCTACAAGTCAGATCAGCTTCAAAACCTGGTCGAGAGCCCCTTTTAGGAAGGCCTTGAAAACCTCAAAAGCTTGTCCTAACCTGATAAGTAAATCAGTATCAGGTGATCAAAGAAATCTTACTTAACTGACCAAAACCATGGATGGCACAGGTGGCTAAATCAGAGATTAATGAGGCTGAAATATCAGGAGTTGATTGCTAATACTAATAACAGATATGAGGATGAAATCTAAAGTAATCAGAAAATGAAACCTCAGAATAGGAATGCCAATCGATGGGGTGATAAAGCAGTACCTTGATCGTAATAAAACGGAGTATAATGAGAGATAAGGAGATAATCAAGGCTTCCCACCAACTGGATTAGAATCCCTCTGTCCAAGCTTCATGTCATAACTGACTGAATAGCACAGCAGAGTTGCATAACTTCAAACTTTAATCTCTTAAATGGTGTCTCAGCCAATGACTCTTACAAGCTTACATAAAAACTAAAACAGAAAAACAATCGAACTAGGAAACCCAATCCTATTGCTAATACGAAACTTAGGAACATAATCCAAATAGGAAAACTTAACTACTTAAATAAAAGTCTAAATAGCTAATTAAACCCACAGCTGGGCTGGACTACTAAGCCCATGAATGGGCTGAAGTCAGCCCCTATCGAGTTGGGCCTGGCCCTTCTTCTTCCTGCGGGAGTATGTAAGATAATCCTTCCCTGCATCAGGAAATCTTTCTCTTGTTACATGAATCAAATGTTTCATTTCATCCGGAAAAGCAACTTTTTCTCAAAAATGTAGTAGTCATTTGATCGAATAGCATTTTGTTAGATAGGAACAGATTTGATAAATATTGATAACTCTTGGATGGAGTATTAAAATGGAAAGATCCATTAGAAAATGAACTACTGGTTCTAAGCCATATCTGGCAATGAATAAACAATTCGAAGTGCTTTTATTGTTTATTCTTGATGAATCAGCGATTATACATAGGTGTACGAGGAGAAGCAAAGACAACAGGTACTAAATCAGTAAGATTAATGAATTAGAAATTAATGTAAAAATAGCCAATTGGAAAGCAACCGTCATGTTTCTAATCCTCCAAAAACCAATTAATGCTATTACAAACCTAAAAGTACTCCTGAGAGAGAGAGAGAGACTTAAGCATTAGCATAGCAAATGCTCTTGCTTCAAAGCAAGATATTTAAATTTTAAAGATTAAAAAGAAAAACAGAAAGGAAAATCCATTGCGAGAGGTTTATATAATCGACATGCGAATAATTGAAGAAAACTCAATTCAGAACCTCAAACGTCGTCGAACAATCCAAAAGCACAGATAACAGAGCCAAAGGAGAAGGTAGGAGAAGGTAAAAGTTATTAAAAAGAAAAAATATCTCAAACACACAATAAAATAATGAAACTCTTTAGAACTATATGTTTCGAGTCAGAGAACTACCTATGTTTACAAGTTTCAAAACAAGACCGGTCAGGCTACACATCTAATTCAATCGAAACTTACTAATCCTATCTTAGATTTCTATAGATGGATAATCATGGTTCAGATTATTCCACAAAACCCTAACGATGCAGATTGCAGTCTTGCAGATCTCAAATGTATGTACGTGATCGAAATCCCACGCTTCCACAGCTCAACAACGTTTAACTGAACAATTCTACATTACATAACAGCACAAACAGGAGTATCCAACTTTATTTTATTTATTTTTAGATGAAATTTATTGAATGCATTCAGTGACTAAAATTCATACCACGGCGCGAAAAATTCGACAAGAGCTCCTCGGTCCTGTCCAACCTCCTCCTCAAAGTTCTGTTCAGTAAGGACGATTACATCGTCTGCAAATGCTGATAAAAAGAGAAGAGCAAGTATTCCGACAGTAAACCAGATCTGAGAGGTCGCCATTTTTTCTTCTTCTTTTTCTCTGATTTCCTCCACGAGGAGAAGTATATAAGTAAAAAGGGATGGCAACGGGCTGCTAGGAAGTTTTTTTATTTTTAAGAATCTCTTAATGCCGTCTGATCATCTAATGTAAATATGTAATCTCTTTTTCATTTTCTTTCAAAATGGCCATATCCGTATGGGGAAATGGTTTATGTGGGGAAGCATGGTGTCTGTGCCCAGACACATGAGGGTGTGAAATGATCGTCTACCCCCATGAAATACCAATTGACTGCCCCGCCTGATGCTTTCAAGTGCATATCCCCCCCCCCCCCCTAACAGGAAACACTTCCCACATTTTTATTTATCGGAAAAAATGGCAATATTAGATGTTAACTTATTTTTTTGGGGTAATTTACACATACCACCCCTGAGGGTTGATGAAAGGATATTTTCATCTCCCAATTTTGGAAAATTCTGCGTACCCCCCTGAGGTTTGCAAACGGTAACAAATAAACCCATTCCGTCAGTTCATGACTAACACTGTTAAAAATTAGATTTGAACTGACATAATTGCCCTTCTAAGAAGAACCCAAAAAAAACAAAACAAAACTTGCAACTCATCTTCCCCAAAATCGATTGGGGAAGGTGAGTTGCAAACTTGCAGCCATCCCTTAAAACGTTTGCCACTCAATCACTCCTCTTCAACCTTTTTGCCTGAACCGAATCATCACCATCTTCACCATCACTCTCTGCTCCACCCTCAAACCTAACCCTAAACTTTGATTTGTTCACCATCACTCCCTGTCTTTCCTTTGATGCCCCGTACAAAGCATTGTAATTCTATCCAATAGAGCTTTAGTATCTTTCTAGCATTGTATGCCACAATCAAGCACTTGCAGAGGCCACAATCAAAGTTTCCAAAACTCTCTACTCCACCCTCAAACCTAACCCTAAAACTTATAAGAGACGACTGGGTTTAGATAGCATCAGAGATTCAGAAGGGCTTTGTGGATACTTGTCATGATGTCCAAGCTTCTTCTTCCTTGATCTAGGCCCACAGAAGAAGGTACATTCACACCCATATGAGCTACCAAAGCACGAGAACAATCCTCCCCCAATTTCGCCGTCGGTGTGTTTGCGAGTATGTTGGCGAGGTGTCCGGTAAGTCCAGTACCCACGATCGTAAATTTGTGGAAGCTCCATTCGCCACCTATCCAGTTTCGATCTAAGCCCCTCAATGCTACCTTCTTCCATGCTCCAACCCTCCAGTATTGAACTCCCTATTTCATTCGCCTGAAAGAAGTCCTCCACCGCCAATACGGACGGTGCTGGTCCGATCTCCGAATCCGCGTACGTGGAACCATTGGGGGTGGCCGTCATGATAAATTTTAGCGATGGTATTCTTCCCCCAACGCTACTACCTCGGCCGATCCCGATATCAGAATCGTTAACGATGGAGCCAGTTTTCTGCAACACGGTGTCGTTGCAGGTCTCGGAGCATTCGCTCTTGGTGCGGCGGAGCTGGATCTTGGGTGGTGGATGGTGGGTGTGGTGAGGGGTATGGGCTTCTTCACCCATGAGATCTCGGTATTCGACGGCAGAGGCGGAGACATGGGTGTAGAGTGGCATACTACGCATGGAGCTATCAAGCACGGCAACTCCGATATTGAGGATTCCTTGTGGAGCAGAGAGTGATAGTAAAGATGGTGATGATTCGGTTCAGGCAAAGAGGTTGAAGAGGAATGATTGAGTGGCAAACGTTTTAATGAATCAATGGGACGCTGGGATGGTTGCAACTCATCTTCCCCAATCAATTTTTGGGAAGATAAGTTGCAGGTTTTTTTTTTTTTTTTTTTGGGTTCTTCTTAGAAGGGCAATTCTCTCAGGTCAAGTCTAATTTTTAACAGTGTTAGTCATGAACTGACGGAATGGGCTTATTTGTTACCGTTTGCAAACCTCAGGGGGGTATGCAGAATTTTCCAAAACTGGGGGTGAAAATATCCTTTCGTCAAACCTCAGGGGTGGTATGTGTAAATTACCCTCTTTTTTTTTTTATTTATGAGAAAAGATAGTTTATAACATTAAAGAGTGCAAAACGTGTTTACATCATAAAGAAAAGGGGAGATACCAGTTCTATTAGTAATAGAGAAACTAGCTAAAGAGCGCAAAGTACGGGACCATATATTGTTTTTGTATTTAAATTGTACAGTTGAGAAGTTGGAGGTTAGTTCAGCTAGTTCAAAAAAGATAGGGATGATATGCCAAGGAACAGTATTATCCTGTTTGGCTACCAAAAAGCTGTGTAGAGTCCGGTTATTGATCCATATTTCTTTCAATTGGATTTTGTCAATCACAACATGTTTCCACCCCTGCAAGATTCCAAGTAGCTTAGCCTTCATTTCATCGGTTAAAACAGCAAATCCTGCAGATGTTAAAACACTCTGGCCATCAAGCAAAAAACAGTAAGCCCATCCTATTAGGCCTACGGAAATATTAGATGTCAACTTGGTATCGGAATTGAAACCAGAACTAATATATGATAGAAAAAATCAAATCGAGAAGGAAATCGTAATCTGCTTTGAACGCGTACTCGCTGTCTTAAAGGACATATTTGTCCCCATATGACAAATTACACCTTCAAGACTCAACAAAGCAATAAAGATGAAACAAAGAATTTCTTTGAGAGACATTGATTGTAAAAGAGAGAGAGAGAGATTTCGTTTCAACACTGCTTTTCTATTTTATAGAAGTGAAGCATCTCTTCTGAAGAGACATATCTGTTCATTTTGTATTTAAACCATTAGATCGATTGCCATCCGATCTAACGGTCTAGATTAAACCAGAGATGAAGTTGTTCACATCAACATATCATATCAAATTGTTTGAAGCGTGCTAAGTGCGTGCGTACGCCACTAACACCTCTACAGCCCACACTGCACGTGCGCGTGTGTGCTCGGACGGCGTAGTTGCATATACACCGTAGAATGTCTCCATTTTCGGTTTAACTCAAGAGATAAAGAAGGTAATATAATAAATATCATTTATAACTCTTGTAGTTTTCCGATGTGGGACTAAAACACTTTACCCAAAATAATATAATATTTATTTAATCTCTCATCTTATTACAATCTATTAGAACCCAGAACCAAACCATCTCATTATTACATGAGATGATTCTCTGAGTTGATTTTGGGATCAATTGTAAAATGGGATGAGATGGTTTTGGGAGCTTATTTGCCAAAATGGTTTTGAACATAAAAACTAATAAAGAACCCGGTTGAAGTGGAACTACTATGACCTTTTTAAGATGCATATTTACTTATAGAAGAAAATTCTCTAGTGAATGATATTGTGGTTTAGAGCACCATACAATAGAAATTGAGTAAAACACGTCCCTTATTTGACGGATCGTTGATAATATCCTCCTATTTGTTTTTCTCTTTACATTTAGTATCTAAAAGTGCATGAACGATGGACCACCAAACCCCTTTCCTTTATTTATTTAAGGTTAATTTACACTTAATGAGAAAATCTAGTTGTGAGTTGTGACTAACCTTGGTTACAAAAAGATTGTAACGTCACTTTTTACCCTTGTCTTATTCCTAAATGTAAACCCTTTTTTTACTCTGCATTAAATATAATATTAAATAAATTTTGGGAATAAGAGAAAGAGCAAACAAGATGTGAATTTGCAAAAATGGTCATAATCTTTGCTCTAGGGTTCTGGTTTACTTGTATACATTTATTTGGTTAAACCTGGATATTCTCTTGCACTGGATGTTGTGATCTTCAATTTTAGGTTTTTGAATCTTGGAAAATTTGCTAATTGTTAAAAAAAAAAAAAAAAAAAAACCCTCCACCGAAGGAGAAAACCGCAAAACCTGTAATTGAGTAATTTTTTTTTAGAAAAAAAATGTAATTTCCCGTTATATAATGTTCAAATAAGATCTGGTTTGTAGGTTGTGTACTTGTGTTTGATTTGGAGCCTATAAATAGAACCACAGGGGAGCTTTGTTTTTGTTGCAGATCCATGGCCATAGCAGTAGCGACAACGCTAAATGTTTTTCTCTCGTATCATCTCCTTTCAGCGTCAAATTTGGGAGGCTGAAGTCATTACTTAGGCCGATTCCATTCCAACAAATTTGGATCCAAGAACTTGCTGAATTGAGATTTGCAGAACCGATTTTTAATCTGGTTCTGAACTTACCGCCGGTTCCTGATTTCAGATCTAACCCTTTAATTGTTAGTTGATTTTTGAGATGGATTCTTGTTGGTTCAAATTGGGTAGGGGATTGTGAAACAAATTCTATAATCTCATGGAGTTTGTGTACCCTGATCTCCCTGAACCTCCCTAAACTTTGATTGAGAATGAAGGTGGCAATGGTTATGGATTTGCAGGGTGGCATGGTAGGTTAGGGAGAGAGGGTAGAGTCGGGAGTTGTAGAGTAGGTGGCCACTCCGATTAATCGCGATTTGCAGGTTTCTACCTGCAATTTAGAAACCCTATAAATTGTAGAGATTAAGTTGCAGGTCATGTAAGGAAAAAGATGGATATTGGGGGTTTTAGATTCAAAGGTAAAATAGTAACGCTACATTAGTCAAGGGTAGTTTAGGGATTTAAATATATTTAACAGTGTTAAACTAATGGTAGGAACTAATGTGAGTATAGGGCTCTCATGCAGGGGGTGATCTGAGTATCGATCCATTTTCAAGGGATGTTTCATAAATTTTCCTAAAGTCATTAGTCCACCAATAAGCTAACTTCCTAAAAATGTTTTCAGGGTAGCTAATTTATTTTTTGTATATTCCCATGGAGGGGAGGGGGGAGTAATTAAGGAGTACACATTTCATCATTTTGAGCCTATTTTAGATTGTGTTTGGTTTACATTTTTTAAATAGATTTGTGGCATAAATTCATTTTGAATCAAGAAAAATAGAGAATAATCGGTTTTAAAATGCGTTCTAGACCCAACATCTATTCTAAGAATATATACTAAACATAAACTTAATCAAAAGACAATTGGATGACTCAATCATTTAAATTCACGCATGAAATTTTGGGTTCTATCTCAACCATATGTCCAATAATATCTACATCTTCAAAAAAAACAAAAAAACAAAAAAACAAAAAAACAAAAAAACAAAAAAAACAAAAAAGAATTGGTTTTTTTGTTTCACAAGCAAAATTGTTTAATAAGGGTGTTATAGTATATTTTCTGTAGATGTGTTTAAAACTTAACACATTTTTTTAAGGACAATCTCCACCGCCCAGTGAACATTCAACCACCATCCTAAGGTTCACAAACCCCTATTAGGTTTTAGTATGTTTCCAAAATACCCTTTTGATACCCCCGCATGCATCTGAACTTGTTTCGGTGAATGGATCCCCATTTATCGTGGCTGAAGGAAAACTTTGTTTTTCTTTTAATTGCCCCCTTATCTTATTCTCAAAAGATTTTTAAGACAGAGGAATGAAAGGGTTTTCAAAAATAAATTGAAAGTGACATATCGAAAAGTGTCATTCTCATGTACATTTTTCGAGTACACATGTTAAATAACACTATTACCTTCAGTGGAAAAAAAATGTGTGTCATACCCAAAGGGCAAAAAAGTAAGATTACAAATTATTACACCTTAAAGAGGTGTCAATAAGAAAATCCCATTATGAAATGAGGTAGAAATGGATATGCAACTATAAGACCAATTTCATCCATCCTAATACTGATATACCTTTCAACAACATTTTATCTTTCATGTGAAGGAAATCTGTGGGAATTTTAACATTGTATGAGGATCAGATTTTAAATATTATAAATATTAAAATCATTTCAAGTATATTAAATGGTCATATTCAATCAATTAGCAGATGCAAAAATTGAGTCCTTCACTGCGGATTGACCAGATTTATTTCTAAATGGATTGGATATGGGCCTTTCCCAGAGTCTAACAACTGAAGTTCATTTTTACTCCTTTTACTTTTATTGTATATATATATATTTTCTTGGTGTCTTTTTGTCATTTCATTAAAATTTTAAGGGTAAATGATGTCACCCCCTGATTTTCAAACGAAACTCAGATCACCCCCTGGTTTAGTCCCCATTATGACAAATTAGTCCCTAACGTTAGGTTTATGTCGTTAAGTGATGATGTCACCCAGTTAAATAAATTTAAATCCCTAAACTACCCTTTAGCATGCATTGTAAATTTAATTCTAATGTTTTAGTACAAGGGTAAAATAGTCCTTTCACATCAATAATTAACACTAGACTAACACCGTTACTGTAGAGGGAGTGATTTTAGTTTTTTCAAAAACCAGGGGATGATCTGTGTTTTGTTTAAAAATCAGGGGATGACATGTAATTTACCCAAATTTTAATGATACTTGAGACCACCCTACGCTAATTATTACATCAACAGACTGGACTTGGGTAATATTAGAAGAGATGGCCATTGGGCCCATTTCAGGCCAAGGCCAGGCTTGGGCTAGACAATGGTTTCAGTGTAGAAGCCCAGCCTTTTGATTGGCATTGGCAGCACCTCCAAAGAAAATTTTAGTTTTGAGGAACTATCCATTGGTTTACTTTAGGCTGTGTTTGGTATGCATTTCAGGTAGATTTTGTATTCTAAGACAATAAAAATAACTATTTTAATCATTCAAGGATGCGAAATTGACCTGGAATGCATACCAAACACAGCCTTAGTGTGCCGTTTTAACAAGAATTTCAATTTTGGATGTATTATTGTTTCATGTCTTATGTTGGATTGCAGTGCTCTATTGGGTTTGGGCCGAAGAGACTGGGCCCCCATAACTGAAACACGTCGATTAGGATGCGAAACATGGTTTGAGGAATCGGAATTGAATCAGATGAATCGTCCAAGCCTAATCCTGATTCCCACCGATTCTTGCAACTTTTTTTATTTTATTTTATTGAATTGCCCATTATTCATGATTGATCTTCATTTTTATTCATTATTTCTTTCTTTTAATTTAGTAAAATAGAAAATTATCAATCCCAAGTTTATTGAATCCGCCCAACACAAACCCACCCCCATCCGGCAAACAAAAAAAAAATACATATTTTGGAAAAATCTTTGCTCCTTCATGTCAATTTCTAGGGTTTTGGCCAATTCCAAAGGATTCTGGACTTATTTTGACCGATTTCATTTCGATTTTAATAAAAACTGATGGAGGCCGATCCCATATTTGATTATAGGCTCAAAGGAGAGGTAGGTGCAAGGTTCAAGTAAGTGGAATTGGTCACAATTGATTTTCAATCGGATTGGATTGACCAATTACTCCAAAACGATTCACATTATTGGGTCGGATTAGGAATTGGTCACTAATAAATAATAAAAAAATTAGAAGGGAAAGGGTCTTGATGTTTTCAATTCATTGATAAAGTCTTGATGTTGTATTCGGAGAGAAAGAGCGAGACAGTGGGGAAAAAGAATGTTGTTAGGCTGTGTATTATATGCTAACGCCTCTCATTGTCGGATCATTATCCGCGGCTGTAATTGTAGCACTATTGTACTCATTGTGTGATGCTGCTGGTGCCATGTGTGCACAATGGACCCCACATGGCACCTCCAGCGCTATACAATGAGTACGACAACGCTGCAATTACAACACCGGATAAAAATCTTTCGTTGTCTATCTATCTCGTCCCCTTTGTCTTACTACAAGGTGTGCTATGCACTTGTATGACAAATGAGAGACCACGTGACACGTATGACACACATGTGCAGCTGGACAACACTCTTTTTCCCAAAAAACGTGAGGAAAAATATATTTAAATTGGCGGCTAGGTTATGCCAGCATTCTCTTCTCTCCCTCCTAAGGATGAACCCTGACCCGCCCATCCTCATTGACTGACTCTCACCATGTCAAGCTCAGAAATCACTCTCCCAAAATCAATGCTCTTTCTCCGTGTAACTATATATGGTTACAATGTTGTTCACTAATAAGACAATTTTTTAAAATAAAAATATCAATCTAATAATTTTCTTTTGTTTTATGTGTTTTATTTTTGTCTTTTCTCTGTACATACTTAGGAGTTAGGATGGAGATAGTTTGGTGGCTCACCGTGATTACCTCCCTCACCTCCAAAAAAATCTCTAACCCCTTGCAATGTTACAATCATGGTCATAAATATTGGTATCAAATTGGGCATATTAGCTGATCTTTGTCAATATCGATCGTATCTATTGTCAATACCTATCCAATCATTATCGGTGAAACGATTTTTATTAAGATTGAAGATAAAATATTCGATACAATTTAATATGACCAATACATATTTAATATCAATGGAGATCAATACAGATCTCAATACTAATATTTATAACTATGGTTAGCATGATGGCTACAAATCTGCTCAACTCCCTTTTAAATCAGGATGGTCTCCAAGGAATAGGGAATGCCCAGGACGCTGCCAGCCATTGGGCTGTACCGCACACATCCCTAGACATGCACCAAGATGTATGTGGCATAGCTCAACCGTTGGATGCCCCCTAACAACACCTTGGACGCTCACCTCCCTGGAGACGAGCTAAATTCCTCCCTTTCTCTCAAGGCTTTGATTCAATATGACCTTGAGCATGATCAGATAAATCCAAGCCCAACAGCCTATTCAAAGCTATGATTCAATACAAGAAGTAAAGAAATCTACCTTGGTACAACTTAATAAAGGAATTCAAGTACTTGTACCCTGCGACACACATGCACACACTCTCTCTCCCTTCGTCGTTGTGGCCTAAGCAGCAGAAGGAAGAACTGTAGTGAGCTTCAAAATCTTTTTTTTTTTTTTTTTGTCGATTTCACTGGTTGCTCTGGGTTTGACCGTTGTCTTTGTTAAATTTAAAATACGTTTTAAATGTTGTTTTTTACCCACCCCTTTTTGTATATTTCAATTTGATCCTTAACATACATAAAAAAATACCCCCCAAAAAATAAACATGTTTACCTTTTTTCAGCTAAAAAAAATAATAAAAAACTTTTTAAAAAATTATTTTTTTCCCAAAAAGTTAATAAGATATAAGTTGGTCCCATAATTTACCATTAAATATTAGTTTATGAATTGATCCCACAATTTGTGAATTGTTCTATTGCAATGGTGTGGATTCAAGTTTAAAAAAAACACAAAAAAATTCTCTGAAAAGCATGGGTAAAGCTACTTACATATGGTCCTCTCCATACCCTACAGTAATGGGGGCCTTGTGCATTGGATACGTCCTTCAATATTTTTCATATCTAAACATACAAAATCTTGATAATTCATTTTCGTTTTTTTGTTTTTTCCGTTCTTAAAATATTTTAACTGTATTCTCGAAGGTCTTGTTCAATTTATTAACCACTTTATACTTTAAACACCTTGTATCGAACCAAATATATTTACAGTTTCCATTTTAAGCCCAACTCCAAGTATCCGTATAGTAGTCTATGAAATTCTCACCCCAAAGAAGAAAGGAAGGCCTTCCTACATCGGAGTCCATTGCAAAGAGAAACTTTTTATGAAGTGCCACCGTATTTAATATTTACAAAATGGCTCCTCATTATTCATGGATCAACAAATGGATTGAGTAAAAAATCATCGTCCATGGGCAATTTGTCATTTTGGTAATTTATAGGATTTTGTAGTTTGTAGGGTTAAGGTCCAATTCAGATCCTCTATGGTGCGCTGTCCATAGCGGCCTGAGCGGCCCAGAAACTAAGGCACATGCAATGACCACCTTACCCCTGCTCGGGCAAGGGGCTCGGGCAGGGGTAAGGTGGTCAATGTGCACGCCTCAGTGTCTGGGCTGCTCAGACCGCTACGGACAGTGCGCTGTAGAAGATCTGGATCCGATTAAGGTCCATCTTGATCAACTTTTCGCTTTTCTGCATAGGATTATGTAGATGTTCTCTTCGTCTTCTTCTTGGATCAGGATTGTCTCCAAGGAGGCGTGTGTCCAGCGGCTGAGCTGTGCCGCACACATCTTGGCGCATGCCTAGGGATGTGTGCAGCATAGCTCAACGGCTGGAAACACCATGGGCGTGTTGGGCTCCCTTTCTGTGTTTTTCTTTTTTCAAAATAAGTAATTTGAAGGCCAATTACTATCATTTCCCTTTATTTATTCAAAATCCCTCACCCTAAACTTCTTTTCTGATTCTTCCATAAAAGCAAAATTCCACTTCTCTTTCTCCCCTTACATTTTAAGATATTCATATTACCCCCAATACCTTCCCCTCTCCTTCAGCATTCCTCCTCTAGCAGCTCACTGCTGCCCTGCAACCACCCCCTACCATGCCCTTTGTATCTCCCACACCTCGCCTGTCCCTCCTTGCCTCCCCTCATATCCCTTTCACAATCCATTCTCCCACCCCCACCCCTAGACCTCCGTTTTCCCTCCTCCCACCCCCATATGCAACCCCACTTTCTTCCCCCAACCCGCCCCTGCCTCCATAAGTAGCAAGAACTTGATCATGATGGCCGAACATAACATTGAAGTTGAAGAGTGAAGTGTTGCTTTCTCCATCGACGGAGGAGGCATTGTTAGGACCACAACCACAATTGCATGCTACAAAAGATTTGAGGGAAGAAGCGAGAATCTTGTCGCATTGGTGCTTTGTACTTTTATTTTATTTTTTGGGGGGTGAGAGGTGGGGGAAAGGGGATGGATCTTTATCCCCTCAATTTGCTTGTCTGTCAATTTCCTCAATTCCATCTAATAGAGGGAGGTGGACCTCACTCGAACAATGTGTTCAGGCAAGGGGTAGGGCAGGGAGTAGAGTGGTCATTTTCACCCTCTATTAGATGGAGTTGAGGAAATTAACGGACAGACAAATTGAGTTGATATTTTTCCAAAAGGGGATGTGATATTTGTGGGAGTTGGAGACCCTGTGTTTGAATGTGGAGGCGTTGGTGGTGCTTGGGGTTGGAAGAGAAGAGGCTGCCATGAGGGCTTTGGAGGAGGCCAAAATAATGTTTCCCATGGCCACCTTTGTGACTGTTTGAGTGCATTATGTCCTTCAATTTGTTATTCGCTTCCTTTACTTTGTTCAAGGCCGTGGACAATTTTGCATTGTAAGAGAGGTGAGTGATGGGGACATTGTCTTGGGCATTGAATTGGGCAACAATGGCCTTGAGGACTTCTTTACCGATAGAAAGGGAGGACCAAGAATGCCATTTCGACGAGACAAATGCAAGGAATTTTGATTCAATGGTGTTGAAGATGAAACTAGGGGAATGCTTAAAGCTATGAAGCAAGAAGATTGTTTGAACAGCTAGCAAAACAAAATGAAAAATCAATGTACGTCTGATACATCCAATATTCACCGGGCCAATCAACGACCGCCACGTGTCACAGACGACCCGCTCCATAGCTAAGGGGAACGAACCGGGGTCCCAGCACCACTCGGGGGCGCGGCCTCCTCACCCAGGCGCGGCCTCACCCAGGCGCGGCCTCCTCACCAGGGCGCGGCCTCACCCAGGCGCGGCCTCCTCACCCAGGCGCGGCCTCCTCACCAGGGAGCGGCCTCACCCAGGCCGCGGCCTCCTCACCAGGGCGCGGCCTCACTCAGGCGCGGCCACCACTTGGGCGCGGCCTCACCTAGGCGCAGCCACACATCCAGGCGCAGCCTCACCCAGGCGCGGCCTGCACCCAGGCACAACATCGTGGGCACGTGAGGTGGGGGCCACCCATCTACGATCCGATCGTATCGCTAAGACTCATGTCACTACCAGGACTCTAGACCGCCGCTTAGAGGTCACGTCATCCAGACGGATTCAAGCACCAAGGACGTTATCACCACACGCGGGTATCTATCCACCAAGGATCCTGATGCCACCAGGACACTCCCTCCCACGGGGAGATGGCCAATCAGGATAGAGCCCCGTTACCCAGGGCCTCTATCCACTCAACGGCACAATCGCCATCAAACGGGGACTCTCCACACCGCCATATGCTACTATAAAAGGCAAGGTACGCAACCCCATCAAGGGACATCTAAACTCATACTGAATAATCACTATTCATCTATTTGCGCCAGGAGATCTAACTTTGGCATCGGAGAGCCCTAGGCCGGGACCACACCGGTTCTCTCTGTTGACCCCTTTGGTCCACTTGCAGGTGACGGCACTCGCAGGACAGCTCGACGATTTCTCGATGCAACAGATTGGCGCCGTTTGTGGGAACGACGCTAGCCATTACAGCTACTAGCTCGCTTCCATACTCATTCAATGGCACGAAGGAAGACTACCACCACCAACAACGGAGCAAGGAATGGATCACCACCCCCAGAGTGCTCTCGCGCAGAGCCAACAACTAGGACCATGTCCCTCGGAGGAGGAGATCCCCCTTAATGACCATTCGTGATCGCCGAGCCCAACAATGACGAGGCCGACGATGTGGTGGTGGAGGTGACACCTGACCCCAATGCTCCAGCCACTGTGGGTCAGATCAACGACCTGCAACGACAGATCCTTGATGAACAATGACTCTTTCGAGAATACCTGACGCAGCGTGCGACATCTCACCGTCGGAGGACTTCACCATCAGCAAGGGTGGAGTCCATACCTCAACAAGAGCCAAACCCTAGGAGATCATCTCCCAGGGGCGCGAGATCAGAGAGACTTGCGCGACAGGCAACCCCCACTCCGCAGCGGGGGGAGCCTTCCCAGCATCCCAGGAGAACAAGAGACCTCTCGCCACGGTCAGAACGTGGGAGGACGCCAACACCCAGGGCGAGGGTGTCTAGCCCGCAGAGATCGGTCCGGAGGTCTGTGTTCGACGGACGACTGGAAGAAGGTCACATACCACGACGAAGCCGGACCTACAGAGAAGAAAGCCCCTCACCTTCACGACAGGGTTCATCACGGCATGACCATTCACCATCCCGCCAACACTCAAGGCGGGAGGGGACATCCAGGAGAGAGCGTGAACGGGGTAGCAGCGAACGTCCGGCTAGGCGTGGGGGCAGACACGGGACGAGGAGCTCGATCAAAGACTCCGCGACCTGGATGAGAAGTCGGGAAGGGTTGAAGAAGGCACCAAAGGCGAGACACATTCCATACCCGGACAACACCCCTTCTCGGCAGAGATCATGTCGACCACACTACCTTCCGGTTTCGACTACCCACCTTTGAACTCTACTGGTGGTACCATGACCCTAATGACCACATCAACTACTTTAATGGTATGATGACGCCTGTATGGGGGTCGGACGTGGTATCTGTCGGGCATTCCCTGCGTCCCTCAAGGGAGCAGCCACATCATGGTTCTCCAGGCTACGACCGAGATCTATATGCTCGTTCGCGAGCTATGCGAACAGATTCGTCACCCGTTTCCAAAGCAGCGTCAAGCAAAAGAAGACCACCGTCAATCTACTAAATGTGGTACAGAACCCTGGGGAATCTCTCAGGGAATACGTTACCAGGTTCACCAAGGAGTCCCTGGAGGTTCGAGACTTGGATGACCAGACACAGCATGCAGCCCTAGCAGGAGGTATTAGGGACCTGGACTTGATCAAGGACCTGACACGTCATGAGACCAGGACTATGAAAGAGCTCCTGGAGCGGTGCAACGAGTTTGCAAATATGGCTGAGGTACTACAAGCTAGAACAAAAATAATCGAGGCCAAGCCACAAGACAATAAGAGGTCAGCACCTGATGACCGCAAAGAGGGTAAGAGGTCGAGGACAGAGCGTCGACAAGAGAAGAGCGACCGCCCATCTAGGAGGACAGACCGCCGCCCAGAGAGAAGTGAGAGGGCAAGCACCCCTGAGTTCACACCACTGAACACCACCAGGTCCCAGATACTCATGTAGATCCAGGACCGTGACCTACTCCATTGGCCACGACCCATGCTAGCAGCGCCAGAGAAGCGAAACCCTAACAAATATTGTCTCTTCCACAAAGAGAATGGGCACGACATAGAGGAGTGCTATCAATTGAAGAGAGAGATAGAACAACTGGTAAGAGCAGGAAGCTTGAACAAGTATGTGAAGGGGAGACGTGACAACCGCTCAGGCCAAGGAGATAGAGGTCGCGACGGAGACAGAGTGGAACCGAGACGAGAAGAAAGAAGAACAGATCGAGAGAGAGACCGCCCAGAAGAGCGGAGAGATGCCACAGAACCTAGTGGCACCAAGGGACCTCCTATCCTCACCATACTTGGAGGACCAGGGCAAGAGTCCACCAGAAAAGCTAAAGCTCATGCCAGGTTCGTGGGAGTGGCAGAGAAGCCCAGCAAGATAGCCAAGACTGAGGCGGTGATCTCCTTCTCGGATGAAGACCTGGAAGGACTAAACTTCCCGCATGAAGATGCCTTGGTAGTACAGGTGGAGGTAGCCAATCGACCTGTACACAGGGTACTGATAGACACAGGGGCGTTTGTTGACGCACTCTCCTTGGATGCCTATCGACAGTTCGGGTTCGGGGACGACCAGCTCAAACCAGAGCCCACTTATCTCCATGGATTCTCAGGTGCCACCGCCTCCATCAGAGGTACCATAGAGCTACCCGTCACCTTCGGGGTACACCCTCAACAAGTAACCATCATGGTAAATTTCATGGTAGTCAAGTCCGTGGTGTCCTTCAACGGCCTCTTAGGGCGACCATCACTGACAGCCCTTAGAGGAGTCATATCACCACTTCACCTGAAGATGAAGTTCCCCATCGAGAATGGGGTAGGCGAAGTCCGAGGAGATCAAAAGAAAGCAAGGGAGTGCTACGCCACCTTCATGAAAAAGAATAATGGCAACACCCGTGGAATGACACTCTGCCTAGAGAGCATGATCAGTGACCAGAGAGATGAACTGACAGAGAGAAGGGGAAGGCCAGTGGAAGACCTCATCCCATGGCCCCTCAGCCAGGATGACCCCTCCAAGGTCGTTCAGGTCGGCTCGCTGCTAAGCAAGGAATAGAAAGAAGGGCTTGGACACCTCCTCCAAGCGAACATGGATGTCTTCGCATGGTCGACCTCCGACATGCCAGGAATACCACGTTCCATAGCGAAACACCGACTACATGTCGACCCTACCAGGAAGCCCGTTCAACAGAAGCGGCGTAACTTCGCCCTCGACCGACAAGCAGCAATCAAGGAGGAGGTCGAGAAGTTAAGCCAATCAGGGTTCATCAGAAAGGAGAAGTTCCCAACCTGGCTCGCCAACGTGGTCATGGTACCAAAGCCAAGTGGGAAGTGGAGGATGTGTGTCGACTACACCGACCTGAACAAGGCATGCCCAAAAGATGAGTACCCACTGCCCCGGATCAACCTACTGATCGACACCACCGCCGACCATGAGATGCTGAGTTTTATGGACGCCTACTCCGGATACAACCAGATCCTCATGTATGAGGATGATGAGTCTTACACCGCATTCCGGACGGACAAAGAGAACTACTGCTACAACGTCATGCCGTTCGGGTTAAAGAATGCAGGGGCCACCTACCAGAGAATGGTCAACAAGATGTTCGAGGAGTAGATCGGGCGCAACATGGAGGTATATGTGGATGACATGCTCGTGAAAAGCGTCCACACCAACCAACACCTGACCGACCTAGAGGAAGCATTCACAGTACTGAGGAGGAACCAGATGAAGCTAAACCCTGCAAAGTGCGCCTTCGGTGTAACGTCAGGAAAATTCCTGGGGTTCATGGTCTCAGTCCGTGGAATAGAAGCCAACCCATCCAAGATCAAGGCCATCCAAGAGATGGCACCTCCTCGAACGGTCAGGGAAGTGCAGAGGTTGAATGGAAGGGTTGCCGCCCTTTCCAGGTTCGTGTCACGATCAGGTGATAAGTGCTTACCATTCTTCAAAACATTGAAGAACCTCCGAAGCCCTAAGGACTTCACATGGACGGAAGAGTGCCAAAAGGCATTCGGAGAATTGAAGGAGTACCTAAAGAGCCCACCC
The DNA here is from genome assembly GCF_018873765.1 of Telopea speciosissima. Taxonomy (NCBI): domain Eukaryota; kingdom Viridiplantae; phylum Streptophyta; class Magnoliopsida; order Proteales; family Proteaceae; genus Telopea; species Telopea speciosissima. The sequence continues at coordinate 53,132,406 of NC_057922.1, forward strand.
GCTTGGGCGCCAGGAACCTAACGAAGAGTTGCAGCTCTACCTGGCCGCCACCTGTCGCGGTCGGCGCGAGCACTCGAAGGAAGAAGACAAAGTCCAGAGGCCCATCTACTACGTCGGCCATGTCCCGATCGATGCGAGAGACCAGGTACACTAGGATCGAGAAGGTAGCCTATGCATTGGTAATGGCAGCCAGGAAGCTACGACCATACTTCCAAGCCCATACCATCACAGTCCTCACAGACCTACCCTTGAAGAAGATATTGCACAAGCCGGACGTCTCCGGACGATTGATAGCATGGGCGGTGGAGTTAAGTGAGCATGACATCGGTTCCAACCAAGGACAGCCATCAAAGGCCAGGCTCTTGCAGATTTCATTGCGAGTGTACCCGATCCGAGATCGAGTCACAAACAGGGGAGCCCGAAGAGAAGGATCACGGATCATGGGACATGTTCGTGATCGGTCGAGCAATGCGGCAGAAGCGGCATCGGGCTCATATTAACCAGCCCGAGGGATTTCAGTATCCAATATGCTCTCCGGTTCACCTTCCAAGCATCCAATAATGAAGCAGAGTACGAGGCATTACTAGCTGGACTCCGGGTGGCCAAAGCCATCCAAGTCACACACCTATCCACCCGGAGCGACTCCCAGCTCGTGGTGAATCAGGTGAATGGAGAGTATGAGGCAAAAGATGAGAGGATGGCATCATACCTAGCACGCGCTCAAGCATTGATCGAGGGTTTCGAGAAGTTTGAGATGGTTCGAGTTCCCTGGGAGGAGAACGCCACTGCTGACGCCCTATCCAGGCTAGCCAATGAGGAACTCCGAAATTTGGCTAGAGCAGTCTATGTTGAGATCCTGCATGAGCCAACGTATAAGGAAAAGCAGGTTAACGAGATCACGGAGGGACCTAGGCTGGATGGACCCTCTACTCAACTACCTCCGAACGATGTCTTACCGTAAGACAAGGCCGAAGCAAGGAAGATTAGGATGAGAGCTGCAAAGTACACCAGTCCCAGACTTGGCCTGTGCATAAGCGGGGCAACAACACCACTACTCCGGTGCCTAGGACCCAAGGGGGCAGAGTACGCCCTAGCCGAAGTCCATGAGGGGATATGTGGAAGCCACATGGGGGGACGAGCCCTAGCCTACAAAATCCTCCGCCAGGGACTATACTGGCCACGAATGCAAGAGGAGGCCATCCAATATGCCAAGAAGTGCTAGCAATGTCAGTTGTTCGCCCCAGTACCCCATCTACCCGCCACCAACCTGACATCAATCCTCAACCCCATACCTTTTGCCATGTGGGGACTAGACATCTTAGGCAACTTCACCGCAGCACCAGGAAACAGAAAGTACCTGGTCGTCGCGATCGACTACTTCACCAAGTGGGTGGAAGCTAAACCCTTGGCCAAGATAACAGAGACAGAGATGGAGAAGTTCGTCCGCGATGACGTCATCTACAGGTTCGGGGTACCACGGATCCTCGTCTCAGACAATGGAAAACAATTCAACAACCCTAAATTCCAAGCATTCTATCACAGCTACAACATCGACTATCGGCCTGTGTTGGTAGCATACCCAGGCCAATGGTCAGTGGAGGTCACCAATGGAACGCCACTGGAAGGAGTCAAGAAAAGGCTAGAAGGAGCCAAAGGCAAGTGGGTAGAAGAGCTACCAAGCGTCCTGTGGGCATACCAAACTACAACGGACGCCCACAGGAGAGAGCCCATTCCGCCTAGTATATGGCATCAAGCATTGGCGCCGGTGAGAGGTCTGCGCTATGTCCCATAGGGTTCTCGCACTTCAATGAACGCACCTATGTCGATGGACTGCGGCGAACCTAGACTTTATAGATGAGGTCCGCAAAAGAGCACTACTAAGGAACGTCGCCTACCAAAGAACGCATCGCGTACTATAACGCCAGTGGTCAAGGAAAGGCTATTCCACCAGGGAGATTTAGTACTACGGAGGGCAAGTGCATCACATGCCACAAAAGGCAGGGAAGTGTCACCCAATCGGGAAGGACCCTACATAGTCTCCAAGCGAGATACGCCCAGGGGACCTACCGCTTGAAGACTCCAGGGGGCAAGAAGGTAGACCGTACTGGAACTCACTATACTTGAAGAAGTACTATCGCGGCGAAGTAACAACAAGGAGTTTGGCACCACTGATGAGCGTAGATGGCATTTTAGTTTCAAAGATGAATTGAAAAAAATTCGGGAATACTCGGCTTCTTCTACTACTCAACTAAGGCTTCAGGCCTGAGGCATCATGCCACCACTGAGGCTTCATGCCTAAGGCGATATGTCAACACTGAGGCTTCGTGCCTAAGGCGATATGCCAACACGGAGGCTTCGTGCCTAAGGCGATATGCCAACATTGAGGCTTCATGCCTAAGGCGATATGCCAACATTGAGGCTTCGTGCCTAAGGCGACATGCAAATATTGAGGTTTTATGCCTAAGGCGATATGCCAACACTGAGGCTTCGTGCCTAAGGCGATATGCCAACACTGAGGCTTCGTGCCTAAGGCGATATGCCAACACTAAGGCTTCGTGCCTAAGGCGACATGCCAATATTGAGGCTTTATGTCTATGGCGATATGCCAACACTGAGGCTTCATGCCTAAGGCGATATGCCAACACTGAGGCTTCGTGCCTAAGGCGATATGCCAACACTGAGGCTTCGTGCCTAAGGCAACATGCCAATATTGAGGCTTTATGCCTAAGGCAACATGCCAACATTGAGGCTTTATGCCTAAGGCGATATGCCAACACTGAGGCTTCATGCCTAAGGCGATATGCCAACATTGAGGCTTTATGCCTAAGGCGATATGCCAACACTGAGGCTTCGTGCCTAAGGCGACATGCCAATATTGAGGCTTTATGCCTAAGGCAACATGCCAACATTGAGGCTTTATGCCTAAGGCGATATGCCAACACTGAGGCTTCATGCCTAAGGCGATATGCCAACATTGAGGCTTTATGCCTAAGGCGATATGCCAACACTGAGGCTTCGTGCCTAAGGCGACATGCCAATATTGAGGCTTTATGCCTAAGGCAACATGCCAACATTGAGGCTTTATGCCTAAGGCGATATGCCGACACTGAGGCTTCATGCCTAAGGCGATATGCCAACATTGAGGCTTTATGCCTAAGGCGATATGCCAACACTGAGGCTTCGTGCCTAAGGCGACATGCCAATATTGAGGCTTTATGCCTAAGGCAACATGCCAACATTGAGGCTTTATGCCTAAGGCGATATGCCAACACTGAGGCTTCATGCCTAAGGCGATATGCCAACACTGAGGCTTCGTGCCTAAGGCGACATGCCAATATTGAGGCTTTATGCCTAAGGCAACATGCCAACATTGAGGCTTTATGCCTAAGGCGATATGCCAACACTGAGGCTTCATGCCTAAGGCGATATGCCAACATTGAGGCTTTATGCCTAAGGCAACATGCCAACACTGAGGCTTTATGCCTAAGGCGACATGCCAACATTGAGGCTTCATGCCTAAGGCAACATGCCAACACCGAGGCGTCAAGCCTAAGGCAACATGCCAACACTGAGGCTTCATGCCTAAGGCGCCATGCCACCGCTGAGGCTCTACGCCTAAGGCGTTAACCCCCAAGGTCAGAGGATCACCAAGGCACGACGTCACTACCAAAATCCGAGGACTATCAAGGGTCAGAGAGCATCAACGCACAAACAATCACCAAGAGACAAGGCAATCAAAGAAAAGCAAAAGCGATCACATAGAAAAGTCATAGTAGTCACAACTCAAGTTCAAAAAAAAAAAAAAAGGAAAAAGGTTGAGACGTCTACAGGATCGGGTCCACCGTAAGGTCAAGGGATCACAGAGTGGTGGGTCACCTCCGACCCAGCTGGAGACATCATGTCCACCTCAGGAGGACGCGCAACAGCACCCCCCTCAGGCAGGGCAGCCTCCACCTCTGACACCGGAGCGCTCTCCACCACAGCTACACCCGAAAGCGCCGCAGCAAACTCAGAGAACCCCAAGACAGAGAAGTCATAGTCAGGGGTCACCTCCAGGACACAAGCGGCTAAGTCCCGGACCCCTCCCTCATAGGCGGGCTGAATCTGCGCCTGATACAGTGTCGAGAACACAGAGGATGCCTGGAACTCAGCCACAGCTCGCTCACCTGTAGATGCCAGGTCCACCTCATGCCTTCCCCTCAATGAATGAAGCTCCTCCTCCAAAGCAAGAACCCTAGCCGAGCTCTTGGCCGCACCAGCAGAGGTCACACATAGCTCCTCAGACACCTGTAGGAGCTTCCCGGACGCCACAGCGAGCTCCCCCGACACCCTCTGCGCGTCAGCCTTGGCCCTCTCACAGGCATCGACCTGACCCTGGAGCTCCCTCTCCACGTCACGCAGGGTGCGTTGTATCTGCACCTCACGAGAAGCGTGACCCTCCAGTCGAAGCACCGCCCCAGCAATACGATGATGGACCTACAATCAACATGGCAAGCGAAAAAATAATGTAAAAATAAATGGAGCAATGGACATGATGAGACAGAAAAGGAATAACTCACCGAAGCCATGTCATGGTAGAGGGTCTGAGCCAGACAAGCATCGCTAAGCCTCTACAAGGCCAGCCTCGCGGTAGGGAGCCTGCCCCTATCCACCCACTCCCGCGACACGCCGGCTTCGGCCAAGGTCGAGCCCTCCGCACGCCCAAGGTGATCACCGGGACTCACCCAGCGTGGGAAGATCAGGAAGTGCACCACCGGAGGAACTCACACCTTTCCCCTTGGAAAGGGCAATACGAAGATCCGAAGGAACAACAGAGGGAGGCAGAGGCACTGAGCCCGGAACGCCATCGTCACAAGGAGAAGTACGGGGAAGGAGGACCTGCATGCCAGAGCTCGTCACGCGGGCATGTCCTGGTCCACCCTTCCGCTTCGCTCCAACAACCACAGGCGCAGAAGCACCACCAACATTGGTCACTCCAGCAGATGGACCACCCTGAGAAGCGGCCTTCCTCCGCAGATTGCCGCGGAGCAAACTGAAGTCCGGACGCGTATCCACTGCATAGATCGACCAACCAATCAGATGACACATACATTCAAATACCAACATGCCAATCAAGTACAAAAGACAATGCTCTTACCAGGACTCAGCTTCCAGAGAGACAGGAAGGCCTCCGAGTCCAACTCCTGGACGTGGAACGGATCGCGACCCAGGCACAGCTTGAGGGAGTCACCCTCAAAATCACTCAGCTCAAGCCCCTGATTGACCCTCTTGAGGTCAATAACTTCCCTAACAGTCCGTAATGGGCATCGGGGGACCGTGGCAAAAAAGAAGCTATCCCTCCAATACTTCACGTGACTAGTGATCCCCGTGAGAAGCTCCACAGAGGCATAGGGCCCCTTGAGCACGCGGCGAGCAAAGTGATAGCATCCATGGTTCCCCTTCTTCAACAGATAAAAGTAGGAGAAAAGGAGAATAGTGGCGGCACGCCCCAGGCGGGCGAAGAAGACATAGAAACCCAAGATCACCCTCCAAGAGTTGGGCAACACCTGCCCAGGGGTGAGGTGCCAATGCTCTAACACTAACTCGACGAAGCGAGGGATAGGAAGGCGAAGGCCCTGGAGGAAAAATGAACGGTAGAGACAGATCTCCCCCGCACGATGAGAGAAGGCATACTCGCTAGGCCCAGGTGCACGCAACATGACCTCGGCGGGAATATGGAACTCCTCACGGAGGGAAACCAAGTCAGAAGGTGACAAGATGCTAGCAACAGGCCTAACCTATCGCCAGGACCGACGGCCGAGGATGCCGCCCCGCAGGGTCGACGATCCCTACGGGGACCGAAGACACTAGAAGGTCCCACTCCTCCATCGTATCACTAGGGGAGGGTATAGAGGAGGGAGTACCCACGAAGAAGGCGATCCGAGGGAACGCTCCTCTGAAGATCCAACCCCGATCGGCAGGCCAAGGTCACCCGGAACAACATGAAGGACAAGAGGGGAATGAACTACTTACTCGAGAAAGCAATCTCCCCAAAGCTGGCAAGAAAAATGAAAAGAATGCCACCTGCGAAATATAAACAGCAGATCCATCACATACAAGAGGAAGAACAGGGAAGAAGAGCGAGGGTCCATCACACCCACGCCACGGCCACCATAGGCGGGGCATCACCAGCAAGGCGCAGCCACACCTAGGCGCGGCCACACTCAGGCGTGGCCACCCCTGCGCGGCCACATCCGCAGGGCGCGGCCTCACCGCGGCCACACCCGCAGGCGCGGCCTCACCGCAGCCACATCCGCAGGGCGCGGCCTCACCGCGGCCACACCCGCAGGCGCTGCCTCACCGCGGCTACACCCGCAGGGCGCGGCCTCACTGCGGCCACACCAGCAGGCGCGGCCACACCAGTAGGCACGGCCACACCAGCAGGCGCGGCCTCACCTCGGCTACATCCGTAGGGCGCGGCCACACCCCGCAGGCGCGGCCTCACCGAGACCGAGGAGACACCATACAAAAAAAAAAAAAAGGTGGGGATCGATTTACCTCAGAAAAAAGGTGACCGCGCGGAAGGGCAAGCACACGGCGATAACGTAGCCACACCACGAGGCACAATCAAGGGATAGAGGTCACAAGAGGCAAGGCACTCAAGCCAAGCACCACTCAAGCCTTCCAAGCAAACCAAGGCACCAAGATAACACAACCCCAACACAAGGACCCAAAATCAAGCAAAATGGATACTAGTGGAGGTGACCTAAAAACAAGCACATGGTGGGCACCAAAGAGAAGACAAAAGACAAAAAGGGGGAATTAAAGGAGAGCAAAAGGGGAGACAAAAAGTAAGAAAGAGAAATGAGAAGTGAAAGAAGAAGGGAGAGGAAGGAACATATACCTACAAAAAACAAAAAGAAAAAGTGTAGGAGGTAAGGTTTGAACCCCCAACCTCTCCTACCTCATTAGTGGATTTACAGGCAAACCCCACAGGAAAGTCTATTCGCAGCGGACCCCTCACTATGCAAAGACACCTACTCTCTTGGACATCCTATCCCAAGAGAGTGGGGGGCAAATGATACATCCAATATTCACCGGGCCAATCAACGACCGCCACGTGTCACAGACGACCCGCTCCATAGCTAAGGGGAACGAACCAGGGTCCCAGCACCACTAGGGGGCGCGGCCACCACTCGGGCGCGGCCCCGCATCAGGGCGCGGCCTCCTCACCCAGGCGCGGCCTCCTCACCAGGGCGCGGCCTCACCCAGGCGCGGCCTCCTCATCCAGGCGCGGCCTCCTCACCAGGGAGCGGCCTCACCCAGGCCGCGGCCTCCTCACCAGGGCGCGGCCTCACTCAGGCGCGGTCACCACTTGGGCGCGGCCTCACCTAGGCGCAGCCACACATCCAGGCGCAGCCTCACCCAGGTGCGGCCTGCACCCAGGCACAACATCGTGGGCACGTGAGGTGGGGGCCACCCATCTACGATCCGATCGTATCGCTAAGACTCATGTCACTACCAGGACTCTAGACCGCCGCTTAGAGGTCACGTCATCCAGACGGATTCAAGCACCAAGGACGTTATCACCACACGCGGGTATCTATCCACCAAGGATCCTGATGCCACCAGGACACTCCCTCCCACAGGGAGATGGCCAATCAGGATAGACCCCGTTACCCAGGGCCTCTATCCACTCAACGGCACAATCGCCATCAAACGGGGACTCTCCACACCGTCATATGCTACTATAAAAGGCAAGGTACGCAACCCCATCAAGGGACATCTAAACTCATACTGAATAATCACTATTCATCTATTTGTGCCAGGAGATCTAACTTTGGCATCGGAGAGCCCTAGGCCGGGACCACACCGGTTCTCTCTGTTGACCCCTTTGGTCCACTTGTAGGTGACGGCACTCGCAGGACCGCTCGACGATTTCTCGACGCAACAACGTCAAAGATAGAACCAAAGAGTAGACAACTTCAATGGACGATCTCAAAAGACAGTTCAGGATCGTCTATGGCCTGCTGCCCGTAGCAGTCATAGAAACTCACTAATCAGGCGTGGCACAATGACCGCCTTACCCCTGTTCGGGCAAGGCGCTCGGGCAGGGGTAAGGCGATCATTGCACTGCACCTCATTAGGACGCTGCTATATATGGCTGCTACGATCAGGCTGGCCGTAGACGATCCAAATTCGCACTTGGTCCAAGAAGGTCAGGTTGGAGATGGGGTGTCAGGTAGGGAGGCAGAGGTGGGGTTGCATATGGGGTAGGGGAGGAAAAATAGAGGACGTGGAACGAGGGTTGGTGGGCAGGGGTTGCTGAGAGGGGTGAGGTTGGGGGTGAGATGCCAAGGGCAAGGTAAGGGGTGGTTGCAGGGCGGTGGTGGACTGTTAGAAGAGGAATATGGGAGGTGAGGGAGGGTACTAAGGTTAATTTAAGGATTTTAAAATATCAGGGTAGAAGGAGAGGTGAAACTTTGTTTTCTGGGGCAATCAGAAAAAAAAAATTAATGTAAGAGGCTTTGAGTAAATATAAGGTAAGTATAAGTGACTAAGTGAATGACATTAATTGCCACTAATTTGAAAAGACAACTTCAATGCACTTTGATGCTAGTTAGGGGTGTCAACGGGCCGGTTCGGGCCGGTTTCGGTTCGGGTTTTTCGGTTTCGGTGCAGTTTGGTTTCGTGTCGGTTTCGATTTATGATAACGGGTTAATATCGGTTTGGATTCGGTTTGGTACCGGTTTTATATAACTAGTAAGGTCCGGTTAGTGCTAATTTTTCTTCTCTTTCTCTTGTAAGTACATAAAATATTTCAAATACAATGCATCTTTGTATCCTATGTCCTATGGCCTATGGATACAATTAGTTGGGTAATCACTAACAAAGGATATGAGATAAAGTGAGAAACTATCACAACACATTTAGGGGGCAATGGGGCATTAGGCATTTACTGATTTACTCATTTATCGGGTTAGGTCGGTTCGGTTTGGGTTCGGGCCTAACGGTTCGGGCTACCGGTGCACCGTCGGGCTAGCCCAAACCAAACCAAACCGTTTGCCTTTCTGGATCCACAAACCGAACCGAACCATTAAGAGTTCGGTCCGGTGTGGTCTGGGCTCGTTCGGGCCGGTTTCATCGGTTCGGGTTGGGTATTGACACCCCTAATGCTAGTATTGTCATGTAGTAGGGTCACATGAGATGGTTATGGAATCTATTCTCCACCTCCATTGGGGTGGAAAATTAAATATAATGGATTGTGAATTATTATTGTCATTTTACCAAACGAAAAAAAAAAAAGAATTATTATTGTCATAAATGTATGTTATTTTTGCAAATATTATAAGGAATCTATTATGTGCCAATTTCACAATCAAATTTAATAAAATACCCTCCTTTTGTATTGACATGCATCATTTGTATCGCTTTTCTAGACATTACTGTGCACTTTACCAACTCTATATGGGAACAAACACTTTAAATTTAAAAAATATATATAACAATAGATGGTCTTGTAAATTTAAGAAACAACATCTTCCATTTTTAGACGGATAATTACCCTTTGTTGTCACCACTCACCAAAGTGATGAATCAAGAACTGTGATCTTTTGATTGACTCTTCTTAATTCTAAAAGTAATTTAAGTTAGGGGCAAAAGATAGCAGGATACCTCTTCTTCCTGCCTCTTGAGTTTTTTCAAATCTTAAATTTTTTATTCCTCCTTATTCGTAGAACCAATGAAGGAACACCTTCGCAATGGCACAACCCCCACCCTGCCCCCTCGTTTTTGTTTCTTCCTCATGCTCCACCCCTGATATCCTATCCCAACCCCTGTGCCTAGGCCCGCCCTCCCCCTGCAACCCCTCCTCTCTCCCAAAACTCCACCCTTGTTCATCGATGCACCAGGCCCGCCATCCACCGCAACCCCACAACCCTGCCCCACCCAAACCCCCTGCTTACCTGCCATCCCCTTCAACCCTTCCAGTTGTAAACAAGTACCAATACCCGGTATGAGAAAATAAGACTGAGATATTGTTGATAGCCACGAACCAATCACAAATTAACAATTGTGGTTGAGTCGCATCAATGAAGACACTCTCCTTAAGGTCTGAAACGCCCCTTGTAGAAGTGCAACCGAGTGAGATTCTTTGCGTTTTACCTCCAAGATAAATCAATCACCGAACATTGGTCTTATGTACAAAAACTTTGGTTATAAGGGAGAGCAAGACTAGGCTCAATAGATGGTTCGAAAAATGATTTTAATGTAACTAGAAAATCATTGTCTCTGCATAAAAAATATTAAAGAAATAGGCAACACCTTCTCTCAATATATAGGAGAGGAAGAGACACCACTAAAGGGTATCTCCAAGAGACATGCCCTAACATCATGCCTTTTCCCAGTATACTTGTTTGTTGACCATTCAAATGAGTTGTCCAATAGTCACACCTATTGGTCATTCAGGTGCCTATTGGTGGCTATTAGGAAACGACATAATCCTCTAAATATTTTGAATCTTTAATTTTAAAGACAAATAAAAAATCCAACACTTCCTCTCTTCCACCTTAGCCTGTAACCTCGCCTCTCTCCCATCGTCGCACTAGACCTAGCTATATACAAATATGTGAGGACTTCTTAGGTGGTCAGCAATCCTACTCCCATCCAAGTACTCAACTTCATATGTCTGGTATGATCAGTTGCATTATACTTGGTATGATCACCCATTAAAATATGGGGCTTAGCGAGGCTCCAACTAATTGAGCCTCTTCTTGGCTCACCATCTCCTTTTTAATCATCTTCAAATCCTTATCCTGTGAATTCCAACAAACATCCATATTGGGGATGGAATTTATATCTCATTTTGAAATTATGAATTCCATCTGGACATGTCTTTTAATCTGATAGGATCAAATTTTCCACACGAATAATTGCAATCGACATCCCTGCAAGCACCAGCCCTCAACCCCTGGCCATGCTGCAAACACCACCCCTGCCATTCGTGCCCCACCCTTGCCCTCCCTTCCATTCAGTTTGAAAAATAAAGACTGGGTACTGGAGGAAGGAGAGCAATTACCATGATTGTTTCATGAATTTGAGTTTCTTTCATCGGTGCCATGGAGCTTTGATTGATGTTCTCCCCATTAAATATGAATAGGAAGAGGAATCCTAAGGGGCAAGGGGTGGGGTACTTGGGAAAATTATCTCCTCAAGTTCCCTGCCCGGTCAGTTTCCTAGTTCCTCTAATGGGGGGGATTTTTATCACCTGCGGTTTTCCTGTCCGGTACGATTCCCTAGTGCCTCTAATAAAAGGGGGTGGACTTCACTCGGGCAGTGTGTTCGGTAAAGGGGTGGAATGGTCATTTCAGCCTCCCTATGAGAAGAACCGCACAACCATACCGGTCAACGAACCTCAAGGGATAAAGGTCCCTAATAGGGGGGGAGACCCCACCCGGGCAGAGTGTTCGGATAGGGGTAGGGTGGTCAATCCAGCCCCACTTGTGAACTGGGGAATTGGGCCAGATAGGGAACTGGAGGAGATAAAGGTACTTGTGATGTGGTTGAATGTGCCTCATATTCTCTCCAATTCCACGTACTAGATTAATAAAATCAAATGCACCAAAAAAAAAAAAAAAGATTAATAAAATAAAGAAATTCTTGTTGTAAGTAGTAACCAAGGTTGGTGAGAAACAAGTTTTATCTTACGATTTTACCCTTTTAGTATGACACAGTCGCACTTCTTCTACAGTAAATTCATGTTATTTTTTTTTTTCCTTTTTTAGTAAACCTTCCTGTTATTTCACTTATGTACTGAAAAAGTGGGATAAAGAACTAAATCACTTGAAAATGATATTAATCATAATTTTCTTTCAAGTTATTTTGAAAATCGTTTTTTATTCATCCTTAAGAACTTTAGAAAATAAAAGAAGCCTTCATCCCAAAAAAAATAAAATAAGACAAGCGACAATCAAAAGATGGTTACAAGACTAAAACTCTTCTCACCGTTTTGATTACAACAATCAAGATGAACCCAAGAATACAAATCCTCTCCAATGACATTTAATCCACCAGAGTTGATTTCTCACCATCCATAGGGTGCGGTTCCCACATCCCATCCCACCCACAAAAGTACATAAAAAAGGCCATCTAAATACAAGGACGGGACATCCATAGCCTATTTGACTCATTTACTCTATACTTAAGGGTATAAGAAAAACTACCTGATTGCGTGCGGCGCGGTTTTTGCGCCTAGGAATAGGGTCGTGCGAAATGACTGCTACACTCTTAGGAATTTTTACCTTTTCATGGGGGCACAATGGTCATTTTGCACGGCCCTATGTTTGGGGGTAGGGGTTGTGCACCGCACACGACTAGGTAGCACTATTTCTCCCTTATTTTAAATAATTTATTATTGAAAGAAAGAACATTGCCAGGGCCATAGTCTCTCTCTCTCTCTCTCACTCACACACACACACACACACACACATGAACTACTATTTATATAATTCGAGGAAAACTTACCTTCACCCATGATGAACAAAAAATCCCTTGGCCATGGGTTTGGCCGTTTGGGTGTATCGGGATGAGTATCAGTAAAAGTTGGGAAGGCATTATCAACTTCGTATAGTAAGGGTAGAGTAATAATGAAATTAGATAGATGTATTTTTCCTTCACCCATGGTGGAGGAAAACTAGTTTAACCAAAGTTAGAGTCCATGTCAGGTTACGATCCGAGGAAGGTTTATGCACCTCGGTCCATCTGGTGAGAACCGATATTCAACCCCGGGTTGATGAATTATGGATGGGCCAATTATCACATGGTACTAGTACACACAATATTTAAAAAATATACATATATATATATATATATACAAGGAAAGAGGAGAGATGACATAATACCTCAATCCAATCGGCTACATACACATTAAAAGGTAAAGCACTATGATGACAAATTAAGGAAATGTAAATCCAAGCTACACATGCTAGACTAATATACATATATGTTGGAGATTACAAAATTACCATCTGTCATACATATTCATGAGATATGAACATCCAAAGCATAAAAAATATAGAGATTCAAGTATACATGCACACAAGACCGTGTAAGTATGCATGGTCGTGTCCTCTCTCACAAGGAGTTAGAAAAATCATAAAACCCCACCCATTAATTAATGCCTTAAAACTCCCACCCTCTCACATACACGGCTTACACAATCGTGTATAAAAACTTTCTTCTTAAGAGAAATCAAAATAATATACAAAAATTCATGTACAAAAAAAGGACAAAAATACCCGTGGCCTAAACACGGACTAGGAAGAAGAAATCATGAAAAATGGGGTAAGGGATAATCCTATACCTAAAACCACTAGTAAAACTCATCCAAACGGACCAAAACGCTAAAAATCATCTAACACAAAAGCAAAGAAAATTCAAAACAAGGATTAAAAGATGAAAACGAAAATACTAAATAAAAGAAGGATCTAGATGAAAACCTGACCTAACGAAGGAAAAATATTAGACGTTCGTTAACATTCAAAAATAGAAAGCTAAGGCTATGAGCTAAAACATGATATTAAGGACTTTGAAAAAATCTAACAAAAAATTAATATGATTGTACACATCGCTGCCTCATTGAGGGCAACAATAATGTGTGCCTAGTAAAACGATGATAAAATACTCTTCAAGTAATGAAATTGAATGAAGTAAAAGCCAAAAGGAAAAAGACTCACTTGGCTACAACTTTCGTGAAAAGTAAATTTTAGGTTTTAGAAGGCACAAGCTGATACATCCAAGATTCACCAAACCAGTCAGCGGCTGCCATGTGTCACAAAACGATCCGCTCTAGAACCAAGGAGAACCAACTGGGGGTCCCACCCGGGTGCGGCCAGCACCCAGGCGCGGCCTCACCCAGGCACGGCCTGCATCCAGACGCGGCATTATGGACGTAGACGTGATGTACACGGACACCGAGATCGCTCGTTTATGACCCAATCGTGTCACTACAGACTTATGCCACCACCAGGACTCTAGGCCACCGCTTAGAAGTCACGTCACCCAGACGGATTCAAGCACCCATGACGTTATCACCACACGCGAGTATCTATCCACCAAAGATCTTGATACCACTGGGACACTCCCTCCCGCGGGGAGATGGCCAATCAAGATAGAGCCCTGCTACCCAGAGCCTCTATCCACTCAACGACACACTCACCATCAAACTGGGACTCTCCATATCATCATACTCCACTATAAAAGGAAAGGTACACCACCCTTAGAGAGGACATCTAAACTCATATTGACTAATCACTATTCATCTGTTTGCTCAAGAGAGCCCTAGGCCAGAACCACACCGGTTCTCTCTGTTGACCCCTTGGTCCACTTGCAGGTAACGGCACTCGCAGGACCGTTCGACGATTTTGTGATGCAACAGATTGGCGCCATCTGTGGGAACGACGCTAGCCATTACATCTACTAGCTCGCTTCCATATTCATTCAATGGCACGAAGGAAGACTACCACCACCAACAATGTGGCGATGGATGGATCACCACCCCCAGAGTGCTCTCACCGCAGAGCCAATGACTAGGACCATGTCCCTCTGGAGGAAGAGATCCCCCTTAATGACCAGTTTGTGGTTGACGAGCCCAACAATGACGAGGCAAATGATGTGATGGTGGAGGTGATACCTGACCCCAATGCACCAACCACTGTGGGTCAGATCAACGACCTGTAGCCACAGATCCTCGATGAACAATGACTCTTTCAAGAATACTTGACACAGCGTGCGTCGTCTCATCGCCGAAGGACGTCACCGTTAGCAAGGGCAGAGTCCGCACCTCGACAAGAGCCAAACCCTAGGAGATCATCTCCCAGGGGCGTGGGATCAGAGAGACTTGCGCGATGGGCAACCCCCACTCCGCAGCGGGGGGAGCCTTCCCAGCGTCCCAGGAGAACAAGAGACCTCTCGCCACGGTCAGAACGTGGGAGGACACCAACACCCAGGGTGAGGGTGTCTAGCCCTGAGAGATCGGTCCGGAGGACTGTGTTCGATGGACGACTTGAAGAAGGTCACATACCACGACGAAGCTGGACCTACAGAGAGGAAAGCCCCTCACCTTCGCGACAGGTTCATCGTGGCGTGACCATTCACCATCCCGCCAACACTCAAGGCTGGAGGGGACATCCAGGAGAGAGCTTGAATGAGGTTGCAGTGAACGTCCTGCCAGGCATGAGGGACAAACACGGGATGAGGAGCTCGATCGAAGACTCAGCGACCTGGATGAGAAGCTGGAAGGGCTGAAGAAGCAGACCAAAGGCGAGACACATTCCATACCTGGACAACACCCATTCTCGACAGAGATCATGTCAGCCACGCTACCTTCCAGGTTCCGACTACCCACCTTTGAACTTTACAGTGGTACCATGGACCCTAATGACCATATCAACTACTTTAATGGCATGATGACGTTGTATGGTGGGTCGGACGTGGTCTCCTGTCTGGCATTCCCTGCATCCCTCAAGGGAGCAGCCACATCATGGTTCTTTAGGCTACGACCGAGATCTATAGGCTCGTTCGTGGAGCTATGCGAACAGTTAGTCACCCACTTCCAGAGCAGTGTCAAGCAGAAGAAGACCACTGTCAACCTACTGAACGTGGTACAGAACCCTGGGGAATCTCTCAGGGAGTATGTTAGCAGGTTCACCAAGGAGTCCCTGGAGGTTCGAGATTTGGACGACCAGACACAACATGCAGCCCTAGCTGGAGGTATCAGGGACCTGGACCTGATCAAGGAGCTGGCACGTCATGAGACCAGGACTGTGAAAGAGCTCCTGGAGCGGTGCAACGAGTTTGCAAATATGGCCGAGGTACTACAAGCTAGAACGAAGATAATCGAGGCCAAGCTGCAGGATAACAAGAGGTCAGCACCTGATGACCACAAAGAAAGTAAGAGCTCGAGGACAGAGCGTCGACAAGAGAAGGGCAACCGCCCATCTGGGAGGACTGACCGTCGCCCAGAGAGAAGTCAGAGGGCAACCAGCCCTGAGTTCACACCACTGAACACCACCAGGTCCCAGATCCTCATGCAGATCCAAGACCGTGACCTACTCCATTGGCCACGACCCATGCTAGCAGGACCAGAGAAGCGAAACCCTAACAAGTACTGTCTCTTCCACAAAGAGAATGGGCATGACACAGAGGAATGCTATCAATTGAAGAAAGAGATAGAACAACTTGTAAGAGCAGGAAGCTTGAACAAGTATGTGAAGGGGAGACGTGACAACCGCTCAGGCCAAGGAGGCAGAGGTCGTGACTGAGACAGAGTAGAACCGAGAAGAGAAGAAAGAAGAACAGATCGGGAGAGAGACCACCCAGAAGAGCGGAGAGATGCAACAGAGCCTAGTGGCACTAAGGGACCTCCTATCCTCACCATACTTGGAGGACCGGGGCAAGAGTCCACCAGAAAAGCTAAAGCCCATGCCAGGTTCGTGGGAGTGGCAGAGAAGCCAAACAAGATAGCCAAGACCGAGACGGTGATCTCCTTCTCGGATGAAGACCTGGAAGGACTAAGCTTCCCACATGAGGATGCCCTGGTAGTACAGGTGGAGGTAGCCAATCGACCTGTACACAGGGTACTGATAGACACATGGGCATCTGTAGGCATACTCTCCTTGGACGCTTATCGATAGTTCGGGTTCGGGGACGATCAGCTCAAATCGGAGCCCACTTACCTCCATGGATTCTCAGGTGCCACCGCCTCCATCAGAGGTACCACAGAACTACCCGTTACCTTTGGGGTACACCCTCGACAAGTGACTATCATGGTGAACTTCATAGTTGTCAAGTTCGTGGTGTCCTTCAACGGCCTCTTAGGGCGACCGTCTCTGATAGCCCTTAGAGGAGTCATATCGCCACTCCACCTGAAGATGAAGTTCCCCACCGAGAATGGGGTAGGCGAAGTCCGACGAGATCAGAAGAAAGCAAGGGAGTGTTACGCCACCTTCATGAAGAAGAATAATGGTAACACCCGCGGAATGGCACTCTGCCTAGAGAACATGGTCAGTGACCAAAGAGATGAACTGATAGAGAGAAGAGGAAGACCAGTGGAAGACCTCGTCCCATGGCCCCTCAGCAGGGACGACCTCTCCAAGGTCGTACAGATTGGCTCACTACTAAGCAAGGAACAGAAAGAAGGACTTGGACACCTCCTCCAAGCGAACATGGATGTCTTTGCATGGTCGACCTCTGACATGCCTGGAATACCACGTTCCATAGCAGAGCACCGAGTACATGTCGACCCAACCAGGAAGCCCATCCAACAGAAGCAGCGTAACTTTGCCCACGACCGACAAGCAGCAATCAAGGAAGAGGTCGAGAAGTTGAGCTAGTCAGAGTTCATCAGAAAGGAGAAGTTCCCAACCTGGCTCGCAAACGTGATCATGGTACCAAAGCCAAGTGGGAAGTGGAGGATGTGTGTCAACTACACCGACCTGAATAAGGCATGCCCAAAAGATGAGTACCCACTACCCAAGATCGACCTACTGATCAACGCCACCGCTGGCCATAAGATGCTGAGTTTCATGGATGCCTACTATGGGTACAACCAGATCCTCATGCATGAGGGTGATGAGTCCTACACCGCATTTCAGACAGACAAGAAGAACTACTACTACCATGTCATGCCGTTCGGGTTGAAGAATGCAGGGGCCACCTATCAAAGGATGGTCAACAAGATGTTCGAGGAACAGATCGGGCGCAACATGGAGGTATATGTGGATGACATGCTCGTGAAAAGCATCCACGCCAACCAACACTTGATCGACCTAGAGGAAGCATTTACAGTACTGAGGAGGAACCGGATGAAGCTAAACCCTACAAAGTACGCCTTCGGTGTAACGTTAGGAAAATTTTTGGGGTTCATGGTCTCAGTACATGGAATAGAAGCCAACACATCCAAGATCAAGGCCATCCAAGAGATGGCACCTCCTCGAACGGTCAGGGAAGTGCAGAGGTTGAATGGAAGGGTTGCATTCTTGGGTGACCAGAACCTAACGAAGAATTGCAGCTCTACCTGGCCGCCACCCCTGTCATGGTCAGCGCAGTACTGCTGAAGGAAGAGGACAAAGTCCAGAGGCCCATCTACTATGTCAGTCATGTTCTGATTGATGCAGAGACCAGGTACACTAGGATCGAGAAGATAGCCTATGCATTGGTAATCGCAGCTAGGAAGCTACGACCATACTTCTAAGCCCATACCATCACAGTCCTCACAGACCTACCTCTGAAGAAGGTACTCCACAAGCCAGACGTCTCCGGACGATTGATAGCATAGGCAGTGGAGTAAAGTGAGCATGACATCAGGTTCCAACCAAGGACAGCCATCAAAGGTCAAGCCCTGGCAGATTTCATAGCAGAGTGTACCCTATCTGAGATCGAGCCAGAGATAGGGGAACCCGAGGAGAAGGATCGCGGATTGTGGGACATGTTCGTGGACAGGTCGAGTAACGCGATAGGAAGCGGCGCTGGCCTCATATTAACCAGCCCCGAAGGATTTTGTATCCAATATGCTCTCCGATTCACCTTCCAAGCATCCAACAATGAAGCAGAATACGAAGCACTACTAGCTGGACTCCGGGTGGTCAAGGCCATCCAAGTCACACACCTATCCACCCAGAGCGACTCCCAGCTTGTGGTGAATTAGGTGAATGGAGAGTACGAGGCGAAAGATTATAGGATGGCATCATATCTAGCACGTGCTCAAGCATTGATCGAGGGTTTCATGAAGTTTGAGATGGTTCGAGTTCTCAGGGACGAGAACGCCGCCGCCGATGCCCTATCCAGGCTAGCCAATGATGAACTCCAAAATTTGGCTAGTGCAGTCTATGTTGAGATCCTGCATGAGCCAACGTATAAGGAAAAGCAAGTTAATGAAATCGAGGAGGGACCTAGCTGGATGGACCCCATACTCAACTACCTCCAGAACGACGTCTTACCAGAAGATAAGGCCGAGGTAAGGAAGATCAGGAGGAGAGCTACAAAGTATATCGTCCTAGATGGGGTACTGTACAAGCGGGGGGCAACAACACCACTACTTCGGTGCCTAGGACCCAAGAGGGCAGAGTACACCCTAGCAGAAGTCCATGAGGGGATATGTGGAAGCCACATGGGGGGACGAGCCCTAGCCTACAAAATTCTCCGCCAGGGACTATACTGGCCACGAATGCAAGAGGAGGCCATACAATATGCCAAGAAGTACGAGTAATGTCAGTTGTTCGCCCTAGTACCCCATCTATCCGCCACCAAGCTGACATCAATCCTCAACCCCATACCCTTTGCCATGTGGGGGTTGGACATCTTAGGAAACTTCACCGCAGCATCGGGAAACAGAAAGTACCTGGTCGTCGCGATTGATTACTTCACCAAGTGGGTCAAAGCTAAACCCTTAGCCAAGATAACAGAGCCAGAGATGGAGAAGTTCATCTGCGACGACGTCATCTACAGGTTTGAGGTACCACAGATCCTCGTCTCAGACAACGATAAATAATTCAACAACCCCAAATTTCAAGCATTCTGTCAAAGCTACAACATCGACTATTGGCCTGTATCGGTAGCATACCCACAGGCCAATGGTCAGGTGGAGGTCACCAACAGAACACCGCTGGAAGAAGTTAAGAAAAGGCTAGGGGAACCCAAAGGGAAATGGGTCGAAGAGCTACCAAGCGTTCTGTGGGCATACCGAACTACAGTACGGACACCCATAGGAGAGAGCCCATTCCGCCTAGCAAATGGCACTGAAGCATTGGAGCCAGTAGAGGTCTGCGCCATGTCCCATAGGGTTCTGCACTTCAACGAACGTACCTATATCGACGGACTACGGGCGAACCTAGACTTTATAGATGAGGTCCGTGAGAGAGCACTACTAAGGAACATCGCCTACCAACAACGTACTGCCAGGTACTATAATGCCAGGGTTAAGGAAAGGCTATTCCACCAGGGAGATCTAGTCCTACAGAGGGCAAGTGCATCACAGCCATAGAAGGCAGGAAAGCTATCAGCCAACTGGGAAGGACCTTGCATAGTCTCCAAGCAGATACGACCAGGGACCTACCGCTTGAAGACTCCGGGGGGCAAGAAGGTAGACCGCACCTGGAACTCAGAACACCTGAAGAAGTATTACCAGTAGAAGCAACAGCTCCATCGATAGTAGCAGTCAAGTAGTAGCAATAGTGGTAGTGGTAACAGTAGTAGTAGCAGCAGCAGTAGTAGTAGACGACATCATTGTTTCAAGGACAATTTGAAAATTTTCATTCAAAATAAAGAGGTGTTTCGGGAATACTTGTCTTCTTCTACCACTCAATCGAATCACTACCATTACACCAAGGCGTTATGCCACCACTGAGGCTTTATGCCTAAGGCGTTATGCCACCATCGAGGCTTTATGCCTAAGGCGTTATGCCACTACTGAGGCTTTATGCCTAAGGCGTTATGCCACCACTAAGGCTTTATGCCTAAGACATTATGCCACCATCGAGGCTTTATCCCTAAGGCGTTATGCCACCATCGAGGCTTTATGCATAAGGCGTTATGCCACTACTATGCCTAAGGCGTTACGCCACCACTGAGGCTTTATGCCTAAGGCGTTATGCCACCATCGAGGCTTTATGCCTAAGGCGTTATGCCACTACTGAGGCTTTATGCCTAAGGCGTTATGCCACCACTGAGGCTTTATGCCTAAGGCGTTAGGCCACCAAGGTCCGATGACCACCAAGGCGCAACGCCACTACCAAAGTCCCATGACTGTCAAGGGTCATAGGGCATCAATGTGTAATCAACCACCAAGAGACAGTGCAATCAAAGAAAAGCAACAACGATCACATAGAGAAGTCATAATAGTTACAACTCAAGTTCAAAAAGAAAAGGTTCAAGACGTCTATAAGTTCGATACGGCCATAGGGTCAAGGGACCATAGAGGGGTGGGTCACCTCCGACCCAGCAGGAGACATCAGGTCCACCTCGAGAAGGCACGCAACAGCACCCCCCTCAGGCTGGGCAGTCTCCACCTCTGGCACTGGAATGCTCTCCACCACCGCAATACCAGGAAGCGCCGCAGCAAACTCAAAGAACCCCAAGACGAAGAAGTCATAACCGGGGGTCACCTCCAGGACACAAGCGGCTAAGTCCTGGATCCCTCCCTCATACGCCGACTGAAGCTGGGCCTGATACAATGTCGAGAAAGCCAAGGACGCCTGGAACTCAACCACAGCTCGCTCTCCTACAGATGCCAACTCCGCCTCATGACTCCCCCTGAACGCATGAAGCTCCTCCTCCAAGACAAGAACCCTGGCCGAACTCTCGGCCGCACCGGCAGAGGTCACTCGAATCTCCTCAGATGCCTCTAGGAGCTTCCCAGATGCCACTATGAGCTCCTCTGACGCCCTCTGCGCGTCTGCTTTGGCCTTCTCATGGGCATCGATATGTCTCTAGAGCTCCCTCTCCACATCACGCAGGGTGCGCTGTATCTGCACCTCGCGAGAAGCGTGACCCTCCAGTTGAAGCACCGCCTCAACAACACGGTGATGGACCTACAATCAGCATGACAAGCGGTAAACACTCTAAGTATAAGAGGAGCAGCAAACATAACAAAACAAAAAAGAATAACTCACCGAAGCCATATCATGGTAGAGATTCTGGGCCAGACATGCATCGCTAAGCCTCTGCAAGGCTACCCTCGCGGTAGGAAGCCTCCCCTTGTCCACCCATTCCCGCGACACACCGAATCCAGCCAAGGTCGAACCCTACGGCACTCCCAAGGTGATCACCAGGGACAAATCCATCGCGGGAAGACTAGTGGCAGTACTACCAGAGGAACTCACCCCTTTCCCCTTGGAGAGGGGCAATGCAGAAGACCCGGAGGGGGTGACAGTAGGAGGCGGAGACACAGAGCCCGAAACACCATCATCATCAGGAGAAGTATGGGGAAGGAGGACACGCACACCAGAGCTCGTCACATGGGCATGTCCTGGACCGCCCTTCTGCTTTGCCCCAACAGCCACAGGCACGGAAGGACCACCAACATCTGTTACTCCAGCAGATGGACCACCCTGAGAAGCGGCCTTCCTCCGCAGATTGCCACGGAGCAAACTGAAATCTGGACGCATATCCACTGCATAGACCGCCCAACCAGTCAGATGACATATATATATTAAAATACAAGCATGTCAATCAAGTACAAAAGATAGTGCTCTTACCAGGACTCAGCTTCCAAAGGGACAGGAAGGCCTCCGAGTTGACCCTCTTGAGGTCAATGACTTCCCTAACGGTCCGTAGTGGGCATTGGGGGACCATGGCAAAAAAGAAACGATCCCTCCAATACTTCACGTTGTTAGTGATCCCTGTGAGAAGCTCCAAAGAGGCATAGGGCCCCTTGAGCACGCAGCGAGCAAAGTGATAACATCCATGATTCCCCGATTTCAACAGATAAAAGTAGGAGAACAGGGGAACAGTGGCGGCACGCCCCATGCTGGCAAAAAATACATAGAAACCCAAGATCACCCTCCAAGAATTGGGCAACACCTGCCCAGGGGTGAGGTGCCAATGCTCTA
The DNA here is from genome assembly GCF_018873765.1 of Telopea speciosissima. Classification (NCBI taxonomy): domain Eukaryota; kingdom Viridiplantae; phylum Streptophyta; class Magnoliopsida; order Proteales; family Proteaceae; genus Telopea; species Telopea speciosissima. Next base: position 53,154,989 of record NC_057922.1, read on the forward strand.
GCACCAACTCGACAAAACGAGAGATAGGAAGGCGAAGGTCCTGGAGGAAAAAGGCACGGTAGAGACAGATCTCATCTGCACGGTGAGAGAAGGCATACTCGCCAGGTCCGAAAATACGTAACACGACCTCAGCGGGAATGTGGAACTCCTCACGGAGGGAGACTAAGTCAGAAGGGGAAAAGATACTAGCAATATGACCCAACATATCAGCAGGACCAGCGACTGAGGACGGCGCCCCCGAAGGCCTACGATCCCTACCAAGACCAGAGACACTAGAAGGTCCCACACCCCCATCAATAGCACTGGGGGAAGGTATAGAGGATGGAGTACACACAGAAGAAGGCGATCCTAGGGAACGCTCCTCTGAAGATCCAACCCCGATTAAAGCAGGGCCAAGGTCATCAGGAGATGACATGAACGACAAGAGAAGAATAGACTACTTACTCGAGAAAGCGATCTCCCAGACAAGAAGCTAGTAAGAAAAATGAAATGAAGACCACCTGCAAAGTATAAACAACAGATCCATCACAGACAAGAAGAAGGAGAGTGGAGAAGCATGAGGGTCCATCGCACCCACGGGCGTGGCCACCCTAGGCGTGGCCTCACACCTGCAGGCGCGGTCTCACACCCGCAGACGCGGCCACCCCAGGCGCGGCCACCCAGGCACGGCCTCACGCCCGCAGGCGCGGCCACCCTAGGCGTGACCTCACACCCGCAGGCGCGACCTCACGCCCATAGGCGCGGCGACCCCAGGCACCGCCTCGCGCCCGCAGGCGCCGCCACCCCAGACGCGGCCTCACGCCCGCAAGAGCGGCTACCCCAGGCGCGGCCTCACACCCATAGGCGCGACCACACCCGCAAGCGCGGCCTCACACCCATAGGCGCAGCCACACCCGCAGGCGCTACCTCACCTAGGTGTGGCCCTGCATAATAAAAAAAAAAAAAAAAAATAAAAAAAGAAAGAAAGAAAGAAAGATAAGGGGTCGAACTTACCTTAGGGGGAAGACGATCGCACGGAGGAGCAGACACATGATGACGCGACCACACCACGGGCACGATCAAGTGACAGATACCACCAAATGCAAGGCACTCAAGCCAAGCACCACTCAAGCCCTCCAAGTAAGCAAGGCACTAAGTGAGCACAAGGCATGCACAGGGACCCAAAACCAAAGGAAGGAAAACCAAAAAATGGACACTAGTCTAGGTGACCTAAGGACAAGCACATGGTGGGCACCAAAAAGAGGACAAAAGACAAAAGTGCAATGCAAAGAAGAAATTCAAGAAGAGCAAAAAGTGGGAGACAAAAAGTAAGAAAGAGAAATGAGAAGTGAAAAAAGAAAAAGTGAAGAAGAGGGACATATATCTACAAAAAACAAAGCAAAAAAGAAGAAGGAAAAGTGTAGGAGAAAAGGTTTGAACCCCCAACCTCTCCTACCTCACTAATAGATTTACAGGCAAGCCCCACAAAGAAAGTTCATTCGCAGCGGACCCCTCACTATATAAAGACATCTACTCTCTTGGACATCCTATCTCAAGAAAGTGGGGGGCAAATGATACATCCAAGATTCACCGAACGGCCCGTGGCCACGTGTCACAAAGCGACCCGCTCCGGAACCAAGGAGAACCAATCGGGGGTCCCACCGGGGCACCGCCAGCACCCAAGCGCAGCCTCACCCAGGCGCGGCCTCAACCAGGCACGGCCTACACCCAGGCGCGACATCGTGGACGCAGACGTGATGTACACGGACACCGATGCCTCTCATCTATGACCCAATCGTGTCACTACAGACTTATGCCACCACCAGGACTCTAGGCCACCGCTTAGAAGTCACGTCACCCAGACAGATTCAAGCACCCATGACGTTATCACCATACGCGAGTATCTATCCGCCAAAGATCTTGATACCACTGGGACACTCCCTCCCGCGGGGAGATGGCCAATCAGGATAGAGCCCTGCTACCCAGGGCCTCTATCCACTCAACGGCACACCCGCCATCAAACTGAGACTCTCCATATCATCATACTCCACTATAAAAGGAAAGGTACACCACCCTTAGAGAGGACATCTAAACTCATATTGAATAATCACTATTCATCTATTTGCTCAGGAGATCTAACTTTGGCATCGAAGAGCCCTAGGCCGGAACCACACCGATTCTCTTTATTAACCCCTTGGTCCAATTGTAGGTGACGACACTCACAGGACCGCTCGACGATTTCTTGATGCAACACAAGCAGAAAACGATGTAGTAGAACAAAAAACTGAGCTCCAAAGTGGCTCCCAATATGCGCATCAGAGCAGAGCAAGAGTGACTCAATCGTGTGACATCCTCTCAAACGTGAGAGGGTCTGGTATTTGCCTTGGGTATTCAATTTCGTCCATGGCAAGGTTTCTTGGCTTCCATATCAAGAGGATTTCATTCCTCAAAGGAATTAGGCTAGAATGGAAGCAGATCCCGTCTATAAAGCCTATGGTAAGTTTTGGGTTGCCTGGGTTCTGGAGTCTTCCAGAGCATTCTTAGGGGCTAAAATTAGGTCTCGGTACATGACAAGGTCGTCAATAGCAAGGTGGAGACAAATCTCAACTGAATCAAGCCAAATCCCCACAATATCGCCTAGGCCTATACGAAGTGTTCTCTAGCTAACGTGGAGTGAAAGACTGGACAACGTCAGCCCGACTGCATGTGGTGTCGACTAATGTTAGTGTGTAAACTGACCAGGACTAACATCCGGTTCTGATCCGGTTTATGTATAAACCTTAAAAAGAGATCGGTCTTAGTTCTTTGGTGCTGGTTTTGGTTCAATCTATGCATGACAAAGCCTATTAACCTTAGTTTTAAAATTCATTTATTAAATTAGAACTTTCTAAACCATCATGAGAACTTTCAAAAAGATTACAATTCATCATTATCCACCATTGCAAAATGACAAAATGACAAAATGACAAAATGAGTTGTCTACAGTCTACAATATCAGACAAGTTCACACTCCCGGCCGAGTTTTATAGATAAAACTACACAAAAACCCTAAACTTAAGAAGTCGAATTGTAAACTAAAAGGGGAAAGACCAACTTAAATTTATTAAACACAAAATTTCTTTACAAAAAAGAAGTCTTCAAGAAGAGGAGCAGAAGTAGATGGAAGACATCTTATATGGATCAAGAAAGAAGCCAAGCAGCCAAAGCCTGCTGCTGCTGCTCACAGTCTTCCACACTAGTTCCTGCAGCTCCTCCCAACGCATCATCATCATCATCCTTCCAGAGCCATGACAACATCTCCTCTCCTTCTTTAGCCCAAATTGATCCACTCATCCCACTGCTACTGCTGTGAATTTCCTCTGCTGCAACTGCAACATCATCACTTGCAGCAGCACTTGCAGCAGCAGCAGCAGCATTCCAATCCCAATCAGCCCAATTCTGATCATCGAAACAGCAGGTTATACTGGAAGACGAACAATACCAATCCCCAATACTCTCTCCATTAGAACTTGCAATTCCACTCTCCATCTCCTCGCTGGTGGTAATGATGGCGGTGGTGGTCCCTTTGTTCCCTCCCATTAATGTCAATGTCTCATCATGACTTTCTCTCTCCTGTTCTACTCCATTAATCACCTCATCAAAGCTTATCAACATGCTCTCTGTATCCGGATCCGGAACCTTCTCTGCTCCCATTAAAGCCCCATTAAAACTCTGTAATTCAGTCTCTACCCCACCAGCACCAGCAGCTTCACATGATGGGTTCATACTCATACCCATGCTTTGATTTTGATTTTGATCTCTACTGAAAGCAATTTGCAGCACTCCCCTTTCACTGTCAGCAACTAATTTCACAGTTTTCTTCTGTGCCGAAGACATCATCACTGTTGCATTAATGGAATTAGAACCATTAATGATCTTGATAGGTTTCTTCTTCATGGCGGATCGTGCCGTACGACCCCCTCTTCGCATACATCCGCTGCCTAACTTGGTTATGTCCATGACCACCGGCGGTAGGCCTTCATTGCCGAGTCTCCTGAGGGTGAGGATTCTCCTGCTCAGACGGGAGTTCCAGTAGTTCTTTATCTCGTTGTCTGTTCTTCCTGGCAATTGCGTAGCTATCAACGACCACCTGTTTCACCCAATATAACTGATGATTAAGCAATCATAGAGTCTCAATGTTTCGTTTCAACAAAAATAAATTCCCAATTTGTTCGGTTTTATCTAAAAGGAGAATAAAACTTGTAAGAAACAACACCATAATTAAAGATATACATCAACACTTCTCTGCGCGCTTACGGCAAGACAAGATCCCAACAAGGTCCTTGCAAGTAAAGCTCACGCAGCACCCGGGAGAATAAAACTGTCAGAAAAAACCTTTTCCCAGATGCACTTCTCAAGATTGAGTTGAACATCAACCCTGGACACTCCACTCCACTCCGCCCTATATATCTTTTCTTCAATTTCCCGTTTTGGCAAAAGGTTTTTTGTATAGCTATGCATGGTGTACGACCGAGAGATCATGTACTGTACACAGATTATACTCATCCAATGGTTGAAATCAGGACCATGCACCATGCCCAGCCATGTACTAAACCTTTTCCCTGTTTTTATTTTTTCTAGGAAGAGTTGTTTTGTTACTTTAAAGTCTTAAACCTTTATGATTGGCCAGCGAGAAGAAGTTAAAAAGAAAATTGACTTAGACAAAAAGAAACTAGAAAGTGACCCACGAGCATTCAAGTAAAGAATGTGAGCTAGAGCTTTAACTTTCAAGACTAGCCATTTGACACTGAGTGAGAGAGAGAGAGAGAGAGAGAGAGTTACTTGTTTCCCAAGGAGCTATGTAGCTTAATAATGGTATCTTCTTCTTCGGCAGTGATATTCCCTCTCTTTAAGTCAGCTCTTAAGTAGTTGATCCATCTCAGTCTGCAACTTTTTCCACATCTCAATAAACCTTCAAGAGCACAAGGAAAGGAAGGAAGGTAAGTAGCTAGACTGGAAGAATACACTTAAAAAACTTCAAAAACCCAGGAACTCAAAATAAACAACTAAAAATGAAACCCATTTGGAAATCAGGATTGTTTATCTCACCAGCATTCTTGGGTAATGATCTCCATGAACCTTCCCCATTAGCTTGAATGTACTTAATCAGAGTCTCATCTTCTTCAGCTGTCCATCTCCCTTTCTTTAATCCCACTTTCTCGCAACAGGGTGCTCTTCCCATCTCCAGACAACCCGCCCACCCTCAAACGTACACAGAGTACAAGAGTGTTGTGTGTGTGTGTTCGCGCGCGCGCGAGCGAGAGAGAGAGAGAGAGATGGGTGCTTTGGAGTTTGGAGTGTAGCCTCGAAAACTTGGGCGTGATGGGGCTTAACAATGCTAAATAGGTGGGAGAGAGAGAGAGAGAGAGAGAGAGAGAGGTGGGGCTGGTGATGCATAAGGAATTGCGGTGGTGAAAGGTGCCACGACGAAAATAGTAAAATGCAGTAGTCGGTAGTCGTGGCTTGTCGACCGTCTAGAGCTTTGTCACGGGCTTCGATCGCCCACGTTGAAGCGTATAACGGTGGTACAAGGAAGGAAGGCTTTTAAATAATTAAAGTAGAAGGTACCTAGCTGGTTGGCCCAATTGCTCACTAGATCCTTCCTTGACATTTTTCACCCACCCTTGTACTTTAAACAAAAAAACACCTGACCCCGCCCCCTCCCCAAAGAAAGAAGAAAACATTCACTGAACGGGAGAAGAGTAAGGATGTCAATTTGGGATCAGAATTGAAATCGATCTTGAACCTTCCAGTTAAAACTCAATATCAAACCATTTTATTAATAAATGGGATGGTACGGGGATTTGATTTTCCTATCGAATAATAAATGGGACGGGATTCTTAGTGCGACCAGTACCGAAATACCAATTAGATACCGGATTGGATTAGAACTATCAATATCCTTTCAAGGGGTATATTTCAGGTTCTTTTGTTCAAGTTTATGGCTGGAGTTTGATGTATTTGGGTGATATTTTCACTTATGGAGGTTTCAACTGTTATATGAAAGACTTGTTTATTTCATCCTTATTAATTTTTAATTGTCGTTTTAAGAAACTTATATGTGATCTGAAGAAGTAAAATCATAAAATTCAATTCATCATGATTTTGTATTTTAGATTACTTTCAAAAGTTGGAAATGCCTTAAATCTCATAATAGTGAAAAAATCCACAATACTCTTAATTAAACCATCTCATTAGAAACCATTAAAGTTCTTCACCTTTTTGCTACCAGGTTTAAAACCGTTTAGGAACCTATACCGTCTCGTCCTATTGATAATCGGGACCAGGACCTAGATTTGATCCTGTTAACTAAATGGGATGATATTAGGATTGACACTTTTGATACTAGTACCGGTATAGTCCCATCTCGAATACCGAAAACCATCCCATTTGACACCCTTAGAGAGGAGCCCAATCCGTCCTCCCAGATCCTTCCTTAATACGTCACATGCACACACCCCTCATACCCAAAAAATTAAAAAAAAAAAAAAAAAAAAAGTCCACCTTCTTTGACACTTCACATCCACAAACCCCTCATACCCAAAAAAACCAAAACAAACAAACATTCACACAACCCTCTCATTAAATACATCCTCAGTTCTCACAGCTTTTATTATTTCACCAACTCTACATCTCCCTCTTCTCGACCGAACCACCTCCCCTAGGATTATAAAAATTGAAATCAGTGATCGAATTGTTCATTGTGATCAAAATTAGATTGAAATCAGTCACGATAAGTTTGTGACCACTATTCTTCTCAAATATTCTAGTACCTTACAAATTGTCTTTACGTTCTTCCCTAGGGTTAAAAGAATAAGAGTAAAGTAAAAATCTAATAAATCGTCATTGTGATTCGCAATTGGATATGCACATGGTATGGGTCCTTTCCTATAAATACACCAAGGAAGATCAGTTTCATCACATACATTTGTAGTTTATTTTACAAAACATTCCTTTGATCTCCCCCCACCCCACTTTTCTTGCATCTCTGTAAGTATAGAGATAATGACATGCAAGATCTTTTTACTAACTCTGATACTCTGCCATGAGCAGGAGCAACTTAAGAAACTTAAGAGCAAAAGTCCAAAAGTATCAATAATTAATTACTTTTGCTATCACCATGGCCACTGAAATTGCAATTATCACTTATCAGAAGTTGTTCCACTTCGCTCCTTCAATAAACACCACAGAGTTGCAACTGATAGCATTCATTATAATTCTCAACTGTGATTAAGTCACACTTACAACCAATCATCAATTAATTGAACAGAGCCAAGCATAAACAACTCTAGATGGACTTTGAAAAAGGGAGATGGGAAACATTACTATGGAACACTTTTCTGTGAATAATTTGCAAAGGGAAGTGGAGTAACAGAGTTAGAAGTTTCTAGGCATGTTAGTTTCTTACTTCCCAATGAATTTTTAATACAACCTTCAGCATTTTCAACATGAAACAGTAAACATATATTTGTTCTGTACTATGTTCGATTTTAGAGTTCACCTGTTTGTTCAAAGCATCTATTTAGTTTCCTCACAAAGATCATTGCTGGCAGTAATGGCCATCTTTCCAAATCCAGGCACTCCAAATTTTTTTTCAATTGCACAGAAGAACCTCCTCGTCTCACCAGATAAATATGCAAGATCACCAGAATCCAACCTAATTCCAACTGCTTTGTACCTGAAAAATATATTAACTCACCATTGAGAAAAATTAAAAGCAACAAAGAATAGCTGAAGTAGGAAGTCTTCTAGATAGAAAGAAAATCGAAGGGCAAAGAAGGTAGGCAGGACCAAATACACTAAATGGAATTATGATTTTGAAAACAAGGACAAACATTTAAGAAACAAAACATAAGACAGCAGGAATCCAATGATCATGTCTTTTACATAGAAAATAACTGTTACAAGCACTTATCCCAAAAGCTCAAGCTGTTAAGTAAGGGCAACAACAATGTGTATCAACATCCCCCTGCATGTGCAGGCCAGTACACACATGGCTCTGCATGTGACACCATCACGTGGCACCAAGGGGCATAGTTCAAAAACTCGTTTCGTCTCGATCGAAATCTCGAATATTTTGAGTATTTCGGTCATCTCATTTCGGAAATTTTGATTATTTCGGTCATTTCTGTCATTTCACACCCACAAATGGCCAAGCAAAACTCATAGAAAAAATTCCATATTTCGACATTTCGGTATCTCAGAAATTTCGGTCAGATCGAAACACCGAAACGAAACAAGATTTTAAACCTTGCCAAGGGGGCACAACAACACATAACACAAACCCCTCGCACTTACTAGAGATCAAACAACAGCATCATTCCAATGACAAGCATAATACCATTATAATGGCTAATGACAAGAGAGATCAACCACACATGGCGTGTTATCTCTAGCATGAATCCTAGTTGATTGTTACATTATACAAGAACATGGTATGATCAAGAAAAAGTTTTAGAGATTTATGAAAAATAAAACAACTAGGATTCCCTGAAATATAGTGAATATGACATAAAGGAGATCGCTATATAACTTTTGTCTTACTAGAATAACTTCAAGGAAAATGCCATTTCAGGAAATCACCCAAATCACTGATACCCATCTTGTGAAGATATTATTATGGAAAATAGTGAGTTATACAACTGATTTTATGCTTTGAACTCATCATTAAACAGTGATCTGAAATTTTGGACCGTAAGTTTGAAGCTTGTCCCAGCTAACACTCAAAAAGGGAGGCTAGGGGGAGACAAAAGGATTAAAAAACTGAGTTAAACAGTACCTAGGATCAGTATAAGAAATAGAAAGCTTCAGTGGAAATATAATAAGATTGACAATCAACATCACCTAAGAAACAAACAATACTCTGTCAAAACTGAACGAGGATACATTATATATGAGATATAAAACTCAAAATAGTAATTGAACATTCCAATGTGGTCTGGACCAATTTGCTTACATCATATGTGTCCACAAGTGCTAGAAAATTAGTAGGGAATGCCAATGCATATGAGGTGAAAGCTGCCAACTCGCTTTGGTTGGTCTCACCAAAAATGCCACGCATGCCCTGCAAAGAAAGAAGAGAGAAATCAATTAAAAGGAAGTTAGATGGAGAGAGTCAGAAAAATAGGAGATGCAATACTGATTTCTCAAACTATGCCCCAAATAACCAATCACTCAACAAGTCCATTGGGATGGAAAAGTCCGTACAACAATCTCATTCTATTAAAATTCCGCCAATCAAATGGGGTCAAAAGGAAAAATCTTATTGACATCCCACGTGTTTATTTTTATGAGAAAAGACAAATAATCATTAATCGAGAAAAACATACAAGATAGTTTACGGTGATAGAATAAAATATGCAGAATATTTATGGAAATCAATGAGCATACAAGATTACAGTGGTGTTCTTGGCATACCTGGATTCATGATTGTGGAAGCCGAACTCTTTACGATCTCTATCGCACACGAACTGCGTTGGTCTGGTCTGTCCTCTTTCACTCAACTTTAGGTTTTCTCATAGGGGTCACTTAATGGGCCAGTGACAGTTATTTATAGTGGTGAGGACAGGGATCAACCCTGCATAAAAACTAGGGTTTCCTTCCCATTAAGGAAACAATACTTTAGGTCCACACATAGTAACTGGACTCATACCATTAAGCCAGCTCTCATCAACACAACTAAACCGATTTTATTAAAAAAAACAAAAGTGGGACTATGCTAGCACACCTTATGGAAATCTTACATACGGAACCAAAGATAGACCAACCTGACTTCAGTCCACAAGCTTTTTGGGCTACAAAGGTAAATGAGAAATAGGAAGCAGTTTTCTGTTCGAGAGTGTGGCCTACGCCAGCATTCCCATGTGTCTATCTCTCTCCTCCTTAAAACAAGGGGGCAAAAGTATCTTTTCACATGAGGAGGAGAGAGATAGACTCATGGGAGTGCTGGCGTAGGCCACACTCCCAAACAGAGAACTTTTTCCCATGAGAAATATAATAATTGGGGAAGAGTTTTCTGTTTGGGATCGTGACCCATATCAATGGAGGGTTCAATGGGAGCACATGAGAAAGTACAACAAGGGGGAGATTTTTGTTTTTTATGGAGGTGAGTGGTCATTTCACGCCATCATGTGTTTGATGCAATAGTTACACGCCGGGAGGACAGAGTCCTTTTTCCCACAATAATTTATTTAAACTCACCCAGAAGAAGGCCCATGTTTATGTGAGACAGTGAGAGCAAAAAAAGTAGAAGAATTTGTAGTGGGGGACCATGAGATGAGAATAATAAAACCAGTGGGCGAGAGTAAAACATAGTTTGAGGTAAATCTGCAAAAATCAAAAGCTCAAAAACATAGGCTTCTTTCTCTACCTCACCACCATTTACCCATATAGAAAAAAAAGATAAAGTTTTTCTCTACCCATAGGGGACGGTTCATCACTATCTTAGGTTCACAAACCTTTCCTAGGGTTTTAGTATATTCTAAAATACCTTCTTGAATGAGATCTCATTCATCGTGGATGGAGGAAAACTCAATCCATAAAAAAACCTATTTCTTTTAACTTCCAGTTTATTATATGTTCAAATCCGTTATAATTTACTTAGTACATGAATAATGTGTCATTGTAGTGAAAGAAAGTACATGGATAATAGACCATTGTAGTGGAAGAAAGTACATGGGGTGTTTGTCTTGTAGCATGCCCTTATCTCTAAGATCACAAGATAAATTTGAGCTATCAATTCTTATGTTTTTTATAGGGATGCCTTGTGTTTATGACGCATTAATGAATAGTCGTTTTTCTATCCCAAAAAAAAAAAAATCCATAATTGTTTTTAATCTGAATCATTTGTTCCCACTCACAATTGGGAAAGTGCATGGTAATGCTTGGAGTTTTGGTATACATGCATGGACATACACTAGAAGTATGCCAATTTAAAAGGGGGTATTTGATTAAATTAGGCTCTAAAATTTGACAATCTAAACCATGTTCTCTCTATCCAACCGGGAAAATGGATATATTGTGAGGAAAATGACATGGCGAGGTTATCGCCATGTATCCTCCACCTCATCCCTCTTTGGGGGGAAAAGAGAGAGATGAAAATGTATGTAAGAGTCGTCACTTAGAGGAGGCTCTAAAACCCAATATTGTAATGTAATGACTCACATGAAACACCCTTCTTGGGACAAATGGTTCGTTAGTCTAGGTACAGGTCAAGTTATAGTCCGAAGAAAGTATTAAGCACCTCAATCCGCCCAGCCTTTCCGGTCTTCCTATTACTTGATAGGTTAGAGTTACATGTTTTTGGGTTAGAATGTAAAATACAACAATAATGAAAATAAGGGGGTAAAATACAAAAGAAAGTGAAAAGACGTATCTAGGGGTTTGGCTACAAAACAAAGGTTAGTATACAAGACAGTAAAATAAAGCCTATACTATATGAGACATACCGGTACTGACGATGGTAAAAATGGAACTAAACATGGAGAAACATGAAACATACAAGATGGAATGAAAGATGGCAAAAGCACTAAGGACACTTAGGCCTAAATCGTTAAATATGATGACAACAACACAAAAACAAAACCAAAAGATATATGGAGAATGCTAGGCACATGGAAGCATGCAAATTCATGACATGAGTGAATGTAAGGGGAGTCTTAAACTACAGGAGATGAGGATCATCGATTGATGCATACATACAAAAGAGATATGAAAATAAAAGAAGAGAAGATGAGAGAGTGATCACCGTCTAAGGAGATGAGATCACACTCCTATAGGAGATGCAAAATAACAAAAAGCGATAAGAACCGAAATAAACGGAACACAACGAACTTACCTAGTTGGAGATAGATTGAAAACCAGAGATGTGAAGATTTTCCTTTGGTGACTTGGGGGTTTGTACGTGAAACAAGTATTGCAGTTTATGGTGGTTTCTTTTATCTTCTTGTAAACGACACTTCGTTATTAGGCACCGAAATCACCAAGTAGATGACTCTAAGCTGTGATCTTGAAGTCTCCAAGTGTGAATATTCAAGAAGCTATGGGGGAAATATGTTAAGGCCAAGTGATGGACCAAAAGCTATTGAAAGGGGTGATCAATTGAGGTGTAGAGGACTAAGCATGGGCTAAGGATCCAATGAAAACTGAGTAGGGACCCTCCTCAACACGAGAAAGGTTGTATTTATAGATGTAAAGGGGTATGTGCACTCTCAAATTCGTGTTGGGGCCTTGGGTTTGATCTGGATCGTCTGTAAAGCTTTTCTTTACATCGAAAGTGGGTGATTGGTCCAGGTAATGGCCAATGGGGTGTGGGCATGTGGTTTATTGCTAAAAGGAAGGTTTCTTGGGGCCTACGGAAGCCAAAATATGCATCCAAGTTGCTAAAATTGGGCTTGGTAGCGAATAGAATTGAAATCGAAGTCTAAGTCAACACCGAAGTCTAGGTCGACTTTCCAAGGGATCTTGGAGCTCCAGTTTTGGACTCCGGCAAAAGAGATTGATGATCAATAAATGGATTCAGACGGTGCACACTAACGCTGCATCTACAGATACATCAACTCTACACCTTGGAGGGTGCTCATCACCGTCATGGAAAACCTTTAGGGAAAAAGACAAAATGAGGTGTCTACAGTCTATACATATCATGTGCCTTCAATTTATTTTTTGACTTCTTTTCTTGATTCTTATTTCTTTCTTTTCAATGCTTGCCAAACACACACAACCTAAATGATTTATTGTTCTCATGCTACTAGTTAGCTATAGTGTGTGTGTGTGTGTTTTTCTTGCTAAGCAAACACAACTAAATGATCTATCGATCTCATGATGATGCTAATTTTCTTTTAACAGAAAAAAATGCATTAAATAGATAAAATATCCGATACATAGATGTTCGTCCAAGTTCCTTTTCATGCTGCTACTAATTAGCTAGTGCTATACTATCATCAATTATTTGCCAATAGGGATCCACCACAAGGTGTTAGCACCATGGTTCTAAAACTCGGGTTTCGACTAGGTTTCAACCAATCAGAAATCGAGTTCATCTCGATTTCAACCATATGTCGGTCGAAACCTGGGACTCTTTTTAGGCTAACTCGAACCTTGGTTTCGAGGCTCATAAGTTGTTTTTTTGCCCTGATTCTTGTTGTGCTACCTATTTTTGACATTTTAAACTCAATCCATGTATTAGTTTCACATAGAGAACACTAAAAATAATACTTTTGGTTTTTATCCAAGTTTGATACTGTATATTGTTCTTGGACATGGTATCGAATAAGGTTTGACCGGAATATAACTCCTTCAATATAAATTAGATTTAAGCAATGTTGGATTTGTTTGAAAGCTTTCCAAGCTTTAAATTAGATTTAAGCAATGTTGGATTTGTTTGAAAGCTTTCCAACAAAGCTTGGAAAGCTTTCAAACAAATCCAACATTGCTTAAATCTGATTTATAATGAAGGTGTTATGTTTTGGTCAAACTTAATTCGGTGTGCAAGAATGCTATTTAAAATCGCTGTGAATGAAAATATTTTTTTAAACATCAAAGCAAATGAATATTTTACCACGCTTTTGATTTTTAACAATGTTTTATCATATTAAAATGGGTTTTTTACAATTACCACCCCAAAATCTTTCATATTTACTATTATCCCCCCCCCCCCCCCCCCCCCAAAACAAAAAAACTTTGAAACAACTGTTACTCTCCCCTGTTGCATACTAATAACTAACTGGCCCCCACCATTATAGACCCGTAACGGAGGGGGTTAATTGTGAGAGTGTGTTGTTGTCATGGATATTTTAGGATCAAAATACCCTTTTTGGGGTGGTAATTGTAAAAAATTCCCACCCCGTCACCATCCCGTCTCCTCCTCCTCCTTCTTCTCCTTCTTCTTCTTCTTCTCCTTCTGGTGTTATATGGGCCCGGGTGTTCAGGGCAGAGGTATGTGCTTTCCGGAGGTGGGCGAAGCACAAGGGTAGGGATTGGCCCTTGTGGCCTAGGTTGCAGGCAGCCTACGCCTGGGCTGCAAGCTTTTAACGGAAAAAAAAAAAGGGTTCAAAGAAGAAGTAAGCATCACCACTCCATACATCATCCGGAAGCTTCGACTTATTAGTCAAACAGGAAGCACCTCTACACCCCATGACCCCCCACCTGCATCATCAATGATTTGCGGAGTGCCACTAGTCTGAGGCGGAGGAGGGCCATCCGCATGGAGAAACCAGAAAGAAGCTGCCGCCATCCACAGGGGTGGGGATCACAATAAACACCTTAAATCTGAAACTAATAGCATCTTAACACCCAACCCTCGAATCAAAACCCTATCAATTCAATCAGGTACAAAGGAATTGGATTTTATAAAACCATGAAGAAGAAAAAGCTCTGCAAATCTAAACTACTCTCTCTCTCTCTCTGCTTCTATCAGTTATTGTTGGTTATAATAAAACTCACTAACAAAGAACTGTATCTCCAAAATCAAATATGACATAAATTCATAAATTCACAGAAACAAGGCTTCAAGAAACTAAAAACTGCCATGGATCATCTTCAATTGATCGTCTCTACTCTTATAAACAGGAGGGGAAGAAATCTGCCAGGTTGAGAACTTTTGAACACGATGCAATCGCCCTCTCTGCTAGGAAATGAAATCCGTCATGTTACCATGCTAAGTTGGCTTTCTGAAAATGATGCAATCGCCTCTCTGCAACCTCAGCCCCCGCAATCGCTGATCTCTGCAACCCCCGTGCCTGCAACTCATCTTCTCTGCTGCAACTGCACTCACTCTCATTCACTCTCCCTCCTCAGCCCTCACTTTCCCTCTCCCCGACCAACCTCCCCCTACAAGCGTGAACTCTCTCTCTCTCTCTAGAAAGCTCCCACCCCCTTCTCTCAGCAATCAAACACCAAAAGAAAATTCAGCCAAGCGAAGATTTCAAGTATTTCAAACCCTGAGTATCTGGAGCTTGGTGGAGAAGGCAATGGCAACCCAATCGGGTTGGGACGAAGACCACTGCAGCTGCTCGATCTCGGCTCCAGCAGTGTAAGCGAGGATGGGATCGAGGCCACCCTCGACGGGCTGGCCCATTGAGGAGAGATCCCAAATTAAGGCCTGGTAATCGTCGCCGGCAGTGCAGATGTGGTAAGAACTGTGCGGAGCCCAGGCGATGGCGTTGACGCTGGCTTGGTGCCTCTGCAACTCAAAGAAGAAGAGAAGGAGGAGGAGAAGGACGGTGATGGGGTGGGAGTTTTTTACAATTACCACCCCAAAAAGGGCATTTTGGTCCTAAAATATTTGTGACAACTGACAACAGCATACTCTCACGACTAACCCCTCCATTACGAGTCTGTAACGGTGGGGGCCAATTAGTTATTAGTATGCAACAGGGTAGGGTAACAGTTGTTTCAAAGTTTTGGGGGGAAAGGGTAATAGTAAATATGAAAGATTTTGGGATGATAATTATAAAAAACCCTATTAAGATTTATGAAGTTTTTAGATTTAAAAAAAACTCCAGCATTAGAAAATTGAAAATTTCACGTACCGTCGAAAATCTAATTTTTGTTCTTGAACTGAGAGGTTAACTTTTTATCCTTTTAGAATTTTATTTTTTAACTATTTGTATTAGATTCAAATAAGGGGTATTTGCTTATTTAAATGATATTAGGCATAAATAAAGGTCTTGGGCATAAATAAGTAGAGATGTAAACGGATCGAATTCGGTCAGATAGTAGCATTATTATATTCATATCCGATTATATTCGGACAGATTCGGATAATATCCTATCGATTTTCGAACGGATTCGGATAATTTCCGGATAGTGATTTTTTGAATACAAGTTCTCCTAAATGAATATGAATATGGATCAAATACGATTTTTTGACTATCCGTTGACATATTTACCGTTTTTATGATAAGGGTTAGGATTGAGACTTGAGAGTTCAGTAACTACCCTTTCTTATAAACTTCTTAGTCTTTTATTCTTTTACGTTTTTTACTTTTAATTTTTTAATAGATATGTAATTCCATGTATCACATTGCATAAAACAATATACATAAACCAATAGCAAATCTAGAAAAAGAATCACATTATCTTAACTTATAAATTTATAAAAATAAGATAATAAAATCCAATAAGGTACCTTAAAAGGATAGACAAACACAGAGTTATATTTCAGATATTTTATTACCGTCGGACTGCTAAACGAATCGAATAATAATCGGTCGGATAGGGGGATTATCATATTCGTATCCAATTAGTTTCGGACGGATTCGGATTCTCCTAAACGGATACGAATGCGGATCGAATATGGATTTACGAATATCCATTTACATCCCTATAAATAAGGGTCTGGCCTGATTTCTGGCATGTATAAGTGAGTGTCTGTCCTAGTTTCCAGTCAAGTTTCCTCAAGTTCCGATGGAGATAAGTGACACTTTTAGGTATTTAGACTGAAACTACCGAAAGATGGTCGAAACATGTCGAACCATTGAGTTTTAATCGAAACCCTGAATTTTTTTAAATCACCCTTTAACTCGTCTCAAAAACCTACAAAACCGAGTTAACTCGGTGGTTTCGATAGGTTTTGGTCGAGTTCTTCTTCCATGGTTAGCACACATAGCCCAATTGCCAAATTGAAGGCACATCACTTAAGTTATATTTATTATGCATTCAGGGAATAGATTTCGAGTCCAGAACACATTCTGAAGCAAAAAAACAGAGCCGAATTAGCTTCCAAAATGTGTTCAAGACCCAACATCTATGAGGCCATACTCAATCATTCGGATAATAGCAAAATAATATTTAGTTATTCACTGATGATCCTTCTGAATGGGTATGAGTAGAAGGCAGACTTGGGCTTGGAATAGGTATCTCTCGCTGCACCACACTCGTGCTGTAGTTCTCCCTTTCTCCCTCGAACTTGTTCACACGAATAACAACACATTCAGATACTTTTATGGCTTTGGTAAAAAGGTATGCTAGAGAAGAGCTGGCAATGTTTACGGCATTTCAATAATACATATTTTTTTATTTTGGGTAATTTGATTAAACAAAATATTGGGTGAATAACTTAGTAAACCAAAACCAATTTTAAGGTAAATTTGTAATGCCCCCCCCCCCCTCCTCCCAAAACAAAAAAGTTACAACACTACAACTTCTCAATTTGGCTTTTTTAGGATGCGTTTGGTATCATTCTTGAAATGTATTCTAGGTCAATTTCGCATTTTGAGATGATAAAATAATTTTAAAAATCAACTTAGAAAGCTAAAATGTGTAATCGACCTAAAATGCATTCTAAGAAGGGGCAATTACTATCACTCTCCTACACTTAGCCTATATTTACTAAAACTCTTCTACCTTAACTTTGTTTTTGATTCCCCCAATAAAGTGAACTTCTACCCTCTCTACTCCCTTGATGTTTTAAAATGCTCAAGTTACCCCTTTCTTCTTACTTGTTAACCAGTTACCTATATTTAAAACTATTAAAGAAAAGTAGGGAAGTTTTAGTAAATATAAGCTTAAGTGTAGGGGATTGATAGGGATTGCCCCTTCCAAGAATACACGCCAAATGCAGCATAAACGTGCTAGGAATTTTTATCGTCAACGATTCCCTGCCCGGTACGGTTCCTACAATCCTCTAACAAGCGGGGGGTGGACCCCATCTGGGCAGAGTGTTCGGTCAGGAGGTGGAATGGTCATTTTGCCCCCCTTATTAGAGAATTGTAGGAACTGTACTGAATAGGGAACCATAGGTGATAAAGGTCCGCAAGTAATGGCTGAAGAGACAATGAGGGACATGGCAATAATAATTGCGTCACTCTCAAGGAGGGGACCCCAAAATACCAAATAAGTTGCTTCTGGACTTTACTTGTTAGCATTTATCTACCCAGCCCATCCGTAGGTTAACTATCCCCGGCCCAGCTCTTTCGAGCTTAATTCAACCAGACTGGGCCCTTTTTTTTTGGGTGAAAACACATAATAGCACACAAAATTACCACCTTGCCCCCAGTGAGATCAAAGTCTCATCCATGTTGATGTCCTTTCACACATTCTCATTGGTCCCCACACTGGTGTAAGGGTATGTGATCAAGCAACAATATCTTACCTTATAAATATACTAGTATAGGGAAGTATTTCTTGTGGGGGAGCATGGTTCCTGTGAGCACATGAGAGCCAATGGGAGTGTGTGCGGAAGCATCAATAGGGGCATCATTTCGTATTTCATGGGGGGCAGGGCGATCATTTTACCCCCTCCTGTGTCTAGGCACAGGCACCATGCTCCCCCACATAAACCATTTTCCCTAAAAGTATACTTGCGTGTAAATCAGGTTGCTCCTTACCGGACCCAACCAAAGGCATGAACCAGTTTGAAATTCAATGGTCTACAATATGGAAATCCAACCCATTTCCAAAAAAAAAAATCTTGTGGGATCAGGTTTTTCCAAGCCTTAGTTGCACCTCTATAATATGGATTAAAATCCTTTGCAATTCTTTCATCTTGCAGTTCAGGCCTGAGAGTTCGACATGTGGAAGATGCTTCATCCAACGGTATAAGCTCGATTGACTCAATTTTTTTTTCTCAAACTCAATACCGTTGGATGTCGTATCTTCCACGTATCGAGCGCTCAAGCCGAACTGCAAGGCACTGTTGAGGATTTTTTCCCTATAGTATCTACTTAAAGTTCTTTGGGTCAGTGGCCCAAGACCTACTAGCCCAGGCCTACTGGTAATTATAATTATTTTGGCACTTTCGATACGGTTGTAGTTGGGTCCATCTGTGCCAGCCCCAGATATTTCTGTCACCGGGTAACCATGGGACTGGCCCGATAGTTGAATCCTTCTTGGTATCACCATGAAAGTCTGAGTTGTTGTCATTGGACACATGGTACAAATAAGACAAAAGACATTAATTGTATAAAAGTTTTTAATTAAATATGTAATATTATAATGAGATAGAGAGAGAGAGAGAGAGGTATACAGATCTTCTACGGTGCCCTGCCCTTAGCAGCCTATGCGGTCCAGATAGAGCGCTGCATGCAATGTCCGTCATACCTTTGCTTGGGTAAGGCGCTCGGACATTGCACACAGCACTCTGTCTGGACCACACAGGCCACTACGGGTAGGGTGCCATAGAGGATCCCGATCAAAGAGAGAGAGAATTATGGCGAAAAAATGCGCTATTTCAATACAAGGAGAAGATGGGAATTGACCATGTTTTTGGCTATGACAAACTCAAGACTTTACCTATATTAGAATACACATTCTAAAAGAAAATTCTTCGTTTTTTTTGGCAAAACGAAAGTTTATTGATATGAACGAGTTGTAGTCGAGGTGTCCAAGTTACAAAGGTCCAGGAGCCAGGGGAGAGGAAGGTGGCCAATCTGACTTACTCGACAAAGTCAAGGCCTTTTGGGGCCACAAAGTCCGCAACATGGTTGGACTCTCTAGAAATGTGAAAAAAAAGAACACTCCTCAAAACAAGAGGCTAAAAACTGAATGTCCTCAATAACAGACGCAACGGACGAAGGAGGGGATCTGGTAGCATTGTTGATGAAGGCTATAAGCTCAAGATTATCAGATTCCACTTGGAGCTTATCAAAGCATTCACCAACGCAATGGAGGAGACCTGCTCTGAGCCTATCAAATTCTTTAATGCCATGTCAAGAAATGAAGAAAAAAAGTTAGGTGTCCCCTATTAATAATTGGAGAACTTATATCAACATACCAAGAATGGTACCTCAAATCCAACTGCAATCTTGTATTTTTTTTTTGCTAAAGATCAGCAAAGTATGTATTATAATGAAATGAAATTAGGATACAGAATTACAGTCATAAGCTATTGCATAGTCTAGCTAGGGATTGCCCTACTCGTTCATACAAGTAAAACGCTTCTCAACTCACATCAAGACCTCTAACCAAGAGCATCCCGACGCCTAATTGAATCTGTAATGCGGGCGACCCATTGCTTCCTAGCCTATCACTCTAGCAATGATCTGGGGCGTACTGTTCCACCTTGTCATTGTTTTTGTTTTCGCCGCATGGGTTGCCAGTGCGTCTATAGCCGAGTTGCCTTCTCGATAGCAATGTGTGATCCGCCATTGAATTGTATCCAGGTAATCAATTAGTGACCACCACAGTTGTAGAAAACTCCAAGGCATCTTTCCAGCTAAGACTGAGCTAACTACTGCTGCGGAGTCCGACTCGATCCATACTTTCCCTATCTGTACCTCACGTGCTTCCTTGATACCTGCAAAGAATGCAGCCATTCCGCTTCATAATTTGTTCCTACCCCCTCATAGATGGCGAAGCATTTTACTGTGGTACCATGGTTGATTCCTGATTACCCCACCAGCGCCCGAATGCCCTGAGTTACCCCAATGATGACCCATCAATGATGATTTTCCACCATTCTGGTAGCGGCTTTCTCCATACTACTTCCTGTATTGGCTGTGTCGGGGGCACCTTGATGGTTAACTGGAACTGCTTAGCTAGACGACATCCAAACATTGACACTCGCGGGTGCAGGCTGTGAGACCAAACTGCCCAGGTCCCCTCAGGCGTGCTGGCCTTTACTCTGAGTGCATTCCACGCAGACTGTACCGAGAATACTCCTGAAGTGGTGTGTGACCACGCACAGCGGTCAGGTCTGAACTACAATCTTGTATTAATAATCACTAAAAAGTCAAATTGGTGAACGTGAATATTCATCCTCCAATTACTCTGAGTTGCTACGTTTTAGCTCTTTGCATGCATTGGACGGAGTTACAGAAGAAGGGTTTTGGTCTGTGTAACCACGGTTGGTTATACTAAGTCTGTAACTATATCGGAATTGCCTTCCTTCATAGAGTAGTCGGAAGTAGATACAAGTCAGAAATAAAACCAAGCGAGTAAACCAGAGTAGTAAAACTGAAAACTGCAATTTTTAAAGCTTCTTGGTTCCTTCTTAAGTTCACTTATATATGAATTAACTCATTGAGACAAAACAAAGCAAGTTAATGCATACCATAACATTCACTTTGTACAAGATCAAAGCAGCGAGAGAAGACCCACAGACATTCTCTTTGTAAAATTCAAAATACCCAGAGACCCTCCCCCCAAAAAAATAACAGCATAGTTGACTCCTTGGCCAGGAAGGCGATGTCCATTGTGTAGGACCTCTTGGCCCTTATCCACTCCTTGGCTATCTGATCTCTGTAATTCGGATACCTTGCATTTTCACACTTTAAAAAATAAGCTTTTTCATACCAGGAAAAAAAAAAGTTACATATTTCTTTATAGGAATTGTCATCTAATTATTATTTGGGAGAGATTTGGATATGCCGCCAGTTTTCGATACGTTAGCGGCCTAAGTACACCAATCCCAAGCTGGACTTATGAGGGCAAGATGGCCGGCTTTTTCTAAAAGGGGAGAGAGAATGACACAAGCTGGGCACCTTGGCAGCATGCCAAGCCTTTACTCTTATTCTTATTTTTCATAAAAGAAGAAGTGTCTCTGAGCAGTCGACGTGCTCAACGTCCCCTTACTTGACCATGTGTGATAGCAGTCTCAGGTGGCAGAGGTGAAAAGGAAAGAAAAAGAGAAAAG
Organism: Telopea speciosissima; assembly: GCF_018873765.1. Classification (NCBI taxonomy): domain Eukaryota; kingdom Viridiplantae; phylum Streptophyta; class Magnoliopsida; order Proteales; family Proteaceae; genus Telopea; species Telopea speciosissima. The sequence continues at coordinate 53,176,581 of NC_057922.1, forward strand.
GGGTTGGGGTGGACCTTGATTTTTTCATTCACTTTGGGGTTGGTTGTCCAATTCTTGTGCGCAAGCATCCTATTCAGTTAAGAGAATTTAAAGATTTCTATTAAGCATTATCTGACAATGCCCACTCATTCAGAGCTGCGCTCCATACAATAAAGGCTTACCAAAAGGGGTGGAGGGTGGAGGGTGGAGGGGGGAGAGCCATTAATAACTCTGGGTCTAAGATTAAGACAGATTGCTAGTGAATGAGGCTACATGAACAGGAGAAAGTGTTGGAATATGACTGTTTTGGTGAGCCACATTCTCCTATTCATGTAGCCTCATTCACTAGCAATCTGAGCAACATATACACCAGAAAGCCTCAAATGGGCTTCCCACATGGCCTTCATTAACTCACACCGTTATATATAAGAGTGATACTTAAGGAATTCAATAGGGTTGGTAGCAGCTGATATGGCTTGCTCCCGCAGTGGGGTTTAGTCCCACATCGGGTGGGTGGGGTGCGTGTTTGTGTTTATTTGCACTCTGCAGCTTGGAAGGTTGGTTAACACTTTTGAGCTGTCGTGTCAGTGTGCTTGACCAAAAAAAATAGGGTTGGTGTAGTGTAGCCATTTATGATTAATGGCTAAACAAACAAATAATCTGTAACTTCCAATGATTTCCAGCTGCATGGTTCGTCCTCAACCATAAATGGAAGATGAACAACAAACCAAATTATTGCAGCACCATTTGCATTGATACGCTTTCAATTCTATATATTCTTTCTTAGGACGACCACCAACTCACTCTGGGACTTGGCTCCTGTCCAGCACTCTGCCCGGGCTGCATGTGCAGCACCGGACAGAGGGAGGTGTGAAAAGACCGCCTCACCCCCTGCTCGGGCAAGTGCTGGACAGGATATTTTTGGGTACCCACATTTAAAAGTGAATTACTTGGTAAAGTAATTTATAAACAAATATCTTTTTAAAGGAATAACAAGTGACCCCAGTCAGGTGAACTTTGTAGGCATCACTGTGTAAACAGAAATCACCATATAATACCATGAAATCACAGAAAAAAAATATGAAATCTTAAAACTATGAAACAGTAAATCATTAAAATTATGAAACTGTATTGAAACCCTACTCTGAAAATGTGAAACCTTTACCTGAAATTGCAGAGAGGAGGAAGAATGAAGAAAAAATCTCCATTCATGATAGGGTATTGGGGAGGAAGAATAAAAGAGAGAGAATCACATTTTTGCTCCTAAACATAAAATTTCAACAAGTTGATATAAAGGTTTCCTAAAAAAAAAACAAGAATATATAAAGGGTAAAAATGTGCATAAACCCAACTGAGTTCAACATCCTTGGTGGCATTTATAAGGATCAGAATGCAGTCAGATGATCCTAACAAGCTACACGCCTACCCAAACTCTTGGCTGGGTTGGGGAACTACAAACTACTAGTTTAGCCTAGTTGGCTTACCTAGCGTCCAGAATAGAGCTTACTTGAACAACAGCTTCACTTTGCTAACTCACTGACCATGTCAAGCAACAACTACTGTTACTATCACTCTGTTAGCCTTCACTCCATTCTGCGTAAGGTCCAGATTGGTCAATCTCACACAATCCTCCGAAAACAAGGTGTTTTTGTTAGGTCAGCTAACTCATTCGAGCATCTGTATTGCATTTGCCAGAACCATGAATTAAGTGGAGTTAGAGTTGTATACATAAAAAATGCTACCATTGAAGGATAACCAGTTTATGTTGAATGAATAAATAAAGTTTAAATAACTAGTACATGTAATTAAGGTTACAATGACCCTTATAGATGTAGGGAGGAACATTTGTCCCCAAGATTCTCTGAGACCCAAAAAAAAAAAATCACTCTTTATATTGAATGGTTTCAGTATCAAAGGGTTAAACAACCCACCCCCCAACCCCAAAAAAAAAACACGATCCAAGATTTTCTTTGGGTAGAATGCCAATGGGAAAAACATCATCAAATTTCTATCACAGTAACTGTCGAACTTAATAACTTTAGGGACAGTATTAATCAAAAAATATTTACGGTTTGTTTCTTGCCACTGCAATGTTTTCTATATACAGCTGAAAACCTGTAAGTATGACATGTTTACCGTAGATCAATAACATCAAACTTCAAACTGAGGTTCATGTTGCGGCAGGAAATTGTCAGACTGTTCTTCTGAGAATGATCTGCACAGAAGAACAAGCGACAGGGGAGAGCCAGGTTCGACCGCAGGGGGGGGGGGGCTCTCCAATGCCTAAGTTAGATTCCTTCGCAGCAGACAAGTTCCTTGAAAATAGAATGAATCGGCCCCCTTACCTTGGGTGTACCTGGCTGTTTCTAGCTGAGGAGCTGAGTGGGAGGTGGTTGTGGAGAGTCCCGATTTGGTAAGTATTCTAGTCATGGTAGGAGATCCCATGTGGATTCCTTTTGGGAAAAGGCTTCCTCTTTGGGAAGAGTCCTTCCTTCATTAAAACACGGCATTGGCCGCTGCCTTGTCAGGCAAGTGATCAGGCTTGCTGAGTTGGCATTCCGGATATCTCGGCGTGAAATCAGGCAGCAGTTGGATCGGTTACCAGGTCGGCCTGGTTAGTTCCGTAGCCGACCGGGTCGGTTAAGCATAGGGAGGGCAACCTTTAGGCCACTTATGGTGGATCGTAGTTGGTCTAGTGGCCAATCTGTAAGGTCGAGTCAGGCTTCATAATGTCCATGTCAAACTTGAGCTGTTTGGGCTTTCTATGGTCATACGTCGAGCATCCGAGCTGACCTTCAGGGTCAGCTCTTCTTTGGTGATCTTGGTGACCATGTTGATGACCGCGCCTTCCTGGTTTGGGCTCGTATTGCCGCATGACAATCTTTACATCCCTGGGTGAGTACGACAAATGAGCTTATCTTGTCAGATAACTTCAATACAGGTCGACACTGATGCAGAGCTGAAGCACTACATCTGCAAGAAGAAGAAGAATAGGAAGTTCCTATCCAAGTTGTAGTGTTAGTATTGTTAGTGGTGGATCCATAGTTTTTTTTAAGTGTTTTTTTGTTTTTAAATTAAATCGGCCCAACCTAGTTGAACTAGTGGTTCAATTTACGTGACTTGAGTCACCTTTTATTTATTATGTAATTTTTTCTTTTATTTGGGTCCACACCATACTCCCACGAATTAGAAAGGAGTGTGGGTTTAGTTAAGTCGGCTAGGGGTTCTGTTCAAAACTAGAATTCCAGAATTGAGAATAGCTTGAATGATCTGATCGATTACCCCAGCCCTTTATTTATAATAAAATCTAGTTACATAAGAGATACAAATCCCCCCAATCCTATTCCTACTAGGAATTCCCACTAGAACTAGGAATCCCCAATAGGAATCGTATAAGGGGGAAAAAACAGAAATAAAAACACAAAATAGAATGCCAAAAAAGTCCAGAATACCGGTTACATTATTCAACACTCCCCCTCAAGTTGGAGCAAAGATGTCGATCATGCCCAACTTGACTAGATTAGGATGCAACAACTTTCCAGGCAGTCCCTTGGTGAAGACATCAGCAAGTTGATCCGAAGAAGTCACAAAAGGAATACAAATCTGCCCACCTTCTAATTTCTCCTTGATAAAATGCCTATCCACCTCAACATGCTTGGTACGATCATGCTGTACCGGGTTGTGCGCTATACTGATTGCAGCCTTGTTATCACAGTACAACATCATAGGAAGGCGAATAGGAATACCCAGATCTTGTAGCAGTCCTTTAAGCCAAAGTAACTCACAAATTCCCTGTGCCATAGTTCGAAATTCAGCTTCGGCACTAGAACGAGCAACTACATTTTGTTTCTTGCTACGCCAGGTGACAAGATTTCCACCTACAAAGGAACAATATCTAGAAATAGACTTCCGATCTGCAGAACCAGCCCAATCAGCATCGGTGTATCCTTCTATCCGTAGGTGACCATGTGAAGATAAAAGAATGCCTTTTCCAGGAGCCGACTTCAAATAGCGTAGAATACGAAGAACAACCTCCATATGAGAAGTGTAGGGATCATGCATAAATTGACTCACAACACTCACAGCAACAGCAATGTCTGGACGAGTGTGTGAAAGGTAAATCAACTTCCCTACAAGTCTTTGGTACCGGCCTTTATCAACAGGCTCACCATCATTTTCCTTTAGCCGAACAGCAGGATCCATAGGAGTATCCGTAGGGTGGCAGCCAAGCAAACCTGTTTCGGCCAACAAGTCTAGGACATACTTTCTTTGGGAGAGAAATATGCCTTTTGAAGATCTGGCCACTTCAATCCCAAGAAAGTATCGTAATTTACCTAGATCTTTAATCTCAAATTCCTGGCCAAGGAAGGTCTTCAACTGTCTGATCTCATCACTATCATTGCCAGTAACCACTATATCATCAACGTAGACTATAAGAACAGTGAGTTTTTCATCAACCCTCTTGATAAAGAGTGTGTGATCAGCATTACTCTGCTTATCGCCCACAGAAATCATGGCCTTGTGGAATCGACCAAACCAAGGCCGGGGTGACTGTTTCAACCCATACAATGCACGCTTCAGCCTACACACTTTTCCTTTATTTCTGTCACAAGAAAACCCTGGTGGAATGTCCATGTATACCTCCTCTTCCAGTGCCCCATTTAGGAAGGCATTTTTAACATCTAGTTGTTGTAAATCCCAACCAAGGTTGACTGCACATGACAACAATACCCGAACTGTATTCAGCTTTGCAATAGGTGCAAAGGTCTCCTGGTAGTCAATGCCGTATGTCTGAGTAAAACCCTTGGCCACGAGTCGTGCCTTGTATCTATCCACGGTGTCATCCACCTTCTGTTTCACCACAAACACCCATTTACATCCAACGGTTTTCTTCCCAGATGGAAGAACCACAAGCTCCCATGTGTTATTTTTCTTCAAAGCCTCCATTTCTTCCATCATGGCTGCCTTCCACTTTCCATCTGATAGAGCTTCCTGCCAAGTATTAGGAACACGAACAGAAGAAAGGGAAGAAATAAAAGCACGAAATGATGGGGAAAGGGAGTCATAAGAAACAACATGAGATATAGGATGCTGAGTGCAAGTCCTGATACCTTTGCGAAGGGCAATAGGTAACTCAAGAGAAGAAATATTACCGGGTGGAGAGGCAGGTCCTGGATCCAGGTTTGGCAATTGGATGGGTACTGGAGCAACGGTTGATTGAACCTGCTTATGTTTCCTTCCATAGGTCTTCATATTGCTAGCATCAATCCTCTTCTGAAATTCAACAATAGTCCTCTGGACAGGAGTTTGGGCTGGAGTGGGCTGCTCCCCCTGTACAAGAACCTCTCCCCCTGACTCGGGGGGAGGACTAGAAGTAGGCTGAACAATCTCTCCCCCTGATTCAAGGGGAGGACTAGAAGTGGGTTGAACAGACTTAAGATAAATAGGCTAGAGTGGAGGTGGAGAGTCTACAGTCAACACATCTTCACTTACACTCTCCCCCTAAAGATGTGGGGACACATAGTAGGAGACACTCTCATGAAACACGACATCCATGCTGACAAAAGTCCGGCGGGATGGGGGATGATAGCACTTATACCCCTTCTGTGTAGCTGAGTATCCCAAGAAAATGCACCTAAGACTCCGTGGATCAAGTTTGCCCGGGGACCTGGTATCCCTGGCATAGCAGACGCAGCCAAACACTTTGGGTGGAACAACAAATGAGGAAGAGCCAAGTAATAGCTCAACAGGGGGTCTAGAGTTAAGGACCCTACTGGGCAGCCTATTAGGGCAGCCTATTAATCAAATAGGCTGCAGTGAGGACAGCATCCCCCCAATAAACGGAAGGGACGTTCCGGGCAAACAAGAGTGCACGAGCGACCTCCAAGAGGTGGCTGTTCTTCCTCTCAGCCACAGCATTTTGGGCTGGAGTATCAACACAGCTGGTTTGATGGAGGATCCCATGGGCAGTCAGGTATTTTTGGAACTGACCTTCCATATACTCGCGTCCATTATCACTCCGTAAAATTTGAATAGTGGTATGAAATTGAGTTTTAACCATCTGGTGAAAGTGTTGAAAACATGAGGAAACCTCACTCTTATTATGCATAAGATAGACCCAAGTAAACCTAGAATAGCAGTCAATAAAAGTAACATACCACCGATGCCCCGAAAGTGAAATTTTCCTACTAGGACCCCACACATCAGAATGAATAATATGAAATAAAGAAGCTGATCTTTTATTGGAAATGGGATAAGTTGAACGTGTCTGTTTGGCCAAGACACAAGGCTCACAAAAGAAGTCTTCTTTATGACAAGAATTACCTAATGCTGGAAATAAAGTAGATAAAGTACCTAAAGGTGGATGTCCTAGTCTAGAGTGCCATATGTGTAATTCAGAAGAGAAAGATGTTGGGGAACAAAGCCGAGAAGGTAAAGCCTGTGTTGATGCAAGGTCTCCATCAAGCAGGTACAATCCGCCATGCACTTTACCCGATCCAATCGTCTTCCCCGAGTCCAGTTCCTGAAAAACACAATGAGTAGGAAAGAAAGTCACTTTACAGTTTAAGGATTTGGTGATACTGCTAATGGAGAGAAGATTAGTGGTGAACTTGGGTATATGTAACACCGAAGATAAAGTCAGAGAAGGGGAACAGCCAATGGATCCTTTCCTTGATATGGAGGAGAGGGACCCATCAGCAATTTTCACTTTGTCCTTACCAGAAGCAGGAAAATATGTGTTAAAAAGGCTGGAGGAACCTGTCATGTGATCAGTAGCTCCAGAATCTATAATCCAAGGAGTGGAAACTACTGATGCACAATGACCACCAAAGGAAATACCTGTACAGGCAAAGCAGGAACCTGAATTGGCAGCAGATGTAGTGGGGGCAACAGATGTGTTCAACAGACGGCAGAGAGCATGAAGTTCGTCCTGGGAGAAACCGATGTCAATAGTGGGAGCTGAAGTTACACTTTCAGTGTGATTGGCCTTGTTTTTAGATTTAGCACGACCACGTTTGCTCTCAAAATCAGCAGGCTTCCATGAAGTTTCCAACACTAAGCCTTAGTGTGAAATGGTTTGTGACAATGATCACACTTCACAGGCTCTTTAGTAGTAGCAGTAGCAACAACATTATCAACAGAAGTGTCAGTAGTAGTCTGTAAAGCTGATCTGGCGACCTTAGGAGTAATCATCATAGCAACCCTCCTTGTCTCTTCACTGTGTATATATGAAAAGGTTTCCTCCAAAGTGGGAAAAGGAACTCGACCAAGAACCTATACCCGAATAGGGTCATAATCATTATTAAGTCCAGCAAGAAAATCATATACCCGAAACTGATCCACAAAGGTATGGTAGGCAATAATATCTGCAGCAGTGGTAGGCTGGAATCGAGCATAGTGATCCAATTGTTGCCATAGGCACTTGAGGGTAGCATAGTACTTAGTGACTGTCATCTCCTTCTGAGTAGTGTTTTGAAGAGTCTTCCTGATCTCATAAACCTGAGCAGCATTCCCTGAACGACCATAAGTACCCTTGACAGCAGTCCATATCTGAGTGGCAGTGTCAAGGAGAAGGTACTGACTAGAGAGGTCAGTGGTCATGGAATTCAGAACAAAAGACATCACCATTGCATCATTGGTAGCCCATTTAGTGCGGGCAGCCCCTTCTTCAATGGGTTGCTTGGTGGTACCAGTAAGGTTGCCAGTGAGTCCCCTGCCAGCAACAGTCAGGGATAATGATCTGGCCCAAATCAGATAATTGGTACCATCAAGTTTGATGGCAGCAGCATAGGGCAGGAAATCATTCCTGGTCTGATCTCCTCCAGAAGCAGCCGAGGTAACCTCTGAGTCACCCATAAGATATAAGGCAGCAATGCAGATTGCAAAAAAAACTGATTTTCCAAAAAACTGCAGAAATCGATCTTGAATTGGGCAGAATTCTGATCTTCAAAAAACAGCAGTACTTTGGTGTTGAAACAGTGTCGATTGCAGTAATTGAATCAGGGAATAATCCCTCAAAAAAACTTCCCAAACAGCAGCCTATAATAGCCAAATCAATAAGGTGTCAGAGTTTTGAAAAACCCTGACAGTTGAGATCGATAAGAGAGGAAGTAGGCTGCAGCTTTGAGGTCTTCAACCAAATTGAATGCAGATATGATAGTTGTTGTCGATAGGCCTGTAATGATGCTCCAACAAAAAAACAATCGATCTCCCACTGTTATGAGATCAATTTCCACAAGAGTTGAAGCAGTCCCAAATCGCAGAGATGAACAATGGCAGCAGCTATCGATCTGATTTAGGGTTTTAAATTGAGGTAGGATAGAGGGCAGCACTCGAACCATTCTTGGATCACCTCATAGGTGCTGCCCTAGAAGGGTTTAGGGGACCAAAGAAAGAGAAAGAAGAGAGAGAGAAAAGATCGAAGAAGGGAGAAGAAGAGGGAATCGATGGAAGGGGGGAAGGGGATTTTTTTTTTTTTTTTTGAAAATCGAGAAAGGCTCAAAACCCTAGCTCTGATGCCATGTTCAAAACTAGAATTCTAGAATTGAGAATAGCTTGAATGATCTGATCGATCACCCCAGCCCTTTATTTATAATAAAATGTAGTTACATAAGAGATACAAATCCCCCCAATCCTATTCCTACTAGGAATTCCCACTAGAAATAGGAATCCCCAATAGGAATCGTATAAGGGGGAAAAAACAGAAATAAAAACACAAAATAGAATGCCCAAAAAGTTCAGAATACCCCCAGGGTATTCTGGTTACATTATTCAACAGGTTCTTTAGACTCCTAAGTTGAGTAGGAGTACGACTATTAAGCCTATTTAAGTTAATGAAATTCGTGGGGCTCATTCATTCTCCACTTTTTGAAAATTAAAACTTCTGTTTGCAAGTTGTTGCTACTCTTCTCTTATGAAGACTGCTTTGTGTGTGAGCGAAGCAAGGTGGGATAGGTATGTGATCCAATCGACACCTTGCGGTGTGAAGCCCGGGTGGTTCGAACAACCAAATTCATTCACAGACTTAATCCTCCATTGTTCACTGCATCTACAAATTTACTTAGGCATTGGAGAGTCCCCCCCCCCCCCCCGGTCGAACCTGGCTCTCCCTAATTCATTCATAGACCTAATCCTCCATCAGAATCCATTCAAATTTAAACTACAACACCCTTAAGACACCCCCTCCACTTGATCCTGACCATTCCCCCTTTCCATCATCAAAACCCTAACTTCCAGCAATTCCCATTAAAACCCAAAACCCTAATTTTCATTCCAGCAACATCCAGCCATCACCTACCCCTCAAACCTTGGCCGAGTGTCACTCTCTACCCCTAGAGAACTCGACTTGAACCCCCTGCCCTAATTCCATCTCTAAACCCTAGATTTCATCACTTCCATCTTTTCAAAAACCTAAAACGCTAACTAGCTGTCAATTAAATTCTTACACTTCCACTCATCAAACCATCACTGGACCAATACTGATAGACTCCCTTACACCTGCCTAGCATAACCATACGCTCAAACCCTAACCCTTAATTTTGACCTAAAACCTATTTCTACCCTACTCAGACTACCCTGTTCATAGCAGATCCTGAAGCCTTGGCTCCTAGCTGGTCTCCTTGCAACCTAGGACTACATTAGGCATGCTACTTGATCGGTTTGTGGAGCGATCGTCCACATTTAATGCCTCCAATTGTTCGATCCTCGGGAAGGAGCATGACACTTCAAATTCTGGTGGGACTATGTTCGGCTGTGCCATGTGGTAGGGTGATCATTATTGCGCTTCAGGCTTTGTGCGCTTGTCAAGGTTCTTGGGCTTCTCATCAAGCTCTCTTAGTTGTCGATCCATCTCTCTCATCGGGTTGGCCATATTGTTCACTCCGAAAACCAGAACAATGATTGTGCTCGTCCCTCGCTCGACTTGGCTCACCGATCCTGGACGAACTGTGTTGGGGCGGTCTGCCGTTGTTTCTAGGCCGAAGTCCTCGGCTTGCCTCTGCGGGTGGGCTATGATCACGCCAATCCTATACGGCTTACCTCTGCAAGCGGACTGTAATCTCACCGATCTCGCCTTCGGCTCAACACTGCAGGCAAGCTATGATCGCGCTGATCCTGTACTCCATCAGATCTTCTCGCGTCATATCTTCCTCAATCGGGACTTCATTCCGCGAACCTGCGAGTTTAGAATCCGGGACCGGTGGGGGAACGATCTATTGTGGCTGGGTGAAGCCAGCATGGCTTTCTGTTCTCCGTACTGAATGCTTGACACCCACCGATAGACTTGGTGGTGGAGCTGGCGTCAGGTGATGCGCCGCACCAGCCCGCCTCTGGAAGTCTCTGAATAATGCGTTGGTCTGGAGTACCTGAAGCTGCAAATCGTGAATCTAGGCATTGATAGCCAGAGTGTTCAGATCGATGACTGGAGGAAGAGTCGTTGGGATGGGAGGCGGCGGTGGGAGCTGCTCGTCATTTTGGTGAATCAGTCCGGTCTTCTCGCCGGCATCTTGTACCTCCGTGTCGGCCTGATGCTTCGGCAACAGTTCTAATTGGTGAGGACGACCCCGAGTCGGTCGTCCACCACGACGAGGAGGGCGACCAGTCTCACGGTGGGAGGTCTTTGGTGATGGTAAACCGGATCGACTTCCAAACATCATCAGAATTCTTATAAGTTTACTGATGTCGTTCCCACAGACAATACCAATCTGTTGCGGCAGGAAATTGTTAGACCGTTCTTCCGAGAATGACTTGCGTAGAAGAACAAGCGACAAGGGAGAGCCAGGTTTGACCGGGGGGGATTCTCCGATGCCTAAGTCAGATTCCTTCGCAGCAGACAAGTTGCTTGAGAATAGAATGAATCGGCCCCCTTACCTTGGGTGTACCTGGGTATTTATAGCTGAGGAGCTGAGTGAGAAGCGGTTGTGGAGAGTCCCGATTTAGTAAGTATTCTAGTCATGGTAGGAGATCCCATGCGGATTCCTGTTGGGAGAAGGCTTCCCCTTTGGGAAGAGCCCTTCCTTCATTAAAACACGACATTGACCACTGACTTGTCGGGCAAGTAATCAGGCTTGTTGAGTTGGAGTTCCGGATATCTCGGCGTGAGATCAGACATCAGTTGGATCGGTTACCAGGTCGGCCTGGTTAGTTCCATAGCCGACCTACAAGGGTCGGTTAAGCATTAGGGAGGGCAACCTTTAGGCGACCCAACGTCTTCATCCTAGTGCCTTGTGCGATCTTGGGAATTGATCCTTGTCGCCTATGGTGGATCGTAGTTGGGCTCGTGGCCAACCTGTAAGGTCGGGTTAGGCTCCATAATGTCCATGTCAAACTTGAGCTGTTTGGGCTTTCTCTGGTCATACGTCGAGCATCTGAGCCGACCTTCGGGATCAGCTCTTCTTTGGTGATCTTGGTAACCATGTTGATGACCACGCCCTTCCTGGTTTGGGCTCATATTGCCACATGACAATCTTTACATACACGCGCCCTAACCCGACCCGAGAGGTCCAATCGGTTGTGCCATCGGCTTATTTGGTACGGTTACCCCACATTCTCAAATTACTCGTGTCGGGCTTGGTTCTAGCTGCTATGTGTCCTTTCTTGATTGATGAGAAATATTTTGGTTCATCAGTTCATATAAACATGTGAACAATGCTCATAGATTGGGCTTCCATCCTCGGGCTCTTCATGAGGATGAAACCCACATTGTTGATGATTATGAATTTCAAATATATCTCCTGGATCTGAAAGATGAAAGATGCCATGCTGCCTGCTGCAGTGTAGTACATAAATATTCATAATAAGAATAAGATGCTGTGAAAATACAATGCAATTTTATAATATATTTTAGATATTTAAATTTACCTGGATGTATCTGTGGGAGCCATAGTTATCAAGGCGTGGCCATGGCGTCCATGCTCCTTGGTCGCCTTGGACGCCTTGGGCGCCATGGCGGGCGCCTTGCCGCCATGGCGGTGTCGCATTGAATTTTGCCCCTCTAAAACGCCATGGTCGCTTTCCCGCCTTGATAACTATGGTGGGAGCCATAACAGTTGCAATTGCTTCTGGTAACATGAGAACGCAAACTTTGCAACAAAATATACACCATGCTTAAAGGAACAATTAACATGGATCACAGGAAAAGAAATTAAAAAAAAAATGTACTGCTTATGATGAAATCAGCTTCAAACATTGATAAACTAATAGTTATGACCACTTGAGCAAGTCCCACTGTTATTAGGGAGAAACAATATTTATCACATGAAACACAATTTCCTCTTCTATTTATTTGTTCGCTTCAAATTTTCAGGAAAGGCAGTACTTTAACTCCCCTCCTTTTTATACTGTCACATGCTTAACACTCTGACCCGCAATCTCATGGCATCAAAGATAACAGGGGCAGAATCTTTCCTTTATCTATTTATGATTCTATGGAAGTTGAGTTTCATACTTTCTGGTTTGACCTTCAGTTTATTCGAAGATGGTCAGAATGGTGAGCCTTTCCTACATGGTATAATCATTTTATTCTATTGGAGAAGAAAGGGTTTCAAGGGAGATGGTTCCGGTAATTGTTTGACAATTGACACTAATCTATAGTTGACATTTAGCAAGGAAAATGCTTGAAGATGGATCTTTTCACTTGGTTATGTTGCTCCAAAATTGGATGAAGGAACACTGCTTTTGCCCATGAATAAGCGCATGAACCAGAAGACCACTCAAGTAGGGAAGGTCTGCTAGTGAGACATTAAGCAAATGAGAATGTCAGCTAGTGAGACCGGTCGGCGGGTGAATGCCAGCTAGTGAAGGAACATATGAATGAATGCCTGAATAAATGCCCCTCCAGGTGGAAGATTAAGAACTCTTTTAACCTGAAGCATTAGGTAACACTCATGACCCCAGTGTTTATCCAAACCTATTGACTTGGTCCATGGACCATGACACTGTTAGAGTTCATGTAATAAGGGTACTTCGGGTACTGGTATAATATGTTGTATTGTGTTTTTGCTTTTTTACCTTTTTACCTACCTTAGCTACCTTATGTTAGCATGGGGAGTAGGTATTGAATTTCTCTTGTATTTGGCTAAGTGAATCAATGTAGGGGAGAGAAGTCTATTCTCTCCCACAACACATTACCGCCAACCTCTCTCTTTCTTCTTCTTCTTCTCCTACTTCTCACTCTCATCTTCTCTCCTCTTCTCTTATTCTCTTTCATTATTCTGAACTTCAACTTGGTATCAGAGCCCTCCAGTTCTCGTTTGAGAGTAGGGCTACAAGCTCTCTGCCTCCTTTTCCTCTCTTTGGAACCTTAGTTTACAAAAGGGGCTCCAAGGAAGGGGCTGCTATGTGAAAACTTTGAAGAGATCATGATATAAATATAAGTTTTGATGAAGAATATAGAAGCACCAAGATAGGTCCTCAAGTGAAGATTTGTCTGTATGAAGCTCGAATCAACAAGGGAATTTTTCTAGGTTACTGCTAGCTTTGGAGTTCAACTCTTCTCTCTCCCTCATCCGACATTTATTGGAGTTGGGGCTAGGCTTGGTAGAATCGCCCAAGGGTCCCCTTTCAACCCCCCCCCCCCCCCAATGGTCTCGATTGCTGAAGGTGTGAGTTGTTGGAGCACAACTCTTTCTTCCATTAACTGACAGGTACTGCCAGCTTTGGTTTTTTGCTCTTTCTTTGATCTGAAATGCTATGTGTGCTGCTTTTGGTTGAATTGTGTTGGTGAGTGGCCTTATTTGGGTCTTGTGAATTGGCACAGAATGAAGCTACATCTTGAATGTTAAAGGTCAGTGGACTTATAGAAGCTTCGGTTGGTGGTTTGAGTGGTACCAATCCCAGTCCAGTTGCATTTTAAAATCCCCAACACTCAAATATCCATTGGGAAGTTGGATAGCATAAACTACTTGGATTAGTCATGTTAAAGACTACTCACAATAGGGGTAGTGTCCCAATCATGGTGTAGTTGTGAGTCTTAGTTTAGTTTCTATTTCAGTCTTAGCGTTGTATTTAGACATCATCTCATATTCCTATTACAAATAGGAGTCTAGAGTTATGTAATCTGATGAGTATAAATAAAGACATTGAGGGGGACTGCTAGTATCGACTGTTGTTCTCTAGTCAATCCCCTTTCCATTCTCTCCCTCAGCTCTCTTCTTCATCTCTCTAATACCATGTAGCAATTTAAGAACTTGAGAACCAGAACCAGTGAAGAAGAAGAGAGCTAAGGGAGAGAATGGAAAGGGGGACTGACTAGAGAACAATAGTCGATACTAGTAGTCCCCCTCAATGTCTTTATTTATACTCATCAGATTACATAACTCTAGACTCCTATTTGTAATAGGAATTTGAGATGAAGTCTAGATACAACTCTAAGACTAAAATAGAAACTAAATTAAAGACTCACAACTACAGCATGATAGGGATACTCCCCCTATCGTGAGTAGTCTTTAACAGGCCACATTCAATGAAGTTATCTCCACGAAGTCGGAGGAAATTTGGGTACATTACTGGTACCATTAAGGCTCCTCTTTCAAATGATCCAACATACCAGAAATGGGAGAACGAGAACTCAACTGTTATGACTAGGTTGATTTTTTTTTACGAAACCTGAGATTGGTAGGAGGTTTATGAAAAAGAAGACTGCCAAAAGATATTTGGGATAGTGTTTCTTAAGACTTTTGACCGAGTGGGTGACTCGACTAACCAACTCCTTTAAAATGTTATCACAATGAAGCAGGGAGACAGATCTATCATAAATTATGATAACACATTTATTGCTCTCTAAGAGGAGTATGATCATTATCAGAATCTCCAGCTGTCCAATCCTGAGGATGAAACAAAGATCTATAATGCACTTGAAAATGAGCGTATTTTGATTCCTACTTGGGGGGCTGAATGTTACGTATTATTTACTTATTAATTAATTACCTTTTATTTGTAATATGTTATATACATTACTATAGTTATTTAGGGAAGTTATGAAGTTGTACATGAGGAGTGGGAGATGTGAAAGAAGTTTTAGGAGTTTGTAACTACTTCTTTGGCTTTGCCTATTTAATAGGCTAATATGAAATGGAAGGCACAAGATTGAATCCCTAATTTATCTCTTAGAGATGAGGTAGGCTTCCTCACCCAAGCCAGACGCCCTTGCTTCGTTTGTAAAGCATATTCTCTCTCTTCCTCCTCTTTCTCTTCCTATTATTTCTCTATTTTATTTTATTTTTAGATTATCTTGCGTGTAACAAATGGCATCAGAGCTAGGCACGACAAAGAAAATCAACCGTCCCGGGTCTATATGGATATATCCTCCTCTGTTCAACGGCTTAAAACAAGAGTGGTGGTTGGAAGAGATTTGTTCGGAGATTAACCATCCCAGATCTATACGGGATTTTCGTCAGGTTCTTCAAGCATGGTTGGACCGACAAGTATGTGGGCGTAACATTGGCAATCGGCGAAAACAACTTGGAAATTACCGCAACAAGATTTGGGATCTGGGTGGAATTATTTTTATTTTTTATTTTTAATTTAGTGGTCTTAAGGACAAGAGCAAATTTTAGGGGGATGGAATGTTATGTACCGGTTCTTGCTTAGGTGTGGTTAATTATTATTAATTATATGTATGTACGGGATTGTGGTTAGTTATTATATGTAGTTATGAAAAGTGGGATGAGTTGTAGAGAGAAATTGTAGGAGTGGGGAAGTGGGTAGTTAGGATTATCCATATATTTATTGATGAATGAAGAAGTAGAAAGAGAACTGGAAAATTATTAATTTAATTCTTGAGTTTATCTTGAGAGAGGATTGGCAGCCTCCAAATTGCACCAGGACGCCCGGCTTCGTCCGTAAAGCCAAATCTCTATATTCTCTCCCATCTTTTCTCTTATTTTCTATTTGTTTTTCTATTTTCTCTCCACCAAGATCCATGCACGTAGCAAATGGTATCAGAGCCAGATTTGAGAAAAAGAGTTGAGAAATTAGAAGATGTCGTGCATTCACTTCACGTTGGGCAACAACAAATTTGGGGAAGCTTACCTAAACCATGGAAAAGCTCATTGAGTTATTTGCCAGAATTGGATTGAGTACGTCAACCAATGACCTTGCAATAGAAGCAGCTTCAAGCAAGGTAAGGAGACCGAAGGAAGAAAGGTAGCCATAATGGTATACCCAACGCAGACAACGAAGAAGATGAAGAAGAGGAAAATGAAGATGACGAAGAAGATATCCTTCAAGGAGATTCCATTCTCTACAACAAGATTGGCTCACCATGAGATTACCATTCTGATTTTAGTAATTGTGATTTTCCATATTAAGATATAGGATCCTGGTGGAATTATTATTTCCTTAATTTCTTTGTCCTTGAGGACAATGAATCTTTTAAGGGAGAAGGAATGTTACGTATTATTTAATTATTATTTAATTACCTTTTATTTCTAAGGTGTTATATCCATTACTATAGTTATTTAGGAAAATTATAAAAGTTATATGTGAGGAGTGAGAAATGTGAGACAAGTTTTAGGAGTTTGTAACTACTTCTTTGTCTTTTCCTATTTAATAGGCTAATATGACATGGAAGGCACAAGATTGAATCCCTAATTTATCTCTTAGAGATGAGATAGGCTTCCTCACCCAAACCAGACGCCCTTACTTCGTCTGTAAAGCATACTCTCTCTCTTTCTCTTTCTCTCTCTATAATTTCTCTATTTTATTTTATTTTTAGATTATCTTGCACATAACACTGAACCCGAACTATGAGCTAGCCAATCCAAGTGCAAATTTTGGGCCGATCATCTCTTCCATCTTTGGATGAAATATGTAGCTACTTGCAAAGCGAAGAGACCCAAAGAGTAGCCATGGAAACTGTACCATTCCTTGAGAGATCTCTTTCCTCTAGTTTCCAAAGAGATCGACGTCATGGAGGAAGAGGCCAAGGTTGATGACAAAGACAAACTTAGATGTGACCATGTGGAAAATCCAAACACATTAAAGAGAGGTGATGGGTGCTTCATGGGCGTTCCCTTAGAATACATGGTGGCAAGAGAGGGGGAGCTAGAGCACACACCGTGATGACTGATACTGAATCTATGGGGTATCCATCTGGACTACATGCATACCACAGTTCCCTCACTCAAGAGGATATTACAACATTTCAATAGTTTATGTCACAACTGGGCAGCTCCTCTTCAACAACCACTGTTCCAGATTCTTCAGCTTCAGCCCTACAGGCCAGTACATCAGCTCCTTCCACTATCACTTCTTGGGTCATAGATTCTAGAGCCGCCGATCACATGACTGGTATGTCTCAATGTTATGATTCCTATTCTGTTTGCTCTGATAGAGATAAGGTTAGAGTTGTTGATGGGTCCCTTTCTTCTATTTCTAGCAAGGTAGTTCATGTTACCTCCTCTATTTCCCTTGACTCTGTTCTTCATGTTCTTAACTTTGCCACTAATCACTTATCTATGAGTCATTTAACTAAACCCTTAAATTGTTGTGTCATCTTCTTTCCTTCTCATTGTCTTTCTCACGATTTGGTGACGAAAAGGATTATTGGCAGTAGACGTGAGGAGAAAGGACTCTACCTTCTTGAACCCGTAACATCTTTTTTGCCCACAGCTCAGTCCTATATGTGTGGGCGTAGTGACAGTAGTACTGTTGATTCTGTTATGCTTTGGCATCAATGTTTAAGCCACCTTTCTTTTGTTGTTATGAAAAAATAGTTGCCACACTTGTTTTTTTTTTTTTTTTTCCTTTTTCTTCTTCCCAAATTTTTTAGTGTGAACCATTTATGTTTGCTAAACATTGTCGTTCCTCATATCCCTATCATGGTAATAGATCTATTGTTCCTTTTCATACTGTACATTTGATGTTTGGGGACCTACTCCCACTACTTTATTTGGCTATTGTTATTTTGTTTCATTTGTTGATGATTGTTCCCGAACCACCTGGACTTTTTTTATAAAACACAAGAGTGATGTCTATAATGCCTTCAAAAATTTCTATCAACTATTATCCGTTCTTATAAAGGGGGAGTACATGTATGGTGGACTCTAAAACTCTTTTACTGATAATGGTATTATCCATCAGCATGTTTGTGTTGACACAATCTGAGGTATTATCCATCAGCATGTTTGTGTTGACACAATCTGAGTTATTATCCATTTGTTGTGTTATTTCATTTTTACTTTTATATTTAATTGTTTTTGTCTTTGCAAAGATCCATGTAGCCAACCTTATTTAGTTGGGATAAGACTGAGTTGTTGTTGTTGTTGCTTGTGTTGATAGACCCCAACAGAATGGGATAGCTCAAAGGAAAAATCGTCATTTATTGGAAGTCACTAGGAGTCTGCTATTTGGCATGTATGTCCTTAAGACTTTTTGTTTTGATGCCCTTCTTATCATTGCCTTCTGAATCAATCGTATGCCCACTAAACTCCTTAGTTCCAAATCCCCTTTGGAAGTTCTGTCCCCTCAGGTTTTTGCTTTCTTTCTTCCCCTCAAGGTGTTTGGGTATGCATGCTATGTTCATGTTAATATGTCTACTCGGTATAAACTTGACCCTAAGGCCCTCAAATGCCTTCTTCTTGGGTATCCCCCTCTACCAAGGGCTACCTTCTTTGAATTTGTGCCTTTCTTTGTTCCTCATTAGCATCCTCTTCAGGGGGAGAATAATGGGAGTGAAAAGGCTACTGATGTCACCCTTTTCTTCTACCATTGTCTATTCCTCCATTTCTACTTGATATGGGGAAACACAAAGAAGTGGATGTTGTTTATCATTCAGTGGGTTCTAGCAATGAGGAGTTACTTGTGTACAAAAGAAAGGGAAAGAAGACCTACCAAGAGTCCTCTTTAGATCCACATCTTGAGATACACCTTCCTTAGTCAGGTAACACTCCTTCCCCTCCTTCTCAGTTAGATCTTCCCATTACTATTCGAAAGGGAAAGAGAGCTTACACTAATCCTATAGCCAAGTTTGTTTTCTATGATGTTATGTCTCCTACAATTGTTGTCTTTTTTGTTGCTCTTTTCTCCACTTCCATTCCCAAGAATATCACCGAGGCCATGACCGACCCAAAGTAAAAGGAAGCCATGTCTGAGGAAATGATGGCACTTGAGAAGAATTGTACGTGGAAGCTGGTTGATCTTCCCAAGAGGAGAGTTCCGGTTGGATGTAGATGAGTCTACTCAATCAAATACCTATCAGATGGCACTGTTAAGAGATATAAGGCCCAGGTTGGTATCTAAAGGATGGATGAAGTGGAGAGGTGCGTCCAAAGTGTTGTGTGACTGACGTATTCATTTAAAGCATAAAGGAAAGTTTTATAGGACTGTTGTACGACCGGTTATGATTTATGGGGAGAATGTTGGGCAGTTAAGAAGTGTCATGTTGATAAGCTATGTGTAGCAAAGATGAGGATGTTAAAATGGATGTGCGGAAAAAAAAAAAAGGAAGGATAAAGTACGGAATGAACATATTAGAGTGGACTTGGGAGTCGCCCCGATCAATGACAAACTCTGAGAGAGGCGTTTAAGGTGGTTTGGTCATATTCAACGAAGGCCTAGGTACGCCCCAATAAGGAGGAGTGATATGATTCCGATTGAAGGAGCTAAAAGAGCTAGGGGCAGGCTTAAAATGACAATAGGACAAGTAATGAGGAAAGACATGCATAGTCTAGGTCTTGTACCAAGTATGACCTCGGATAAAGCCTATTGGAGGGCAAGGATCCATGTAACAGACCCCATTTAGCTGAGATTCTCCTAACACGCTGAGTTGTGCCTCTTTCCTCTTACTATCTTTCATCTTTCATCTTTCATTTTTCATCTTTCAATTTTTCTAGTTATTTCCATGTTTCATTTGTCACTTCTCTGCTCTTTCCCCATCCCTCTTTTCTCATATTTTCTTTCCCGTTTTTAGCTAGATCTCAGTTGTTTTTACTTTGTTTGTTTGGATCCATGTAGCCGACCCCATTAAGTTGGGATAAGGCTGAGTTTGTTGGTGGTGGTGGTGGTGGTGGTGTCCAAAGGATATAGTAAGGTATATGGGATTGACTATTAAGAGATACTTGCTCCTCCGGCTAAACACAATTCGATAAGAGTTCTCTTATCATTGGTGGCCAATAAAGACTAGCCATTGTATCAACTGAATATGAATAATGCATTCCTCCATGGTGACTTGGAAGAGGAAGTGTATATGTTCACTCCACCAGGCTTCAAGTTTCCCTCAGCTGAAGAGAAAGTGTGTCTCCTCAAGAAAACCTTATATGGCCTCAGACAATCCATAGAGGCTTGGTTTGAGAGGTTTAGACAGGCTATTCTGAAGACCAGATACACCCAAAGTCAAGCTGACCATATTCTTTTTATCCGGTGATGTAATGGTACTATCATAACCCTAATTGTCTATGTGGATGATATTGTGGTGATTGGAAATAATAGAGTCGAGATAAATAGACTGAAGTCCTACTTAGCTCAACAATTTGAAATCAAGGACCTTGGACCCATGAAATACTTCTTGGGGATTGAAGTGTCACAGTCACAAAAGGGGAATAAATATCTGTCAAAGGAAGTTTGTGTTGGATTGTTAAAAGAGACAGGAGTATTGGGCTATAAACTAGCAAACTCTCCTATGGAGCAAAATCATAAGTTGGGATAAGACTGCGACTTGTCTCTTATTGATGCAGGGAAGTACTAGAGACAAGTGGGTCAGCTGACTTTTCTCTTTGACTCGCCCAGATATCACCTATGCAATTGGGGTGGTGAGTCAGTTTATGCATGCCCAAGAGTGGGCACTTGGATGTTGTATATCGCATCCTCAAGTACTTGAAGTCCACATCATGAAAAGGGCAATTATATGCCAGGCATAACCAATTGAGGATAAAGGCTACACTGATGTCGATTGGGTTGGTTCAGTCTTTGACAAACAGTCTACATCAAGCTATTGCACATTTATGGGTGGTAACCTGGCGCAACTGTTAAGTTACACTATTGCAACTTGTTGGTTGTCGGTTCAAATCTTGGAAACAACCTCGAGGAGTAAAAAGCAGCCTGTTGTGGCTCGATTGAGTGCAGAGGCAGAATTTAGGGCTACAGGTCATGGAGTGTTTCAATTCTTATGGTTGAGAAGGTTGGTCCAAGAGTTGGGATTTGATAAGTATAGCTCCACAATCCTATGCAACATGATCGGACAGAGCATATTGAGGTGGACTGACAGTTCATTAAAGAAAAGATTGATGATGGCCACATATGCACTCCTTTTGGGAGGACAGGCGACCAGATGGCTAATATCTTCTTCTTCTTCCTACCTCTTGCTCTCATCTTCTCTCCTCTTCTCTCCTCTTCTCTTGTTCTCTCTCACTATTCTCAACTTCAACTAACACCCAAATGGTTAAATTGCTAAGCCACACAGTTGAAATGTGCAGCCCATAATGCTTATATTATGTACATACTTTATCCAAGTATCTAAGGAGAAAACACTAACCCATTGTAATTGGAATTTACATCATCAATCACTGCTGAACCACCACCTCATTTGTTTTGTAAACAAGGATCAAAGATCAAATCAGAACCCGGAACATTCCCATGCAATCCTGATCCAAATCGGTGAATGTAGGACAACCTAAGATTTTAGAATTTTATGGCTGAACTCCAATGGAATGGTGGTGGAAAAAGGATAAGGATTGATCATTGATCAGGTTTTAAAGAAATAGAAGAAATATAGGGAAAAAATAAGAAAAAGGAATTGTTATGGGGCCATGGACAGTGCTCATGAACAGTAAGTAGAGAAGAAGAGAAAGAGTAGGTAGGGAATAGATAGAGATAGAAGATGACCTGAACTTGGTCACCATGAGCACACCCACACACACGATATAGATAGGGAACAGAGAGAGATAGAAGATGACCTGAACTTGGTCACCGTGAGCACACCATCCACACACAATATAATTTTATTTCATTACCTGCTTCACTACAACTGCAGGAGTTAACCTATATCTAGAATCTGAAGAAAAATAAAAGATTCGAACCCAGTGTTCTAGAAATCAATTTGACCAAAATCATCAATAATGAAAATATGCGCTAATTTGAATTGTTTAGATAGTAAGATCTTAGAAGAGACCTCAATAATTATGTAAAAATATGAAAAACTACCAAACAACAGAACAGACCTAAAAAATATAATCATACAGTCAATAAGAAAAACTCACCATATAGTTCTAGCATGCAGCACAAAACATTTTCTACAACATGAAATCAACCAGTACACAAGTGCTATGTTCTCCACCCACAGACCCCCTCAACCCCACCACCCACCATAAATTTTAAAAAAAAATCATGTAGGAATTGGTTAAAGTGTTTGTCAGTCTTTCAATGAGCAAAGCTAAGGAAAATGTTTCTTGATGGACTGTAGGACTGTTGATTACATTAAATGATGACAAAGTAGACCCTGCTTGGTCAGCTATGTATGTAGAATCATTTGAGAAAATCCCATCTGTTATGCCATTATTATAAAGACATGGGATTTATTTTATTCTCTAATTGAATGTTTTGAAATAAAAAAGACAACAAATCCCAATTTCTCCAATTTAATGAAACAAGAATGCAAACAAAATCATAGGGGTCTTAAATCAAAGGACTAATGCCTAGTATTCAAGACCTAGATTAAGATCAGATTTAGATCTAAATTTTGTGAGAGATTAAAACAACAGTGAAGAATTTCAATAATGATAAGGACAAAAAAGGATATAAGGAAAACTTTGGACAAAGGGTTGGAGGGGGAGGAACAGAAAGACTTAAAATGTGAAAAATGAAAGTTAATCACTACCAAGGGAAGACCTAGGCTAAATATTGGGAGCCATAACTTTTTTTTTTTTGGGGAGTGGGAGGGGGATTGGGGGAGGGATACTAGCACTTCAAAATTGTCTTCCCATAAGCACTAAAATAAAAATAGGAAATTCCTCCTACACAACAAAGTCCATATCGCAAAGGGGAATCGAGTAGCAGACCATTTAACAAATACGAAAAAGGAGAAAGTGAAGTGAGAGGAACTAAAAGTGACAAGGTAATAAATGGCTCAAAGATGGCAAAACAGTACGTATTACTGAAAAACAATGCACAAAATACAGATCACTTGTCAAAGGGGGAAAAGAGGCACAAGACTCTACCTGTAGATTATTAGGTCCATATAGTTTCAGATAGAAATTTTCAGAACACCAGCTATCAATCCACGGTTTCTAATAGGAAGTCAATCTGTATGAAATGGAAATAGTAATTCCCCCCCGCCCCCGCCCAACAAAAAAAAAAAATGTAGTGAAGAGAACAATTCATTAGAACCACACTAAGAAATAGGTCAAATGCCACAAGTGACAGTACAAGTTCTTTTTAGTCACTAAGAAATATGAACTTGTTCAAAAGGCACCATTGATATGTTTAGAGATTCTGTAGCACAAATAGCATAATTATTAGGGGAAGGGAGAGACGAGAGGATCTCATTAGGAAAGGTGTAGCTTAAAGTACAAAAGCCCCAGTTCATATGAAATCTAATCTCTAACACTCCACTAACCTCACAAAATATGAAATTAAATCATGCCTAAACACTATGGATAATTAAGATTTTAAAGCAGATCTGCACAGTTCCACTTTCCGATGAATAACTATCCCCATCTGCAGGTACAACAAAAGGACAAAATACCGATTTACGACACCTTAGCATCAATCATCCAGGAAATTATAACTGAGTGGAACACAAATAGTCAATTTTCTTAGGAGAAGAAAATTCTAGTACAAGTGTTTTCTACATACCAAATCAACTACGGCGAAACTTTAAAACTATTAGCACAATTGCAGGGCTCTCCTTAGTTAAAGAATAGTTCAATTAATAAAGGCAAAACAAGAGAAGCAAAAAATAAGAATTAAGAACTAGAAGTCACTGAATAAATAAAGTGATGATCACCTGATATGAGTAATGAGTGTGAAAATCAACTGATGACATGAATCTGGAAAACAAAACAAGGACCTAATCAGAAGCAGAGTCCAACGATCTTGAAAAACTGTTTACTTTAGGCTAAAATGTAGAATATTAGAGAAGGCAATCAAAGCATGACCATCAAATATGTAGTGACTAAAAAGAACTTGTACTTCAAGCCCTTTTATCATAATCAGAAGTGTGGCAGTTTCCAGCCTGTTATTTTTATATTTTTAATCTCTTAAATATTAGTCTGAGATCCAATGAATTACTATACTTCAACTCAAGCTATAGGGGAAAACATAATGAAAAGCATGCAGATGTAACTGCTACAGAGAAAGAAATATTTTTAGTGGAATAAGTACTTAAAAGCTTTTTTCCCCTCCAGCATGCACACAAAGGAGTTGCACAAAGCTTTTCTGGATAAGTTAATAAAATCTCATAGCATAGATTAGAATAAACCCAAAAAAAAAAAATTTGAATTAAAATCTAATTAAAAGATTAGTTAATCCACTCGAGAGGGGGAACAGGGAAAGTTTGTCTTGAATGGCAAAGATTTCTTCATTCATTGTCTGGCACTGAAAATCAACAATTGCTTCAAAATGGTAATGCTTTGAGGGTAAAGTAGTCTTGTAGCAATTTAAATATTTCTTTGACAAAGTGAATGCATGAGAATCCAGAGTTGCAAACAGCACTCATTAATTAGGCATAATGAGATGAAGCGAAAAACTGTACTCATTCAGAGTTGATGGGTGTTTGAAATCTAAGAATGCAATTACAAATTTCCCAAATTTAGGATGGTAGATCTAAAAATAACCTATTTGGTCCTTGCTGTTAGCCCATGAATGAGGAAAAGGTGGTCTCTAAACTCTAGTGTTGAGAGAGTTAATTCCATTAACTATAGAGGAAAAGGCATAGGTTTCTATTCGGGAGCCTAAAGCACCAAATTTGCAGATGAATAGAACATTGGAGCATCCAGACAACTGTTTATCACTGCCTAAACACTTTACCAAATTATGAAATATTGAAATGCAACCAAACCAAGTGAACCAACCATGAGTTGGAAAACCAGCAAATTGAACGACATTGGTTAGTAAAGCAGTGTACTTACTGAATCTGAAGTGGATTCCTGCTTTGGAATTTACTAGAGTAGTAATATGGAAAACCCTATTTTTCTGCAACGAATCAAAAGGAAGCATGGTAAATCATATAGATAAAATTCCGTTCTCTTATTAACACCATCAACAAATTTAGTGAGACTTACAAGAGAACCTGCAAGAACTTCATCATTTTAACTGGCTGCAATTTACATCAGTAAAGCTACTAGCATGTTTGTAAAGCACATGAAACAAAGCCTTTAGCAGACCTCTATCTGGCATAAAAAGAACTATTTTGTAAGATCTACCGTAAAGAAAATAAATAATGGGAGCCTTTTACAATGTGCAAATACTGATAACAACTAATGTAAGAAAATCCCTTCGGAAGAGCAATAATGACCTTAGATTCATGGGTGATTTCTTCGAATTTGACTCTACTCCAGCCGTGGCTGGCGGGAGCTGGAGGACCCAGCCCAGCCAAATCAGGGGTGTTTGGGTCATTTCATAGGCGGGACCTGATTAGTAAACACATATGTTAAAATAATAAAAAAATCTGCATGGGCGAGTATGTATCCTATGCCTAATCAAAGGGTGTGAAATGACCACCCTACCCCCCATAAAATGCAATAATGATCGCTTTGTTGATGCCCTGCTCCTATAAACAACTCTTGCCCTAGAAAATTATTGGAAAAATGTTCTTTGTGGGGGACCTAGGCCACGTCAAACAGAATGGGAGGCGAAACGAACCCACCCCACAAAAAAACAAAAATCTTTCTACTTCGAGACAACAATAAGTGACATTGCTTGAATGTCATCATGCATGTGAGAGCTGGGGAAAAATGGTGTGGAAAGTAGAATTCATGCAAAGAGGATATCAATCTGCTTTTGTCGATAACAGCCAAAGATGTTACTTGTATGTCCCCCCATATAGTTCAGAGACTCGGCCCAAGAAAGAATACTGTGTAATTGTTGGTAATTTAAATGTTTTTAAAATGATGATTCAAAATATTGGTTTTATTTTAATAAAAAAATTTATTAGAGGGTTGTGTCTTCTCTATGTAACTCACCAACAAGTGTCACTATTGAAAAGCATATTTTAATGGTCAACAAGCATATCCTTTGGTAAAAGATATAATGTTTAAGCATGTATTTTGGAAAAAAACCCTTAGATGATGTAATTTCCTTTTCTATTTATAGGTGGAGGTCTTGTTTATTTCTCTAACATTTTTTTGTGATAATCTCATTTTTGTTTTTCTTCTAGCTTTGTCTCTTCATCGTTTATGATCAATTAAGCACAACTCTTGGTGTACCTGAGTAGCTCAGTCGGTGAGTGCAACCCTAATGGTATAGTCTTAAAAAAGGGTTGTTTTATTAGCAAAAACCCGGTATGCACCATAGGGGTGTCTATAGTAAGGAGAGTGACCATTTTGCACGACTTAGACCACTGATTCCTTAAGTTTCTTTGTGGTTTTTCAAATTCATGACCCCATTTACTATGCTTGTGTTTGTTGCCATCAACCTCGATTTGTCCACGGTTCAGATAAGTAGTCTATATCCCTTGTTACAGGTGTTATGTATGGTTTGGATGATGATTTCCGATAGTAATACGCGAAATTTGCGTAAAGCAATTGGATTTCAATTTCCTATATAATGGTTGAAATACCTAATGGAAGAATGAGAGCTATCACCATACCGAATGGTTGAAAGGCCTTTATGGAAACATGAAAACTACCGCATCAAAGGTAGGGGCATTAAAATGGTCTAGTTTGGTTTGGTTCAGCATGCTTATGGGTAGAAACCGTAACCAAACCATTTAACAAATGGCTTCAAAAATGAATCCTAAAACGTTTACTAAACTGTTTCGATTTTATTAGGTTTTTTGTCATTTATTATTCAAATGGTTTATTTTTCTTCTTTTTTTTTATTTTTTATTATTGAAACAAACGTAAACTTAACATTGAATTGAATTGTTTATTGTTATATGTTTCTTTTAATAATTGTAATGTTATAGCTGTTTAAATGTTTTAATAATTGTAATGTTATATTTGTTTATTGTGTATTCTAACAATGAATGATTTAACTTACTATGTATATATTAATCAGTTTTAAATAGTTTATTGTTGGTTTAAATGGTTTGGTTTAAACTATTTAACTAAATAGTCTCATTTTTAAACTAAAATCAAAACAATTATTAAACGGTTGCAGGATCTCAATTTAAATAGCTCGGTTCAGTTTTTATAAACATTTTCGGTTTGATTTTGACACCCTTAATCACAAGGAAGCAATATGGCCGTAAGTGAATGGATTATAGAGTTGGTATAGGTAGATTTGCAGGGTTGTCAAAAAGGAGCCAAAATCGGTTGAATCGATTGGACAGTCCAATAAACTAAAAACCAAAACGATTCTGTATTGACCATGTTTGGTTCAGGGTTTAAAAAACCGTCATAAAACCAAAACCAATCAAACTGGTTATTTAAGACCAAATCAAATCGACTAAACAACCGAAATAGGGAAAAACACAATAAGGAATGATTTTTTTACATTA
Organism: Telopea speciosissima; assembly: GCF_018873765.1. Taxonomy (NCBI): domain Eukaryota; kingdom Viridiplantae; phylum Streptophyta; class Magnoliopsida; order Proteales; family Proteaceae; genus Telopea; species Telopea speciosissima. The sequence continues at coordinate 53,204,152 of NC_057922.1, forward strand.
TTTTTCCACTTCTATACATGAGATGAACAAAACAAACCGGTAACAAATGGATAGCATAATGATAAGATATCTGGAACCAAATCGAATTGTTTAAAATAGCACCGATAAACCAATTACTAATCGGTTTGATTTTGGTTTTAGAAGCAAACCATTTATTAAACGATTTGGTATGATTTTGAATCAATAAACCATTGGTTTTGAACTAAATAAAACTGATTAGAACTAGTATGCTACTGAACCAGTTTATATATTAAAGTGACTAAAAAACCAACTAATCCTAGCATTCTATATACACTTCTTAGTGTTTTGTAGTGAATTTACTGCCAAGTAAATTAATTTAAGCTATTTTTATTTATTAAGTCACGATTTGAGATTAATGACATGGTTCAAGCTCAACAAAAAAAAAGATTATTCCCAGTTAGATTGAAATTGGTAACTCAAATAATCAACAAATCGAAACTAGAAACCGATAAAATCGTTATCTGGAATCGTCTTATAATTGTTTAATTGGAACCATTTATTAAGTGATTTTAATATGAAATATTGGAACCATTTAATAAACGATTCAATTATTTTTACAGTAAAATACACGTAACCCCCTGTACTGCACCCAATATTCCTCGTGCCCCCTTAAGCTTCTAATAAGTCCACGTACTATCTCTCAATATTCCACATACCACCTCTACTTTACCCTCTAAAGCCATTTAAGTCCAAAATGTTATAAAATGACCAAACTACCCTTTTTCTATCTTTTCTAAAATTTGAAAAGACCTAATTGCCTTGACCTATTTGCTAAAATTTGAAAAGACCAAAATACCCTTATCTTCCTCAAATCATCATCTTCTTTTACCATGTAGATACCCACCACCACCACCGCTAATACCCTTATCTTCTCCAAATCATCATCTTCTTTTACCATGTAGATACCCACCACCACCACCGCTTTAGAACAGATATGCAGGTAGCACCACCTCTCTCTCTCTCTTTACCCCTCACTTCCTCCATCATTCTCTCTTCCCTCCATCCACTCTCTCTCTCTCTCTCTCTCTCTCTTTCTCTCTGCAACTGATGGAAGGCGACATCAAGAAAAGCAATTACAATAGTTTTCATTTCACACACCCACCGAAATAAAAATCAAATATAAATGACAGATATTCAAGGGCAAACAATGTTAAGAAATAATGGTTTCTATCAGCACAGCAAATCCAACAGTTGCTCTTGAGAAATCGGAGAATCTTAAACACCTAGAAAGATATCTACAGAATATTAACACACTATTCCTATAACATACAGAGGGTTGTGAGTCCATATTTATCTATTAACATGAAAACAATAACAGAATTATGTGATGTGCATCATAGATCTTGTGATTAGAAGATTGTTACCCAGCTTTGTGATAATCCAAATTTAAAGAAACCAAGCAAACTTTAAATGGGGGAAAAAAAGAGAACTTTAATTAGCAAGACGAAACCAGAAGCGTAAAAAGGAGATCTGCAATTTACTTGAGCTCTGGCGCGAGAGAGATGAGGCAGCCGCTTCAGTGATTCACCTATTCACAGACTTCATGGAGGGTTAGAAAACCCTAGTTTCGATTCTTATAGAGAGGGGCAAAGAACCTGGGAATCAGGAAGATGAGATCTGATCGTGTGTTTTCTTGTTTTTCCTAAGGAGAATAGGTACTGCTTCTACTTGCTTTGCATTTCTGGATTTTGGTTTTTAAACTCAAAATTCAGGTTTAATGGCTGCCTGAATTTCAATGGTAAGGACGGCGGTGTTGGTGGAAGAATAGGCAAGGGAGGGAGACTCGGTGGTGAAATTGGTAAGGGTGGAGGAGTTGGAGGTGGGGCTGTAGGTGGGGCTTCACGGTGGTCATGGTGTTAATTGTGGGTGGCGGCGGTGGTGGTGGTGGGTATCTACATTGTAAAAGAAGATGATGATTTGGGGAAGATGAGGGCATTTTGGACTTTTCAAATTTTAGAAAATAAGTCAGGGCAATTAGGTCTTTTCAAATTTTAGAAAAGATAGAAGATAGGGTAGTTTGGTCATTTTTTAGCATTTTGGACTTAAATGGCTTTAAGGGATGGTACGTGGAATATTGAGGGGTGGTACATGGACTAATCAGAAGCTTAGGGGGCTACGTGTATTGTACCCTTATTTTTATCTTATATCTTGTACCAAATCGAAATCAAACCGATTAATCGTAACCGAACCAATCAACGCCCTTACCTCAAACCAACGTCTTCAATTTGGACTAGTTCATACATAAAGCCAAATGAAGCCGGACCAACGGTTTGACACCACTTATGAATGTCTCGTTCACGGGTTACTTGTAGGGGTGTAAATGAATAGCCGAAATCCATTTTCGTATCCGTGTCCACATCCGTTTAGCAATATTTGAATCCGTTCGAAAGCTAAACGGATGCAGATGCGGATACGGATAGGCTATAACTATCTGAAAATCTATATTTACATGTAAACGGATAAAATATCCGATCCATATCCATGTCCGTATCCATTTAGGATTATCCGGATTCGTCCGAAAACTAATCGAATGCGGATGCAAATATCGAATCCGATCCGTGTACATGACATGAACAAAGAGTCGGGACACTCAGAAATAATATTAATATGCCACGTGTCATAAAATCACAGGTCAGATACACAAGGGAGAAAGAAAAGAAATGCAATACACGTGTCATGCTTCTATTGGATAAAAAACCGTTTGCTACTCATTCATTGGTAAGTATTGAAAGAGAACACGTCGCCACGAGAAAGTCAAGTCGTAAAGTCGACGACGACGCCTGTGTCTTATAAATCCGTATCGTGCCGGTTTCCAGGATCGTCGTTAAGGAAGAATCAGGAACTGCAACTGATCCCTCTGTGTCTAAATCGTTATTGTTTCGAAGAACTGCTTTTAGTGTAAACAAATCGTTGCTAGAATTCTACATCATTGGCAAATCTATCTTTCTCCTTGGCATTAACCTATAGATCTGACTGTGAGCCCTAGGCTCTCTGGGAGAGATTTAAATCTCTCCTGATTTCTGTACTTGAGTCTTAATGGCGTATCAAAGAACGAAATTGCTTTTGTTCTTTTGCGTTCTATCATTTGTGCTTTCTGTTCTCGGAGGGTAGGAACGGACTTTTATCAGTTTGTTTGTTGATAATACAATTTGTGATCTTCGTTCTATCTCTTTCTTTCTTCGATTTTAAAATTTAAAACTGTTCATTGGTTAAATGTTGTAGGAAAAGCTATTATGATATTCTGCAAGTCCAGAAAGGCGCCTCGGACGAGCAGATCAAACGAGCTTATCGGAAGCTTGCATTAAAGTATCATCCTGATAAGAATCAGGGAAATGAGGAGGCCAACAAGAGATTTGCAGAGATTAATAATGGTAGGATATGAATGGCGGATGCTGCTACATCGAACAATGTTCTGTTTCCATTTTCATTTGTAGTGCTGCATTTATTTACGTTGGTTGTTCTGCTATTAGCGTACGAAGTGCTATCAGATCGTGAGAAAAGGAATATCTACGATAGGCATGGTGAAGAGGGCCTGAGGCAGCATGCAGCAGGAGGCGGCAGGGGTGGAGGAATGAATATGCAGGATATCTTCAGCAGGTAAGTGGACACCCTTTGCCAGCTAGTCAATTTTATGAAACTATTGAACTTATATAACAGTGGAATGTGAACTGAATTAAGCTGAGAATAGATTGAATATAACAAAACCTATGTTATATTTTCATCCCAATTTTAATTAATTACATCTTTAGCTAAGTTAGAGGATGATGTTTGACAAAGAATTAGAATAGGATGGCTGAAGTGGAGAGGTGTGTCTGGAATGTTGTGTGATCAATGCATTCCTTTAAAAAGGAAAATTTATAAGACAGTCATACAACCGGCTATAATGTATGGTGCGGAATGTTGGGTAGTTAAGAAGCATCATGTAGATAAACTCAGTGTAGCGGAGATGAGGATATTAAGATGGATGTGTGGCAAAATTAGGAAGGATAAAGTGAGGAATTATCATTATTAGAGCTGATTTGGGAGTAGCTTCGATACATGATAAGATACGAGAAAGTCGTTTGAGGTGGCATTACCATGTTCAACAGAGACCTTTGGATGCTCCAGCCTCCAGTACTGAGGAGTGATTTGGTTCAGATTGGAAGGAACTAAAAGAGTCAGCGACAAACCTAAATGACCCTAGGAAAATTGGTGAGGAAAGACATACATAGCTTAGGCCTTGTATCAAGTATGACCTCGAATAGAGCTGATTCGGAGGCAAGGATCTATGTAGCCAACCCCAGTTAGTTGGGATGAGGCTGAGTTATTGTTGTACATCTATAGCTAAGTTAGGAAAACAATTTTGATATTTTGTATCATTGCAATAAAAGTTAAATTTTGATAGTTATCACTGTCTGTTTAGTGCAAAGATAATTTTCAAACTTCCATATGTTATGTTTATTTTTTTATAATGCTCAGAATCAGTGCAATCCACCAAGTCTCTTGCTCCTATTAAGCCCAGCCTTAGTAGAAGTTGGTAGTGGCCCTGGGTGGACGGTCTGTCCGTCTTAAGTGGTATTACCAACCATTCTGGAGGAGCAGTTGATTCAGCAATTTCTAGTCCTTAGGAAAATAGAACTGGCGTTCTGGCAATACTTTGCTATGCACACTAGAAGTGAAAACTAGTTCACTAATTAGAAAAAATAAGCCCAAGTAATAACAGTGATGTACTAATTATAGATTAAGACGAGTGCTTTCCTGGATTTTTCCCCCTGTTCTGGGATCATTTGACCAGGTACATTAAAATTCAGATTTACACTTACTAAATAACAGGACTGTATGAATGCCAGTCTCAAACTCAACTCATCTCACCCTTATCCCAACTAAATGGGGTTGACTACATGGATCCAATTTCTTGAATCAGCTCTATACAAAGCCATACAAGGTTCCAGTCCTAAGCTATACATGTCTTTCCTCACTGCTTCTATGGTTATTTTAGGCCTACCTCTATTATATTTGTTAGTCTTGCAACTCATTCACCGCAACATCCTCTTTTCACCACATTAAATTTGTTTAAATGTTTTTTATTTACTGCCCAAAATTCAGCCCCATACGTCATTGCTAGTCGTATAATTGTTCTATAGAATTTCCCTTTGAGTTTTGAAGGGATACTTCAATCACACAACACTCTGGAGTATGGATGCACCCCTCTATTTCATCCACCTATTCTAATTCTTTGTATGATATCATCCTTTATTTCTCCTTCATTGGTCATGATTGATCGTAGGTTTCTAAAGTTATCATTTTGTAGTAACTCCCTATCATCAGCCACCCTAGTCCTAGTCCTATTGTTACTAAAGTTCCACATCATATACTCTGTTTTTGTTCTACTCATCTTAAAACTTTTTGATTCCGAGGTTGATCTCCATAAATTCTACTGTCCATTTATCCCAACGTTTGTTTCATCCATCAAAACAATATACACCAAAAGATCTGTTCTTGAATGTCTCTAGTCAATCATCCATGATTAGTACAAACAAATACGGGCTTAGAGCTGAACCTTGGTGTATTCCGACTGAAATTGGGTATTCACTACCCTGTGCCCTCACAGTTCTTATGCTAGTCACCATATCATTATAATAATGTACATATTTACTTGAAACATTGTTCTTTTTTAGACTTGCCAAATTAAATTTCTAGGAACCCTATCATAAGCTTTTTCTAAATCAATAAAGACCATATGGATGCCAGTCTGTTTCACATTTATAAGTGATGAAAAGATATTCACTGATTTATTTACTATATACCTTGAAAATGTAGCTATCACAATAGATGTTACAAACTTGTTGTAATATTGTTTATTTCTTTCCAAGTATGAATTTGTGTTTCTTTTTTCAGCTTTCCTTTGTTTTTAGTCATAGTGTTGTTTCTATATGCTTCTAAAGTGCGGACAACAAATTTTGCCTTTTCCTGACAAGATTGATTTGCCTTGTAGCTTCTTTGGTGGAGGTCCAGTAGAAGAAGAAGAAGAGAAAATTGTCAAAGGAGATGATGTAATAGTTGAACTGGATGCAACATTGGAAGATCTGTACATGGGAGGTTCACTGAAGGTACCACCTATATTTTTTACTGAGCCAGCCCTCTAATGTCCCTTGTACTGTCACACAAACCTAGCATCTTAATTACTGCTGGATGGAACCCCTAAATCATGCATCAATATAATTCAAAAGGTATATGTTTATCTTTTAAAGTGTTACAAGCGTGCAAATTGTAGCAAAGAGAATCTAAACCAGTCTTTAGCGCAGTTATAAGGAGAGAGTCCTAGAGCCACGATAGGATTCAGAACGTATATGGTTATGTTTTAAAGTGTTGTTTCAAGCATGCAAATTGTAGCAACAGAGAGACTTAACTAAACATAAACTAACTCTGGTAGACTTTAACACAAATTTATGTTTGCTTTTATTTATATATAAGTGTTCCTTTTTGGTAAACCCAACTTCGTAATTATTAGAATTTGCAGGGAAGGGAAAATATCTATTTAAAAATGAGTAAATGACACTTGGGGTACCTAACATTTGTGAAATCATGTTTGAGGTACCTATTTTTATATTTTCAGTAATACACCATCATAATTTTACACCACCGCTGTGCCGCCAGCACCACCTCTTGCAACACTCTCTCCCTCACCCCCTCCCTCCCTTGCAACCTTGCCCCACCCTCTCTGCCACTTGACCCCACCCCACTCCCTTCGTCCCTGCTCTCCCCTGCAACCCCACCCCTGCACTCCCTTTTCCCAATAAACCAGGAAAGCGATCTGATCGAACACTTCCAAGAAAAATCTTTTTCTTTTTCTAAAGTACGACCAGATCTACAACTACCCACCAGACCTAGCCTCACAACAGGATCACAACATGACAGTCCAATCTCCCTTTTCCTGTGCCCGAAACTGAAAGAGTTATTCGTCTTAAAGAGCTTGTTGGCAATTTCTTTCAGAACCTTAGGTTTTTTTCCTACCTGACTAGCCCGGCTACCGGAAGGATGAAAAGGCTTGCTTTAACAACGGTGGGAGTGAACTATCTGTTCGAGCCGCAAGAACGAAAAGATGAAGAGAATTCTATTTGATCTACCCCCCAAGAGTGCCCTATTAGAGAAGGGCTGCATAACTATGAAGGTCAAACTTGGGCAAACAGTCACAAACAAGGAGTATTGATATCTTTCAGAAGATGAGAGAGATCTAACGATAGGATTGGGAGTATTAAAGAAGTTTCAAATCTGAAACTAATCTGCAGCAGAGAGGAGATTACAAATTAAATCATATCCACAAGTCAGATTAACCTCAAACTTGAACTGAATTTCAATCCCAGTATATCCAATCATTGCCCAAAATTAAATTCAAATCGAATGGTCAGATTTGAAATAATTTGAAGATCTTCAGGTCTGAAACTGAATACAGGCTGAAATTGGAGATTTGGAATAACTCAAAACATTGAACGCAGAATCAGGAGATATCCTGACCGAAGGACCCTTTTGGTTGGTCCTTTTATACCCCCAAACCTCAGCCCCAACTGATGAGGATTTGTGTTTCAGGTGCAAAAACAATCCAGGCTGAAAGTAACTCTAAAACAGACTCAAACACTTAAAAGGAAAGGCCTAACCCAATCCTAACTAATAAATTAACATAAACTGACTAGGAAACTAAAATAATAAAAGAAACTGACTCAAAACAGGACTCCAACTAAACTAATGAAGTAAATCTTATTTTCGTACTTTCTACCCATTTTTAAGCCCATCATAGTGGCCCATTACAAAGAAACCCATGGGATCAAAGACCCAACACCTTCAAAACCCAACCCAAGGCAATTTCATTAGAAATGAGCCTTTAGGTGACTTATTGGCATCATTTTCCTTTTCCTTTTCTACTCGCTGCAACTGAAACATACACTCAAACAACTCCAAGTAATCTTATTCCCATCAGATAGATAAAAGCTCAATTTGCTGACACCCAACCTCAGCTGTGCCTTGGATAACTCCCAGTACCACTGATCATAGTGCTGTATCGACTCTGCCCAATCTCTATTCTTTGACAGTGATGCATTTGCCAAATTAATGTATTGAAGTCCTTCGTGGGTGAAGCAGACTGAAGGTTCTTCCTCCATCAAATTTCTCCAATCCTAATTTCAACGAATCCGCAGAAGAAGGTATTCTTGCGCTGGATGAGTAAAGGAGGATTTGATAGAGTCTTGTTTGGCCCTAGGCTGAGAAGATGTCAGCAGAGCAAAAGAGGTTTGAGGAGAAGTGGATAGATGGAGTAGGGTTCGATACAAATAAGATCTTGGAAGAGAAACTCACAGAGATAGGTCAATACCAGAGGCCTCCTCACCTTCAACCCCGTCCCACCCTCCCTTGCCCAGCCCCCGCCCAGAACAGCCCACCCCCCCCCTCTTCCCAGCATGACCACCCCCACCCCTCCTCTTCTCCTCCAGCGCTTGAATACTGCAACTCACCTCCCCACCTGCCAACACTGCTTTCTCCGTGCTTCCTACTGTGATTTGCGCTTCCTCCTCACCTCTGACGAGCCGTCTGTAACTCCCCCTCCGACCCTAACATCCACCTCATCAGCTACCGCGGGCTGTCTGCACCTCTGCCACCCCACGACGTGAAACCATTTGCCCCTCTCCTTTGTTCTTCAATCCACATCTGTCCCCCCATTTTAATTTCCTCAGACTCCATCATCTTGTTTTCTTTAATACCGCACCTCGACGCAACATGGAATAGAGGGAAGGGAATGGGAGGAGAGCAAGGGAGGGAGTGGGTATGGAGGGGTAGAATTGGAATTATGAAAAATAAGGAACCTCAAATGTATTATTATTGAAATGTGAGGTATCTCAAACATAATAACACTGGTGGTACCCAAAACATGAAATTTAGATGCATTTTTTGCAAACATTGGGTATCCCAAGTGTCATCTACCCTTAAAACAAAAGGAAAGGGGAGAAATTTGGGGTCAATAGAAAATAATGCTAATTTGTAAGCTATTCCCTCCATGTGAAAAAAGTCAACATAACCATAGAACTAGATTAAATACCCCATAGAAAGGGTTGATGCTTACCGCTTGCTAAGGCTCTCTTTGTTTAACAAGAATGTACAAGGATATCGATTCCAACTGAACCATACAACACAAACTTAGCTGCCACGGAGAAACCTTAAATGGTAGTTTATTTCCAAATAGACATAGGTGTCTGAGTCACCCTCTCTGACTAGTTCATTTGGAATAGAATATTCTGACCTAAGCATCCAATCGAATTAGAGATGTTTTCCTTGAATTCGTTGAAAAGTGGGATTCCATAATGAGTTGAAGTAGCCTCAAGGTATCAATCATCCAATCACTCCAGAATCTCCCTTAACAAATCAGTGATTTTTCTCCCATGTTTTACTACAGTTTCCCTTCTTAATAGATTCCTACAATCAGAGTGAAATGATTCATATAATCATCCCCATTTAGCTGGGATAAGGTTTTGTTGAATGTTGAGTTAATTTGTATATCGATAAAGATGAAGGTGGCCATGGTCTGGCCAGAAGTCGAAACAGAAAATTAGCCTAAAAAGCAATTGCACCAGTCATTATAAATGGACTGCAATTCTCCTTGAAGCTGCGATAACGGCCTTAGTAGAAAAATCATAAGGATCCAGGGAGAGCTCAAATTCTTAATCATTAGAAAGCCAAGCCAACTGATTATTTATCTTCTGTGCTCTGCCGTTTGGTACTTGGTTCTCTGAAAATTGAGTGAAGATGTTAAGTAGGTGTAGGTCTACAACCTCTTTAAAGATCTCACTCAGACACAGTTGTTTCCTTTGTTCTGGCTTTATACGTGTTCGGAGTTATTTCAGTCTTTTTTGGGGATATTACACAGGGTGACACATAAAACTCAAACTCTTGACAGTAAGTGTCAAGAGTTTGAGTCAGATTCTGATACTTACTAGCCAGATTAGATTTCTGTTTTGTTAATCACTCTCCAAATTATCAGCTTATTATAAACGAGTCTTTTGCTTACTCCTGGACCATAAAACTTGCGTAGCCCCTCTCGGAACCGTTTACCTGCCTCGCTTACTGACTATCCCTACTGCAAAGAACAGTTTTCTTACTGCTTTACTTGGAGTTGGTGTTCTCTCATCAAGCGCCTTACCCGATAGAGCCGCCTAGCTTACAGAATTTCCTTCTTCCGACTTTCACTATGGTACCGGCTTCTCTTCTCTGATGAGTGCCCAAATTCCCAGGTTTATTTGATTTATAGAATTTGAGTTTGTGCTGCTGTGTTTAGCATATGTGGTGACTCATGAAGGCTCACCTCCCGGCCGATTGCTCTTCTTCTAATTTTGGTTCTACTGCAATTAGGTGACACATTTACATTTCTGTCCATCTATTCTTCTTACATTCTCTCTTCTTCTCTATGGAATTTGCTTAGATCCTGGGTAATGTAGTCCTAGATAGGTAGAAGACCCACTAGGAGCCAGATAATCAGGACCATGCAACCTAATAGCCGATTGGCAGTTTTGGGGCTGTTTAGGGCAAAACTAGGGTTAAAACTAGGATGAAGGTTGAATGTAATATATGAAAATGATGGGCAGGTCTAAAGGAAGCTAATGGTATAGGTTTTAAATAGGTTTAAACAAAAATTTAAATTCTGGAATTTTAGGGTTAGGGTTTTGGGTTTTGGGTTTTAGAACTTAGGTTGAATTTAGGGTTTCTAATGGGAGTTTTGGGCTAGGCTTGGGATTGAATTTTCCTGAATTTTAGGGTTTCTTTGGGTTATGTGTGAATGAGGGGAATTAGGGTTTGAATGATGAGAAGGGGCAGCAGCTTGGGTCGAGTGTAGGGGGTGTTAAGGAGAAGCTGTGGTCAAAAGATGAGAGGATTCTGATGGGGGGACTGATGCTGGACAGGTTCTAGATGAGTTAGGGTTTATGAGATTCAAACAAAAAATAAAGGGGATCGATTGGGGGAAAGGATTAGAGGATTAGAAGAATAATTTGGGTGTCAAACTTACTGGAGATTCCACTGGCAGCAAGCTTCGACTGGGTGAAGGATAGAACCACCTTCAGATAAGGATCCTCCCGGGCGTCACGGCGCAAGGAGTCACAGGAGATCCACCTGCCCTTCTTCCTTGATAGAACCACAAGGCAAAATACTCCAAGGAGCAGCAGCAGCAACAATCGGCAGCAATCAATTTTTTAATTTCATAAACTTATGGGGGAGCCTCCCATGATTTGAATATTTATAAAATAGGCTGACAGCCAAATCCTAATACATTCTAATCTCTTCCTTGCTAAATTGTGGAAGGGAAGGAATAAAAATCAAAGCTAATAATTTAAAACAGTAAAATGACCTATCTACCCCTAATAACTTAAATTAAAAAAAGTTAGCTAATTAACTTTAATTGACCCAATTGAACCAATTGGATGCAACCAATTTGAACCGGTTCAATTAAATAACAGAAAAATAAACTAAGTATGGAATGGAAATACTAGAATGTAAACCTAAGCTATGGCTCCCTAACTTCAGGACTTCTTCTTCCCGCTTGGTGCTGCATCACTGGGCTTGCTTCTAGAATGTCCTTTAGAACTTTGAACCGTATCAAAAAACCAAGTTTATCTCTGACCTTATATCCCTTTAGCTCATTTCCTGCAGGAATTGATACATCCTGCATTGCATGCACTTCATTTTGGGTACTGTTTTTTGATCACTTTGATACATCCTGCATCGCATGTACTTGATTGTGGGTGTTGTTTTATAATCACTTAAATGGATCCAGTATGATTCTCTAAAACCTGAAGTCTTACCATTACCTTGTACAAATTTTATTAGTTGAGATACATTTGTTGGGTAATAAAGAAGCGCATAAAGGAAGGGTTAAGACTCATAAAGCTAGCTCCGTTTAGGTGTGAAATCTGGTTTCCTGGTGCATCACTGTTTGCATGGTTTTACTGATACTTCGGTCACTGTCTATCATTTCCACTGTAGCAAACACTTGGGCTAAAACTCTCCTATTTTGCATTCTACCAACTGGTACTAGTGCATGATGGTTTCGTTCTGCACCTGGAATGCTTCTGTGTGCTTCAGAAGTGTTACATATGTAGCTTTAATTTGTTGCTTTTCTACAACTAATACTCATGCAATAAGTTGGATAGTTTTTTTTCTACATTTATGTGATTTATTTTGTGCAATTATCAGGTATGGAGGGAGAAAAATGTTTTAAAGCCAGCCCCTGGTAAGAGGCGCTGTAACTGCCGAAACGAGGTCTATCACAAGCAAATTGGCCCAGGAATGTTTCAGCAGATGACAGAGCAGGTAATCCCACTTTTGATACGCTTAGAGAAGAAATGTTTGTGCAAGGTTGCTCCTGTTAGGTAGATCATGCTTCACGATTCTTATCTTTAATGTCTCTCGTGTTTGTCTGTATTGCAATCTACTTCTCTTGTTCAGAATGTATGTTGGAAAGAACATTTTTTTTGGGGGGTGAATAAATAATTCATTACCAAAATCCCGAAAAAAGGGGGGGGGGGTGGAAGATACAAAGCTTAAAGCCCTAGGGAGAACCAAGGGGCAGGAGGCTGGAAAAGAGAGACAGATAAGCCCCAGGAGACAACAATATGCCTGTTCCTTAGGGAATCAATAAGAGAACTATGAGGTAACATGTGGAGCTTGGAGCTAATGTCAAATAGATGGCTTTCCAAATCATATCAAGAGAAGAAGAGTTGGAGCTCCATCTATGAAGATTCTGCTCCATTCAAATGTGGGAGATAACAACACCAAACACAAACTTGCTTGGAAAGAACATATTGATCCTCATACTTTTTAGTTTTTTGGTCTATAGGTCAAATTTTCATTTTTGCCTTCATTTCCTTTCACCAACAGCCTTAATCTAGAGTTTCACTATTAACATTAGTTGTTCATCTCTTTCAGGTCTGTGAGCAATGCCCAAATGTGAAATATGAAAGAGAGGGGTACTTCATCACCGTTGATATTGAAAAGGGGATGCAAGATGGGCAAGTAAGCATTATTTGAAGCAGATACCTTTATTTATTTATATTATAGTCAAACACATATTCCTTTATTTATGATAAAGAAATTCAGTAAAAAAAAGTTATTTTGCAGCCTGAATCTTCAGTTCATTCTTATTTGATTTTGGTGTTGAGATAATGATTAATTTTGATATGTTCCTCTCTGCCCCTCTGCCCTTCTGCCCGATTTGTGATTTCTTGATGCTTTGGATACTCTTTATGAGTTTTGAAAGCCTATGGTCCTCCCTCAGGGGATTAGCTGATGGACCAATCCTGACATGCCACAGCAAATAGTCCCACAGAGGCAGTAGAGTTAAAGAGGAATTAAAAAATTGAAATAGAAGGTCCCTCCACATCATCCATCTGTTAGTCAATTCCCTTAACAGTGTCACACCAGATCCTAAAAATAAGAAGTTATAAAATTGTAATAAATGGGTCATATAGGTCAGTTTTGGGTTTGGCGGGTTCAAAACGAAAATGATCTCTTCGCATCAATTTCATGTGAGCTGAAACTGGCCCAAACACAAAAATACCCAGCCTGAGCACATAATTAATAGGCCGTGTTGGGTATTGTTTCCCTTAGCCTAGCTCTTTCGTGCTTGTCAGGTACTCACTTATTGTCATGGGTCTAGTCCACACCCCAAAAGATGCACCCATTGGAGGGGTTTCCGTTCTCCACTTATAAGCCGCAAGACCCCCAAAGACTGTCCTATGTAGGATTGGGAGAAGTTTTGCGAGACCTTTATCGCTCCCCCGCTCAACTCTTGGCACCCTTGCCATGGGAGACCCACTCCCTGCGTGAGATCCACACTGCAGTACTCCCCAAACAAACATCCCCAATGGCTGATGCCAATTGTCATTGGTCCAGTCCACACCCCCAAAGATGTTTCTATTCTAGGTGTTTCTTGATGCAGTTGAGATTGTTCAATTGGGCCTAAGAAGACTTTATTTTGGGCCATGGATGGGTTTTTTATTGGCTTTGGAATTTTTTTATTTTTGGGTTCTCTAATTTAACAGGCTTCTTTATGGAGCCAATATTTGGGGTTTTTGTACACGGGATTAAATATAGGGATAAGCTTGTGTGGGTCCCATTTATTGGAGTGTTTTTTAGCTGGTCGTAGGATGTTTGGAGTCTTCTTTCAGTAGTTTAGTTTATTTATTTATTTTTTGTAGTTGGAGTCTATTAAGTTAGTTTAAACTTTAAAGCTATTAGAAAAGTTAAGAGTCTGTAGTGGTTTATCTCTCTCTCTCTCTCTCTCTCTCTCTATATATATATATATATATATATAGCCACCCCCCAAACGATTAGTTTCTTGGATTAGAATAGTTTTGTTTGGTAATTGCCTTGTGTGGTTTAGTCTCTTTCTCCCTCTCTCTCTTTCTCTCTCAAGGGTAAGAGATTTCTCTCTCCTTCTCACCCCGCAGTTACTCTCTTGCTATTCCTTCTCTTCTTGTTTCTCGTCTTATTTATCTCTTTCTCATCCCCCACAGTAGGAAGTTTTCTCCTTTCTTTTCTTCTCTCCCTTCTATCAATTAGATCCTATTTTATAGGAGGGATTTAATCTCTTTTTCCCTCACTTTTTTATCTCTCTCCCACCCATTGGACCATATCCCCTATTTTCTCTCACTTGCAAGCTGTCCTTTCTTTCTTAATCGATTTCTGTGGAATGAATACCTATTGAGATCTGATAATTTTTCTTTTAAATCTGGTCCATTGTATCAAGATTCAGATCTTGCTCATATTTACTCACCAGATTATAATATTCTTCAATCGATCTGCATTATTTCCCTTCCCCACTAGTAAGTCTCAAGACCCACCAAAGGTTTGCCCATGTGGGATTGGCGTTGGGGGGGGGGGGGGGAGAGAGTTTTGTGAGACCATGGCATTATGGATTTATGGTGACTAATTGATGCACAGATAAGTCACCTAATAGGCTTATTTTATTGAGAATAAGCTTTGGGTTGGGTTATGTTGGGGTTGGGCTTTTGATCCCATAAGTTTGCTTTGTAATTGGCCAATTTAATGAGCCTAAAATATGGGTAGAAAGTAGGAAAAGGGGATTTGCTTCATTAGTTTAGTTAGTCCTGTTATGAGTCAGTTTCTTTCATTAGTTTAGTTTCCTAGTCAATTTATGTTACCTTATTAGTTAAGGATTTAGTTAGGCCTTTCCTTTTTAGTGTTTGAGTCTTCTATATAAGTTTGTAAGGGACTACAGCCTTGTACACAAATTTGATTAATGAAATATTGGCTTGAGCCTTTATTTTATTCTGTGAGACTCAATTGGCTGTGAGATGCAGCGGTATATGGTGAGATACCTATGGTGAGAGGCTCAATCCAAATTATCCTTCTTCTATCTTCTATTTCAATCGATTTCAGTGAGAGTTCTGCCATGAAAGTTACTGATCTGCTGAAGAGCATTCGAAAGACTGAATCAGCCACTAGAATTGATATTCGATTGTTACATGAAGGCCTGAGAATATCAGTACATTGATCCGGCTGTAGTGTTGGTTCTTAGTTGAACTGGCATCTACATTAGTAATTTTTTACTGCCTATTTTCATTCTCTAATTGTTTGCCCTATTTGTTCATCTGAAACTACTTTTCCCTTTGGGGGCCTGGAGTAGGTTTTTCCATATTCATCTACTTTTTTATAAAATAAAAAGAACAAGAAATAGCATAAAGGGGACGATGGGAAATGGAAAAAGATATATTATCTCTTTTCAGTTTGAGAACTTCCTTTTCCTTCAAAACACAAGAAAAACTCTAATTGTGTGAACCAAATTTTGGTATTTGTTATTTTCACATTTTCTTATTGATGGTATGTAGGAATGACCAACTCACTTAAGTTTGCCCTATTTGTTCATCTTAAACTAAAATTTGGTATTTTATT
This sequence comes from Telopea speciosissima, assembly GCF_018873765.1. Classification (NCBI taxonomy): domain Eukaryota; kingdom Viridiplantae; phylum Streptophyta; class Magnoliopsida; order Proteales; family Proteaceae; genus Telopea; species Telopea speciosissima. The sequence continues at coordinate 53,220,100 of NC_057922.1, forward strand.
TTCATCCAGGTTGTAACATATTTCTCAAGTAGTGTCTGACCCACAAATGACGACCTAATGGGGAGTTGACTGGTTTTAGGTACCGGTGTGGGCTGGTTTAAATAGATATGATAAAGATACGAGTCTCCCCCCCCCCCTTCTTTGTTTTACATTAATCTTAGCATATTTAAGGTTTTAAAAATTTGTGAAAGCTCTATGCCTCTATCTAACTAAAAGGATTTCTTGAATATAAGTTGAGTTTTAGCCATCAGCTTGTGTTGTGGGTTTTTCTCTAGTTTATTTCATAGTTTTCAAGGTGTCCAAGTGCCTTTTTGTCACCTTGCATCCAGGCCCCCTCCAACGCCTTGGGTCACCTAGATGCTGACTCCGTGACAACTATGGTTTATTTGCAATTATTTTCGAACTGAAATCTCTGATTTCTTCCACTGCCTTGTATATTATGAGCTGGAGTGCTGCCTCCTTTCTGCATATTAGTTTTGATCTTTTCCACTCAGAAGTTACAATATATTGTCTGTTGCACTAGTATGCCCTCTGATTAGTTGGAGTTGCCAGCTTTCTGTTGTTGTACTTTCTCACCTTTTGTTGCTGGTTTGGGCTTGTGCCTCACATATCAAAGCCTACATCTGAGCAGGAGTTAAAGAGTTTATTCTGAAACACATCTCTTGCATGGTTATATGTTTGGTTTCTAAATGTTACATGGTCACGGCTTCGTACAGGAGGTCGTGTTTTATGAGGATGGTGAGCCTATAATAGATGGAGAAGCTGGAGATCTCAAGGTTTGTTCCTTCTATGTGCTTCTTGCTGCTTATATCGTGGTTCAAATTATGGATCTAGGATAACAATCATCTTCCTTCTGAGCAGGTCCGTATTCGTACTGCACCACATGAAAATTTCAGAAGGGAAGGCAATGACCTGCACACAACTGTTACCATAACATTGGTAACTATCTCTTCTTCAGTTTCTTGTTCTTGATTCACTCTTTAGGCTTTTTTTCCTTCTAAATTTTCTTTTATTTTAGACTTCTGCTTGTGCCTAACCAAAGTGGATGTGTGACCTGAAAAGAGCTAACATATTAAGCACTATTCCCTTTTTTTAGCATTTCAGCTTCATAAGTGATAGTAGGCTGATGATGTTATGTCAACACTTTGCCAGCCAGATGATGATTGCATTGGCTGGCAAATTTGACCTCTGTGGCCTGTGATTTAAAGCATTGATAATGGTCCATACTTTGCAGAGTTCAAGTTGTTCAATCAGTTTATAAGTGGACATTATCTGTGTATATCTAATTCTAAATGTTTAACCTTCTTCCTCCCCTCTGTTGTTATCTTCTGAACTAGGGCGTATTTTAACTGATTGATTGCTATCATTTTCTCCAGGTACAAGCACTTGTTGGTTTTGATAAGTCCATCAAACACCTGGATGAACATCTTGTAGACATCAGTTCAAAGGTGAGGTTTTAATATTGTGCTTTATCGAACCTTAGACGCTGCTTGTATTATTTAAACACTCATTACTTGGGGGATTAACTTGGGATTAATACTTGCAGGGAATTACAAAACCCAAAGAAGTGAGAAAGTTCAAGGGTGAAGGGATGCCATTGCATTTTAGTTCAAAAAAGGGGGATTTATATGTTACGTTCGAGGTTTTGTTCCCTACTTCACTAAATGAAGACCAGAAGACCAAGATCAAAGCAATTCTTGGTTAATCTCAGAGTATTTTCCTTTTTTGAGTTCCAAGATTTTCCCCATTGTACAATGATGAGGTCAACAAGATGTGGGCAGCTGAAGGATGTAGTCAATGCTTTAATCCTTAAAATTGTACTCTCATGAGGCAGTTTATTACCCTCCTATTTTTCCCCCCACAAGGGTGTAGTTCTTCATTCCCTCCTCGGAATATCAATGTAGGATTCTAACAACAAAGTTGTAATTGAAGCTAGTGAACTTAATTTTTTGCTCTGGCATTGTTTCTTTTTGTTTTGTCTTGCTTTATATTTATTGAGGCCATGTTCAGTTTACCAAAAACAAAGTACAATATCTAAATACAAATAATTTAGTGGAAATGAGTTGGAATCTTTTTAATTTGATTTCTGAATTTCTTTTGTTTGTTTTAGTTTTTTTTTTTCTTTCGTGTTTTAATTTCCTTTATTGGGAGTAGGTTCCTGCATGCTTGTCGTGGGAAACCATTCCTTTCTTGGAAAAGGAAGCTCCTTCCAGAGGGTCTTGAGCCGGTCATTAGGTAATGGTGTGGGGAAGAATGAAATCTCATCTACCATTCAGAATGGATCCCTGATCTTCCAAACATTGATCAAATACACTGATCGGTACAATCCCCTTCTAGCTTCAAAGTGTGGGTGAATTGAGTGACCATGTTAATTAAGGTTGTGTTTGGTATGCATTCAGATGAATCGGCAGAGAAGTTTTATGATGATTCCACGTGTGTAAATTCCGGCTGATGGAGTATTTGGCGGCTGTGAATAGGGGCAATAGACTTCATTTCTTTTAAAGGAGAAGGTTTACGAATTGTCCACTCTGTCCTACGTGGCATGAATTTGTTGGCTTGTGTCGCTATTTGGAGGATTGATAATGCTAGCCGTTGATCTTCAAAGAACCGCACCATTGGATTTTGTAGGCGAAAGCAAAGTGGAAACGTATATAGGGATGCCTTTGTGTTAGATGTTCGTTTTGTTTCTTCATCCCCACGTTTTGTGTTCTTCATTCTCTGGTGTGAGCAGCAACGAGATTGTTGTATTTCGGGCATAATTCTAGGGCGAGTAGTGAGAGTGATGCTTCTGATCCTCCCCATGGTCGATGGAGTCCTGCGCCTGTGAGGGAGAAGGGCGATCCTTCTAGGAAAGGTAAAGCAGTTTTGAGGTTTGGGGACATGAATGGGAATCCCATGTTCTCCATCTCATTTCTTTTTGGAGGAAAAGAGAGAGATGAATTGAATGTTAGTATCGTCACCTAGATTATTAGGATCTAAGACCCGCCATATAAGATTGACTATCTTACAATGTCCTTTGAGGTCGATTGATGCACAACTCTATACCTCCATTAGTTTCAAAGTCAACAAACTTTCTAATGGGTAAGAAAGAAGATGGATTTAGTGTGTATCAGTACCACCATCCGTTCAATATTTAGATAGTTTCAAAGGGTTAACAGATATTCAAATCTTAGTATAGTACAATTCGTGTAGCCTCAGTCTATTATAAATTACAAGTCACCATCTGATTTTCAAACAAAACTCAAATCACCTCTTATATTAGAATCCAATATGACAAATTAGTGCCTATCATTAGTTTTATGCTGTTAAGCGATGATGTCAGTCAGTTAAATAAATTTAGGCAAATTTCACGGACACCCCCTATAAGTATTCAATAAGTCACCGACACCCCATACTTTGCAAAAATATCAAAGACTGCCCTTATGTTATGATTTTATTTCAACTAAGTCCAATCCGTTAGTCTTTTGCAATTAAGTTGCTGTTAACATTTTTATAATGACAAAATTACCCTTTCCCTCACGGTTTCTAATTGTTACTTTTTAAAATTTGTTTTAAAAACAAATGGGACCCACACCCTTCTTCTCCATCTTCTTTGTGGAAGGCAACGGAGCACCGTTGGTTTCTCCGAACGCATCTGCAACTCCGCCGCACCTAGCCGTGCTAACTCGCCCCAAAATCCCACACTCACCCCATTTTCCGCCTCCTAACCCCATACCCTTCCTGCCAATTTCCCCGCCATTCCTTTGTTCCCTGAACTCTATTATTTCTTTCTTAGTTTTTTTTTTTTTTTTGATCAGAAGAGAATGTTGTACCTAAGAATCCCAAAGGGTCAAAATCTCAAACTAAAGAGAAATATCTATCTCCACTATGAAGTACCTGCAATCTCTCGATTATTGCAGAAGCGTTTCTGAACTGAGAAAGCAAACGGGATTGAAGCTCATCCCATCGATTTATTTCGTCCCTAATTTTCCTAAACTTTTGCTGGTATTTCTTCAACACCGTCTCCATGCCTTTTAGAAACAAAATATAACCAGATAAAAAACCAATTTAACACAGTTTTCATAAAGAAGAGAATTTAAGGAAGAAAAACAACGGTGAAACTAGAGAAATCAACAATAGAACGACAGAAGAGGGGCAAGAATGTTAAGCTCAATCCAACAGGGAAATTGGGAGCAAATCCAAGCAACTCCAACTGTTGTATTATTATTTTATAAAAGCACTTTGGGTCAAAGAACTTGTTTCAAAAAGCACTTTTTCAAGTGTGTGTCAAAGTTTCAAAATTGTGTTTTGTTTCATTCCCTCCTTTTTTGTTTCCCTCCTCTATTTTGTTTGAAATTGATTGTACTCTCTTGTGTGCAAGAGGCTAGAATTGAGCTCAAGAATAGTCCCACATTGGTTGTGGGAGAGTTACTTGAGGGGTATATATATAGGATTGTTTCCTTAAGGTGTGAGCCTTTTGGAGAGGAAGACACCCTACTCTTTAGTGTGTGGGGGGTCCTTGGGGTGCTTTTGAATCGTGCGCGCGCACGTCTAGCCGAGCCGGGCCGGGTCGGGGTGTGGGTGTGGACAAAACCTTATAGGAGTTTTAATGTTTTGTTTAAAACTCGATTTGGTTCACCCGTGGTTCATCTATACGGTTGAACCACACTTGTTTATTCGTTCATATATATGAATAGTTACACCCCCTCCCTGTACGTGGAGATATACATACGGTCACACCTCCCATGTAAGGGTTACACCCCTGTACGTATATCACCTGTATTCATACGGATGTATCCCTTCATGAAAGGGTACTCCAGTATTGTCCCTGCAACAGTCCGTTCCAGAGACAGATACTGTATTTTCGTTTAAGTAATAAGAGGGTTGTATAGCCGTTTGGTATCCTTGGTATTCGTATTAGGTTCTGCAACCTATACGTTTAGGAGTTGTATTTATCTTGGAGGGTAAGGTGCAAGGTCAACCCCGTTGCAGAAGAGGGGGCATCTAAATCCTTAAGGAAAGTATCTTTCAGATACGACTCAACTCGATTGTCCATGCTTCTTCCTTTCTGGTTCGTTTCACTCTGCAACTGGTGTGCGATAACAGGTATTTCTCTATTTCTGTATATCTGCTTTGTCTTACAGTATATGCCTAGTATAACAATCTTAAGGATTTAGACCTTATTTGGCTTATATTTCTATGTAAGACTATGGCTGGGAATAATACTGTGGATACTACTGCTACTGTGGACCTTCCACCTACTGCTGCCGCTGCCCAAAATACTACTGCTACCATACAACCGAGTATGGAGAAACCGAGAATAGTCTCGAGTTTGATAAGATAGCACAGCTCACCGGCGTAATTTTAAACGGTGGAAGTAGATGATGCTATTTGCATTAACGCAAATAGGGGTGGCGTTTGCATTGACTGATCCCAAGCCTCCGGACAGTGAGGATATTGATCTCAATATGAAGAGGCTTGCTTGGATCGAAGCAGACTTTCAATGCAAGAACAGGATTCTGAATGCTCTATCGAATGAATTGTATAATGTTTACAATTCCTTTGATCATGCCTACATGATTTGGAATGCTTTGGTCAACAAATATACTGGAAGATGTTGGCTTAAAGAAGTATGTGGTGTCAAATTTTCTCGAACTTCCGGATGATGAAGGTGAAACCATCTCTTCTCAAGTAGACAGATTCCAGGTTATGGTTGGAAATTTGGCTAAAGAGAACATGATTTTACCAGATCTCGTTAGTCACGAGTTCTTTAATTGATAAACTACCTGACTCTTGGAAGGATTTCAAAACTACTATGAAACACAAGAGGAAGGACTGGTCTTTTGATCAGGTGGTAGTTCGCATCAAAATAGAGGAACGGAACCGCATTAAAGACAAAGGTGAAAAGCCCATTGGATACATTCGATCCAATGCCCATCTGGTGGAAACAGAGAAGAAACCAAATCTTAAGAGGAAAGGCAATCCTGTTCAGAAAAGTTCAAACTCAAAGAGGAAGAAAGAAAATTGCTTCATGTGCGGCAAGCCGGGTCACTTCAAGAAAGACTGCAGGAACAAGAAGAAGGTTTTGCCAGATAAGGCAAAAGTCAATCTTGCTGAAGAGGAAGTCTTTGCAGCAATGATAACCGAAGTATTTTTGGTTGAAAAACCAAATGACTGGATAATAGACACAGGTGCTACGAGGCACATCTGTGGGGACCGAAACTCTTTTTTGAGTTATTCTATTTTAGATGATAAGGTCTATATGGGCAACTCTCAGTCAACCAAGGTTATCGGCAAAGGAAAAATTACTTTGAAGCTCTCTTCAGGAAAGACACTTGTTTTGGACAATGTGCTGTATGTGCCAGAAATAAGACGCAATCTTATTTCAGGGCCGCTTCTCAACAAGGCAGGAATGAAGTTACTTTTTGAGTCTGACAAGCTTGTAGTTCTGAAAAATGATGTATTTGTGGGCAAGGGGTATCTTAGAGATGGTTTATTTGTACTAAGTGTTTCTGAGATAATAAAAGAAAAGCCTAGTGCTTCTTCTGCTTACTTTATTGATTATTATGATTTATGGCATGGTAGATTAGGTCACTTCAATGCATCTTATATTTCTTATATGCATAAGAAAGGCTTAATAGACAATCATATTAAGCAACCATTGATAAAGTGCCCCACATGTGTGGAGGTAAAATTCACTAAAAGACCACATAGGTCAATGGAACGACAAAGTGGCCTTCTTGATTTGGTGCATAGTGATCTTTGTGACTATAAGTCACTTGAATCTAGAGGAGGTAAAAAATATGTTGTTACATTCATAGATGACCACTCTAGATTTACCATGGTTTACCTTCTTAAGTCCAAGGATGAAGCAAGTAATGCTTTTATATCCTATAAGGCAGAGGTGGAAAATCAATTAGGGAGGAAAGTGAAAAGGCTTAGAACTGATAGAGGTACTCGAATACTCTAATCTTTCTCGGTTTGTGAGGACCATGGTATTATTCATGAGACCACCGCCCCTTATCAACTTGAGTCTAATGGGGTGGCAGAAAGGAAGAATCGAACATTGAAGGAAATGATGAATTCAATGCTCATAAGCTCAGGGTTACCCCTAGACATGTGGGGGGATGCCATGTTATCGGCATGTTATATTTTAAATAGAGTTTCGCACAAGAAAACCGGATTGTTACCCTTTGAATTATGGTATGGAAGAAAACCTACCATAAAGCATTTAAGGGTATGGGGTTGTCTAGCCAAAGTGGCTATACCAGAACCAAAGAAAAGGAAACTAGGACCAAAGACATGTGATTGTGTTTTTGTTGGATATGCAGCTCACAGTACTGCATATCGATTTATGGTTATTAAAACCATAGATGATGTGTTTGATGAAAATGATATCATTGAGTCAAGGGATGCAGAATTCTTTGAGAATGTATTTCCTCTTAAGTCTAACCTATTAGAAAGGAAGGTTGATAGTAGTGTATCATCTTTTGACCAAGAAGTGTCAAAGAATATTGAACCTATATCTAGTGATTCAAGTCAATTACGGAAAAGTAAAAGGCAAAAGAAAGCTACTTTTTCGAATGGTGATTGAATTGTCTATCTTTTAGACAATGATCCTTTATCGTATAAAGAAGCGGTGACATCTTTAGATGCCGTGTTTTGGAAAGAGGCCATCAAAAGTGAACTAGATTCTATTTTAGCCAATCACACATGGATATTAGTTGACTTACCTAAAGGTTCCAAAGTGTTGGACACTAAGTGGATATTTCGAAAGAAATTGAAACCAGATGGATCACTAGATAAGTTTAAAGCCCGGTTAGTAGTAAAAGGCTTTAGACAAAAGAAGAATATAGATTACTTTGACACATTTGCTCCAGTAGCAAGAATAACTATTATACGAGTAATGATGGCTGTTGCATCTATGTATAATTTGGTTATACACCAAATGGACGTGAAAATAGCGTTTCTAAATGGCGACTTGGTGGAAGAAATATACATTAAGCAACCTAAAGGTTATGTTGTGCCTGGACAAGAATACAAGGTATGTAAGTTGGTTAGATCACTTTATGGACTCAAACAAGCTCCAAAACAGTGGCATGAAAAATTTGATTCGGTACTTGTATCGAATGGTTTTTGTTTGAGTTAAAATAATACCGCAAGCGTACGGGTCAATCGTAGCTACGGGTCGAACACGAGGAGATATACGCCACTCTATTTAATTAACTTAAAAGTAATGCAAAGTGGACCAAATTAAAATGTTAAATTAAACTAATTAAACTAATGAAAATTAATGCATCCTAACTCATAAGCATCTAACAAAATTAAGGGATTAAATTGGCGTCCTAACGCATGAGCATCTAACCTATACGCATGAGCATCTAACCTATCAAACTAAAGCGAATTGAAAGGAATAATAAAAACGCAGCCACACTTCATAATCACATAAAAAGAAATAAGGGAATAAAAGTGCATCCACATACCACAACCATATAAAAAAAATAAAAGAAATAGATGGAGAAGAAGAAGAAGATAGAGAGAGATAGAGGAAAGGGAGAATGAGATTAAGGGTTTAGAGAATGAGATACCTTGATGTGCTTGAATACTTGAATAAACTCACCATGGCTCCCTCTTCTAAATCTCCATGTCTTGTCATCAACATAGGAACTTAGACTAGGAAGCTTTAAACTAAAACTATTACAACCATTAAACTAGACTTATGAAATCAAAACTAAGAACTTGAAATCAAAACTAAGAACTTAAACCAAAAATAGGAAAAGAAGAGAAAATTTCACTAAGTGAATGAAATAAAAATTACACTAAAAAACTGAATTAAAATTGAACTAGAAACTAACTAAAAACTAAACTAAAACTACTAACTTCTTATAACCTAGAGGGCAAGGGGTATTTATAAGGGGAAAAGAGGAGAAGAGAGAAGAGGGAAGTGTAGGAGAAATATTCCCTAAGAAAAGAGAATATTCTCTTCTCCTTCCTCTTTTACAATGCCTTGAATCCTAAGAAAAAAAAAAAATAGAAAGAAGAAGAAGAAGATTGTTTACATAGACTTTCTATTTTAAAAGTAAACTTCCAATTCTAACAAGTGCTTTCTTTTCTTTGTAGATATCTTTTCCAAGCAATAAAATCAAAGCATCTTTGATTTTTCAACTTTCCATAGGTGAGAGAATATCTTTCAAAATAAATCTATCCCAAGTAGAATTCCGAAGTGCCCTTGAGAAGTTGGAGGAGAGAGAGAGTAAGGGTGATGACTAGGATTCCTTCAAGAATAAATAAAATAACCATTCTCTGTCCTTCAGAAAACGTGGAGCATGGGGTGCTTATATAGGCCTCACCATTGTGTTCCTTGCGAAAAATCACCCAAAATAGACCCAAATTTCGTCCAATTTGGAGTTCGGGAGCCCAAGATATCTCAAGTTGAAGTTGGACTGTCCAGAGCCCTCCAAATGGAATCTTTCGGGTACAAGAAATGTAACTTCTAATAATTCTGTTAAGGCCCCTGTAATCTGAACTTTCGCTTCACTTTGTCCCCAGCCGACTGTCAATAATTACAAATAAACCCCTATAGACCATTTTCGTGCTTCGTTACGGAAACGGCCGTAACTTCTTCGTTTTAACTCGGAATCATGTGCTGTTTGAACCGTTGCGAAGCTGACTCGATGGGCTACGCATCCAAGCCATTAACACCTCTAAACAGCTTAAAAACATTTCCTTAGCATCATCTCCTCCATTTTCACAAGAATTCACCTAAAACCTAAAAAGCACAAGAAAGCACCGAGTAACTCTGTCCAATATGGTAAAATGTATGCTTTATGCCCTAAGATTTCACACATAAATGTGCTCATCAGATTCCCCCACACTTGAACGTTACTTGTCCTCAAGTAAAGCAAAAGAAAAACTAATCTAGAATGCAGAAAATCCTAACTCACTTTCGTAGGAATCACGGTTGCACTTAGCATGTGCAACAAGCCTTTGAACCCCTAGGTTACCCCTAGTGGACGAGTTGTGTCTCGTGGGTGTTTGCAGTGAATATACACCCAAAATTCAATTGTAATTGAATGCTGCAAATTTTAATCATAGCATAAGTAGGACAGTGTACATAATCCCAAAAAGTGTTCAACTAAAGATCAAGGAGCCAAAGGTTCTCCCACACTTGAATTTTATCACCCCACATCAATTCAAGTAACAAGTATGCATCAAGTTCAAGGGATCTCCTTATATTTTCTGAACACTACTCACCTTCAAGTAAACCCCCCATAGCATCGATGGAACCAAAGACTTAGGCATTGAGTATTGTTGACCATACTTTTTTTTTTTTTTTTTTAGGCATTAAGGCAAAAGTTTTTTCTTTCTCACCCACAAACTCTATTTCTACTCCACTACTGTTCTCTGAATGACATGGTGGAGCATACACCAGACACCCAAATACTTGGTAGCTTCGATTTTTGCATTTATCCATAAGACATTGAGACACTGATGCAAGAGTTTTTTTTTGAGTTTCCTTCCAAGGAATTTTGATCAAGTCACCCTGCTTCATGAGGCACAGTGCCCTGTCTAGTCCCAAGGAATTCCACTTTCTTTTCTGTTCCTTGTTTTTTTTTTCTTTTTCTTTTTTTCATTCACTTCCACTTTCATGCCTTGCCTTGCCACAAACAAATTGGTCTCAACTACTAGCCAAAAGATCAAAGGGTCCATAAAACACAGAGAGGAATCTAGCCATCAAGTGAAATAACGCTTATATTTTCCAATTCAATCCCTCTCACCGGATACAAACCAATTACCGTCCTTGAAAAGGGATTTTTTATTATTTCGCATGCTAGGACACCTAATTCCCTCTTTCTCTCGTTTTGCAATCAAAGAGACATATGCACAAAATCAAACTATTGTCACAATCAAAATTCACCAATTAAGCCCAACATCCCCCCCACACTTAATTCATGCAGTGTCCTCAATGCATGCATAAAAGAAAGAATAAGGACAAGGGAGGAGATGAAGGGGCTTACCGGATATAATCAACAAAGAGGATCATGAAGAGTCATGAGCTCTACAAAAATGCTAAGAGTAGCAAAGTAAATCTCAATCCATGGCCAATAAATGGAGAAATAGCTTGGACCGAAAACACTCGACCATGAATTTTAGTAAAGCGAGAAATAATATGAAAGTTAAACACAACGAGAAATATCCAATAGAAAAAACTGTCCTCATGGGACAGTGGAAAATGAAGGCACTAAAACTTAGGCCATAAATCCTTCCCTTTTCTTTCATTTGCAATGTAGAATACCTGTCATTCTTTGAAAAATCAACCAAGAACGGATCACAATAAGCATAAAAAGGATTATGAATAACCTCATCTAAATAATCATCAAAAATTGGAGGTTTACTCAAATCAATCCTAGCAATACAACTATCGGCTATTTGCAGAACTTGGTTTGCTAAATAAGGATCATGGAAATATGCATGAAAAGCATCATGACTAACATTGTCCTCCTCAATAAAATCGTCAAATCTAAGAGGTTTGGACAAATCAACATGTGAGACAATGAAATCCTCAAAATGACAATTATCTAAGTTTTCCAAAGAGAGAGGGGGAGATCGAATTTCCTTGGTTTCTATGTTATCATGAAAATCTGATTCTAAATCAATAAAAACACTAGGCTCACTAAAATCAGAAATTTTAGAAAAAAGTTGGACTTCCCCAGGTAGCTCATCAAATCTCGCTTCACTAATTTCCTGAGGAGACTCAATCTCAACAAATAAATCATCATGAAAAGCAGCTTGTTGGGAATGACTCTCATTAACCTCAAACTGGGGTGGTGGACTTTCAATATCATTAAACTGGGGATGGGGTGGTTCAAGCTGACTAGGTAATGTACCCGTTTTCCCCTCTTGTACCATGGTTATCAGTTGATAGAGTTGCTTCTCCATGGTATTTTGGCTTGTTGTGAGAAGGTCTATGTATTTCTCAAGCTCATTCAGTCTGGCCTCCTCACCCATGTTTTGAAACTCAAGGGGTTGGTGATATGGTTCAAGGAGAGGTGGCCCGTTAAGATTTAATGGAGGGTTGGGCATTGGAGGACCAAACTGACCATGATATTGGAAATTGGGTGGTCCAGCTTGGTTATTCCATTGATCCCACAAGAAATCGGGATGATCACTCCACCCCTGATTGTAAGTGCCAAAAGAATTGTATTGAAATTGAAGACTCACATTCTCATCACCATAGTTACCCCCATAAAGATTAGGGCATCCTTCCATAACATGGATTGTCTGGGGAAGTGACCAATCAAAATTTTTCGAAAGCCCATAGTTGGGTTGGGGAGCAAAATTGTACTGGGGTGGTGCAAAATTGTTCTCTCTCTCACTACTTTTGGCTTCCCTAACCTGTTTAAACATTTCCTCCAAAATCATGGTTGCCTTAGCATAGGTCCATCTTTCCCCCAAAGTCTTATTTGGAAGTGTATCTCCCATTATTCTAAATTAACCACCTATCCCAAATTGAGGTCTCCCATAAAAAAAAATTTAAAGAAAAATAAAAGACTAGAAAAAGAAAATACTAAAAATAAGAGGGAGCCTAAGGTAGATAATGCATCTATCCCTCAGAAATCGAAACAATGGTTCCAAAGCTGTAAGGTTGCCATATAGGTTGACAGCAAGGGAACCCGTATAGTCTTCACGAGCCACCTACGGGCGACTCCAAATGGATTCTGATGTAGGGTGGAGGACTACTATACGTTTATGTTTCCAACGCTCTCACTATGTCGCTTTCCTGTTATCAAGAGTGGTCACCTCCAAAGATAAGTCACATGCCAATCCAAACCACCCAACGAATCAAGGGGCACCAAGATTGGCTGGGTTTGGGCATATGAAGGACTTTAGATTGGGCGCACACTATTGAAACAGAAAAGAAACAAGAGGAGGTTTTCAAATTTTTTTTTTTTTTTGTTTTTTTTTAAAAAGAAAGAGGAGAAAGAGAAGAAACTAAAGCACTTCGAATTACTTAAAAATCAAAAAAATAAAGTGGTCAATAATCTCCCCGGCAACGGCGCCAAAAACTTGTTTGAGTTAAAATAATACCGCAAGCGTACGGGTCAATCGTAGCTACGGGTCGAACACGAGGAGATATACGCCACTCTATTTAATTAACTTAAAAGTAATGCAAAGTGGACCAAATTAAAATGTTAAATTAAACTAATTAAACTAATGAAAATTAATGCATCCTAACTCATAAGCATCTAACAAAATTAAGGGATTAAATTGGCGTCCTAACGCATGAGCATCTAACCTATACGCATGAGCATCTAACCTATCAAACTAAAGCGAATTGAAAGGAATAATAAAAACGCAGCCACACTTCATAATCACATAAAAAGAAATAAGGGAATAAAAGTGCATCCACATACCACAACCATATAAAAAAAATAAAAGAAATAGATGGAGAAGAAGAAGAAGATAGAGAGAGATAGAGGAAAGGGAGAATGAGATTAAGGGTTTAGAGAATGAGATACCTTGATGTGCTTGAATACTTGAATAAACTCACCATGGCTCCCTCTTCTAAATCTCCATGTCTTGTCATCAACATAGGAACTTAGACTAGGAAGCTTTAAACTAAAACTATTACAACCATTAAACTAGACTTATGAAATCAAAACTAAGAACTTGAAATCAAAACTAAGAACTTAAACCAAAAATAGGAAAAGAAGAGAAAATTTCACTAAGTGAATGAAATAAAAATTACACTAAAAAACTGAATTAAAATTGAACTAGAAACTAACTAAAAACTAAACTAAAACTACTAACTTCTTATAACCTAGAGGGCAAGGGGTATTTATAAGGGGAAAAGAGGAGAAGAGAGAAGAGGGAAGTGTAGGAGAAATATTCCCTAAGAAAAGAGAATATTCTCTTCTCCTTCCTCTTTTACAATGCCTTGAATCCTAAGAAAAAAGAAAAAAAATAGAAAGAAGAAGAAGAGAAGATTGTTTACATAGACTTTCTATTTCTAGAAAAGTAAACTTCCAATTCTAACAAGTGCTTCCTTTTCTTTGTAGATATCTTTTCCAAGCAATAAAATCAAAGCATCTTTGATTTTTCAACTTTCCATAGGTGAGAGAATATCTTTCAAAATAAATCTATCCCAAGTAGAATTCCAGAAGTGCCCTTGAGAAGTTGGAGGAGAGAGAGAGTAAGGGTGATGACTAGGATTCCTTCAAGAATAAATAAAATAACCATTCTGTCCTTCAGAAAACGTGGAGCATGGGGTGCTTATATAGGCCTCACCATTGTGTTCCTTGCGAAAAATCACCCAAAATAGACCCAAATTTCGTCCAATTTGGAGTTCGGGAGCCCAAGATATCTCAAGTTGAAGTTGGACTGTCCAGAGCCCTCCAAATGGAATCTTTCGGGTACAAGAAATGTAACTTCTAATAATTCTGTTAAGGCCCCTGTAATCTGAACTTTCGCTTCACTTTGTCCCCAGCCGACTGTCAATAATTACAAATAAACCCCTATAGACCATTTTCGTGCTTCGTTACGGAAACGGCCGTAACTTCTTCGTTTTAACTCGGAATCATGTGCTGTTTGAACCGTTGCGAAGCTGACTCGATGGGCTACGCATCCAAGCCATTAACACCTCTAAACAGCTTAAAAACATTTCCTTAGCATCATCTCCTCCATTTTCACAAGAATTCACCTAAAACCTAAAAAGCACAAGAAAGCACCGAGTAACTCTGTCCAATATGGTAAAATGTATGCTTTATGCCCTAAGATTTCACACATAAATGTGCTCATCAGTTTTCTCATAAATGATGCTGATAGGTGCTTGTATAGTAAGTTCAATAAAGGCAAAGGTGTGTTCATCATACTTTATGTAGATGACATGTTGATAATGGGAACGAGTTTAGACATTGTAAAGCAAACTAAAGGTTTCTTAATGTCTAAGTTTGATACAAAGGACATGGGGGAGGTTGATGTAATTCTTGGAATTAAGATCATCAGAAAAGAAAAAGAGATTATATTATCTCAATCCCATTATGTTGAAACCATACTAAAGAAGTATGGTTATAATGATTTATCATCGGTTAAAACACCTTTGGACATTAATTGTTTTTTACAAAAGAATTTGGGGGAACCTGTCTCCCAAAAGAAATACTCACAAATCATTGGTTCAGTTACATATCTAATGAACTGCACCAGACCAGATATCGCTTTAGCAGTTGGAAAATTGAGTCAATACACTCATAATCCAAGTATAGAGCATTGGTATGCTATGACAAGATTATTGCGATATTTAAAGGGAACGATAGCCTATGGCCTTCACTACAGTGGAAAACCAGCCGTGTTAGAGGGCTATTGTGATGCTAATTGGATTTCAGATACCAAGAAAACATTAGCAACTAGTGGATATGTTTTCACACTAGGAGGTGGAGCGATTTCGTGGAAATCGGTAAAGCAATCCTGTGGTACAGGATCCACCATGGAAGCTGAGTTTATAGCTTTGGAAAAGGCGGGAACTGAAGCAGAGTGGCTCAGAACTTTGATGGCAGATATTCCATTGTGGCCAAAATCATTGCCTTCGATATCACTTCATTGTGATAATCAAGCGGCAATAGCTAAAGCTAAGAATAAAATGTACAATGGAAAGAAGCGCCACATCCGTCTAAGACATAATTTTGTACGGCAGTATATTAATGAAGGAACAATAGCTATTGATTTTGTGAAATCTGAAAGCAACTTAGCTGATGTTTTCACAAAACCGTTGCCTATAAAAATAATTCATGATTCATCTAAGGGAATGAGCTTAAGGCCTGTGACATAGGTCATGTGATGGACACCCAACCTATGTGAAGAGGTAAATTCCTGAATTAGGTTCAAAGGGTACAAACGAAGTCACTGGATGACCTGTCTAGTACTACTACATTTTTTGCTCATTCTAGGTAGATAGGAAAAGTAGTACCACCACAAAGGAAGGAGGATGAGTCTTATAGACTCTTAATCTAGTCGGATCTCATGTAAAGTGGAGGTGTGTTAACTGTGGTGCACACTATGGACTGACCTAAATAGATGTAGGATGAGGCCGCCTATCGATGAGAATTTTATAGGCGAATTCTCTAAACATCTATGAGACCAGGATAGGGGACAAGGCCAGTTAAAAAATGTCCATCTTTATAAAAGGGATATCACAAACGGTCGACTAGTAGGATGTGGTGGTGAACTAGTCGGCTATCGATGAGGAAAGGTTCAAGAAGTCTAACTTCACCTGCACTGTGGGCGTAGTTCATCGACCTAGTGTAGGTTCAAGTCCTCAAGACACCTGCAAGGATGTGTCCTACTATGTCTAATATACTTATCACTCGATATGTATCACTATTTTGAAACTTGTGGGGGAATTGTTGTATTATTATTTTATAGAAGCACTTTGGGTCAAAGCACTTGTTTCAAAAAGCACTTTTTCAAGTGTGTGTCAAAATTTCAAAATTGTGTTTTGTTTCATTCCCTCCTTTTTTGTTTCCCTCCTCTATTTTGTTTGAAATTGGTTGTACTCTCTTGTGTGCAAGAGGCTAGAATTGAGCTCAAGAATAGTCCCACATTGGTTGTGGGAGAGTTACTTGAGGGGTATATATATAGGATTGTTTCCTTAAGGTGTGTGCCTTTTGGAGAGGAAGACACCCTACTCTCTAGTGTGTGGGGGGTCTTTGGGGTGCTTTTGAATCACGCGCGCGCGCGCCGAGCCAGGCCGGGCCGAGGTCGAGGTCGAGGTGTGGGTGTGGGTGTGGACAAAACCTTATAGGAGTTTTAATGTTTTGTTTAAAACTCGATTTGGTTCACCCGTGGTTCATCTATACGGTTGAACCACACTTGTCTATTCGTTCATATATATGAATAGTTACACCCCGTGGAGGTATACATACGGTCACACCTCCCATGTAAGGGTTACACCCCTATACGTATATCACCTGTATTCATACGGATGTATCCCTTTATGAAAGGGTACTCCAATATTGTCCCTGCAACAGTCCGTTCCAGAGACAAATACTGTATTTTCTTTTAAGTAATAAGAGGGTTGTATAGCCGTTTGGTATCCTTGGTACTCGTATTAGGTTCTGCAACCTATACGTTTAGGAGTTGTATTTATCTTGGAGGGTAAGGTGCAAGGTCAACCCCGTTGCAGAAGAGGGGGCATCTAAATCCTTAAGGAAAGTATCTTTCAGATACGACTCAACTCGATTGTCTGTGCTTCTTCCTTTCTGGTTCGTTTCACTCTGCAACTGGTGTGCGATAACAGGTATTTCTCTATTTCTGTATATCTGCTTTGTCGTACAGTATATGCCTAGTATAACACCAACTCTTTTTATTTTAATTTCTTTTTTTGTTAACCAAGAAAAGGCCCAAATTAGCATCATTTCAACTCAATTGGATTTACAAGCTTTTCCAAATTTTTGAGTTCAGTCTCAGAGTATTCTTTTGATTCAACGGTTGTAACCATGTCGAGCAGATATGAGAGAGAGAGAGAGAGAGAGAGAGACCTGATGCTGGCTGTCTTCAACTATTTTTGGTTAAACTGCGAGGTAGATTCAGTCGCAACCCAAGAACGGAAGCGGAGTGCTGGCTCTCCTCCGCCGTTGAAGTTCGAAGTTTTGAAGCTTCGATCAGAGTATTCTTTCTTCTCATCTCTCCGTCTATGCGGAAAGGTATACCTTTCTTCAAATGTCAAAACGTTAGGTACAGTGTCATTTATATTTTTTTTATTTAAATAACTAAATGGGTAAAATGTACATTTCAATTTTGGGTGCTAACTATGCTTAACGGGGGAAGGTTGATATTTTGCCCAAATTTGACATGTCTGTGACTTTTTGCCTACTCAGAGGGATGTTCGTGAAATTTGCCCAATAAATTTAATTTTTAAGCTACCCTTGGTCAATGTTGATTTACGATTTTACCCTTGTAACTAAAAATCCCAAATTTATCTTCTTCCTCACACCTGCAACTCAATCTCAAACAGAAGTTCACCGAAGAGAAGAAAAAGGAAAAGAGCTTTAACTTCTGAGATCTCGAAAGGCTTTATGTGTCAGTTGTTTTGTTCGTTCAAGTCTGCTCTTTACCCTGATTTCATTAATTTTCCTCTCCTGGTGTTGTCAATGGAAGATTATTGTTTGAGATCTAGGATTTGGGTAGACGATAATGGCGGACCAGAAGAAATGGAGCAATTGTGATCAGATTTGTTCATCGGAAACAGAGTAGTCGGAGAGATAGATTTGTTGGACTTCTAGGGAAGGCAACTGCGATCAGATTTGTTCGTCTGAGTAAATTACACCTTATTTCCCTCTCTGTTCCCTGGAACCCTAGGTAAACATAGTGGATGAAATTTGAGCACCTGGTGTTCATACAATAAAATTTGTATAGTCTACATTTTCTGAGTTAGTGCTGCATGTGTAACCCTCATCGATTTAAAAGTTTACCTGACCTATAGTTAGGGTTTCAGTTGTTGGGCGTCTCCTTGTGAAGGCACTTGTGTTAAGAGGATAAGCTTATTGACCCTATCCAGAAAGTTTGTTGTCTCACTCTTCATTACTTGATCCTTTGCAACATCAATTTCTGGATGGAAGCATCGGTCCGCGCGAAGAGAGTTGAAGGACCGTTCCAGATCGGAAATGCGGAGTCTGAAAGGGATAGAATCGCCATGGCGAATTGATTGTATCCGAGATTCATCAAGATCATCTGAAACAGAGTAGTCGGAGAGATAGATTGTTGAACTTCTAGGGAAGGCAATTGCGATCAGATTTGCTGCTCTTCATCTCTGCTACGAACTCCTCTAATGACTGAGGAGCCTATGATCTTCCTTGTATATCCTCTTCGTCGCCACTTTCTTCCAAGATTCAATATATCTCTTCCGGGACCTTCTGTAACAAGCATCAAACTTTAACGTTTACGAGGTTCTTGTGTCGAATGTATCGTATCGATAGATAAAATCGAACAAATTACGCATTCAATAAAACATTTGATTTCAAAAGTTTGCATTTTGGAAGAAGACGACGGAGAGAGATCTAGATAGCATGGGCGTGATACGAATGGACCACAGGGCTAGGGAGAAGCAGAGGCCGCGGCGGCAGTGGTGGTGCTGCCAGTGGAGTTGCAGGAAAGGGGTGATCATTTTAGGTTGAAGATAAAGGTAGGGTAGTATTATAAATTTAATTCTAATGTTTTAACACAAGGGGAAAATGGTCCTTTCACACCAATAACTAACAGTACACTAACACCGTTACTATAGAGGGGGACGAACGAGTATTTTAAAAAATCAGGGGATGATTTGAGTTTCGTTTGAAAACCAGGAACTGACGTGTAATTTACCCTTAAAAAAATGGGTTTAAAATCTTTGATAAGTTATAACCCTAAGGTTCATATATACTCTAAAAAATAAATCTACGATTGGGAAGTTAACATGGATCCTTATATGGGGTGCTCTATCTGGTGCACTGCGCATTCATGGACCATTCGATAGTTACATAATAATAATAAGGGAGAATGTTCTTTATGCCAGGGGCGTAGGTTGCGCCTAGACACATGGGGGCGGGTGCAATGACCATCTTGCCCCCCTGAGTGGCAGGCCCATGTGTCTGGGCGCAGCCTGCACTGCGGCACAGAGAACATGAGCCCTAATAATAAAATCTATAATCCCATAATAGGTTTGGTCCAACAATAGCATATCCTCATCTTGTATAATATATAGTAATACTCTATTAATCAGATTCCATAAAAATGTTGAGGGTTAGTGATCGCTACTTGGGCCTCTAGATCTTGGAAGTATAGGTTGGCCAATGGGAGTGCACACATAAGCAATGCTTTGGACGGGATTTTTGCCTTTTCATCGGGGTAGTACGATACTTTCGTGCTTTTTTGTATCTATGTGTAGGAGCCACGCAGGCTAGGGCTGCAATGAGGTCGAGTTGGGCCGGCCATTTTAAAACCCAAGGCCAACCTTGAGACCCCTTAGTTGGGCCCCGATCCGGGCCGACCCTGACTCAGGGCCTAGAAAATCCAACCCTGATCCGGCCTTAGGTTCGGGCCGGACTGACCTTGATTGGCCTTGATCATGGAGTGGGGGATGGGTGAGATGCATGGATTGGACAGAGTTGGGCTAAGTCAAAGAGAAAATTATCAATTTTACATAAAATAATATTATAATAACATATATTATCACTTATTATCTTCAATATATAATATATTATATAACAAAATATGTATGACATTTAAAGTTTATATTATATATCTTACCGTATAACTTAAAACAGAGTCGGCCTGGGCCGGACCGGGCTCAATCCGAGGCCATAATCTTGGTCTGACTTGACCCTGACTCAGGGCCAAAAATTTCTAGCCCTGATCCGCCCTCAAGGTCAGGTATCTCAGCCCAAGCCTTAGCTCAGGGAGGGCTAGGGCTGGTTCAGGCCGATAGGTCTAAACTTGTACCCCAAATACAACGCGACCAAATAACATTCCTTTTCCCAAATGGTAATGAAAGATTTCCTTTACTCCCAATGTGGGAAACGCTTCCTACAATCTATGTCGGTATGTCCTCCCTCAAATGAAAAATTTTTTAATTTTTTTTTCTCTTAAAATATTAATTGAACTATTTCACGTGAGAAGATGTAAGAAACTGGGTAATTGTTTTTTTGTTGTTGTTTTTTGGCTGATAGCTTTGCTAAAAGAAAAAGACAGCTAGCAATTCTTGTTGTCCAATTAAATCAGTTGGCGATTTTTATTGCCCCGACTCAACAAATTATCTCCATTCTTATAAATGGAATGAAACCCCTCTCTTCTCTACGTAAAGAGTAAAGAGTAAAGACTCCCTCCTCCATATCTCTCTGTGTTGATGGGATGTCTTTTGGAAGAAATGGAGGCGACTTGGGCTGATGAACAGATGAAAACGTCTCTGTAACACCCACAAAGTCACCTCCATTCCTACAAAAGATGTCATCTACGGCAAAACCAGACCCGATCGAGTGCATGGAATCTTTGGTGGATGTATTTCACCAAGAGTGCCTCTCTTCTCGATTGATCGGCAATGTTTCAATCCTCTTTGAACTGTTATCGGTAATACGTGTATCATTTGATTTTCTTATTTGAGATCCTTATTTTTAGGGCACTAAAAGAATTATTGACAGGTTCTGCTGCATGATTGGTTTAAATTTAATTGTCCTTTCCCTTTCAGATCTAAGGATTTTGAAGATTCAGATCAAAGGAGAGCTCCCCCCTTTCATCAATAAACACCACGTTTACCGACAAAAACAAAAAACAGATCAAAGGAGAGCTGAGACTAATAAACAATACAATGAATCTTGATCAATGAATCCTTAAAGAAGAGTAGTAAAATCAACTACCTAGCTCTCATTCATTAATTTGGTAGTATGTATCGCGTTACCCTTGTTCGATTATCTTGCCCAAGTGGGGGTAAGGCAGTACTTTCTGTCACGCTTATGTGCGAAAGCGCACGATAGTACCGGGTAATCGGAAGTAGGGGAGTCAGATCCCATCACTTCATCAGCAATATGTTGCTATCCTATTTGTTGTAGCACCCATTGGGATTTTTTTGGATTCGTATAGGCCGTGACCATGCAGAAATGGTATTACCGATACTTAAAACCATTATGTCGAAGTGAAATTAAAAAATAGGAAATGGGATTTTAAATAAAAAATTAGTGGGACTGAAGTCGGAAGAGAGAGAGAGGGGATAACAAGTTGAAGGGTTGAATAAAAAATAAATAAAATTTATGAGGGAAGAGATGGGAACCAATTAAAAAGTTGACCCGGACCCAAACCATTTTACACCTTTTATTGGGCTCAATGCTTGCTTTTTGTTCATCAAGGCTGTATTTGGTATGCATTCTTCAAACACATTCTTGGTATTATTTTTACCACAATACACAATCAACACTGGAATGCATACCAAACACAGCTCATGTAGGAGATGAGCATTGGTCGGCGCATCTTTTGCAAAGCATTTAGATCGGATAAGACCAGCATTAGACTGAACGTCTGACAACGTCAGACCAAAGAAGTACAGGCCAATAGGAGATGCCATAGTGGAATCTTAAAAGGGCTCTCACTGTACAAGCATAACACAATAGAAAAGGAGTTTGACATTCGTTCCTTCACCGCATCAGAGAAGTACAGGCCAATAGGAAATGCCATAGTGGAATCTTAAAAGGGCTCTCACTGTACAAGCATAACACAATAGAAAAGGAGTTTGACATTCGTTCCTTCACCGCATCAGAGGCCGTCAGATGATGTATCACCTTGCCATTTGTCCATACGGTACGAATCGCGCTGGACCGTCATGATTGTAAGGAAAAGCGGGGGATTTTTTGGTTGATGGGTTTGAATTCGAGTCTAGTTGATCTGACCACGGCTAATGAAAGATTTTCTTTTGGAATCTTAGTAACTAGCTGGGTCCATGAGCCTAGCATGGAAGTTTTGTGTAACGTGGGACTCGAGACTCGTGTTATGCCACATATGATGCACCAGCCATCCTGGGTCGGCAAATCAGGTTCCACAGAATGGAATCTACTTGACTTTAAAATTCAAACTTCAATTAAAACCGTGGATCCAAGAAATCTTCACAATTTGCATTTAAGCTCTCGCCCCAGCTGTTTAGGCCCCTATAGACTAAACTTTATACGAATCACAATTTAAAACCATTGTACTTGTAGGGTAACACACTCACAGACACGAAGGATTTGGCCATAGACAAATAGGTAAGATGTTGGAGTATTTCCAGCAGTCTGAGCATTTGCCACATAAAAATGGGATGACATGTGATGGCCTAGTCCAACAGGCACCCATACATGCGGGGGCCTTTACGGACATGCCGCCTATCACGCATGGCCTTGCGCCTTGGTGCCTACTGGCCTACGCCCAACGGACCTTTTGGCCTTGCTGGCTTGTGCCCAATGACCCTTGGCTTGAAACTAGGCCGATTAACCCTGGCCAAGTGTGGCCTTGTGTGCCATATGGTATGCCAATACGCACTTTGATGCCACACCCCCTAACATGTAGGCTCCACCAACATTCTCTCTCCTCCAATGTTGAAAGAAGGCTCAAATGATTCTGCCACTAAACCATTGTCACTGGGCTATTAGCTATGTCAAATTATGAGACTACCCCTGAGTGCAATAGATGGACCAAAATGCCCCAGAACACAGCCAAAACTGTTGAACATAGAAAACATACGAACACATGCACATTCATCTCTGAAGCTTGTGAACTGCCGCATCAGTCTATACATTATACATGACTTGTCATACTGTAAATGATAGAATTGCCTCTAAAAGGCTCCCAAATACTGTGGGACCTCTGTGTACATGGCCAAACCCATGTGATACACTGATACTGTCACTGCCGCTGTGAACATTCTAATATTGTTGGGGAGGCTAGGAACACTATCTAGTCACTGCCTATACTGCTAGAAGTCTGCCAACTCATTCAGAATGCTATCTGTACTATTCTGATCACTATAACTGTCGTGACAACAATGACAACAACACATATGTACCAATGCACCGTGTTTACAACCATCTCCCCCTTTGGAATTGTTATCAACACATCATGAGCAAAATATCATCAAAAGTCAACCATGCCTATGAGTCTCTCTCTCTCTCTCTCTCTCCCCTTGATAATAATTGCAAAGGGTTGAAGTAGATTGCTCCCTACCCCTTCAGAGAGATTCTGTCCTCCTTGGACTCCCCTTGAGTCCAATCTCTGCTCTTTGTACGTAAGCACAACTCCTTGAGAACTCTCCCCTTGCTTGGGAGATCTCTGTGCTCAACTGGTGTCTCTCTTCCCTGTACTTGGGAGAACACCCTCTTTTGCATCAGTACTGTTGCGTCAAGAAATTGCTCAGCGGTCCTTCGAGTGCTGTAACCTGCAAAAGACCTTGGGTGACAAAGGAGAACCGGTGTGGTTCCAGCCTAAGACTCTCCGATGCCTAAGTTAGATCTCTCTGAGCAAATAGATGAATAGTAGTATTCAAGATGAGTTAAGATGCCCCCTGATGGGGTTGAGTACCTTGCCTTTTATAGTAGAGCATGGCGGAGTGGAGAGTCCCAGTTGGTGTAGAGTGTCCGTCATAGATGATAGAGTCCCTGAGTAGCAGGGTTCGTCCTTGACTGGTTGTCTTCCCACGAAACGTGGTGTCACGATAGACTTGGCAATCGTCTTCCTGAGAGACGTAGTGTCATGATAGACTTGGTATCCTTGGTGGATTGACCTATCTACGTGGTAGATGAGGTTCCTGGTACATGAGTCCTTTCAGACTACGTGACTTGATAGGCGGTGGCCTAGAGTCCTTGGTGATGTGGGCTGCGTCTTGTTGATGACGATGGTTGCTGCCGTGTTCGAGGGAGACTGTGCCCGGGGATGACGTGCTCGAGGTCTTCATCCATGCTTGGTTCGCGCCCGGGTCCGACTTGGGATGACTATCTCCTGGGTTTGCCTGCTTGGTTCTGGTCCTGAGCTGGTCCTCTTTCTTGGGTTAGGACATGTGGCAGTCCCTGATTGGTCAGAGTGATTTTGGATTCATCAAGTGCAAAAGAACTGCACATGGCTCTACATGAGTCCTATCTAAAATCAACAACAAGGATATAATCTTATAAATCCATTTGCTTCCTTTGACCAACTATCTCTCCAAATGTGGGATACAAGAATTTATAGGAATACCCACCGCATCTTGTTATTCTATAGGTGTGAATTGTTAAACTGCATAGGATTGCCCATACGTATCTTCTCTATCCTAAGAGTTAAATAAATCGATTTCTTAACTCAAACCAACTACAGTCTCAACTGCAATACAATCACCCATCGTCCATCATAAGCTTTTACATTCAGTCAAAACAACATGTCACTCCTATCTCTAATGTTGAAACACCCAATTCTGCCCAAGTCAGACAGTCACCATACTCATTGAAGAACCGCACTCCTTTGACAACTACAACTAAGAATGTCACTAATTGAACCTTTGAACCTTACTGATGCACATAAACAGATTGCTGGCTCCTACACTCATCAGTTGCAAACCTTTGACATCAACACTGACATCTCACTGACTGCTTTGTCCTCTGATTGACAAGAACTTGCTTATGTTAAGACTGACATATCTATCAAACGCAAAAACACTGCCAAGGACTACAATGTAAATCAACGACGATTACTAATCTTGGAAATACTGCAGTAACTCTACTATCATAATCTGAATTTTGCTGGTGGCACTAATGAACATCTAGTAAGCTCTCCTCTCCTGTGCACCTAGGCTTGTCAAACGGTACGGTTTCGGTAATACGGTACGGTACCAAAAATAGGTACCCAATACCGATACCGATACCGTACCGTTTAAGAACCCTATTTTCAATATCGCAACCGTACCGCTACGGTACGGTATGAAAATGATATATATACGGTATGGTATGAAAATGGTATATGTACGGTACAAAAAATGGTATAAATTTGATTTTTAAACGATATGTATATGAAAACAGTATATATACGGTACGAAAATGGTATGCATACGGTACGAAAATGGTACGGTTTCATTTTTACATGTTTACACCCCAAAACGGTACGGTTACGGTAAAACGGTACGGTTTTGGTACATACCGACAGTATGACCGTAAAAACCATTACCGTACCGTACCATGGTCAATACCGTTTGACCATACCGTACCGTACCATTTTTGCAACAGTGCGGTTTGATACGATTTTACACGGGCGATTTCGGTTTCGATATACGGTTACGGTTCCAGATTGACACCCTTATGTGACCTAGTTCCTGAGAGGTTGCCCACTCGCACACTCACCACACCCAGCTCCAAACCCAAGCTGGGTGTGGTGAGTTAACTATACACACCTTTGTGTGCCTCTGTCCCTGAAACTAAGACAAAGTTCCTCAAGGAGGATGAAGTACCCATGAAGACTTCAAGTTCCTCAAGGAGGATGAATTGCCCATGAAGACTTCAATCCCCAATACCGATACCAATGTGAATTGCAAGTTTGCAACAACGCCAGAAGCTTTGATTGCTTTAGAGGTCTGGAATCAGCGAAATGCCTTCTTATTAATCCACCAAGTTCTGCGAGAGAGAGAGATGCAAACCCTGGTTTCAAAAAAAAAAAAAAACCCCCCTGGTTCCTTGATCTCAAATCAAGGAGGTGAGGAAGAGGTAGTATGCCCAGTACATGGACTCTGGAAAAAGATAAAAGGGGCGTTGCGGGAATCGAACTCGCGACCTCTCGCACCCGAAGCGAGAATCATACCACTAGACCAAACGCCCAGAAGACGTTGATGATTTCTTTAATTACATTTAAAAACCTAAAACAGAGGTCTCCCCACTGCCGCAAATAGGTCAACCGTTTTTCTTTTGGTTCATCTTCACGAATTTGGTTCTGTAATTGCTACTCAAATACATTGAACATTTTTCCGTTCAAACACTGCAGAATGCAAAATCCAGAATTAGGGTTCGTTCTTTTTTGACATCATAAGCTGTCAGTACTTTTCATTCCTTATTGTTGATATTAATTTTGTACTTTATTTATCACTTTTATTCTTCCTGATGTTTCCTCTTATTGGATTGTGTAATCTTTGCAAAGTAGTGAATCAAGCCTTATGTACAGGAATAGAGTTTGCATTCATTGAAATCGTGTTGGTGCTAGGGTTTGAGTCGGAATTGTGTTGCTCTGATGCTTTTTATCTAATAATTTAAGTCTCTGTTAGCATGCTTCCAGTACTTATTGTGTTGATATTTTGACAGTAGCATTAGAACATTATAATCTGCAGCTTTCAAGTTAAGGAGTAATTGGGCTCACCCTGGCAATAATGTGAGCTCCTTTTTTTCTGACACAGTTCAAGTAATATGAATATTCCTCTTCTTATATGTCAGTTTAGGATGATTGACATGGTTGATGCGGAATTGTTACCCTGTTGTGTATCTGTAGGCCGTCGGGGTTGACAATAATTTAACCGAGAAAAAAATATTTAGAAGAGGGAATGATTAAGTTGGGTAGTTCTTGTTAGAAAAACAATGCAGCAGAATGATGATTTTGCAAAAGAAAACGAAAAAAGGAAGAGAAATCACACACACTAGACAAGACAAGATTTGCGTGGTTAACCCCCAAGAAGGAAGGCTACATCCACGTCCGAGCGATAGAACGAATCCACTATTTCTATGAAGCAAATACAAACCCTCACTCTCTCATGCCCCTAACAATATATAAGAAAACCCTAACCCAGAAAGTATAAAACTGCCCCTAGAGACTCACCCGGTCTGGTTCGGACCTGAACCAATATAGGGCGAAATACATATCAAATCGAAGATCTTGACGAGCTCTACAGGTTAAAGCACCGACAGTGCTGACATATGCACTTTTTGGCCATGCTAGCACGTTTCGAAGGCGAAACGGCCTGCCAAAAAATCACCACAGCACTTTCTGGACTGAGATTAGGCTTCACCAATAACAGTTCTTAAGTAATCTTGAATATTCCTTTTGACTAACTATTGTTTTTTTTTAAATCTGCATTATGATTCAGTAGGAGGAGTGGAGATATAAATCCAAATATAAGTGAATTAATTCACTTATTTTTCTTGTTTATAATATGTGTTCCTTTTTCTATTCAGGGGTGGGGGGGTAGAGGGGGATGGAAATGTCTCTGACACAAATACTTGAAATTTCAGGCTTTTATGAGTTATCTGATGTTTCAATTTTATAATTAATTCCTTTTTCAGGTTTATTGTTTTGTAGGATGCATCCTTCATCATATTTGTTGGAAATTCTTTATTAATTAAACATATAATGGGCATGGTTAATCATCTTGAAGGATGCATCTTCTGCTAATCTTTGTGAGTTCATTGGTGATTGGACTAGTTGATCCATTATATCTATTTATATTTTTAGATCAATCTCCTTGCAGTTGGAGCATGCATTTTTTTTTCTACCCGACACAAAACAGAATTTTAATGAATTTAGATGGATTTAGTGGTATTTGAAGTTGTTGTTTCTAGCTCATGACTTGTGATAAGTTTTGTTGCAGGTTGTTACTCCTTTAGCGCCTCTAAGTCAGCAGGTACTTTCTCAACTTTGTTTGTTATGCAATAGAATTTTGGTTCTGCATTCTTGTTGATCTCATGATACACTGATAACAGATATATGTTTGTTCTCGGTTGTGCTTTTGAACCCCACCTTTTTTTTTAAGTCTGACATCATTTAGTTTATGGGACATAGATGTCTTCCTGTTATATCTTTTTCTTTTACAAAACATGCGTGTGCAAATGCATGTGGCATGTTTTTTTTTTGGGGGGGGGGGGGGGGGAGAGGGAGTTAAGAAGTTTACTTGAACACGGATAGGGATGTGATTAGTCAATGGTTAAGAGGTTTTCATGTATGAAATGTATTCTGTGGGGGGTGGGGGGGCTGAAGAAGATATATATATATATATATATATGATTTGTCTGTCTATGTATGCATACCTATCCTTACATTTTGTAAAAAAGAAGAATATTTAATCATTTTTCAGTGTTTTCAGCTAAATCCTTTCATCAATTAGTGCTTAACTCAACTTGCTTTGCAGGCTGGATACTATTGTGCAGTTTGTGAATGTGTTGTTAAGGATTCTGCAAACTACTTGGTCCACAATAATGGAAGAAATGTGAGTTCTTTCCCTGGCATAGATATCCATGTGTGGTCACATGGTTGTTCTCTTCACGGTACTTTTTTTTAGATCAAAGAGCTTTGGGTATGTTGATACGAATAGAACGATCATCTCTTCAACAGGTAAATACACTATATCTGAACTACGTTTTGCTGAGAGCATATAGAAATTACACAGGTGTGGAGATCATCTTAGTCTAGACAGAAGTGAAGCACCAAAAAGCTATTCTTTCTCACCTCTGCCATAGAAATGGCATGTGGGAATTGATGAACTAGGTCTCAGATTGATTGGCAACATTAAAGAGATCTTTTTGAGCAAATTTTAGCTGAATTAGGTCTTTGTAACCAATCAATGGGCTCCCTCTGGATCATTTGCTGTTATACGTATTATAATGGTGATGGTTATTCCCCATTCAGGTGTGCCACATGTGTCTCACACTGGTGGAGAAGACATCCTCTCTGTTGTCTTGAGTTGAGTTTGGAGTTTGGCAGAGAAAAACATTTGAAGTGTAAATATAGAACAATTAAAAGATTGTGGCGAAAAAATGATTGATGTCTGTTCATGCTGTTCATGTACCTAGGGCTTTTAATTTTGTCATGCCTCACAAGTACATCTCAATAAGGATTACAATATCACATATATCATATTCCAAAGCTTTTGATGGTGAGGTCCAAAATCTATTTGAACTTCTCAAGAAGTGGAAAGTTGCAGGTAGCTTTACTGAACAGGGTAGGATCCGAAAAGAAATAAATCTCCACTTATTCTGACTTGAATTTGTTTTTTGGTTGTAAACCTTGTAAGAACTTGGTTCTGGATTTCAATTCCTCTTGGCCCAAGAATTTGAGAGAGGGAGATTGGCTGTGCTTGGTCAGCTTATTGCCATACCCTGTTGCTTACAGCACATGGTTGCACAAGATCTTTTGGTGCCAATTTTGCCAAAGTTTGTTGTTTTAGTATGAGAAGGATGCATTAGCCACCTGTATTCGGGTCGTACCTGTAGTGCCTGCTAATATGATCAGACAACTACACTCTTTTACTGATTGTTAGTTTATGTATTATATTTCAATTCTATTTTTCTAATAATTCTTCTTTCCTCTGCTCTCCGACTCCCCCTTTTTCGTGACATGCGTGTGTGTGTGTGTTTTTTTCTTTTCTTTTCTTTTCCCTGTGATGTTATTTAATCACTAAGTTTCTTCTTTGATCAGAAAGAGAAGGCAGCAGAGGAAGACACCAAGGAAGGAGACCCTGATGGTGCAGCTATGATGGGATTTGGAGGTTTAAATTCATCCCCCCCAAAAAAAAAAAAACAATGTAACATAGGGTGGAAATTTATAACCATCTTCTTAACCAAAGAGTGTGCTGGGTACATTCTGTTCCAGAACACTTGTATCCACTACTGACCACCCTTGAGGGTGTAAGATGTATATTCCCCTCCCCCGGCCCTATTTTTTGTTTTTTCCTTTTGCTTCCCCCTTTTTGTTGAACCCTACCCACTTATTTTGTATATGAAAATGTTGAAATTGTGATTAGGGATTGATAATGTCTAATACGATTGGGACCTTGAGGTTGATTTTTTGTGCTTGCATATAGTTCGTGTGTATAGATTCTGTAGAAGAGCAGAAAAAAAGATTTTTTTTTTTGGGGGGGGGGGGGGTACTGTGGTTGGGTGGTTCGGAGTGCTGTTGGGGACTTGCCTTCTTTTTATGATGTTTGCTTTTCCAAATCCTTGTACAAAGATGGTTGAAAAACACAATTTTAAAGAACTACAATTGAGATCTATGGGGGTTTAGAGAAGTACTATTGTAAGGCATCTTCTTGAAGCATTGTAAGATGAACATGGAATGATGCATATCAAGATTGGGTTATAGAATTCATAAAATAAAATAAAAAAACATTAGGTTATAGAAGGGGGTTAGATGACGAGACCCATGGCCATGGTTTTTTGTGGTAGCAATGTTGAAGGAGGAACCTGGAATTGGTTGTAGAAATATTGGAGGAGGAATCGTAGGATCTCCTTGTTTGATGATCATGATAGGTTATGGGAATTTGAATAGTAAACTGCTAGCTATACTCTATGTGGGGTAACCTAGAGGGGGTGAATAAGTTACCACTAGTGAAATGTTGTCCTTTTAAAAATTTTCTTTAAATTAAAACAAGATAGAGAGAGAAATTACGCAAATAGATGACACAAAATTTATAGTGGTTCGGCTAAACTAGCCTACGTTCACTCCTCTCAACCTTGAGAGAATTTCACTAGTTACTTCCTTTCAGTACAGTAGGTGGAAAGAACACTTTTACAATTTTTTTCCACGAGATAAGAGGATCCCAATCTTTTAAGGATAAGAAGATCATTGCAAAACCTAAGTACAGTCTAGGTTAATGCAACAATGCTTTATAAACTCAAAAGCATAAACTAATACAAAAGAGGGTAAGGTAAGGATTACCTAGGCAAAGAGTGTGATGTGTACTCCTTGCAAGTGTCAAAATGATGCAAGAATGAATGCTTGTAATGATGACCTTCTTCAAGACTATTCTTTAAAGTGCAAGCATATGAAGATCTTTAAAGCTTTGAAGTCAACCTTGAAATAGATTTGATGAGGACAATAAGACTTCAATAAATGAGAGCTTAAATTGACTTTTCACCTTTTACAAAAGTGGAATTTTAGACTGTAGTGGATAGGTGAAAAGGACTGGCATGTTCTCTATTTATAGGCTCATTAATGATGACCTTTAGAACATGTGCAAAATGTGTTCTAATAGATATATTTTTCTCCAATCCGGTCGACCTGAAGATTGATCCGGTCGATCGGATCCTAGCCGTTGGAAAAACTTATCGTTAAAAACTAACCGTTGGAGGGCAGTAGGGCCATCCGGTCGATGTTCGGTCGACCGGATCATCGTCCCACTTGATCCGGTCGACCGGATCAAACTTGGGAACGTACCAATGAGGCTACTACCAGATCTGATCGATACATACACTGTGATCCGGTCGATCGGATCATAGACCGGATCCCAGTCTTGGCTTGATTCAGATAGTATGCCTGTGGGGATTGGTCCGGGGTTTTTTCCAATTGACTCCAACATGTTTAAGGGTCAAGGAGAGTTCAAGTTTAACCTCTTAAGGTCTCTAAATGATGCATATGCTTTTTCATTTATCTTATGCAAATGCGATTACAAGCATGCAGTGTTGTGTGTCTAAGTATGTACACACGAGCATCTTGAGTCTTGATTCGACTTCTTCATGTGATGTTCTTCAATTTTCAAAAGATTTTCTTTTCTGTAAGATCTTCACATTCCTTCGAGATCTTGATCTTCAAGGCTTTGTCTGAACATCTTTACTTCGTACTATATGTCTTCTATTGCTTTGACTTTATTAGCCCTGTTGACATATAAACAATACACTAGACCTTGTCTGATATGTTTGTTATCATCAAAACAATTATGGAGATAGGGTAGGATTCTCCAACACTCTATGCATTTGCAGTCCTGTTTCTATACTTATCTGATTGGTGATATAAGAAGTTAACTTGAGAGTAAGGGTAGAAATAATGTCGGGATTTTTTGACATAGTCTGGTTGGATAGTTGGTTAGATCGACCAATCTTGCAATGTCTCAAGCGATCTAGATTGGGATTGTCAGAAGTGGATCCGACCTTGGAATATGATGATTCATGGAATCTGTAAGAGAGGATATCTACATATGGTGTTCACATCTTTTCATAGAGGGGAGTGTTGTCAGTTTGAATTCCATGATCAGGGGCAACAATGCTCTGAAGCTTTTCCGTCAACTGTGAGACAACAGCTTCAATCCAGACGATGCAACTCTAGTTATGATGCTGCCCATTTCTTTAGATTTATGTTTGTGTGGAACTCTCTTGTAGACTTCTATTGCAAATCTGGGAAACTACTACTCTCAGGGTTTTTAATGAGACGCCTCGGAAAATTTTGGTTTCTTGGAACGCCAAGATCTAGGAATGGCTTTCAATGGACGAGGTGACCGCGTAGCATTGCAGTGCTTGCAAAACTCATGGTGACCTACAACTTTGAAAATGTGCAGGTAAGCTAGTATGAATGCAAGATTTGATGGGACTGAAACCTGGAGAAGTTTTTTTTTTTTTAACAACAACCTGGAGAAGTTCATCTCACTATAAGTTGCAAGGAAAAATTGCGTCTCATGGAAAACGGTCATATATGGTATATGAAAAAAAGAATTAGGTGCGGAAATCAACAAAATAAAGAAGCAAATTGGAACATTGCACTGATTTAATATGATACAAATTAAAGAATTAGGCATTTGTGCAAAGAAGCTTTATTTTTTGATAAGAGAAAATCTAATTAGAAGGAAAAAACAGAGATTACATTGTCTACTATGTCTGATTTACATTTACTTTCCCTAGCTGAGACAGCAAAGAAGCTGTTACTGCTCTTATCTTATGGTTGTTGCTTGAATGAATCATCACCTAGTTTTTACCAATTCATTGGGTTAAAGGTCTATC
The DNA here is from genome assembly GCF_018873765.1 of Telopea speciosissima. Lineage (NCBI taxonomy): Eukaryota > Viridiplantae > Streptophyta > Magnoliopsida > Proteales > Proteaceae > Telopea > Telopea speciosissima. The sequence continues at coordinate 53,253,267 of NC_057922.1, forward strand.
CTTCAATTTTGTTTTTCAGACACTATCTACATTGACCCAATGAAAAAAAAAATATCAATAAATAGATCACTGTAATGGATACCCAATATCCTGGTCACAATTTAAAGATGTTGAATTCACAATCCATCACAACAGAACGATGAATTGGTTCTTAAGACATTCACTTTCAATCTCCAGTTGCCAGCTTCTCTTCATCTACATCAAAAGCCTTCCGTGCTTGTTTCAGTTCTTCATGCATAGTGAGTAGTTCCGTACAACGATTAAGTTTTGGTAAATCCTGTACCATGAAATGGTCAAATGTGTGTTACTGCTACATTAGAAAACAGAGCAAATAAACAAAGCATCAATCTGTACAAAAGCAGGAAATATATCCACAAGTATCAATTGTAATAACTAATGGAAAGTTGGAGAACTCTGGAGATTGAACATTTAAGATATATCGAGGGAGTCTTCTGTCTTGAATAAAGTGTGATAGCCACCGACCAAATCAATGAATCACAAGGAGGAGTTTATGCAAGCTAGAAAGATGCCATAGAAACTACTGCAGAAGGTACCTTGCGGATTAGAAACAAAAAATCTTCTGTTAAAAGCTTCCCTCTCTTTGATGCAGTTTCTTGAGCTTTAAGCACCTAAGGAAAGTTCAGCGGCAGATAAAGGTTATGGATGCAAAGATATCCAAATTAAATAGCTAAGAAACATACACTTGGATAAAGAGCAGCCTGGTTTACCATATCTGTGATATACTCAACAGCTATTTCCTCAACCAGTGCAACAGTTTCTGGGAGTGGCTGCAAAAATGACAGGAATTCATTGATTTAACCAGCTCTTAGGGGTCAATGAAAAAATTAATTTTAGACCCAGACCAAATATGGTAATCATGATATGCAAAAATATTAAGAATAGCATTTCTCAATTCCAACAACAAAAACGCAATATGTTTTGAGCAATTTGCAAGTCAATGCTGAAGGTGTTGGAGAGTCCAACTCAGAAACCTTAAGGCATTAAGCGGAGAGAACTCCTCAAGTATATGAAGGCACAAAGACTTGAACAAACTGATGTGGGACTATAACTTTATAACTCCCAACATCTCAACACTCCCCTCCCCGTCACATGCAGCTTCAGCATACCTAGCTCTACAAATGGACAAAGAACTTAAGGACGACAATAAAGGAAACTAGGCTTTGATACCATGTTGGAGGGTCTAACAAAAAACCTTAGAGGACCTCAAGTATATGAAGGTACTAAAGACCCGAACAAACCCATGTGAGACTATAACTCTATAACTCCCAATATCTTAACAAAGATGTCGAATATAAACAAATATATGGACAGAGCACAGTATTATTGAGCTCCAATTCACTTTTCAGGGTCATTGAATCTTTAATTTCTTGCATCAATCTAAAGGCAAATAAATTTCTTTAGAGAGGTGTTGCTGTTGAGACTTCAAACAGACAAGTAAACAAATACTGCAGTGATTGTTGAACTTAAATCCCTCTATTTCATGCATAATTTTCAAGGCAATTATTTTCTTTAGAGAGGTGCTGAAGATCAAAAGAGATATGGAATTATTTTCCAAGAGGAAATTCCTCATTTCAGGTACTTCCATGGATAATTCCGCTTAAATGATGGAAATCTAAGACCATGGATGAATCTACACAATCAGTGTCTACCATGCGTTTCTCTAAGCAATGTGCACAAGTATTTATGTAATAAAGAGTGAAACAGATGTGGAAACGTACATTGGGATCATCACCAAATCCAAACATCATGTGTTGCACTGTAGCATCATAATGAAAACAAAGATCAGTCAGAGCAGTCAAAAATTCAAAATTGAAGGAGTGAACACTGTTCACAACTCAATGGAACCAAATACCCAGAAGTATATGCTTACAATCTTTCTGAAAAACTCCTGGCTTGCGCTTGAACGAGACATCCGACATCTGCAACGATCCGATTTTCGGCTTCACGGTGGATCCACCGGCAGAATTGTCGTGCATCTCGGTTGCGTGATTTGATATAACCCTGTTGTATCATTTAATCAATTTCAAAGAATAAATAATTACAGCAAGTTCATGAATTTAACCTTTTTAAATGAAAGAGTGTCAAATTTTAGATCTACTGCAATGAGATCAATGGAATTAACCCGGTTTTCTTATCCGGAATTTTCTTGAGAATTCAAGAAGAGATAAATTATTCTAATAATTCCAAAAAAAAGATATCGTTCAATGTGTGTGTGTGGGTGTGTTGAAAGGGAAGAAGAGCGGATAAATTTTACCAAAAGCAAGGTCGAAGAATGGTGCTCTATACCTTGGAAATCAATCGATTTGTTCTTATTTATCTCATTAAAATCGGATTCAAAAGGCAAGATTGGTTGAAGATATGGAACTTATAAGGGTTTTATCGTAAAGGGTAAATGGCTAATTGGAGAATGGAGGTAAGTTGAGGGTTTGAGGATAGGGTTTAGGAAGAGGAAGAAGAGGAAGAAGAGGAAGAAGAGGAAGAAACAGCTAATACCTCTGCTTCTGCTTTGATTGCATTTCACCACGTATATTGCTTTACTCACAGACCCGCTATTAAACGGGAACGGGTCTTATTCAAGGATTTTAAAATTTGGAATCGGATCCTCGACCAAAGTCGGTCTCCAAAACCCTAGAATCGGCTGATCTCAAATCGCTGGAATCGGGATCAATTATGATGGATTCAATCGGTGCATTTCCGGGTTTTATCTTCCGGGATGAACACGGTTCTATTGTACCTGCAATCTCTCAACCACCTTCCTTCTTTTCCTTCAGCAATTGTTGGTGCAGCTTTGGCAATAAGAGCAGCTTTGTTGGAGGCGCTTTCAAAGGGCTTGGTAACTTGTTGGTCGAATCTAATAATCTGGGAATTGTGACCCTGCTTCAACTACAACTTTTCTAATTGCAAACTGCCTCCTACTTTCAAAACAGTACAGCACTTTAGTCTAATCCATTAGTCTGGGACGTTATGTTCAAACGTCGAAACTTTTTTGATCATTTTGCCCGTAGAATGACCAACTTACCCTCACTAACACTCAACCCTGCAACTCATCTTCCAAATTCTACTTATCTCCACCGTAACCGCTGTCAAGGGTTTCAGGGATCATCTACCCAACATCTCCACCGTAATCCATGGCCGGAAGAAACCCACCACCATATCTAAGCTAAGATTCATCAATTTGACCCAGTTGAAACTCGGAATCATGCATGATGCATCCATATGCAACCTCAATTAATAGGACCTTTTTTCTTTTTTATTTGACACTGCAGAAATCAATTACTGCTCTATAGATCCCAACCACTATCAGCTTCTCGCACCAAATTAACAAGCAAAACATGGATCGGGAAAAGACAAAAGTAATAACACAAGAAATTGAAGGCTTTCCTGGAAATGTGCTGGAAAAATCATGAGCCCTGTGTAAACTAAACCCTTAAGCAACTCAGTACCAACAGATTTCTCTACCAAGCTACCCCATTCCATTCAAGCACAAAGCAGCGAACAAATGAATTATGAAATTCCCAAAAAATGGAACATTGAACCCAGTCTCAACAGAAACAAGTATAAAAACGGAACGATCTGCGCCGCAGTTCTAGAAAAGAACAACTAGAAGCATTAGAAGAAATAGAACGATCTACACCAAGCGATTTGGAGCTCGGGCACCAGACATCCAAAAATTTGAGCAGGTTTTCCGCCATTTTTTGTCTTATGGAACGATCAAACAAAAAAACCCTCCTTTTCTTCGGTTTCAACGCGATCTAGATCGAGACCTCTCGAAGCCAAAGCTGCTCAAGTCTCTGATGATCGAAGCAGATGACAGGCTCGAACCAAATTAGGGCATAAATTGAGCGAATCCGAGAGAGAACGGGATCTGAGAGTTTTTATGAGAAAGAGAAGAAAACGAAGGTTAAAAAAAGTGGGGGGGCGGTTTCATTTGAATCGAATCCAATACTGGGAGGTGCCTTGTTGGGTAGATGATCCCTGGAACCCTTCGCAGTGGTGGTGCAGTCAATTGGGTTCCGGCCATGGATTACGGTGGAGATAGCTAGGGTTTGGAAGATGAGTTCCAGGGTTGAGTGTTAGTGAGGGCAAGTTGGTCATTCTACCCAATTAAGGGCAAAATGATCAAAAAAATTCAGACGTTTGAACATAACGTCCCAGACTAACGGATTGGACCAAAGTGCTACATTATTTTGAAAGTAAGAGAAATTTTCAATTAGAAAAGTTATAAGGGAGTATTTGGACAAATGGATATTTTTAGGGGGGCATTTATAAATAAACCTTTTTTATTTTATTCAAAGGGAGAAACAACGCTGCTGCTGTCTCCTTGGCTTGGAGGGCACTGTCAATCATGGTTTTAGTGCACAGTATCAGATTAGGATCGGCAACACGTAAAACTGATATGATACCGATACAGTATCAGTCTGGATCGGATAAAATTACTCCTGAATTCCATTTAAAATGAGTTTTTTGGCCATTTTACCCCTTGTCGTTCCGTGCTATCGACACGGTATTGGTATCAGTGACTAGCAAACCTGGTACTGGGCGATACGATACTGATACTTAGAACCAGGCTATCAATTTCCTAGACCAATGAACTATTACGCTTTCATCAAAGTTGTGTGACAGTTTGGCCCAATTCTGTTCCATGGCTTTAGCTATGTGTTCTAATCTGGCTATGAATTTACATGAATCCTAATAAATTAAGGAACATGGCAGGAGGGGGGGGGGGACCTTCTCTCTACCTTGTTTCCCTCTTTCTACCAAAAAAATAAAACAGATGAAAGACAGAATATCCTAATCCCTGGAATGTGATTTTCTGATTAAATTGAGAAAAGGGTTCAAATAAGCGGAATAGGCAATTGAATCGGCCCTAATTGATTCCGATCGGGAGTTGGCCTGAACCATAGAAACTTTTCTTGAATCAATAGATTTGGATTGACAAGAATCGAGATTGGGTTCCGACCAAGTTAATGCCTTAACGATAGCAAAATAAAGCTTTGAAAATCAAAGAAGATGTTTGAAGTGTCATGAACCCGACCCCATCAATGGCACCATATTGTCCACTTTGGCATGTAGGCCCATAGTTAGTAAGTTCATGAACGACAATGATACGGGAATGGATACATACGACAATTAAAGGGGTTAGACGATAATAATACCTTTTAAAAACCTAGCGCAATAAAACGTGTATAACAATGATACGGTACGTGTTTAATACGATTGCTCTATAAAAATAGGAGAGCAAAAATGCGTGCATATATACATATACAACAGACATGTACACCTAATAAGCACAATAATTTCATTTACTGATGTGCCTAAATATATAGTATGAAGATCAAATTTAGTTTGATAATGTTGTAATTTTCTCTCTTACATCGATATGATTACTTCCCTTTTCTTACACCCTTGTGCTAATTTTTTTCTATACTATCTGCTCGGTTGTCAGATTCATTCTGCAGTATATTGGTTTATCCTGCCAATGCTCATTTTCGTTTTTCAAGCTTGCCTACTACAAATCTTTTCCCTGTGTAGGTCTGGATTCATGCTAAAAATGGGTGAGTAACAATTGCAATCTATAGATCCTAATTTACTTAGTTCACCATAGATACAAATTTGGGTCTATATGTAACAGCAGAGAGGTCAGTTTCGTGGATTATAAGCCAATACTAAAGCCCATACAGTGCAGAACACAAAGACAAATTGAGAGAAAGGGTGAAAAAGAGGAACTTGCATAACCAAGAGAACCCTTCTTGATTTCAACCAAATAACCTAACCGGTCTTGCAACTTTTTTATTTCAACAAAATAACCTACAAATCAGGGGGAGAGAGAGAGAGAGAGAGAGAGAGGTCAGTGAAGAAAGGGTTTTCCCATTTAAGAGGAAAGGTTTCCGCATTCAAGAATCAGGGGAGGGGAAAGGTTTTCCCCATTCAAAAAGTCAGGGGAGGGGAGAAGGTTTCAAGTAGGGGTGTCAATTTCAGGCCCGGCCCACTAGGCCCGATCGAGCCCACCCAGTTAAAGCCCGGCCCAGCCCGGTCCGATTACTAAACGTGTCGGGCGGTCCCGGTGTTGGGTCCTAGCCCGTCGGGCACCCGACCGGACCAATCAATTCCAAGCCCGATCTAGACCGCTCGGTTACAGCCCGACCCTTTAACTTATAAACTTCCCCTCCCTTTCCTTCCAAATTTTCTTTTTTCGTTTGTTTCTTTGTTGGTCTTTGACATTTATTGGTTAGATACACTTAACATAGGTGAGACGAGGCTTAGTTTTAGTTTTTAGATCTTACTTTATTAGATGTGCTTCTATTTGGTGTTGTGCTGTTATTTTTTTATTCCCCTCTACTTACTTTGTTAGATGTGTTTCTATTCGATGTTGTGCTGCTATTATTTTTCCCTCTACTTACTTTGTTAGATGTGTTTCTATTCGGTGTTGTGCTACTACTTTAGTTGGGATCAGTTTTATTTGACTTTGAGTTGAAGCGTACCGTGACTGTCCCACGATGTGATGGTTTGAACTTAAAATTCTGATTGCATGTCAATTAAACCTCGGATCTGCGTATTATACAAGTATAATACACAGATTTACTAAGTATGGGTGGGCCACAATTCTCAAACGAAGGCCAAAGCATATATACGCATTCCATGGCATATATTCAGATGATGTGGGACCATGACTCCCAACAGTCAAACCCATCCCTGGGTCTAATGCCAATGAAATGCCGCGAATCCGGACCCACTGATGACACAATATTATTCTCTTTGGCAGGTGGATCTCACGAGCTCACGATTTTAAAAAGCGTCATGCCAAGTTAGGGAGGCCAGAGCATATATGCACATTTCGTAGCACATACCTAGGTGATGTATGATTTCTTGTGGTTCTACAATATTGTAGAGTGCACAATAGTGTGATTGGGATACCATAGGCATGCATGGACATATATATGGTGATGCATACCAATGTGAACAAGAGTATATAGCTAAGTGGATCTGAACTTGACAAATAGTCTCTCCAATGGTAAGAAATACCACAACATTCCACCACATGACCATCAAATAAAGCTTATTTTAGCAGGGCAAGGAAGTAGAATTTTTTCTAAAATTTCCACTTTTATTTTAACCTTTTCCTCTTCTTTTCTTAGGGCTATTTGTTTGACGGGGAGGATGGGTGGGAATGTTGTAGGATTGGGTTCCACACTATAGTGGGTTGGAGAAGAGGGGTGGGATTTTTACTGTTCCCATCAACAGTAACCAAAGTCCTATCTTCACATCAATATGATGGGACTTTGAATAAGATAGGAGTGGGATTTTCAAGTGTCACGTCAACAGATAAAGCATTTAATGTTGTTCCTTGAGCTAGGGGTGCAAGTTTGGCCTTGATGGCCTAAGCCCGCCCTATCTTCTTCTTCTTTTTTTGTTCTTCGTCTTCTTCCTCTTATTTCTTCTTCTTTTTCTTCCCAGCCTAGCCAGGCCATGCATCTCCCTTCCCCCCATGGTCAGGGCCAAACAGGGTCAACCCTGCCTGACCTTGAAGGGGGGGTCAGAGTTGGATTTTTTTGGTCCCAAATCAGGGTTGGGTTGGATCTGAGCCCAACTAAGGAGACTCAGGGTTGAGCTGGGGTTTTAAAACACCCGACCCAACCCAACCTTGTTGCAACCCTACCCTGAGCTTTTATAAGTTCACCATCACAAGTTAACCGAACAAGGTTGAAGTGGGATTTTGAAATGCCACATCATCACTTTCCCACCCCACCTAAGTCCCCGTCAAACAAACTGGCCCTATTTTTAAGATCCCCACAATGTGGGAATAGAAAGCATTTGCACATCTTCTCACATAATGATCCATGTGGGCTCAGATTGACACACACACTCTCGATCTCCTCTATCAATATGTGTCCCTCATTGAAAAAATGTCTCTCAACCCTCATTGGTGCGGTTTTCCACTTTAGTGGTGTCATGGGTAACCTTTGCTCTCGGCATTTCACGTCAGATTTCTGCCATTACCCATTAAAGATATGAAATGTTGCCATTAGTATGTACTTGTACGCATACATACTCTGTTTTTTGAGGCTTTTTACAAGTGATTGAATCTTTGAATCTAGTAAACCAAGGAAGGAGAAAACGATCCAAAGCATGCACATGTCAAGAGTAATCTAGCTTTATATATATATATATGACTCATATATCTATAGAATCACCAATTAGTACATATTTCTTGCATTGACCTATGGAGACCTCTTTAATTATTTAGGAAGGCCTGGGGGTTTGGGGGTAAGAGCCATAGAGACGTATGCTTAGAACAAGAAAACAAAGAGGGTGATCATGGACATAGGCAGATACAGGCGCATCAGGTGGGATTTATCACTGTATGCATGGCTGCTATACTCATCTTGCATGTGCTGTGCGACATTGAAGTTTCCTGCAAAACACCACACGCACAACATAAGATATAAACTCTATTAGAAAACACTGGTCGATCATCGTTCAATAAGTGGTTTAGAATTGTATACAACGACGGAGTAAGGGGGTCAAATGGGACGGCTCTTGGTAATCAAGACAGTTCTTTACCAATTTCAGTTTTAAGGGGGTCAATCCCAGAACCGTCGTCCCAGTTAAACAGTCCTAAAATTAAGATTCGGTCTCATTTAATAATAGAACTGTCCAATTCCAGTTTTAGCTCCTCACCGATTCTGGGCACAAAGTTTCAAACATTCAAATATAAATTTTTTTTTTTTTATTTGAAATTGTGACATGATTTGAAAGTCTCAAACATTCACATATGTGTTTCTTTGACACGTACGCAACCCTTAGTTTTTCTTTGTAATTACGACAGAACCCTTATATAAATTATAATTCAGCTTCCAAAACCATCCCATTTAGCCACATGACAGGTTGATTCAGGGTTTTAGCTGGTCGATTTGGGATGTTCCCGGTTTCAATCCCAAATTTACACCCTTACAATAGAGGCTAGAAGGGTTAAGCTGGATTTTGATGGTGTGCTTAGTATGCATTATCAAAATAGATTCTAGGTCTAGAACGCATTCTGATACTCAATTCTTGTCTATTTCTCGCTACATAATGCATTCAAGACCCAAAATCTATTCCAAGAATACATACTGGCCAAACACAACCTTAATTTTAACAAGGGTAATTAAATTGTAAGTTGAAATGGTTACCTCTTTCACTGGTGTAGCCACATCCAGCACTGAGTGTAGCCCTTATATCTTGAACAGTAGCTTTATTGTAAAAACAAAAGTTGTTTAAGATACCATCGATGCAGTCAAGGACAAGGTTTGTCTCCTCCAGGCAAGGCCCATTGCAGTATTCATCGGTTGCTTGAGGAGAGACATTGATGTTTCCGCTCTCATTCAATCTGCAAGTTTCCTCGCAGCTGCTATAAATCTGTACGTTTTGCGCGCAACAAATATATATGTTTGGGTTTGATTAAAACCAATTAAAGTATTCTTCTCTTAGTAATTAATACAAACACATATGTTGTTTCACTTACGTATTGATTATTGAAACAGAGTAATGCTTTTGCAACTAGTTGAGCTGGATCATCATGGGTAAAGTCTGCACCAAAAGATTATTACAAAGGAAACCCAACATCAATATATGAAGAACCTATGAATCCTTGACTACAAATCTGTACAAGAAAACATGTCTCATGATTAAACCATAAATATATGCAGACCTGATTTGCAGCATGAGACAGAAATGGAGATTAGAACTGCAACAAGGAAGCAGCGTTTGGGGCCTGGGGTGGATGAGAATGAGATTGCCATTGCAGAAGAAGCTAGCTAGTTCTCAATTTCAGTGTTTTTTGTTTTAATCTTCTGAAACTCATGGGAAAGTGAGCAACTCATTTAACAAGTCATTTAATATGTTATACATATATACAAGAAGTAAATTCTTAATTTCTTGCATTAGCAATACACAGATAGAGCTGCAAATAATCAAACCTACCCAATGCCCTTGCTTTTACCAAAATACCCATTCCCTAATATCATTATCTTAATGCAATTTGGGGGTGTCAAAATCCAACCCGAACCGATGGACCAAAAATATGGATCAAAACGAAATCGAACCCTTATCGGGTGTTTTCGGATTTGGGTTTTTGAATACAGTCACAAAATCGAAAAGCAATAAAAAATACTTTTTTTTTTTCAGAACCAAACCGGTACCAAACCAAAAACGGACCGATATGAACCCATTAAGATTTTCTGATAAGAACCTAAACCCAAATCGAACCAAGACTAAAACTGACCAAAACCAAATCTTGTCTTTGCGGCTCTGCTTTGGTTTGGACTTCTACATGCAGATCAACCATCCAAAACCGGATTAAACCGACGGTTTGACACCTTTAATAAATGTCTTTGGAGATACTCTCCCTTTGAATTATCAACATTTCATGAGCTAATGTTATGGTTAATTTGGTAAATTGGACACCCAGAAGGAAGGGTTTCTTACGAGGGTTACTCTATTTAGAGGAGGCATGGTTGGGCATGACCAAGTCACTAAGCTGAAGAGGACAGTTGGTGTATAGTAGTCACCAACCCTTTACTTGCTTTTGAAATTTTCAATTTGCAGTGTCAGAAACCAAACCTAAACATTCTTTTGTTGGTGTTCTTACGCCAGATCTAATTTTACACATTTCCTTCTGAATTCTTAACTCAAAATTCCAACCAAAAATCTAAGTCGGAGCTATTCATTTATAGTGGTTGGGCCAATCCAGTCTTCTAAACATCGAAATTGGATTGGGTGAATTGATCAATTTGAATCAGAATTGGCCGAATCTATCTGATCCCAATTCCCGATTGCTTTAAAATTTGTTTCTCGGGGTAAGGTGGAATTTGATCGATTTTGACCAATTTGAAATATATTTGGAACAGAATCAATTGGACCCGATTCAGATACTAATTTCTTGTTTTAAAACCTAATAAGCCATCCTGATACAAGGATATTAAACTTAGAATTGGAGGTCGAATTGGCCCTTGTCCATTCCGATATCTTAGAATCATTCCTTATACCTAAAATCCAGTAATTCAGTTCCAAAAACCCTAGAATAAACCGTTTTAAAACAACCAAAATTATTGGAATCGATCATGACCAATTCTGATCTGAATCGGTCAGTTCGACCAATCTAATTACAATTTTTAACACTATGCAAGCAACCAATTAATGAAGTTACTAATCACGCTTACCAAACTAAGACTATTGTAGAAATAAGTGAGACGAGGTTCAAGAAAAATTCACAAATTGGTAGATTTTGGGATGACCTATTGGTGAAGAAACATACACGTAAATTGAGAAATATGCAAATCTTCTAGAAATGGTAGAAATCCAAAGTTTTGCAAAGGAATGAATGAAGCATTTGAGTGTGTATTTGTTGTACCAAACATCTATTTCTTAGCCTTTTGTAGAAGAATGAAATCTTTGTTTGCAAATCATATGGTTTAGCCATTAATTTACAATTTAATTAACCAAGGGACCACTTGAAGAAACCATGTTTTTTTTTTTTTTTTTTTTGATGAGAAAAGTCAAGATTATATTACCATAAATGTTTTTTTTGAAGAAACCATGTTTCACATCATCTTAACCGATGTAACTTAGTTTCCATAGGCGTTAGAACCTCTGGCATGTAGGTGCCACAATAGTTGCATTCCAAAAGTGAATCTCTAAAGCATTATAATATATAAGGGTAAGAGATCGCTGTTTGATCGTATAGTGCGGGGTCAATAAGAGCACGTGTATGAGAATTTATTCTATCCTATTCTATAGGGGAGGCTAGGTGAGAGCCTGAAGGCTTTAACGTAGAACCTCCTATTTGGATGGCCTTTTAGGTCAATTACGTTATGCAATTGTTCTTTAAGACATTATATCGTATTCAGGGATTTACGTATTAGTAGCATTTCGTTGAGCATTTGGTGGTATCTAGAACCAAAACTTAACTAATTCGGTATTAGTGAATTGGCTAAGATGTGAGTGACGCTTTCAGGTAAAAAGGAGGTTTTTGGACTTGGAATCGATCAGATACGACCAATCCGTATTAGTATCGGTATTGATGACCAGTATTAGTATCAAGAATGATTTAGTTTGGGGTTTAAACATGGATAATGTTTTAGATTTTTGGTTAGTGAATCGGAATATCAAATGGCTATGGTTTCATGGGCTTATCACTATGGGTTGTGAGAATTGGATCAATAGGAAAAGAGAGAGAAAGACACATGCTAGGCACCTTGGGGACGTGCATAACCTTTTCCCTGTAAATATTAAAAAAAAATCTAATTGTTACTGGATAAAACTGGGCTGGCCACGGCTGAGATTTATGAAAACCAAGGCCCAGTCTAGGGTCCCTAAACCTCAGTCATATAGTCTAGACCAGCCTGTCCAGGCTCAGGGCTAAGTTAGTAAACCATATTAGTATGTCATCCCTGCCCTATTCGAGTTCCGAGACCCAAAAATGAGACAATGGAGATGCGGGGTATCGATCCCCGTACCTCTCGCATGCTAAGCGAGCGCTCTACCATCTGAGCTACATCCCCAAGGATGAGTGGTATAATAATTTGTTTAAATTAAATATAATTAATATTTTAAAGAAGGAAAAATTTGGGTATGTTGACTGTATATCGTAAACTAACTTCATTTTAAAAAGGGGGCAAGAAACACATAGGGTGCTAAGCTTACGGTATACTGTTAGCATACCATCATTCCTCTCCCTATTTTAAAAAACTGATTGGGAAACTCAGAAGCAACAACATACGTTTCTAAAACATGATTTAAACCAGATCAAACAATTGATTAATTTTGAACTGGGCTAAGCCCAAATTCCAGCCTCTATTGCAACAATTAAGCCCAACTTTCATATGGGCTGAGTTGCCTGAGTTTGTTTGGGAGAGAGGGCAACCATACTCGCAAATCTAAAAGACAGAAAACCAAAACCGCGTTTGGGGGAAATAGAAGCATACAGATGAGTGTAAGGAAAAAACCCAAAGATTTAAAAACTTGGCATTGGAAGATGGGAACGCGTTGGGCTTTCCCCAATCTTGGCCGACACGACACTATGAGAAGATTGAGGAAAGTCGGCAAAGAGTATTTTAGATGAATCATCAGGTCAGCTGATCCACATCCACTCGATCCAATTTTAGATACTTGAAATCCTGGCCAAATTAAATACTTATTAATGGAGTCACAAATCTTGGGAGCTTTAAAGTATAGGTATGTAAGCCACGATGGCATGGTTTCAGTGCACGTATCGGAATGGGTATCGGTCAATCTAAGAACAGATATGATATCAGTACGGTATCAAGATCGATCACTTGTAAAACCGGATACCTCAAACCATGCATGATGATGCATACCGCCCACCCCAAATAAATAATGGTTTTTTTGTTTTTTTCTAAATCTATCACAGCCATGTATGTATATAGTTCATTAGGTAACGGTTCTAGTATCGATCATCATTGATACTGATATAAATATTCTTTAGTTGTATCAGATCGTATCGACTTGATTATAGATCAAAATATTAATTTTTATTTAAAAATCATATATGTATGATATTTGTCGATCCATCTCGGTCAAATAATGGTATCCATCACAATTAATTCGATACAAATTCCTAAAACCATGACTAGAATTACTAGAGAATGAGGGGGAAGTGAGTAAAAAAAACGGGCGTCATGACCCATATGACACAAGATGAAGACTGATGAGTAAAACCCGTGAATTCTTAGGAGCTTTGACTCTAGTGGCAAGGTAACAATCAACTTGTCGTTTCAGTTAGCATTTAATATTTAATGACAACCTTTGAGGGGGTGGGAATTGGGGAATCACCTCAAGAGAGTTTAATATTTGAGTAAATTACATATGTACTTTATGCGGAACTAGCCCATAACTCATGTCCCCTCACGATTAGAAAAAAAAAAAAAAAAAAAAACATTTATCTTGTCTATTTTTACAAGTTTTGTTTGGAAAGTTTTTTAACAAATTCAAGATTTTTTAAATTTGATTTATATTGAAGAAGTTATGTTCTAATCAATGTTATTTTGATGTGCACGAATACTGTCAAAATGACTCTGAACGTAAATACTTTTTTATACATCAAAACAAATGAATATTTATCGTATTTTTTTATTTTAACAATGTTTTACCATATTAAGATTTATGGAATTTATAGATTTGAGAAAAACCCCAGTGTTCTAAAATTAAAAATTTCACCTACCATTGAAAATCCAGTTTTGTTTTGAATTGGAGATTAACTTTTTATCATTTTGAAATTTGATTTTTTAACTATTTTTATTGACTCCAAATAGAGAATATTTGTTTATTTATGAATAATATCTTAAGTAAATAAAATGATATTTGACATAAATAAGTGTCGGATAAAAAACCACAAATACCATTTTGAATGGTTTTTTTTTTTTTTGTAAAATAGTTCATACATTGTGTTTAAAATATCAAAAATAAATTATATACAATAAACCTTATATAAAGTAAAAGAGAGAAATATAACCAAGGGATGGGATGAGAGGGGGAGGGGGAGGGGGGAGGAACTACAAGAAGAGTGAAATTACAAGACAAAACAAAAATCTTATACAAAGAGAAAGAGAGATATTTATATAACCAAAGGTAAAAGAAAGGAAAATAAACATTGGTTACAACAATCAATGGTAACCACCTTGATTACACTTAGATTCTCTTCAAAGATAAATGAGTTTCAAGAAAAGCAAACATCACCACTACAGACCAACAATCAATCCCTTTCACAGAAATGGAGTGGCATAAATAGGAAGATAGGTTAAGTATATCAACCATCCATTTGTTCTGGTAGCATTTTGGTATACCATCTCTTAATTGCTTTTTTAGTGTGTGTGTGTGTGTTTTTTGGTGAAAATCTCTTAATTATTTGAATGTTATGTGTCGTGGCTTGGAGATGTGATTTTGGAGGTTGCAATGTTGCGTGTGATATTATTTTTGTTTTTCACCGAAAAAAAATTCTTTAAGGTTTTAAATAATTTGTAATCTTTTTTTTTTTTTCCTCCTACTAATATATAAGATACAATTCTTTTTTTTCCAATGAAGATAAATATTGTCATTTCACATGTACACTTGAAAAATGTGAATGACTATGACACCTTTTGAAAATAACATAATGATATGTCAATGTTACTTTTACAATAGCAACTGTCAATTGAAGCACCAACTTTCCTTCTTCATCCGGGTTTGGGATCAATAATATAAAACATTGACAGAATTAAGATTAATAACAAGTATGACTTTGAATAGAATTGATTGAAGAGGAAAAAGATCCATGTAACCAATCACATTTAGTTGAACTAAAACTGAATTGATTTGGGATTTTGATAGCTTGGCTTTTGTGTCATCAATTTTAAATTAACAATACCTTAAAAAAGGGACCCAGTTTCTCCCCCTGAGGTGAAGAGAAAGTCTCTTCATCTACCCAGTCTAACTCTATGGTTGGATTAAAGAAAATGAGAGTTAATGATGTGCCTAGAGGTCATTGATAGCTCACATCACCGTGGTGAATAAATTCTCTCTTCACCCTAATAAAAGGGCAAAAAAATTAATTCAAAAAATCAATTAAAAAAGAAATATTCTTCAAAATTGAAGTTATTAATGCATGGTTTTTCCACCGTGGATGTAGATAATTAGTCAATTCAGTCCCATCAAAAAGAAAGAAACTGCATAGATCCTTGTGCAGAGAATAGATGTAACATTTGAATAATATTCAATAGATGGAGATAGGTACCAATAATAATTGACAACAAAGGTTTGTTAGCATAATAAAAGTAAGGGGTTTAGTGATGTTCTCGGCCCGATAGTGTACAAAGGCGTAGATTGCACTCAGACACATGGGGCAAGATGAGGTAGTCATTTCGGTCGCCTACCCCCATGTGTTTAGGTGCATTCTAGGCTCCTACTGCAGAGAATATTTTTCTTAAAGATAAATATATAGGGGTGCCGTTCTCTGTGTCGCAACACAGGCTGCACCTAGGCACATGGGGGTGAGTGTAATGACCATCCTACTCCTTGAATGGCAGACCCATATGCCTGGGCGCAACGTGCAGCCCAGAGAACATTCTCCCTAAATATAATTATATGATGCTTGGGGTTATATTTTGTTTCAACTTTCCATCTTGGTAGAGTGATGGAAATGAAATGTCAAATGCTTTTCGGGCTTCAATCAACATGTCTTTCAACATAAAATTTAGGTAGACAAAAGAATAGGACTTCGTTGGAGGTCATCCAACTTCATGAGTATCATTAGGTTGCTATCCCTTCACATTCCCTTGCTCTAGTTGGTGATCGTTTTTTCTTCATAGTCATCAGCCTCTTTGGGAGCCGCCACCTCCTTTTGATTCAATGCAAGGGAGAACTGGTTTTATATGTCGAGACCATTTTGGCCGCCCTCGTTTCGCCATATCAGGCCCTGTTTCTTTCTCTAATCCAATAGTGGGATAAGCATTAGTGATTCGGTCTTTCATTGTTAGAAGCTATTTATGAGGATAATATGCATCTCATTGTGGAAGGAGATAACAAAGAGATAATTGGGTTCTTACAATGGGGAATTGCATCAGCACCGCTTTTTGTTAAGCCCATCCTGAAAGATATCTTGCATATACAATCCTATTTTGAGTTATGTAATTTTTCTTTTATTCCAAGGGATTTTAATAGCATGGTTGATTCCTTGGCATGGATGGTCTTGTCTGTGACGTGTACGACAATTTGACCCATTTTCAATTTCTGAGTTTTGAATCAGTGTAATCCTCATCCACGAGGCACTCGCGTCCATCTAATTAAATTCGTTTTCTACCAAAAAGAAATATATTTTTAGATAGACATTTATGCATGAAAAGGTGGTGACACAACAACCATTATGCTTGGCCTTACCAAACTCTCTCATTCCAATCCAATTTCTGATTCAAAAAATTGGTTGATATCTAGGGTTTTGGCTGATTTCTGATGAATTTAATCGATTCTGCTTCCACGAACTTTGCTTCTAATTCACACTATTCATATGATAAGGAACTTTGCTTCTAATTTACACTATTCATATGATAGGTAATCATTCTGACTTTTTGTCAAGTTACAAAACCCAACTTTTTAACAGAAGGTCCCTCCCCATTCTTTTAGTGACGGTTTTAAAGAAATTATTATTAGGGAAAATAATAACTTAGAAATGGGAGTAGTTTTCTGTCCGAGAGTGAGGCATACACCAACACTCCCATGTCTCTTTCTTCCTTTCTACCTCAAAACAAGGGGGGTAGAGGTGTCTTTTCATATAGGAATGAGAGAGATAGAGTCATAGGAATGCCGGTGTAAGTCACACTCTCAGATAGAGTTCTTTTTCCCAAAAAATAAAGTATAAGAATTTTTTTTTATAAAAAAAAATGAATAAGAAATAAGAGCTATAACAATGAAGGTCGCTAACCTCATCATGTATTGGTTTTGCCCATATAAAAATTGAGGGCTTTGAATTTACATTGATGGAATTTTAAGAAATTCTTTAAATTTTTGTTATTTTTAGCCGATAAAATTAGGGTTTAAAATAACAAAATTAGAATTCATATTGGTTTCCGAAATTGATCTGGATTGATTAGAATTTAACCAGAATCAGCCTAAATATGCCCTAATCTTAGAAATTTAGTATGGATCGACTGATTCAATTCAACTGCAATCAATTTCAGCATTGACAAATTCCAATCCTTTTTGGACGATGAAGAGGGCCCTCTTGTCCATATAGGTTATGATACGTTGCGAGAAATGAAACTTTACACTTAAGTACATGTTTTAAGTAAGCGGAATAGGCAACAGGATTGGTCTTTGTTGATTCCAATGTTGAAACTGATTAAAATCAACAATAGCTGCCTAGCGCAGTTGGTGAGTTGTGGTGCGTTTCATGCCCATGCTCACCAGGAGGTATCGAGTTCTAGTCTCTTGGCATTTACCTTCCCCCTCCCCAGTCTCTCCCCCTCTCCTTAGGCCCCGTTTGTTTAGTGGAATAGTTTGCAAGGGGTGGAAAAAATTGTGGTAAAATGCTGACATGGCATTGCAAATCCCATAATTTTCTCACCCCTCGGCTTTACAAAGTCCCACGAAATACGTGGGATTTTGCAACTTTCCCTTGGAATGCTACAATAATCCACCAACTCTTTACTTTTTCAAACACATAGAACCAATCCATCAATAATCCCATAACTCTCCCACCCCATAAACACCTCTAAACAAACGGGGTCTTAGAGAAATTTATATATATAAGGCTATAAGCTCTCAATTCCCAAAAAAATAAATTTGGGAGCAGATTATAAATTCTTGATTGATGATGGATCAGATTCAATGGAACGATCCAGATTCGGATCCGAATCCGATTCTGCGATTTTTTTTTTAAACCTTGAGAATGCGCCGTCTACGTAGACGTGGCAGAGTTAGCAGGTTTTCGGATTTGAAAGAATCTACGCAGTGAGAGCTAGAGAAAACACTTTTCGCTTTAGGGACACGTTACTCAGATCACTTAAAAAAAAAAAAAAAAAACTTCTTATGCATCCACTGACGTGTCAATCTGTGGATAATTCCTACAGTCTTTAGAAACACGTGGTGGCCCACAACATCTCTGACTCTTTCACAACCTGAGAAAAGCAGTCTTACTTGACACAGAGGTACAGAGAGAGCACTTCTCGTTGTCTCCGACGGAACATTATATTGGCTTTTAGCCTTTTACTTGACAGTTCGACACAGCTTATCGCTGTCTTTGATGGACCCATTCCCTTATTTTTATTCAATTTGAATTCAATTTTTCACAGAGAGAGAGAGAGAGAGAGATTCCCATTGGTTTATCAGTTTATGGGTGTCACCCGGTCGAACCTCGATTTCGATCGGATTTAATTGGTCCCATTAATTTAAGACTAATCGTTTCTACCTGTTTAGGTAATTGGGCCTTGTAAATTTGGATTAAAGACCTAGTTTTTCAAAAACTACAGTAAAGGGGAATTTCTTGACCACGACTTTCGGATGGGTGGAGAGGGTATGTTACACCCGCACTGATCATAATTAATTATTATTTTTTCCCGAGGGATTATCACTACCACGTATGCGTGATGTTCACCGTGTCAAACCCACTACAAAATTATGATCACAGATGGATTTACCGGGAGGAAACTATTCGGTCACGGGACAAACCACGACAAGGAAATAGTCCAAGACTTAAGTTTATTTATTTACCCTTTCTCGATGCCTGAAGTGCGGGTCAAGATTGGGACCGCCGGCTATTTTAGTTGAGTTAGAATATTCCATTTGTGGGTCCCACTTATTTAAGGGAGCGTGATGGCTTATAATCCCATGGTGGATGGACCCATCCCCAAGTGGGTTCTTTTTAAAACCAATGGTCAACCCATTTAGCTATGACCCATTTAACTTAAAGGACCCAAGGCCCATTTTCTATAAATAAGACAAAGGGGGAGAAGGATTCATTTTCATTTCTTCTCCCATCTAGCCTAAATCGTGGAAGAGAGAAAGAGGAGAGAAAGGAGAATGAAGAAAGAAGAAAGAAGGAAAGAAGAAAGAAGGAAGGAGAAAAGGAGGAAGAAGGGTGGAGAATCTTGGTTAGAGGTTTGAAGATCACTTTGAGCCTCAACATGGAGCCTTCTACCTTGGGGTGGGTAAGCCATTCAATCCCATCTCTTTTCTTCTATTTTGGGTTTTGGGGTTTGGGAAATGGGAGAAATTCGACCTAGGGTTCTCTGGAACCCAAGGAATCGATGGAACCTCTAAACCTAGACTATGGTGGAGTTATTTCACTCCATTACAAGCCCTAAGCCTAAGTAATCTCTTTCCATTTAGGAAATTTAAGGTTTCTACCATATTATGTCCTAATTTAGGTTCTCTTTGTTTTCTCTTAAATCCATGGGATTACATGGACCTAATGAGGTCTTAGAACCCTAATGGACCTAGGAGGAAGATCACACAACAAGGTGTATGTTCGACTATTTGTAAATAGGGGATGTGTTTTGTTGGAAGCGTATCCATCAAATCCAAATATTTAAATTAAATTATTTAATTTATTTAATAGTCTTTTAACTAAAAACTATTCACGATTAGGGATGAGATTGGACACCCTGTTTATATGATAGTCATACTATGTATACCTAAGAATGGTGATTTCAAGGTACAAGTGTGAACGTACATATTGTGTGTATATTAAATCAGATCATTAAATAATTTTCTCATGTGGGTTACTATAAATTTAATTGAAATGAAATTCTCGTATGGGTTACTATCAATTTTTAAATCCCTAATCCATGAAAATATATATATATATATATATTTGATAAAAATGACATAAATACATCAACCATTATAATTCCACCAAATTTGCCATTTAATGATGGTATAGCACCTCCAACTTGGATGACAATTAGATAAATTGATTTCATATTATATTATTATTATTTACTAAACGATTCCATTCCATTCAATAATAAGATGACATTTCTACCAAAATGACACATTTATAATTAGGATATGCGGTCGTAAATATCATCGATCAAGGGTTTAATTTTTTCATTCATCTATAACATTATACTCATAAAAAAGATAATTTTGATAATTTGAGAAATTCTTTAATCATGTAATTCATGCAAACAAGAGTTCTTAAAATAGAAGTAGGGATGTCAATTTTCAATCGAACCGATTAGTATAACCGGATCAAATAGAATTTATCGATTTGATTTCGATTTTTCTTTTCATGAAATTGGTAGAAAAAAGAAATAAAAAAAATTCAATAGAAACAAAAGATATTATATATAAAGAAAATATGTTTTCCTATTATTTTAAATTTATATATATCTATACGAAAAATTGAAACTGAACCAATAACAACCTAATAATGGACCGAGAAGAGCCCGTTAAGTCAACCTAGTAAAAGGCTGAACCGAATTGACCAATATTCCAATAGAATATTGTCTTAAAGGTTGATCTCGATTTGACTGAAACCGGTTCACTTGACCAAATCCAGACCAAGTCGACCCATTGACAATTTAAAAGTATTTAAATTATTCTAATTGGAAAAAAAAAAAAAATTTAAGGTCAAAATGTCAAATAAGAAAATCCCGTAAGAAAAGGAAAGAAAAGTAGCTAGTTTTTGCTGGGAAGGGAGAGGGAAGGGACAAGGGAGTCGGTCGATTACGGTTAGGTTCGAAAAATTAAATTTTTATAACACGCAGAGGAATGGAAAGAGAAAGAGAGAAGAACACGTTACTCTACTGCGAGGTTGGAAAAGTTAATTTGTTTGTTGGTTGGGTTTTGGTTCTTTAATGCTCGCCACCTTCTTCCTCTCTGCCGCAGCTGTTTCAAAGATTGTGGTTCCACTTTCGAGCTGCACATTTGAGTTCCTTTTTGGTTCCAAAATTTTTGGATCCTCTTCTTCTTCTTCTTCTAATTATAATAAGGAAAGAGAGAGGTTTAGAATCTGTAAGATAGTAGAATCAAACACAGAGTTACAGAAAAATACCCAATTCGGAACTACTTGAAGAATCAAGAATGGATAGTTTGTTTTTCAAACAAGGGATTCACGCGGGACTCCCTTCACCCATCTCCGTCGCTGGATCTCTGGACGGCGGTGTGCACCCGGCGCATGTCTGTGCTCTGGGACGTTCTGGAGGTGGGGCTTCAACCAACTCTAATGGAATTTCTCTTGAGAAATCGACCGCCACAGCTTCGTCTCAGAGACCCTCTTCGTCGTCGAGGTTTTCCTTCCCGTTCCCTTTCAGATCTCTGTGGCCTCGAGGTAGGATTGGGAAGCCCAATGACGGTGTCGCCCTCGACGATGCCGTTATAATAGTTGGGAATGGAGAAGACGGAGAAGTGATCGCTGGTGATGGACCCGAGAAGGAGAACGAGAACCGGAACCAGAACCAGAACCAGAACCAGAACGAGCCCTTGCTGTCTGGCGATAAGCGGGAAAGTTGGGTTCTGAAAATTCTCCATGTAAGGTCTCTCTGGTCGGAAGACTCGAAACAAGGTCATTCTGGCGTAGCGGAATTGGGGCTAGAGGAAGATGCGGTGAGCGGATGTTCTTGTTGCCGTGACGGGGATTCTGGAGTTTGTAGTGTTGATGGCGAGGAGGAGGAGGAAGGGCAGGCTGAGCAGCAGGAGATCACATTTGATAAGGATTCCTTCTCCAGGTTGCTCCGCCGTGTGTCCTTGGCAGAGACCAAACTGTTTGCTCAAATGTCGTATTTGGGAAAGTTGGCTTATACCATACCCAAAATCAAGGTACACCCCGATTAGCAAACCCAAATCTGAATGCCCAAATATCTTTTCACAGATGATATTATTACCCATTGGTTTTTCTACTTCCTGGCTTCGTTTTTTCTGAGATTTGAGCTTTCTGAAATGAAAATTTTGTGTTTCAGACAACAAACCGAGCAACCCATGCTAATTTTTTTTTTCCCTTTCCATTTTGCTTTTTTATATATTCTCAACCATAGTCCTCGTTTGAGGAGTTCTGATTTTGATGATAGACGTTGAGTAAATTGTTTGACGAAGTTATCTTTATTTTCCATTTTCTTTCTCTTTTTGTTTTAGCCAGGAAATCTCCTGAAATCTCATGGCCTGCGTTTTGTTACTTCCTCAGTGGAGAAGAAAATGAAATCAAAAAATGGTGGAAAGGAGGTGACCCCAGCTCAAGAAACAGAAAGGACGGAAGAAGCATCAGACATTGAGGGGCAGATGAAGAAGAATGAACACCGTATCAGTGCATCTACTGCCTATCAGATTGCTGCATCTGCTGCTTCCTATTTGCATTCTCAAACAAAGAGCATTCCTCCTTTTATGTCCTCAAAGGCTGCAACAGAGGAAGACTCTCCTGGAGGTGGAGAGGCCAGTAAGAATATTGATGTAACAAGCTCAGAGGTGGCTTCTTTTGTGGCAACTACTAACTCAGTAACAGCTGTGGTTGCTGCTAAGGAGGAAACAAAGCAAGCTGTTGTAAAGGATTTGAACTCGGCAAATTCAAACCCTTGTGAGTGGTTCATATGTGATGATGATCGAAGTGGGACGAGATTCTTTGTTATTCAGGTAAAAGGAATTTGTTTATCAACTGACAACCAATTTGAGCTATATGCAAGTTAGATTTGGATCAACCTTGAAAAGATGAAGTCAGGGATTTCTCTATTTGAATACCAGTATTGACTCTGTTTTATAGATTACTAAATGACGATAAAATTAGGTAATAGATCTATAATCCCTGGTCATGAGATTGATGGATGCAATGGTAACTGTCCTGTGAATGGATATCTCTGTGATCCATTTGAACATCAATAAATGGTCTGTGGCATCCAGAGGCTAGCCAGACCATTGGAATTTTTGTGCACCCTTCCCCATATCTTTTTTATTATAAAAAATCAAGCAAGTTATCAGAATCTAGCAGGACAATCAAATTACTGAATATTATTAGGAGTTCTAATAATGCGCTTGATTGCAGTCTTGTAATATGACTTTCAATATCTTAATGTGCAGGGTTCGGAGTCATTGGCTTCTTGGCAAGCAAATCTACTCTTTGAGCCCATACAGTTTGAGGTAGAATTCTGAATTTACTTGGTCAGCTTCCTTTTTATTTTATCTCTAAGAGCTAATTTACCAATCCAAGTAATTAGGGATTGATTTGATTGTATATTGCATCCTACCATGTCATCTCTTCGGAGTGGTTTACAGTTACAGATTTATGAGATTAATACATGCTAAATGTAAGACTATCTTTTCTTATGAAGCTTAGCCTCACATATGACCTGTTTGTGGTTCAGGGACTAGATGTACTTGTACACAGAGGGATTTATGAAGCTGCCAAAGGTATATATGAACAGATGCTTCCTGAAGTCCATACCCACCTAAAGTCTCGTGGTGACTCTGCGACCTTCCGCTTCACTGGGCATTCTCTTGGGGGTAGCTTGTCATTGCTCATAAACCTCATGCTGTTGATACGGGGTGAAGTCCCACCATCCTCCTTACTTCCTGTTATAACATTTGGTGCCCCATCTATCATGTGTGGAGGGGATCAGCTTCTTCACAAGTTTGGCTTACCACGGAGCCATGTTAAAGCAATTACCATGCACCGAGACATTGTACCCCGGGCTTTCTCTTGCATTTACCCTGATCACGTAGCTGAACTTCTCAAGGCTGTTAATGCCAAGTTCCGTAACCATCCGTGTCTAAAGGACCAGGTATTGTCTTTTACTATTACATCTTGGAACCTTGATGATTTGGATTTAGTTTATCAAATTTAATGGATACTGTAATAGCTTTAAAATAAAAATTTTGAAGCCCATTGGTTCCTCTGTTTGAGGGTTTACTCATTCTGGACATTCTTTATGCATTTCATTCTTTACTCTTGTAACTTTGACAATGATTGGTATTTGAATATGGGCAATAATTGACATTTTGTTGTGTTTTTTGTGTCAGAAACTATTGTATGCACCCATGGGGGAGCTTCTAATCCTACAGCCAGAGGAGAAATTTTCTCCACACCACCACCTTCTTCCCTCTGGTTGTGGTCTATACCTTCTAAAAGGCCCCGAGTCAGATTCATCTGATGCAGAGAAGCAGCTCCAGGCCGCAAAAACTGTGTTCTTGAACTCGCCTCACCCACTTGAGATCCTTAGTGACCGGTCAGCTTATGGCTCTGATGGCACCATTTACAGGGACCACGACATGAACTCCTACTTGAAGTCTGTGCATGGTGTGATCCGACAGGAGCTCAATCGTATCAGGAAGGCTAAAAGGAAACAGCGGCGCCAGATGTGGTGGCCCCTCGTGGCTCCACACATCATCCACGGGGGTATCATTGTGGACAAGCATGTTTCATCTGGCAACATGGGTCAGCACCAGCCCAGCTTATCTGGCATCTTCAGGAATGGGAGGCCGACATTGAAGCGGTTCAGTAGGTTGGTTGCATCACAGCACTTGCATTTGCTTGTTGTACTTCTGTTCCCTGCACGGTTGTTGCTGTTGGGGACAAATTCTCTGGTTGGTTTCCATTGAATAAGGAAGAGCTTGGGGATGTATCTGTTCTTGCGGTATTGCCGTTGGAGGATGGGTAGATTGTTAAATTGTACAGGTAGAAGCAATTGTCTGGTGGATGGGGAGGTCATTCTTTATTTATTGGTTTTACAAATATTCTTTCCTCCCAAAAGAAAAAGACTAGAGAGGAGCTGGAATGTAAAGAACAAATATATTGATTTTATGAATGAAAGCAGAGGGGCCTTGAAATTTTGGCTCTGCCGTACATGTAGATCTGAAGGATGTTCTTTTTTGTTTATCTTGTTTCCTATACAGGTTGCCATACTCGTCATAGTTTACGCTGGGCTTTGCTTATCTCACAAAATCTGTGTTGCAAGGTTGCTCATTGCCTAGTGTGAGCATGTCACATTAGATCTTTTGGATACAATAAGCAGATGGAAAACATAATTACATCTCAAACAGGTGGTTGTGCTGTAAGGTTCATGAGGTTCACATAATCTGTGCTGTTTGCATCTTAACGTGCGATTACACTCTATGGTTATAATCTCTTGAATTATCCTAGAGACTTGAGATTGCTGGGTTTCGCGGGACTACACTACCTGAACATGCCAGGGTTTTAGAAGCTAGAATTGGCAAGGATCGGGCAGAACCTTAGAAAAGCTGTACAGAGAGGTCAATTCGAAGCAGCTTGAATTGGGCTACTGGCCGGTTCATTCGATCTGAATCAGTGTTTTTTAAAACCCTGGATCAAACCCAGATATCACAACAAATTCAAGTTCAATGTATGTGCAATTTTCGCGTGTAATGCTGCAAAAAAGTCACAAGATGCTACCAATAAACACAAACAGACTAATACTTGACTTGATAACAAAAATCCAAACATCAAGCCAAACTGCTAAAGGACAACTGCAGAAAGTTAGAGAGAACCTACATGATGCATATTTCCAATAATAAAAATATGACTAATCCAGAGTGGTCTTTCTGAGCTCTCTGAGTGGTGACAAAAGGTGTATTTTGCCCTCCACGCTCTCTGGGTCTCTTCTACTGTCCAACCATGGCCCAGCTAGCTAACCCTTCCAAATCCTTTAGGCTACGTTTGGATGCATAGGTGATGGGAGTTGCTTGGAAGTGTTGACCCATATTGTTGCTTTTGTAAAAAGGAACTTGAGACTGACTGACATCTTTTCCTATCTTGTGATGTTTGGAAGAAGCGTATCCATGCTGCTAGGCCATGCCATTGGAATTAAGGACAAAGAATCTTGCTTCTTCATCACTCTTTCACTTTGTTTAACTCAATTATTACTAATGGTGCAATACTGAAATCTAGTAAGCAGCATTGTATTATATCT
Organism: Telopea speciosissima; assembly: GCF_018873765.1. Taxonomy (NCBI): domain Eukaryota; kingdom Viridiplantae; phylum Streptophyta; class Magnoliopsida; order Proteales; family Proteaceae; genus Telopea; species Telopea speciosissima. The sequence goes on from NC_057922.1 coordinate 53,279,666, forward strand.
GTTCTGACTATCTCATTCTGTTTTATCTGGTTATCTCGGGATGCAGCCTATTTCAACAAAACTAAGATTAGTCCTATACTCCTATGTCCATAATCCTAATCCATTCTTTCACTTGATCATTTGATGGATCCATGATTTAAATTTGGTTCCTGCCTAAATTATGATCCCTAAAATAGGCAACACAGATTGGGCTTCAATCTTAATGTGTGACTTACAATTTGTGTTGGTCTCAATGAATTATGAATCCCGACAAGAATACAGGCAAGGAGTTTTTTGTTTTTTTTTGTTTTGTTTTGTTTTTTTGTTTTTTGTGAATAGATAAGCCCAAGGATATTTGAACTCATGACCTCTTAACTATAAGATTTTAGTCTTTGCCAACTGAGCTACTACCCCTTGGGATAAGGGGTAAGGAGCTTATTACAAGGCTTGCAACGAGCGTATGAGCAAGGCTAGACACAATTAACGGTATGGATGGATTGTATGGAACTTATTTCTTGGTGTACACAAGGCACAAGTGAAAGCTGGCCGTGGGAGTTGTTTACACCATTAGATATTTCCTCTTTAGTGTCTAATTTTGATTTTGTAAATATGATCAAAAAAGGAAGGGATATGGTAGCTATTGCAGATAAATGGGCTGGGCTAGGCTGGGCTAGGTGGGGCAGTAGAAGTTAATGCAAATAGTATCGGACAATCTATCGAGGCCGGATCATGTCCTTGTACAAGTACCCGTCCCCATGTGGCTAGCAGATCTGAACTTCTCCAGCGCCAGTCACATGGAATCCACTCCTCCTGTGGGTCCCACAGTGAATTCCATGTGACTGACACTAGAGGGCCTTGGCGGTAATTGTACAAAGATCAATTTATCGGAAAATTATCCTCTCAGGTTCCTGCTCAGTACCAGAACTAGGCTCGACTTGGGTGCGTAGGATAGGCTCTGGTGGCACAGCTTAGGGTTTGCCCTCGTGTTTTCTGCCATGGCAGCCCCCCAGATCCTCCACCTCCTCTGGTTCTGCTACGTGTGGGACACTTTCGTATGCCTCTGTGGTATCCAGATCAACTGCGATGCCACCTATCCATGTGGATTTCAAGAAGCCTACATCGCACCTTGGAGTTCCTGCTATTTTTTTCTCCAGGGAAGAACTCGACGTTTCTGAGAGGACGTTTGCAACCACGTTGGTGGCTAAGTGCAGCTACAACAAGCCTGCTCTCTTCCAAATCAAAGTTCATCTTCAGAAGACTCTCTTCTTGCAGGGCGAGGTGTTTGTTTCGACATTGGATCCCAGACATGTGCTGTTGCGGTTTGCTCTTCAAGCCGATTTCGTCAAGGCATGGCTCAAGGCTCAAGTGCACATTCAGGGGTTCCTCTTCAGGTTCATGAGATGGTCTCTGGATTTCGTCTCTGGGTGGGAATCACCGTTGTCGCCTGTGTGGGTGTCGTTGCCAGGTCTCCCAATTAATCTGTATTAGGGGAATTTTCTGGTCTCTATAGCTGGAGCGATAGGTAGGGTGTTGCGTGTCGATGGTGCTACGGCAAATTGCACAAGGACTGTGACTGCAAGGGCATGTGTGGAGGTCGATTTACGAGAGTCACTCCCATCTAAGGTCTGGATTGGATGTGGAGCATCGGGCTTTTTCCAGAAAGTTTCTTATGAGAATCGACCAGATTATTGAGACAACTGCTCGAAGATTGGCCACAGGTCAGACGCCTGCAGACGTGGGGTTCGAAGGACTTCTGCTCCAGGGGGATCAGTAGGTGCTGCCGGCGACGACATTGCTGGTGCAGATAATGTCAAGAGAGATGTTGCAGGCATCTTCATCCCAAGGGGTGAAGTCACCTCTCGTGAAGCTCCTGATGCCCTCGATGAGCCTGCGGTGGGAAGCTCGAGGGCTGTTCGCCAAAGGAGGGGACAATGGAGGACTGCTGCAAGGCAGGTGGACAATGGGGCTTTGCCTGTCGTTGGAGGGCTGCCAATTTGCACTGCGACAGAGAGGCGAGGCTCTTTGGAGAGGGGATTTTTGTAGGCGCAGGAGGGAGAGCGCCCTGTCTCTAAGTTGAGAGGCTCGGCCAAATCTCCGGAGGAGGAAGGGCTACCCTGCGTGGTGGCTGAAGACGCCAGAGAGGGTGGGGGTCTTATGGTGGCACAAACGATAGTTTCTATTGGGGAAGGTGAGGCTCACGAAGGTGAGACTGAAGCAGCCTTTTGCATTGAAGGCGTCGAGGCCATGGAAGGTACTGGCAGATTGGTTGATTTAAGCCTGTCTATGGCGGCGACGAGGGAAAATGATAGCTTGTTGGGCTTCGGCAGTAACACCCAGGGGACTTGATCGCAGCCTGAAGGGGACAGGGCTCCGTGGTACTTCGACAAGGGAGCTTTGCCGTAGGTTTCAAAGGACGACAGCTGTGCCACAGACTTGTCTGGCCCAAGGTTGGATCGACAAGCATTAGTGAACAGTTTGAGGGCTTTCAATGCCACTCTTGATGAGAGGATTCGCAACACCCTTGGGCGGCTGGAACCTGGGGGCAGTGCCTCCGCACCTGCAGGTCATCGTGTTCGGAGTCGAGTGCATCCTAAAACAACATTTCTCGGTGCTGCTCATATGTACAACAGGAAGAAGATCAAGAAGACCAGGCAGGGGGGGCTAAACAGGGGTGGAGACCACAGACGGGTAACGAGATCGATGAGATCAACTGCTGCCCACAGCAATAGTTCCTAATGAGTTGTGTATTTTGGAATGCCGGAGGAGTTGGAAATAAGCCCACGATTAGGCAGCTAAAATCTTTGGTGTGTTTGCACAAGGTGGACATTGTTGCTATTGCTGAAGCAAAAGCCCAGGTGTCGAAGGCGCGTTATATGCTGTGAAAAATCGGTCTAGATGAGCTACATGTGATAGACAGGTTCTGGATTTTCTCGAGGGCCTCTCTTAAAGTCAGGGTGGTGGAGGAACATGACCAATTTATTACTCTTGAATGTAAAGAGGCCAGCAGGGGGACTTTCTTTGTTACTTTTGTCCATGACCGATGCTTATCCTTGGAGAGAAGGGTTTTGTGGGAACGGCTTGAGGTTTTCTCGGGAGGGGTCCCTCATCCTTGGGTGGTGGGGGGAGATTTTAATGCTGTGTTGACACCTGATGAGAAGTTGGGGGGTAGGCCGGCTTGTTCGCTCTCTCTTGATGAGTTTGGGTCTTTTGTGAGTAGGGCTGGCCTTGTAGACGCGAGCTATGTCGGCAACATGTTTACTTGGTCTAATAATCAAGCCGGGGCTAGCAGGGTGCTAGCTAGACTGGACAGATTCCTAGTTAATACTTCTTGGCTCAATGCCTTCCCTAGGAGCACTGTGACCCATTTTAATAGGACCTGATCGGACCATGCGCCAATTGGACTCTCCTTCGAAGCGGCTGGTCATCATACCTTCTCTGCTTTCAAATTTCAGCTGATGTGGCTTCGACACCCAGGTTTTCAGGACTTTATTACGGACCAGTGGGCCAGACCGGTGGTTGGCTCACCTCTATTTATTTTGTTTATGAAATTAAAGTTGCTTCGCGGTGCGCTGCAAAAGTGGAATAAGGAGGTCTTTGGCAACATCCATCAGAAGGTTAGGGATGCGAAAAAGATCATGTTTGTAGGGCAGAAGTTGCTTTTGACCAGCAAGCCTCTGATGAATCCATGGAGGCGTTGTTGGCTATTAAGGAAGACTTGCAGGAGAGGCTGCTTCCGGAGGAAATATTCTGGAAGCAAAAGTCTAGGGTGGCTTGGTTAAAGGAGGGGGTTCGCAATACAAAGTTTTTTCATTCTATGGTGAATGTTTGCAGGAGGCAGGCCAGTATCCAGAGAATTAAAGGGGGGGGGGATGGTGAATGGATTACTGATCCGGAAGGGGTTCAGGTGGAGGCGGTGAGGCACTTTTTAGGCATCTTTACCTCGCAGGACTGTGTGGTGGATGAGGATTTGCTGTCAATAATCCCTAATGGTGTTTCTGAGGCTGATAATGCAGTGCTCCTTGGTTTGCCCTCCTTGGACGAGGTTAAGGGGGCAGTTTTCGCTTTGTTGTGTGATAGTGCGCCGGGTCCTGATGGCTTCTCGGGATATTTTTTCACCGCTTGCTGGGAGGTGGTGGGCAAGGATGCCTGGGCTGCGGTCTAGGACTTTTTTACTGGAGGAGAGTTACCCAGGAGCTTCACTACTGCCAACTTGGTGCTCATTCCCAAGAAGGAGAATCCAGAGGTAATGTCTAATCTCCACCCCATCAGCCTTTGCAATTTTGCTTATAAGATTATTGCAAAGATTTTTGCAACCAGGTTGGCAGGTATCCTTCCTTTTATCATAGCGGAGGAGTAAGGGGCGTTTGTGTAGGGCAGAAACATTCATGATTCTATTTCCATTGTCCAAGAGATAGCCCCGGATATCAACAGAAAAACTAAGGGGTGCAATGTCATACTGAAGCTTGACATGGCTAAGGCCTATGATCGGCTGGAATGGGTTTTCCTTTGGCAGGTGCTCTCCAAGTTTGGATTTTGCGATGCCTGGATCAGCTTAATTAAGAAGATGGTGGTTAATTGATGGTTCTCAACAGTGCTAGGGGGCAGGCAATCGGGTTTTTTCAAGTCTACTAGAGGGGTGAGGCAAGGAGACCCTCTTTCACCGGCCCTTTTCATTATTGCAAAGGAGGTTCTCAGCAGGGGCATTAAAATTCAATTTTATGAGGGGCAGGCTTCTTTCTACAGGCTGTCAAGAGGTTGCCCGGGGGTTTCTCACTGCTTGTTTGCAGACGACACTATTATTTTCTCCAGGACGCTGAAGGGATCGCTGATTATGGGGTTTATTAGCAGATACGAAGGATTCTCGGGTCAGCTTGTCAATAGGCAGAAGAGCTATTTTGTTTTGAGTGGTTTGGCCTCCCCGGTCAGGGCCTGCCTGGTAGGGGAAATCACAGGTTTCCCTAAGAAGGCTCTCCCTATCACTTACTTGGGTGCACCGCTCCACTCGGGAAGGCTGAAAATTTACCTGTTTGAGGGGTTGATTGGTAAGATTAGAAGCAAAGTAGCAGGCTGGCAAGGAAGATTGTTGTCCACAGGAGGTAGGATCACTCTTTTAAAGCATGTGCTTTCTTCGATTCCTATACATGTTCTTGCTATTCTATCGCCGCCTAAAGCGGTTACTCAGTGAATTTATGGTGTCTTTGTTGATTTCCTTTGGGGAAGCTCTGAGTGGGGGAAGAGAAAGCATTGGGTTGGTTGGCAAAGGGTCTGCAGGCCGCTTGAGGAAGGTGGTTTGGGGATTAGACTGCTGGAGGATGTAGGCCTTTCACTTAGGCTTAAAGGCCTGTGGAGGGTCCTAACGGAGCGGTCTTTATGGAGTGATTTCTTCAAGGGAAGGTTTTTTAAAAACCAGCATGTGATTCTTTTAGAGGCGGCTGGGACTGGGTCTAAGTCATGGCGGAACACATTGTAGCACAGGGATCTCCTGTTGAACAATTCCAGATTTTTACTAGGGGCTGGTGACATCTACTTTTGGCTGGATAACTGGACGGGCTTTGGCCCGCTTATTGACACTGTGGATAATGGGCTTGTGGTTGATTTGGATCTACGGATGAAGGAGGCCTTTGGGGAGGATGGTTTCTGGAGGCAGGAGGTGCTGGACAGTATAGAAGCTGATGCCATTAGAGAGAGCTTTTCGTCAGGCCCCTTCTTCCTGTCGGACAGAGAGGCTATGTTGGTCTGGACCCCCTCCAGCAATGGTTTGTGCTCTACCAAGGCGGTTTGGAAGGAGGTGCGGGGTGGTGCACCAATGGTGCCATATGCTAAGTGGATCTGGAATCAAACACTTCCGGTGAAAATGGGTTTCTTCTCGTGGCAGCTGTTGAATGGAAAGATACCCACTGATGACTCCTTGATGTCGTTGGGCATTCCTCTGGTTTCCAAGTGTGTTTGTTGTGGGAGACCTCATAGGGAGATGACTAATCATTGCCTCGTTGCAGGATGTACGACGACTAGAGTTTGGGGATACTTCTTAAGAATCTTCGACATTGTCCTACCCCCTACCCATGATGCAAGGAGCAGGGTTTTATTTTGGCAAGGTTTGGCGGGCGGCCATTGCCTCAGTGCCTATGTAACAGGGATACTGCCATCTTTGGTCATCTGGGAGCTGTGGAAGGAAAGGAACAACAGGAGACATGGGGAGAAGAAGCGGACATCGAGCAGCATAATTGAATGTATTAAAACCTGGGTGAGGGAACTTCACTATCTAGCCAAGGTAGGCACCCGTGGATCTGCCAAAGATGGTCTACTTTTGTAGTGTCTAGGCTTTATGCCATCTGTCCCCAAGAGGAAGTGCCCTATCTCGGTGTATTGGTGCCCCCCGTTTATCTCAGTTAAGCTGAATGTGGATGGCGCATGGCGTGGTAACCCAGGCCTGGGCGGTGATTAGGAACCGACAAGGGGAGGTTCTGACACCTTTTTCTAACTTTTATGGCCCTTGCACTAATTCTCTGGCGGAGCTGAGGGCTTTAAGGGATGGGCTGAAGGTGTGCCAGGAGATGGGTCTTTTGGACGTGGTGATCAATTGTGATTCAGAGGCAACTGTCAAAGTAGTTAATATTAAGAGGTGTAGTTTGTGGAGAGGATGGTACCTCTTTAAGGAGATTCAGGACTTAGTGGTTTTCACACGGGCCTGTGTTTCCTTTGCCTTTCGGGAGAGCAATAGAGCGGTTGACTAGTTGGCCAATCTTTCTTGTGACACTAAGACTTCGGTCAGGTTTCAACCTGGGTGCATTCCTTTGGGGCCTCTGCAGGACATTCTTCGTGAGGACAAGGCTGGATTACCAGTTCTACGGAATTAAAGGCCTAGCTTCTTACTCATGGAAGGGTGGGTTAGACTTTTTGAGTGGTTAGTCCTCTTGATGTCCCGCGTTGGGGTAAGGCGTTATGTCCTCCCTTGTATTCTTTATTATTTAATTTGATTATAATAAAAGCGTAGGGGTCAGCCAGGGTCCCAGGTAATATTCGGGATTTTTAAAAAAAAAAAAAAAAAAGAAAAAGGTTCCTGCTCAGTACAGTTCCCTAGTGCCTCTAATAAGAGGGGAGGGGGGGTGGACCCCACCCAGGTAGTGTGTTCGGGCAACGATAAGGTGGTCATTTCTGCCCCCCTAAGAGAGGAAGCGTACGAACTGTACCGCGTAGGGAACCTGAGAGGATAAAGATATCTTCCTTTTCCAGTAATTTTATTTTCATATTATCATAAGGGCAAAAAAAATTGACACTCCAGGTGACAGATCTCTGTTTCAGAACTTGAAGAGAAGATAGTCTGCCTGTACTCCACTCACGCCACATTGCCACCGCTTTTTACTCAGATACTCGCAGATATTTATAGGAAATTGAAGAAAAGAGATAGCTTTGAGATGGTAATGATTTCCATGGATGGGGATTAGTTCTTCTTCAGGAATGACTTCAAGAATCAAGAGCATGCCATGGCTGGCAATGCCCTTCAACAAAGAGAGCTGCCTCCACAAGCTACAATGCATGTCTGTCAATTTAGGTGATTTCAATGAGGTTCTCTCCCCTTCTGAAAAATTGGGTGGAACCTCTTTCTCCTCTCATCCATCCTCTATTTCTCTCTTCTCCCTCATTTCAAATTTTTCTTTAGAACATCTCAAACCCTTATAGGTTCTCCTTTCACTTGGCCAAACAAACAGAAACCACCAAATTTGGTTAAAGAATGTTTGGATCAAACTCTAGTTTCTCCTGCATGGCTTATCCATTTTCCCTGGGCTTTTGTTTCCAAGCTTCCATTTCTGGGCTCAGATCACAATCCCATTTTACTCGATACCCAATCCACCCAAAGATCTTTCAACCACTTTCAACATGCCTAGAACCTGGATTTCTTACCTTTTTGCTCCCTTAGTTGGAAAACACTTATCAATGATAATTTCCAAATCAAACTTTCCTCTTTTAGTAGACTTCTTGTCCACTGGAACAGATCAGTCTTTGGTCCTCAGAGCCAACTACTTTAATCAATTCTCATCCCTAGAAGATTCTTTACACTATTCTGATCAAGCTGAAAATCTGATGCACATCGCATCCAAAATCAAATGGATTTTTGTTGTTGAGGAGGCGTTCTGGTTTCAAAAATCAAGACACTCATACATTAGAGATGAGGGCCGAAACACCAGATTTTACCATATCATTACCAAAACTCACCTTAGGAAACGACAAAACAACTTTATCTATGATAATTTTGGTAACATTATAGAAGATCACAGAGGTATTGCTCATATCTTTATTGATCGCTTCTCTTCTATTTTCAAAGCCTCTTCCCCTCTGGACACTTCTTTTATTGAATGTTTATTCTCAAGATGCTTTGATCCTAGCCACTTGGATTTCATCTCCTCAACCCCTTCTCCCGATGAAATTAAACATGTTGTTTTTCCATTGGAGCCTTTAAAGCTCCTGGCCCTGATGGGTTTCAGGCTTACTTCTATCATAAATTCTGGGATATTATTGGAGATGATGTTTCCCATTTTGTTAAAAATTTCTTTGTGATTGACTCCCTTCCCCATGGCTATAATCATACCCTTTTATGTATGATTCCTAAAAAGGATGATGCCTTCAGAGTTTCTAACTTTAGGCCTATAAGCCTATGCAATGTTTCCTACAAGATTATTACTAAAATTCTAGCCTTTAGACTTAAAAGCCTTCTTCCATACTCATATCCCCCCTTAGGCGGCTTTTATTTCTGGTCGAAAAATTGTTGATAACATTATTTTGGCCCAGGAGATATTTTACTTTCTCCAACACAAGAAAGGTAAATCTGGTTTTGTTGCCATCAAAATCGACATGGCCAAAGCCTATGATACATTGGAATGGACTTTCCTCCGCTAACTTTTTACCTTTTTGGGCTTTCCGGACCAATGCATTGTCCTTATTTTCAACATTATCTTCTCCACTTCTTTCTCAGTCTAACTTAATGGCAGCCCTTTTGGAAATTTTAAACCTTCAAAAGGAATTTGACAGGGATGCCCCTTAAGCCCCTATCTCTTTCTTCTTGCAATGGAAGCTCTATCCAGACTTCTTGCCGCTTATAAGGACTTGAGAATGTTCAAGGACATCAAAATTGCTCGCCATGCCCCTGAGATAACTCACCTACTCTTTGCTAATGATACCTTCATTTTCTGTAGGGCCTCTGAGGAGGATATCCTTACAATCAAATCCATTCCTGACCCTCTTTTGACCTTTCTGGCCAAGAAATTAACTACTTAAAGAGAGATCTTTTTTGGCAAAAATGTGGATGCCTCTAAAAAAAAGAAGACTTTGTTCCCTTCTTCATATTTCAAAAATGTCAAAGGACTCCTTATATTTGGGAACAAAGCTGTGTTACTCCCACTCTTAGATTAAGGACCGTGAATTTATTGTGCAATGGGCAAAGACCAAACTCACTACTTGGAAATCTAATTTCCTATCATATGCAAGTAGATGGGTGTTAATCCAATCTGTTTTAGCTTCCACTTCTTCTTACCTCATGTCTTGCTTTTTTGTTTCCTGCTAAAATTTGCAAGACTCTCGACTCCATATGCCTCCGGTTTTGGAATGGAGATATTGGGAATTCTACGAAGCTTCACTTAATTAGTTGGGATAATACTTGTGGACCAACCTATTCTGGTGGGCTAGGCTTTTGAAAAGCCTCGACCCATAACAAAGCCCTCCTCCTAAAGCTCAGATGGCTGCCTTTTAACTGAGGATTCGTCTTTATGGGCTAAAATCATTAAGGTTAAATACTACCCTCATACTTCCTTGTTTGACCCCAAGGTATTAACCAAAAGAGGGTCCTGGACCTGGAATAGTATAGCTTTGATCATTCCAAGCTTGAAAAAGTTGGTTTTTATCAAAAATGGGAATGGAGATAGAACTAATTTTTTGTTTGACCCTTGGATTCTTTCTGTTCCTGGACTTTCAATCCCTCCTAAAATACCTCGATCTCGGACCATACACCTTGTTAAGGATACTGTTACTATATCTTCTTGGAATACTAATATTCTTCATAGTCTTTTACCCCCTTCTTTTGTTGATGAAATTCTTCAGATTCCTATTTCAGGGGATGAGGATCAATGGAGATGTTCCTTACCTAAGACTCGGGTGTTTTTCTACTCAACTAGCTGCAAATTTCATTCAATCACCTATTGAATCAAGCCTCATCCTCTCGAAATGGTGGCGTTTTTTTTGGAAGCTAAATATTCTTCCTAAATTTAAGATTTTCTTTTGACGTGTTTTACATGCATGATTGCCAGTTAAAGAGACTCTCAAGAAATGGATATTAGTCGAGCCTACTTGTGTTCTATGTGGTTCTTGTGCTGAATCCACTTGGCACCTCTTCTTGATTGGACTAAGCGTATTTGAGCAGCAAGTCCTCTCGGATTGAGAACAGAACTTCTCTCTGGCCCAACTATGACTCACCTATGCGCCCACTTCTTATCTTCCAAGGCCCTTGATAAACAATCTTACAATTAGCTTCTCTCTGTTTTTATCAGTACTTGTTAATATATCTGGATTGTCAGGAACAACATTGTTAAAGATTTGGCTAAGGCCAATCCTAATTTGGTTTGTCGGTCTGTAACTAAATGGCTAACAGAGCTTCACATTACCCCCCTTCTCCACCTTCGATTGCATCTATCTATTATATCTACCTCACCAATGCTAACCAAACCCAACCCACCCCCCGCCCCCTCCCCCACTCCCAACCCACTGAGTTTTTATATGATAATAAAGCTTTCAATTTACCTGTCTTAATCTGCGCAGGGTTATATAACCCAGACCTAAGTATGAGGATGGGTTTTTTGCATTTTGTTAGATGGCCACTGTAGTTTCACCGATGCAGGTCACCTTACATCTACTGACAAAACCGAAGCAGAGATTTTGGCAGGGTTTGAAACAAGCAAATCAAGAAATCTGGCTTAGTAGCAAAGATACCGTTGCTCTTCTTCCACCAACAGGCACCACCTGTTGGCCTTGGAATTTAGTCACCTTACTCATCTGAATAGTTGATCAAACAAAAAATTTCACAACTGTTAAGTTTTGTTGGTCACGTAACCCTACTATCTTTCATATGGTTAAATCTTTAGCTTCAAAAGCTATTATGGATGACTGTAATACTTATAACAATCATGCTGTTTCCCTTTCTTCTTCTCAGTAATATATTTTTCTTTCCATCAGAAAAAGAAGTCCATGAGTATATTTTAGGCCTTCAAGTTGGTAGAGCTAGATCAGATTGTCAAGGCTAAACCTGAGTCACAGTCCTTGGAGTGGCTCTTCATATCTGGAGAATTAGACATTGTTCTCAGGAAAGATGGTGCTGAGGTAATTAAGTTTAATTCACTACTACTTACTAATGCTACTGTAATAATTGACCAAAATATCCATTGCTCTGCAACTCAATGCTGTCAAGTATCAATGATATGCTGTGAAAAGTGCAGGTTCCAGTGCCGGAGCTCATTGGCAAAACTATTCTCTTCTATTACTCCCGTAAAATCTGTCCTCCATGCCAAGCTTTTACACAAATTCTCATAGAAATGTACCTTAAGATCAAAGCCAAGCACAGTGATTTTCAAGTTTGAAGTGATATGGGTATCTGCAGATAATGATGAGCAATCTTTTGAAGAATACTATTCCAGCATGCCCTGGTTGATTCTCCCTCACAGCCACAAGAGAGAAATCATTGAAATGAATTCTCAAGTTCTCAAGACTACCCCACCTGATCACAGTTGCGCCCAATTCATATAAATTCGATGAAAATAGGATTATACATGTGGGATGGGTGCAAGGAGGTGGTAGCAGGAAGGGTCTTCAGGTGTGATGTGCCCTTATTTGCTTCACCCAGATTGTGCTTTCAGGCAACAATGATCAGAAAACTACCAATGAATCAGTATGGTGTGCAGTGGAACCATTTACTACAGAGATTCATAAACTCTTCTTACCTTTACTTTTCAAAGAGCCTCTACTGAAATGTAACATCACAAATTTATTCAATGGTGGTGAACCCATAAGCCCTAAGAATCAGACTATGAGTTTATCAATTTACCAGAATAAAAACAGTTTATCCATTCACCACGACCTGCAGCAAAAGCACTAACCTAGTACTAACACAGATGACAGAGCTGGGGCTCTTGGGGATGGATGACAGGGGGGAAGAACAACTGAACACTAGGCATTAAAAACATCCGTAAGGCCTCTAACTAGAGGTTTAATTTACCAGCCAAGTACCAGGAATGCATGGCGAGGCTACCAAAGGACATAATATTGGCAAGAGATGATAACCCATGAATCATTCCAAATTTCTTGTTCATGGCAGCAAGTTTTGGATTAACCTTGGCCACTTCCGTGTTCTTCGTCCACCCGACTTCCTCTCCAATGTTCTCTTCTCTCTCCACCTTGTGCCTCTGCTTCATCATCTACCCAAAGATAACAAAACAAGAAATTACTTACAATCATAACAGAAAACCCATCAATTGGCTAATCCAATTCCTACTTCAAAATTTGCACCCCTAAAAAAAAATAGTAGAAGAACCAAATAAGAATAAGAAACTCTCTTGGGATGATGATCATTTAATCCGATTGCTTGAAAGAGCTTGGTTTTGCAGACCAAGCTAGGTCTACAACAATAAAATTCTAATTTAAGGGAAATAACCCTATAAAAACGTACATCAATGTTGGGTATGAGCGAGAGTTTGCATCAACACAGAAAAAGAATTATTTCTAGATGATGCTCCTCAAATGGTTTCAAGTTAACCTCAAAACCCTAAAAGGTTAAGGGGTTTTGGGAATAAAACAATAAAGAGCATTACCTCGATTGTCATGGGCGTGAAGACGAACAAATTAGTGAGATTGAAAGCGAAGGAAGAAATCAGAAACCCAAGCTGATACTTCTCCGTAGAGGATGAAGATCGCCAGGGATGAAGGTAACCGAACGACGCCACCGATATCGCACAACAAACCCCGACCAACGAGAAATATGCCGGAAACATCTTGCTCTGTAGATTTCCAAACTGATGCCTCGGCAGATTCCTGAGTTTTCCATGAGAAAATCAAGAAGAAATTGATCAAATCGACGAATTAATGACACTTCCCATCTCGTAATCATCATGAATAACATAGGCATAAATAGATCAAAACGAGCTACATATTGAGGACCAAATTTAGACAGGGAAAAAAAAAAAAAGGCTTACTTGAACATGATAATTCCGCCAATGAAGGTAACCCAAAGAGCAGAGCCAAAAGCGGTAGCGAAACACAAGAGATGAGCAAGCTTCAGAGAGATTGAGAGCCTCGACGAATACCCACCTTCTGATTTTGATCCGAAGGTTTCTGGAGAGAAGAGGACTCCAAAGGCCAGGAAAGCTACTGCGGCGAGAAATCGAGTAAGCCAAGCCATCTCTTTCCCTCTCTGAGTGTTCTCTGCTATAAATTTCGGGTTTTCAGCTTCTCTATCACCTTCTGATCTATTTATTAGAGATGGAAACTACGGAAGAGAAGAGAGATCCTCTCTATGTCTCGGGCCTCGGCCTCTTCTTTGGTATTGTCGTGATATTACATCATCGTCTGCTATTTCCATCTTTCGGTCATTGGTAGGTGGGAAATTGGGAAAGTTGTAAAGAGAATTTATGATCCTTTCATAGCCGAGCTATGAGATATTTTTTTTTCTTTCTTTTTCTTTTCCTGCCAACCAAACACACCCTAAATGATCATTAGTAATGAGACCTGTTCATGTTCTTGTACAAGTACCGTCCAAGTCCATCTAGAGCCACTCACATGGAATCCACTCATCTTGTGGGTCTCACAATGAATTCCATGTGAGTGGCCCTAGAGGGCCTTAGATGGTACGTATACAAGGTCATGATCTGCTCTCATTGATCACTCACAGTATTTCTATGCACACGGCTGTGCAACTATCATCCCCCTACGAGGAAATATATATACTCATTGCAATGAAAATAAAGCAAGGGAAAAGGCTAGCACACCACTTGTGTAGTTCAAGGTAGTGCTTGTTGTCTCTCTCTCTCTCTCTCTTCTTCTTCTTCTTTTGAAATGAGCGCTACCCTTTTTGTATGTTGCAATGTCCCATACCTGCATTGTTGCCGCACGTGGGTGGTGTACCTATCCCTCTTCCATTAATTAATTATTTGGATTGAAATAGAAAAATAAAGATTTGATAAATGTGTTTATTGATGATTTTGGGATGTGCAAATATTTTCTGTCATTTGGAAGGATGAGTTGGTATTTCTAACCATTGGATATTATGAATGATTGAATGAGATGCTCTGAAATAATTGCGCAAGTTTGAATTAATCATATATAAAATTGTAGACCCAAAGTCAACTATTTACCCTTCCTTATAGTGGCATACCTTCCTATGTATATCCTCACCTCTCGTTGGTACTTTGTGCATTTTTGTAATCTTTAATTTTTTTTGTGTTCTATTTCATCACTTTGATAAACTTTGTTTGCATTGAAACTTGACATGTGAACCGGGGACCTTAGGGTTTAACTGTCCACAAAATCCAACTACATTTGATAAAAAATATATGGCAAAAAGTAGGTGTCCATGAATAACAAAGTTTTTTTCTAATGATAACAGGTTTCACCGTTTTCATTAGTGATCTCAGGTTTGAACAGTTGTGTCTTTTGTGATGTTTGTATAAGCTGGCATTTTGTTTCTAAAATTTCTTCATCCTTTCAAATTAAGATGAGTGTTATTGTTATTATTATTATTTTGAAAAGATTTAGTGTCTCACCAGGTTTAAATATCTCTAATATAATGACATGGAGTCATCCTTTCATTATTTAAGTGGGGGTATTGACCTCGGAATACCACAAAATTGCTTAAGAGGTGTGAGTCTCAATCTTTCCTTTTCTTTTTTCCCATTTCCTTATCTGACCCTCTCTTAGCTATCCAGATCTTCTACGGCGTGGGCTGCCTGTCCTGTCGTGCTGTGCAGACACAAGGCGGTGTGCATTGACTACCTTACCCCTGCTCGAGCAGGGGTAAGACGGTCATTGCATGCAGTCTTGTGTCTGCGCAGCATAGGCAGGACAGGGCAACACACCGTAGAAGATCTATGTTGACCATTGCTTCTTACCAAAATATTTATATATATATTAGCTATCATTGCTCTACTTAGAGCCAGTGCTTCTCTTTCCATTCATACAATATAAAGGCAATTTTCCTACAAATTTTGTTTTTGTTTTTGTTTTCCAACAAGAATTGCAAGATCTTTCTATTTATCAGTGTTTAGATCAATTGGTCATTTGGGTGTGGAGAAAATTTTGTAGTCATGTTTGCATACAGTCTTCTTTGGCATCGGAATTTCTTTTATAATGCCTTTGACATTTTTATTTCCAAAATGCAAGTGTTTACCAATGCCATACTCAAAATAATTTTGGAAAAGAGGCATGAAAGGAAAAGGTACAATTTTGAGTTTTGATTTGGTCAAAACTAAATCTTTCCATTCTCCACAAGAACAACTTGTGTTAGGGACGACTTTTAAGTGTCCATATTTTCATCCATGACTTACATATAGTTAAAAGAAGAAGGGCATAAAAAGGTATCAAAAGAGTATTTTGAAGAACATATTAAAATTCTATAGGGTTTGTGAATCTTAGGATTTAGTTTTCTTTCTCCGGAGCCAAATAAAAAATTTAAAAATTTATAAAAAAAAAAAAAAACAACTTTATCCAAAAGAATATAAAGCAAAACCATTTGCCCTCAAACATTCAACATTTAAAATTTTGAAAATACCAACCCATTCTCCATCTCACATCTTCCTTGCTCTTTCCATTGAATTGACCACTTGGCTCACTATGGCAAGGTTTTATTATTGATGCTAATGTATCAATAGCAATACTTATACAAATTTACACATGTCAGTCCATATTGGGTTAATTCTAATAAAAAAATCACTTTTTAATTGTATCAATCAATACGTATCGGTGAAGTCATCACCGATACCCATATCGATACATATCAATCTATATGGCCGAGACAATACCAATACCTAAATGGCTAACCAACCAATGACCAATCAAATAACAGTCATGTTTAATGTTGGAAATCAAATATCTATATTAGTTAGGGGTAAGAGATCTCTACTTGGTCACATGGTCTCTACACAGGCGTCTGGGTCAATGGGGGGGGGGGGGGGGGAAGCACGCCTAGGTATCTACCCAGGGGGCAAAAGTGTCATTTCACGATGCCCTGTGAGAAGGCGTAGGAACAACACCATATAGAGATCTTTTTCCCATTAGTTTGACACTCTGATCATTTTGCTTGCAAAAGAACAATTAATTGAATTTAAAAATTAAATAAACATTTTTTTGGTAGAAAATTTAAATCAACAAAAAAAAAAAAAACTATAATTTAAGGTGCCATATGAAATTTTAAAGAAAATTCATAAAATGATGGCTTGATTCTTCATTGAAAGGCGTTGACCATTATTTTAGGTCATTTGACTACCATGAACTAACAACCAATGAGCTCACTTCTTTGATTAGATTAATTCGTCCCCAAATAATCCTTAAATGTTATTTATTATAGGAAAAAAGATCGTTAACCGGTGCTATGTGTGGGTATGGACCTAGACACAACCCAGCGCAAAGACTACTACACCCCTAGACCTTTCCACCTTCCCAGGGGGTGTGGTGGTCTTTTCGAGCTAGGTTGTGTATGGGTAGAGGTACTCGTCCACACACAACACCGGTCAGCGTTCTTTCTCCCTTTATTTATTTTTTTAGTAAATCAGTCATCAATGCTTTTATTATTAAAATAAAATGAAGCGCAATGTTTACTCCAGTGCATTTGAAACAAAAGAAAGAAAATGAGCAGTTCAACATTGGGACAAATTCAAACACTCAAATAGAGATATCATATTCATCCATAGATTTATGTAGCAGTATCAATATTTTCGTCAACAAAACACCATATATCGATACCTACATGGTTCACCATACCAGTCAAGGTATCGGATGTATTGGCCAGATCAGCCTTGATGACCCGATACAGGTTATAAATTTGCAATGCATGGTTTAAAGTACATACAAGCATCGTATCAGGTGAATTGTTTTTTATTTATATATATATATATATATAAATTTCTGAATTTTTTAGATTTATTTATTTATTTTTATTATTTAATTGTACAGTGATTAATCCCAAAAAGGGGCTAAGACCGATCACGCGATTCAACCAATACGTATCGGTATCGGTTGACCATCCCTCTCCCATTAATTAATTATTTGGATTGAAATAGAATAATAAAGATTTGATAAATGTGTTTATAGATGATTTTTGGATGTGCAAATATTTTCTGTCATTTGGAAGGATGAGTTGGTATTTCTAACCATTGGATATTATGAATGGTTGAATGAGATGCTCTGAAATAGTTGCACAAGTTTGAATTATTCATAAATAAAATTATAGGCCCAAAGTCAACTATTTACCCTTCCTTATAATGGCAGACCTTCCTATGTATGTCCTCGCCCCTCGTTGGTACTTTGTGCACTTTTGTAAACTTTAATTTTTTTTTTGTTCTATCTCATCACTTTGACAAACTTCGTTTGGATTGAAACTTGACATGTGAACCGGGGATCTTAGGGTTTAACTGTCCACAAAATTCCAATAATATTTGATAAAAAATATGTAGTAAAAAGTAGGTGTCCATGAATAGCAAAGGTTTTTTCTAATGATAACAGGTTTCACAGTTTTCATTAGTGACCCGAGGTTTGAAAAGGTTTGTGTCTTTTGTTATGTCTTCGTGAGAGCCGCTTGAGGTGGTATGATCACGTCCAACGAGACCTTGGGATGCACCGGTAAGAAAGAGTGACAGATTCAGTTTGACTGAGCTAAAAGAAGTAGGGGCAGGCCTAAAATGACTATTGAAGAAGTGGTAAGAAAGGATATCCATGTGGTAGGGCTCGACCCTAGTATGACCATCCGGGTGTGGAGAAAATTTTGTAGTCATGTTTGCATACAGTTTTCTTTGGCGTCGGAACTTCTTTTATAATGCCTCTGACACTTTTATTTCTAAAATGCAATTGTTTACCAATGCCATACTCAAAATAATTTTAGAAAACAAGCATGAAGGAAAAGGTACAATCTTTGAGTTTTGATTTGGTCAAAATTATATCTTTCCATTCTCCACAAGAACAACTAGTGTTAGGGACGACTTCTTTTAAGTTTCCATATTTTCATCCATGACTTAAATATAGTTAAAAGAAGATGGGTATAAAAAGATATCAAAAGGGTATTTTAGAGAACATATTAAAATTCTATAAGGTTTGTAAATCCTAGGATAAGGTTTTCTTTCTCTGCGCCGTCAAAAAAAAGAAAAAAAAAACTTTGTCCAAGGGAATATAAAGCAAAACCATTTGCCCTCAAACATTTTCCACATTTAAAATTTTGAAAATACCAACCCATTCTCTATCTCGCATCTTCCTTGCTCTTTCCATTGAATTGACCACTTGGCTCACTATGGCTAGGTTTTATCATTGAAGCTACTGCATCAATAGCAATACTTATACAAATTAGCCATATCAGTCCATATTGGGTTGATTCTAATAAAAAAAATCACTTTTTTATTGTATCAAGCAATACGTATCAGTGGAGTCATCACCGATACCAATATCGATACATATCAATCTATATGGCTGATACACTACCAATACCTAAATGGCTAACCAACCAATGACCAATTAGATAACTGTCATGTTTAATGTTGGAAATCAAATGCCTATATTAGTTAAGGGTAATAGATCTCTATTTGGTCGCATGGTCTCTACACAGGCGTTTGGGTCAATGGGGGGAAGCACGCCTAGGTATCTACCCAAGGGGCAAAGGCGTCATTTCACAATGCCCTGTGAGAAGGCGTAGGAACAACACCATATAGAGATCTTTTTCCCATTAGTTTGATACTCTGATTCTTTTGCTTGCAAAAGAACAATTAATTAAATTTAAAAAATAAATAAACATTTTTTTGGTAGAAAATTTAAATAAACATAAAAAAAAACTATAATTTAAGGTGCCGTATGAAATTTTAAAGAAAATTCATAAAATGATGGCTTGATTCTTCATTGAAAGGCGTTGACCATTTTAGGTCATTTGACCACCATGAACTAACAACCAATGAGCTCACTTCTTTGATTAGATTAATTCGTCCCCAAATAATTCTTAAATGTTATTTATTATAGGTAAAAAGATTGTTAAGAGGTGCTATGTGTGGGTATGTACCCAGACACAGCCCAACGCGAAGACTACTACATCCCCAGACCTTTCCACCTTACCAGGGGGTGTGGCGGTCTTTTCGAGCTGGGCTATGTATGGGCGGAGGTACTCATCCACACACAACACCAGTCAGCGTTCTTTCTCCCTTTATTTTTTTAGTAAATCAGTCATCAATGCTTTTGTTATTAAAATAAAGTGAAGCGCAATGTTTACTCCACTGCATTTGAAACAAAAGAAAGAAAATGAGTAGTTCAACATTGGGACAAATTCCAACACTCAAATAGAGATATCATATTCATCCATAGATTTATGTAGCAGTATCAATATTTTCGTCAACAAAAAACACCATATATCGATACCTGCATGGTTGACCATACCAGTCAAGGTATCGGGTGTATTGGCCAAATCAGCCTTGATGACCCGATACAGGTTATAAATTTGCAATACATGGTTTAAAGTAAATACAAGTATCGTATCAGGAGGATTTTTTTTTTTTAATATATATTTATAAATTTCTGGATTTTTTAGACTTATTATTATTTGATTATACAGTGATTAATCCCAAAAAGTGGCTAAGACCGATCGATTCAACCAATACGTATCGGTATCAGCTGACCATCAACTTCAAACTATCATACAATGCCAATGCCTCTAACTTTTTGCAGTGAAAAAAGCTGAATAACACCCACATTGACATGCAACAAAACCTCCAATCAGTCTAGTCTCTAAACACTGCACCAGTTGCAATCATGGTTCTAGGTATTGGTATCGTATCAGTGTATTGGTCAGTACATATTGGTATCGCAGATGTGTGATACCGATATGGATCAGTAGTATTGACCAAAAAGTGACTTTTTTGATACCGGTATCGTTATCAGCGGTGACTGATACGGTCTGTAACCGTGGCTGCAATAACAGAACTAAGGATTGCACTGTCAACATTAACCTTAAACGAACCTGAAGATGGTGGGCTCCGAGATGACAAGATGTTGAATCAAGAGAACTGCAGATCCACAACAAAGTGAGAAAGAAACTGCTTAGCATTGTGATAACGACTTCCTGAAGCAGAGATCACACAATTAATTGAATTTAAAATCAACTTAAGGGTTAGCCAATCTCATCCTCCAAGCAAAAGGAAACAAAAAAAAACCCTCTAGAGCATAGAAGTCTTGCCCTTCTAATCATATGAAGATATCTCCAAGGCACACTGCTAGATCTGTCATGCAAAGCCAGCTAACCACCAGATGTGAGTCCCCTTCAACAATGGTGTTCTGACACCCATTTGAAATGGCGATTGCTTGTCTTTGAATATCTTGACACGAAAGTGATTTTCTCAGTTAACTCAATTCAATATACATGTATATATAGGATTGCCAAGTGGCAAGAACCTAACCAACTAAATACAGGTGGTTTATAATGTGGTCCCTACGGTGGTCTATCACTATCACGCCCCCTCAAGCGCACCGGGGGGGAACCAACGGTAAGCTTGGTCAGGAGAGCGGTAAAACACTGCCGAGAAAGCCCCTTGGTGAGCACATCTGCCAATTGATTAGTAGTGGGAACATAACTAATTGTGAGTTGCCGGGATGCGACCATTTCACGAACAAAAGGAAGAGGAAATCAATTGAGGAATTCCTTCACTGAAGTGTCGGTCTAAACGCCAGGGTAATAAGCAAACTCTGAAGTTGCGCCTAGTAACTAAGTTGGATCCTAGATAGTGAATTCCTCCATGGCACTCGAGTTTCGATTTTAGTTCGTGAAAGAAGACGAGCTTTGCCGGCGCCCCTAGCTTGGTGGCGACCAACGGAGGTTTTGTTACTGGCCGGAAAATAGAGTGTTGGCCATCCAAAACACCAACCGCAAGGCTGCTACGTAAACCATGCCCCTTGCTTAGTCAATATTGACCAATATCGGATAGGTTACAACTTCTCATTGTTGATTTGCAACAGAATTTGCCCCTGGTTGAGCACATTTTCATTGTCCGATTCGAGACTGAACTCCCTTCATCGGTATTCCTTCTTCTTGGCGATGTTACGATTCAATTCTGGAGTCCCACCGGACGTGCCAAAAAATGTTGGTGACATTATCGGCAACACAACATGATTGGTCGTATGAGTTGAAGATGTGTAAGCATGTCAAAATCCGAAGGGCTCGAGAGATGACCGAATGGATCGTATCTGACTTCTAATCAAGAAAATGTAAGATCTTTCCAATGCCTCGATTGCTCCAAATATCCTTTTAATAATAAAAATTGCAACGTTAAAAAGGACTGAAATAATGCAACCAACTAATTGATCAAGAGATCTCTTCTTTTGTTGTTGGATTGCTCTTTTAAAGGCATTTTTTGATAGTTTTGGCGGTTCCTAGTAGTTCATGGAGGTTGCAATAGTTATTAGGCAGTTATACAGTTACCCACTTCCTTAAGGGTTGGTTATATCTATTTTGCTGATCGGTGACGTCAGTCGCTGATTGTTCATGGGTCACTGACTAACAGACCAGTCTTGACTGAAATAGCTCGATTTATTGACCAAAATAGGGTGTAAACACAAGGAAATTGATTTCAATAATGCTTCAATAACTGAATTGTATAATCAAATAGGAGAAATGAGTAGGAATGAGTCCCAAGAGCGAAATCTGGTCTGAACTATAGCACAATACTTGGCAAGCCCTAACCTGCCCCAACTACCAATTAAAATGCAAAAAGGTCCTCCGAAACCCCAAACCCAAAACCCAGACGGGGCATGAGCCAAAAATTTCCGAACAAATTTACTATTCACTACTGTTTCCTTGGTATTTGTAACCTAGACATAAAATTTGAATGAGCATAACGCATTTTTACTGATGCCGCAATATTCTCACAACAAAATTTGGAGTCAAAAGTAAAAAAAAAAAAAACTGGACTTTCTGGATTTCAACTCGTGATTTAACAAGATAAACCAATCGTTTCTTTCAAGTATTGTAGAGAAGTACTGATAAAACCTAAATAGTATTGTTATCAGGTATATGGAATTGGGAACGATTGAATGAAGACTTGCCTCTTAGTGGAGCTTCTGAACTGGTTAATTTTTGATCGAGAGCCGCTCTTGTTCTTCCCCATTTACCCATTTATCTCAGTTGGAATGAAGCTTCTTATTTTTGCAGATTCCTTTGGTTATATCTAGGGATGTAATGGATAACAACAATCACGATCGTCGTAGACATTGATCGTAGAATATCGAAATAATCTCTCAATACTTATAATAAAAATTAAATAAATAATGATTGTTTAAGATTCTCTGATGCTTACAACGATAAATGATGCGTATCCATATATCTCTATTCTTGCTTACAAAATGCTCGAAGCAACTGTAAAACCCTCTCATATCCACCCACTGTACCGTCGGATTCCCCTAGTTAGGGCGTTTCAGATTTTACACTCTAATCTTTAAAACCTGACACGTTTTTGCCACGTGTAAGTTATTTGATCTCCCGCCACTGCGCCAAAAATCAAATCAATATCAAAAGATTGCCTCCTTTATCTATTGCGTCTCTGTTCATTCTTAAGTCGCACTTTACAGTTCCCGCTTCTCACTTCATCCTTGTTCGAGAAAATCAGAGAACCAAATTGCAATCTTTGCTTAGGGCCCATTTCTCATCTCCCTCCGACCCCGAAATCGTCTTCCTTTCTGAAACCTGCCCTAAAAAACGGTGAAGATTTCCTTATAATAATAACGAGACAAGTATGTTTATTGGCGTGCGGTTCGTCCTAATAGGATTTGATCCCGTCATTGAAGCGAAGGTGGTATTTTGTTTGTCCTCTTCGATTCAGTTGTGTTGTTTTTTTCAAGTTGAAAGCTTTAATTTGAGATACTGCATTTTCCTTTCGCAGATTCGATCTAAGCTTGTTAGTGGAGGTGGAGTTGATGTCGGAGAATACGGTCCGAGTTGCACTCACGTTATCGTGGACAATATTGTTAATGTGAGTCATTATCTCTCTTTCCTTCCTCCATCACCCAATTCACACCATAAATTTCAGAGGGTTAATTTAAAAAAAAAACAAAAAAAAAAAAACAGTTTTTTTGTTTTTGTTTTTTTCATGTCCTGCTCTTTTACTCTTAAAGTACTCTGTTGTACTGTGTTATTTAATCCTGTTGCATTTCCTTATCTATTTTATGTAGGATGCTTTTGTTTGTGTTGCTGCTCGCAATGATGGCAAAACACTTGTTACTGGCTTATGGGTTGATCATAGTTTTGATATCGGGATGCCTGCGGATGCAAATTTGGTTTGTATCTTCTCTTGGTTTTTCGTCCCTTAATCTTACTCTTATCTTATTAAATGAAATTTCATATTCCTTGAATGGTGGTAAGTTTTACATTTATCCAGCCGGGAACACTGGAACTGACTTAATACTCTACTCTAATCGTAGGTCCTTGACTCTGCAAAAGTTTCAATTGAATCCTATTTCAACTTTTATCTGTTTATTATGGTTATATGGTTGAAAAGTATTCTTTCAGGCTTAGATACCCCTTTGCATTGGTAGGAATTATTGACTATTTTTTTTCTTATTCCATTCAATATCAATCCTGTTGGAGAGGGTTGATAATTGTGATCTGTCAGGATCCGGTTTTTCAGCTTCATGTCTCCTTTTCTAGTATCTCAATCTGGGAGATACTTTAATGAGAGAGTGTGCTAGCTTTATTTCTTTACAAGCTACTGAAATTTTGAAACTTGAAAGCTTAACTAAATTTACCCTTATGCCTTTCCCTTGAATACTGAACCCATCAATGTTTACAGCTTAGAGTTCATTAAACCTTCTTTTTACTTGTATGTATCAATCGTTTTTCTTTTTTGTGAAATTAGTTTCTAATATGTAATCATGAATAGACGGGTTCAAATTGATTTGAAGCAGTTCTCAGTTCATAGCTAAGGCATTTCACAAATGATGTTCCTTATTCCACTTAAGGGCTACCTGCACTGGACGTGTCATTACATATGCCTTCTTCTAAGTGTTCTCAGTGATCGATTCTTCCTGTTTCTCTGTTTATTTTTCTGAGTGTACTTTCAGTTCTCGCCCCCACCCCCTCCCTCTTTTGAGTTCCTAATTTTGTTTCCTTGCAGATTTTGTACAGGCCTGTAAAAGATTTAAATGGAATCCCAGGTGCCAAATCTCTGTATGTTTGCTTGACAGGATACCAAAGGCAAGATCGAGAAGATATTATGGTATACCATTTTCCTCTTTATGTTTCACAACTTCTCTTCTTATTATATCTGCCCTCTCTTCATAAGATTTCAGGAGTTAACGAAAGATATAAAGTCAGCAAAGAAAATAACGTTGGTGATTCTGTTGTGACAAGAGCTATTAATTTTACTTTTTGTTTCTTCTTTGGTTATCAGAAAATGGTAGGCATGATGGGCGCACAGTTCTCCAAGCCACTGGTTGCAAATAAAGTTACCCATCTTATATGTTACAAATTTGAGGGTGCGATTTCTTTATTCCTATGAACACTTATTAAGATATTTAGTTAGTGAGTTCTGCTTTTATTTGTCATCTTTTTGTTATACTTGTTTAACATGTTAATCCCTATAACCTTTCCATATATTAATTCTCAACCCTTGAAGTATGCTACTATAAGGTTTAAGGGTTGAATTCAAGAACCACCGGTGCTTATTCAAAATCCTACCATGTATTGTTTCAATTTGCACATCACATTGGAGCATAGTTGTCATGGCACCAAGGTGAGCCTAGGTGATGCAAAGGCATCAAAGCAAGTGCCACATAAGGCATCTGGTCACCTTTGTCATTGTGACAGTATCTAAACTTGAATACCAGCACCTGTACACACAAGGAAGAAGAAGAGAAGAAGGAGAAAACCCCTAGTGCTCACGGTTAGGATTCTAGTACTTGTCAGGTTAACTCTGTAGGGACTTTGTCTTAAGCTTTTTCTAGATCAATAAAGACCATATCTAAATCTTTCCATGAGTCTCCTAAGTAAATAGTTTTTGTCGTGGATCTTCCTGTCATAAAACCAAATTGGTTATCTGTAATAGTAAGTAAGTAGCTTTTGTCATGGATCTTTCTACCATAGTATGACTCATTAGTTTTATGCCTCTATAGTTATTGCAGTTTTGAATATCAGCTTCAATTTTGTAAACCGGAACCACAATGCTTCTCCTCCATCCATCTGGCATTTTCCTTATACTCATAATCTTATTAAACAACTTGGTTAGCCAAGATAAACCATAGATTCCTAAACTCTTCTACACTTCTATTGGAGCCTCAGCTGGGCTTGGTGTCTTGCCAACTTTCATCCTCCTTAAAGCTTCTTTTACTTCAGACACCCTAACTTTTACATACTGTTCAATGCTCCTAAAAATTATAAATATTTGGTGAAAAATAATTTATCACACAATAATTGAGAACTAGAGATGTTTGATAATTAGAATGTCTGAATAAGTGTTATGAAACAATGTTTTACATGGCGAAATTCCATAAAATGAAATATCCTTGGTGCATAGAATTTCTCTACGGTGTTTAACAAAGTATTGCCCTTGACGTTTTGTAATAGGGAGTTTATATACAGTATATACCATGGAAAATCACAATCAAGTAATTTGTTTCCTATAACTAGTAGAAATCAAATTTGAGTGATGGCTTGATCATTGTGATCTAGGAGAGAAGTATGAGCTTGCAAAGAAAATGAAGATAAAATTTGTCAATCATCGGTGGTTGGAAGACTGGTACTATTTCTTCTTCTTTATCTGCTGTTTTCATCAGTAGAGTACCCATGGGACATCGAATTTTTACTTCTTTTTATTATTCTTCTGATTGAGGATTTTATTCATTTAAAAAAATTTCTCTTGCAGTTTAAGAGTATGGAAGATTGTCCCAGAAGCTAATTATGCCAAGAGGTGAGCTGTTCTTGTTTGTTTCTGTGAGGCAACAATATTTTTGAGGCATGTTTTCAGTGTTTTTCCATTCTTAGCATCAGAAAATCACAGGGTTTTGTATTCCTTTCATCCTTATTGGGGTGGGTGTGCGTGCGTGCTTGGGGGTGCGCTTGCATGCATGCATTTGTGTGTATGAATCCCTGCCCTGTGTTTTTGCTTGTGTCAACTTTATTTGTGAAATAATGTAGTGATGCATGTTGTCTTATTAAAAAAGAGAATATCAAGGAAATTGTTACAATAGAATGATTACTGACTATAGGGTAAATATCATGCAATATGGGGTGAAATTAAGGAAAAATTGGTAAAGCTATCCAAGAAAAGGGTACTTCAAGTTTTTTAGGTTAAATTACTTGAAATAAATTAACTCAAGGCAGTCACATCAATAGATGCAGATGATATATTAAAGGGGGAGGGGACGAAGCTGTATTTGATTTGGATGTAAGAACATCTATGCCACAATTTTAGTTTCCGAGGTTCTGTAAGTGGAATACTAGAAGAAAATGTGATGGCATGCATATCTATGCTTGTGTTTGTTTATATAATTTATTAAACATGTACTATTCTAAGTATCTATACAATTTAACATATAAAACTGTTTAGTTGTCCTAACTTTGAGCCTTGCCAAGAAAGTTAACCCATGTCAACAGTGGTAATGCTTCCCATCATGTGTATTCTCAATTTCTTTCTGAGTAGTGCACTAATTAAATCTTCAACATAATAAACCATGTTCTTTTTTTGGCTTCAATTTGTCCAGTAAATAAACAGACTATTTTCATGCCTTCCTTTACTAGTAATTGGTTTCCCTCATTCTATTTGTTCCCCCCCCCCCCCCTCTTTTTCCTTCTTAATAACAGTGGTTACAAGTCAGAGATGATGGAAGCTGAAGCTAAGGATTCTGAAGAAGAAACTGGGGAGGATTATAGTAATAAGCAATGTGAGGGGAGTAATGTCACAGGGAGCCCTTTTGGCTTAATAAGTGGAACTCCGAGGGACTCCAAATCGCCCATGCCTACAGGGGAAGTGTTAGAGTTCTGTCAGAAAAATGTCTTGCCTAAAGGTTTGTCAAATTGTGCCGAAAATATTACTTCTGACAATAGGCTATTAACTACTACTGTAAAAGATACCAGATCTGATGAAGCCCCGAACTTCCATCATGTAAATATAAGGGGCCATGGGGACTTCAGCTGTCACAGTAATGGAGCTTCTTTTGGGGATGCTGTTGGTGGTGGGACATCCATTCCATTTGACACTATATCCAACCTCACCAAAGAATGTAATGAAATAACATCTAACTCAAGAACTGCAGCACGATCCCCTCACTCTGATGCAGCAAAGTTAGTTACAGTTAGATACTCCAGGAGAACCCCAAGGAGGTCCTCAGTTTCTACTTCTGCAGAACCTTCAGGTCATGCACATGAATTTTCAAAAGGAAGTTTAGAAGGAAAGAAAGTCAACCTTGGGTTTGGAACTTCTTCCTTAACAGTAGAACAATCCAAGGATAATATTGATTCAGATTGTGGAGCTTTATATCATCAGGGAGGGAAAACTGGTACATTACCTCAGAAGAGAGAACTGGCTGTTTCTAGTAATGATATTAGATCACCAAATGAGGAAAGTCATGATCCAAAAGTTTGTGCTTCTGTAAGTCCATCAGGAGGTACTCTTGAAGGTTTGGAGTATGAATCAATGATAATTGGTGCACCCCCAACGAGAACTGATCCTACACCTAGTGATAATAAACATCATTCGAATGCCATTGCTTATGTGAATTCTGTTGAGAAACAGCGAAATGGTCCATCAATGAAGAACTCCTTTAGTTCTAACCAGATATCATTGAATTGTGGATTGCCTGTTTTGAAAACTTTAACTTTCAATAGTACTGAATCTCCTTCTAATATGAGGGCGGATGGCCTTCCTCCAGAGAAGACATCTGGAATATCAATGGAGGCTTTAAAGAGTTTCAACTTAGCTAGTGAGCCTGATATACAGGATGTCCAAATCAGCAGAACAGCTGACCTTCCTGCTGAGATAAAAACAGAGCTCCAGAAGCAGCTCCTGGATGTCAAGGTTTCATCTCCCAATATCAAAACCACAGTGAGTGAGGAGTCCAAAAGTCCTATTAGTTTGGGCATATTTAAGGGAGTGAATGATAGATTGGCTACCAAGAAAGTGGTTGGCCAAAAAGGTTTGGGCTCTAGGCCAAGTACCGTTAAAAGTAATAAGTTGAAGTGTTCGTTTAGCTTTGATAAAACTGCAATCTCAAATGGAGCTGCTGTCTGTCCAATGATGGGTATAGAGGGAGCACAAGATGAGCAAACAGTTGCTGAGAAACACAATATTTGTTGGCCAACATCAGCTGCAGATGTAATCATGGGGGAAGAGATAAAAGGGGAGAAGACTAAAAGTCTCGATGATAAAACTGAAGCATCAGAGGAAAAAGATGGAGATGTGCTTGAGAAACCACTCACTGAAAAATTGGAGATGGTTAAGCCAACCTCTTATGCTGATACATTGACCATGGATGCTGATAGAGCGCCTGTAGAAGGCGGCAAGGGTGGAGATGGGCATTCAAGTGCTATGAGTGTAAAGAAGACTGATATGTGTGAATCAACTTCTATAGCAGGTGCGGTCGGAATAAACACTACTAATGATGGGAAACATGCTTCGAGGAAAACTGGGAAAGCAGTATCTACTGTGGCTGGAATCAAGACATACCAGAAAGGAAAAAAAGGGAATGGGCTAAGAGAAGGGAAAGTTGGAGCTGAGCTTGATAAGGGAATTGATAACAAGAAAACTGAGATGCATGAATCAACTTTTAAAGAAGAGATGGCTAAGGAGGAAAATCACTCACCAAAGAAAATCAAGGGAAATACACTATCCTCTAGGTATGAGATAGAAACATCTGACAAAGGTAAAGACAGAGAAGAATTAGGGGAAGGACAAGGGGGATCTGAGCTCGAGAAGTCATTTAGTGCAGAAATGACTGAAAGGGGAAAATCAACAGCAGATGTGGTAAAGAAAGACAGCGCTAAAAGGAAAAGGCATCCTTCAAGTAAAACCAACAGAAAGACTGTCTCTACTGTAAATGGGATTGAGATGTCTGATGAAGGCAAAAGTAGAGAAGAGACACCGAAGAACATTGGTGTTCAGAAGACAGAGTTGCCAAAGGCATGCCCTACAGGTAAGACTATGGCTGCAAGTAAGAGGAAGAAGTCTGTGGACGCCGAAAAGGAGAACAAGCCAATCAGAAATGAAGTTCCGAGTCTAAAATTGTCCAAACATGGGAAGACCAGTAAAGCCCCCATTAGAAGTAATCAAATGGTTGGTGAAACTGATCTGAACACATTTCAAGCTGGTGGAAGTTGTAATATTGTAAAGCTTGAACCAGTGTGGTTTATTCTGAGTGGACATAATCTACAGAGGAAAGAGTTCCAGCAGGTTATAAGGCGTTTGAAGGGAAGAGTTTGCAGAGATTCTCACCACTGGTCGTACCAGGCCACACACTTCATTGTCCCGGAACCAGTTCGCCGAACAGAAAAGTTTTTTGCTGCTGCAGCATCTGGGAGGTATTTTTCAGTCATCATTACTAGCACACTTTCTGCTGGACAACTATTTGTAGCTTACTTTGACCTCTTGGCTTGAACAGTGTGCACTCCATTTGATACAGGCTCAACCTCAGCATAAAATATTATACTTCTTTTTTTTTCCCTCATGAACCTAAATAGTTTCTGCAGTACTTGAGAAATGATAGTTCTTCTGGCAATATAGGTGGATTCTCAAGACTGATTACTTAACTGCTAGTAATCAGGCAGGGAAGTTCTTGCCAGAAGAACCTTATGAATGGTATCGGAGTGGCCTTAGTGAAGATGGCGCAATCAATTTTGAGGCTCCAAGGAAGTGGCGCCTCTTAAGGAAAAGGACTGGTCATGGAGCTTTCTATGGAATGCGTGTTATCATATATGGAGAATGCATTGCACCACCTCTGGTATTTTTCTGTCAAATCTAGTTGGGTAACATTTGATAGCATTCTGTTGCTTCCTGTCTCACATTTCTCTGTACAAATAAATTGGTTTCAGAATACATGTCACAATTATTTTTTTCCCTATTATTCTGTTGATTCTAATCAGTTACTCATAATTCTTGCATCATTAACCAGGATACCCTGAAACGTGTCTTGAAGGCTGGAGATGGCACCATTCTAGCAACAGCCCCTCCATACACCCGTTTTCTCAAATCTGGAGTTGATTTTGCCATTGTTAGCCCTGGAATCTCACGCATCGATTCATGGGTCCAAGAGTTCTTAAGACATGAAATCCCTTGTGTTTTGGCTGATTACTTAGTAGAGTATGTATGCAAGCCGGGATATTCCCTCGAGAGGCATGTGCTTTACAATACTCATGCTTGGTCAGAGAAGTCATTTGCAAATTTGTTAACCCGGTCAGAGGAAAACATAGAGGCCTCCACACCATCAGATAGTAATGACAATCTCACTTGTCAAGTCTGCGAGTCTCCTGACAGGGGGAGGTGATGATGATTTGTGGTGATGAAGGTGGTTCCAAGGGGTGCAGAATTGGTATGCATATTGATTGCTGTAATCCCCCCCCCCCCCCTTTTAAGATATTCCAGAGGAAGATTAGTTTTGTTCAAAGTGTAGTGAAGACGGTACCAGAATTCCAAAGAGTATCAAGAGAAGGCCCTCTTTGGATTTAATTGAGTTAGACTTCTTTTCTTCCTATGTGCATGTGTAGAAATGTTGTCCCATGTTAGTCTTGCTGCCCATCGGGCTGTGATAGAAGTCAGGGAGATAATATCTAGTTTGTTTCACCTCTGTAATGTATATATATGTATATTTTTTAAACATTTTGACAAGATATTATCAGGTTGGTCTCACCCAGAAGACGATAGCAGTAGTTTTTAAATTAATTGATGCCTATTTGTGCGGATTAAAAACCCATGCAATACACCATTTATACTGTTAAAGCAGAATGTAACCGATGCGGCTTCTTTTCTCTGTCCCATCTGTGCTTTCATCTGATATTCGCATGAAACTCTGACTCCTTTATAATCCCTCAATTATGGTACTACCACTCTCCAATCTTTCACTTGCCTCAAGTTATTTATGCTTTGACTTCTGCAGATACAAACGCAGAAAGAACCTCATCAATGGTGGGAGGCTTCAAACTAACTGTAGGTGTTAGTCACATTAACACGACCGTCTCCTCCTTTGATTGTTGATGATATAGACATGGCCCCTCCATTGGCATCACGTTCTGGCCCACTCTCCGATAAGTTTGAAAAGACACAAGCCATGTTGCAGCTGTCTTCCCCAGCATTGGGTGCGAAGGTGACCATATTGAGTATCAATGCGGGAGGTGTGACCGTGTGATGGGTATAGTCCTCAGTGTCATCCTCTCTTTTCTTGAATCTAAGCTCCAGGTAAGTTCCTTTCTGCAAAAACAACAAAGCCTGTATGGTCTGTACTAGTTTTCTTCTATACTCTGCAAATCACTTGAAAAGGTTTGCTGTATTTCTACCAAATGTTGACCCAACAGAAGATATGAGACTCATGTTTTGGTAAACCTCTGCAACGATTCTCAGGTTTGTTGCAGAGTAAACAAGAGAAAAATGATTCTCCGGTGTTTCTGAACTGCAGTTTCAGACTTCAGTTGCCTGCTGAGTTGGGGCTTTGACTTTGCGTGGTTGACATCCTTTCGTGGTGATGGGTTTACATAGACTTACTACTTGGCTGGGCTTAGTCAACCCTATGCCATCCCCCTGGTTTCAGATTCTGAACCGTAACCCAACACATACTCTATTGATCCTTACTGTTATTTCTTTCTTTCAATGCTTACTGAAATATTTGATATATGTTTGGAGAAAACCACAAAGACGGATCTCAAAGATTCCAAGTTCTGTTTATACAACTCAAAGCATAGAATATTGCATTTGCTCAAGTTAGTATTATGAAATTACACTATTGGATCCTAGAATTGAATAGTAAAGATGATTGGTTGATTGTTTGATTCACATGAGTTTGTTACTCATTAGTTCCTGTTGATTGAATTTGTGTTTAAATTATTTTAGTGCAATGCAACGGTGCCACTGTTTGCTACAAAAAAACTGTTGTTTTAGTTGGCTGAGTGGACTGTTCAAGAGGTCTATATACCAATTTTTGACAACTTAATGTCATCAGATTATCAAGAACTACCATCTTTTCCATCTATAAGGTTATCTCTATATCTTTGTTGTGCTTTCAAAGATGATTGTCAGAGAAAGATATTGATATTGATCAACTCACAGTAATATCTTTTGTACAGGCCAAGAATGATACTTCCATGGATGCTCTTCTGGGGGGATATTTGCATAAGTACATCAGTAGCTCCAACTTATATTCCTCCCCACTACTCTGAAACCAAAGACCTTGGGGAAACACTCGAAGCTTTAACGTCATCAATGGTTGAGTTGCTACAAATAATCCAGTAAGTTATTTACAGATCATTTTATACAAATGATAAAACATAAATTTTGTTTGTAGGCATTAATGGCTATGGCACATGGAAAAAAAAAGGGGCATAACCCAGTGCACGAGGCTCCCGCTATTGCGGGGTCTGGGGAGGGTCATAATATACGCAGTCTTACCCTTGCTTTCGCAAAGAAGCTGTTTCCAGACTCGAACCCGTGACCACTTGCACATATCTATTACTAGGACATATACATTTCTATTAGTCTCATTAATTGTTACATATGATTTTCTAGTCATTATTTGTTACAAGTCAACAAGATGGTACGTGGATAGGTCATGTATCGTTGGTTGACAATTCAACTATAAAGAATTTGCTATATTTGGTGATGAGGAGATCATCAAGGAAAGGGAAACCAATGAAGAAGCTCACACACATTTTCCTAAAGAGATTGTCAGATGAACTCAAGCGTAAGCTGACCAAAGCTGTAGGAGATTATTAATAATATGAAGGAAGACCCAGCTCACGCTTGACCTGCAAAAACAATTGATACTAGTTTAAGGGTTAGGGTTTCCTACAAGGGTAGTGTAAGAACGAATCTATACACCACAACCAATGAGTGGTTGGAAAATGGTATCATCTATATGGGACCCACATGGTGTTCACGTTGTTAGAATAGGAGAGAGAAACGTCAATATGGGTATCATTGTTTATTATGTGAGGAGGGTATAAAGGAATTTGTACAGAGGGAGTACCAATTTTTTCCCTATTTTAATTAGGGGATTTTCTATTGACACCCCTTGAGGTGTCATAATTTGTAGTCTTGTATTTTTGCCCTCTTTATTTAACCCAAATTTTTTTTTTCTTGACGTTAAAACTTGTCATTTATATGTATAGTCGAAGGGTGGGCAAGATAATAACAACTCTTGAAAATGGCATAAGGGTAAGTCACTTTCAAATAAAAACTCCAAGTTGAGTGGATGAAAAGCCAAGTATCTCAATTTGGTGAGCACACTTTGAGTCCACCTTATTAGTGATATTGCAATTTTGAAAATATTATTTTGCCTTTGACTTGAAGAATTTTTGGGAATAAAACAAGAGATGATTAAAAGAAGTTACATGTTCTAAATACATCTATAGAGTTGTCAATAAGACATGGTATTTTCTTATTGACATCTTGCCATTTACGTGTCAAGTAATTTGTAAATCCTTAATTTTGCCTTTTTAGTATTAACACATTTTTTTCAATAAGGGTATAACCTATCATTTAACATGTATACTTGAAAATGTGCAAGATAATGAGACTTTTGATAATGACATAATGATAATTCATTATCAAATTATTTTTTTAAATCCTTTTTTATCCCTAGCTTTAAAAAAAAAACTTTTAGCAATAAAAAAAATGTGTCAAGTTCTAAATAATCCTATACATGTGTCATTTAGACCCATAACTAAATGAAGACCTGAAACTAGTATCTATTGTTGGGGTACGATGTCTTGTATTACGTCGTTTGGTTTGTGGATTGATTCCGAAGGGTCATTAAGAGGCTGTAGGCCTTGAGGCCCGGAGGAATCGACCCACTTGTGCATTAATCTACTATTTTGATGGGACTTTGATGAACTAGCCGGTCCATGCGGGGATTTGTGGGTTGCCGTCCTCAAGAAAATTTTTAAGGTCTATATGGTTATTTTGGTAAAATTCTTGTATAGGGTTTCGCTATAAATATGTAGCGAGAGTTTTTTCTCTTTAGCAAAATCTAAGAGAGGTGTGAGGATGAGTGGTTATAACCCTATTCTCCATTGATAATGAAATAGATCTCATCTCACTGTAGACGTAGGCAATCTTGTCGAACCATGTAAATCCTTGTGTTCATTATGTAATTGTTGTTTACGATTTCAAGTCCTTTTTGCATCATGTTAGGATTCGTTTTCAAACACCTACAATTGTCAAGAAAGAGAGAGAGAGAGTATTCAACCTGCCACGATAGGATTCAGTACCTCTTATCTTAACTTCCTCTATTTATAAATCAGCAAGTAGAGTCTTAGTAGGTTTCCTACTAAGACTCCAACACTTAATTACAA
The DNA here is from genome assembly GCF_018873765.1 of Telopea speciosissima. NCBI lineage: Eukaryota > Viridiplantae > Streptophyta > Magnoliopsida > Proteales > Proteaceae > Telopea > Telopea speciosissima. The sequence continues at coordinate 53,314,392 of NC_057922.1, forward strand.
TATGACAAAAGGAAAGGACAAAGGAAAAGAAACACTAAAACTAATTGCTAACAATTAAACTCAAACTCAATTTTGACAAAAACCTAAACTTTTTTTTTTTTTTGGGGGGGGTAAAACAAAAGCCTAAACTTTGAATCAACATAACTCACGATAGAGACACTACCCTATCTTGAGTAACCTTTAACAAGACCGAACAAGCCTTTTAGTTAATTTGTAGATTATATCATATGAACAACCAGATTCTTTTGTACATACATAGCCCATAGGGGTGAAGTAATGTTGTTGGGGGCAATATAGCATTATCCATTTTAAGGAAGTCCTCTATAGAATCATTGGCATTTGCTTTGGCATGAAAGGAAGATCAAGCCAATAATCTTAGGCCCATATTGAACTTGTCCAATAGCAATACCAGCCTGGTTATCAGCCACTTTGCAATTAAATGCATGGATTGAGGAATCGTATCAGATCGGCTGATCCTTATTAGTACCGGAAGGCCGATACCTTTTTCTGGTCGGTCTCATGTCAGTGTACCAGTATGGATCAAGGGTAAAAAGATTTTTCTTTTTATAATATAAAAAAAAACAGCTTTTAAAAAAAAACAGGGGCAAATTCGTCCGATCCCCATACCGATTACTAGATCCATGATTGGATGAGAAACTGGTTAGAATAAGATCCATCTTGGAGAAATATCAAAAAAAAAAAAAAAACCCTAATATCACAAATTCGTAATGCTGTATTCGTCAAGAAACTAATCCGGTGTTTATGAATTTTATATGGCAGAAGTTTTCATGCACGCCCATCCGAAATGACCAAAAACACTCCTCGTCCCCTATGAGACAAGCTCGATAGGAGGAATCTCCCGTATACAAGTCCTGTCACCATTTTATATTTCTTACCTGTCTCGGTTTAACTGCAGTCACAATGTCTAAAGATGCATTTGTATTGGAGTCTTTATATTGCATTAAGATTCTCATGACAGTAGCATCCGGTTTCAGTCTCCTTACCATGGAGATCTGACCCTTTGATTAGCATGGGCAATAGTATTCTCGACCCGTACAATATGGTATGAGAGTTAATAATGATAGAAGAGTCCAATCACTGGGTCACATCACCAATGGTAAAAAGATTCTTCCTTTTCAGAGGTGAAGGAAAACTTATTCCAAATAGAAATATTTAGACTGGGCCTAACTTTTAAAAGATAAAGAGTTAAGAACCTAGATCAAGTTTAATAGTCCAACCCAGCCCAAAATATGAAGTATTTCAGATGGCTTTTAGTGTAAATCTTTAGAATGCTTACTGAATTGGCCCAGTAAGACTCGGCCCACCATGCATGTCTTTAGTAGGTTCTTTATATGAAGTGAGTATTCCATCATAGGGCATGGATTTAGTTCACGATGTCGATGATGGTATTACTAGCCGTCGTCGATGCCGATATCGATACAATATATATATTTTTTTTATAAAGAAAATCATATTTGCACCGATCGAATTGGTCAGGTATCGATATTGGTCAATGTCAATACCGATATAATGGACCGGTACGGGCCTTCGGATACCGATTCCTAAAACCATGGAATGGGGTGTAACATGCAATGGAAAGTTATTGACAAAATGGAGATCGACAATCTATAATAGTTCCCCATACGTGCACCTTCTTTACATTATTATTCTTCTATCTCTATTCACTCTTAAAGACTTGAGATATAGCTACTTGTGTTTGAACTGAAAAACAGTTAAAGCTTTTGTATTTAAAGTTAAAACCACTCTCGCCTGTCTACTCACTACTCAATGTTTGACAATTATATATATATTTCACCAAACAAAGTCCATTTTAATTAGCATGAGAAAATGACTACTGCTACTGCCTCTTTGATTTCTAGGTTTCTGTGTGTTCTTTCATGGGCTTTTTTGTTTTTTTTTTTTTTTTGGTAAATTCTTTCATGGGCTTTAGCAATAGAATAATAAATGAGAGAGAAGAATACAACAGGAGTTGGAAAGAAAGCAGCAAAGCAAAGCTAAGCCAAACAAGGAATATGGGTTAAGAAGAGCTTTAGCCAATGGAGAGCCATCCTTTTGAGTGTTCAGACAGCCTGGTATGTCCTTACTACAAGTCATAGGAATAGATTAGAGAGAGAGAGAGAGAGAGAGAGAGAGGCACTGACCCACTTTTCCAAATCTTGTTTAGTGTCAGAAAATGTTGTTTTTTTAACAAAGCCTTCATTTGTCTCTGCTTATCTTCGGTAAGCGTATCTCACTCTAAAATCATCATCTCTCTCTCTCTCACATGTGAAAGTGAGAAGTGGAAATGCAGAGAGAGAGAGAGAGAGAGATTGCAGAAGCATTCATCCCCTTTTTCAAGCTTTTCAGTCTTGGCCACTGACAGTACTTTCTTGTCTTTAAATAACTACTAATATTCTTTCTTTCTTTCTTAAATCTCTTCAAGTTAAAACTTTTCTTTCTTAAATCTCTTAAAGTTAATCTTTGAAAAACATTCAATAAATAAAATAAATGTAATGGAGAGCACATGATATTGAGGCTCCTCACATGCCTTATCTGACATCATCTATCATCATCACCCTAGTCTCTTCCCACCTCTTCTCCTCCTCCTCCTCCTCTTCCCTTTATTTGTTCCCCAGATTCAAACATCCCAGCTTAAGGTTCTCTGTTCAAAGGAAAGAATCCACCATTGCAAATAAACAAAAAAATATGCTAGGGCTAGGGCTAGGGCTAATATTCTCCCTAACTACAAAGCCTAAGCCTTAAAGTTTCCCTTGTGGGGAGTTGTCTTACTTTCTACTCATCCCCATCCTTTTCTTTCGCCACAAGATAATAATAACTCAACAAGGGAAAATGCATGATGTATATATTGGGATTTTTCACATTCTCAATCTTTCTTGACACTAAAAGTTCTAGATATTGGTATCGATGTTTGTATTAATATCGATACTAGTATAATATTGATATAAATCGAATTGTATTAGATTATATCAGGTTGGTAGCCGACGTAAATTTAGAAATGGATCAGTTTTTGACTGATACAATCAATGTATTTCGATATTGTATTGGCATTAATCTCCAACGATACTAATAAGCAACGGTCGATATGATACTTTTACTTAGAATCATGGTTAACACTCGTTGATGTTCTCTCTCTTTGATGACCATGTGAGTCCGTGTATGTGATTCACACATGACGCACTTCTTTCTGTGGCTTGGCATTTAGATTCCTCCCCCCAAAATCATAATCATCTCCCAATCATATGATTAAACACTTATGTTTTTTTAAGAAGTAAAATTAGCCATGGATCTTCTCTAGTCACTTGAAAGTATTGGTGAAACAAAAGAGGGGTATGGGTATGGCGGGACCTGCTGGACCCTCTAGCTCTGCTGTTTTGTTTCATCAATACTTTCAAGTGATTGGAGGGGAGAAAACTAGGATAGTTTAACTTGAAGTAGGTATATAAGGTTGTCAAGTTAGAACTAGAACCAAAAACCGAAACCGGATCCAAACCGAATAACCTGAATCAAATAGAATTTAGTCACAATCTGGAACTGAGGAACAGAACCAAGGTGAGACTTTATTACTATTCAGATCCAATGTATGAACCAATGGTTAAAACCGAAATCGAATTGAATTTGGGTACCAATATAATTTAGTACATTAATATAGTATAATTCTAATATATTATAGTATATTAATACACTATAATACTAATATATTATAATATATATTACTAATATTATAATACTACTATATTATAGTATAAACTAAATATCAGAACTGGAATCGAACCATGTAGGAACCGAAATCGTACAAATTCGGTACAAGTACCAAATTTCATAACCGAGGCCAGACTTGATCCGGACCTGGATCACACTAATATTCCATAGAACCGAACCAGAACTGAACTGAATACCCTGTTACAAACCGATTTACACCCTTAAAGTATAGCCTCAAGGGCAACTACATCAGAAATAATAGAGGGTCCCTAGAGGACTTCAAGGATAATAGGCTCTTTTGCCAAGAAGAATCGCCAAGAGCTGCGGCCATTAGAGGAAGAAATCAAGTTGATGCCACAGTAGTTGCACCATCCAAATTAATGAAGAAAGAGACTAAACACTTGTTGATTAACACCTATCATCCCATATAATATTAGGGTTAGGGCACTTATGATGAGGCTTATTATAAATTCCAGTCATATGAGGGAAAACAGCAAAACACAGCTAGAGGATAACTGGTATTGATAATAACTCAACAACTACTCCCCCCCCCCCCCCAAATGGGCCCCTTTTTGAATTCAAATTTGTCCTCATAGAAGGGTATATCCCTTACCACACTACTCTAGGGACCCAATCCATCTTGGCTCCACTTATTATCATGGTTTTAGGAATCAGTATTGGGTCAGGTGTATCGGCCGTTCCTAATATTGATACCTAATCGATACAGTATCGGTGAATCAACGTGAACCCTAAATTTTTGGTGAAAAAAAATGAATTTTTTAATCAAAAAATTGCTTTGAACACCAGATTTTTACCTACACCGAATAATGTTAATAAATTTTGTCAAAAATAAGATAACATTTTCATGATCCATTCAAAAGAAGTTTAAATTATTTTGCAATGCAATGTTTATGCTTCCTAATAAAAATCATAATATCATGGGTATAAAATTATGGACAAAGTTTTCCTCACTCATAGAGGACGGTTCACCTACCATTAATCTAGGGTTCACTAACCCCTCTTAGAATTTTTATATATTATAAAATATCTTTTTGATACCCATCCTTGCCCTCTCCCGTCCCTTGGTGAATAGGATCTCATTCACTGTGGGTGGAGGAAAACTCGATTACAAAACTATTTATCATATCATGGGAATTTTGAATTTGCTGTCTCATTGCCTCCAATTGGGTGATGGTGGTGGGGTTGGAAGTTTGAAATTTCATAAAGTTTGACTTTGACCTGCCACAGAAGAGAACTACAGAATCCAAAGCTTGGTGATTATGGATTTGAGGAGGAGGAGGAGGAGGAGGAGGAGGAGGGGGGTGGGGGGGTTGGGTGTGTGGGTTTGTTGTTTGTTGACTCATGGCTGGCAATCTCAATTATGAATTTGCCACCCAATCAGTCACCACTGTTGCATCGATTAAACATGCCCCATGTGGAGCACTCAGAAGCAGGGGAAGGCCTGGCAAGTTTAAAGGAAGGAACTGGCCACCTGGTTCACTCTGGTTTAGTTAAAAATCGGACTGGCCGGTCTGACATGGTATTTGAATGCTAAATAGAAGAGATTATGAGATGAAACTTTCTTAGGCTAATCAGGTTATAAACAGTTTACACAATCATGCACGAAAACTTTTGTCCATAAAAAATGTCCGATTATTAATTTATCAGATCAACTTTTGACACCCCTATCCTTCAAGGTATAAAAACCTGAAATCGCGATCTGGATCGGGAACAATTCCATCCAGGATCAGAGCTGGATTGGCCTTCACCAATTTCAATTCAAATCGACTGATCCAACCAATCCGATGCCAATATTTTAAAACCCTAAATTCCTTCTCTTCAACCTTATCCTATTTCCTTTTTGTTTGTTCTTCTCTCTTTGCTAAGGAAGTAAAAGATGTAACATTAAGATAGAAAGCAGAGCAGGCCCTCCTCTGCTTCTACCTTACTCTGCTCTGTTATAACATGGCCAGCCAATCTGATGGTGATGGTCCAGTCTCATGATTATGCATTAGCTCACCTCTACCCCATCCTCATCTCCTCCATATGCTTACTTTTGTTTTGTTCTTTTATCCTTTTGAGTTCCAATAATTTAAGGTCCTTTAACATCTTCTCAGAAAGAGAACATTTTTTTTTGTTTTTTGTTTTTTGGGTCTGATCTTAAATCCATTTTGATGTCATCAGAACTTAGAACAAAACGACCACAGATGGACCCCTGTGTACACTCATGTTTATGGTTGTGGTGTTCTACAATGGCAACCACAGAGAAAGAAAGAAAGACAATAATTATTAAAAAAAAATTAATAGTAGAATTTCCTGTTTAGAGTTGACACTACTATTTTTATTTTTTTTTTCTTGGTTCTATAAATTGATTACAGTGGAATCACCAACCACCTAAAGAGTGGACTCTTGAAGCATTTTCATTGTTGTTGTCATGAACTCATGATGGGTTTATTATCTCTTTAGTTGAGAGAAATAGAAATCTCAATTATAAGTTAGTTAAGCTGCCCCCACAGAAAAAGGAGAACATATATAATTGTTGTATTAAGTAAAATTAAAAGAAAAAGAAACAGGAATTATAATGAATTAAGATTGAAGAACATATTAAGCATACAATCGTTGATATCAATATGGTATTGGATAATACCGATAGAATCGGGCGATTCAAGATCAAAAACCCATTTTTTTATAATAAATAAAAAAAAATTTTATTTTTTGACTGATACAGTCGATCCGTATTGATACCTATAATATTATCGATCTTCGATAATATCAATATGTATCGATTGATAGGATACCAATACCTAAAACCATGGTCCCAACCATTATTTGTAAGGTGATTATCACATGAAACCCAACCTAATTATTTTGTTTTGGTACTGATACGTCTTATTAATGTAATGTTAATATAGGCCTGCTGTCTCTAGAATCATTGCACCTAATCTTGTTTAAGGGAATTAGGAGTATCTAAAAACTGCACATAAGTTAAAATCCTTCATTATATATGAGTTTTTTTTAGGGGTTTTTTTTTTTTTTCCCCCCTTATTTCGATAATAATTTTAATCTTAAAATCTAGCATAGATATCAGTTCAGCCAGAGTATGGAATCATAAGAGAGAGAGAGGGGGGTTGTGACTTGGGAACCATGATGGTGTGTGAATGTGTGGTGTGGTGCATCAAATCAAAGTCAAAGATGACAGAGAGAGAAAGATAATTTCATCACATAAGGGCCAAAAATAATTGGATATGCCATGAGAGTCATGGTAATTGAATCTTGAATTGATTCAGATTGGAATTGGTCATGAACAATCTGATTTCGGATATTTTTAAAGTGATTGGTTTTGGGGTTTTTGGTATCAAATTGTTGAATTTTAGATTTGAGAGATCGGATTAGGGTTTTAGAGACCAATAGGACATTTCGGAGTGGCTTATTTTAGTAGGGTTTTTGGTATCATCTTTTGGCTGATACAATCGATCCTGAATTCCTGCTGATGGCAGATCTGAACTCAAAGTTGATAAGGTTATCCCATCCAAAACAACTATGTTTGGAGGATTCAACTCAAAATCTTAAAAGTTTCAAGGTCAGATATCGAATGATTTCTATTCAATTTTAGATTGATTTCATGAAATTTTTGGTCAAAAATTGAAATTGTTTTGATTGTATCAATATGGAATATTTTAAAATAAAATAAAATAAAATCCATCCTTTGGAAAAGGTGGTGGTGGCGGAGGTGGTGACGAGGTAGAAACATGGTCCTAAGTATCGGTATCGTATTGCTCGTATCGGGTGATACATATCAATTTTGCTAGTCATCGATATCGATACTGTGCCGATACCGTATCGGTAGCACGGTACAAACAAGGGGTAAAATGGTTAGAAATGTCATTTTTTAAAAGAATTTCAAGGGTCATTTTGTCCGATACAACCAATCCAAGCCGATACCATATCAGTATCATATCGATTTTATGTGCTACCGATATCCGTTCCGTTACCGTACACTAAAACCATGGGTAATGATAATGGGGTAGTGGTGGTGGTGGTGAGACCATTCGGAGAAAAAGTATGGTGTTTTATTTTTTACATGAAATTACTATTCTGCCCATCAAATTAAACATGTCGTAATAAAAAAGCAAGAGTGAAATCAAATGAAATAGAAATTCTGAATGGACTATTTCAGAATTTTTATTCCACGTGAATTCTATTGTACTGAAATAAGATGCAAAAATCAAACCAAACAATTTTTGAAACAGATATCATCCCCTGAAATTGTAGCTAGTACAGAGATCAACTCAGCAAGAACTTTAAAAAACTGATGTAAGACTATATAACTCATGGCTTCTCAAGAGTGTCAACAACCTCTTTTCTCATCTCATTGTGTAACTAAAGTATACCTGACCATAGACATGTACAGAATCCAACCCAAAACTATAGATATTAAATGGACATACAGGTTTCTACCAAACAAAAGGAGATGATAACTTTCACTGCACACTGAACTAAAATAGAAAGAGAGAGAAAAGAGCCCACCCTGAGTCATAATGTTTGTCCAGAAGGTCGAGATGCAAAAGAATGATTTTTGTTAATGGGCAATTAATACCATCACACAGCCACAACAATGCAGTACAGGACTCTGACATCAATCTCGCCTGGCAAAACTGGCTATGAAGAAGACCCAAGAGTGGAGAGAGAAGAGAGGAACGGATAAATTTAAGTTCCCCAATCCAATCCTCCCCCACCCCTTTCCCTCTTCTTGCCCGGCCCCCCACCCCTAAACGCACTAATTGAGATTCTGGAGGGGCTTGGAGTGTTGGAGTTGTTAAAGGGGGACCATTTACCACAGGAACAGAGCAATGACGAGAGCACTGCCCAAAGTACCAGTAGTACCCCCATACATAGAAGAACATCAGAATGAATAGATAACCATTGCAGCAGATATCTATTTACAAGGATAGATAGAACAATTCCCCACTTTCTGCAACACGAGATAGTCTTCTTAGCCTTTACTAGTGAGCAAAGCAATCGACAAACTAAGAAACAATGGCGAAGAATACGCAGAAGAAAGCCCAAAACTAGGGATCTAAATAAGCCCCTACAGGTTATAGCTAAAATCCAATGTAATTATAAGACTACCAGAGAGGAGAAACCCAAGGTACAGCACTGTACACCTTCAACAAAAAACAACAACAAAAACAACAAAATGACCTACCTGCTCAAAGGAAAAGAAAAGAAAATAGAATACGAGAACTGCTATTGAAACCCAAGTATCGAAACTGCAACTACACATGAGGAAGGGAGCGAATGTAACAAAATTTCCCATTTTTTTGGTCTTTTCATTTTCTCCATTTTTCTTTGTACAAGGAGAAGAGATGGTGCCAGAAAGAAACAAGGATGACAATTGAGAAATGAGAATTGAGAGAGGTCTCCTCCATTACCAATTTCTTCGGTCTTAAGAACACACATCTCAGCAGCTTAATGCTTCATACTTCACCGTTATTGGACGGTTGAACCCAACCTGCGAAAGCAAATTCCCAACCGCGGAAATGTCCCGACAGAATACGCCCTGGAATACCGCATTTGCAGTGGCAGCCGCAGCTGCATTGTTCGTCTCTGTGACTTCATTCACTACTGCACTGTAATCTGATGAATCAATTCGGCTCCTCTGTTTTATCTCCACTGCTTGTGGTTTATTACTACTCTTCTCGCTTTCCAACTTCTGCTCAGAGATGATTACTTGGACTTGTTGCATTGCAGCTGCTGCCTTCTGCCTCTTTTTCTCAGCTGCCTCTTCATCCATGATCGTGGTCATCACCGTCGAATACCCCTTCTGCAGAAGCCGATACAATACCAATGCTGACATCCTTGCTTGGTCCTTCACGGAATCAACTTCACGATCACCCACAAACTCGCATCGATCAATAAAACCAATGGCCCTATCTGGCCTATGCTTCAAGGTAAGTAACAAATGGGCTCTCTCCAATTCCGAACGCGAGCAGCCCCGCCTCAATCCAATCAATGCATAGTAATCTATATTGCCTGTCTCCCCTGATACCACTCTCTGCCTCAATTCCTGGATTTTCAAACTCAAGCCCTTCAGATTGCCAGGGACGTCACGGTACCTGACGTTGTGACGCTTCCAAGCAGGGCCAGGAGGCTTCCTGTCCCGCAAGATGGAATCGTAGAGGAGCTTCAAGTGTTCCAAATCACGCAGGCAATCGGAAAAGCATCGGATGGTTTCAAGGAGGCTGGCTCGAGTACTGAGAGCAGGGATGCAGGCTGGCTCAAGTGCAAGGGCCCGATTGCAATCCGCAATCGACTCTGCAATCCGGCCGGCGGCTTTATAGGCCGAAGCTCTGTGAATGTAGCACTCGGCAAGGAAGCCCTGTGGAGTACCACGGCGATTATCAATTATCTTAGAGAAGTGCCTGATGGCTTCCGAATAGAGCCCTGCGTCTAAGGCTGCGAGAGCGGAAGTGCGGCGGCGGAGGAGGAGCTTGATGTGCCCAAGGAGTTGAGCGACGTACTCCGAGTCTGTTGGGGTAGTCGGAGGATTGGCGTTGCTTCGATCGCTGCTTGCAGCGAAGTTGGCGGAGAAGCTGTCGTCAGACCAGCACACGCTTTCCTTCCTGAATGCTGCGGAAGCTAAACGTTTTCCCGTTTGAAGGAGGACCATAGCGTCTTCCATCAACCCAAGATGGCAACAAGCTTGACCAAGAACCAAGTATCTGCATTGCCATAAACAAAGATGATGAGCAATCAATACCAAATAAAAATTTGATCTTTGAAACCCCGAAAAATATGTGAGAAACGGGGAGACATATATACCTCCATTGCCCTTCCTTCTCGCAGTTCTTACAGAGACCGGCCATGACCTTCTTCTTCAGGTCCGAAACAGAAAAGCATTTGAAGGTAGGGTCTTTATCTGTAGAGTCAGAAGGGGAGTGATCAGAGGAGAGGAGCTTCACTCGTTCCTTCGAGAGTTGGTGGGACGAGTTATCAGAAGACAGGGACGATTCTTCGGACACCATTTTAAAGCTTGGTATGTATTCTTGGAGCATGTCAGCAACCTCCTTGTACCGGCGGAGGTAGAGGAGAGATCGAGCTTTAAGCTCAAGAGCCGATTCGAGCCGCGGATAAAGAACAAGGGCAGCATCGAGGAGATTAAGGGCTGAAGCGATCTCCGACTGCTCTTGGGTCGCGATAAGCACTCGAGCTTCTTTTACATACTTGTCAACAATCTGTCAGGAGAAATAAAAGAAATTCAGGTCAATAGAGAGAGATTAAAGCACAAGACATTAAACCCATTCCGGAACCAATTTGAATCACTAATCTAAGCAGCATTGGAGACTGAAAGCTGAAATTTCAGTCACATAATTGCAGAGAAACCATTGAAACCACCATTAACAAACCCAACAGGGTTGGATTCTTGCAGACAAGTTCACACTCAAATTTTTTTCCTTTCAGCCCAGAAAATCAGAAAGGGAGTAAAGCAATTGCAAGGCAAACCCATTTCTACTAGAGCTTCTAAACAAAAACCCAGGAAGCTTACTGTTCTATTCTACTACCGTGCAAGAATATTAGAAAAAAGAAGATGAAAATCAAACAGAAAGACAACATTCTCCAGCACAGTAGGAAGTAAAGCGACTGCTCCAAAATCTTAAACAGAAACCACACACCTTTCTGTTGCTAAGCCACCAATGCCTCTTCTCTCCACCAGCCAAAGAAGGAGAAGTCGACATGGTTGTAATGGTTGTAAAACCTTCAAACATCAAATCTCAAATCCTCCACATTTTCGTCTCCTAAAAGAGAAAATTTTTTTTTGGGGGGGAAATATCAACACCCCCCACGCACCCGGAGAAAGCGAGGGAGATGCAGAGAGAAGCAATGGATTTAAACCAAAATTTCTAAGGGTAAATAAGATGGTGTGGTGGGGCGGAAAAAAAACCCTAAAAAATGCCAGCTTTGACTCAGAGAAAGCTTTGATCCTTCACCTTCTTCGCTGGCAAGTGCCAACACAGATGACTCTCTCTCTCTCTCTCATTAATAAAGAAAGAAAGAAAGAAAGAAAAAGGAGAAGATAGATAGAAAAGCAAGTAAAGAGAAGTCCAGCAAAATTAAGTATGAAAAGAGCAAGGAACAGTTCATTTACCATTTTATCCTTTCATTCTCATTCAAAGGACTTGTATATGTTGTTATTTGTCCCTATCTTCTTTAAAGTCTTCTCAATCTTCATTAAAAACAGATGATTACCTCTTATAACTAATAGACTAACCAACACCCATTGAGAAAGTATGGTTTGACTATGTACATTAAGTCATATAAAGGTTGTTGGCCTAGCTTTTGATTATTTTTTTACCCATACCATGGTTTTGTTTTGTTTTGTTTTTAGCAAGGACAATATGGTAATTGGTTTGGTTCGGTTTGGTTCGATTTTAATCAATTTAATTCAATTTATATATGTATCAGATCAAATTGAATCAAAATCATTTAGACAATGTTCGATTTGATCAGTTATGACTTATGGGTTTAATCGATTTGCTACTATTGACATTCGATTTTATCGATTATGGCCTAAGGCTGTATTTGGTATGTATTCTAAGTTGATTTTGCATTCTCAGACAATAAAAACTACTATTTTTATCATCGGAGAATCCAAAATTAACTTAAAATGCATTCCAAGATTGCATACCAAATGTTGCCTTAGTTTCATTGAATTTTAACGGCCAACGGATTTCTATTTCATATTTTTATATCGGGTTTTAATCCGATTTGGTTCAACCAATGTGAATTGTTTTTGACATCCCCTAATGGTAAGAAGAGGAGAAGTTAGTCATTAAACCAAAAGAGAGAGGAGAAATCTGAGACATAGGGGGGAGGGCATTGAGATAAGAGTAGGGAGAAGGGATAGGTATATTTATGGGGATGATGGATGGAGGGAGAAGAGGAAAGAAAGTGACGTCTCTCGTAAGGCACAAGAATCATGCTCTTTTTCTTGTGAAAGTTTAATGGGGGGTGAGGGGTATCACCTCTTTTAATCTGCTTCACCTTCACCCACGCTTTTATAACTATAAAGTATTATTTATTTATTTAATTTTTCTAACTTTAGAAAAATAATAATAATATTATTTTTAAGTTGAGGCACATGGAGACAGATGAAGTTGCCTTTAAGGCTCTCTAACTTAACTTAACTTACCCGATCCAAAGGCTTGCAAAAGGTGCAACTTCTACAATCTCCATGTGCCATCTCATACCACGTCATCAATGTGCCTAGCTGTTATCCACGTGGCTGATGAAATCCTTTCCCTTCTTTTGATAGAGTCAGATATGTCCAGCATAAAACACAGCTGGATTTTTGGAGCCTATTTTGGGTGTAGTTTGGTTGTTGGCTCTATATGCCTAGTGGCAACTACCTCATGCCACGTCATTAATGCACCTCCCAGTGGTTTGTTTCCAACGCCGCTATTGGAGCTGTTGTGTGCCCCTCACATTTTTACAACCTCGAGTCACAATACTCGTTCTGGACCATGGTTTGAGGAACGACCTTTATCCATTGTTGTACTTATGCACACATGGTCGTTGCTGTTCGCACGATGACACAGTAGCGGATAAAAATTCATTTGAAGAATCGGTATTGGTTACTGATACAGATTCTTGATCGATCTGTATCGATGGATTGATACGAACAGGGGTAAAAGTGTAAAACCTTTATTTTTTCAAAAGAAATAAGAATAAATCTGTTCGATCCAAATCAATATCGACCGAGATTCATTCTGATACTGATACCAATTACTAAAACCCTGTTTTGGAATTCTTCAGTGTTTAAATGAAGGTGGCCACAAGAATTCTAAACTTAGAATCAAAGGTCAAAACTGTTCATGTCGATTTGATCATATCTTTAAACCCTGGAGTTGGCCCTCTGACCTAAAACCCAACAATTCAATTCTTAAAACCCAAGAACCAGCCACTCCAGAATGGTCGGAATCAGAATCAATCACGGCTGATTCTAATCTGAATTGATCGATTCGACCGATCCAATCTGATTCTAATTTTAAAGCGTTAATCGGATAATAAGTGATTTGTTTTTTTTTCTTTAATTTACACCCGATACGATACCATACCAGCCCTTCTATGCCTGATGGGTAAGCCTTTCATAACATGCCTTTTAATCCTTTCTAAGCTGTTTCCACGTGGCAATGGGAAATTTTAGGGTCCCGCATTACTTGGAATCCTTCAATGATCGAATCAAGTGGCAGATCCATTATCCATTTGAAGCTCCTTTATTTGTTCAATGATCCGAAACACTTATGAATATTGAATTATGGTTCCGTTTGTTTCCTCGTAAAAATGTGAGATAAAGATTTGCTTTCTTATAAAATATGATTTTTCACCGAAAAAGATTATCACGATGGAAGTGTACAGATTCCTACGCACACCCCCTAACATCCCCAATGGATCCTATACTCTCCATCTGGATCCGGCTTCTCTCCAGGGAGCGTAGCGCCCAGGGAGTGCCCAAGGGGTATCCAAGGGTTGGCCTGTATCGCACACGTACATCTCGGCGTACACCTAGGGATGTGTGCGGCATAGCCCAATAGCTGGATGCTCTTTGGGCATGCTGGGCTCCCTGGAGAGGAGCGCAATCATCTCTCTCATCTTCATAATTATACCCCCTATTGGGCGATCTGGTCTCCCACCCTCTCGGTGGGAAACTGCAGCCTGACATCATTTGGATCCCTCTTCTCTTGTTTTAATATACAATATGAAAAAAGACATTAAGAAAGTACAGAAATTTTGCATGAAAAAACCTTTTCATGTAAAATATTATTTGCAGTGTGGAAAATTTTACAATGAAACAAATGAGGTAAAAGTATTTCATTACCAAAATGTCAAATGGAAAACAAACATTTTGGTTAATATTTATGGAAGGTTCCACGTATTCCCTTCTAATACATGTATATGGAATGAGAAGAAAGATAATATATTATTACATGTCAAAGTTTGGACCACATATAATCATGCAGACCACCAAGTATATTGCATTCTTCATTTGTATTTTGATGGTCCATAATCTTTTTAAGATTTGTATTTCGATTAGTTTTCTTAATTTATATTTTAACAAATGATGATGTTTGTTTGAAGTCAAACTTGGTACAAAAGGGGAGGTTAGGGTCTCCCTGTCAATAAAGTTTGAAAACTATATATCCAACCAGATATATGAATCGAGTTTTGAAGAAACACAACACTTTTATTTTCACTAATTCTTAAAAATGGTGTGTTTTTTCTTTTAAAATTTTTAACCAAAGAAAATCTCTCTTTTAATTATTATACAAAAAGAATTTTGAGGAAGTTGAAAGAAGGGATTTTTTTTCATCAATAGCTAAGTAAAAAATAATATAAAAACGATAATTTTGAAATGACAAGTAGTTTTTTATTTATTTTAGCACATTTTTTTTTACTAATTTCAAGCATTAAACCAATTCGATCACTTTAATAAATATTAGAAAAATTAGATATGATTAAGATTAATAAAGAAGTAACATTTATAATAAATGCATATAAATTCTTTTGGTTCAATTATAGATGAAAAAGAGATAGATTAAAATGAAAGCATTAGTCACAAAGTTAGAACCAAATGCATGTAAAGTAGCACACAAAATGCAATTATTGATACATTCAACTATAAAAAGGGGTGGGGGTGGTTGTTCCAAAGTAGTTTATAGGACCAATATTTTTTTTGAAAGATTGAATAATCAGATGATAAATAAACAACAACATATATGTAAAACGTGTATAAAGAGCAAGGACTAAATAAATAAGTACAATATGTGAAATTTAAGACTACCACAAATAATTTATAGATATTGCAGAATCAATCAAAATGGACCCCATGATTAGGGGTGTAAATGCATAGCCGAAATCCGTTTCCGTATCTATTTAGCACTATCCGAATCCGTCCAAAAGCTAAATGGATGCGAATACAGATAAGCTATAGTTATCCGAAAAGCTATATTTACATGTAAACGGATAAAATATCCGATCTGTATCTTTGTTCGTATCCGTTTAACACTATCTGAATCCATCCAATAGCTAATCAGATATAGCACTATTTGAGCCGAATCCGATCCTTTTACAGTCCTACCCATGATACAAATAGAATTGCTAAAATGTCAAGGAAATTTCCAAGAAACAATTGGGGTTGGAGTAATGAAGAGAGACTTTAGTTCTTTAAGTTTAGTCGTAGATTTGAAAATTGAATCGCAAAAGTTATGAAGTACATGAATGCTTAGTTATGTTATGAGAGAATAGAACTTGTTTGTGGTTGGGTAAAATTAAATGGAATGTGTATGAATAATTAGTTTTTAGTGATGAACCAAGGAAACCAAATTAGTTCACTAATATTACAGATTAATAAATTGCTTAGGTGCCACCACTTAAGAGATCATTTCTGTATTCGATATTTATTATTTTAGGGTAAATATGTAAATATTATTTTATAATTAAATAGACCAGCTGAAAAGAAAAAATTCTCAACATAGGCATGTTTTTAACATGTTCTTCCTATTTATTAAGTTCTATTGTTGTTGAACCTATATGAGCATAATAAATGCATTTATTTTGGTTGTTGATTTGCTAAATAATCCAAATACCTATCATGTGATATTAAAAGTTAGTTAGAAAATCGCAGCCAAGCTGCATGGATCTTGTACAAGCGTGGGGGTCAATGAGAGTGTGTGTAGGGCCATCAATGGGGTGAAATTTTTCCATTTCAAGGGACGTCGTAGTCATTTCATGTGGGCTTATATCTGGGTGTAGACTGCATGTAGTTTGGGAGGGATTTCTTTTTCTCTTAAAAGTTTTAGTGAAGAGTGTGTGTAGGGCCATCAATGGGGTGAAATTCTTTCATTTCAAGGGACGTCGTAGTCATTTCATGTGGGCATGTATCTGGGTGTAGACTGCATGCAGTTTGGGAGGGATCTTTCTCTTAAAAGTTTTAGTGAAGAGTATAACAAAATAAATAAATAATTCATTAGCGATTCCAAGTTTTCACTAGTAGTTGATAATACAAATTATGATATACTAGCACAAAACCTATGTGATACACCGGATTTTGAAACAAAAGAAATGTAAATTTACATAAGATGTGAACAAAAATAATATAGAAAATATAAATTAAAATATAAATTTCACCAGGGTATAGGATAAGTAGATAACTATCAATTAGTTAGTATTTTTTTAATAGAAACATATAACCAATCAATTTCAATGTTATACACATCAAGAGATCCATCCATATAATAATTCAACTGAGTTACCCAATGACTCGGCTTTAACTAGTTCTTGGGGGCCGAACCAAATTGTGTCTCCTACAAGAAATCTAAGTGAGTATTTAATTGACTCTCTAATTTTTTGACGGGAGAAGAATCCCTCAAAGGCAATGTGGCCCAGTGCAATGAGTGTGTACAAAAGCATCAATAGAGGTAGGATTTCCATCTTTCTTAGGGGTGTTGCGATCATTTTTCCCTCTCTGTGTTTAGACACAAGGACCACATAGCCTTTCAAGGTTCTTATCCCATTTTTTAATATTGGTGATAGCATTACTATTTATGGTTCCCATCATCACATGTACGAGGTGTTGATATAAATCTAGAATCACAAAATCTATATCAGTTCTTGTCACTAATAACTCCAGCCACTATTGTATGACATTGATTGGCTGGCAAAGGAAGAAATAAATTTTGCTTGGCTAATTAGGCTATATATGCTTTGTCATTTTCATGATAGAGAAGGGTTTGGTGTAAATGTAGAAGTGTCTATGGAGGTGATTTAATAATAAAGGAAAAATATTGTAACCATGGTTGGTGAAAAAAAAAATCATAATCTTACCTTTTTGCCCTTTTAGTATAATACTTTTTTTTTTTTCCAATGAAGGTAAATCCAGTTAATTGGCATGTCTACTCGAAAAATTTATATGTAACTTTAAATATTGACAAGCCACTTCCATATTATTTTAGAAAGTTTTTTTTTTTTTTACCTTACCATTAAATACCTTTTGAGAAGAAGACAAGCGACAATTAATGTAGGGTTACAACATCTCACTATATCATCTTAGTGACAACAAAACGCATCCTTCAATTAAATTAGCTGGAATTATTGAAAGATTAGCATAGATAATTTCTTCATAGAAACAAAGCTCTTTTGTTGAAAGAGAAAAACAATTGGCAAAATCATTAACTTCAAAGAATGTAGCATGTCTATAAGGTCATAATTAGGTAATTTGTGTAATATTCATTAAGAATCATGTATTTTTTTCTATATCTTGGCTGTATTATTTATGCTTTTTTTTTTTTGTAAATATTTTTCTAGTTTACATGAATAATGTATGAAATATCTGGATAGTTGATAGATAAGACTCCCTTTGGTTGTAGGGAAAATGAAAGAAAGGAAAGTGAAGGAAAATATTTGTACTTCTTGTAAAATATATTTCATTTTTAAAGCAAATATTTACATGTCCCTTACAATCAAACACTTAAAATGATTTTTTATACAAAATATATTCTACTTTTCAAGAAAATATTTGTATTTTCCTTACAACCAAACAGAACTGCAATTTCTTTTTAATATACTACCATGGAGTATTGGAGTACAACGGATCAACAGGTGGATTGGGTGTTTGTTTTCCCCTTTTTGACATCTTTTTAATTGTGTGAACTGTAAACCAATAAAATAGAACAGAATATGATTTGAAATGAAGATTATGTACTTATATGGATTGGGGTTTTGCCCTTTTCGGTATTCGAATGGGCATTTGATTGGTTGGATTTTTATTTGGTTCCATACCTTAACATGAATGATGCTATTAATTACTATAAAGTTTCCAGTACAGAAACCAATTTCCTTGGTAACTGTGGTCTTGGGCACATGCTCCACATGCTAATAGACCATTATTTAAGGGTGTATAGGTATTAGGCTTCCACATGGAATAATGGAATGTGCATCAGAGAAATTCTAAAATAATTGCAAGTGGATTAAAGGAGGAATTAGAAAGAAAAGATGTGGGGGGAGAAAAGTAAAAAGAAAAATTTTAAAATAAACAAAAAACATAAATTTGAAATGTGTGACACATTCTTTGGACATTCATAGTTAGTTTCATTCAAAAGGGCATGTGAAAGTACAACCAATACAAACGTGCAGCCAAGTATACTACTAGTACTAGCTTTGTGGAGAGACTCTCAATTGGTCTTCTTTAATGAACCTCGAAAGTCATTATCCTCTTCACTCCAACCTTAAACTAGGGATGTTAGTTTTCAGACCGGATTGGGTCGAACCGGCCATAACCTATAGGTTCAGTCCAAACCATTATTGCTATTGAAATTGAAATCGAAATCAAACCGGATCCAAAAACAATAAAAATCATTAGGAAACGAATTCTTTGTTCAAGAGAGTGGACCCCCTTTCATGGGGGCTAGGTAGTCATTTCACCTCATCTCGTGGTGTCTGGGTGTAGGGGCAATGCTATCAGAAAGACTACTTTTTCCCAAATCATTATTTGCTGTAGTTTTTAATGTATATAAATGAAAAGTGAAACTGAACCGATAACAGCTCAATTACGGCATGTTATGTGTGTCTTGAATTATTGTACCTGTTTTGAAGATTGACCCACTCCGACATTTTTTGGTAGAGATCCGAATGGGATTTTTTCTGATATCTGTGATGATAGCAGAGGGCTTGGGCCTATCCCATCACTAATCTCGTTAGGGTGTGGGATCGAAGCCCTTGTAATACGGTACGACCCAACCCAATGAATTGACCCGTTTGAAGGAGTACTTATATTCTTTACCTACTTTGTTATAAAGTGAGTGATTTTTGGGGTTTTCGTATTATGGTTTCTGGGAGAGAGCAGCAGTTCCGTTTTGAGTGTTCTTGAGAGATCTGTACAATGTAGCTTTCTTCCATTACATAGTGAAATTGCTTCAGCTTCGCCCATGAACGTAGCACATCATATTGGTATATGAACCATGTTAAATCTCTGTGTCGTCCCGATCTGTCTTTTGTTTTCTGTTCGTGTTTTATTTGGTGTTTGTTCTAACACGACATGATAAGAGTCGGTTAAGCCAACTCAATTAAAGTTGAACCGAACCGGCTAAAAAATGAAACGGACTAAAAGCTAACTTGGCTTCACCGTTTGATTTTATTTGACCCATTACAACCTTGAAACCAATTCAGTCCGTCCGAAACCGAACTAACCAATTGGCATCTACACCTAAAACAACAATGGCCAGCCAATCGATACTGTTTCCCTGATTTTCTTCGGTCAATAGACCGTTCCAAATCCAGGGAAAAATATGACTTTCAGGCGATGAAGATTAAACTCTGGCCTTGGTAATCCAAGGACTTTTCCAATAATTGATGAAGCAGAAAATGGAGATTGAAACAGATCCTGATGTCAAACAAATTTTCTTTATTTCATCAAGTGATAAACAATACATTGTAAACCTCCTAAGAGGATTTGCAGAGAAAAATATTCTAAACTTTACTTTACTCCTACTCCTAAGAAAAGATAAATTAGCAAGTGTTCATTGATATGTTCGATGCCTTCTTTCTTCTTTTCCCTTCCTTTTAGGGTTGCAACAAGGTCGGGTTGGGCTGGGTTTTATAAAACCTTAGTCCAACCCTTAGTCTCCTTAGTTGGGTCCAGGCCCACCCGACCCTAAATCAGGACTTGAAAAATCCAACCCTGACCCACCCTTAGGGTCGGGTTGGGTCGGGGTTGGGGTCGGGCTGACCCTGATTGGCCCTAATCATGGGGAGGGGGAACGGAGATGTATGAGCTGGATTGGACCGGGGAGAAAATTATCAATTTTACTTAAAATAACACTATAATAAAATGTTTATATCACCTATTATCTTCATATATAATATATTATAGGGAAAAAGAACTTGTCCGAAAGTGTAGACTACGCAGTACTCCCATGAGTCTATCTCTCTCATCTCCATATGAAAAGACACCTATGCCCCCTTGTTTTGTGGAGGAGAGAGATAGACCCATGATAGTACTGGTGTAGGCCACACTCTTGGACAGAAAACTACTTCCCTATATTATATAACAAAATGCGGGTGACATTTGAAGTTTATAATATATATACTATATCAATTTATATTTTATAGTATAACTTAAAACAAGGTCGGGCCGGGCCAGGATCGGGCTAGGCTCAGCATGAGGTCTCAACCCTGACCCGATCCTGACTCAGGGTTAAAAATCTCCAACCCTAACCCGCCTTTAGGGCCAAGATTTCTCAACCCAGGTCCTATTTGGGTTCAGGGTGGACCAGGGCGGGGCTGACAGGGCCAAACTTGCACCCCTTCTTCCTTTTATACATAGTCGATTACAAACTACCCAACGCCCAAGGTGGTTCGAACTATATAACCGCCCAAGTTTATCTAGGCAAAGTAAACTACACCAATCAGGGCTCTGACCACCCAAGGACGATCCAAAAAGAACTAGCCCTGGTATCAACTTAGCCCGAAAATGTAAAACGGGGTATAAACAGATACTAGTTAAATTTAAGGGAAAAGGATTGCCACGTGCCATTGTGCAATTTCCCTCTCACATGATTGTTTACTATTTTTTATTACTTATTCTAAAAATGTGGGCCCTGCGTGGATGATACATTTTTCAGGAAATTCATGTGATGTGCATATTCTTTCCCCACACTGTCAGCGTAGGGAAACCTCTCTCATAATTATGATTATTGGCTATCTAGGGGAAGAAACTTTCCCTTAATAAATAAAATAGCAGTCTAATGGAATACTTTGAAGGAGTACTTCCTATGTACTACTTGGGATAGGGTCATGATGGGCAGTTTTAAAATGGGTAAACAACATGAGACCCTCTTGTTTTTTATACTTCTCTTCTAAGGATGATGATAAGAGATGACAATGAATTGGGAATATTATTAAAAGATTCTCTCTCTCTCTCTCTCTCTCTCTCTCTAATTGGGAAATGGGAATATTAAATTAGTTAGTGGCTTGGTTACAAGTTCCATATCTCTAGACATGTCTATAGAGGAGGAAGCAAAGGGTGAGATTAAGAAGGGATCTATCTCCTAAAGAATGATTCTTTGTTTAGATAATTATTAACTTATCTTATCCATCAACCAATCTTTTGCATAACTAATCCCTTATTTATTCTATTGACTACTCATTTAGTATCGAATTAGACAGGGCCTTATGTAGTTTAAGTTACTACCTCTTAGACTTGTTTTGCTCTTGTCGTCTGTGAACCCTCAGTGCCAGCCCAAGCCCAACCCATGGATGAGATTTCATGTGGGGGATTTGCGACTGCTTTGACCCTTTGCCTATTTTAGGATCAGCAGTAAGGGTAGGGATGTAAATGAACAGTCAAAATCCGTTTTCGTATCCGTTTGGCACTATCTGAATCCGTTCAAAAGCTAAACGGATACGGATAGGCTATAGCCATCTGAAAAGTTTTATTTACATGTAAACGGATAAAATATCCGATCCGTATCCATGTTCGTATCCGTTTGGCACTATCCGAATCCGTCCAAAAGTTAATCGGATGCGGATGCGGATATAGCACTATCTAAGCCGAATCCGATCCGTTACATCCCTAAATAAGGGTGTCAATTCAGAAATTAAAACCGAACTCGGAACCGGGCATCTTAAATTGAACCAAAAAATCCGGTTTGAAATTTTATTCAGTTTAGTTTGGTTTGGTTTGGTTCAATTTTGGTTTTAGATTACAAATCATAGGTTTTGAATTGAACCAAATTGAATAAAGTCTAACCCAAATAAATTGAACTTAATTCATGCTAAACCCTACTATGGGTTTCTTTGTTGAGTTGTGTAAACAAAGGGTTGAGAGGAACCCGATTGACATTGTGGGACCGCATCTTCATGAGGTTCTTATTCCTTCCCAACTTTATTTGTTTCAGCAGGTTATTTCAACTTTGCCGAATTTACTGAGATTGTGTATGAACCGAATGAAAACAAATAAAATCGAACCGAAGTTAAGTATTTAGTTTCAGTTCAATTTCGATTCATACACATTGTATCTTGAACCGAACCGATTGACACCCTTAATTTAACCATATTATAGTTTACAGAACCCACCCAGGCTCCTTGGATCACATTCAAACTTGATTTTCTATGGGAATTAAGATACCCCAATCTGAGCCCAGAACTGGGAAAAATTGGGTTTGGTTGGAATTGAATCAAAATTATGGAAACCTCCAAATATCACCAGTGTGGTTCAAGTCCTACTCATTTGTTGTGTCATCGATGAAGAGGCCCAACACCTTTTCTTTGGGTTGGAAGCCGGAGGAAATGGGCCATAGTGTTGGCCGGGCCTGGGGAATGAGCTACTACAAATTCCAGCTCAGGTTATGACTACAAAAATTCACAGTTTGGGCCTAAACTGTCCAGGCCCAATAATGTAGGTCGTGTTAATTTTGTGTTCTGGTGGGTCTTACATTCTATAATGATTGGAGAGTCGAGAGTGCATACAAAGGCAGATATTTGTTTTTCTGGGTCTCCAAGAAAGTTTTATGAGGCCCACCTTTTTGGAAGGAGATCCTCTCCAGTGCATCGGACGACTGGAGGCACTCGGGGTGCGTGCTCGAGTGCTCCCAGCCATTTGACGTGCACTGGAGAGGATCTGGGTCCCACCTTTCTTTACCTTCAGAATATAATGGTCCAATCAGAGACCATTATACTTCTAGTCATTAATAATACAAATTTATCTTTTAGACCATTCCATTCAGATATAGCCTTTTTTGATAACCTCCATTCAGATATAGGCAACAATTGTAATCTGTATACAAATGATGTTTGAAACACAGCTCCTCACTAAATTAGTATTACTCTCTCTCTCTCTAGACCTCCAGAGTATTTTAGTAATTCAGGAATTTCAGATAAATCAAATTTATGTGATCTCCATGCTTTGTGGCCTCAATTCCATCTATTCGGCCTGAAACATCATGAAATAAAACCGGGTTTAACAGTATAATACGATATAAATGCGAAAGGGGATTAGAGCAGAAAGATTAGGGCTGCATTTGGTATGCATTCTAGTCGATAATGGATTCTGATATTATAATTTTCATTGTCGCAGAATGCATTGTTGACCTAGAATGCATATGAAACGACAACATAAATTAAAAATCTTAACAAAACGAAATTACTCACAAGTACATCTCTCCCTGATGTACAGGCTGGTCTTCGAGGAGGGAGCTGCTGATGAGGCGTTCGCTGTGGAATTCCAAGTTCAATCAAACAATCCCATATTAGAGATGTAAGAATGAGATCATTGTAATCTGCCATTTTTGTTAATTAGGTTGTGTTTGGTATGCATTCTCATAATAGATTTTGGGTCTAGAACATATTTTCAATCGTTGTTTTAGATCATCATAGATGAGAAACATTCAAACAATACCTGCAACTTTGGACGCAGAGTCTCTATATCTGCTTTTGATTTTTGGTCCAAACTAGCTCCTTGCTACAAGCACAAGAAATTAAAAACAAAGAACAATCAATATAAGTAAGCAATTGTAGGCCCTCCTCTGTGGGCTTTCTAAGACCTACACCAGCCCAGTATGTGACAAACAAAGCATGTTTTGGTATGTATTCTTGGAATAGATTTTGGGTGTAGAACGTATTTGAAACCCAATTCTTCTCTATTTTCTTGCTTCAAAATGCCTTCTAAACCCAGAATCCATTTCAAGTAGGAATTTAAAACATGCTATTGCTCTCTGCCAATACCAATATGGATCGGCTGGTATGGGGGCTGTATCAGATGGTTTTGCCCTCACATTTTTTTGGACCATTTTGCCCTCAGTACCGATCGATTACTGTATCCCTCAGGTATGGGCTGATACAATTCCCTTTACTTTGAACCGTGATTCCAAAAGTGCATACCAAATACAATCTCTCACGCTTTCTTAATTGAACAAGTTTTAAACTCATCTTCATTTACCTTCCCTAAAGCCCAATCTGCCGAATCAAAGAATGCACGCTCATGATCCTAAATAGAAGAAACACCCATCACCAAATATTAAAAAAGCTTTTATTATATTTGATACACATAAAAATGGAGCTGGAAGTTAAAAGCTTCACTCATATCATCATATGGTCTGTGGGAAAATCGTGATTCTTAAGGTGGCGTTTGGTATGCATTATCGACTCAAAATGCATTCCAAGAATGCATAACAAACGCAACCTTAAATCTTAATGGACTTTACCTTTGAGATCAAGGGCTTCTTTTTAGGAACAAGTCCCCCATATTTCTTTCCTAATGCTGCATCCTGTGTCAAAATTATTTACACAAATAGAATCACAAACCAATAAGAATTCTTGTTAGCCTCAAAGAAACCATCAAAAAACATAAACCAAAAGACGACCAACCGAACCAAAACTGAACTGGGCTAACAAAAACAAAAACAAAAACAAATTTTTTTGCACTGTCCCGTTTTTTAATGTATCCGAATATCGGGTCAACCAGATCAAAACCAGACCGGAACGGACCAAACAGATTCCATAGACCCTAATATGAATATCCAGTGGGATTGTGGGGCCACCTTCGATGTACGGAAATTTATACTTTAGTACGGAGCCACATTTTTAGGTACCATAAGTACTAAACCCTCGTCCCTACGTCCCTCCCTCGGGGATGGATACCTCTCTCCCTCACTCCCTCACTCCCTTAACTTTAAAAAAAAAATCATTACCAAAAAAAAATGTAGAAGAAGAATTGTGATGGTACTTAAGGTACACGTGGACCAATGAAGAGAAGAGAAATAAAACCCAGCAACCAATTGATGAGCTACTTTGTTGATGCACGGGTTTTTTCTATCCAACTCAATAACAATATCATCAGGCCCACAACCCACCACGGCCCACATATATCACTAAATGCAGAAAAAATAATGATTTTTGATGGAGGGAGGGAGGGAGGGAGAAAGAGATTAATGGAAATGATTTTGGTAATGAATGGTGGGTGAATCAACTAAACACATTTTAAGTAGTGATAAGTAAGTAGCATCCACCAGACTCCCAAAGAAAGCCCACCCCAGTTGAGGAGGTCAACTAACTAACTATAAGTAGGTTTGACATTTAAGAAAAACACAACTCTGGGCTCATCTATTCTACTTTGGACTCACTCATGGGCCATGCATGGGCCTCTCTAATCATAGCCATCATTGAAGGCCCCCTCCTCACTCCCCTAATAAAAAAACACAGTCTGACGGTAAAAATGGAAGATTCATTTCATTCCAATCCAACGGTTTTAGAAGGTGGCCTTATCATCAGGCATTTGGGCTTTCTACATTGTAATTAAAATACTTTAGCAGCAGAAAAACACAGAAATGGTGATTTCTTCACTCCCTCATTTCCTTTTCTATGAATCTGGAGAGAGGGTTAATAATGTTCATGAAAGATTAGAACTATGCTCCTCTAACCTCAATTTCATCTAATTCTTAGTAATTCAGAGAGAGAGAGAGAGAGAGAGAGAGAGAGAGAGAGACTGTGTGTGTTACCTCCTCCACCTGGGAAGCTAAATACTCTTCGCCTCTGTTGCGATCAGCCATATCTCACCCTCCTCCGCAGGAGCAACACCTGCAACTATTTTGAGAGAGGGAGAGAGGGATTAAGTTGGAGCAGCAGAAGGGGGATCGATGAGGGAGTAAAAGAGGTGAGAAGAGAAGAGATGAGAGGGGAGAGTATTTAATGTGGTTGAGAAAGAGTAAAAAAAAGGAAAGGTGGAGAATTGGAGGTTGAGTGAGAGGGAGGGATAAGTATATGGAATAGCGTTGCAGTGCAAGAAATCTAGGGAGAGAGAGAGAGAGAGAGATCCCAATTAAAGAACCCCAACTCCAACTAAATTTAAGGAAATAGATCGATTAAAAGATCACGTACTGTTGTGCTCTAACTAAGTGAGAGCGACAGAGAGAGAGAGAAGAATCGGGTTTGTTTGTTTTGGGTTTAAATCTGAAGTAAATTAACGTCTCAGGATTGTTTGGCCGTGCCGAATCAGAGAATGTGCGTTCCCACACGTGAGATTTGTCATCTGTCGGTCACCGACACTTCTCCAACATCCCAACGGTCCCACTCTCACCACACCAAGAGGCAAGATCCGCAAGAAGATGAGGCATGCATGTTATAATCCCATTCTCTAAAGCGTGTCCAATCCGTCGGTTTGGTTTGGTTTGGTCTGGTTTCGACATGGTTGAAATGATTTCGGTTTGTTACTGGATCAACCCCAAACCAAACCAAACCAAACCATTAAAGGAAGTCCGCTTCCCATGGTTTGAGGTATCGGATCGAATCGGCTGCTTTTGGCCGGATCGGATTGGTATCGGCCGAGACCGATCCCGATATGAATCCGATCCACTTGTACGGACAGAGATAAAAATGTAAAAAATTTAGTTTTTTTTATTTATAAAAAAACAGGGACAAAACTGTCATATTTGCCCGATTTTGGGCGATCTCAATCCGTATCGATCGATCCGATCCGATCCGATCCAATTGATACCGAGATCACGAACCATGCTGCTTCCTGTCTAATTCAGTTCCATTGGTCCAGTTTCTTATCTTTTATTATTGTTATTATTATTATTTTTTTTTTTATTTTTTTTTTTTTGTGTTATCAATTTCTAATCGATCTACTACCGATCCAGTCTGGTCGGGTTTTGGGTTTACATGTATACATAAGGCCATTAATATGAGAATCCTGATTTTTTGTTTTTCGAAGTATTCAGTTTTGGCCTGGTCTTAGTTTCTTTTATCGGGTTTGGTCCGATTTGCAGTTTCGGCCAGTGCATTTGATCAGTCCGATTTGGTTTCAATTTTAGTTTTAGTAGTTTCATAAAAACCCAACCCAAAACAAACCGATGAGAATTCAATTCGATTTGGTCTAATCTGAACCGATTGATCCCACAGGTTTACACCGAACTTTGACATCCTACCATTCTCTATCTATATTTCTATCTTCAAGATCTCATAAGATGGTTCACACACGGACTTGGCTCCTGTCAATCAGGGCAGCAGTACTATATGTGCAGCACCTGAGATGATGCGGTGCACATTTATCGCCTTACCCCCTGCCCAACATCTTGTCCGAGCAAAGGTAAGGCGATCAATGCGCCCACCTCATCACAGGCGCTGCACACAGCTACATGCTGCCTGAATTGACAGGATCTTTTGGGTTCACACACAACACCCAAACAAGTGAAAGAGAGAGAGAGAGAGAGAGAGAGCAAGGCAAATGAAGTATTTAACACGACCGCCAACCCTGACTTCTGGGATTTGTCAGTACATGTTGATCATGCGAAACATGTTTTGAACTCACATATCAAATTGGAGGACTTTTTTTCATTAAAAAAAAAAAATATTTGAAGGACTTTCGACTCCAATGATAGCTGGAATCTTAACTGTCTATTTTGGACTAAATCTAATCTTATTTATCTAATACCTACCCTTAATTCAATGAGAGTTATATAAACATAGGGTAAGAGTTCTCTGTGGGAGATCGGGAACCTTGTGCACATGCAAGAGCCAATGGGAACACGCACGGTGGTATCATAAGGGTAATCATTACCGTCTTTCATGAGGGTAGGGTGACATATTTCGTTCCCCCTGTGTCTGGGCATAGAACGCAAACTCCCCCACAAAAAATATTCTCCCATAAACATATTATTGTTGGTTGGGCTTTGTTTGTTGGGGGGATGATAATTTCAGATACGACCCGTTTCTATACACCGATGGTGAAGAGAGAATTTCTTCATCCATCCCATCCAACCCTTTATTACATGAAGAAAGGGATTTCAAACCATGAACATTAGGGGGTGGGAGTTAATGATACACCCACAATTCAAAGTGTTATATCACCATTGGTGATGAGAGAATCTCTACACTATGGATGAAAGAAAACTAAATCCTTTTAAATACTCTAATCCAAATCCTTTTAAATACTCTAATCCTAATGTGATTCTCTTTGCCTTGATCATTTTCATAGAGAATCTATTATAGGTTCACCAACTGCAATATTTGTTCATTAATCATTCTGGATTTTTTCATTTCCATGTAAAGATCATTACTTTCATGAGTACGTTCACCTACTCTTCTAACTGCAGATATACGGTCATGTGCTTTGGCAATGTTGTTGATCCCATGAAGGCTTGACATCTTTCGCAATGATTGGAAATGTCACAAATATTCACTTGTAGCATACCATATATCAATGGATTGACGTAATTTTAAATGGGAGCATTCTAGTTTTACAAAAGTATATACATAACTTCATCGATCTTGTGTATAATTGGGAGGACGTTAAGGAGAAGCCAGAGAGCAACCCTGTGAATGTGAACCCTTGCTCCTTGTTGGTGACTGCCGGAGATATAAAAGGGACATTGGAGCAAGCAAAGTACATTGGACAAGAATAGAACATTGGACAGTGATGTTTAGAGGAGGTATATTAGGGCAAAATGGAGGTACGTTTCCTCCACCATATTTACATTCTGTTGCTAACGGGACCGTTGAATGTTAATAAGTCATGGCATCACTTTGATTGACTTTTGAATTGGATTGGGGAAGGATATTTTCAACTTCGTACAATAGGAACAAGAGTTATGATGAAACTCACCTACTCAAGTCCAATCATAAGATCACATCACGAGGTACATTCTCTCCATCCTATGCCACAAAAAACTTTCTCCAAAGAAAAACTTGTACTAAAACAGAGCCTGTTGGATTATATTTCAATGCCCAAGATTTGAGAGAATTTGGGGGATGTGGGGAGGACCTTGCTACATATTAATTGATTAAGATAAAAAAGAAAAAGAGATGGAAATAGTTGAAAACTAAACAAATAGCTAAAGATTAAGTTTTCCTTCAGCCACAATCAATAAAGTATCTATTGATCGAGGCCTTTGATTGGCATCCATAGGGAATCACGCACAATGGGAGATATGTTTGATCATTAGTAAATACAAAGCGGATTTTTATGACCATTGATGGGGTATCAATGTGATCTTTCACCTCGTGGTGAAGAAAACCTTTTTCAAATAGCTTATAGGCCATTGTCAAATTGAATATTAACTATCAATTTATGCAAAATTTTAAAAGGGGAAAGAGATATTGAAACTAAACAAATAGCTTATAAGTGTTATTAAGTTGACCTTATCCACATGCTTTCATTTCAAATATTCAAAATCTTAAAAAAAAAACCTTTTGGAATAAAGTCAAAAGAAAAAATCTTTCAAAACTCAAGCGAAGAAAGCTCCACGAGGTCGATATGGACGATGCGACTTGTCCAAAGAACTTTGCAGAAATCCAATGTTTTGGATAATCAAATCTTTCGATTCATGTGTGTTGCGGGGCCATGTATGAGCATTGGAGGAATTAGTCGGCCAAAGACAGGACATCTCCAATTCCAAAAAAATAAAAAAGTTCCGAATGACCAAGTGATGATAGCATTGGTATTTTTATCGTTATTGATTTTGAAGGTTGAGGGTGGACCTTGGTGTAATGGTAAGGTTATTCTATTGTGATCAAGTGATCATGGGTTGAAGTCTTTTGAAATAGTTTCTCCCTAAAACGGGAGTAAGGCTGCCTAAATTATGACCTTCTCCAAACCCTGACGGAAGCCTCATGCACTAAGTGCGTCCTTATTTATTGATTTGAAGTTTGATTGACCAACGCTCAAGCTGATTATGAAACAAGAATAGATGACCAATTCTCTTCACTTAGAAGATTAGAGAGATAAATAAAAATGTTGTAAAAGAAAATAAAGTTAATTAATCACACAAGCAACGAGTCTTCAAACTTTGTACTTTTCTTTTCTAATAAAATCCATTACACATTTGAAGTCTTGAAGAATCAAACAGCTCCCACTTTTGAAGAGCACAATACATTACCAATCCTAACAACTAGTATGAAATACAGGACTTGCACTTCTATATTTGAGCAACACAACCCCCTCCCCAACCCACACCCCCCCCCCCCAAAAAAAAAAAAAAAAAAAAAAAAACTTAACAACCCATTTTCTTTTAATTTGACTTATTCTTTTCTTCCAAATGTCAAATTATTCTCTCCTTAATCTTCTTAAATGTGACTTTTTCTCTCTCTCTCTCTCTCTCTCTCTTCATACACACATACATTTATTCATTAAAGATCTTTCTCAAATTGGGGTTTAAATCAATGCCAATTTGCACCCCTCACCAAGGAGAGGAGAGGGGGTAGAAGGAAGATGAGACACAACTGCCATTATAGGCAAAGGGAGATGGGCAGGGCATGCTCCTCTTTCTTCCATTTTTGGTGTACTATGATTTGATCTCCCCAAGAGGCAAAGCTTGGAGAGAGAAGGGATGCTTAACATTACCAATATGAAGGTTATGTTTACCCATGGGAATTCTTCTAATTCCATTCTTGTCCACAACACTGAGATACTTGCAGACATGTATGTTGATCCCAACTCGCTGTTTAGAACCCGCCGGAACTTGCACCTTCTCAAATGCCACCAACTGTTTGTGAGGTGCCCAGTTTCCGGCCGGCGACTCCGAGTAAACAAGTAGAGTGTGAGTTCCATCCATGGAGCCAGTGTTCTTTACCTCGACTTGTAACCCAACTGAGAGCCTATTGCATTTAGCGTGTTTAATCCTTACTGAGTTCCCTGAGAAAGTGGTGTTCCGGCCAGAATGTCCACCGCCGAGAGGAACTGAGACTACTTTTGGAGCATCGGCGGCAATGGTGTGTACGAAATGGGTGTAACTCAGTCCATGCCCAAAGGGGTATACAACAGGGCCCTTATAGAACCTGTAGGTCCTCCCTGGGTAACCGGTGGCCGGGTTGGACCGCATGGCCATGGTCGTCATGGGCAGCTTGGCCACGTAGTCTTGCGGATACCACGTCATGGGTAGCTTTCCTCCTGAAGATTTATATGCACCACATCAGTTATCTATATCGGGTAGTATCGGGTAGTAATATGGGGGATCGGGATCCTCTGCTGCTGCCTGCCCGTGCGGTCGGTGTGCAGCCTCACACAGGCTGGGGTACAATGATCATCATACCCAATGCCTGAGCACCCTGCCCGGGTGGGGTCCACACCTTGCCTGTGTGAGGCTGTGCACCGGCTGCATGGGCAGGAGCAGCAGTAGAGGATCCAAACTGGTAATAGGGGTGTCTAAATGTCTAATTTCAGCCCAAATGTTTTGGTCCGATAGAAAGTAATCCGAATAGAAATCTTAGGCTATGTTTGGTATTTATTTTGGGAATAGATTCTAGGTCTAGAACGTATTCTGATGAGAGAAAATAAAGAAGAATTGGGTTATAAAATGTGTTTTAGACCTGGAATCTATTCCGAGGATGCATACCAAACATAAACTATATGTTTCGGCTTTGGTTTGGGTTTTTAGAAACCGGTATGAATGAAAATCGATAGGACTAGCCAAAATCAAAATCGAACCAAACTTGAGAAACCCATATAGAAAATCGAAACCGAACCAAATTAAAACTGATAACAGACCGATAAGAATCAATTAAGAAAAATCAAAACTGAGCTTTACCTTAATGGTTCGGCTTTGATTTGACTCAGCCAATACATACCTAAAACCGATTCAATCCAACTTAAACCAGACCAAACCAATCAATTGACACCTCTATCAATGGGTAGGAATAGGAAGCTTGTGGCAAGATATAAAATGTTTACGAACAAAAATCCCTTTCTCTCTATTGTTATCAGGGTTGTGTTTGGTATGCATTCTAGGTCGATTTCACACTGTTTTCTATTTTTATCTTCGGGGAATGCGAAATCTACCTGAAATGCAGGGTTTGAAATTATAAGACTTAACCCATTAATTGATAGAAACCTACCTGGATTAGTTGTTCCGAAAACCACATCAGCAATGGCTGTCCCTCCCGCTTGGCCAGGGTACCCAACCCAGAGAATAGCAGAGATACGTGGATCATTCTGAGCAAATGAAACATCGATGGGCCCACCGCTCATCAATACCAGTATAGTGGGACCCTTGGAAGCCCTGGCCACCATGGAAACGAGCTCTTGCTGGCGTCCCGGTAAGAGTAGCCCAACCCGATCCTTGAACTCAGCCTCGATGGATTGATCCAGACCCATCAAAAGCACCGTCGCATCCGCTTGACGAGCAGCGTTCACTGCCGCACCGAATAGCTGGCCGCCGCTGCATGCGACGTCGCTACATCCCGGTTGATGGTTGGTCTTAGCGTATCTCCCGATCCCCTGCAGCGGAGTTGTGTACCCACATGGTACACCCGCATAGTTCCCTATCATGGTGACCGTGACGTCAGAGTTGGGCCCGATCACGGCGATCGTACGGTGGCGAAGACGTGAGAGAGGCAAGGATGTCCCACGGTTCTTCAATAGGACAATGCCTTGTCGGGCGGCCTCGAGGGCAAGCTGTTGATGGGCCGGGGTACATACTGCCCGTGGGCCCAAATGCCCAAATGGCTGTGCCGATGGCTCTCCATCATACATGCCCAATCTCATCTGAACGGTTAGGGTGTTAATCAAGGCACCGTTCACATCCAACTCGCTCAGCTTCCCTGTCTTCACGGCTTGCTCTGTGTGGACTGCAAGGAAAGGTCCACAGTCCAAATCTAGGCCTGATTTAATGGCGATCGCAGCTGCATCTTCAGGTGTTGCAGTGTAGTGTTGGGTATCGTAAAAAACCCCAACAGAATCACAGTCTGAAACGATGTACCTGCAATCATGAAAAGAAATTAAATGACACAGGGCTTCCTTGATACCCTTTTTTGAAATTGTTGGTTCTAGCCTCTCTGGGCTTGCTTTGTCCGGGTCAATTCGGACCCATACTTTTACCTTGGAATTGGGCCTCGTTTGGTTATTGGCCCAACCTTTCCAGAGAGAGAGGATTAAATAAGAAAGGAGGAGGTAAGAGAACGACAAACCCGTTAAGGCGCCATTCACCACGTATGGTGTTGCGGAGGAGGTTGGGGTCGGCGCAGGTAGGTTTTCCGTTAACCTGATTGTAAGAGCACATCACACTCGCCACATTCCCATCCACCACACATGCCCTGAATGGCACATCAAATGTATCCTCCAAATCTTGCTTGCTAACCTGCGCACAATTCAGTGTAGTCAATTATTTTAACTTCCAAAATGATTATTTGGAGAAAAATGTTACCTGGTCACATGCAGTGCGCGACACCAATGCCCAGATATAGGCCGCGCGAAATGACCGTTGTCCCCCCCTCCCATGAAAAGGCGAAAATCCCTGGGGACATGACGGTCATTTTGCATAGCCCTATATCTGGGTGGGTGCAAGGGCCATGTGCCGCACATATGACCCGGTAACGTTCTCTTTCCTTTAATTATTTTTAAATCAAAAGAAGAACGTGAGGGGGGTGAATGATGTTCACGTACGTGAATGACTCAAAACCGTTTAAATGGAACATTTCCACAGAGTGGATTCAATCTGAACGGCTGTAAGTCATTCACGTACATGAACATTTCCTGCACTCAAAGAACGCTACTTACTCCCATGAATCTGCACCAACATGGGGATCAATGAAGGGACGTACAAGGGCAGGCTATACGCGATCGGACAACATTCTTTTTCCCATTTATTTTAGGTTGGACTCAGTTTTCTTTCGTCCACCCAAGATCAAGAGAGAGTCTCTTAATTCATGGAGTTTGTTCATCTGATCGGACTGAGAAAGGATTGCTTACACTTCAGATCCTTAAGGAGAGGGAATTAATGATGTCATTCACTATTCCAAAACCTAAACCTGGGATGAAGAGATACACTCTTTCACCCTGGTTGCGGCCAACTTTCTCCTCGATCGTGTGGTTCCTGTGTCCAGACACGACGTGCAAAAAGAATGCTCAACCCCAAATGAAATTGAACCCTATTCAAATCAATGCTTTGTGGATACTCTCATTGACGTACATTGCGTCAATGCAAGGCCAATGGAAACATATGCAAAAGTATCAACAAGGATAAGATTTTCAACTTTTATGAGAGTGGGTCAGTCATTTCACACCTCTCGATGTTTGAACATAAGATCACACTGCCCTTTTCAAGGTACTTTTTCCCATAATTAAAACTTTGAAGTGCTTAAAATTTTAATTAAAGATATTAAGACTGTGTCAGTAATTTACCTTTGCATTGAAATGGAAACGATCGACACCATTCCAGTTGTCCATGTCGTAGGCTGTGTAGTGCTTGCAGCACGCTGCGACCTTTAACCTGTTACCGTCTCTACCGTGGGGCTGTTGGAGTCCTCTGACGTAGCTAGCAGCATACCTGGAGGCTAAAACAGGATCTTCACCAGGAGTCTCCTGGCCCCGGCCCCACCTAGGGTCCCTGAATATGTTCACGTTTGGGCTCCAGTATGTGAGACCCGCCGATCCTCCATTGTACATGGCCCTTGCTTCATCGGACACCACCTACACTCACCCACAGACACATCCCTCTTGACCCATAAGTAATGGGCAACACAATAAAATAAGGTATCGTATCATATTGGTCGATATCTGTTGACATCATATTTAAGAATAATATGATATGGATATAGATTGGAAGTGTCCAGTCAAAAAGTGAATTGTTTTATTGTCAGAGAGGGTCATTTTTGTAGAAGATGATCGAGTGCCTTGCCCGAGTGGGGGTAAGGTGATCATTATATACCTCAGTGTATCTTGACAGCACGATCCTACCAGGCAACTCGACAATAGAGGATTTGAATCTAGGGTGGAATGGGAAAGACAAGAGAGTCATTTCCATAGAAGATGGGGAGAGAGACAAGCTGAGGTTGAGCACAACCCCGGCATGCCCAGCCTTTAACCCATTCTTAATTTTGTAGCTTATTGTAAAACATGGATACAAGAGTAGTTTTCCAAAAAAAAGACAGATTTGTAGGGTTTTTTCATTTTTTTGGAGACAGGAGGGATATCCGACTTTAGGCTGACTAAATCTTCCCTTGGGTTCGTACATGACCACTGCACCACGCACAAACTGAGAGCTTCATTATGCAGCGGCGAAGGGACTGACACGTCTGTTGTCAAAATCCAAAAGGGTTATATGAGAGAAAACAATTATTTAGTTAGGCACCTAATAAATACAGTAAATACTAATAATAAAGTGCTCCATGGACCCGGGACAACTTTTAGCCGAGGGGCCAGCAACCCATATTTTAGAAGATTTCAGAAATAGATCCGACACTACATAGACCAACCGAAAGCTCAGAATCTCATGAAGATCGCACTCCCAAGCCCCCCCTCCAAAAAGCTTTGTACACTTTTTTGAAAAAACGGTTTTCACACTTTCACGTTACTTCACCTTTTCAAAGCTCGTTCCATTTCCGGTTTTCCATTGAGAATACGATATCGGTCTTGTCAACATCGATATTGATACTGACACGTATCAATCGTATTGTATCAAATTAATCAAAATAATATGTTTTCATTTAAAAAAAATTCTATATTTTGCATTGTAGTGTATTAGTCACAGCTGAAGTCTTTTTTTTTTTTCTACAAATGCTCCCATTAAATATTTTTAATGACATCATAAGGAGAAGTATTTATAGATGCAAAAGGACATGTACCATCACAAAACTGTATTTGAAACCTTCACGTCTAGGGAGTTGATTTATACTCGAATCAAGTCATCCATTATGAATAGCTACTTTCATTGCTATTAATCACTTGGAGCATCGAAGATACTAAGCAAGCTTTTTGATATATGGATTTGTAGAGCCATAATCCTGTATCGGTTTTTTCAGTTTCTTAGTATCTTCACATAGTTAAGGATCTCTCTCCACTTAATGCCTTAAAGTTTTGGATTAAACAAAACTCAAAATATATAAACATACAAGACAAAAAAAATAAAATAAAAAGAAGCTACTCTTTTAATATAATTTACCAAACTACCCTATTATCCATAATTAGTAATCCATGGGGGACAAGAGGGGTAGTATGGAATTATCAATGGAATAGAAGGGAAACACGGAAACAGGAAATGTTTTATACTTAATATGGAAATGGAGAAAGAAAGAAAGGGAAATCTCACCCGTCCGATTAGTTCCCATAAGGAAGAATTGAAGGAGGCAGCGGTGGTGATGACTTGTGGGAAACTAGTGGCGCCAGGGAATTTACCACCAAATTTAACACCGGGACCTGTGTTGGAGACCCCGTGAAGAGCTTCCGACCACCACTCGTAACCACTGATACCAAGTCTCGGCACTGGGGCCGCGTTATTAACGAGGAGACGGATCTTCTCCTGCAATGTCAGCCGTCCGATGAGGTCTCTCACCCTGTTTGGTATCGGTAGAGACGCCTTACAGAAAGGTAGGGTCTTGGTGTTTGTATTTTGTGGATCACAGGCGAAGGAAGGACGTGCTTCTCCTGTGCGTGAAGAAACCGAGAGAATAAGAAAGAGAAGAAACACAGAGAAGATAAGAGAGATGGAACTCATTTTTGGATAAGAAAGTTGGGTTGGGTTGGGTTGGGTTGGGTTTGTGTGTGTTTGTTGCTGCGGAAGATGTGAATATATATATATAGAGAGAGTGGGGGGCCGGGGTGGGGGCCGGGGGGGGGGGGTTTGAATGGTAGAGATGGATGATGTAAAGAGATATGATTTGGTGATTGGATCTCCACGTCGTTCTTTCTAACTGTTAAGGGGACATGGTCGACGTTGCAGGGAGACAGAGAAGAAAGAAAGAAAAACTGTTAAAGATGCATGGACGTTGCACAGAGAGAGAAAAGAAAGATGAGGGTGTCGTGTGTGAGAGAGAGAGAGAGCGAGCGAGCGAGCGACCTAAGCCGAGAGTATAACACGGGCGTGGACGGATAGTGGACGATTTTGCGACTTTACGCTTACGAATTTAGGAAAAAAAGGAAAAAATGGATGAGGATGGGCGGCGAAGGAAGAGGTCACATTTTGTATTCAATTTACAATGTTACCCTTGGGATGATATGTGGGGGCACACATGGTTAACAGCCCATGAGAGAAAGAAGGAAGAGACCCGTCGCACTCAGAGAAGATTCTTCTTCACTGACTCACTTTTTCACCATTCACGGGGGTAACATTTCCAGAGACACTCTCTCTCTCTCTCTCTCTCTCTCTCTCTCTCTCTCTCTCTCCACGGGTGAAGTGACGAAGACAAATTAAGACGGATGTCATCCTTTAAGTTAGTAAAAATGTCTTTCTGTTTGTAGGGTAGGTAGATCAGATTCAAGGGAATAATATTTAAAGAACCGACTTCCCTTAAAAGAGACATCTCTATGACCAGGGCATACAACTCACAAACCCAAGAAGTCAATCAATATAAATTACATCTTTGGAACCCTTATCTCCTTGACTTGTGATGAGTGATCACGGATTCTCTCTCTCTCTCTCTCTCATGGTTCTAAGAATCGGTATCGTATCGCCCGGCTTGATATGTAACGGTTTTGCTAGTCATCAATATCAATACCGTATTGATACCGTATCGATAGCACGATATGGATAAGGGGTAAAATGATCAAAAACTTATTTTAAAGGAGATTAGGGGTAATTTTGTTCAATACAATCGATTTTGACCGATGCTTTATTGATATCGTATCGATTTTGTAGGTTACCGATACCCTTTGCGATACTATGCAGTAAAATCATGCTCTCTCATATGTAGTTCTTAATAATATTCTACATATTAAAACTACTAGCAGAGCACTTGTCTGCTTTAGAAAACCCTTCAAAATGTACTAATTGCCCTCATAAGGATTATTGTTAATAATAAATGTAAAATAAAAGGAAGAATATATTAGCCAATTATAAGTAATGGATTCAATTTTTTGAGTTATTCATGTTTTAGTGATGAATCAAAAATATGGCTCCATCCATTTTTCATTCTTGTGATCTTGTGCACGCAGATCTGAAGTCAAAACAAAATTGAAATGCATGCATTGTGACAACAACCAATCGTAGAAATTTTTTTGCTACTATTCGGGTTGCGGGAATTTTCTTGCTATTGGATTTGCAGCCAAAGAAGTGAAATAATTCGCTTTCCCTTGGTTTCACAAATACACTCGTAGGGTTTTGTATTTTTTTTCAAAATACCCTTAGAGATTCCATTTATTTAGGTGCGAGCTCAAGTAGTAGCAAAAATTCGTCAATTGACCATAATCCTATAAGTTAGATGTGATGATTTATTGGCTAGTTATTCGATGTCACATGATTTTATGATGTTCTGAAAGTCACAAGATAGATTTTAGACAATCATTTTCATGAATTTTCTTATCCGAACCATTTGTTAGTTTTCTCTAGAGTGCACAGTAATAAGTAAAGTATTGGTACACATGAATGGACATACACAGATTTTGAAGTTTAACACATGGCAATCTAGACAATCTTCTGATCGGAATGGAAATATTATCCATCCACATAACAAAATAGATGTCTTGTGATATTGGGAAAGATATCAAATCCTTCTGACAATAATATTTCACCTTATTTTCATTAATTTTAATTTAAAGAATTAGCTACAGCTCCTCCTGACTTTTGTAATTTAATAATAGACCAAGACAAGACATGGCAACCTAGACGATTTTGAAGTTTACACGTTGCAATCTAGACAATTTCCTCTCAATCCAATGGTCGGAATGAAAATATTATCTATCCACGTAACAAAATTGATTTTTTTTTCTACAAAAAAGACCAATTGAATTAATAGAAGAAAATGAGAACAAAGGAAAAAACAAAGGCAAAGCCAGAAAAGGCAGAAACTGATATAAAAGAGCTCAGAAAACCTCCTCCCACCTATGACATTGCCATCAGCGAGAAGGAGGAAACTAGCAAACAAACAAGAGAAAATTAAGAAAATCGATATCTTTGTCTTTGATGAGTATCAGCAATCATATCATCCCGTATAGTAGGAGGGAAGTCCACCATCATATAGGAAATCACACAATTTTGCCGCAGATATATTTTGCCTAGAAATCAGCTACTGAGTTAGTTTCCTTGAAATAATAAGTGATCTTCCGTTAGATGGAATTGAAGAAAGCCTGAAGAGAAAACCATCTTTGACAAATGAATCAGGGGAAAATTCCTTTACCAACGAGAATCGACACAGCAATAGATTCGCACTCAATCCATAGGTGACAGACACCCTGCCGTTTGGCATGTTCTAAACCCAAGATCAGCGTCTAAAATTCCACCTCGAAATTTGTTTTGACATGCAAAAAAATTTTGGAAAAAAAAAATCATCACGAAATAGATGTCTTGTGATATTAAAAAATTAAGAAACCCTTGTGACAATAATATTTCACTTTATTTCTAAAACTCCTCTGACACTTGCAATTTAACAACAGACCAATTAAGACAAGACATGCTCACGTTTTATTTAAAGGATCATGTTAGTTTCATAGTCTGTAACCATTGCGCATGTTATATATGTATGTGCTTTGTCATATCTTTATTCTCCACTTAATTTGTAGTCCCGAGGGAGAAGAACCCTAACTCTACCCTTAATTAAACCTTATGCCATTAATTAATTTTTGTAATCTATCTATCTCATTACAAAAATAACTCACTTTTCAGTTTTCAGAAATTGATTCTTACTATACAATTCGACTATCCATCATGGAGGAATCATAGTTTACTTTGATTGTGTATTAATTAAAACATCCCAACCCCCACCCACCTTCTAAAATAAATGAAAAATAAAAATGAAAATGGATGGGATGTAGAAATCGAAACTTATTTATGATACAAAAGAACAAAACGTAACAAAAGAAAGAACAATCAAATATTCATTACATAAGGATATATGTAGGTTGTTCGACAAGATGCCTACATCCATGGTGAGATAAGAATGTATCAAAATCGATTGTTTAATTCTGAAGACGATCAACTTCAATTCTGATTAATGTCAAATCCAATAACCTATTTTGGAATAGATCATAAATATATCTTCACCAAGCTTATCAATTATGTAGATAAATTGATCAAGATGTAGTAACCATTTGTGGTTCAGTTCCTTCTAGGGTTATAAGAGATTGGGTCAACCTAATTGGTTGAATCAGTTTTGGCCAATCTCAAGAACCCATTAAAATATATATATATATATTTATTTATTTGAGGAACTGGCCAAAAAACTAACAAAACCAGCTTAGATCTGTCCACAGTACAGTTAGCTTTATTGATAGGAAAAAAAATCACAATTATTATAGTTCATCTTGGATCTAACTTAATTTCTTCCTAATAATGGACTCCATGACACCCCAAGCAACAACAGCTTTTCTAATTAAGACAAAAATAAAAAAGTTGGGATATTAAACTGAACCATCAGTTTTTCTTCTTTTTAAAGAGGGAAAGGAGTGTCCCACACTCAAGAGACTATGGTATTCAAACCCCACCAAAAAGTGTGTGGCCAATGAAAATTGGGTAAGGAAAGGAGTGTAAAACAAAAAGTGGTGAAAGTGCTAACATTATATCTACCTCTTAAGAAGAAAAGAACCTAGCTCCTACCACACTCCCTTGCATATGTTTTTGTTATAAATAAACTGTAAAAGACAGAATAGGTTTTCTTGGGAAGGTGTCCATATTCTATAGTCCATAGGACTCCATACCCTCACCTTACTTTAGCATTTGTCTTTTCCTCCTTCTCTTGATACCTTCACTTAATCCCCTTCCTCATCTTCCTTGCATGGTTACACCTTTTCTTCCCTTCTCTACTTATTTCCCATTTTTTTGGCTTGGTGGTTAGTATCTTTCTAATGGGCCCTATAAACAGTACATGAGTCCCCTGAGCCATGGGTTTTATTTTTATTTTTTATTTTATTTTATTTTTTTGAGGATATATACGACCTCAAGGAGATTTAAATTCATGACCATTATGAGATGTGGTCTTTACCAACTGAGCTACCCATTGGGGTGGTTTTATCATGTTTAGTTTTTTGCTGCCTACACATGATAAATTAATGAGCGAGGGTTCTTGAGCAAACAATGTATTTCTATACCATTTCGCATGATTTTTTTAAACCATTATTTTTCTCTTAAAAAAATAATATAATATTTCATTATAAGAAAGCACAGTCTACATCTTAGGTTTAGAGAGCCTTTTTCTTAAATCAATAAATGATAATAAATACAAAAAGTGTAATACAGGTAGTTACAGCTATATGTGCAGCATCATAAAATATTTAATAAACCTTAACATAAACAGAAAAGAGATGTCCACTTTATATGAAAAAATCCTCTCCAACTTGACAGTGAGTGCGGCGTGCATTGGATGGCTAGAGATGTCCTTGAGACGTGTGCGAGACAGCTCCAATTATCAGATGCGCATTGCACTCACTGGCGTTTTGGAGAGGATCCGAACTCCCACTTTATCCCATGGAAGGGACCTTAATAAGAAATTTATTTAAGACACTATTATATTTTTGTAGTTTTTTCTTTTTAAGGCAT
This sequence comes from Telopea speciosissima, assembly GCF_018873765.1. NCBI lineage: Eukaryota > Viridiplantae > Streptophyta > Magnoliopsida > Proteales > Proteaceae > Telopea > Telopea speciosissima. Next base: position 53,356,556 of record NC_057922.1, read on the forward strand.
CCATTAGGAGTCAAGGAAAGGATTCACAAAGGGGCCAGAATGGGTGCCCCAAGAACGCCGCAACCTTCTTGAGAAGTAAGAAAGATAGTAGTAGTTGTGTCTTACCGTCGAGAGAACTTGATCCACTGACCAAGCCCTTGAAACACTATCCTAAGAGAGTAGTGCCAATCACCAGGGCTTGCCCTTGATCGACACACTACTAGTATCTTTCCACCAGGGCAAATCCTATAAAGGGGGAGGGGGTTGTCATTAATTTTAACGGCCTCATGTACAAAGGGGTTGAGATAGAACCATATATGATGCACGGTCATACACAAAACCTTTTGCCAATCTTCAATTAGAAACAAAGATTTTGAGACAATTGATCATATACAGTTCTTCCCTCAAAACCCAGCCAACAACCTTTTTATATATATCCATATCCTTATTACTTTTTGTATATATATTGGTTTGGAGTCCCATCTTCATGTGCTTTTGATACTTTAATGTGGCAATGCATGGACCCTCCTAACCTTTAGATAACAAATTTCTATAACTGAGGCAAGAGGGTCTTCTCATCAATATCTTCTCATCAATATCTGAGAAGGGCAAACCCTACCCTACCATATATGAAGAAGGGTCAGCAGCAACTGCTTGGAGTCTTGGAGTGGATTAATGGAGGATTTTCAATCCGACCCGACCCGACCAAGCGAATTCTAAATCATTTAGGAGTTGGCCTATCATTTAAGAAACCAAGGCATGCCGTGCCATGGCCCATGGATCATGGGTCATGGACCATGTATAGATATAATACATGTAGTTGGTTGTTAATAATTTTACAAGAACATGACTACCCGCATGCAGTTTTTGTCGGATCTTTATCCCCTCAATTTGTCTGTCCCTCAATTTTTTCAATTCCATCTAATAGGGTGATGGAAATAACCACTCTACTCTCTGTCCGAGCACACTGTCCGGGATGGGATCCACCTCCCTCTATTAGAAGGAATTAAGGAAATTGACGACCAAGTAAATTGAGATGATATTTTTCTATTTTTGGCTTACTTATTAGTTAATAGATAAGAGGATATATATATTACTTCCAAGTCCATGTTGTGTTATACTTATGCCCGGCAACTCTACAACAATGTCAAAAGCTGTATATAGCTTTGCTGAAGATCGATATATATACATACAAGTTAGTGAGTTTTTGAGATTATCCAATCCTTTACGGCTTTACCCCCCATTGGATAAAAGCAAATGGCCGGGTGGTCCCACTGATACAAATGATACATTGGTGGGCCACATTACTGGACTCTCATGGTCCACTTCTTTCTTCTCAAGGGATAACTGCAACCTAAATATAAGATAACACGCCATCTATGATGTGTGTGTATGAGAGAGAGAGAGATGATATAACTGATAATCCATGAATGGTTGATCAAAAGGAAGAGTTGGGAAGGACAGGAAGCAGTCATGAGATGGTGGACCCACCAAAGCCAATTTGGAATTTGGATGAGGTTGAAGGAAGAAACGTGGATGATCCAACATTGGATGAGAACAGAATATATAGATTTGGGTGAATCATTGACAGTTAGATAGATAGATAGATCTTTAATTTGCATGGATGCTACATGGCCAGCTACCACAATAAATAGTGGATCCAAATCGTCTACGGCGCTACGGGCAGAGCGGCTTGAGTGGCACATAAACAGGACGCCTTGCATTGATCGCCTTACCCCTGCCCGAGCACCTTGCTCGAGCGGGGGTAAGGCCGTCATTGCAGGGCACCCTGTTTGTGCGCCGCTCTGGGCAGGGCGCCGTAGACGATCTGAAGTGATAATTAATAGATGACGTCAAGACAAAATTAATAAGCTCATATCCATGCATGCATCGTCCTCCATATATATATATCCTGGAGTTCGGTTTCTCTGCACATATCAACAGGTGAACTTACATGTGAGAGTCAACCACCTATCCTATTTTTACCATTCACAAGGGAAGAAAGGGTATTTATGGAAACAAAATTAAAATATGATTGACTCTGAGATGTATGTTCACCTGTTGGTACACAACCTTAACCTTTTTTTTGCAGAGAGGCTGTTTAATTTTCAGACTCAACCTGTGACCACTTCGTCACAATAGAGCAACCTTACTATTGCACCAATTCTAACCCTCTATATTTGGCACACCAATGACATTCATTATTTGTAGACCTGTTAATTTCCTTGTATCTTACCATCAATTGAATTCTTCAAATAGATTACAAAATAGAATAAGACAAAATGACAATTAAATGAAGGTGTAGGCGAAACCCCAAGGGTGAGCTTCTAGTGGTTAGTTTCTAGTCCTGATCGTAAGGAAAAACAACTGATGACAAATCTCAAGTTCTAAATACACTTATAGAGATGTCATATGTGTACATGTATATTCTTGCTAGTGATCCAAAGACCAAAATCTACTTGTTATAAGATAAATCTTTGGTTGGCATTGGCATGGCCAACACAACAATCAATTGGTGTTTTCTTGGGGTGTTTTGCCACAGTCGGCAAATATTTTATCTTATTGTAATATTCGTTTCAGTCTTTGGTTGTTTTGTGAACAACATCAAGGGGTTTCGGGAGGGTCTTTCTTTCCTCTATATTTGTGTGTTTGCAAGTGATGCCGAGTCTGGTGATGATGGTACCATGGTTACCGTCGGTTCGGATGACACAATGACCATTCTCAACCCGGTCCTGCTCATGGGTTTCATGCTCTCCACCACCGTCGCCATCGTCAGTAGATGTTGGATATGCGTGATGCCTTGTCAGCCAAGCCAGTCCTGCTCATGGGTTCCCTGCAGCATTATGGATATTTGTCATGTATCCAGCTGTATTGTTAGCTGTGTCGTCAGCTTCATTAGTCTACTCGGCACGTTTGGAGACTCCTTTATTGGCACGTATGTGCATGCGCTTAAACCTAGCTGTGTTTACAGCCTGTTTACTAGGGAAGTGGTTGTGAACCAACCCCTGGCCTGGATGTTCCTATCAATGGTATGTGAGACTGGATCAATTTCCACTCCTTGGCTCTGGATTCCTTGGCTCTGGATACTGTATATCCAGACCTTACGCTTATCATGCTATCTATCTGTGTTATGTATTATGCTTTCCTTTGTTTGGCGTTGGGCACGCATGAATAAATAGCCTTAATTTCTACCCAAAAAAAAAAAAAAAAACAAGATAAATCTTAACTTTTTTTCTTTAGTGGTATTTGTTTTCTCCCAATACTCTCACTTACCTTTAGTGAGGAAAAAAAGAGGTTCTAGATCAATACCATTTGAAAATATATTCATCCGGTAAAAGGGAATCTTATGAAAGGATTAGCAAAAATAATAAAACGGGGGTGGGGCTATCGCCAATTAATTTGGCATGCAATCAATCAGAAGATTGATATTAACCAGAACGGATATAGATAGATCTCAATCTGTTAATTGTTTAGTGGGTCCATGGAATTGACTAATTAGTTTTAAATCAAATCAATCCATACCCTCCTAGAATCAGAATCAGAATTTTGCATGTAAATTTTTTTTTTTGGTAATAATTTTGCATGTAATTAAAAAGGTCATTTGAGTTGATTAAGGTCCATTTCTATTGTAGGGTCATGGATTTAGTGCAAGGAATCGGATCAGATACTGTCTATTTCAGAAATTAATATGATGAAATGGGCCAGGATCGGATATTTTTGCCCCTGATATTTTAAAAAAATATATCAAATTTTTTGACAGTTTTACCCTTGATACATACCAGATTTTGGGATCGATGGTTATTAATATTGTTAGGTACTCGATCGATGCAAAAATATCCTCTCAGGTTCTTTGCCAAGTACAGTTCACTAGTGCCTCTAATAAGAGGGGGGGTGGACCCCACCCCGGCAGTGTGTTAGGGCAGGGGGTAAGGTCGCCATTTTTGCCCCCTATGAGAAGAACTGGACAAACTATACCGAGCAGGGAACTGAGAGGATAAAGATCCTTCGATCGATACGCCAAAAGCTCCAAAGTTGATGGAACACGTTAAATCAAGCCTTTTAACTTATCTCATACTAGGTTGGCCCAACTAAATGTCCATACACTAGAGTGGGCTCCATTAGGCACATAACAGACCACCATGCTTCCGCAGCTTTCACTCTGGTAGTAGGTAATCCTTTCCAAGCGGCTCCACTCTGCTTAGCAGCATGTAGCCATTTTTTTACGGCTTTCACTCTACTTTAGGTAGCCCTCTCCTAGATAGCTCTTTCCGTGACTCAAACTCGTGACATGGTGGTCAGTTCTGATACCAAATATTACGTGACTCGAATCCGTGACGTGGTACTTGGCTCTGATACCAAATGTTAGGTACTTGACCGATACACCAAAAGCTCCAAAGTTGATGGAACGAGTTAAATCACGCTCTTTAACCTATCCCATACTAAATTGACCCAATCTAACAGTCATACACTAAAGTGAGCCCCATTAAGCACATAACAGGCACCAATACAATCAAGGATCACCCGTATATCGGCCTCAAACATGCATGGTTAGGGTACCACAAGAGCACAGTGGTGGTTTAGCCCTTTCATCATTGTATATAAGGGGTCTAGAGTTAGTAACAAGAGAAACTTTGAGAAAGTTTTTTTTTAATAGAGTTGAAACTCTTCCTTTGATGTTAAAACAATTTCTTCTCTCCCTCCTTTTTGCTTGCATTATAGAGACGTGGGAGAAGTTTACATTAACATGCATGTATAAGGGATCAAATTAATTACCGAAAAAACATTTATGTTCATGACTATCCAAAAAGAAATGAAAACTTTAGTTGGAAAGATTGGCTAAGCCACGGGAGCTAGCTATAGAGGTAACACCCCCATGCCATGAGAATTTTTGAAACCAATTCAATGAGCTTCATATGTTAGTCTAAGATGTGGAGTTTAAGACAAGTTTAAAAGTATGATTAATTTAACAATTATTGTGGTGGTTCCAACCCCTTTATTCCCTCTTTTTCTATTCTCTATTACCTTTTCTTTATTTTATGCGTATTATTATTAGACAAGATCTTATATTATGATCAAGTGATCAATTATTTCACGATATTGATTGATGTGAACCCAATACAATTTGTTTTTTTTTTTTGTTTTTTTATCTTCATCATCCAATCATATTTGAATAATGTCACACCTGTTTTTGGTTTAGTTGGTTAATTTACATGCAGAGAAGGGACAAAGCAAGGGTATGGACCGGCCGGTTCAATCTACACCAACCTAGATGCTAACTTATTGTTAAATGAATGATTCAAACTTTACTAATCGCGATCTCCCATATTTTCCTTGTATGTTTATCCTTTGTAGAGCACTATTATGAATTAATTTGAGAGAGAGAGAGAGAATGAATAGAATTTAGAAGAGTTTCAAATACTGAAATTTCACCGAAATATTGTATTTTTTCTATGAGTTTTGCTTAACCATTTCTGAGTGTAAAATACCAAAATACTGAAAAGAAATAACCAGAATTTCAAAGAAACGGTTCATTTTTTATATCAAAGTTACCGAGATTTTTTAGATTTTCGAAACGATATGATCGAAATTTCACTAAATTTTTTGAAATATTGCATTTTTTTCATTTCAACATAGCATCTCGTTTCGGTCTGATTGGATATCCGAAATTTTCAAAGAAATTTCATCAAGATTTTGAACTATATATGCTTAGAAGAATTATATGGTTAAAGCAATTTATTAAGAGAGAGATGAATAGAAGTTAGAAGAGTTTCTATGGTGAAAACAAAGAGATTAATTGAACCAAAAGGAGCTTAGACAAGGGTAATTGAGAGCAGACCTAGCTTAACAAATCTTGGAAAAGAAAATTCCTCACAAAAGTTGGGGCCAGCCTTTAATTTGTTCAAAACATGATAATTCTGTCTTAAGCAAAATGGTGACTGAGTTGATATGTCACCCAAATTGAACTAATCACTGTATCAGGACGGACAAAACAACTAACCATTTGGGGTCTCTATATATTCCGTCGATCTAAGCAAAATTAATGGTGATTGACTTGATTTGTCACCTATATATGAGTTAATTATTTCTATGGTGAATTAATTGAACCGTTTGGTGTCTATTTCAGATGAGTTAGTATCGGGGGAAAAAAAGAAAAATGAAAATAAGTTCTTAATTAGCTTGTGAGGAATCTGAAATGATGGAATGGCTCTCGATCGAGAGTTGCTTGCTAAGAAGAGTAGTTTGCAGTTTTTACTCTTTCTTCCTCTTCAGTACGTAGCCTCCTCCCCCATCTCTTTTTCCATGAGAAACCCCAAAAAAAAAAGAGGCAATAGAATCGATGTTACTCGGCATCAAACTACCATTTACGTGCCATGGCTGATTATGCCTGTAGTTCATTTTCTGGGAATAGATTCTTTATATTTTTTTAAGAGAGGGTGGTGACGGGGGCATGATGGTTGTGAGACCATCAAGGGAAGAGCAATAGTGTTTTATATTTAGGAGAAATGTTCTTTGCACTGGAGGCGTAGGATGCGCCCATATACATGGGTGTGGGCGAAATGACTGTCTCATCCCTTGAATGGCCAAAATGATCATCGCATCCCGCCCCATGTGTCTGAGCACAGCCTATGCTCCCGAGAGAAGAACAACACCCTTTATTTTTAACATAAAATTACAGCTTACCCATCAAATTAACTATGTGCTCATTAAAGAGCAAGAATGAAATCAGTTTTCAATTTCAAAATTAAAACATCTCCTTGACTATTTCAGAATTTTATTCCATTTTATTTCTATTACATGAAATTAGGTGCAAAAATCTAACCAAAGTTAATGGGTGGGACGTACTTTCTAATCTAATCTAGTCCAAACACTATTCTAGTGTTCAAAATTCCAAAATTTTAACCTAAAGCATATAAATAACAAAACATCCATTCCAAAACATAATTATATATTTATTTCTACGTATACAAATAACCAAATATCCATTCATAAGTATACAATTGAGGGGTGAACTCCCATCCTATTTATTAATTGATTCCAAATTTCAGATTCAAAACCATACCAATAACTTAACGGGTGGGTTGATGCCGGTTCTGGTCTGATTTCCGGTTCTAATCCTAGATTGACATTATTATGAAGGATTGGAAACGGGCTAGTCACATGTAGTACAGCTAAGCATCCAACCCGTTATTTCAAAAATTGGAATCGGATGATTCAGATAGGATTCGACCGTGACCGATACAGTTGATTCTGATTAGATTCCAGCTGATTTTGGTCGATTCAGTTCAGAATTGGCACAGACCGATTTGATCCCCAATTTTGATTTTCATATCCCTGATTCAACCTTAGCAGTTAGCCCAACCCACTATTAAATGGACACAAGATAGGGATGTACAAATGTACATGGACCGGGTCTGGGTGTACCATTTGTTAATTCAAAGCCCAACCCCAACAGCGAACACATGGTCCTTATCATGGATTTAGTTCATGGTATTAAATCCATGGTATTGGTATGGATACGTATCGGCCGTATCAATCCAGTTCCAGATCAAAACATCATTAGTATCGTTTTACCGACATTGACACGGCCGATCCAGTCCAATCCAGTCCGAACTAAAGAATGCTGCTTTCTCTATTCTATTTGAGTCATATGAATCATGATGCTTCTCATGTTGTATGTTTTCGGTCTTTTTATTTTTAGGCTCCATTTGTTTCTAAAAAGTAAAATCACTGTAAAATGGAAATCTTCAAATAAAATCTATACATAAGTTAAGATTTTACTTGAAAATTTTATTAGGGAAGAAGAACGTTTTCCAGTCGAGTGGCCCTTGCATCATCATGGGGACCAATCTGATGCAGAGCTAATGAGGGGATGCATAGGGGCATTCGATCGAGGGGATTTTTCATTTTATAGGGGGTAGGGATGGTTATTTCAGGGGGCTTTGTCTGGACACAGACTGCACACGATCAGACAATATTCTTTTTCCATTTTTGAGTGGGTGAAGGAAAACTCAGTCATTTAATTTAGGGCAAATTTCATGGACACCCCCTATAAGTATTCAATATGTCACGGACACCCCATACTTTGAAAAAATATCAAAGACTACCCTTATTTTATGATTATATTTCAACTAAGTCCAATCCATTAGTCTTTTACTCTTTTGTAGTTAAGTTGTTGTTAACATTTTTATAATGGTAAAATTACCCTTTCCCTCACGGTTTCTAATTGTTATTTTTTAAAATTTGTTTTAAAAGCAAATGGAACCCACACCCTTCTTCTCCATCTTCTTTGTGGAAGGCGACAGAAAACCGTTGGTTTCTCTGAAAGCATCTGCAACTCCGCCGCACCCAGCTCTGTTAACCAGCCCTAAAATCCCACTCTCACCCCATTTTCCATCTCCTAACCCCATACCCTCCCTGCCAGTTTCCCCGCCATTCCTTTGTTCCCTGAACTCTATTATTAGAACTGCAAAACAAAGGCCGTTCTCCATCCTAGGTCCTCTGTATTTGCTTGATAGCCTTCATGCATAAATCCTTATCGAGATTTGAAATAATTTCAAGCAATGTCACACAGTGATTGACACTGTAGTCTGCAGTCTCAAATCTAAGAGATGGTGCCCAGAAGGAAGTGTACTTCTCCATTCTAACTCGAGATACCTCACACATTGTCCTTGTGGCGATCTGAATTCCTACTCCTCTTCCTAATCACACTAGGGGTTTTATCAAGTCTATGGGTACCAATAATGGTATTTCCTTCAACACTCCCATCATCAAATCCACCCAACCTCCTAGACCTAGGAGTATGTGGAACAACCTCATCACCCTCGAGGTCATTGTCCTCATCTAAGATAACATGATCCTCGTCATTTCCAACTCCTCCATCCCCACTAGCATATGAATTTTGCAATTTAGGCCATTGTGGCAGGCCTATCTCTTAAACTTTTCTCAAGTCGGTTTTTCTTGAAAAATAAATTTTGTTGCATGAGATTAGAAAATATTATTTCCATTTTATTAGAAACATGGTTAAACCAAAAAAAACTATTGTAGATGATATGTGGAGCAGAACTTACTTTATGCGCTTCTCCCAGACACCATTATCCTCCACTATGTAAGTCCTTGTCACAGAATGCCATTTGAAGCCTATCGTTTCCAAAAATGTTTTGACAAATATACAGATAGTGGGTCCATATGTTTAAGACCATGGGTGAAAGATTTAAGGTTGTGTTTGGTATGATTTCTTGAAATGCATTATTGACCGATAATGCATTTCAAGAAGGCATACCAAACACAACCTTAATTTAAAAACTCTACTTAACAATTCCAAATGCTTTTAAAGTAAAACTATATAGTTTAGGAGAAAATTTTCCTCCACCCATGGAGGACAGTTCACCAACCATCCTAGGGTTCAAAAACCCCAACAGAGTTTTAGTATGTTCCCAAAATACCCTAGTGATTCTTCCTATACGCATTTGAACCAGCCTTGGTGAATGGATTCCCCATTCACCGTGGCTGAAGCAAAACTCAGTCCGTTTAGGTTTTTATCTTTAAATGTTTCGGGTGGGATGCTCAAGACCCACAAAATGCTGAGGTTGAGAAAATGAGATTACAAATATATATTAGATAAATACTAAGTCTACGTGTTTAAGATCACATGTGAAAAACTAATGCTCTCTTCTATTGAACAAATTATGTAACAAATAGAATAATCTATAAAATGAAACATAAGCTTTCTGGTTGGAAGTCTAAACCAACTTTCTTTTGCAAGAAGAAAAATTCTTCTTCAGTCGATATGAGCTTCTGTTCTTGTCACGCCCCTATTCCAGACAAGGAATATAATATCATATAAAGGGTGACTAGGACGACGCGTGTCATCCTACTAAACCGCCCGGATCACTGACACAGTGTCCCAACGCACAGTCATATCCAATATTAACACAATGTAACATTAGAATGCGAAAAGAGGAATATTACATTCCAAGGATCGTAGTATTGAAGCGTATAATTCGAATAGTTACAAGATGTTCAAAGCTAGATGATAAATACGAATTAGTTACATTTCCAAGGATCATCTAATAACTATCAAAACGGTATTACAGAAGTATTTCACCATAGGCCTTAGCCTCAAAAGTAATCAAAAGGGATCGAGTCCCGAATATCCTCACGGCCCGTAGGCACAATCATCGCAAGGACACCGTCGCCATGTTCCTCAAACACGGCCTCCGGTTCCTCCTCACCGATCTCATCGTATCCCGAGGGCTGAACTCCAAGTCCCGCGAGATATCCGTCACTGCACCATAATCTAAAAAAATGTGCGCACGAGGGGTTAGCTCCACCGAGCGGTGAGGGGATGGGAATGCACAAACACGCAATTCACATAGTCCAATGATGCATGCACATGTTAAGTCCATTTTTCCACCTAACAAACAACTAAGTCAATGGCATATGCTCTTCGTGACAACTCGGGAGACACTGTGGGTCACTTAACTTATCGCCACAATGAAACCTCAATTGTCACGTGGGACCTACGCCGATCGAAGCCTCCAAGACCACTCGGTGCGGACCCGATAACCAATACTACCATGATGGCCTCTCCCACCTCCACGAATCCGTGTCGATTACCCAACACCTAAACCTTGTTGGTAAGGGTCGTAGCATAAGGGTGTGAAATCCTAGCCACAAATATACTACATGCAAGTCCTATCGCCCCGAGAGGTAATCCGGCGCATCAACTTTTCATCGGTTTAGTGCCGTTAGCCGGACGCACGGCGCATACGATTCAACATGACATTCAACATAATTTCTTCATAAATGTTTATAGAGTTCGGGGTTCCGCACGAGACCCATCAAGATACAACATTATCAATCAACATTATAACACATAGATATAAAATTATGCAATATGCGCACACATGCTTATTAATTATAATGAGTACATAATATATAGTGCAATAGTAATAACAAGCCCAAACAACCAAACCCACTCACAACGTATACGCCAAGCACCCAGTTTATCGCTTGTCGCCTCGATCAAGCAATAAGCCACAAAAGTGAATATTTTAACCTATACAAAGAGTGGAATAAGGTTAAACGAGCGAAAGGAACGGATCCCCAAAAGATCTCCCATAAACACTTAAGTATAAGGTTTCGAGACGAAGTGGTTGCAGGAGTGGTTTCATGCCCAAATTCGCAACCACATGTAAATCCTAGGAAACCGGGACAGCTTTTAGTCAAGGTCGGATGCGAGATGTGGTTTGAAAAATGAATCCAAGTGTAAATCCGAGCTTCAGGGCTCAGGACAATTTTTGCCAAGGTCGGATGCAAATGTGGTTTCGAAAATGAATCCAAGTGTAAATCCGAGCTTCACAGGGGCTCGGACAATTTTTGCCAAGGTCGGATGCGGATGTGGTTTGAAAAACTGAATCCGAGTGTAAATCCGACCTTCACAGAATCCTTCTCGGGAAGGTAGTTTCGGGGGTTTCTTGCAGTCCGAAATCACATGTAACCCTCACACCTTCGGTCCAAAACCGAAGGATTCCCTCCAAGGACCCCATTTCAAGTGGTTTTTAAGGCACAAGGACTTCTAGAAAACTCTATCCTAAGCTCCTTAGGGTCCAACCTTAAATCCCCAAATGGCAATGAGAACCCTCACATTAGAGCTCATAATGGAGTGAACTAACTCCACCATAGCTTGGCTTTAAAGCTCCATCTACTCCCTAGGTTCCAAGAGAGATCTAGGTCAATCTCTCCCATTACCCAACCCTTTTTGAAATCCAAAATAGAAGAAGGAAGAAGCTTACCTACCCCCAAGATGAGAGCTCCACAATTTCGCCCAAGAGATGGGGTCTCCACCTTCCTCCAAGCCTCTCTCTCCTTCCTCCTTCTCTTTCTCTCCTCTTTCTCTCCTCTTTCTCTCCTCCACGATTTAGGGTAGAAGAGGATGTTGAAGAAGAAGTAATGTTCTCTCCCCTCCTCCTCTCTTTATAATAAATGGGTCTATGGGTACCCTTAGTCAAATGGGTCATGAGGCCTAATGGGTCAACCCATTAGTCCTATGTGGGTAAGTGGATGGAATAACCCATCATTGGGCCAATAGGTTAAATGGGCCTGCCCACAACCTTAATTAAGGAAAAGCCCATTCTTAGATGGGCTCATATGAGATGGGTATAAGTCCCCAATGTTCTTCCTAAAGTGTTTGGACCGAACTTAAATTATTCCCTTCTCTCATGAAATAGCTCGAGTGGTTCAAGCCCGGACCCGCACTTCGAGGTTACCAAGGGAAGAATAATTAATAAGACTTGAGGCTAGAACTTACTTTTCCCCCTGTCATGGTTTATTACCTATGACCCGAACAGCTTCGCCACGGCAACGCTAAGCTCATCACCGAACGAAATATCCAGTGTGAGGTGACGGTCCAGGATGCTCTCTCTGAACTCCTCGCTTCCGGGCTGGTACTTGGAGGGTAGTCGACGAAGTCGCCGTCCACGAACTTTCCCCATCGGCGGTTGAGGAATCTTTCCTCCATGTGCAAACCCGTCTTGTGGTCAACGATTTTGTAGCTAGGTTTGACCATCATGGAGAACAGTCACCAAGATACATGGCAGCGGTATCTACACGTCACGAGAAGAAATGATATTTAATTATATCCCGGCGGGTATAACATCCCCCCACCTTATAAGAAATTTCGTCCTCGAAATTTGACGTACCTTGTAAATAGGCAAGAAAAGGGTATTTTGCCCGCATTTCTACCTCTGCCTCCCAAGAAGCTTCCTCTTGGATGGTTGCACCATTTTATCTTCACATAATGAATGGGCCGGTTGCGAAGATGAACAACCTTGCTGTCCAAAATCTTTTCAGCAAGCTCTTTATAGGACATGTCGGCGCATAGTTCTGGTGGTTCATGCGCCAATACATGGCTTGGATCATGGACATACTTCCTCAACATAGACACGTGGAAGACGTCGTGCACACCTTCTAAAGATGGAGGGAGTGCTAACCGATATGCCACCGGTCCAATCCGTGCAAGGATCTCAAAGGTCCTATAAATCTCGGACTCGCTTGCCCTTCTTGTGTCAAAACATCACCCCTTTGGAGGGTGATACCTTAAGGAACACTTTATCGCCAACAAGAATGAGAAGGTCCTTCCGTCTCAAGTCTGCATAACCCTTCGCTGGGATCGAGCCGCGCTTGATCCGCTCACGAATCAAGTCCACCTTCTCGCATGTTGCCTGAATCAACTCGGGTCCAAGAATACGCCGTTCACCTACTTCGCCCCAATATAACGGTGTCCGACACTTCTTCCCATACTGAGCCTCAAACGGTGCCATGCCTATAGTAGCCTGGTAATCGTTATTGTAAGCAAACTCAATAAGTGAGAGATGCTCGCCCCATGCCTTGCATATCAATGGCACAAGCTCGGAGCATATCTTCTAATGTCCGAATAGTCCTCTCCATCGTCCGTCGGTTTGAGGGTGGAAGGCTGTACTAAAACTCAACAGTGTACCCATTGCCTCCTGAAAACCCCCCGAACTTAGATGTAACGGGATCCCGATCGGAGATGATGCCGACAGAACTCCGTGTAGACGAACTACATTATCAATGTACAAGCGAGCCGCTTGTCCATCGAATAGGTAATCTTCATGGGGATGAAGTGAGCCGTCTTTGTCAATCACAACGACAACCCATATGGTATCGACACCTCTAGGCGTGCGGGCAACCCGGTGACAAAATCCATGGTAACATGCTCCCACTTCCACTCGGAACAGCAATGACCGTAAGAGACCATGAGGTCATTGTCTATCCGCCTTCACCTGCCGACAAGTAAGACATTTTGCCACATACTCAGCCACATCCTCTTCATTCCACTCCACCAGTAATATTCCTTGGATCTCTATACATCTTCGTACTACCCGGATGAATAGAATAGGGAGAGTCATGGGCCTCACTAACACTTCCTTCCTCAACCGAGGGTTACTAGGAACACATAGCCGTTGTCCGAACATGAGAACACCACTGCTAAAGTAAAATCCAGTTCCATGCGTGTCCCCCTTGATAGCCTCAATAACCTTTTGAATCTCCTCATCAAGCCTGGGCTGATTGAATTCGCCCTACCAGGTGGATTGTATTGATAAAGTCGATAGAGATAAGGTAACACCATCAACCAAGAATTCCGTGTCCATCCTTCTAGCTTCCTCGATGAGTTTCTCACTGGCCGCTAGTGATGCCAGTGACAAGGATCGAGATTTCCGGCTCAGCGCATCCGCTACTACATTTGCCTTGCCGGGTGGTAATGGATAGTACAATCATAATCTTTCAACAACTCCAACCACCGTCGCGCCTCATATTGAGCTCCTTTTGTGTAAAGAAGTATTTGAGGCTCTTGTGATCACTGTATATTTCGCTCTTCTCACCATATAAATAATGTCTCCAGATCTTCGAGCGAAAACCACACAGCAAGCTCCAAATCATGGGTCGGGTAGTTCTTCTCATAGTCCTTCAATTGCCGAGAAGCATAGGCCACTACCTTCCCATCTTGCATTAGAACACAACCCAAGCCCATTTTAGATGCATCATGTAGACTACCATCCCTCCAAGCACCATTAGGAATGGTAAGTACCGGAGCGGAAACCAGCCTCCGCTTGAGCTCTTGGAAGCTCTTTTCACGCCTATCGGACCACTCGAACTTCACTCCCTTTCGGGTCGTCGTGTCATAGGAGCGGAGAGCCTTGAGAAGTTCTCAATAAATCTCCGTAATAGCACTAGTCCCAGGAAACTACGAATGCCGCCACATTCTTGGGTATCGCCTACCAATCATCGACTTCACCTTGCCAGGGTCAACCTCTATACCCTTACCAAACAAGGTGTCCTGCAATGCCACTGCTGTAGCCAAAACTCACACTTACCGAATTTGGCGTACAAACGCTTTCTCCCTTAGGCGTTGCAATACTAGGCGGAGATGGTCCGCATGCTCCTCGTCGCTCTTGGAATAGACCAAGATGTCATCAATGAAGACAATGACATACTTGTCTAGAACATCGTGGAACACCCGGTTCATCAACTCCATAAAGGCGCCGGGCATTGGTCAGCCCGAAGGACATGACCAAGAACTCATAATGACCATAGCGAGATCTCGAATGCCGTCTTTGCCGATATCACTATTTCGATCTTCAATCGATGGTACCCTGACCGGAGATCAATTTTCGAGAACACCTTCGCACCTCGTAGTTGATCGAATAGGTCATCGATCCTAGGCAAAGGATACCAGGTTCTTGATTGTCAATTTGTTGAGCTCACGGTAGTCAATGCACGACGCATACTACCGCCCTTCTTTTTCACAAACAACACAGTGCTCCCCAAGGAGATACACGGGTCTAATGAAACCCTTCTTCAACAGTCCTTCAACCGCTTCTTGTAGCTCCTTTAACTCAGTTGGGGCCATCCTGTAAGGTGCCTTGGATCTCGGGCTGCACCAGAATCAAATCTATCATGAACTCGTCTCGCGATCGGTGGCAACCGCGTTAGATCCTCGTGAAAGACATCCGGAAAGTCTTTCACCACGCACAACTCTTCCAAAGGCTCCGCTTTGGCTTCAAAGTGTCTATCACGGATGCTAGATAACACTCGACATCCTCTCGCCAACAACTTCTGTACTTGGAGGCGAGATGATAACTTTCTTGGGTCTCTCCCGCTTAGTACCCATAAACACAAACTCTTCACCTTCATTGGTTTGAATAGAACCTTCCTCTCAAGCATTAGACTGGCTTTGTGAGTTGATAGCCAATCCATTCCCAAAATCACATCAAAGTCTTTCATATCCAGCAAACACTAAGCTTGCTTCGAGTCCGTGACCACCCACACATAGGGCAAGGATCATAAACCGAGTTAAGTTCAACCTTGCTACCCGCTGGTGTATCGACTATCGTTTCGGGCCATTAGCTTTGGTTCAATGGACATCTTCTTCGCAAAACTAGGGGACACAAAAGAGTGTGATGCCCCGAATCAAATAAAGCATAAGCAGTGAGAGCAAACAAGAACGACACTCGACAAGCAAATGATAACCAATCATAGAAACAAAAGCTATTATATGCACATCTTAAGAGTAGAGTGCATTACCTGTAATAACACTGGGATCGGCCTGGGCCTCTTCATTTGTCACAGAATACACCGACCTTGAGATCTATGGGCCGGAGCAGAAGAAGAGAACGCACAATCGCTTTGGCTTGGGGTGCCTTCGTAGCCGCACTGGAGGACCTATCATCCGCGGATGAGGACAGTCTCGAACCATATGCCCGGACTCCTTGCAATTGTAACATATGAGAGTCTCGGGAACCATAGTGAGGAGTTGATGTAGGCCTGGGTGCTTGCACCGCATCTCGACTCCTCCGGATCGGACCGAAAAGCAGAGTGTAGGACCCTCTCTTTGGAATTTTGTGGATCCCCTAGGTTCATGAGAGGTCATGGGCCTTTTACCACCTGAATGGCCCCGTACTTTCTCTCTTGGTCCTCAATCACCTTAGCGGCTTGGACCGTCTCAAAGATAAGTAGGGTACTTGTGTAGCACCACTGATACTAATGCTAGGTCTAAGCCCCTTCTCAAACTTCCTAGCCTTCACATTCTCGGCCTTCAGTGTACCGGCGAAGTAAAACAGCTCCTCAAAAGCTTGCTGGTACTCAAGGACCGATTTGGATCCTTGAAAGAAGCTCATAAACTCGCACTCCTTCCTATCACGAAGTTTTGAGGGAAGAAATTTTTGAAGAAGACTTCCTTGAATTGAGCCCAAGTTGCCTCCGGGTGAGTTGCCCAAAAATGGTCTTTAGAGGAGAGCCACCACGCATCGAATCACCCCGAGCTGGTAGGTAGCACACCGGATCTTGTCCGTGTCATTGCATCAGATCACTTCAAAGATTCTCTCAAGATCCCTTATAAATGTTGCCGGAAAAAGGAATCATGGGCCATCTTGTAGAAGGTTGGAGGACGATGTTTCAAATCTCTCCGATAACCTAGCAAGATCCACCAAGCCGGAGTCACCGCTTGGGATCAAGGAGCCATGTAAGTGGAAGGTAGAATAGGTGCCGCACCTCTTGTGTCAAAGGAATTCGGCAGTGGCTTGAGCCAGAGGAACACTAGGTACAGCAGAACCCACAAAAGGGCGGTGGGGGAGGATTGACTTGCACAGAGGAGGCACGCCGCCTTTCCCTAACAAAGGCTTGGAACATAGCCGTCATGTTTTGCATAAATTGGCGCCGCTCTTGTTGCGCCTCCCTATGCTCTCGCTCCATGGATTGCAACCTATTGCTCAACAACGCGCGACATCCGCATTATTACTAATTGGTGGTGCTACCGGTAGAACCGTATTCAAGCCTCA
The DNA here is from genome assembly GCF_018873765.1 of Telopea speciosissima. Lineage (NCBI taxonomy): Eukaryota > Viridiplantae > Streptophyta > Magnoliopsida > Proteales > Proteaceae > Telopea > Telopea speciosissima. Next base: position 53,373,895 of record NC_057922.1, read on the forward strand.
CCGCCTCTTCCTAGCAGAGAACGGTTGGCATTTGACCGTGTATTAACCATGGTTCACACCGGTTACGCTTAACACCTACGATTATAGGCACAATTGCAATATTAAGCAAACCAATCAAAAAATCGATTTGCAAAGGTAAACATAGGTTACACGAGGGGTAAGGGAAGCAATTATGAGGGTAATAAACATTAGAAACAAGTTGGTTAAGCAAAACAGGCCAAAAACCTTTTTTCGGGTGGTCGGATTTACATGCGGTTTCACTAGGCTGCATCCGAGTGTAAACCGACCTTCACAGACCAAAGGATGGTCTCGGAATCGCGGATTCACAATCGGATTCAAAATCTTGCATCCGAGTGTAAAACCGCATGGCCTAAAAGACTTCTCACTCGAACTCTCCTTCAAAACCCAAATTTCTTTTTCCAAACACCCCCTACGCTCCGGAGAACCCAAACCGCACTCGCTCCTTGCTCCCTCTCCCTTCTAGGTGGATTTTTGGCACTCAATCCACGCACAACAGCTCCGATCGAGTTCTGTATGCCCTCTTCCCTCTCTATCGATCTATCTCTTTCTCCTTTCGACTTATTATGGAGAAACCCCAAAATCCATTTCGGGTTTACAAGATTTGGGTTTTTTTGTTTTCTCCTAGCTATTTAGATGGATTTTTTGTCCATCCTCCATTCGTTTCCCATCATATGCAACCTAGTTGGGGCATTTCCCCCAATCTTGCACCATCACCAAGGGTTTGGGTTGGATTTTGGTGAAGTCCCAAAACCCTAACCGAAATTCTATGTCTTTTTGCCCAATTCAAGTTCGGTTTTGCTAGGTAGGCTTGGTGTATATAATTTGGGGTTGTCTCAAGCCATTACTTATTTATTTCTTGCAAATTGGAACTTCAAGAATCACATCTGAATTTTCTTTTTAGAGATTCAAGCATTATTTACTACAATTTAGCTCCATATATTGCTTGAACTAGGTATTTAGTATAAACTTCATGTTTTAGGTATACTATGGCCATGTATGTATATTGTTTACTATGCCATTCAACTTCCAAACACAAAACTGAAAATTTCCTCTTTGGATCCCTTAGTATAATTTTGTTTTCAATTCAGTCCAATTTTGTTTGAACTAATTGCTTGTATGATATAATGCTTCTCCAAGCATAATGTGGCCATGTACCTTTATCCTCTATGATTGCATCTACATAGTGGCCATGCATCAAGGTCTAGGTTCTACTCGCCTTGTTTCTTTTCATTGTATATTTGCTTAGACCTTAATATCCAAGCATGGACTTAATGTGTTTCGTATTCTTGGCCTTCCTTGGTTGCAGTGTTAGGGAATCTAAATGGCTCCTAGAACAAGGCGTGCACGGCTCGAACAAGCTGCCCTGCTTGCTTTGGATACGCAATGGTTCCAAGACCTAGAGAAACAGGAGATGTACCAAGACCACTTTCGCTTTAAGAATATCTTGGAGGGAAGAGATGTGGTATCGAAGACCTCAAGGCCTACAAGGTAGGGCCGAGATTTGAAGCAATGGGGTGGTCCAACCTCCTCAACCTTCCGAGCCATTCTATCCCAAGCTCGCTCGTCACTTCTACGCCAACCCCGCACACCGAGAACCTAGGCACGCGAGATTACCGGATCCTCTCTTATGTCAAGGGAGTCACCATATCCTTCACAAAAGGGCGCGTGCATCCTCAATGTAGCCATCCTGGGAGAGAAGACTCATCAGACCATGGAAGAATCCCTACTCCTTTCTCGAGAGAGGCATACAGGAGTTATACAGGAGCTTACACGTGGGGCATTCGAGAAGAAAGTGCCTCGAGACTTCTTTTGCCAATTCTCCTGTGATATTGAGCCGGATTGTGCAAAGACAACATCGTGCCTATAGCAGTCACCGCACCATGCCTTCCATCTTCGTAGGCTATGTGGCCTATCACCTCTACAAAGGCATTCCCATCCGCCGCCCTACATTATCATGCGACCATGGATCATGCGGGCGAAATCCCGGAGGAACTTAGATTTACCCTATGGGAGGTTGCTCACCACTATTTTCCAAAGATTTTGGAGTTGACTTGAGTGAGGAGGATCAAGACTTAACCAAGATCCACCTCTAGATCGTAACGCAAAGTGGCGAGGATGCGAATTGCGATGGATGCATATAGTGATGGGGAGCCATTGGTCCCAAGCAGAGGGTCACGGCCCGAGCCTCAAGTACAGGAGCCTCCTCCTCGGCCCGGTGTGCATGCGGCCTCTTCATCCGGCACGCTCCTAGTGGGTCCGACATCGATAGGATTCTTGCAACTCGGGGCCGATGAGCACCAACATGGCTCGGGGTTTGAAGGAGTGAACACTAGGCTCGATGCATCGACGCACGCATGGAGAGCCTCGAGCAAGGCAGATGGAGGACTTGCACTCCTACCTCCATGATGAGGGCACAGAGGACGAGCCTAGTAGTGATGATGAGATGGAGCAAGAGACCTCCCGTCCATTCCCACCATGCCTCAATGGACCCCTAGCTTTTTGTCTTACCATGTAGCAAATTTATTTTTTTTTTCTTTTTCTTGGTTGTAAGAATTCAAGTCTCCATTCAATGAATTTTTGTAATCACTCATTTGGCTTATGGAAATGTATTAACAATGAAATTAAGGAATATATCTATAATTATATACACATGTCTTTCATTTCATCGTTGTCTATTATTTGCTATTGTCTTCGGCTTTCTCCCTAGCATTCACACACATTCCAATTATGCATTGTTAGAAGCTTTTACTTTAGCAACCTATTGTGTAGAGTAAATCACAATTCCGCTAGATCGTGGGTGGTGCGAGCATCTCGCTCGATACCACGCTGTCACGCCCTATTCCGCATAAGGAATATAATATCATATAAAGGGTGACTAGGACGACGCGTGTCATCCTACTAAACCGCCGGATCATCGACACGGTGTCCCAACGCACGCCATATCCAATATTAACACAATGTAACATTAGAATGCGTAAAAGAGGAATATTACATTCCAAGGATCGTGAGTATTGCGAAGCGTATAATTCGAATAGTTACAAGATGTTCAAAGCTAGATGATAAATACAGAATTAGTTACATTTCCAAGGATCATCTAATAACTATCAAAAACGGTATTACAAGTAAGTATTTCACCATAGGCCTTAGCCTCAAAAGTAATCAAAAGGGATCGAGTCCCGAATATCCTCACGCCCGTAGGCACAATCATCGCAAGGACACCCGCCGCCATGTTCCTCAAACACGGCCTCCGGCTCCTCCTCACCGATCTCATCGTATCCCGAGGGCTGAACTCCAAGTCCCGCGAGATATCCGTCACCGCACCATAATCTAAAAAAATGTCGCACGAGGGGTTAGCTCCATCGAGCTGGTGAGGGGATGGGAATGCACAAACACGCAATTCACATAGTCCAATGATGCATGCACATGTTAAGTCCATTTTTCCACCTAACAAACAACTAAGTCAATGGCATATGCTATCGTGACAACTGGAGACACTGTGGGTCACTTAACTTATCGCCACAATGAAACCTCAATTGTCACGTGGGACCTACGCCGATCGAAGCCTCCAAGACCACTCAAGGGCACCCTCGATAACCAATACTACCATGATCGGCCTCTCCCACCTCCACGTAATCCGGTGCACCGATTACCCAACACCTAAACCCCTGTTGGTAAGGGTCGTAGCATAAGGGTGTGAAATCCTAGCCACAAATATACTACATGCAAGTCCTATCGTCCCGAGAGGTAATCCGGCGCATCAACTTTTCATCGGTTTAGTGCCCTAAGCACAAGACGGCACGGCGCATACATACCAACATGACATTCAACATAATTTCTTCATAAATGTTTATAGAGTTCGGGTTCCCGCACCGGTACCCACCGCACCGAGACCCATCAAGATACAACATTATCAATCAACATTATAACACATAGATATAAAATTATGCAATATGCGCACACATGCTTATTAATTATAATGAGTACATAATATATAGTGCAATAGTAATAACAAGCCCAAACAACCAAACCCACTCACAACGTATACGCCAAGCACCCAGCTTTATCGCTTGTCGCTCGATCAAGCAATAAGCCACAAAGTGAATATTTTAACCTATACAAAGAGTGGAATAAGGTTAAACGAGCGAAAGGAACGGATCCTCAAAAGATCTCCCATAAACACTTAAGTATAAGGTTTCGGAGACGAAGTGGTTGGCAGGAGTGGTTTCATGCCCAAATTCCGCAACCACATGTAAATCCTAGGAAACCGGGACAGCTTTTAGTCAAGGTCGGATGCGGATGTGGTTTTAAAATCAATCCAAGTGTAAACCGAGCTTCACGGGGCTCGGACAATTTTTGCCAAGGTCGGATGCGATGTGGTTTAAAAACTAAATCCAAGTGTAAATCCGAGCTTCACAGGGGCTCGGACAATTTTTGCCAAGGTCGGATGCGATGTGGTTTCTAAAAATCGAATCCGAGTGTAAATCCGACCTTCACGGAATCCTTCTCGGGAAGGTAGTTTCGTGGGGGTTTCTTGCAGTCCTGAAATCACATGTAACCCTCACACCTTCAGTCCAAAATCCGAAGGATTCCTCCAAGGACCCCATTTCAAGTGGTTTTTAAGGCACAAGGACTTCTAGAAAACTCTATCCTAAGCTCCTTAGGGTCCAACCTTAAATCCCCCAAATGGCAATGAGAACCTCACATTAGAGCTCATAATGGAGTGAACTAACTCCACCATAGCTTGGCTTTAAAGCTCCATCTACTCCCTAGGTTCCAAGAGAGATCTAGGTCAATCTCTCCCATTACCCAACCCCTTTTTGAAATCCAAAATAGAAGAAGGAAGAAGCTTACCTACCCCCAAGATGAGAGCTCCACAATTTCTCGCCCAAGAGATGGGGTCTCCACCTTCCTCCAAGCCTCTCTCTCCTTCCTCCTTCTCTTTCTCTCCTCTTTCTCTCCTCTTTCTCTCCTCCACGATTTAGGGTAGAAGAGGATGTTGAAGAAGAAGTAATGTTCTCTCCCCTCCTCCTCTCTTTATAATAAATGGGTCTATGGGTACCCTTAGTCAAATGGGTCATGAGGCCTAATGGGTCAACCCATTAGTCCTATGTGGGTAAGTGGATGGAATAACCCATCATTGGGCCAATAGGTTAAATGGGCCCGCCCACAACCTTAATTAAGGAAAAGCCCATTCTTAGATGGGCTCATATGAGATGGGTATAAGTCCCCAATGTTCTTCCTAAAGGTACGCTGACCCGAACTTAAATTATTCCCTTCTCTCATGAAATAGCTCGAGTGGTTCAAGCCCGGACCGCACTTCGAGGTTACCAAGGAAGAATAATTAATAAGACTTGAGGCTAGAACTTACTTTTCCCCCGTCATGGTTTATTACCCATGACCCCGAATGCCTTCGCCACGCAACGCTAAGCTCATCACCGAACGAAATATCCAAATTGAGGTGACGGTCCAGGATGCTCTCTCCTGAACTCCTCGCTTCCCGGCTGGTACTTGAGGGTAGTCGACAAGTCGCCGTCCACGAACTTTCCCACCGGCGGTTGAGGAATCTTTCCTCCAGTGCAAACCCGTGCCGTGGTCAACGATTTTGTAGCTAGGTTTGACCATCATGGAGAACAGTCACCAAAGATACATGGCAGCGGTATCTACACGTCACGAGAAGAAATGATATTTAATTATATCCCGGGGTACGGGTATAACAGTTCTTGCCTATACTATGTCCTGTTTCTTATTCCCTCTAAAAGTTTGCAAAACTATTAATTCTATTTGCTTAAACTTTTAGAATGGATCTGTAAGAAATGGTAAGAAAACTAGTCTTATTGCGTGGGATAAAATATGTTCTCCCACTTCTTTAGGGGAACTTGGGCTTCGTAAAGCTGAACATCATAATAAAGCCATTATCCTTAAACTTGGGTGGCATATGATTAACTGCTCAACATATGGGTGAGAGTTCTTAAGGCTAAGTATTTTCCTTACCATTCACCTTTTGATCTGAAGGTCTTTAAGAAAAAAAGTTCATGGATTTTGAAATGCATTGCGCGACTTCTTCCTGTTTTGAAGTCCTTTGTCTTTCGAATTAATGGGTCTGGTAAGGATTCATTTTTCTGGACTGATCCGTGGATCCCTTCCATCCCTCTTTTCTGTCTCAACCATCTTTCTTATGGACAGGATTCTAGATTGTTGGTTAGTTCTTTCATTAATAATATGTCTCATTGGGCATAAGGACGGAATTCGTCTCTTCCTCTTATTGGGAAACTTTATGCACTACTACTTTTGTTGCTAGGCAGCTAGACAAACAATCTCTATCGTGATTCTTTTCTGTTGTTATTATTATGTGTTATTTTATATGGTGTCTCCGGAACAAAGTGGTCCATGGTTCTTTGAAACTTGACCCACACTAAGTCCTCAAGAATGTTTCTTAATGGTTGTTGGATTTGTCTATTTCTCCCCCCACCCCTGTTATTCTCACTGATGTAATGAACAACTTTAATTCTGATATTTCTCTCTTAGGGTCTCGTAGCTTTCATGTGTCACACTATCATGTTTTAAAGTGCATGGGATTTGTCGACTCTGTTTTGACCTGATCACGGTAGAGTTTTGGTTTTTTGTTAGCAGGATGTATAATTTTGGTGGCTGCAGGATAAACGGACACATTACAACTTTTGGAAGCCAACATTACATGCATTGCTAGGGGTCTGGAGTGTACTAACCGTTTGCACATTACTCCTCAAGAAATATAGAGTGCTCCAATTGCAACTCCTTGCCTTCTCTTTTATTTATTTCTTCTCACTCTACTATTATTTTGTTCAAAGAATTAACTAATTCCCGTACTTTAAACAAAAGCTGCCTAGCGGAGTTGGTGAGCTATGGATTTAAAAATCAGAATTGGAAATTTTCAGAATCAACCGATCCAGGTTGAGAATAATAGATCTTGATTCCAATCAACACCCCTTCAATCTCAATATCCGAGCTTTGACCGAGTTAGGCCAAGACCGACTGAGCCCAGCCGAGTGGCCGACACCCAGATGATTCCATCAAATTTGAATCTGAACCGAGTTAAAACTCCACACAAACAGAGTAACAAGGAGGGGGCTTATCGTGTAGGGTTGTTGATTTTTGTGGTGGCCAAAAAAGAGAAAACCCAAACGCTACCTAATAATCGATCGATCTGACTTTACATTCCTTAGGGTTTATGACTTCAAGAGCAGGAGGAATCGAATGGAAGCCTCTTTCTTGATCTTTATCACCTGCAGTTTGCTGACCGGTCCAGTTCCCTAGTTCATCTAACAAAGGGGGCTGAAATGACCTCTCTACCCATGCCCAAACACCCTGCCCGGATGGGATTCACCATTCCCATTGGAGGAACTGGGGAATTGGGCAGGTCAGCAAACTGGAGGTGATAATTTTCCTCTTTCTTGCTCCTGCAACTCTCGAACTAGAGGAAGGAAAGAGCTATACCCACCCACCCACCCACGGAAGAAGCAAGCGAGGACGGGAATGCCATTCTGGGGTCAGTTTATAGGGTTCAGTTAACAGCAAAAGGCACCTACCGTCTTCCGCCCTGCGTTCTTCACTTCCTCTGTGCCGACTGTGGAGTGCTGCTTGTGTATTCTCATTGTATTTCTTCTCTTCGAAGGAAGCCCTAGTCCCTAGCCATGGCAGGGAATGACTTAAATGAGAAGATAAGAAAAGAAGAGGCAATGCTAACCAAGAATCTCCCCGAGGACATCATCTTGGCCATACTTTCTAGGCTTCCTGTGAAGTCTCTTTTAAGGTTTAGGAGCGTAAGCAAACTGTGGTGTGCTCTAATAACCGATCCTGATTTTGTCCAAATGCACCTCTACCGATCCCTTGCAACCAATACCAACCTCATCCTCCTCGTTATAAGGGAATACCTAAAAATCTTCTACTCGGACGTTTGCGAACAAGAAACTGCGGTAGAACTTGATTGTCCGTTCAAGTCTCCGGTAGGATTCCTTATATTGGCTTCTTGTAACGGCTTACTATGTTTGTTCGACGACGACGGCGTAGTCTCTTATTTCCCAAAAGAAGAAGTGTACGACACATTCCTTTGGAATCCATCTACAAGAACGCATAAGAAGCTGCCCTTTACGCCTGTAGAGTTTCCCATTAATTCCGACTCTGCCCATGTCACTGCTTATGGGTTCGGTTACGACCCTACCACCGACGATTACAAGGTGATAAGGGTTTTACAGTTCTATCCTCATGATGGCCTCTTTAATGACAGTAAGTACATTGTCTCGGAGGTGAAGGTCTACTCTCTCAGCACCAACTCATGGAGAAGAATCGAGGACATTCCCTTCCTTAGCATCGAACACAGACTTGGGGTTTTTACAAATTCTGCTTTTCATTGGGTTGTATATCGCAAGACGGGAGTCATGGGATCCAACACTGCCCCCAATGTGATTGTTTCCATTGATGTTAAAGATGATGTGTATCGAGAGGTGCCACTGCCCGATTTTGTGGACGATAAGTTTCACATGACCATCGGGGTTCTAGGAGGACAACTCAGCATTCTCTGTAACTTCTCCAAGGTCTGTGTTGAGTTGTGGGTGATGAAAGATTATGGCGTGAGGGACTCTTGGGAGAAACAGTTCTCGATCGAACAACCATTGGTATTAGGGTATTTTGATGAGTGCATCAGGCCTATATGCTATTCAAGGAAGGGTGAAGTTCTACTCGAGACAGGTCCAGGGGTGGAGAAGTGTTCAGGCGCGCTGGTGCTTTATGATCCCCATAAAGGAAGGGCTAGTAATCTTACGCCTCGTGACAGCTGTCATATAGTAAGCATTGGGAGTCTCATTTCACTTGATGCCAAAGATGGAGCTGAATATGAAAAAAAGGAAGAAACAGAGGTAATTTGGTAGAGCAGATTTACAGTTCAAGCTAGCTACTATATCATGTTTACAATTGTTCCCTCCTCATTAGTTTGTGTGTTTACATTCCAGCTCTTATAAATTATAGTTTCATCTAAAAAATTCCCATGAATAATTATTCCATTCATGCAACCGTCTACCGTCGTAATGCAATCAATCAAAGTTTCAAGCTGTTTGCATTCAAATTAAGGAAAAGTACGGTGAAGACATGAATTGTCTTTCCTTTGTTAGCACTAAATACTAATGCACTTGGGTGATGAGAAAGGGGTATATAATTTATCTGTCAGTTGTAATTACTTAGATCTTTCCTTGTGAACCAGATTTAGGTTACTTGGATAAGAGTTAAGCAGTGACCCTTGCTTTCTGCATTCATTATTTTCCATTTAATTAGACTGCTGAAAGGCCTTTTGGAAATATGCTTACATTAGAGTGAAGAAAATTTTTCCCACATAGAGGGACTGCAGGAATAGAGTTTGAGAAGCCAAACCTAAAAGTATTTTTCAGTAGGCTTTTTTTTTGAGTTGTGTGTGCTGTCTTATACTCCTTTATGATGGAAGTTTATCGTCACTTTTTTTTGGAATGTTTTTTTAAACAAAATCTGTTCTTAAATTGAAATTACATTAGACATCCTATGTGCTTTAGGTTGTTAGCTACATTCTATGTGCCTTTTTTTTTATTTAACATAGGTGGGTACAAATGTGATGATCTACCACCCCTATTAACAGAGCATACTGAAAGTGACTCTTTCAGTCATATTATTTAGTTTAGTCATATTTGGACTTGATGATATCGAATAAACCTGAAAGGTGCCATATATACCCAGGCGTATGTGTGTATCCAGAATCAACAAGATAGTATTTTCCTACAAAAGCAAACATATAAAGTTAAAATTTCAAGTGTCATTAATAAAAAAAGAGAGATAGAGCCTACTAAGGATGATGTTAAATGCAATAATGCGTTTTCTAAAATTCAGGATGAATATGGATATAGAAAACTGTAATGCATTTTCAATCCCAAGAATATTAAAACTACACTTTCTTTCTACAAGAATATGCTGCGAACATACACATGGAAGATAAAGTTGAGTAATGGTGTCCTCCAGAAAAAAGCATCAGAAAGAAATCCAAAAGTCAAAAAACAGCCACCCGAGACAGAACTTTGTCTAAACTTTTAAAGACAACAATGAAGGCAAATTATATAAGATTAATTCAGTGTCCAAATCTAAAATGATAAATCCATGAACACCAAGTGTCTTAGTCTGTTCTCTTGTGGAACAGGGCCCAACCACTAGTACTCCTCTCTATTAGGATGCGGTGCAGCTGGGGCAAATGAAACGAATCTTTAGCTCCTCAGCCCTTTAAGCTTTAACCTATTTCAGCCAACTAATGGGAACCATAGATGCCAAATTGCCAGATAACTGCTTATATAACACACAGAAGTTTCTGTTTTTTTCTCAGCCCTCCAGAAGCAATTGTATTTGACACTAGCCTAACTGCACCTCCATTTACTTGCTTCTATTCAATTTTCACTGAAATGTGAACTCTAAAAGTACTATTTCTAAGTATCCTACATGAAGTATGATGCAAACCCGAGAGAATAAGCAAGCCAAGATTGAATCTGGAAGAGGGTTCTGATCTGAATCCGGTTTGATTGGGTATGGGTAGGTATGATGAAGGTTGTTGGAGGGTCTATAATGTGAGAGGTACTGGTTCAGGTTCTGTTGAAAGTGTTTAAGGTTAGGGAGTTGAAAGGACAGAAAGAGAGGAAAAGGAAAAGATCTCGGCTAGGATATGCAGATTTATCACCGAAATAGGCTTGTTTTATTAGGAATAGGTCTAGGGTTTGGGTTCTATACATGTTGGGCCCTTTATCCCATGGGTTTTCAATGTAATAGGTCACTTTTATGGACCTAGAGTATGGGTAATAGGGTTGTATACGGGATTAGATGTTTTAGATTTATACTTGGTTTTATTTTTATGTTTTTAATTAAACCAGTCCAAAGCTGGTTTGAACCATTTTTTCAATTTAAGTGACTTTAATATTTTTTCTTTTAAGTGTTTAGTTGGGTCGGATTAGGACTCTGTTTTTAGTCTAGTTTAGTTTCCTAGTCATTTTAGGTTACCTAATAGGTTAAGAATTGGGTTAGGCCTTTCCTTTTTAGTGTAGGAGGCTATTTTTGAGTCTTTTATATAAGGTTGTTAGGGGGGGAGGGGGGGCAAGCATTGAACACAAAATTTGGTTAATGAAAAAGATTTTGCTGCTCTTCTCTTCTTTTCCATTGAAGATTTGTCTTGTGTTTGATCAAGGCTGGTGGGATTGGTGTTTGATCCAATCGACATCTTGAGGTGTGAAGCCTGGGTGTTCGTTCAAGCTCTCTTGTTCTCCATTGCTGCTACATTCAAGTTCTAGTTTTTCTTCAAGGATCTTCAATCAAACAAGCTTTTGTCCAAGTACTTCTTCAACAACAGTAAGTTTGAATCAGCCCCAACCCTAGCCATTCATCTTCTAATCCTTTAAACAACCAAACCCTAGAATTCCCTCCATCTATAAACTCCTCCACAATCCATTCACTGCCCAACCCATTCCAGCCATAGGAAATCTACCAAATTTGGACCGAGTACTTCCCTCCTTCTAAAGGAAACTCAATTCAAGTTGCAGCCCAAATTGACTGTCCAAACCCTAATATTCCACCTTCTCCCTTCTTACAAAACCCTAACTCTAGACTCCAATTCTGTTGCCGATTCAATTCAGCAGTGTTAAACCCATCAAAAGTTAACCAGACCTTCACTGGAAGACTCCCTTACATCAACTAGCCTTAACCCTACCATCTAGACCCCACTATACCCTAACCCTAATTTGATCAAAATCACCTATTTTGACCTAGCCAAACTACCCATCCAAGAACAGATCCTGGTTTTTGGCTTCTAGTTGGATTACATTCAATCTTGGACTACATTACTGAGGTTGATTAGGGTGGCTGCAGGGACTGGGTATCTGAACAGATTAAAAAAGGTGAAATTGTCAGGGGTTGGATACATGCTAACCTGCAACAAAACGGTGCTGCTGTAACTTTGAGGTTGAAGATGAAGATAGATAAGTTGTAGATCTGGAGCCCCACCTAGGTCAATTCGCAGGAGTCCCACCTGGATTTGCTGAGTCTCACAGCACTTGTATCTCACCTGGGTTTCTCAGAGAGGATTTTTCACAATTTTCTGGATGCTGTAAGCTGTAACAGCAACCCACGAATTTTATTATATAGGAAAAGGGGGGGGGGGGGGGGGAAAGAGGCTGTTGTTGATTACATCAAAAAGTATTAAATGCTCTCTTAGAACTCCAAACAAGAAAAGGAGTTCCAATACATTGATCCTATCTCCCATACATAGAAAACAATACTCAAGAATATAGAAAACATAAACCAAGAAATTAATTAACTCTTGGAATTCTAAAAGACACACTAAGAATACCAATCAATTGCTCAAACAAAAAAGCCAAACAATGTATTGACAGCAGTTCGATGGACAAAATTTTCAGGTATAGTGCTGATACAGTAAATCGCATCACAAGATATCACACCATTAAACCATTAGAACAAGTTTCACTATAGGCTTATTTCAACAGTGGGACTCGAAGTTGGAAGCATACAAATGATTGAAGCCACTGAGCCTCTACACTCCCCTGATTAAGAAGCAAATAAAGAACCACAAAAATGGATCAATAAACTTAAGAATCAGTAAAACCAGGTAGTACAGTCATATTGTTTTCCTCTAAACATTTTTCATAATACACTATACAAAGTTATCGATCACTGGACCATGTAAAGCATTTATGAAAGCCAAGCAATGGATAAGTCATAAACAAACACGATTATAGAACTCGGTAAACAGAGCATGATTTAAGTACCATAAAAAGAAAAGGAAAAAAAAAATCTTGGTTCAAAGATCATACTTGTGTGTTGTGTAATACTGGAGAGAGGGCGGTATGATCTCAGAAAAAATTTCCTGCAAGATCAACAAACTGTTTACTCAGGTGTAAGGGTATCAATAAGGATTTGGAACCGGGAACCGTCCCAAAACCGTCCTGCTAAAACCCGGAACTAACCCATCCCATAACTAAATGGGATGGTTTTGGGACCGATTATTAAATGGGACAGGACAGTTCTGGGACGGGTTTCCCAATGGGTCCATAACCGAAAGCCCAATAAGGAATCGATTAGAACCGTAACTGCTAGGACCTATTTAACTTGTTTAAATTACTTATTTATGATTAGTTAATACTTAATAATTATAACTTATATAAGAGTTATATTATAATTATAAAGAAAAACTAAGGGTTATCAATTATTTGGGTTTTGTTGAGTATTTGTAATGTAGTCCTAGATAGGTAGGAGACCTACTCGGAGCCAAACAACAGGATCAAATAAAAAAAGGGGCTGCTGGTTCGAATGGACAGCACTAGGATTTAGGTCAATTCCTAGGGTTAGGGTTGGATATTGGGAAAGGGGTTTATAGGGTATTAATGGGCAGGTCTAGGAGGTCAATATGGTATAAAAATAATAGGATTTGGGAAGGTTTTAAAATTCTGCAGTTCTGGACAGAATTGTGTTGCAGGTTTTGGGTTTTAATGGAGTGAAGGAATGGAGGGGATAAAGTGGGAGTTTGGGGCTGAAACTTGGATCGAGTGTCAACAATGATGTAAGGGATGTATGCTGAAAGTTTGGTTTGAAACTGATGGACAGATTTGGAGTTATGGAGGTTTCCTAGTAGAAGTAGGAGAGAGGGGTAAAACTGTAATTTCAGACAATCGGCTGGGTGGATGGTGCTGAAATTTGAATCGAGTCTCTCTTAGGATTTGAGAAAGACTTGATCAAATTTTTAGCAGATTCTAATGGTTAGATTTGGCTGGGCAGAATTCTCACGAAAATCACCTTGTATGTGACCTTCTAGAAGGAAGAAGAATAGTTGCAGAATTTCTTACTTGTTACAGGTCTTTAATGGCAACAACTTTGAAGATGAACAATGGGGTCTCCCGATCTTCACAATGCAAGGAGATAAGTAGCAGCCCTCCCGATCTTCACGATGCAAGGAGTCGATTGGAGATCCACCAATCCCTTCAACCTTGATATTACTCACAAGGCAACCTTGATATTACTCACAAGGCACACTCACGATGGAGCAAAGGCAGCAACAAAGGCAGCAAGCATAAAGCTAATTTTTATTAATCAAATTCGTATCCAATGCTGGCCTCCCTTACAAACTTATATAGAAGACTCAAAAATAGACTTAGACACTAAAAAGGAATGGCCTAACCTTATCCCTAACCTATTAGGCAACTTAAATTGACTAGGAAACTCAAATAGACTCAAAATAGAGTCCTAATGACTTAAAACAACTTAAACTACTTAAAATAAAGAAGATTCCCTAGTAGCCAATAGGATATAAGAACCTCTTAGCCAATAGGATCACTTCACTTAAATTAGACCAATTGAACCAATTGGATGCAACCAATTTAAACCGGTTCAATTAAAAACACAAAATAAAAACTAAATATTGGGCTAATCCCGTATGCAACCTATATACCCCTATTTCAGGCCCACTAAAGTGGCCTAATACATAGAAAACCCTTGGGAACAAAGGCCCAACATATATATATCCCAACCCTACACTTATTCCCAATGAAACAAGCCCTATTTGATGATGAATTTGCATCAATTTGTATTCTTAAGAATTAATGTTTGATTATTTTATGCTTAGAAATGTATTCAATTATTTGTATGCTTGGGATATTTATTTGTCTAGTTAGGAATTTTGTAATATTTGACTGTTTGAGATTTTGAGTGCTTAGAACTGTTAAGGAACCGAAACCTGACTGTCCCATTATTAAACGGGACTGGATCCTAGTTTTGGGTCGGTTCAGTAAACAGGACAGTTCTGGGAGTGACCTCCTTGGGACCGGAACCGGGAAGGAACCGTCCCAATTACCCAGAACCGTCCCATTTGACACCCTTACTCAGGTGACCACAAAAAAAAAAGAATCACATAATTTTGGGGATTCTAGGGTTTGGGGTTGGAATCAGAGAGGTAGCGGTTATGGAGAGATATCGAAAAAGAGGTGGTACACACTTTTGGGGCTTTGCATAGCCTTTCATCGAACCCTAGAAGAGCATGAAGAGAGGGGAACATAATGCTGATTGGAGCTTCGCATAGCCCTTCTTCAAACCTTATAAGAGCATTTTGAGAGGGGAAGATAATGCAGATTGCAAAGAATGTAATCTCGTTTTCAATGAACAATGGAATAGAAGAGAGAGAAAGAGAGAGAAACCCATTAACCCAATTGAAATTCTTTTCATAAGAACAGTAACCAGGGGTTTCAATCTGTCAGTATGGATTGGTTTTGGCTTGGTTTCACCGGTTTTGGTGTGAGAATGAGTGAGTTCAAAACATGATCCAATAAGGGTGCACCGGTTTGGATTCGGTTTGATTTTGATTTCTTATCGGTTTATTATCGATTTCGTTTCGGGTTGGTTTCGGTTTTCCATGTAAATATATTTAGAAGTATGAAAAAAAAAATGTGTTTTTATGAATTTCGGACTGGTATCGATTTCTTATCAGGGTATATTGGTTTGGTTTAGTTTTCCCTTTGTTTTAGTCCGTTTTGATGTCTTATCAGTATTGATGTGGTCCGATTTGGTTTCGGTTTCGGAAAACTCCAATCATTTCGGTTTCAGTTCAATTTGATTTTGGTCGATTCGGCTCGGTTTCGTCGGTTTGGGATAGGTTTTGACACCCCTACATATAACCTACAAAAGCAGTTATAAGGGTGCAACTTGGGCCTAAAAACCTAAGCCTGAGCAATATAGACCATTATGGACTGACCCTTGGATACCTGGCCTACCATTGTACACTATCCCAGAGATTGCATTAGAAATAATTCGTAAACCAGGGTGGCCGATTTGATTAGTGGTTCTTCTCGGAATATTTGTTTGATCAATAGTATATTTCCCTTCCATATTGCTTCTTTGATCATAAAGTTCTATCTCCCAGGCATACATTGTAGGGATTCCTTAACATGCATCATTTCAAAGTCTCAGAAACTATTTGCAAAAGCTGTAGCATCCAAACTGTGTAGCAATATAGACCAGTTTAGAAATGGTTCCACTAATGGTTCCATTTATAAATGGTGACAGTTTTATTGGAAATTGGGCATACACCCAAAATTTAAGACGTTTGGATGGCGAGTGTGTCATGCTGGGATCCCTACAAAGGGAAGAATTGCAAAATGGATTTCGGATGATTTAATGTCTGTTTTTTATAAGTAGGAAAGGGAAACTGATTGGCATTTGTTCTTCTCTTGCTCTCTCATTAAAAGAATTTGGGCTGCTGAGGTGTTAGGCATTCGAACTGAACACTGGGCAAACACTTCCATCTTGTCCCTCTTTATTTCCTTTTTCTCTAATGGGAATTTGAATTTCTCTCCAGCTTCGGAATGTAAATGGTTCTTTGGTGTTGTTTTGATTACTCTTTATTTTATTTGGGACCATCGCAATCATATCCTTTTTGGGGGTAAGGTCTTCAACCCTTTGTTTTTTTTTTGCCGAGTATATGCTATTCTCTCTAATGTTCATCATTGGATTCAGGATTTATCTCAATCCTTCCTTAATGCTCCTATGTTCGATTCTCATTTATCTCATAATGATGCTCTGCTTTAAAGTATAACCTTTTTCTAGGTTTTATTTCCAATCTACCAGCTGAGGATCATGTATCTCTTTTGTGAGTGGTGATTATTTTGCAAACAATTGTTTAGCGAGTTGGGCAGTTGTATTATGTTTGCATAATCAGGTGGTTTTTGTGGGGGAACTAACTATGGTGGTGTAGGAGATCGTATGGAAGCAATAGTGTGGTGATTACTTCAAGGTCTTCAAGAAGTTCAAGTTTGAGGTATCAAGAAGGTGGAGATCAGTACAAATTCAAGCAATTTGGTGGAGCTACTCACTGAAGTTGATGGTTCAATGTCCTTGGAAATTTTTTTTTTTTTTGTGGCATATTTTCTTAATATTAGTACCTTTTTGAAGTCTTTAAACTGTGTTTCTTGGAATTGTGGATGATACTGATTCTGCTATATCCTATGTTCAGGCTCTAGCAATCAAATGTGGTACTTTTAGTTGTAAAGGGGCCATCACTGAAAACATTTGGGATTTCTTTTGTAATGTTTTGCAATTGGTGTACTTTCTTAGTTTCTTTTATCCAAAAAAAAAACTAAGCCTGATCTCAACCTGCTTGAAGTCCTCCCAATGCTTGGAATGAGATTCTCATATTGGTCCGACCGATTAGTAGATTGACTAGGTGCCAGGCCTAGCCCAATTATGGACCTGTCATTTTTGGTGTTTTGTTGGCGCCCAACCGGCATAGTTACCTGATCATTAGCCGATTGTTTATAGACCAATTACCCTGTTTATATTCCAGTTAGCCTGTTTATAGCCCGATAACATGATCTCCATTATGGACCAGTAAGTCAGTAACCGACCAACAGAATGGAAATGTGTCATAGGCACGTTTAAGTAAACGATTGATAATGTTTTGGAGCCTTAAATTGGTGGGGGCCGATTAGGCCCGTCAAGACTGAACGGTCCCAAACGGTTGTCACCCCTAATTTGCAATCTCACAAGCATGGATCTAACTCTCTCCTACATCTCCAGTTACTAAATATTTCTTCGCATCCTTAAATGGGCTTCAAAGGCCTAGCTAAGGGCATCATCTCCACATCAGTTCTGCATTCATGACATCTCTAATGGCGGATTATAGGTTCATCTTGATTCCCATCTCTTCAGTCGTCTTCAATTATTTCTTTGGATTGTTTTATATACACACAGTGGTCCTTTTTAATCATTCAAAACCCACAGTGGTAATGGCATGATGAAATCTAAAATACCATGGCCTAAACGATTGTTTGAGGCCATATATAGAACATTTGAGACGACAGATTTTGCGCTCTTATTCTTTGATCTCAAAACCCACTAGTTGATCCATAAAGATCTTTTCGTCTAGTTCTCCATTGAGAAATGTAGTTTTAATATCCATTTGGAAGAGTTCGAAATTCATTTTGGTGACAATGGCTAGGATGAGGCAAATAGAGGCAAATCTCATCACAAGGGAGAATGTCTCATCATAGTCTAAACCCTCTTTTTGGGTATAACCCTTCACCACAAGGCGTGCCTTGTACTTGTCAATTGATCCATCCATCTTGCGTTTGACTTTTAGAATCCATTTGTTCCCAATGGCCTTACGTCCAGGAGGTAGGTCAATTAACTCCCATACCTGGTTCTTACTCATAGAACTCAGTTCATCCTCCATAGCAGTTTGCCACATTTCCTTAGTAGGTGAAGAGAGAGCCTCTCGCATAGAATCAAGCTCATCCTCATCCTTTGGAACACAAATGGGAGCTTCCCCTTCAATCTTAAAGCAACGACAGGGAATGTGTCTACGAGTGCTTCGACGCTTAAGGTAATCTTGATCATCTAGTGGTACACTCGCACTAGTTGGTACACTCCCACTAGGTTGATGATCAGTTTCATTATCTCTGGCGATTACAGGATGAGTTAATTCCCCACCCTCGCCGAGACTAGGTGAGTGTAGACACCGAATTTTGTCACCCTCCGGCGATGATGACAACAGGACACAGACAGACATTGGTATCTCTCTCAAGAAGGACTCTTGTCCCTACATCTAAACCAAATCACCCTAACATCCTTAAAATGACTTATAAGACCCTTTTACCAAATGCTGAAGGAGGTACTGCTCACCCTCCCCCACCACGGCGAGGAAAAATGGCACTGCGCCCCCACGACGCTGTGGACTCCTTCCCATGGGGTCGTGGGCTCCTTGTTTGAGTTAAAATAATACCGCAAGCGTACGGGTCAATCGTAGCTACGGGTCGAACACGAGGAGATATACGCCACTCTATTTAATTAACTTAAAAGTAATGCAAAGTGGACCAAATTAAAGTGTTAAATTAAACTAATTAAACTAATGAAAATTAATGCATCCTAACTCATAAGCATCTAACAAAATTAAGGGATTAAATTGGCGTCCTAACACATGAGCATCTAACCTATCAAACTAAAGCGAATTGAAAGGAATAACAAAAACGTAGCCACACTTCATAATCACATAAAAAGAAATAAGGGAATAAAAGTGCATCCACATACCACAACCATATAAAAAAAATAAAAGAAATAGAGGGAGAAGAAGAAGAAGATAGAGAGAGATAGAGGAAAGGGAGAATGAGATTAAGGGTTTAGAGAATGAGATACCTTGATGTGCTTGAATACTGGAATAAACTCATCATGGCTTCCTCTTCTAAATCTCCATGTCTTGTCATCAACATAGGAACTTAGACTAGGAAGCTTTAAACTAAAACTATTACAACCATTAAACTAGACTTATGAAATCAAAACTAGAACTTGAAATCAAAACTAAGAACTTAAGCCACAAATAGAAAAAGAAGAGAAAATTTCACTAAGTGAATGAAATAAAAATTACACTAAAAAACTGAATTAAAATTGAACTAGAAACTAACTAAAAACTGAACTAAAAAACTACTTCTTACAACCCAGAGGGCAAGGGGTATTTATAGGGGGAAGAGAGGAGAAGAGAAAAGAAGGAAGTGTAGGAGAAATATTCCCTAAGAAAAGAGAATATTCTCTTCTCCTTCCTCTTTTACAATACCTTGAATCCTAAGAAAAAAAGGAAAAAGAGAAAAAAAAATAGAAAGAAGAAGAAGAGAGGATTGTTTACATAGACTTTCTATTTCTAGAAAAGTAAACTTCCAATTCTAACAAGTGCTTCCTTTTCTTTGTAGATATCTTCTCCAAGCAATAAAATCAAAGCATCTTTGACTTTTCAACTTTCCATAGGTGAGAAAATATCTTTCAAAATAAATCTATCCCAAGTAGAATTCCAGAAGTGCCCTTGAGAAGTTGGAGGAGAGAGAGAGAGTAAGGGTGATGACTAGGATTCCTTCAAGAATAAATAAAATACCCATTCTGTCCTTCAGAAAACGTGGAGCATGGGGTGCTTATATAGGCATCACCATTGTGTTCTTTGCTAAAAATCACCCAAAATAGACCCAAATTTCGTCCAATTTGGAGTTCGGGAGCCCAAGATATCTCAAGTTAAAGTTGGACTGTCCAGAGCCCTCCAAATGGAATCTTTCGGGTACAAGAAATATAACTTCTGGTTATTGCGTTCACTTTGTCTCCAGCCGACTATCAATAATTATAAATAAACCCCTGCAGACCATTTTTGTGCTTCGTTATTAAAACGGTCAGAACTTCTTCGTTTCAACTCGGAATCATGTGCCGTTTGAACGCTACTAGGCGACTCGATGAGCTACGCGTCCAAGCCATTAACACCTTTAAACAACTTAAAAACATTTCCTTAGTATCATGTCCTCCATTTTCAAAAGAATTCACCTAAAACCTGAAAAGCACAAGAAAGCACCGAGTAACTCTATCCAATGTGGTAAAATGTATATTTTATGCCCTAAGATTTCATATATAAATGTGCTCATCAGATTCCCCCACACTTGAACGTTACTTGTCCTCAAGTAAAGCAAAAACAAAAACTAACCTAGAATGCAAAAAATCCTAACTCACTTTCGTAGGAATTACGGTTGCACTTAGCATGTGCAATAAGCCTTTAAACCCCTAGGTTACCCCTAGTGGACGAGTTGTGTCTCGTGGGTGTTTGCAGTGAATATACATCCAAAATTCAATTGTAAATGAATATTGCAAATTTTAATCATGACATAAGTAGGACAATGTACATAATCCCAAAAAGTGTTCAACTAAAGATCAAGGAGCCAAAGGTTCCCCCACACTTGAATTTTATCACCCCACATCAATTCAAGTAACAAGCATGCATCAAGTTCAAGGGATCTCCTCATATTTTCTGAACACTACTCACCTTCAAGTAAACCCCCCATAGCATCGATGGAACCAAAGACTTAGGCATTGAGTATTGTTGACCATACTTTTTTTTTTTTTTCCAGGCATTAAGGCAAAAGTTTTTTTATTTCTCAACCACAAACTCTATTTCTACTCCACTACTGTTCTCTGAATGACATGGTGGAGCATACACCAGACACCCAAATACTTGGTAGCTTCGATTTTTGCATATATCCATAAGACATTGAGACATTGATGCAAGAGTTTTTTTTTTTTTGAGTTTCCTTCCAAGGAATTTCGATCAAGTCACCCTGCTTCATGAGGCACAGTGCCCTGTCTAGTCCCAAGGAATTCCACTTTCTTTTCTGTTCCTTTTTTTTTTTTTTTTTTTCTTTTTTTCATTCACTTCCACTTTCATGCCTTGCCTCGCTACAAACAAATTGGTCTCAACTACTAGCCAAAAGATCAAAGGGTCCATAATACACATAGAGGAATCTAGCCATCAAATGAAATAACGCTCATATTTTCCAATTCAATCCCTCTCACCGGATACAAACCAATTACCGTCCTTGAAAAGGAATTTTTTATTATTTCGCATGCTAGGACACCTAATTTCCTCTTTCTCTCGCTTTGCAATCAAAGAGACATATGCACAAAACCAAACTATTGTCACAATCAAAATTCACCAATTAAGCCCAACATCTCCCCCACACTTAATTCATGCAGTGCCCTCAATGCATGCATAAAAGAAAGAATAAGGACAAGGGAGGAGATGAAGGGGCTTACCGAATATAATCAACAAAGAGGATCATGAAGAGTCATGAGCTCTACAAAAATGCTAAGAGCAAGAATGAAATCTCAATCCATGGCCAATAAATGGAGAAATAGCTTTAGACCCAGAAAACACTCGACCATGAATTTTAGTAAAGCGAGAAATAATATGAAAGTTAAGCACAACTGAGAAATATCCAATAGAAAAAACTGTCCTCATGGGATAGTGGAAAATGAAGGCACTAAAACTCAGGCCATAAATCCTTCCATTTTCTTCCATTTGCAATGTAGAATACTTGTCATTCTTTGAAAAATCAACCAAGAACGGATCACAATAAGCATAAAAAGGATTATGAATAACCTCATCTAAATAATCATAAAAAATTGGAGGTTTACTCAAATCAATCCTAGCAATACAACTATCGGCTATTTGCCGAACTTGGTTTGCTAAATAAGGATCATGGAAATATGCATGAAAAGCATCATGACTAACATTGTCCTCCTCAATAAAATCGTCAAATCTAGGAGGTTTGGACAAATCAACATGTGAGACAATGGAATCCTCAAAATGACAATTATCTAAGTTTTCCAAAGAGAGAGGGGGAGATCGAATTTCCTTACTTTCTATGTTATCATAAAAATCTGATTCTAAATCAATAAATTCACTAGGCTCACTAAAATCAAAAATTTCAGGCAAAAGGTGGACTGCCTCAGGTAGCTCATCAAACCTCGCTTCACTAATATCTTTAGGCGACTTAATCTCAACAAATAAATTGTCATGAAAAGCATCTTGTTGGGAGTGACTCTTATTAACCTCAAATTGGGGTGGTGGACCTTCAATATCATTAAATTGGGGATGGGGCGGTTCAGGCTGACTAGGTAATGTACCCGTTTCCTCCTCTTGCACCATGGTTATCAATTGAGAGAGTTGCTTCTCCATGGTATTTTGGCTTGTTGTGAGAAGGTCTATGTATTTCTCAAGCTCATTCAGTCTGGCCTCCTCACCCATGTTTTGAAACTCAAGGGGTTGGTGATATGGTTTAAGGAGAGGTGGCCCATTGAGATTTAATGGAGGGTTGGGCATTGGAAGACCAAACTGACCAGGATATTGGAAATTGGGTGGTCCAGCTTGGTTATTCCATTGATCCCACAAGAAATCGGGATAATCATTCCACCCCTGATTGTAAGTGCCAAAAGAATTATATTGAATTTGAGGACTCACATTCTCATCACCATAGCTACCCCCATAAAGATTAGGGCATCCTTCCATAACATGGATTGTCTGGGGATGTGACCAATCAAAATTTTTCGAAAGCCCATAGTTGGGTTGGGGAACAAAATTGTACTGGGGTGGTGCAAAATTGTTCTCTATCTCATTACTTTTGGCTTTCCTAACCTGTTTAAACATTTCCTCCAAAATCATGGTTGCCTTAGCATAAGTCCATCTTTCCCCCAAAGTCTTATATGGAAGTGTATCGTCCATAATTCTAAACTAACCACCTATCCCAAATTGAGGTCTCCCTTAGAAAAATAAATAAATAAATAAATACAAGATTAGAAAAAAAAAATTCACTAAAAAAAAAAACAAAAAAACATGAGGGAGCCCAAGGTAGATAGTGCATCTATCCCTTAAAAATCGTAACAGTGGTTCCAAAGCTGTAAGGTTGCCATATAGGTTGACAGCAAGGAAACCCGTATAGTCTTCACGAGCCACCTACGGGCGACTCCTAGTGGATTCTGATGTAGAGTGGAGGACTACTATACGTTTCTGTTTTCAAACTCTCTCACTATGTCGCTTTCCTGTTATCAAGAGTGGTCACCTCCAAAGATAAGTCACATGCCAATCCAAACCACCCAACGAATCAAGGGGCACCAAGATTGGTTGGGTTTGGGCATATGAAGGACTTTAGATTGGGCGCACACTATTTCAAACAGAAGAGAAACAAGAAGAGGTTTTCAAAAACTGATTTTTTTTTTTTTCAGAAAAAGAAGAGAAAATAATAAACTAAAACACTTCGAACTACTTTAAAATCAGAAAAATAAAATGGACTATAATCTCCCCGGCAACGGCGCCAAAAACTTGTTTGAGTTAAAATAATACCGCAAGCGTACGGGTCAATCGTAGCTACGGGTCGAACACGAGGAGATATACGCCACTCTATTTAATTAACTTAAAAGTAATGCAAAGTGGACCAAATTAAAGTGTTAAATTAAACTAATTAAACTAATGAAAATTAATGCATCCTAACTCATAAGCATCTAACAAAATTAAGGGATTAAATTGGCGTCCTAACACATGAGCATCTAACCTATCAAACTAAAGCGAATTGAAAGGAATAACAAAAACGTAGCCACACTTCATAATCACATAAAAAGAAATAAGGGAATAAAAGTGCATCCACATACCACAACCATATAAAAAAAATAAAAGAAATAGAGGGAGAAGAAGAAGAAGATAGAGAGAGATAGAGGAAAGGGAGAATGAGATTAAGGGTTTAGAGAATGAGATACCTTGATATGCTTGAATACTGGAATAAACTCACCATGGCTTCCTCTTCTAAATCTCCATGTCTTGTCATCAACATAGGAACTTAGACTAGGAAGCTTTAAACTAAAACTATTACAACCATTAAACTAGACTTATGAAATCAAAACTAAGAACTTGAAATCAAAACTAAGAACTTAAGCCACAAATAGAAAAAGAAGAGAAAATTTCACTAAGTGAATGAAATAAAAATTACACTAAAAAACTGAATTAAAATTGAACTAGAAACTAACTAAAAACTGAACTAAAAAACTACTTCTTACAACCCAGAGGGCAATGGGTATTTATAGGGGGAAGAGAGGAGAAGAGACAAGAAGGAAGTGTAGGAGAAATATTCCCTAAGAAAAGAGAATATTCTCTTCTCCTTCCTCTTTTACAATACCTTGAATCCTAAGAAAAAAAGGAAAAAGAGAAAAAAAAAATAGAAAGAAGAAGAAGAGAGGATTGTTTACATAGACTTTCTATTTCTAGAAAAGTAAACTTCCAATTCTAACAAGTGCTTCCTTTTCTTTGTAGATATCTTCTCCAAGCAATAAAATCAAAGCATCTTTGACTTTTCAACTTTCCATAGGTGAGAAAATATCTTTCAAAATAAATCTATCCCAAGTAGAATTCCAGAAGTGCCCTTGAGAAGTTGGAGGAGAGAGAGAGAGTAAGGGTGATGACTAGGATTCCTTCAAGAATAAATAAAATACCCATTCTGTCCTTCAAAAAACGTGGAGCATGGGGTGTTTATATAGGCATCACCATTGTGTTCCTTGCTAAAAATCACCCAAAATAGACCCAAATTTCGTCCAATTTGGAGTTCGAGAGCCCAAGATATCTCAAGTTAAAGTTGGACTGTCCAGAGCCCTCCAAATGGAATCTTTTGGGTACAAGAAATATAACTTCTGGTTATTGCGTTCACTTTGTCTCCAGCCGACTATCAATAATTATAAATAAACCCCTGCAGACCATTTTTGTGCTTCGTTACGGAAACGGCTGTAACTTCTTCGTTTCAACTCGGAATCATGTGCCGTTTGAACCGTTACGAAGCTGACTCGATGAGCTACGCGTCCAAGCCATTAACACCTTTAAACAACTTAAAAACATTTCCTTAGTATCATCTCCTCCATTTTCACAAGAATTCACCTAAAACCTGAAAAGCACAAGAAAGCACCGAGTAACTCTGTCCAATGTGGTAAAATGTATGTTTTATGCCCTAAGATTTCACACATAAATGTGCTCATCACTCCTTCCACGGCGCCGTAGGCTCCTTCCCACGGCACCGTGGGGATGGATGTGTACCGGATTTCCATGGCGCCACGAGGGCGTGTGACATCAGCTTGTTGATGTCACCCACGGCGCCGTGGAAAAGTTCCGTACGGTGTCGTGGATGACTTATCTGGCTAGAAGAGAGAGGGGACCCCTCCCTATAAATAGAAGGGTCCCCCTCCCTCATTTCTTAAGCTTTTCTCAGGTAAGGAGACCCTCCAGGGCTTGTTTTGCCCCCTTTTCACCCTCTTTTCCTCTGTCTTTTCCTCATGAGTATGTGAGTGAGTGGAGTTTTTTGACGTGGGTAGATCCTTCGGTTATCCATCCAAGCATAGAGTGATTATGCTCTTGGGTATTGTTATCCCGTCAGTGTACGGATAACGAAAAACCCCCTTCACAACTGTTATTCTATCTGTATACAGATAACAAGAATCCCTTATATAACCGTTACTCTGCCCGAAGTTTGAAATCTCATATAGTCCTTACTCTGTCTGATAAGAGAGAGCCAAGCCGATCGTCTATCTCCACCTGAGCCGTGGGACATCACATATTTTGTCCTCGGTGCGCTTTCATTTATTTCTTGCATTTCTAGACAGGTATCTGTCTCTTTCCCTCTCATTATTTTTGGCATAATGTAGACAATTAAAGTAACTTGTTTTAGTATACATAGTAAATGATTTTTCTTTCTTTGTCATGATTAGTGCATCATAACTTAGCCTTACATGTTAGTATAGGATATATTATTAAGGGAGAATATTCGAAAACCAACATCTAGTAGAAAGATCGATTTATCCGGACGAGGTGGGTGCCTAACACCTTCCCACCCTCGTAACCTGACTACTTACCTTGAATCTCTTACCAGACCATATGGAATCACGTAGCCCTTTCCGCTAACCCTAGATGGGTTACACCCATTGGGTCCTAGGCCCTAACCCTAGGTAGCGACTCCATTTCTTTATAAAGCATGATCCCAATCCCCATGATGATATATCGGAACGATATACCATTATTCATCGAACCCAATCCTTGTCGCCATAAGGCTGAGGAACCCTCGTCCCGAGGACCATGGTACTTACAGTGAGATACCAGTGTCGTCCTCTAACTCAAAGAGGTCGAGATCCCTACTTGCATCACTAATGCTAGGAAAGTCTGTCTCAATGAAGTCAACATCGCGAGACTCTATTTCGATCATTCCTCCATTAGGATGTTCACCGTACATTACGTAGTTGTTCGAGCTGTCGGAATATCTTATAAAGATGTGTTTCCTAGCTCTGAGGCCTAACTTCCCAAACTTATCGAAGACGTTGTGAACATAACCAGCACATCCCCATGGTTGCATATGCCTCAGGGGGGGCTTTGCGCCTTTCCATAGTTCATAGGTGTAAGTACCGCGGTCCCCAGTGACGAGGTTTCCTCAGCCTTACGGCTACAGATTATTGGTTGGTCGTTATAGGGGTATCCTTTTGACACATTATCATGGGGAAGGGGTCATGCTTCATAAAAATATTAAAAAATGAGGAGTTGCCACCTAGGGTTAGGGCCTAGGACCCAATGGGTGTAGCCCTATCCGTTATGAACGAAAATGGTCTACGAGATTCCATATGGTCTGGTCAGAGATTCGGGTAAGGGGTCAGGTTACAAGCATGGGAAGGTATTAGGCACCCATCTTACCCGGTAAAGACCGGTCTTTCCATTATAGATGCTGAAATAGCAAATATTCTCTCTTCATAACGTACGACTACATAATGTACATTATATTTACACTATATACATTAAAACGGAAAAACACAAAAGACTACATTGTAACGATAAAAATGCAATGATTATACCTCCACATGAATATCCCTCAACTCTTGGTGGTCCCCTGACTCAAGTGGAGACGGATGGATGGATCTTCACCGATTCTTTGGGCAGAATGGCTTACTGGGGGTTGTTCTTCGTTATCTGTATGTGAACAGAGTAACGGCTATAAAAGGAGGCTTTTGTTATCCGTATGCAAACGAAAAAACATCTTAACTAGGAGGTGAGCACTCTTCACTCAAGTGGATAATCGATGGATCTACCCACAACTCGGAATATTGCTCAAAACTCACTTACAAAGGCTTAAAAGAGGGAAAAAATCGGACCGGGAGAGTCTCTTTAGGCTTAAAATCTATGAAAATGAGGGGAGGGGACCCTCCTAATTATAGGGGGTGTCCTACTTCCACGGCGCCGTGGGCGACGTCATCCTGCAGCCTCCCACAGCAGTGTGGTTTTTTGCCACTGCTGTCGGGGGAGGCTTCCACGATGTCGTGGAGGACTGTCCACGGCGCCGTGGTCAGAGTATGTCACTCCCCACACTTTTTGGGCCTTAAATGGGCTTCTTTGTTGTTTTTGGGTATGTTTGGACCTTTGAGCCTTATTTTTTGGGCTTTTTCGAGGGTATTGGTGCGATGTTTCTCATCCGTGTCCCGTTGTCATTATTGCCAGGGGTGGTGGCAAAATTTTAGTATCTACAGTTTGCCCCTCTTTGACCGAGGCTTGAGCCAACAGTCGAAAGGCAAAGACAAAAGACTAACGGATTTTGTCACCAAGAGCATGTACTGCTGTTGCTTTGCTCAAAGGCGGCTTTGCTCAAAGGCGGCTTTGCTCAAAGGCGGCAGAGTTGCAAAAATTACGTGATGAAATCTTTTGATAAAGCTCAAAAGAAAAGAATCAAAAACAGGCGGTTAATCGTAATAAAATCCTTTGATAAACCACAAAGGAAAAATCCAGGCGATTAATCATGGTGAAATCTTTCGATAGCCCTTGCAAGAGAAATCCAATTTGTGGGAGTATCTGCCAATCAGGGGATGAAATCTTTTAAAAATTCTTGTGAGAAGAAACTGCGGTACCGAAATCAGGCCATAGGAATTTTGCAACTCCTCCATCCCCACTAGCATAGGAATTTTGCAATTCAGGCCATTGTGGAAGGGCTACCTCTTAAACTTTTCCCAAGTCGATTTTTCTTGAAAAAGAAATTTAGTTGCATGAGATTAGAAAATATTATTTCCATTTTATTAGAAACATGGCTGAACCAAAAGAAACTATTGCAGGTGATATGTGGAGCAAAACTTACTTTATGCGTTTCTCCTAGACACCATTATCCTCCACTATGTAAGTCCTTGTCACAGAATGCCATCTGAAGCCTGTCGTTTCCAAAAATATTTTGACAAATATACAGATAATGGGTCCATATGTTTAAGACCATGGGTGAAAGATTTAAGGTT
Organism: Telopea speciosissima; assembly: GCF_018873765.1. NCBI lineage: Eukaryota > Viridiplantae > Streptophyta > Magnoliopsida > Proteales > Proteaceae > Telopea > Telopea speciosissima. The sequence continues at coordinate 53,402,587 of NC_057922.1, forward strand.
GTGTTTGGTAAGATTTCTTGAAATGCATTATTGATCAATAATGCATTCCAAGAAGGCATACCAAACACAACCTTAATTTAAAAATTCTACTTAACAATTTCAAATGCTTTTAAAGTAAAACTATATAGTTTAGGAGAAAATTTTCCTCCACCCATAGAGGACGACGGTTCACCGACCATCCTAGGGTTCACAAACCCCAACAGAGTTTTAGTATGTTCCCAAAATACCCTCGTGATTCTTCCCACACACATCTGAACCAGCCTTGCTGAATGGATTCCCCATTCATCGTGGCTGAAGCAAAACTCAATCCGTTTAGGTTTTTATCTTTAAATGTTTTGGGTGGGATGCTCAGGACCCATAAAATGCTGAGGTTGAGAAAATGAGATTACAAATATATGTTAGCTAAATACTAAGTCCAGGTGTTTAAGATCACAGGTGGAAAACTAATGCTCTCTTCTATTAAACAAATTATGTAACAAGTAGAATAATCTATAAAATGAAACATAAGCTTTCTGGTTGAAAGTCTAACCAACTTTCTTTTGCAAGAAGAAAAATTCTTCTTTAGTCGATTTTAGCTTCTGTTCTTGCCTATACTATGTCCTGTTTCTTATTCCCTCTAAAAGTTTGCAAAACTATTAATTCTATTTGCTTAAACTTTTGGAATGGATCTGCAGGAAATGGTAAGAAAAGTAGTCTTATTGCATGGGATAAAATATGTTCTCCCACTTCTTTAGGGGGACTTGGGCTTCGTAAAGCCGAACATCATAATAAAGCCCTTATCCTTAAACTTGGGTGGCGTATGATTAATTGCTCTTCTGACCTTTGGTCAAGAGTTCTTAAGGCTAAGTATTTTCCTTACCATTCTCCTTTTGATCTGAAGGTCTTTAAGAAAAAAAGTTCATAGATTTGGAATGGCATTGCGCAACTTCTTCCGATTTTGAAGTCCTTTGTCTTTAAAATTATTGGGTCTGCTAAGGATTCATTTTTCTGGACTGATCCGTGAATCCCTTCCATCCCTCTTTTCTTTCTCAACCATCTTTCTTATGGACAGGATTCTAGATCTGTTAAATCCGTGCCCAAACCCCGGCTTAAAGCCCGGTCTAACCGGTCTTGTTAAACTTGTGTAGAATTGGCGGCGGTGTACTCCAAGGAACTATGGGCATTGATACTCAAACCGTCCTAGAAGATCGTTAACTTTGAGACTGGGGAGGTCGTCGAGGATAGGTTCATCGACAAGGACAGGGGGAAGTTTATCAACAAAGGAGTGTTCTTGGCGTACCCTCTGCAGGCGGACCGGCAAGGCCCAACCCGATTCGATGTACCACTTTGGGACGATTGGCAGTAAGCTATTATTCTCATGCTCCATTTATAGCATAAATAATATTATGTATAGGTAATAAATCGGGCTTGGGTGTGTAGCACCCTTTTAATTTAAAGATAGAGATGTCCTGTGGGCCTCATTAAGTTGAGGCCCAATGACTTGAACCTGAACCTAAGGTTTGGTGTCCAACCAAACAAACCCTAGAGCATTTAGGCCTAAGGACCAACACCTAGCCAAACATGCCCTAGTGACCTTTTGGAATAGATAAGGCTAAGGCCACTATTCCCATCTCACTCTAACCCTAAACCGATTTGGGGAAGAAGAGAAGAAGAGAAAGTAGGAGAGGAAGGAAGAGAGGAAGGGAGGAGGATTTACTCACTCACCATCCCCATTTGGTAAGTCCCTCACCCAACCACTATCACTTCTCTCATCTCCATTAATTCCTACATTCTTGGGTTTTGGGTGGTGTCCTCCCATTAATGGCTTCACCAATCTATTGGAGAAACCATTAATAAAAGATACTAAAACCTCCTTGATTTGGTAAGTGAAGGCTTCCATCCTCCCCATTTGGTGACCTAAGCCATCAATGCCAACTCTAGCTCAAGAATACATAAGCTATGGTAAGCTAGGGTTCATTGATTTCAAATCTATAACCCATCTCATGTGTAAGCTTGGGTTTATAAACCCTCTTGATTAGGAGACCTAAAACCCTAGATGTGGGTGATAACTCTAACCATAATAGCATGGTGTAACCCTAAGATATACCCATTTGAGCCATGAAACCAAAGCCCAAGCCAAGTATTCAATGTAAGGCGTTTCTGTAAAAAGGTAGATACAGTTGGCTGAAAATGATAGAAGTAACCCAGGTGCCCTTCTGCCTTTTTCAGATCTGCCTTTCTACCTTTTTCTCTCTGCCTAAAAATGGTAGAAGCAACCCAGAACCTTCCTACCATTTTCAGAAATTGCTTCTACCGTTTTACAATATTAACCTTTTAAAACCCCTATTGATTCCTACCCTTTTGGGGACCTTAGTACTAGTCTCTTGTGTGTCTTTTTGTGCATCTAGGGCACCCAAATACGGAGGTCAGCTCACATTTTAGCGCACCGGATCACTCACGGCTCGATTGAACCGAATCTCAAGGTGAGGAAATTGGATACCCGAACCTATTGTTGAAATATGTTATGCTTCATGGTTGTGGTTTACCTTATTTACATGCATGAATGGTTATCGAGTATGGTCGGTTAATGGACCATGTGTTGTAAGGCATATATTGATTGCAAGACTTACATATTATATATATATGCTAGGGTGCATTATACTTTCAATTCTTTTATTGCGATACGACATTGGCATGAGAATATGTGGTGTGTGTGTTGAGATGGATAACGTTATGTGTCACACCCCCATCCCTGAACCACGGGGAATGCAACCAGAGAGTATCCATACGCTCTCTAACCACCAGAATCACTGATGCAGTACCCAAGACTAACTCATTCACAATGACAAATAATAGGTAAAAGGAAAGGATTAATATTAATAACATCAGAGTTAGCAGAAGCTAGGTGATAGCATATAAAATAGTGTCTATTCAAATTTACCCCCTTCATATCAATGGGTTCTAATCAGGATCTATGTATTATCACTGTATAATAAATACACTTATCAAGAAAGGAATAAAAGAATACACCTTGAATCAAAAAAATAGTTTATCAAAGTGTAACAAAAGATGGCCACCAGCCAAGAATCACTGTTCCCTCGTGGAACACATCTCACAGTAGCACTCCGGTCCATGATCCTCATACTCCGAAGTCCACCACTCTTCATGACCTTCTTCAGGAGTCTTGAACTCCGTGCCGTCCTGCTCGAATGTACCTGCATCAACTAAAAAATATGTTTCCTCGAGGAGTGAGCTCCAACTGAGCCCAATGAGTGGCTAAGCCACACAAGCATACACAATAATAATAATGAATGGGGTTGACTGCAAACCATACATGATGGACGGATACCAAGGTGTCCCATACCACCAAGGTAGACCGTACATCACATACAATTTACAATCATGCTACATGAATGAATGATGATGTATAGTTTTATTGTTATCCACCTAACACACAACTAAGTCAGGTATAGTACTATAGCAACACCTTAGGTAGCATCTCCGACATCGGTACCATAAACGGATGGTATACCTACGATGACAAACCCGAGTCGCGCTGGAAGCCTGCAGTACCGGTCTCCACCAAGAGATATACGCAAACCCCCAAGTCAAATCCCGTCCTGGCGTTCGGCCCAAAATACGGTTGGTGCTCGAACTTCCCGGGTGGGTATACCCGAAATAACGGTCGGAACCCACGGATTTGACCGACACCTAACCCCCTGTCGGTAAGGGTCATAGTGCTGGGTAAACATTTGTCCTAGCCAGCATTCACCTATTGTATGAGTGAGGTACGCATGTGCATAGGCCAGAGGCCGAGTCCATAGATACCGAAATACGGTCGGTCGGCTATCCTCTCGCCCCTCTAGCCCATACGTACGTATACAAGTACAAGATGTGAATACCGAAGGCAGTCGGTCGATCACCATCCCGTTTCCACCTAATGCAATGGACAACTCTAATGCAATTTCAAGTACAAGCAATCTCAAGCCCAGACCCACCGGCACTTGGATCCCGCTCGAAGCCCTAGATCTACATGCCATGAGTGAGTCCATATTATGGAATCCCCAGTGTCCCAGCACCAATCGGCACCGAGTCCCATAACTAAATCCAACACCATTTGCACCATAGTGCATAAAATAAATAATATCGCAAGACAAGAATGTAAAATCCTATCAACATCTAAACATTTATATCGTCCTATATCTTACCAATAATTATATATTATAGCACACATGCATGAATGGCATTCGCAAGACACGATACACAAACATTCTATAAATTAAGACGTTTGCTTAACTCACTCACCTTGATTCTCAGTCAATCGTCAGTACGGAGCTCTTCAAATCGGTGTTCGATGCCAAGTACACTGTCCCACGTAGTAGTACGCCCCCGAGCCGAGTCAGTCAACCTAAAGAGAGTGTACAACGTGGGGAGAGATTAGTGCCTTAGGACTAGAAGAGTTGGGCCCCATAAGTTATGAAACAAGGCTAAAATAGGGGACCGGCACATACAGCAAGGCTATATCATGTGCCTGTCCATGTGCCTGTCCCTCTCAGGCTTTCCCACCGACAGATCTAGGTTCTCAGGGACTGGCACTTGCATGTGCCTGTCCATGTGCCTGTCCCTCTCGGACCTCCCACCGGCAGATCTTTCTCAAGGACTGGCACTTGCATGTGCCTGTCCATGTGCATGTCCTTCTCGGACTTCCCACCATCAGATCTAGTTTCTCAGGGACAGGCACTTGCATGTGCCTGTCCATGTGCCAGTCTTGCTGTTCATGCCATTCCGAGAATGGTTTTGCAGCCCCAAAGTCTTGGGCTAAAATGGGGTATTCTTAAGGGTTTTTTTGGGGTCTCTTTGGCCGTGAGAACAACTCCAACCAAGGTACCATAGCACACACCCAACATGGGTTTGTAAACCCCATGATCGATTAGGTTTTCCTCCATTAAAATACATATGGAAAGAAAACTCATGGGTTTGGGTATTGAGGTTTTGAAAGGGTCTTTAATCAATGTTATTTAACAACCCACAAACCACACCTCTATGGTCTTCCATGAGGGTTGGTGAAACCCATAAATTGAGGTAAATCCCCAACTTAGGGTTCATAAATGGAGAAGGGTGAATGGGTTTAAGGTAGGGTTAGGTGCTTCATAGTTAAGCATCAAGGATTTGCCATTAATGGCTCTTCTAATTGAGTAGATGGAGCACTCAAGGTGTGCTCAACCGATTCAAACCCTAGGTAATAGAATTAGGGAAAGAGAGATGGAGAGAGAGAGAAAGAGACTCACCAAGGGTTGATGATGATAGCTTGTGCTCCACCATACTTCTCCCTTCTCCTTCCTTCTTTCTCTTCTTCTTTCTTCTTCTTTCTTCTTCTTCTTTCTTCTTCTCCTCTTCTTTCTTTTTCTCCTCTCATCTCCACGATTTAGGATTGTAATGTGAGGTGAATAGTAGTTTTGGGTCTTTAATAACCCATCTAGGCATTAGGTCTTGTTTGGTTAGTCTCAAGTCCTTAGGTCCATTTGCTTAGGAGCTTGTTTGGTTAGGTATAAGCCCAATGTCTAGTTTAAGTCATTGGGCCATTGGATCCACTGGGCCCATGGCCCATGTCCTAAGTTCTAGTTATAAATAGAAAGAGACTAAGCTCCTAACCCCAAGCCCATTCTAGTTCTTATGCTTATTAATGGTCATGCATAGGCATGAATTAGTCGGATAGTGACTTACTCCCAGTCATCGCTAAGTGGATAAGGGCGATTTAGGTGCGGGCCCCACGGATCCCCATCATAAGGGAATTTCAAGAATATGCTTTCGTGGATGATTTTCCCCCTGTCTCTGACGGTGGATCTTTCCTCGAGGACTTCCCCTGTTTCGCGATCGATAATCTTGTGTGATGGCTTGAGTTTTATGATCCACAGTTCACGAGTGTACTCCGTTCCCGGTTCTACACAAAAGGTTCAAACCAGATCGGTGGTCAGATCAGGTTTCAAATCGGGTTTTGGGCACGGATTTAACATTATGTGATGAGAATGAACATGTGTGAGAAAGTATAGATGCATGATGTGGATAAACATGGTATTACATGAATGAGAATGAATGTGGTTATATGGTTGTGAGAATGAATATGACATCATATTGAAATGTGGGAATGGTTAATGATGATAACATATGTGAGTGTGATGTGATCCAAGTGCCGTAGTGTGCGCCGAGCTTGGGATCGATAAGTATATTGTGACTGTATGTGTGCGTGTAAAGCTAGAGGGAGCGAGATGATAGCGAGCCTGACAGAGGGACTATGGACTCGGCTTCTGGCTTACACGTGTACATACCCCCTTTTAGGTATTAGACGTCGTTGGCTAGGTCGATATCGTACCCCGTACTATGACCCTTGACAACAGGGGTTTACGTGTTGGATAATTCTCCACGGGGACACCAGTGTGTACCGATTAAGGTGCTGGGATCGACGATTCCGATGCGAGGACCGGAACCGTGGCAGTGGGATTAACTTTGGGGGTTTGCTGGGTAAACCACTGTGTACCGATTGAGGTGCTGGGACCGGCGAGTCCGATCGAGGACCGGGACCGGCAGGCTCCCAGCGCAACTCGGGTTTGACATCGCTGGATAGGCCATCCGCGTGTGAGAGATGGGGGGACCGGGGATACTACCTAGGGTGTTGCAGTAGTAGTATACCTGACTTAGAGGTTAGAGTTAGGTACATATGTAATCATTGTTTCATGCATCATAACATTATCATCCATGCATGTTGTAACCCTTTGCATGATTCGATTTACTCATTGGGCTCAGTGGGGCTCACCCCTCGTGGAAACTTTTTTTAGATGATGATGCAGGTATGGTGGAGCCAAGCAGCTTGGAGCCAATGGCCCCTGAGGGAGGCGGTGGCGAGGACTGGTGGACCCCTGAGGAAGCGGAGCATGGACCAGATTGCTACTGCGAGACTTGCTACTTAGGAGAGTAGCTTCTTGAGATATTGGCCGGTGGCTCCTTTTTGGATATATTAGTCTTAACTTAGAAAATTACACCCCCCTGTTTTTGGCTATTTACTCATATTGGATATTTACTCATATTGGATATTTACCATTTTATCATTTTGAGTCCCGTCATGAAGAATGTATTATTTATATACTATGTAATACATAAGTTTTGATGGGAAGATATCATGGTTTTGAGTATGTATGTGACGGGTTGTTGAACAGGGATAAACATCGACTGTTATGTTATTTATTTTATCATTTAGTTTTCGTTACTCTGATTTATTATATTATAATCTCTCCTGACCATTTATGTCCTGTGCGGTGTGGACGAGTTAGCTTAACTACTGCATCTGTGATCCTTGTGGTAGTGCGAGAGCATATTTGTACGCTCTGATCACAGATTCCGGTAGTTCAGAATTCAGGGTGTGACAAGATCGTTGGTTAGTGCTTTCATTAATAATATGTCTCATTGGAATTATCCATCTCTATTTTTAACCTTACCAACTATAATGGTTCATTCAATCATTGATATTCCCATCTCTAATATTGATGATAGATGGTGGTATAAGCTTTCTAAGGATGGAAGATTTTCTACTAAGCTTGCTGCTAACTTTTATGTTCTTCTGTATCCTCTTCACAGTCTCCTGTGAGCTCTGCCTGGTGGCACTTTTTTTGGAAGCTTCGTCTTCATCCTAAATTAAAGTGTTTTTTTTTTTTTTTTTGGCATTTTTTACATGCAAGAATTCTGGTCAAAGCGATTATTTCGAAATGGATACCGATTGATCCATATTGTGTTTTTTTGTGCATCATGTGTTGAATCCATCTGATATGTGTTTCTATCCTGTGAATGGGTTAAGCGGATCTAGGCTGCAAGTCTGATTGGGCACAAGGACAGAATTCGTCTCTTCCTCTTATTGGGAAACTTTATGCTCTACTACTTTTGTTGCTAGGCAGCTAGACAAACAATCTCTATCGTGGTTCTTTTCTGTTGTTATTATTATGTGTTATTTTATATGGTGCCTCCGAAACAAAGTGGTCCATGGTTCTTCGAAACTTGACCCACACTAGGTCCCCAGGAATGTTTCTAAATGGTTGTTGGATTTATCTATTTCTCCCTTCACCCCTGTTATTCTCACTGATGTATTGAATAACTTTAACTTTAATATTTCTCTCTTAGGGTCTCGTAGCTTTTCTGTGTCACACTATCATGTTTTGAAGTGCGTAGGATTTGTCGACTCTATTTTAAACAGATCACGGTGGAGTTTTTGGTTTTTTTGTTAGCAGAACGTATAATTTTGATGGCTGTAGGATAAACTGACACATGACAACTTTTGGAAGCCAACATTACATGCATTGCTAGGGGTCTGGAGTATACTAACCGTTTGCACATTACTCCTCAAGAACTATAGAGTGCTCACAATGAGGTTTTGCAACTGCTACCCGCTCCAATTGCAACTCCTTGGCCGTGGCTTCACATCCCTTCTCTTTTATTTATTGAAGTCTCATTCTACTATTATTTTGTTCAAAGAATGAACTAATTCCTGTACTTCAAACAACAGCTGTCTAGTGCAGTTGGTGAACTGTAGGGAGCATGGATTTAAAAATCAGAATTGGAATTTGTTAGAATCGCCCGATCTAGGTTGTGAATAACCGATGTTGATTCCAATTAACACCCCTTCAATCTCAATATCCGAGTTTTAACCGAGTTAGGCCAAGTCCAATTTGGGTTGTGGATTTTTGTCCGATTTAGGTTTGAGACTTCGAGACTTCAAGAGCACGACGATGTGCTACTTACAACTACTAATGCTGCAATTCTAATGGAAGCCCCTTTCTTGCTCCTGCAACTCTCGAACTAGAGGAAGGAAAGAGCGATACCCACCCATCCACCCACGGAAGAAGCAAGCATGGACGGGAATGCCATTCTGGGTTCAGTTTATAGGGTTCAGTTAACAGCAAAAGGCACCTATCGTCTTCCGCCCTGCTTTCCTCACTTCCTCTGTGCTGACTGTGGAGTGCTGCTTGTGTAGTCTCATTTTATTTCTTCTCTTCGAAGGAAGCCCTAGTTCCTAGCCATGGGAGAGAGTGAATTGAATGAGAAGATAAGAGAAGAAGAGGCAATGCTAACCAAGAATCTCCCCGAGGACATCATCTTGGTCATTTTTTCAAGGCTTCCGGTGAAGTCTCTTTTAAGGTTTAGGAGTGTATGCAAACTGTGGTATGCTCTAATAACCGATCCTGATTTTGTTCAAATGCACCTCAGCAGATCCCTTGCAACCAATACCAACCTCATCCTCATTTTAAAGAGATACCCAAAATTCTTGTATGTGGACTTAAATGTTTGCAAACAAGAAGCGGCGGTAGAACTGAATTGCCCGTTCAAGTCTCCAATAGGATACCGTATATTGGCTTCCTGTCACGGCTTACTATGTATGTTCGACGACGATGGCGTTGTCTCTGATTTCCGAAAAGAAGAAGTGTACGACACATTTCTTTGGAATCCATCTACAAGAACGCATAAGAAGCTGCCCTTTACGCTTGTAGAGTTTCCCATTAATTCCTACTATGCCCATGTCACTGCTTATGGGTTCGGTTACGACCCTACCACCGACGATTACAAGGTGATAAGGGTTTTACAGTTCTATCCTCCTGATGGTTTCTTTGATGACACTAAGTACATTGTCTCGGAGGTGAAGGTCTACTCTCTCAGCACCAACTCATGGAGAAGAATCGAGGACATTCCCTTCCTTAGCATCGAACTCAGACTTGGGGTTTTTACAAATTCTGCTTTTCATTGGGTTGTATATCGCAAGACGGGAGTCATGGGATCCAACACTGCCCCCAATGTGATTGTTTCCATTGATGTTAAAGATGATGTGTATTGAGAGGTGCCACTGCCCCATTTTGTGGACGATAAGTTTCACATGACTATCGGGGTTCTAGGAGGACAACTCAGCATTCTCTGTAACTTCTCCGAGGTCTGTGTTGAGTTGTGGGTGATGAAAGATTATGGCGTGAAGGACTCTTGGGAGAAACAGTTCTCGATCGAACAACCATCGGTATTAGGGTATTTTGATGAGTGCATCAGGCCTATATGCTATTCAAAGAAGGGTGAAGTTCTACTTGAGACAGGTCCAGGGGTGGAGAAGTGTTCAGGAGCGCTGGTGCTTTATGATCCCCATAAAGGAAGGGCTAGTAATCTTACGCCTCATGACAGCAGGCATATAGTAAGCATTGGGAGTCTCATTTCACTTGATGCCAAAGATGGAGCTGAATAAAAAAAGAAGGAAGAAACAAAGGTAATTTGGTAGAGCAGATTTACACTTTAAGCTAGCTACTATATCATGTTTACAATTGTTCCCTCCTTGTTAGTTTGTGTGTTTACACTCTTGCTCTTATAAATTATAGTTTCATCTAAAGAATTCCCATGAATAATTATTCCATTCTTGCAACTGTCTAAAGTCGTAATGCAATTAATAAAAGTTTCTAGCTGTTTGCATTCAAACTAAAGGAAAAGTAGGGTGAAGACATGAATTGTCTTTCCTTTGTTAGCACTAAATACTAATGCACTTGGGTGATGAGAAAGGGGCATATAATTTATCTGTCAGTTGTGAAGAAAATTTTCCCCACATAGAGGGACTGCAGGAATAGAATTTGTGAAGCCAAACCTAATAGTATTTTTCAGTAGGCTTTTTTTTGAGTTGTGTGTGCTGTCTTATACTCCTTTATGATGGAAGTTTGTCGTCACTTTTTTTTGGAATGTTTTTTTAAACAAAATCTGTTCTTAAATTGAAATTACATTAGATATCCTATGTGCTTTTAGGTTGTTAGCTACATTCTATGTGCCTTTTTTTTAATTTAACACAGGTGGGTACAAATGTGATGATCTACCACCCCTATTAACAGAGCATACTGAAAGTGACTCTTTCAGTCATATTATTTAGTTTAGTGATATTTGGACTTGATGATATCGAATAAACCTGAAAGGTGCCATATACCCAGGTGTATGTGTGTATCCAGAATCAACAAGATAGTATTTTCCTATAAAAGCAAACATATAAAGTTGAAATTTCAAGTGTCATTAATAAAATAAAAAAAAGAGATAGAGCCTACTAAGGATGATGTTAAATGCAATAATGCATTTTCTAAAATTCAGGATGAATATGGATATTGAAAACTGTAATGCATTTTCAATTCCAAGAAGATTGAAACTACGCTTTCTTTCTACAAGAATATGCTGCTAACATACACATGGAAGATAAAGTTGAGTAATGGTGACCTCCAGAAAAAAGCATGATAAAGAAATCCAAAAGTCAAATAACAGCCACCAGAGACAGAACTTTGTCTAAAGTCTTAAAGACAACAATGAAGGCAAAGTATATTATATAAGATTAATTCAGTTTACAAATCTAAAATGATAAATCTATGAACACCAAATGTTTTAGTCTGTTCTCTTGTTGAACAGGGCCCAACCACTAGTACTCCTTTCTAGTAGGATGGGGTGCAGCAGGGGCGAATGAAAAAAACAACAAATACAACAAGAAGGACAACCCCTTAAATAAATGAGTTGGTACCGAAACACCAGCTTGAATCAAGTAAAAGAGAAATGCAAAAGATTTTCCTTCATTAATAGGTAGGGCTGATACTAAAACGAATAGATGAGCCTACCAATTGAATCTCTCAAGTCTTTAGCTCCTCAGCCCTTCTGCTTTAACCAATTTCAGCCAACTGATTGGAACCATAGAAGCCAAATCCCCAGATAAAAGAAAAAAAAAATTTGGTGGCATTCTTAAATCAAATAACCAAGGTTGTGATTGGTATGCATTCTAAGCTTAGAACGCATTCTGAGGTAATAAAATTAGTGTTTGTTATCCATTTTTGTACTTGGATCTTGGAATGCATCAGAGAACCGCGGCCAATTCTGGAACGCACCATGTAACCCATTCCATGTTCTAAGACAAAATGAAAATGCCTTGTTTTAAAAAGCATGGGGAGTGGGTTCCTCCACTTTCAGGGGCTGGAGTCGGTGCCTTGGTGGGATCTCGGGCAAATCTGCAGCGACGGCAAAAGTAAATCTGTGAGTAGCGCAACATTCGCCACACGAGAAGAGACGAGTAGAGTCTGAGACTCCTCCGTATGGTCCAACACAACAATGCCATAGGAAACTCAGGCGTATCAACCGAAGAATCAATGAAACGAAGAGGATTGATTTCTTCATTGTTTTCCAAGATCAACCAAAGATGGGATGGGATGGTTTTAAGGATGGATATGTGATGGAGAGTAACAGTAGAAAAGTGAGAAGGTGGAAACAGTTTGGACTCATGGAGAGAGTTGTGAGAGTGACGCAACCAACTGAATCTACAGAAAGAAATTAATTATGAAGGTTTAATAAGGTACCTCTTCGAAAGAATCGAAATAAATGTAGATCTGAAGCCTTGGATTGGCGATGAAAAGGGAGAAAAAAAGGTTTTAAGAACTTTAGATGCAATGCGGTGGAAGTAAAAACTAAATGCAGGAATCAAATACCCAGATTTTGTTCTTATATGTATATAATAATGGAATTGATTGAAGTTGAGAAAGAGAGAGGAGTAATTCTGAATACGAAATTAAGAACTTTTGGTGGAGTATAGTGGATGCAGGAGGAAATAGGGGAGAGGATCCAGATATAAATATCAAATGCTGAATTGAATTGGCGAGTTTTGAATCTCTCTGGAGCCGAACAATCAGGAATCGTGAACAGAGAGAGGTTAAATTCTCGTGCAGATTTTGCTAATTAACCGCCTCAGCAAATTTTACCCATGAGTTTGATGAAATTCTAAAAAAAAAAGGTTTTGTATTCGTCTGTGCATTGCTGTTGTTAATTTTGGATGCCCATGAGGTGTTCGATGAAATACTTAAACATTCTTAAATAAATAATGCTTTTAAACTAAACATGTACGAAACAGTGTTTGCATTCTCAGCTAAGAATGCATTCTACGTTTTCAGAATGGGAGCATTCTCAAAGTGGGAATGCATACCATAGTTGTCATGGCGTCGCCCTGGCGTCCTGGTGCTGGAGAGGGTTGCATGGCGACCTACGCCATGGCGTCCCTCTTTGATTTCTTCTTCCTGTCTCTCTTTCCCTCTTCGATTTCTTCTTCCTGTCTTCGATTTCTTCTTCCCTCTTCAATTTCTTCTTTCCCTCTTCGATTTCTTTCGATTTCTTCTTTCCCTCTTCGATTTCTTCTTCGATTTCTGAATTTTCTTCATAAAACTTGAGAAACAATAGAGAAAAAATAAAACATGGCTTGAGTATACATCTATTAACACATTAAAAATAGAGAAAATAAAAAATAAAACATGGTCGACATGCTCGCCATGTCGATATATCAACGTGACACCCCTCCACCGACTTGGATCGCCGTGACGCCGTGACAACTATGATGCATACCAAACACAGCCGAAGCTTTCCAATCTCAATGAACAATTAAATAACGAGAGGAACCAGAACCAAAACCCATAAGGGTAAATTATTTGACGAGGAATTCCAGTGAATGAGTTCCATTTGGAAAATTGAAACGCCCAACAATCCAAGTGAAAACGACATAGCAAAAATAAATAAAAAATGAGATAAGATGGAGAAAAAGAACAGAGAGATTATTGATTATCCTTGACTGTCGATTTGCATGAGCCTTTTCTCGACTATTCTGTGCAACACCTCCTCCGTCGAAACACCAACCTTGCATTGTCTAACCATTTTCAATGAGCTCAATGGTGAGAGAGAAAAAATAGAGAGACACGAGAACATTACTACAAACCCTAACCATATATATATATATATATGGATGAACATTACTACAAACCTTAATTAACCAAATAGAGAGATGTTTTTGCCGGATTTCAAACCTTTTCGTAGTAACCAAAGAGCTTGTCATAGTAACCAGAGAGAGAGAGTCCATGAGGAATGTGGAGCATTTTTTGTTGTAGTATCTTGTTCGTTATATAACATTACGAGAAATGAATAGTTTGCTCATCAAAAGAGCCGTTTTTTAGCCTGTGCTTATTAAAGACCGGCGCAAAAAAGAATGGATGGAATTTCAATTTTGAAATTGAAACGGCTTCCCACCTATTTCAGACTTTCAGTGAAATTTGATTTCTCTTTCATTGAAATAAGATGTAGAAATCAAACTCATATAACTTTCGAAATAAAAATAACCCCATGAAATTGAAATAGAAATCATGCCAAATCAGCCCTAAAGTAGTTTGGAGTAGGCTTACTTTGAGGTTTTTGTGCTGTCTTATACTCCTTTATGATGGAAGTTTATCGTCACTGGTTTTGGGAATGCTTTTGTTAACAGAATCTGTTCTTTCAAATTGCATTAAATCTCCTATGTGCTTCATGTTGGTAGCTACATTCCATGTGCCTTATTTTTAATTTAACACCGGTGGGTACAAATGTGACTCTTTCAGTCATATTATTTAGTATGGTGATATTTGGACTTGATGATATCAAATATTCCTGAAAGGTGCCATATACCCAGACGTGTGTGTGTATCCAGAATCAACAAGATAGTATTTTCCTACAAAAACAAACATATAATGTTAATATTTGGACACAATAATATGTTTTTTAAAACTCAGCATGAATATAGATCTAGAAAACTGTAACGCTTTTTCAATCCCAAGAAGACTGAAACAACGGTTTCTTTATACTTAGTTTTATTTTTATGTTTTTAATTAAACCGGTCCAAAGCTGGTTTGAACCATTGGTTCAATTTAAGTGACTTTAGTAGTTTTTCTTTTAAGTGTTTAGTTGGGTTAGATTGGGACTCTGTTTTGAGTCTATTTCAGTTTCCTAGTCAGTTTAGGTTACCTAATAGGTTAAGAATTGGGTTAGGTCTTTATTTTTTAATGTAGGAGTCTATTTTTGATTCTTTTATATAAGGTTGTAAGGGGGGGGGGGGGAAGCATCAAACACAAAATTTGATTAATGAAAAAGCTTTTGCTGCTCTCGTCTTCTTCTCCATTGAAGATTTGTCTTGTGTTTGATCAAGGCTGGTGGGATTGGTGTTTGATCCAATCGACACCTTGAGGTGTGAAGCCCGAGTGGTTCGTTCAAGCTCTCTTGTTCTCCATTGCTGCTACATTCAAGTTCTAGTTTTTCTTCAAGGATCTTCAATCAAACAAGCTATTGTCCAAGTACTTCTTCAACAACAATAAGTTTGAATCTGACCCAACCCTAGCCATTCATCTTCTAATCCTCTAAACAATAAAGCCCTAGAATTCCCTCCATCTCTAAACCTTCCTCCACAATCCATTCACTGCCCACCCATTCCAGCCGTAGGAAATCTACCAAATTTGGACCGAGTACTCCCCTCCCTCTAAAGGAAACTCAATTCAATTTGCAGCCCAAATTGACTGGCCAAACCCTAATATTCCACCTTCTCCCTTCTTACAAAACCCTAACTCTAGACTCCAATTCTGTTGCTGATTCAATTTTGCAGTGTTAAACCCATCAAAACTTAACCGGACCCTCACTGGAAGACTCCCCTACATCAACTATCCCTAATCCTACCATCTTGACCCCACTAAACCCTAACCCTAATTTGATCAAAATCACTTATTTTGACCTAGCCGAACTACCCATCCAAGAACAGATCCTGGTTTTTGGCTTCTAGTTGGATTACATCCAATCTTGGACTACATTACTGAGTTTAATTAGGGTGGCTGCAGGGACTGAGTATCTTAACAGATTTAAAAAGGTGAAATTGTAAGGGGTTGGATACATGCTAACCTGCAACAAAACGGTGCTGCTGTAACTTTGAGGTTGAAGATGAAGATAGATAAGTTGTAGATCTGGAGTCCCACCAGCCTACCAGCCGTAGGAGTCCCACCTAGGCCAATCTGCAGGAGTCCCACTTGGATTTGCTGAGTCTCACAGCACTTGTATCTCACCTGGGTTTCTCATAGAGAGGATTTTTCACAATGTTCTGGATGCTGTAAGCTGTAACAGCAACCCACGAATATTATTATATAAGGAAAGGGGGGGGGGGGAGAAGAGGCTGTTGTTTATTACTTCAAAAAGTATTAAATGCACTCTTAGAACTCCAAACAAGAAAAGAAGTTCCAATACATTGATCCTATCTCCCATACATAGAAAACAATACTTAATACATTGAACCCCACCTCAAAATATAGAAAACATAAACCAAGAAATTAATTAACTCTTGAAATTCTAAAAGACACACTAAGAATAACAATCAATTGCTCAAACAAAAAAGCCAAACAATGTATTGACAGCAATTCGATGGACAAATTTTCAGGTATAGTGCTGATACAGTAAATCGCATCACAAGATATCACACCATTAAACCATTTGAACAAGTTTCACTATAGGCTTATTTCAACAGTGGGACTCGAAGTTGGAAGCATACAAATGATTGAAGCCACTGAGCCTCTACACTCCCGATTAAGAAGCAAATAAAGAACCACAAAAATAGATCAATAAACTTAAGAATCAGTAAAACCAGGTAGTACAGTCATATATTCTCCTCTAAACATTTTCCAAAATACACTATACAAAATTACTGATCACTGGACCATGAAAATCATTTATGAAAGCCAAGCAATGGATAAATCATAAACAAAAACGATTATAGAACACGGTAAACAGAGCATGATTTAAGTACACCATAAAAAGAAAAGGAAAAAACAAATCTTGGTTCAAAGATCAACGAACCGTTTACTCAGGTGTAAGGGTATCAATAAGAATTTGGAACCGGAACCGTCCTGCTAAAACCCGGAACCAACCCGTCCCATAACTAAATAGGATGGTTCTGGGAGCTGGTTTTGGGACCGATTATTAAATGGGACGGAACAGTTCTGGGACTGGTTTCCCAACGGGTCCATAACCGAAAGCCCAATAAGGAATCGATTAGAACCGTAACCGCTAGGACCTATTTAACATGCCTAAAATACTTATTTATGATTAGTTAATACTTAATAATTATAACTTATATAAGAGTTATATTGTAATTATAAAGAAAAACTAAGGGTTATCAATTATTTTGGGTTTTGTTCAGTATTTGTATTCTTAAGAATTGATGTTTGATTATTTTATGCTTAGAAATGTATTCAATTATTTGTATGCTTGGGATATTTATTTGTCTACTTAGGAATTTTGTAATTTTTGAATGTTTGAGATTTTGACTGCTTAGAACTGTTAAGAACCGAAACCTGACTGTCCCATTATTAAACAGGACTGGATCCAAGTTTTGGGTCGGTTCAGTAAACAGGACAGTTCTGGGATTGACCTCCTTGGGACCGGAACCAGGAAGGAACCGTCCCATTTGACACCCATGCTCAGGTGACCACAAAAAAAAAGAATCACATAATTTTGGGGATTCTAGGGTTTGGGGTTGGAAACAGAGAGGTAGCGGTTATGAAGAGATATCGAAAAAGAGGTGGTACACACTTTTGGGGCTTTGCATAGCCTTTAGAAGAGCATGAAGAGAGGGGAACATAATGCGGATTGGAGCTTCACAAAGCCTTTCTTCGAACCTTATAAGAGCATTTTGAGAGGGGAAGATAATGCAGATTGCAGAGAATGTAATCTCGTTTTCAATGAACAATGGAATAGAAGAGAGAGAAAGAGAGAGAAACCCATTAACCCAATTGAAATTCTTTTCATAAGAACAATAACCAGGGGTGTCAATCTGTCAGTTTGGATTGGTTTTGGCTTGGTTTCACCGGTTTTGGTGTGAGAATGAGTGAGTTCAAAACATGATCCAATAAGGGTGCACCGGTTTGGATTCGGTTTGATTTTGATTTCTTATCGGTTTATTATCGATTTCGTTTCGGGTTGGTTTTGGTTTTCCATATAAATATATTTAGAAGTATGAAAAAAAAAAGTGTTTTTATGAATTTCGGACTGGTATCGATTTCTTATCAGGGTATATTGGTTTGGTTTAGTTTTCCTTTTTTTTAGTTCGTTTTGGTGTCTTATCAGTATCGATGCGGTCCGATTTGGGTTCGGTGTCGGAAAACCCCAATCATTTCGGTTTCAGTTCAATTTGATTTTGGTCTATTCGGCTCGGTTTTGTCGGTTCGGGATAGGTTTTGACACCCCTACATATATCCTACAAAAGCAGTTATAAGGGTGCAACTTGGGCCTAAAAACCTAAGCCTGAGCAATATAGACCATTGTGGACTAACCCTTGGATACCTGACCTACCATTGTGCACTATCCCAGGGATCGCATTAGAAATAATCTGTACACCAGGGTGGTCTATTTGATTAGTGGTTCTTCTTGGAATATTTGTTTGATCAATATTTTATTTCCCTTCCATATTGCTTCTTTGATCATAAAGATCCCTCCCTCTCCCGAGCATACATTGTAGGGATTCCTTAACATGCATCATTTCAAAGTCTGAGAAACTGTTTGCAAAAGCTGTAGCATCCAAACTGTGAAGCAATATAGACCAGTTTAGAAATGGTTTCACTAATGGTTCCATTTGTAAATGGTGACACTTTTATTGGAAATTGGGCATACACCCAAAATTTAAGACATTTGGATGGCGAGTTTGTCATGCTGGGATCCCTACAAAAGGAAGAATTGCAAAATGGATTTTGGATGATTTAATGTGTGTGTTTTTTGTGAGTAGGAAAGGGAAACTGATTGGCATTTGTTCTTCTCTTGCCCTCTCATTAAAAGAATTTGGGCTGCTGAGGTGTTAGGCATTCGGACAGAACACTGGGCAAACACTTCCATCTTGTCCCTCTTTATTTCCTTTTTCTCTAATGGGAATTCAAATGTCTCTTCAGCTTCGGAATGAAAATGGTTCTATGGTTCTTTGGTGTTGTTTGGGACCAGGGCAATCATATCCTTTTTGTGGGGTAAGGTCTTCAATATGTTATTCTCTCTAATGTTCATCATTGGAATCAGGTTCTTAATTTATCTCAATCCTTTCCTTAATGCTCCTATGTTCGGTTCTCATTTATCTCATAATGATGCTCTGCTTTAAAGTATAACTTTTTTCTAGATTTTATTTCCAATGTACCAGCTGAGGATCATGCATCTCTTTTTGTGAGTGGTGTGATTATTTTGCAAACAATTGTTTAGCGAGTTGGGCAGTTGTATTATGTTTGGATAATCAAGTGGTTTTTGTGGGAAACTAACTATGATGGTGTAGGAGACCGTATGGAAGCAATAGCGTGGGGATTATTTCAAGGTCTTCAAGAAGTTCAAGTTTGAGGTATCAAGAAGGTGGAGATCAGAACAAATTCAAGCAATCTGATGGAGCTACTAACTGAATGTAGCCTTGGAATTTTTTTGGCATATTACTTAATATTAGTACCTTTTTGAATGTCTTTAAACTGGGTTTCTTGGAAAATTGTGGATGAAACTGATTCTGCTATATCCTTTGTTCAGGCCCTAGCAATCAAATGTGGTACTCTTAGGTGTAAAGGGGCCATCACTGAAAATATTTGGGATTTAACTGATTCTGCTATATTTTAGGTTCATCTTGATTCCCATTTCTTTAGCCATCTTCAATTATTCCTTCTACTTTAGCTTTTGATGCTGTACTATCTTTCACATCCCTTTAACCGTCTATGTTCGATGAACTTTTATTTTTGCAACAGAGAAGCTCCTATCTGATAAGATAATCATGAAATTGGTATTATCATGGAGGGGACGGTTTTGCTTCAGTAACGGGGAATGAGATATATGTTATTGTCGATCATGATGGCGATGTGATGGGTATAATAAAAAGAGATATATTTTAAACATTTGTCCTAATAGATTAATAATGACAATGATTTCGTGGGGTTTCCTTCTCCTATGAAAAGGACAATGGTCTCTATTGGTGGATAGTTTGATTTGTTGCGGCGGGTGGATGAGATATTCTTGTGGTTGACGTTTTGAACCTGTCTATTGATCCAAATCGGTTGGGATTAGTCAGAATTGATTGAATCAATCTATTCATGATTTTTAAAACCGTGGTCATACACTCCTTAAAAGAGGTGTCTGGCAAGCATTCACCACCAGCTGATATAGCTGACCGTATTGGTGAGGAATACCGATTCCTTGAACCATGCCCCCATCTCCAGCCCCCCACCAAGGATTGAAATATTCGTATCAGGATCTGTATTGGTCTCTGCCGATATCGATCTGGATTGATCGGCCGGGATTGATTGATTTCTATCCTTACTTTTCATTAAATTGATTTTTTATCATTTTACCTTTGATTCGATATCGATTTTGGATCCAAGATCGGACTGGTATTGATATCAGTCAATTCCGATCCGATCCCATGGATCCCTCATTCCATGCCCCCGCCTAGAATAAGACATACAAGTTCAAAAGTGGGAATATTATTTGTAATCATCAACAAAATTGACATCAAAGTAATGAATTATTGTATTGTGGAACCTACTAATTGAATGTCTTGGAACAACAATGCCATATGTTTTGTTTTGTTTCGTGGTAAACATTCAGAACTAATTAGTGCCACCATATCACATGAGGGAAAAGAGCATCCAGGATCAAAATCTCATGATATTTCGTCGAAATATCGCTTAATTTCGTATATCTCGAGCTTATCGAGATGCGAAATCAGGTCGAAATGAAAAAAATATCATATTTCGTCGATATCTCGCAAGATATCGACGATATCTCGCAAGATATCGACGATATCTCTATATCTCACGAGATATCGACGAAATATGGTATTTTGGCTTAAAGTGTCACGTGAAGGGGGGCTTTAATACAATATTTCGTAGATTTCGGTCCATATTTCGACTGAGAGCTACATTTGCTAAGGAATTCTAGTCTTTTGCCTATTCTTCCACTCTTCCAAGCTCTCATCCAACACTCTAGCCATTGTTCAAGCACATTGTTGTCGGATTTTCTCCGGTAAACTCATCGGAGGGTCATCTAAGCTCATCATCCAAGCTTTTTTCCACTATTTAAGGTAAATTCTATTTCTCTAAAACTATTTTTTTGAAAAAACTATGTACAAATTTTGTTGGATGGTGATGATATTAATATATGTTAGACACCGGAGGCCGATCTATAGCCTCACGGTGTCGAAATTTTTTTCATATGTATTTTTTTTTTTTAATTTTTTGGTTTTAAAAATTCATTTTCCTACAATTAAAATAGAAAATAATTAGGGGTAATATGACTTAGATGGTAATGAATTAAATATATGTTAGACACCAATGGCCGATCTACGGCTTCACGGTGTCGGATTTATTTTTCTGCTCTTAAATAATTATTTTAATTTTTGAAAATTAAGAAAAATATATAAAAAATAAAAAATAAACAGAAATAAATAAGGAAAAATATGAGTTTTAAGTTTAAAAAATAATGAAAAAATATGAAAATTATTTCTATATGTTTTGAAATACATTACATGTATATTATGTTTACTAATTTTTGGTTTTGTTGTATTAGGTCAATACTTATATTAACATTATATATAAAAAAATTGATTTTAATTATGTGAAAAATATAAGGGTTAGGGAAAAAATATTAAATAACTATACAAGTGTATTAGTAATCTAAAAGTGTCAATTGAAGTGCATCTACATTAAGTTTTTTAATTATTTGTGTTACTTACATTGCAGTAAACAAGTATCATTATGGCGGATTGTGATAGACAACGTGCGAAGGGCAAGCAAAAGGTGGGGGGAAAGTAGTCAACAAAGGGGGCGGAGGGAACAAAGAGAACAGAGGGAACAAGAGAGACCAGCCAGCCAGCATAGGGGTGACACTGCATGGTTACATGGCACTCCCATTGATGGGGGTAAGAGAAAATCTATATGTAACTATTGTCACATGCAATTTATGGGAGGTGGGTCCAGTAGACTTAAACAACATCTGACTGGAGGATCTAAAGATGTTGTAGGTTGTCATATGGTCCCTACTAAAGTAGCCAGGGAGATTGGTGATAGTTTAAGGTGAAAGAAGAAGAGAAAGGCTGACAAGCAAAGGATAAGAGAACAACTTGAGGATACAGTGAGGAGTTCGATGGAAGGAGGAAGACAATACAATGATGATGATGATGATGACTCCTCTGATGATGATGAGGAGGACATTGCAATACCTGATGACATACAAACAGCAGAGGAGGCTAGGGATTTTAGGCGGACTGTTTCAAGGAGTAGAGTAAGTTTTCAAGATGATCAGCAGAGACAAAGAGTAGGGGGTAGTGGAGGAGCTGGCAGTTCTGGAGGTCCTAGATCTTTGAATCCTTTAGAAGATCACAAAGTGTGAAGGTAGCCCCAACACCTCTTCCAGTACCAGTACCATCATCAACATCTGATCCTAAATTGCATAAGAAGAAAGGAAGCAGTCAACCCAGAATCAAAGGAGCATGGAAGGGGATGAAGGGATTGGTTAAAGAATCAATAGCTAAGTGGATGCTATACCATACCATCCCAGCAAACACTGCACAAGGCCCCCATTATGATACCATGATAGATACCATTGCAGAGGCTGGCCCAGGATTCAAGGGCCCCACCCCATATGAGGTAATGAATATTTATCTACCTCAACAAAAGAGTGAGATTGATGAGTACATTAGTGAGATGAGGAATATGTGGGAGACATATGGGGTGACTATAATGGCAGATGGATGGACTGGGCCTACAAGAAAGTTCATCATCAATTTCATGGTTTATTGTGATGGGAGGACAGTGTTCCTCAAATCTGTAGATGCATCCAAAGAGATAAATGATGCAAAATATATTTACAGATTGTTAAAGGAAGTAGTGGAAAAAGATGTGGGTATTGAGAATGTTATCCAGATTATAACGGACAATGGAAGTAACTTCAAGCTAGCCGGTGAGAAGATGATGAACAATAGTAAGTACCGGCTCTTTTGGACTCCTTGTGCAGCCCATTACGTTGACTTAATGCTAAAAGATATGGGAAAGTTAAAGTTGGTGAAGACTGTGGTTGAAAGTACAAGACAAGTCACCAACTTTGTATACAATCACTCCTATGCACTCAATCTATTGAGGAAAAAATGTGGAGGTGACTAGGTTAGGCCTGGCATCACAAGATTTGCCACCAACTATATTGCCCTCAAAAGCATTGAGACAAAGAAGGCTGGGCTGAGAAGCATGCTTGCTTCTGAGGAGTGGTTTGAATGGAAGGGTTCCAAGACTGCAAATGGGAGGGAAGCACAAGCAACAATGTCATTTGAGGACTTCTGGGCCAAACTAAGTAAAGTGGTGAAAGTTTTGGAGCCAATAGTTAAAGTTCTACATGTTACTGACTCAGCTCTGAAGGGCCCAACCATGCCAATCCTATATGCTGCAATAGACTTGATGAAAGATAGTATCTATAGTGTGGCTCCTCGCAGTAGCAAACACTTCTTAGATATCATAAATGCTCGCTGGGAGAATCAACTTATGTATCCACTGCATAAGGCTGGTGAATAAATTTATTTTATGTTCATTAATTCATAGTATTATTATTTACTAATTACCTATGCATTTGACAATACATCTATTCTATATGTCATATTTCAACATACTACTTGAACCCTAAGTATCAATATAACAATAGACTTGGGTTGGAAACTCAACTTATTGATGCTATGAAACAAGTAATGAAGAAGTTGGAGTCAGATGGTGCACTACAAGAAATTTGCAACAATGAGGTGAGTTCATTTGAAAACTCAACTTATTGATGCTTTCAAATAAGTAGTGAAGAACTACTTACTAATTTTTCACATGGGTGTAGATCAAGGTATTTAGGGATGCATTGGGAAGTTTTGGAACTGAGGCTGCGATACAAGGCAGAGCACGTGGTGATGCTGATAATTCTTTTAAGTTTTAAATTACATATATATTGAAATTTGAAAGTTGAAACAACATTTGACACATGTCTTTTTTGTTGTAAACTTGTAATGCAGCTGAATGGTGGGTGTTGTATGGGGAATCGGTTGAAAACTTAAGAAGAATAGTAATTAAAGTCATTGCCCAAACATGTTCTGCATCTGGTTGTGAGAGGAACTGGAGTACCTTTGCACTCATCCACTCCAAGAGGTGCAACAGATTGGGGTCTCAACGTTTATCTGACATAGTGTATGTGCACTACAACTTGAGGTTGAAACTACAACACATACGTATGGGACATGAGGGACAGAGGGGCACCATTGATCTAGTTGACATCTTTCAAGTTGACTCAGACGATGATGACCCTATTGTGGATTGGGTGAGGGATAAAGGTGAGGCAGTGTTGGATGAGGAGGGAGGTAGGCCCGACCCCATGATAGCTTCTGAGATTGGTGCTGATGTGGACGAGTATATGGCTGACGAGGGTTAGATACATGCAAGGGAAGCCTCACCCATACCATTCCAGCCCACTGGTGGCAATGTTGCTGATGATGAAGATTGGTCTAAGTCCTCAAATGATGATGGTGGTGATGATGGTGATGCTGGTGGTGGTGATGGTGATGCTGGTGGTGGTGATGTTGGTTGTGGTGATGCTGGTGAAGAATTTGACGACATACGAGAGCATTATGTGGTAGGCCAGGAGGCTCAGGATACGGCACCTGTAGAGCCACTCCGATTCACTGGAGAGACACAGTTTGATCATGCCACACAAGATACGAACCACAGAGCACGTGCCCCCGCACCCCACCCTCAAGAGGCCCCCTACATACATACAACAGGAAGCACAGGAGTCGACAAACACAGTTGCAACCTGATCACATGGACATTGATAACCTATCTAACTCTGTTGGTGGTTTGACTATGGGTGATAGGGAGGGAGGACCGACTGGACATTGGCGTGCCCCATCTTTTGACACACATACCACTCCATTGGCATCGGATTATGGTGCATCACAACCTTACGGTGGATATGGATATGGATCATCATCATATGGGCAGTTTAGTTGGGTAGGGGACTATGACTACCAGTTCCAGTCCCAGGGACATACTGGATCATCTTTTGTAGATAACATCTTTGCATACCTTAGCGGACCTAGCTACCAACCTCACCAGCCATACATGCAGCCAATGCCATCGCCTCTTGCGCCAACGCCAACATCATATCACAGTGGATCATCTTCTTCACGGACTGGATTGATTGGTAACCCTAGCTTATATCCTAGGATAGGTTACCTACAGTATGTTGATGATTCCATTTACGTGACACTTGTGGATGACTACACTCGTTTCTTCTCTGATTCTATACCGTGGTCCACATATGTCCTTCAAATAGAGAGCAATGGACGTCGACTCCAGCGAGACATGAGTGGGATTGATCCAGGGAGGCACAACAACTACTATTAACAGTTTAGCACTTGTAATTTGTAACTTAAGTTGTGATTTCATTGATCTATGAACTTGTGAGTTGTGACTTGTGAGTTGCGAGTCTTGTGACTTACTGACTTTGACACTTAGTGTATTGCCTTTAAGGCTTTAAACGAGTTATTGAATATTATGGAGTGTATGAGAATCATGGTACTCATCAATGTGTATTGGCTTTAACTTGATATGTAATGAAGTTAAATACTATTATTAAATATTAATTGCCTAATCTATGTGTATTTAACTATTTATACATTAGGGTCGACGACCGTATGTCAATCAAGGGTGCAAGCCCAAAACACCAATTTGAATTCACATTTTTATAATTTTATGGTTTAAATGTGTTTATTAAGCTTAAATAAGGCTGTCCATGAAGTTTCAGGCCTAGATATGACCAAATACCCCCCGAGATGGACCCCCGAAATATTGTAGAAAAAATACAATATTTCGGTCATATTTTGCGATATTTTGGGTATCTCGGTAGGCCCGAGATACCGAGATATCGCGAAATATTAAACCTTGTCTATAACAGACAGGGAAAGTAGACCTTATTACAAGAGTAGTAGCACTTTTCTTCTCATTATGTTGGGAAGATGAGCCGTCTATGTAAGGATTTTGAAGAGCGGATTTGGGATCCGTAATCCAATCCGTTTATGATCCGAATCGATCGAATCGGTCATGAATTAGCAGGTTCTACATTAACTCTTGAAATGCGCTCCAGAAGAATTGGCCATTATTAACCTATTCAAATCTTAATCCGCGAATCCTACGGATCTAATCCTGATTTTTAAAACCCTCTAGTTAGGCCCCAATGGGCAGTGGGTACACAAATTTTCCTTTTCCCCCAACATGCCAGCGGTATACTTTCCAGAAAGGAATTGAATTCATGATTTTTTTTTTTTTAAATAATAAAAAAAAAAAGGGCGGAAGTTCTCTGTGCAGCAGTGTAGGCTGCGCCTAGACACATGGGCTGCCCATTCAGGGGAGTAGGGTGGTCATTTCACCCACCCTCGTGTGGGCGCAGCCTGCGCTGCTGCACACAGAACATTTGGCCAAAAATAAAAAACAGAATTTTTTAACCGATTAACTGAAAAAAGGGCAAAGGACCCATATTTAATATGAGAAAAAGATCTCTACTTAGTGGTGTTTTCTATGCCCTCTCAAAGAGTCACAGTACATCGTGAGATGATGTCTCTGCCTCATGAGTAGATACCTAGGCGTACTCAACCATTGGCCTAGACGTTTGCATAGAAACCATGCGACCAAGTAGAGATCTCGTCCATTTAAAATTCTGCATAAAGATTGAAAAACTGATAAGATGGTGTTTGGAAATTGAATAAACTTTTGAAAGCAACTCTTCGACTTCCACGCCCCAACCCCGCCCTAAAAAACAAGAAGACGGATTATGTTAATCAGGTTCTATCAAAAAGAATCGAAGCCCCCGCGAATACGGACGTTTAGATTGGTTCTCAAGATTCTCAATCATCTGAGCGGGCAGGAAGGGAACGAGACCAAGCCGAGCCAGACAGAGAGTAAACATTTCCTACGTATCAAGTTGAATAAATGAATGCAACCTCAATCAGAGAAACTAATCTGCAACCGGCAGTATTTTACTGATTAAAAAGAGGGGGGGGCGGGAGAAAACATTAATGATCGAAAATAGGTTGTGGGAATCAACATTAACCGGAATCAGGGTCGGATAATTCTGTCTATTCCAATCCAATTCTTGAAACCATGTCCATATTACCCTTGTTACATTAAGAGCTAAGGGTGACTAATAACATGTCATTATTACATCAAGAGCAAGTGAACCTTTTGGATGCTGCAATTACAAACAATATTAAAACCCTCTGCCAATGGCTTTTTAGAGTTTACTCTTCTTCTTTACAGGTCCCATCTCCTTAGCCTTGGCCCTCAGCAAATTTTTCTGTATTTTCCCTGTGGCCGTCTTCGGCAAGGGACCAAATACCACAGACTTAGGAACCCAATATGCTGGCATCTTCGACTTACTAAACTTAATTATATCCTCAGCCAATCTTTGTTCATCTGATCCATCCACTTCTCTCTTCAATGTCACAAAAGCACAAGGGGACTCTCCCCACTGCTCATCTGGCCTTGCCACTACTGATACCTCTAAGACTGCAGGGTGATGATATATAATACTCTCTACCTCCAAGCTGCTTATGTTCTCACCCCCAGATATGATGACATCCTTCGCCCTGTCCTTCACCTCTATGTACCCATCAGGGTGTTTCACACCCAGGTCGCCGCTATGGAACCATCCATTCTCAAATGACTCTTGGTTGGCTTTTGGGTTCTTCAAATACCCCTTCATCACCAAATTACCACGCAACACTATCTCTCCAAGAGTAGTACCATCAGCTGGGACAGGTTGCATTGTTTTTTGGTTAACAACATCAAGGCCTTCCAAACCAATGTAACGGACACCCTGGCGAGAATTAAGCTGGGCTTGCTTCTCAGGGGATAGCGAGGCCCACTCAGGCTTCCAGGCACATACGGTGGAGGGGCCATAGGTCTCCGAGAGACCATAGGTGTGGGTGACACGGAACCCACGCTTGGACATCTCAAACAGAACAGACGGGGGTGGTGCTGCACCAGCCGTGTTTACATTGACAACGCGGGGGAGGGGTAGGATAGTATGCTCTTTAGGAGCATTGATTATGGTGTTGAGAACCACAGGAGCAGCACAGAAATGGGTCACACCTTGCTCAGCTATTGCTGAGTAGACAGCCTTGGCTGATACCTGCAAGGATTCAAAAAATTAGAGCAAGAGCACAAAGAAAACTAAAGTCATTTAGCTTATGTTGATTCAGTCAATCTTAGGAACTCCATCCTGTAAGTAATTATACCAACAATAACAATAACCTCCCATATATATGAGAAAAGCAAATCAACCATGCAAGTTCAACTAAATTTTTGAAACACTTCAGAAGTAACTTGATATGAATATTGCCTTGCCAACTTGAAGCATATGTGTTCCCTTAAATGGTTAAAGCTATCTGGTACAGATCCTATACAAATCTTGGGAGTATATTCTCTCCATGTGTGCTGTGAAGAAAACATGTGTCTGTCCTAAAAGGTCTTAAATGTTTAAAGCTATCTGGGACAGATCCTTTACAAACCTTGGGAGTATATTCTCTCCATGTGTGCTGTGAAGAAAACATATGATAAGACAGGCATTTTTGTGTTAATCCAGGGGGTAGTGGATGGTGTTCAAGTAGTTTTATAAGGACATTGCAGCTGTATACCAGTCCAAGTCATCTTGGCAGCATTTGTCAAGAATTATATTCAGTGCATGTGTAGTAGAAGATAAAAAAAACTCCCCTCAATCCCACAGCAACAAAAAATGTAAATGAAACTGACCACCTGTTTTATGGTTGGCATTGCATCCAGTTTAGTCCAAAACAAAATCAAGTTTACTGCTTAAAATTAAAAAAATAAAGTTTAATAGCAAAACTGTGAACGGAAGTAGAATTATCGAGGAAACCATGATGCTTCTGTATATCAACCAAGGAGGAGAAGTGTTAACATTGGACTAAGACATACCTGGCGAAGGCAAATATTTGTCCCACAGAGAGCCGCAAGTGTCCAAGGGTAACCCCAACCATTACAGTGGAACATCGGAAGAGTCCAGAGGTATACAGCTCCTTCATTCATTCCCCATATAAGAGCATCACTTAGAGCTATCAAATATGCCCCTCGGTGGCTCAATACCACCCCCTTTGGACTGGATGTTGTCCCAGAAGTATAACCCAAAGCAATGCTCTGCCACTCATCTTTCGGGGGTTTCCAGGCAAAGTCAGGGTCACCAGTTTCCAAAAACTTCTCGTATTCTATGGCCCCCTTATCTAAAGCATATTTGAGTTCTGCTGCGTTACAGCTTTTATCACCTATGACAATCATAAGTGGGGACTTAAAATTATTTTTGCTTTTTTCTGCTATAATTTTTAAGGCTTTCTCTACCAAGGTAAAGAATTCTTGGTCAACCATTACAACTGCAGCTGACGAATGTCCCAGAAGGAAAGCGATTGTCGGTGCATTAAGTCGAATGTTGACACAGTTGAGCACAGCTCCAGCCATTGGAACTCCAAAGTGAGCTTCGTAGATGGCTGGGACATTGGGTGCAATTACAGCTACCTGCCAGAATATAATAGAAAAATAAGATTCCATAACCAACATAACCGATGAGCTCTAAAACAATATAGCGTAGCATGAAGTAAAGACAACATAGACTCTAACACATTAAAAAGAGGAGCAAAAACAAATATTTAGAAGTGGGAACTCTTTTTATTCACTCAAGAAGTGTACAGTAAGGAGTCAAAGGTGACCACATGCAATAAAAAATGGTAGGCAATACAATTCTTAGACATTCTACAGTTTCCTTTTTTTTATCTCCCAAATTGATACTTTAGTGTTCCAATGTTAGGCAATCCCAAAGGCACACTTGGGAGATCCTACACTTGACTATCCACTTTGATATTATTAAAATTAGAATTTATGTTTTCCATCTTTCTTTTTTTGAACCTGTTTTTGAACATCACTTTTTACATATTCATACCACAGGCTTCAAGCTTGAGGTCCCTCCTCCCCTCAACATAAGTAGGGTGGCTTCTTTGAATCACCCAAAGGAAATTTGAAAATAGAACCTTTCATGATCGGAATCGACAGTATCATAGAGACCAAACATTGCTATTCTATTGGTTTAAAAATTTATTCATGTGCTTTACTTAGCAGTTACTTGGCTTCCTTGTACTTGGAAGATATTTTTCACATCTTCATAAAATAGGGTTAACTTCTTTGTATTAATTTTAGAAGGAACCAATCACATCATAAGGTTTGACCAAATCAAAACACATGCCTGAAAAGAGAAGAAATATTTGAGAGCTAACCGAGTCACAAACGAGCATGAACAATAACTGTTACCCTGTTTTTCAACTGTTAATCTTACATGTTTTCTTCTCTTTTTTTGGCTTCAAATATTTTTTTGGTTATTAGTTTGGTTGAGATGAAGATTCAATGTAACAAGACATGGATTTCGGAGAGAAGAAGTACAAAGCTTAGAAAGATAGTATTGGTATGCGGAAGGAAGCCAGTAGAATTTACTAAGCATATACAAGCTCAGAATTTGTATAACTAAGCATGGCAAAGTTCATATATTCAGCATGTCTTCATTTTGACATGTTTATTATGTTTTAGGTGGATATTTATACATTATTTAATGTAAGATAGAAAGGACTAGCTGAACTATGAGCTTGCATAGAGGGGTTGGGGTTGACTCCATGATTGGCTCTTGTACTCTTAGAATATTTTCACCTCACTAAACATTGGGGGTTCTCCTCTCGAGGGGAGGGGGGAATAAATTGTAAAGAAAAACACTCACTTATCAGAGGAAGAAAATTGGAAATTCCAAAGAAGGGTTTTCATGGTTAATTTTAGGTAATCAATACTGTGGCATATTCAATTAGTCTCCCGATCAAATAGCTCATTCATGGGGGAATGATGAATCAACAGGTGATTTTGGGAAGCTCAAGATCATGATCCCACATGTTTCTTTGAGGCCAGATCAAGAAAGTTCTTAGCCTGAATACTCAGAAAATCCAAGATTACGCAGGTACATGGTAAGATGCCCTGGTTACCCCCCCCCCCCCCCTTTTGGGGGGGGGGGTGAGTTTCATTGAGCCTCTAGGCATGGTTGGGGAAACTCATCTCAAGATTATTTTCCTACAAAGTACCTAGCAGACGTTTTTTTACAAGCATACCGGAGGAGGCAGCATGTAGATTTCCCATGAAAGCAGCAACAGAGGATCCTCTCAAAAGCGTGTTTATCCGAAAGGATTTAACAAATAAGTTTGTTCATAGACAGCATGAAACTTCAATTATACTTAATTAAAGTAAGCTAGCCGTATGATTTTTGTTTTCGGTGGTATGTTAATTCACTCTCCATGTTTCAGAGTCTTGAAATACTCTCAAACCTCATATACTGCCGAACGATACTATATTAGGCAACCAAAAAAATGAAAAAAAAAAAAAAAAAAAAGAGGAAAAAAATGAGTGCTTTTGTGAAAAATTGACTCTGTCTCCCACCAATTTCAAATTTGTGTTTATGACTAATAACATATACACTCGTCCAAATTTAACCTGATTAATTTAATTTTCCCTACATGAACAGAAAAGACACCGAATATCTTTGATCATTTAACTTGATCGGAAAAAAAATCAGATATTCAGCTAAAACAATAAAACCTGCATGAGTTTAGAAGTTAAAACCATTTTCAACCTCAGAATCCATCATCATAGGATCAATACAGAACTAATTAAGCCCTAAACATAATTAAGTTAAGTCAATCCATTAAATTAATCTAGCAGAGCACCACAGGACAAAAAAAAAAAAAAAAAAAAAAAAAAGAAAAGAAAAGAAAAGAGGAACAAGTGAAAATTCAGGACGGTGAGATCGAGTTTTACCGTGCTACCGACACCAACGGAATTCTTGGATAGCGCAGAAGCCATTCGTCGGCATCGCTGATAAGTCTGAAGCCAAGTGAACTGTAAAGATCCGTGAACGACGGATATCCTCTGCGGATGAACTAAAGCAGCTCTATCCACAAACCACAGTGGCGTTAAGGCAGTGTAGTTCGCTTCGTTCTTGGGGAGGTCGTCGATTTCTCCTTCTGCCGCCATCGATGAACTACAAATCTCTCTCTCTCTCTCTCTCTCTCTCGCGGCTCTTCCTCTCGGGCTCTCGCTCCTCAATGCTGTTATTTAAATAGGCAAGGAAAGCCTTCTCTCTCTCTCTCTCTCTCTCCAACTGACAAAGCATACCTTATATTTATGAAGCGAACGTGACAAAGCATAGCTTGTTTTTGTGATGCAAACGTTTGCGTTGAGGTGATGAGGTCTGGAGACTTCTTTGCAATGTCCACGTGTCATTGCTGAAATAAATTACTAATTTTTTTTTTTGGAGTCGGCGTTCTCTGTTGAGAGCGCGAGGCCAATGAGAGTACAGAAATTGAAATCATGGGGGCAAGATTTCCGTCTTTCATCAATATTTCATGTATTTTTTATTTTTGACAAATTTTATAACTCGTGCAATAAAACCTAAAAAAAGGAGTCCCTTCCATGCGTGGCATTTTTTTTTCTTTCATGAAAATAAAAAGCTTTATTACTAGGAAATGTATCTGGATAGTCTTGCCCATGCAAAAAGTGGGAATGACACGTACCAGTTTTTTCTAGCAAATGAACTCATCGAGAAGACTATAGAGGCATCTGGGGTTAACAAAAACCAGAAATCATCCTTTATACAAGAATTAAGATCAATCAACAAAGGCACTATATCCAACGGTTAAGAACTTTGTGATGGTTGTGGAATATGCTGAAGAAACTCTCTTGTTAAAACCCAAACTTCTTTGATCTTAATATCCAAACTAGAGCTATGGTGAAGACCAAAAAGTGTTGCTGTTGTTTCTAGCTCCCATTCATGGTATGCCGTCAGAAAATCTGCTTGTGCTAATATCACTCGTCCATGAGTCAAAGTACAAAAAGCCCAAGCAGATGAGTCTTTTTCTTATTGGAAGGATCATGCACAGATTAAACAGGCAATTCAGAATATGACACACTTAAATCCTTAATTGAAACAGGTATATCAATAGGCTTAATTTTATCACAATTACAATTGTCGAGATTAGATGGGTGAAGATTGAGATTAGTTATTCACCGATTGATGAGAGACATTGTTCTAATAGGATCAGCCTTAGTGTTCCCAAACACAACCCTGTTTCTTGATTCCCAAATAAATAACAAGTAATTATAAAGACAGAAAAAAACCAAGTACGAGAATATGATCCGAGTTGCTGGTTAGAATAAAAAGATATGCAAAAGTGTTCCATTGAATGATATGAGAAATGCTCAGTTCTCAAACTCAAAGGGCCCGCAGCCCAAATATGTTTGGCCCAATTGTAGGAAAGTAATATGTGCCAAATCGATTCCGTAGAGTATCCACAAATCAAGTAATCAGAGTCGATAGGACTCCATTTCGAAAGAATTTCTCTGGTAGGAATACCTGCATGAAGAACACGCCAAAAGAATAATTTAAACTTGGGGTGTATCGAAAGTTTCCAAAAAAATTTCCACCAAGGGATGCACTTAGAATTGAACTGAGAAGAGTAATTGTTTAGCATTAGAAATCACGATGCTCGACGCGTAGAGAATTGACCATCCTTTGCTAGAGTGCACCACCAACTATCATTGTTAGTTGATAATGGAATATTAGTAATTTTTGGGATAAACCAGCATGGAATGTAAGACAAAAGCAATGAAGAATTCCATTGTGAATTAGCACAAAAAATACTTACCTTGTCATTATTTTGAGATGGATTCAAGGAGGATGGTAAAGAATGTGTATGTATATTTGGAACCCACGGATCATCCCAGAAAAAAGAATTACAACCATTGCCAATGACTCGAAAAGAAATTTTTTTGAGAACTAGGAGAATATTGGCAATACTATTCCAAGTCCATGATCCACGCTTTTTCAAAACTTTGGGATTGAAAATGGAATGGTTAGGAAAATATTTAGCTTCAAGAATCCTAGCCCAAAGTGCATCTGGTTGAGAAATCAGACGCCAAGCCAATTTGAGAATTAAGGCCGAGTTAGTAATAGAAGCCTTATAGATTCCCAAACCTCCAAATTTAGCCGGGAGGCAAATCTTGTCCCAAGCTATTAGAGATGTTTTCTTGATAGTAGATGAGCTATCATTCCAAAATTTGAAACAAACAGAGTCAAGGGCTTTACATATTTTGACTGGAAAAGAAAAACAAGACATAAAATAGGTTGGAATGGAGGTAAGAACCGAATGAATCATAACCTGACGACCTGCAAAAGATAAAAGATTAGATTTCCATGAAGCGAGTCTATTATTGATACGAGAAATAATAAAATTCAAATCAAAAGTTTTAGATCTGGAATGAAAAAGATTGACTCCCAGGTAAGTGGCCTTTTTTTACATTTATTTGATTCTAATGACAGAGCTTAGATATTGTCTTTCACAAGGAGGAACATTTTTGCTGAAACAGAGGCCACTCTTTCCATAATTGATTTCCTGGCCAGAAAGGTCAGGAAAAAGGTCTAAAGCAGCTTTCATTGTTCGAAGATCCTCGCAGATGATACTTTCATTTTTTGCATGCGTGGCATTACTAGAGCCAAGAATTGTATAGCTCAGGATGTTTCCTTCCTAAATTGTGTTAGGTGATAATGTTTTTTCACTCCTGCTTAGTTCCTCCCCCTCCTCCTTGTGAGTGTCTCTGGGTTGTTTCTGGCATGAGTCACGTGCCACCCAAATCTCTACATACCAGAGTTGTAATATGGCTCCTTCCTTCTCTCACCCCTCACTACGGTGTTTAGTTTTTTCGTCTTAGCAACTGTCTCTACTCTCTGCCTATTTCATTTCTCTATTTCTCTTATGAGGCAAAATTATCGTCCAACCCTTCCACCCCTCGACCCATTCTCCTCTCGAACTTTGAGCCATTCTCCCATCCTTCGACCTTCAAACCATCCTGCCACCCCTCACCCTTCTATACCCCGCCCTCAACCTGTATCACCCCTTGATAACTATGAAGACTTCTTAGAGGTGGATGATGAATGAGAAGAATAGGCAAACCTCCCATGGGCAAACTCCTTAGTGGGATACATCTTACCTGGAAAGCTAGTATGGAAGTAAGAAGTTACAAAAGCACTACCTTAGGGTTGGAATACTTTTTTTTTTTTTTTTTTTCCGGTAAAAGGCTTGGAATACTCTCCTCCCAGTGGAAGCCTCACCTCTGAAAGGTAATTAGTACTTGTTCCGCTTCCAACATAACACCGACATGTAGAAGGTAATGGTGGAAGGTCCCTGGGCTGTCCAGGGAAACCTGGTAGTCTTGGAACGATAGAGAGATGACGGTAAATGGAACTTACAACATGTCAATTTCTGGGTCCAAATGCATGGCGTCCCTATCAACCTCTTATCACTGGAGTTTGCCTTCCACTTTGGTACCAAAGTAGGTATGCCATCGGAGTCTATGCTGATTCAGGGTTTTCAACTTGGACAACGTTTGGAGTATCTTTGTTTCACATCCATCGGGATATCCTAAAGCCTCTGCACGCAATGATCCCCATCCGTCGAAGATCAAGCTCCATGGCCAATCTCATGTTAAAATACAGGTGCCTACCTACCTTCTGCTATATTTGTGGTATCATTGGCCATGATGACTTGCAATGCCCTACTAAGCTGGAGATACCCTATATCCTATCTCCGGATCAGCGAGGTTCTTCGACCCCCTTGAAGTTTAGACCTCACCTTAGAGGCATTATCCCTAACAGAAGGATTACTGAGCATTCTCTAAAACTCAGGTTTGAGGACTTCGACACTTTCAAGAGGCAATCATCTTCATCCACTTCTACAAATATAGGCAATCATACCCTCCTTATTTCCATCGCTGCCGGAGAAGACAACCATGACGATGACATTTAAGCTCAGGTAGGTTCTGTCATCCCCTGACATGTTCCATCTATCATCTGCGATACTCCCTACAGCCACCTCAAACAAGCTCTATCACGCATGTTATCTTGTCCTACCCTATCCCCCTCCCCTTGAACCACTTTCTGCCAACTCACAATGCCCCCCAAATCATTCCCAATCATCACCATAATTGCCTCACAACTCCTTCGAATTTGCTTGATACGCAATCATCCTCCTATGAGTTCACGCCAAATAACCAACTTATCCATCTCGCGTCCATTCTTTCGCATTTCCTCACATCATTAGATGTTGTCCCCTCCTTGTCCTAAAATAATACGTCCTAAGCTCTCTTGACCCTTCTTCTCCACTTAACTACTCTCTTTATTTCCTAAAATACCACCTCATGTCCTACGATAGCTGGTCTTACAAATCAAACCGATCCCACTTCAAAGCTCCCTCCGAACCAAACCCCATGCCCAAAAATGGCAGCCCTAGCCCTCCCCAGTATCATGCATACCACATTGACCTACAACCAAATCCTAACCCACCAACTCAGTCACCCCTCCCAACCCCAAACCAACCCACCACAAACCTATCTACTTGTAACCAAACCGATACCCTCCCATCCTTTCCGTCGTCTCCCTTCTTTACCACCCCTACTAATGGTATAGTCCCCAGAAAGCCAACCCAGAGACAAAAGCATGTGCGTGATACTAGGACAAATAGAGGCCGATCCAAGAGGTTATGTAGCTCTCACCAGGCAGATAACAAGGAGACTCTCATGAATATTGATCAACTTGAGCATTTTTTAATGCTAAAACCCATGGTGACTGGCGCCTCACTTTTTTTTTTCCTAATGGTCAGCAATTTGTATTAATATGAAACATAAATAATACAGCTAATAGCCTTTAACCAGCCAAAGGGGCAAAAACCAGCGATTCAAAAGATCCTGGCATACTAATGACTCAACACATTACTGAAATCTATAGTTAGGTTGCCCAAGAGCATCCCTACCAACAGTGTTAGCAATGAAGCTTGGAGTAGAGTTCTAATAACATGTTTTCCTCTTGGCTGCCAAGTTGGCGAGGGCGTCCGCTGCTGAGTTTGCCTCCTTGTAGCAGTGTGTGACCCGCCCTTGAATAGAGTCTAGGAAAGACTTTGCTGTCCACCAATATTGTAAAAGATTCCATGGTAAATTCTCTGAAAGTATTGCTGCCACTGCAGCTTGAGAGTCGCTTTCAATCTACAATTTTTTCGGTTTCAAAGTGCTAGCTATCTTGATGCCAGTGAGGAAAGCGCCCATCTCAGCTCTGAAATTTGTGCCTATCCCGAGGTAAACCGCAAAGCATTTCTTGACTATTCCAAGGTGGTCTCTAAAAATGCCTCCTGCCCCAATTGATCCCGAGTTACCTAAAGAGAACCCATCAATATTCAGTTTCCACCAGTTTAAGAGGGGGTTTTTCCATTTTACTTCCCTAATGATCTTGGGAGGGGTTGTTGCTATCGCAACCTTGAGAGTTCATGCCAATATGAGCTCTTGGACTGAGTGAATTACCGCTCCTTTGGCCCTTGTGCATTCCACCATTTCAACCAGACATAATTTGACTACTTGAGATGGTGTTCTCTGTTGGTTTTCATATCATCTTCTGTTTCGTTCCCACCATAAATAGTTGCATCCAACAACAAGAAGAACTCGCCATGCTCAAGGTAGAGGAACCACCTTGATCTTCCTACGCCACCATGAGAAAAGTCTTTCAATTGTAGGGAATCCTCTCCATGTTTGGTTGAAACCATACATTATCTCCCTCCAAACATGGATAGAAAATGAGCACTCCAAGAAGAGAAGCTGGCTGGAATCACAAGCTGCAAAACAAAGGTTGCATCGAGAAACTACAGGAACAGTTTTACGCCTCACATTGTGATTAGTTGGGAGAGCATCATGCATTAATCGCTAGCCAAAAATGGATGTTCTAGGGAGGAGATCTCGATCCCAAACCTCCAAAACCCAGCTCAGTTTTGTTGCCTTTACTCTAGTGGCTTCCCAGGCAGATTTTACCGAAAAAATCCCAGTGCTTGTGTGAGCCCAGAACCGCTTATCATCTCTGTTGGTACAAGCGATGACACTCTCCACAATTTTATCAAAAATCTGCTGTGGTTGGGGGTTTTGGACCTTTGGAAGTGACCAATCTCCATCTTCTCTAAAGTCTGCCACTGTTGCCAATAGATTGTTTGGAATGCAATAAGGAAGTAGGAGATTTTCAACACTATCACTTCCAATCCATTTATCATACCAGAATTTGGCAGTGTTGCCATTCCCAATCACCCATCTCTCTGCATTTTGCACAAAATGCCACACTTTTCTAAGTCCAGGGAGAATAGAGGAGGATCCAATAGATTTTTTCAACCCTCCATCTTTTCTCATAAATCTGCATCTTAAGAAATCAGCTAAGGGAGTGTTATCCACCTTGATTGTTCAAGCTAGCTTTGAAATTAAAGTTAAATTTAGGTCACGAAGGCGTCGAATGCCTATACCTCCCTCAGCTTTGGGCTTGCACATGCGATCCCATTTAACTGTGATAGCTTTCTGTGTTTCCGCCTCCCCAGTCCAAATAAAATTGCGGGTCCACCTTTCCATGATTCCAATAGCACAAATCGGCCAAAGATAGATTGAAAAGTTATGAACAGGAATGTTGCTCAACATGGATCGAACCAATTCAATGCAACCAGCCAAAGAAATCATATGCCCCTTCCAAGAATTCAGTTTTTGCTTGAACTTGTCAATGAGAGGCTGAATTATGTCGTTCTTAACTCTGCCTTTCACCAACTTGACACCCAGATACCTTGTGGGGAAGCTGCTAACTAAGATTTGAAGTGTCGAGGCAATTCTTTGTCTTCTGGAAGAAGTTACATGACCCAGGAAGATCTTGCTCTTTGTGTAATTTATTACTTGGCCTGAAGCAGCTCCATAGATCTGCAGGAACCTCTTAACTTTCCTGAGGTAACGGATTTCTGCTTTCATAAAGATAAATAGGTCATCAGCATATCAAAGGTGGGAGGGAGTGTTTACCAGCCGAGCTCCACTGAGCGGTTTGATCCACCCCTTGTTGCGCATCTCCGTAAGACCCCTGCAAAGTACTTCTTCAGAGAGAATAAAGAGCAATGGAGACAGGGGGTCCCCTTGACGTAGTCCCCTTTCCATCCCAAAGAATCCCACTGGTCCACCATTGATTATAATAGATATCCGTGTCGATACAAGAATCTGATGCACCCAATGAACCCATGTCTGAGAGAACCCAAATGCAAACAGGACATCAAACAAAAATTCCCATTCAAGAGTATCGAAGGCTTTCTGAATGTCCAATTTCAGCCCTATCCCACCACCTCTGCATTTCACTTTCATCATGTTTGTCAGCTCAGAAGCAATCCCAATATTTTCAAATATGACCTTTCCTTTTTGGAAAACCCCTTGTTCTGCAGAGATCACCTTGTGTAAAATGGAAGACATTCTAGTAGCCATAATTTTTGGGATTATTTTAAAGAAAAAATTCCCCAAACAGAGAGGGCTGAATTGACCAACCTTGGTGGCGTTCTCAACCTTAGGTATAAGACATAGAAAATTGCAGTTTACCCCCTTAGTTACTATGCCTTCTTTAAAAAAACTCTGGACTCCTCGACAAATGTCACCTCCAATAATATGCCAACTAACACAGTAAAAAGTACCTGGAAACCCGTCCGAGCCTGGTGCGCTAGTGGGATCAAGATCGAAAACCGTTGACTTAATTTCCTCTTGTGATGGGACTTTAGTGAGGAAATTATTGTCTTCATCTGATATAAGGGCTGGTATAACCGAAAGCATGTCAGCATTCTTGGTAGATTCCCCTCTTTTAAAAAACTTTTCAAAGTGGTCCACCAGGTGCTCCCCAATTAGTTTTGTATCTGTGATAAGCGATCCATCATCCCTAATGATCTCTCTAATGACACTCTTAGCCCTTCGCATCTTTACTTTTTGGTGGAAGTACTTGGTACATTTGTCTCCATTTTTCACCCATTTATCTCTTGCTTTCTCTTTCCAAAGCTTCCCTTGCAGCTGTATAGCCCTTTCATAATCCCTGCGAGCATGCAATTCTCTATCAAACAGCTCATCAGTGCAACCTTCCACTTCAATCAACTCCTGAACACTATCCAAACATTGTTTAGTGCGATTAACTTCATGGTCAATGTGGGGGAAAACCTATTTTGCCCATTCCCTGAGATGGCCTTTTAGCCTCTTTAGCTTATTGTGCACTACAAAAATTAGAGAACCTTGGATTGTATCAGCCCAAGACTGTTTGACCACCTTGCAAAAGTCCTCATGTGCTGTCCAAAACCTCTGCATGCGGAAGGGCGCATTAACAGGGCAAGGCACATTCTCACAAAAAATAAGAAGGGGAGAGTGGTCCGAGGAGCTGCGACCTAGGACCCTCTGTACACTCCCAGTGTAGACTTGGTTCCAGCTTTCATTACTAAAGCTACGGTCCAAGGTTGCTTGGATGTTACCCACTCTGCGGTTATTGGTCCAAGTGAACTTGCGGCCTATAGAGTGCAGCGGAATGAGCTTCGCAGTGTCAACCATTGCAGCAAAATCCTCCGTTGAACCCGTGTTGAAACGGCCTGGTCCAGTTTTATCGCTAGCATATAGATAAGCATTAAAGTCTCCCACCACTAGCCAGGGGCACAGAATCCCTGCAATAGACACCAAATCGCACCACAGATTGCGTCTATTCGCTCTCAAGCAGCTCGCGTGAACTACTGAGATGAAACTTTTGATCCCATTAAACTCCACTTGGCCTGAAATGTGCTGATCTGAGGTGATAATTACAGCAGGGCGTCGAAGTCCATGTTTCCAAAATAACCACAAATTTGCCGCCCTTTCATCGCTATCATTGGTGATAGCATCTGCAGTCATACCTAAAGATTGAATAAAACGCTAGGGGCATCTGTTAATGCCAATCTTAGGCTCAGCAAGACACAGGTAGTCTGGGTTATGCTCCTTAATCAGATTCCACAAATGGTCCTTTGCATGGTTGTTTCCAACCCCTCTGATATTCCAAAATAGGCACTGCATAACTAAAAGTTAGGGGAGTCCTCTTGACGCCCTGAGTCGGCGTCCCTTCGTTGTGCATTTAGGTTCTCCGAGACTACTGCAGCTTCAGTAGAGCCTTTACCACGTCTTCGAGCGCCCTTGACAATATTTTCTGGGATGATATGCTTTTCTCTATTTTTATGCCTTCGGGTAGCTTGAGAGAAAGGTGCTTCGTCATTGGTTTCATCCCCCAAATCCAGAGCCACATGTGTAACCACCACTGTGCGACCATTATCTATATAGTCTATAGAAGAAGGCGAGCTTGCTGCAGTTGGAGAGGAAGATCCACGGTTCCCTTCATTGGCTTGTAGCTGGACCGGGTGGACTAGGTTGAGACCCATTGGAAATTCACCCACGTCCTTCTCATGCACGTTGTCTCTAGGCACTGAGAGGGGGGACTCAGCAACGATAGTTGGAGAGGCCAAAGAGTTTGGAGTAGTTTGAAACTCTCCCTTGCCCATCGCTTCTCCCACCGCTAACTCCGCATCCACGTAGTCTCCTTCTTTATCTGAGCCCCGAAATCCCGCTGCAGTAGTCTCTCTTCCCTTATCTGAAGCCGTCAAATTCTCATCGTTAGAGTCCTGCACAACTGGTGACTGCGATCTCCGTCGCCATCTCTGTCGTTGCTGATGGTTCTTGTCATTGGCATCCATGTAGGTGGCTCCTGGAATGGCACCATCATCCTGACGATTCTGCTCTTGACGATGAGAGCACAATTCTGGTTTGTGCCCAAACCTGTGACATATGGAATAGCGGGAAGGGGGTTCCTTGTAAATCACCTGTTGTTTGAACACATACATCTCCAAGGATCCCTCTTGCTCTCTTTCCACGAAGACCTCTTCCACCCGCGGCAGCGCATCATCAATGTTGACATAGACTCTCGCATAATGCCCATAATGAGAGTCTTTAGTTCATTTGTCGATAGCAATTGGCCTTCCCACAGATTTTGCAATAGATAAGAGAATGTCTTCATGCCAATATTCTTGAGGCAGGTTGGGGAATTTGATCCAAGACAAACGATGAGTGAAAGCCTGATCCTCAACCATAAAATCCTTCTTCCACTGTTGGAAGCGCAGAGGTTGCCCATCCATCCTTAGTGGGCTGTGCCTCTAAACCGACGTCATATCCTCCATGTTTTCAAACTGAAAGAGCACAAAGCCCTTGCCTAATGACTTCAACCAAACTCCAACCTTCAAACCCCATAGTTTGGTAGCCTCGCGCAGCCTATCCATTGCAGTAAACCTGAAGTTGAGACGCCCAATCAGCGAGTGTTTGAGTTTGTCTAACTGCGCAATGTATGCTGCTTGAGGGATCTTGATTCTCGTAAGCGTTCCATCTCGTATAGGTGATGGCAGGCTCTCAATTGCCGGAAGGGATGGCTTTACCATCGTAGCAAATGAAGGAGGGGCCACAGTTGGCTTAGGTTGCATCCGAATGCATGGAAAACCAAGGAAAACCCCAAGGTCAATCGCTGGCCTTCCATCAGGGTCTTGAGCATCCCCCTGAATAGCAGACTTGGTACCCGCCGAAAGACGAGGTTCGTCCATCACTCCTTCATGGAAATTCTCATCCAATACTCTTTTTCCTTAATAGACTACAACTCCTACTTTACTAATAATAAGGTTTAGGAAAAAGGTTTCCTCCACTGTGCAGGCGACTGGCGCCTCACAAACCCACGGGGAGAAATGAAACTCTAATCTTCGAACTATAAAGGGATGGGGAAACCTGCTACAATTTGTGAACTGTTGAATATCC
This sequence comes from Telopea speciosissima, assembly GCF_018873765.1. Classification (NCBI taxonomy): domain Eukaryota; kingdom Viridiplantae; phylum Streptophyta; class Magnoliopsida; order Proteales; family Proteaceae; genus Telopea; species Telopea speciosissima. Next base: position 53,445,255 of record NC_057922.1, read on the forward strand.
TCAAAATGGAGAGACCTAATTTTATCTATCTGATGGAAACAAAATATTCAGAGGAGAAGCTTCGTAGGATCCACAAAAAGCTTAAGCTTCCTGGCATGCTCTCAATTCCTTCTATTTGAGCCTCTGGGGAGCTTGAAATATTCTGGAGAAACTCGGTGAAGGTAAATATTATGTCCTCGTTTTACGTATAGGCGAAGGAAGAATTGAAGAGTAGACATGCTTTGGCAACTTCAAATCTTTCCTTTTATGGAGAGAGAAAGATGGTGGAAATTATAAAGGGACTAGAGAGGAGGATCAGTTCCGAAAAATGGAGTCCTACGATTTCCTTGATCCTAGAGTTCACGACCCGATCTATACATGAGAAATAAGTGCCTTGGTTCGAAAAACATTCGAATATGTCTAGATCGTGCCTTTGGAAATGCTTCATGGAGATCTACTTTTACTGAAGCTACTATTTACACAAAAGTTGTCGTTGGGTTGGACCATTACCCGCTATTTGTTGACACAGATGTTCATCTTAGTAGTGGGCCTCGCTCCTTGCGTTTAGAATCAATGTGGATGAGGCATCCCGACTTCAATTAGGTTATTGCAAATTCGTTGCACTCCCCTTCAACTGAGGACTCGACTTGCTCCCTCCAGCAGAATCTCAACTCTTATGAAAGAACTCTTCGAAAGTGGAATTTGGAGACATTTGGCCACCTTCAGAGGAAAATTTCTTCTCTTAAGAAGGAATTAGCCTCCCTCAAGAATATACCTTGCTCTGCTGCCACACAAGCAAGGAACGTGCTATTGAAGTAGCTGGACGAGCTACTGAAATGCGAGGTGGATTTTTTACTTCAAAAATCAAGAATTTTGTTGCTTAAGGGTGGGGACCTAAACACAACCTTCTTTCACTCAAGAATCATTTAACGCAGACATCAAAATAGAATTATCAAGCTCAAACTTTAGTCTGGGGGATGGAATACATCATAGCAGAAGATTTATGACAATTTTTAAGCATTATCAAGAGGTCTACCAATCTAAGGGCTTGGATGAGGATGCTCTTCTTCAGTTATGCACTACATCAAATCCTGTATTTTAGTGGAGGATAATATCATATTGTGCTCCCTTCCCCCCACATCGGAGGAGGACGTCAAATCAGCTCTCTTCAGCCTTGGCCCTTTGAAAGCACCAGAAGTAGATGGCTTTCCACCAATCCTTTTTTCAAAAATTTTGGGATCTAATAAGAACAGACCTACTTGCTTTTATCCTTGCTTTCTTCTCTACAAGTCCTCCCCAATCAAAGCAAGGATACCTTGATCTGTTTAATCCCAAAGGTGGCATCCTCTCAGTTAATAGACCAATATAGGTCAATAAGTCTTTGCATTGTAGTGTGCAAAGTGATAACAAAAGTCTTGGCAGTGAGGATTCAGTGTTCTTCCCCAATTAATATCTCCCTTCCAATTTGCCTTTGTACCAAGGAAGCTTATTTCGAACAACGTATTCATGGCTCACGAATAATTTCACTATATCAAACGAAAGAGGAAAGACAAGAAGAGATTCGCATAAATTAAACTTGACATGAAACGAGCTAATGATAGGATCGAGTAACCTTTCATAAGCCGACTCCTACCTTAGATGAGATTCGATCAACGAAAAAGTTCGTCTCCCTTGTAATGGGCACTGTGGTATCAATCCAGTATAAAATTATTGTGAATGATATGATTCGTTGTGCGATCATCCAAAGTAGAGGCATCAGGCAGGGAGACCCACTCTCCCCAACTCTTTTCATCTTGTGTTCTTAAGCGTAGTCTAGTGTGATTTATGATGCAGAGGTGAAAGGACTTTTTCATGGGATTAAGGTGAGAAATCAATCACAACCCTTTCTCACTTATTATTTGCAAATGATTATAGTCTTTTCTCGAAGGTATCTCTGCAGGAGATGAAAATTTTAAGGGGTTTTGGACAAAGCATAAATATCAACAAATCTAGTGTTTGGTTTAGTCCTAATACGACTCCAAGACACAAGAGGCTGATTAGTAGAATGCTGAGAATTTCTTATGGGGATGGCCCCACTAAATACCTGGGGCTTGCCCATTGGTTTTGGTGTGAGTAAGGTGGAGCTTTTCCACCGTATCAGCGATAAAATGAGCAACAGAGTTCACGGTTGGTCCCAAAACTTCCTATCCCACGTTGGAAGAGAAGTCCTCCTTAAGGTAGTGGCCTTTCCTATTTCAAACTTCATCGCCTCTCATTTCAAATTATAGTCGTCTATTTACAATTGTATCCGAAAAGAAGCTACAAGGTTCTTTTGGGGAAAAATGAGTAAAGAAACAAAGATGCATTGACTTGAGTGGAAAAAAAAAACTTTCTCAATCCAAAGAGCGTGGTGGGTTGGGTTTCAGGGACCCATCATTACACAATAAGACGCTTCTCTCACGGATTGCCTGGAGGTCATTTTCTGAACCAAACTCAGTATAGGCTGCATTCATGAAGTCCTTATACTTCCCTCACTACAATTTCATGAAGGCTCGATTGGGCAACAACCCTTCATAGGTATGGTGAAGTATTATTGAAGGAAGATTCTTTTAGAAGGTCTAATATGGAAGGCGGAGATGACAGAATATAAACATTTGGACTAATAAATGGCTCCCTTTGATTCCATATTTCAAATTCACACAATCCCCCAAGTAATATGGCGATACAAAAGATTGAGGATCTTATTGATCAAGAATCTTGGTGTTGGAAGATCGAGCTGATGGATGAGCTTTTCAGTTCTTCTGAAAAGGCAGCATTTCTAAAGATCCACATATCCATTTTCCCTTTAGAGGACTCTCTCCCGGTGGTCGAGCTGATCATAGAGCACCATCGTGCATTAGCATGCTTTGATGACTGGTTTCGGGAAGCCTGTTCCTAGCACACCGAACAAGCCCTTAAGCGAAGCGATCAACTAGGTCGTTCAAGCCATCAAGCCATACCCTTTGCACTGCACGATATCAGTATTCTAACCTCTTTTGTTCGGTCCCCGGCCTAGCACCACCATGACACTGATTCTCGTTCTTAGTCGGAGCCCTCATGCCATGACTTCAACTTATAGTATATATGATGAGTACCAGAGTTTAGGGAGTTTCTATGATGAGTACCAGCGTTTAGGGAGCTTCTTCAAATGGAATTTTTTCAATAAATTCTGCATACCACCTTCTAAACAATATTCAAAGCCAAAAGGTAGCGGAGCGATCCTCATCCTCGTGGGTCAGTGCTTGGGCTTCAACTCCTACATCAATGTGGAATAACATTTGGAAATGGCCTACTCTTCCAAAAATAAAAACATTTCATTGGCAAGTCAGTTAAGAGGGGATCACTTTGGGAGAATGCCTTCATCAACATAGTATTCCTTTGGACCCCTGTTGCCCGTGATGCAATGCTGTAATGAAATCAAGTGAACATATCCTTATCTTCTGCCCCTTTGCTCGAGCCTCATGGTTTAACTCTGCTCTAGGCCTTCATATCCCTTCAACAGAGGACAGAAAGCATGCTGATTTCTTGGATGAGAGGAGTAAAATGCAGTTTCCATCTGAGGAAATCAAGGTGACCTTCTTAAGCCAGTGTAGCTCAATTCTTTGGTCACTATGGAAAGCGAGAAATGATATAATACATGGGCGCAAGAAATGGTCTCCTCAATAACTTATTTTACTAGCTCAGATTTCTTCATCCCAGTTTTTTGGAAGCTCAGACTCAAGATCTTCAAAACTCAACACCATCTCTCTCACGAACTCCTCGAGTCTGGCTTCCCCCGACCCATCCGTTCGTTAAGATGAATAGCGATGCATCTATACCAAAGGATAAAATCAAAGAGGGTCTAGGTATAGTAACTCGGGACCATCGGGGGACCCCAATTTTAGCAAAATCAATGGTGTCCTCCTTTGACTGTAGTGGGGTTGACTAGGGGCTAGCAATTTGAGCAGGCCTTCTTGAGGCAATTTCCATTTGCATCAAAGATATTCAGGTGGAATCGGACTGTGAAGGAGTTATGAAACTTATCCAAAGCCCATCCTTTCCCCAGCCTCTTTCCCTCCAACTAGTCTTGGAAGATACCTCTTATCTCACCTCTTGTTTTAGAGCATGTTATTTTTCCCATATTTCTAGGGATGCAAATGTATTAGCAGACTCCCTAGTCAGGAAGACCCTATCTATTACGTGTTCGACATATTGGCCTCTATACACGGCATCGCTAGTTGAGAAGTGTTTCCCAACCCCCATGAGTTCTACACATTCAAATCAATAGAATATCTCTCTACCCAAAAAAAGGGGGGGTGGGTGAGTCATTTCGTCCACCTGTACACTCCCCCACATAGAACTTTTCTCCATTTTTTTATCCCATCTATTAGACCAAGTATGGCCATAATGAAACGAAAATCCCTCACCATGGACATCTAAACCTTCTGATAGGGTTTTAAAAATAGGATCTGATCCTGATATCGGACCAATCATACATAGAAACTAGGGTTTAGGGGGTTTTAGTAGATTCCCATGATTCTGGACTGATTCTAGCCGATTCTGATCCTATTTGGATCGGAATTGGCCAAGACTAATCCGGATCTCGATTCTGGGTATTTATACCCTACCCTATGGTTGAACCCAAGAGGGGCATTTGTGACCATGAACAATAGGGTGTTGAAATTAATCGATTTGAGTTTCCCTTTACCCATAGTGACTGAAGAATAAGGGTGTCAATTGGGACGGTTCCCGGTATTTGGGACGGGACGGTACCGGTACCGGTATCAAAAGTGTCAATCCCAGTACCATCCCATTTAGTTAATGGGACCAAGCCTAGATCCCAGTCCCGATTACTAGCGGGACAAGACGGTACCGGCTCTTAAACGGTTCTAGGCGCTATAGAAAAAGGAAGAAGAAGTTTAAATGTTTCTAACGAGGCAGGTTTATTAGTGTTGTGGAATTTTATCCCTATCATGAAATCTAAGTTGTCTACTATTTTTTATAAAGCAACTTAAATTACGAAATCATAGTTTTACTTCTTCAAACTCCCTAAGATCACATGTAATAAGCTTCTTATTTTTTTAAATCTAGAGAAGTCCTATAGAATGAAAGAATCCCGTTGTGTTTCCTCTTTGATTTTCCCAAACAAAACTCTATTTATCACACATGTCACATGGTAGTATGGTACGAAGTACGAAGTGCAAAAAGGAAGAACCTGGTAGATGTAGTTGGTCGAGGGAGGAGGGAGGAGGGAGGAGGGAGTAGCATTGTAGCAGATTCTGTGAGGAGAGACTTCAAGCTACGGCTGTTGACCTGTTGTTCTTCTTCGTATTCAAAAGGTAATTAGTGAAACCCTAATAAGTTATAATTCTTATACCCTACTTTTTTTTTAAACAAAAGATCTTGTATACTCTTTCTTTTTAAACAGTACTAGTAGTTTTGATACCATCCGGTACCTAATTGGTATTTCGGTACTGGTATCGTTGGAAATCCCATCCCAAAATCGTCCCGTCCCATTTATCATTCGGTACCAAAATCAGATACTAGTACCATCCCATTTACTAATGGGACGGTCCGGTACCGGGTTTTAGCGGGACGGTATTGGGACGGTCTCCGGTTTCGATCCCAAATTGACACCCTTACTGAAGAATCCCCTCACTATAGGCATCTAAACCCTCTGATTGAGCCCAAAAAGGGTATTTGTGACCATGAACAATACAACGTTAAAGTTATTTATGAATTCAAAGTCCAATTATAGGGTCAAATAATTAACCAATAGTTCTTCCTTCTCTACGAAGAATAACTTTTTCCTTTTTTATTTGTTTGGTCTTTTTCTCCATCTCTCGTTGGGCACAGGAGTTTAGCTCGTCTCCAAGGAGCCCATCACGCCCCATGTGCTGCCAGCTGTTGCGCTGTGTCGGACACATCCCTAGGCATGCGCCGAGATGTGTGCGGCATAGCTCAACCGCTGGATGGCCCCTGGCAGCACCCTGGGCGCTGGGCTACCAATGCCAAAACCAAGCACTCAATTTGCTGCAAATGTTTTCACTTGTATCGGTATTGGCATACGATACCCAATACCACGTTTCGTAACTTTGCTACTCACTCTTTCACATTGCAAAATAGTGCAAGTAAGAATACATTCCACAGATTACCCTCTAATCTATGGAGGGGGGGGGGACTTTGCCTTTCCCCTCCCAATCCTTACGAGCCAAAATAATGAAAATTTAAGCATGAAGTTTTTTTCATTTCAAGTGACATGGTGTCATTTCATGCAGTCCTATGTCTTGCACAAGCTGCACACAACCTAGCAGTGATCTTTTTCCCATATAATGTTTAAAAAGGCTTGGCAAAAATATGGTTCAACCACCAACTAATATAAGAATATTCAATGACATATGCCAGATTTATGGAGGCCAATAACCTCTTAAAATAGTTAGCAAAAAACTTATTAGCTAAATATAACCCATCCTTAATTTTAGCAAGACATTTATTATCATTTTTAATAGTATTATAGTTCTAGGATTAAGTTTTAAAAATTTGAAACTCTAAGAAAAGTAAATGCATTTGCAAAGGAAATAAAGAAATAAATAATTATAACCCATCCTGTCTCTTACCAAGACATTTATAATTTTATTAAAATAGTATTTTAATTCCCTCCTTGTTTGGTAAAATTTTAATTCCCTTCTTATGTAAGAGATTAAGTTTTCAAAATTTGAAACCTCAAACAAAGTAAATGCGTATGAAAATGAAATAAAGCAATGAATACTCCATTCCATGTCAATAAATTATTAAAATTTAGCAACCGTTTTTAAGTGTTTAACTTAGGTAGCCTTTCTTACCTTAAAAAATTGTAAAAAAAAAAAGGGTGCACATTCTTTGTCTGGGAGCGCATCTGGGCGCAGGCTACATCAAGATACATAGGGAGGGATAGGGGTGAGGTTTGGGGGGGGGGGGGGTGGTCATTTTGCCCACCCCATGTGATGAGGCATAAAACACCCCACCTATCGGAGGCTACCACGTGGCCGACCCGACCTCGTCGAGCACGAGCCGAGGCCGAGGCCGAGCTCGCAAAGTCCGGGGGCTAAGGCCGAGCTCACACAAGTCAGTCATAAACTCCTGACCGAGCATACACAGGACATCCTAGGTGAGCGATGCCGAGACCGACCTAACGCCGACCTCCCGGGCCGACCTCTCAAACCGACCTCCCGAGGCCGAGGTGCGCCAAGACCGACCTACCGGGCCGACCTCCTAGGCCGAGCCCTCCTCCACGAGAGGCTACCATAGCGCCCCACCGGGATCGCGGCCACGTCGACACATCCCGAGAATCACGGGATAAGGATCGAAGCCACGATCCCGGCGCAATACGAAATCACAATTTACATGGACTCTTACCTTAATAAGAGTCCGACCAAAAATAGCTCTCCACTCCGCTCGCGAGAGAGCCTTCCAAAGAAGGACTCCTACCATACTAGGACTCTCCCAACCGCCTCATCTCATCCTCACTCTATAAATACCCAGGTATGGAGCACCATTGATGATCTTGCTTTCTACTACACGATTCTGTTGTCGCGTTGGAGACTGACTTGAGCATCGGAGAGTCCTAGGCCGGAGCCACACCGGCCCTCTTGCGCGCTCATTGCTTGGTTTTTGCAGGTTCATCCACGGGCGAACCAAGCACCGGAGGTTTTCACACGCAACACCATGTGTGTGGGCGTATCCTGCGCCCCAGTTCAGAGAACTTTATCCCAAAAAAAAAAAAAAAGATTAGAAGTATAAATTTTTAGAAATGGAGCACTTAACAAATGGAAACTAAGGAAAATATGATATTGGGCAAAAGAGTTGCTACCAAATATGGAGCAATAATTGCAGCCATAAATAAGGAAAAGACAGTGATTCGGCCACCCAACATTATGGATTAGGGAAAATATCATTGGTGGGCATCATGACAATGCACAAAGTGCATAAAAAATAGGGAGATAGAACACCACCCAGTGGTGCAGTGCACGCCACCCCTATCCCAGACATAGGGGTGTGCATAATGGCCGCCACACCCCTCATAAAGATGAAAATTACCAGGAGTGCAACGGTCATTTCACTTGCCCCTATGTTTGGGCCTAGGGGTGGTGTGCGCTACGCGACCAACTGACATTCTCTTTCCCTAAAATATATTACATATTAGGGAGAGGGTTTGCTACAATGCGAGATTGCAGTTTCCTAACAATGAGATGGTGAGATAGCTAATCGTCCAATAAGAGGTTTTAATGAGAAGACAGAGTGGAATTCATGGGGTGAGATGTGAAACGACATGCAAAAGAATCATCATATTGGGATCGTGGCAATCTTTTTCGAAAAATTGTCTCATGTGATTCCCTGCCCAGTACAGTTCCCTAGTGCCTCTAATAAGAGGGGGTGGACCCCACCCAGATAGGGGTGGAATGGTCATTGCCCCACCTCCCCCCCTTGTTAGAGGCACTAGAGGAACTATACCGGCAGGGAACTGCAGAGAATAAAGATCCATCTTTTTCCCTACATGTTATATACCTTCTACGTTCATTAAGTTGGGCGGAGTTCACTGTTAGCAAAAACATGTTTAAAACTCCGTGAGCATTACTGGGTTTTTTATTTTTTTGTTCCATTTGTTTTTACCATCTCTCTCTCTCTCTCTCTCTCTCTCTCTCTCTCTCTCTCTCCCCTGAACTCTTTTTTTTGGTGAATAAAAACAAAAATGTTTGAAATGAAATGGAGATGCGGGGTATCGATCCCCGTACCTCTCGCATGCTAAGCGAACGCTCTACCATCTGAGCTACATCCCCTTCTCTTTGTTGAACTCTGATCGGCCTTATTCTTTTATTGACATAAAGATGACTCAAAGGGTTACAATTCTCATTGTATCACTTCAACTCAAGGTTAACGCACGGATCTCGAAATTGAGCTACAAACTGATGCATCTACTAAAAAGGGTTTCTAAAGCGATGATTCCCCAATCCAACTAAACATGCATCACTCCATGAGTGTGTTGGCAGTGTTGACAACAACGAGCAACACCATAGTCAAGCCACATTGCTCAACTTTGGACATTATGGTGTATGAATTTGGGAATTGATTTTGGATGATATTAGATGTCATGTCTTGGAACTTACAATGGGTTGTGGAATATATATAGATTAATTTTGGATGTTACAGTTGTTTTGAACATTAGAAGTATGTATTTCAAATAAAAATTCCTCAAATTATATGAGAATAGTACTATTTTTTTTTTTTTTAAATATAAACGCCTAAAACACTTACCGTTTATTTTCCCTTTTTCACTATTCTCTGTTTTTGTACCGATTTGGCCATCCGTTTGCAAGTTTTTACCATTTAAAATCCGCACCAACCGTTTCCCTTTTTTTTTTTTTTGTCATTCCTGTTTTTGCTAACTATTGGTAAGTTTTCTGTAAAAAACGCAATTCATTTTCAATTAGAAAATGGTCACATATGATTAAAAGAGGAAGGGTAGTGGTTGAAGTCCCATGTGAATCTTGTATATATTTTTTGGCCATATGTTCTATTTGCCTGGGGAGCAGGCTGCGCCCAGACACATGGGGGTGGGCCAAATGACCACCCTGCCCCCCTAAATGGCAGACCCATGTGTTTGGCCACAGGCTGCGTTGCGGCACAGACAACATCAGTCCATATTTTTTTTTTCTAAAACAAAGTTTCCAAGAGAGCATAAGAAAGAAAAGAAAAAATGACAAAAAAAAAAAAAAACAAAACAAAACAAAAGGAAGCAGGGGAATTACAGCTCAAGTTCTTTAAAATGAAATGACCAAATTTTTCCCAATTTTTGCATCTTTTAAAAGATAACAATTGGAAGGATACCATTCAACTAACATGTTTTAACATTTTTCAAATTTTGAATTGAATCATGGTCGTTCAATTTGTGTTTTAAATCATATAACCCACTAAGCTTTACTAAATGAAAAATTATAATCATTGAAATCATTCATTTGATCCTCCATCAAATGATCAAAACATTGATTGGACGATCAAATGCTTTTGATGGTCTGATGACTCTGATCATACATCAGAGTGTACTATAGTGTTTGCCACAAAGTTTAAAAACCTAGAATAGAACATCGTATTGACCTCCATTGATTCCAATTCAAATCATATCGAAATCAGACAAAATACTAGAAATTGGAATGGAGAACAAGAAGCCAAGATTTCCACAAATCTGTGATTTTTTAAGTTTTTGGGTAATTTACACATACCACTCCTGAGGTATCACGAAAGTATAATTATACCTCTCAGTTTTGAAAAATTTTGCGTACCCCCCCAAGTTTCACAAGCGTTAACATATACACTCATTCCATCAGTTTATGACTAACAATGTTAAAAATATGAGGTGAACTGACAAAATTGCTCTTGCAAAAAAGAAACAAATAAAAACCTGCAACTCATCTTCCCCAAATCGTTTGGGAAAGATGAGTTGCAGGTATCCTTAGGGAACACCATGGACTCCATCTGTCTCAGACAGCTCTGAAATACAAGCCCACTAAGACCATCACACAATTAACACACCCAGAAGAAAAAGGGAACTTCAAAGCAAGAACTAAAATCAAACAGCTAATAGGGAATCACAACAAAACAAAAAAAAAACTCCCTCGTAAAGTTCCTCAGTGTTCCCAGACTTACTTAAGAGAACCAGGAGATCTGAATTGCATAAAATGCCAATATCTCCATGAAGAGCATTGAGAGGGGACAAGAAACCCAATCGAATGCCGAGAGAGATGAGGGTCTGAGAGATCTTCTGAGCAACGAAACCAGATTTGCCAACGCCGGTGAAGAAGCTAGTACCTTTGGCGTTCAATAGAGTCCGAGTGAAGGAAAGAGGTTGAGAGAGGTTGAGGTTCTGGAAGAAGAAATTCATGTATTCCTGCTGGCATTTGAAGAGATTAAGGAGTTCGTTAAAGTGTATTAGGGTTAGGGTCTTTTTGGGAGCTTCAAAAACATTGGAACTTGGATCAAGAAACCCCATTTCTCTCTTCTTCAGCTCCTGTTGTTGCAGAGAGAGAGATCGGTGGGTCATTGTTTGAACTTGTTATGCAAGGAATAAAAGGTCCTGTAATGGTTTGGATCGATCCAGCAGTTCTAGACGACAAAAAATCTGGAATTTCAGAACTGTCTGAGACAGATGGATTCCATTGTGTTCCCTACAAAGATAACTGCAACCCATCTTCTTCCCCAAATTCCCCAAACGATTTGGGGAAGATGAGTTTGCAGTTTTTTTTTTTATTTTTTTTTATTTTTTGCAAGGGTAATTTTGTCAGCTCACCTCATATTTTAACATTGTTAGTCATAAACTGATGGAATGAGTATATATGTTAACGTTTATGAACCTCAAGGGGTATGTAAAATTTTTCAAAACTGGGAAATATAATTATACTTTCGTGATACCTCAGGATGATATATGTAAATTACCCAAAAAATAATTTTATTCAAAAGATTTATATATCTACAGAAGTTTCATTGATTTTCTACTATTTACTAAATAAAAGAATAATCTTCTAGAAATTTTTTAAACCAGGGTTTGCCATTATTGAAAAGTTGTCCAATACTTTATGATTGTCATGATTGTCATGATTTATGATGCTAAATGAATGGCCATCGTCCAAATAAAAGGTTTATAAAAGTTAAAATATGATTATTTTAAATTTATCTTTCCAATGGAAATCTTTCAAAAGCTTTAATTGTTTGGTTTTAGATCAGACTATACGATCGTAATCGCAATGATTTAAAATATTAAATGAAAAGACATGATCCAGATCAAATATTTAAACGGGCTAAATGCAAAAGTTGAATCATAAAATATTTCAACAACTTTTGATGGTTATAAAGTACTTTGCCCCATTATGGTTGCCACAAATTTTTATTTATTTTTTTTGATGAAAGAAAATATATATTAAAACTAAGGAATAAACAGGGAATTTACAGTATCTTGATCATACAAAAAGTAGTGATGGTAAGCCACGACTTTTTGAGCAAAGTTGTTCAGCCATCCTAGTAAGAGGCTATCAGGGTTTTTGAGCAAAGTTGTTTGCCACAATTTACAATGCTAAATAACAGCCATGATCCAAATGAAAATTTTTAAAATGCCAAGACGTAATCGTTGCTTCAAAAAGATATAGAAAATTAGGGTAGTTTAGTGACTTCGTCATCAGCTGTTAATCCATGTTCCCACTGCTTGAGCTCACGACCCCAGTATATATAGATGTATAACACGAGGAACCATAGTTGTGGATACCCAAACGCAAGTGCAATTCACCCATTTTATGATCTCATATTTATTGTCGTTTGACTGCTTATATGAGACTAAAATTTTGTGGACAAGTAGATCCAAGATTCATCACATGTCTAAGTTTCAACTTTTTAATGGAGTTTGATTTACAAGTTCTCTCTTGCAAAGAGAACACTACATACTCAAGAGAGCAAAATCCACAATTTTCATGTTTCTATCAATGGTAGGTAGGGAATGGTTTTAACCTCTACGGATAGAAGAATTGCTTTTGACATATAACCTAGCTCCATGGGAAAGCAGCAGATCTTGTTTTTTTTTTTTTTTTAATCTCAAACATCATTTTGTGTTTTCCTATTTCGTTAATAGGCGTACACACATTTTGTCTACACTGCAGGCCAGTATAGGAGGGAAGGTTCATCAGTTTTATGTTATCCCCGATGTTCTCAAGAATGCTCTCTCTAGAGAAGCATTTAGGAGAAAGAATTTTGCGAGTGTAAATCCTATTTAAAGACATTTTTATCAATTCTTTGCTTCTTCCTTGGAAAAAAAAGAGGAGTAATTTAGATACCTAACATTTAATAAAACTATGTTTGAGATACCTCATGTTTGAAAATAATATGTTTCGGTTTCCTTATTAGCCAGGTCTGTTTAAGATTAAAAATTTTCCAACTTTATCTTTGCGCAGTTCTCTGATCTACCACCATCCACTCCCACCCCCACACTCATCTCCGGCCATTGGCCCTCTGCTCGCACCCCATGCCCACCTAACTCCCACACCAAAATCTCCCCCCCCCCCCAACCTCCTCTATTCTTCCTCCCCCACCCCCCTACAGTAGTATAGTTCATTTCTCAGGCAAAACCAAAGATAGTTGATAATTGTAGCATCACCTCCAATCCTCCAAAAGCAGAGCTCTGGTTCCAACAACAATGGTGCTCGTCGGTGCAAGCAATCTCATCGCCCCAAAGACATCCCTCCACTAGGCTCTACAAAGCTCCACCTAAAGCCCCACATTGTCTACGTCATTCACATGGCCAACCCGTCGTCATCGAATTGGACTCTCAATGAATGGAAATCCAAGAAGGCTTTTCACATTCCTTATTACCCTAATACCATTAGGTATACCTTCCAGGTTCTTTTGCAGGAGGTGGGGTGGGGCGGGGCGGGGGTTGTAGAGAGAGGTGGGTCAGGAGTGCAAAGAGGGTGTAGCAGGGGTGGGAGGTTGGGGAGGAAGAACAGTTATGTAAGGGGGTGGGGCTGGGGGTGAAGAGAGATGTTGGATGTGGGGATTTTGCTCAAATGGAGCGGGATGGAAGTAGAAGCATGAGATGGAGATGAGAGAACTAATCAGGGGTGAAGTTGAAAACATCTTCACTCTTAAACACAACCGGCTAACAAGAAATCCAAACATAATATTTCAAACATGAGATACCTAAAACCTGAGAGAGGGCCTCCCCTCTTTCATCAAAATGGGAAGTGGTATGCCTCCTGCAATGTTGTTGACTATCAACTTCTGGCATGGTTAACTTAAAAACTAATCATTTGAAAAAACAAAAAAAAAACCCTGCCAAATAAGTAATTGATGAATCATATCAGTTATCAATCTCAGTCAAAATTTAGCCGTTTCATGCTTTTATCCATTGCCTTGGTCATTTTCTAATGGCAGTAAATATAATAAGAAGCCACCTGAGAAAAGAATCATGATAATCATCCAATGAGGCTAATTAGTTTTTAAAGGATCCCCATAAGCCTGCTACTTTCACACTTTGCAATACTAGGACAGCAACTGCAAATGTTTCACCTAAGATGCTAAATTGATTTACAGGTTCGTCTAGCCTATTCAGTATTTAACCAGATACGGCCTTGGGGACCAACACAAAGCAGAGAAATTTTCGGCACCGAAGCTCCAAAGATCCTTCTGTTAGCAATCCTGAATGCTGAAAAATGGCCCAAAACTTCCTTGCTTTTGGATTTTAAGCATCAAACTAGTGTCACTTAACAATAAGAAGCTCAGTGATGTTAAATAAAAAATAACTGTGACAATTCCATAATTATGTTTTGTGATAATAGCTAGGAAAATTTTCTTTAAAATGGAGTTTCAAAAAGATTGGTAGTTTTAGGCCATTTTTCAACTCCTAGGCGGCCCATAGGGAACCCACTTAGTAATTTTCCAAACCATTCAAAGGCTTGCTTCCCAAAGACTTTTAGTACGTCCAACTTTGAACTCGCTGGTCTTTTTTTTTTTTTTTTTTTTTTTTTTTTTTGGAATAAAAATAAAAAACTGAAAAAATAAAAAAAATAAAAAAAGGTTATGGATTAATAAACTAGGAAATGATTAAATGTAATTTCCCTTGATTGATTGTATTGGATATTACATAATATATAGGTGTAGAGTTTACATAGATAGCTTAATCGATGTTAAGTATTTACAATACACACAATGGATTACAAAAGATTGTAATTGATTCTTCTCAATTAGATGGGGTGGAAGATAAGACCAAATATTGGGTTCCCAAGTTTGTGAGAGAATCCAATATTTGGTCAATACGCCCCCTCAAGTGGAAGGTCCTACGCATCGGATCTTCAACTTGTCATGGAGAAATTGGAACTGGGCCCTAGGGCCTTGGTGAGAATGTCAGTGAGCTGATCCTTCGTGGAGATGAATTGGACCAATAACTCGCGTTTGGCGAACTCGATCCCGGACAAAATGGAAATCAATTTCAATATGCTTGGTCCGAGCGTGAAACACCGGATTGGCGGAGAGATATGTGGCGCCAATGTTGTCGCACCACAGGATGGGTGGACCAGATAATGGAATGCCAAGCTCTGTGAATAAGGATTGAAGCCATATCATCTCAGCAGCCGCATCTACCAGGGCCTTGTATTTGGCTTCGGTGGAAGAACGTGTGACAGTGCATTGTTTGCGTGATATTCATCAGATGAGGTTGGTACCAAGAAAGATTGCAAATCCACCGGTCGATTTCCTGTCATCACCACAGCCAGCCCAATCAGCATCACTGAAGGCTTGTAACCGGAGATCAGAGTGGTGATCTATCAATAGACCATGGGACTGGGTGCCCTTGAGATAGCGAAGAATCTGCTTGACCAACATCCAATGATTCTCAGTTGGGGCGTGCATATATTGGTAGGCCTTATTCACTGCAAAGGCCACATCTGGTCCGGTCAATGTAACATATTGAAACACGCCAACAATAGACCAATAGAGTGTGGGATCAGCCATAGGAGAGCCAGAGGTAGCTGTAAGGGCCATTGAAGTGACCATTGGTGTCTATAGAGGCTCGTAGTCTGTCATACCAGCCTTAGTTAATAAATCGCCAATATAACGAGATTGGCAAAGAAGGAGACCTTGGGCATGGGGGAGAGCCTCAATGCCGAGAAAGAAGTGTAACGGGCCCAAGTCCTTGATTACAAATTCCGCCGCTAGTTGCTAGAGAAGGGCGGATATATGACCTGGGGAATTCCCGGTGACGACTATGTCATCAACATAAATAAGAACAAATATGATGTTGGTACCCTGCCGATAAATGAACAGAGAGGGATCCGTTTGCAAGGCCCTGTAGCCAATGCTAAGAAGGAACTGAGAAAGGCGTGTGAACCAAGCCCTTGGAGCCTGTTTGAGCCCATATAGAGACTTCAATAATACAAAACATGATTGGGTTTGGATGGATCAACAAAACCCGGAGGTTGAGACATGTAGACCTCTTCTTGTAGGACACCATGTAAGAAGGCATTGTGAACATCCAATTGACGTATGTGCCAACCATTAGAGATAGCTAGAGATAAAATGGTCTGAATGGTTGAAACATAAAATGACCGATCTACCAATAAAATATATATAGCTCAGCATGTCCGGTTTCATGAATCTGAGTTTCCTTTTGTCACAAAGTTCTCCTCCCCCACACCCTCACCGGCACCTCTACCATCACCTCCTTGGGCAATTGCTCCCAACAACTTACCATCATTACCCACTCCCTTCCACCATCTCCTCAAGATAACCATCCTCTCCTCACTCAACCGACCCCAACCCCTCCCCAACCAAGCCCATACCCACCCCCACCCCAACTGAGCCCATACCCATCACCACCTCAACCGAGCCCACATCCCCCTTCCCCCCCTCCCAACCGAACACCTCCCCCTCCCCCAGAAGGCGCACCAGGTCTCTCCATGACAGTTACCTCAACACCACTCCCACCGCCCTATCTACCACCACCCCCTCCACCATTGAGCCCACTTGTTTCACTCAGGCGAACAAGATTTCGGAATGGCAAACGACGATGACGGAGGAATTTAATGCCCTTTTAAAAAATGGCACTTGGGACCCTGTACCACCCCCTCCCCCATCTACGAATATTGTGGGCTGCAAATGGGTGTATTGGGTCAAGCGGAAAGCAGATGGATCTGTTGAGCGATATAAAGCCCGCCTTGTTGCAAAGGGCTATCATCAACAGCCTGGGCTTGATTACACTGAAACCTGCAGTCCGGTTGTCAAGCCCACAACCATTTGGACCATTTTATCTCTAGCTATCTCTAATGGTTGGCCCATACGCCAATTGGATGTTCACAACACCTTCTTACATGGCGTCCTACAAGAAGAGGTCTACATGTCTCAACCCCCGGGTCTTGTTGATCCAGCTAAGCCCAATCATGTATGTAAATTATTGAAGTCTCTATATGGGCTCAAACAGGATCCAAGGGCTTGGTTCACACGCCTCTCTCAGTTCCTTCTTGGATCCCTCTCTGTTCATTTATCGGCAGGGTACCAACATCATATTTGTTCTTATTTATGTTGATGACATAGTCGTCACCAGGAATTCCCCAAATCATATATCTGCCCTTCTCCAGCAACTAGTGGCGGAATTTGCAATCAAGGACTTGGGCCCATTACACTTCTTTCTCGACATTGAGGCTCTCCCCCATGCCCAGGGTCTCCTTTGCTAATCTCGTTATATTAGCGATTTATTGACTAAGGCCGGTATGACAGATTGCAAGCCTCTACAGACACCAATGGCCACTTCAATGGCCCTTACAGCAACCTCTGGCTCTCCTATGACCGATCCCACACTCTATCGGTCTATTATTGGCATGTTTCAATATGTTACATTGACCGGACCAGATGTGGCCTTTGCAGTGAATAAGACCTACCAATATATGCAAGCCCCATCTAAGAATCATTGGATGTTGGTCAAGCGGATTCTTCGCTATCTCAAGGGCACCCAGTCCCATGGTCTATTGATAGATCGCCACTCTGATCTCCGGTTACAAGCCTTCAGTGATGCTGATTGGGCTGGCTGTGGTGATGACAGGAAATCGACTGGTGGATTTGCAATCTTTCTTGGTACCAACCTCATCTCAATGATATCACGCAAACAACGCATTGTCGCACGCTCTTCCACCGAAGCCGAATACAAGGCCTTGGCAGATGCAGCTGCTGAGCTGATATGGCTTCAATCCTTATTCACAGAGCTTGGCATTCCATTATCTGGTCCACCCATCCTGTGGTGCGACAACATTGGTGCCACATATCTCTCCGCCAATCCGATGTTTCACACTCGGACCAGGCATGTGGAAATTGATTTCCATTTCGTCTGGGATCGAGTCGCCAAACGCGAGTTACTGGTCCAATTCATCTCCACTAAGGATCAACTCGCCGACATTCTCACCAAGGCCCTAGCAATGGCCCGGTTCCAATTTCTCCGTGACAAGTTGAAGCTCTGATGCGCAGGACCTTCCACTTGAGGGGGCGCATTGACCAAATATTGGATTCCCTCCTAAACTTGGGAACCCAATATTTAGTCTTATCTTCCACCTCATCTAATTGAGAAGAATCAATTATAATCTTTTGTAATCCATTGTGTGTATTATACATACCTAACATAGATTAAGCTATCTATGTAAACTCTACACCTATATATTATGTAATATCCAATACAATCAACAAGGGAAATTACATTCAATCATATCCTAGTTTATTATGGTATCATGAGCCACTTCTAGGCTAACACCTAAAATAGACCCACCCACTCCCTCCCTCTTTCAACCGTTCCCCCCTCTCTAGTCTCTCATTTTTCACCTTTCTCTCCATCTTCTCTTCTCCCTCCTCCATGGCTGACCAAATCCCCACATCTGGAGCACTCACCACCATGTCTCCTACCACCATCCTTTCTACTCCATCTTCCACATCCGCCCATCACCTTCTCTCTCTCAAGCTCACCCCCACTAATTATCTCCTTTGGAAGACTCAACTGGAGCCCTTTCTTCAAGGGCAAAACCTCTACAGATATGTTGATGGCACCTATCCCTGCCCAACCGATGGCACTGATGCCTCTCTTTGGCACCAATAGGATGCTCTACTTCGATCATTGCTCATTGCCTCTCTCTCTGAGGATGTTGTTCCTCTTGCAATTGGCAAACTGACCAATCATGACCTCTGGACAACTTTACAAACTGCTTTTGGCTCTCCTCAAACTAGGCTGATGGCCCTTCACATTAGCCTCAAGGACTCTATGCAACAACCTAATGAGACGGTCTCTGTTTTTCTTCGCCGCCTTAAAACTATGGCAGAAGGGGGGGGGGGGGGTAGGGAAGGGAGAGGGGTTGTGGAGAAAGGGGTTGGGGGATGTGTAATGGGCAACGGGGGATCCACGTTGACGATAGTAACAGTTCGCATTGGAATGATTATTGCGGCGACAAAGGGAGCACCACATTCGGCCTTGACCACGCCTTCTTGAAAAGCGGCCAGAACCACAGCCCCATCGTCCACGGGAAGACCCACGACCAAAATGAGAGATCTAGGCATCGGGGGAATCCTTGGAGGTGAGATGGGCAGTGGGAACAGTGACCACGGTTGCAGGGGGATGAAGAAAGGAGCCCTTCAGAAATTCGTGGCTCAACAGCAACGAGTGGAGTTCAGCAAAGGGAAGGGGTTCAGTCCTTGTGAGCAATGAAGGAACAATGTCCTTGAGTTCCGCCTTCAAAGCTCGATATACATGTAAATTGAAGTTCTCATCCGTGATGGGTTGACCGGCTGCAGCAAGTTCATCCGCTATAGTTTTAAGGCGGGGAAGAAAAACAAGGACCATCTCATCAGGTTGTTGCATAGAGTCCTTGAGGCCAATGTGAAGGACCATCAGCCTAGTTTGAGAAGGAGAGCCAAAAGCAGTTTGTAGAGTTGTCCAGAAGTCATGACTGGTGAGTTTGCCAATTGCAAGAGGAACAACGTCCTCAGAGAGAGAGACAATAAGCAATGATCGAAGTAGAGCATCCTGTTGGCGCCAAAGAGAGGCATCAATGTCATCGGTTGGGCAGGGATAGATGCCATCAACATATCTGTAGAGGTTTTGCCCTTGAAGAAAGGGCTCCAGTTGAGTCTTCCAAAGGAGATAATTAGTGGGGGTGAGCTTGTGAGAGAGAAGGTGACGGGCGGATGTGGAAGATGGAGTAGAAAAGATGGTGGTAGGAGACATGGTGGTGAGTGCTCCAGATGTGGGGATTTGGTCGGCCATGGAGGAGGGGGGAACGGTTGAAAGAGGGAGGGAGTGGGTGGGTCTATTTTAGGTGTTAGCCTAGAATTGGCTCATGATACCATAATAAACTAGGATATGATTGAATGTAATTTCCCTTGATTGGTTGTATTGAATATTACATAATATATAGGTGTAGAGTTTACATAGATAGCTTAATCTATGTTAGGTATATACAATACACACAATGGATTACAAAAGATTACAAAAGATTATAATTGATTCTTCTCAATTAGATGAGGTGGAAGATAAGACCAAATATTAGGTTCCCAAGTTTAGGAGGGAATCCAATATTTGTTCAATATGGATCACTACCAAAAAAAAAAGGTTTGGAAATGAGTATCAGAAGTGAAAAAGGTAAAGTGGGATCATCTGTGACGTTGCTCCATGAAGCAACTGCAGTGTACATCAGTGAATCCTCTATACCAACAGCCCTGTAACTCACAGATGCCTCAGAGAAAATGCCGCAGACAAATGTTCCAGGAAAAGAGGAAAACAAGAAAAGAAAAAGATGGACAGCTCAATTTGATCTCAGCTTGGAAGCAACAAACTGCAGAAAAGCACTAAAAGGCATGCTAGCTAGATCCCAATAAGTGTGCCATGGGAAAGCATATCACAAAAATAAGAAAGATGGCAGGAATTCCTTTTTAAATTTATGAATGACAGAGTCATGTTATTGAAGATATGAGTTATGTTACTGGATATCCACCAGAGTAAGTAAAATGAAAGTCCTATATGCAAAAACTACAAACAATTGAACAATACGATGAGAGTTAACCATTATCGAAAAATGAAATGTGTATAGTTTTTACTAACAAAAGGAATTCTACAAAACTGAGACAATGACATGCTATGTCTGCCTTCTCAAAGTATTCAGTGTGGTTTTGGTACATACCCATCAACAGCAAAGTTTCGGGTGGCAGCAGGGAGCGCTAAGCGAATTCCATCAAGTTCAGGCTTAGCAATCACCTGACAACCCAAGCGAGACCTGCAAAGACCCAAATCAAATGTTCAAAACTAGATCTGATGGTGAATGAAGAACTTCTTACTGCTCCAATGATAGAGATGCACACGTTTCTGTAAGACCAAATGCCAGATCCAACATATCGTTCTCCTCGTCCAATGGTTCTTCTAGTTTATTATAGTAATCAACGTCCTAAAACAAGATTCACCAGTCAGCCTCAAATCTTAGCTCAGTATTGTCTTAGAGGTACCAGCAATGCTTAAATACAAATTCTAGAATAACGGAGTTGCCAATACCGTACCATCACAATCACGTGACATGTGGAACATGCAAGCGAACCTTCACACGCTCCTGTGATCACATTGCAGCCGGGACATTAATCCTTGCAATTTTTAGTCAAATGCTACAATTTGAGTTGAATAACATCGAAACCTACTCACCCTCCAATTTCTAACACTTACCAGCATTCTGTACGATGAACTGGATAATGCTAAATAAGTAATTATTTTAAATATCGCTTTCAAATATTTACCTTCAAGTTCGATATCATTTTGGTGGGCAGCTTCTAACATAGACATCCCAATAGGGACCTTGATTTCCTTCTCCTCTCCATACTTGTCAACAAATGTCACAGATATCCTACACAATTACAGGAATACTAGAGTTTGAAGAGATCAACAAGAGCATGTAACTTTCCAGCTTATTAGGACATATGTAGAGAAAGCTGCATGGAGTGCATGGAATATCCTCAACATAGTTGTCAAGGCATTGCCAAGGCGGGCGCATTGACGTCCAGGCACCTTGACAACTAGGGTCGCCTTGGTTGTCTAGGCGGGCTCTTGGTCGCCTTCTTGGTGTCGCCTTGCGTCCAGGCCCCCTCCAACGCCTTGGGTCGCCTAGACACTTTGACAACTATGATCCTCGAGAATAATAGCATCCAATGCCCCTATACACTAAGCTCAAATGTCAGACTGGTTAGATAATATAACATTCTATTTACAGATTTTGAGATTAGAGTATACTTTTGAACAATGGTATTTGTATTCTGAGTAGGAATTATGAAAGCCTCAATTACAGCTATCTCAGGACTAAAGTGAAAGAGCAGAACATACCCTTCTTTCTCTTCATTCCCTTCCTCGTGACTATTATCAGCAGCTGTGGTAGAGAAAGGACGATGTTTCTGGAAGACAACATTAGACATGATCTCAGCCCTTTTATTGTAGTTCAAAGTTCAAACATGACACCTTGGCTATTGTAAAGATCAAAAGTACAAATTTTTTTTTTTTAAAGGAAGAAGAAGAATGAAAGAAAGAGTATATAGCTTGACTAACGATCTCATCTTAAATAAAATCAAGCTCCAAAATGCACAAACTATCAGGGAATGGCTGCAATTGTGCAAAACTACGTGGTAATTCTTAACCCAGCCTAATATTCAACTGCACAGACCTCACTTTCTTTCTAGGTTTAGGTTAGCAAATCAACCTATTGAATAATTGGGTTGGCTTAGGTTACAGTTCTTTATTGAATAACCTAGCAAAACAAAACTGAGATTTTCCCACATTGGCCAAACTCATGCTTGCATAACACTTTCCAGATCCCAATTATGAAGCTAAACAAATACACCCTCAGTCCCACAATGATTGTCCCCTTTAAGAAAATCCAAAGTTTAAGCAAGAGTGGTGAAAGCATTAAAATCCCCCCAGTTTTCCAAAATTGTCCTTCCATTACTTGGGACAAAATTCTTTTCAAATGGGATGATAATTCAAAATGTAGTAAAAGTTAATGTACTAAATTATTTAAAAAACAATTACTTGTTCTGTGATGGACAAACAATTTGGGCAGCCAAAAAAAATGGAAGTTAAAAAATATATTTTTAAAAAAAACTGCGAGCAAAAATTATTGGTGTAATAGTCAGATGATCATAGAAATAATTAGATGTTTCCATAATCAGAAAGATTGAGCTAACCACTGGCCACGGATAACAATTGTATGGGCTTTGCAAGTACTCAGCTCTAGTTACAGATGTGAATTGACCTGCTGAAAAGGAAACAATTGATGTTAAAGAAAACAAGATAGACATCATATCACCAACTTTACACAGTTATGAATGAAAATACATCAAACTTTTCTGGATAGCTTGAAGTAATAAAATTGAAGCACAACTGAAACCAATACTCAGGGATATGGAGACAAATCATGGCTTAGCATGTCTGAGTAAAATTTCTAAACCAGAGGGTCTCTTGTCATTTTTTTCCCCAGAAGACTTACATATATCCTGGGCAATACCAAATAATTTGAACAGTTGAAAAATAATTACAAAGTTAGAGAAACCAATGACTGAACATCGGGGCACAAGCAATGGAGTTTGTGGAGGCGGGAAAAAACTCAGTATTAATAATTAACTAGGCATTTATGTGCCCTTGAATCAGTTGGCTAGAAAGCTCTGGAAAGGATGGTATGATGGGCTTCCTCCCGTAATAAATTCCAAGGAGTCAGTATTTCCTTTATCTGGAGGGGATGGAGTTTGTGATTTGTATGAAATACTTTCGCTGTTGTAAATCTCTTATCTGTTCTTCCAAAGTGACTAATATATAAATTCTTTTTTCGTATACAAAAGGGAAAATTCTCAACTAGAGATTTGATGACTTAAACAAATTTTTTAGCATATTAATAAATGAGGGAAAATGCTTGCAAAGAAAACCATCTCTTATGTCAGTGTAATGGGCCCAAATATAACACCCAGGATATAAATTAGAGACTCTGATATAATTCATCCTACCCAAGAAAAGTTAACATATTCACCAAAAAAAATGGATTTTTGATGTTTAACATTTCAAGAGAGGTTAATGAAAGCAGGTCAAATCACCCACAATAAATAGGCTAAAATATAGTCGCTAGTTAAAAAAAACCTAATTTATGTCAACTTTTATGAGGTGAGATTGGTATGTGTCAGAATTCTTAGCAGAATATTGAATTCTAGGTTTAAAACCCAATCAATCAACAAGGACATCAAAATACAGAAACTGGTTGATTTGTAGACAAATCAGAATTGAAGATCAATAATCAGAACCAGTTTTGAAAGTCCCTTTGATTGATCAAAACACAAGTGGAACATCAAAAGAAACTCTAGCTTCCTGTCACAAATTATAAGATGATCACAAGAACTTGAAGAACAATGCATAAGCAGAGCAAATATCAACGGAGGTTATGAATCAACACTTAGAACTCAGTAACATAATCTGCACTTTAAGGAATTTTGAAACAACCCCCATAATTATAAATATGAAAAGAATCACCACGATGCCAGAGTAAACTATTTACCTTTCACATGGGGGTTCTTTATTATTTTCTCTCTCCTGCTCTGACCATGAGGCCCCCATGTGGATGACACCATCTCCGCACCGCCATTGGTGTCATGTGCAGATGTAAACAGACAAGGATCAACAATAAAAGAGGCCTAGTTACAGATAGTAGCTAAGTATTTCCTGCAGGAAGAGATGCCTGCATGCACTCATTCATTCATACCCAAAATCTAATTTACAAGTGAGCCTGCAACCTGCTTATAATGTAGATCCGGGGCTCAAAAGACCCAAATCGGATCGCGTATGGGCCCACCCGAATAATAGAAGGCTCAAATAAAAGGGTTAATGGCAAAATCTGTAAATAAATTGAAGTTTATAACAATGGTGGCAATACTGTAATCGAAAAAGTGGGATAACACATATGATGGGTAAAGGGTATACTTGGAACTAAGGGTAAAATAAGAACACGAGGGATTAAAGGACTAAGAGAAGGGGTATTATTGGAAAGTGGGGCAATAAAGTAAGAGACAAGGGGAGTTGTGAGGGAGGTTTGGGGTTGTCTACTTGCCTTCAACCTCCCAACATAACCAGAGGCGGAAAAACCAGATTTGGTTTTAAGAGAAGAACTCACTCACCTTTGAACCTTTCAATCTGAAATTTCAGGTAGTGGTTCATAGCACCTAGGGGTCTTAGAACTTAGAAGCACTCAACAACAGATCCGATATGTGGGTATTGTGCTGATAATCAATGACTCAAACAGGCCTTGGCGGTGAATCAAAAACCAGGTCTGAATCTGGGTATGAAACTCACAGCAAAAAGGTTGTAGAGGAAGGGGAGACTAATGTTTGAACCGCTAAGGGAAAAGGGTTCCTTCGATCCTAATCTCAGGGAGAAAAGAGAAGAGGGAAGAGATAATGAAAGACCAAAAGAGGGTCTGCTGTTACCGCCAGAAACAGGGAGAAACAGGAAATCACTGGGGAAGAAGAAGAAGAAAATAACAGAAGTGGGGAGAAGTGGTCACACAACCATTGTTAACGTATCGGTCGGCACACAAACAACTCAATAAAATTTCATTCCAAAACTGAAAAATAAACCTGATTACAAGAATATTTAGAGATAAAATAAGAGACTCCTAATTGCTTACTAAATCTGAAAATTAAATTCCTAAATCAACTCTACTATTAATTAACCTACAAAAACTAAAGTATGGAAAGGACTCTACCACTAAGTAATCTATTTAAAATAAAAGATTACAAAATAAAATCCCAACTAATAAAAAACCCTAAGAAATTAAATATCATACTAGACCTAAAAACCCATGGACCCGGTTCATCTTCACATGGATACCCAAATGGGTTTGGGTCGGTCCAAGACAGTGCACCTACATCTGCTTATATGCAACTTCTTTTACTCTATGTCCATTAAATTTTTATCGAAGACTATAAAACCGCCTCTTTAACTAAGGCAGTACCAAAACTAATAAAAAAGAGGCTTCTATTAACTAATTCCTGACTAAAAGGAAAACTGCTAAAAGTGTGGAGGCTTTATAGCTTTTTCACTACCACTATAAATTCTTCTAGCTAACTCAAACACAAGTAAAACTGACCAGAATTGACCAAGTAAGACTCAATCTAGTGGAGGAGACATAAAAAATGGGCAGAAATGGTGCTCAATTCAAGCAATGGAGTTTAGGAGGATACTTGTTTGAAAATAAGTATCACTTCGACATGGGAATGTAGTAGAGCTGTTCTGACAATGCCTATGTGGAGGGATATATAGCATATGGCCTAACATGATCACACTCCCAATGTGTAAATATGACCTCTTTGAAATAATAAGACATGAAATATTCCAACTTGCTCCAAAGGTGGAAGAACTTCACTCCCATTCTATCCCTTTTATCATAGTACATGTTAGAACCGTAGGGGTATTTTGGACCCTTTCCTTGTGTTTTTTATGTTTTTATTATGTGGGCTTTAGTCCCACATTGCTTATTTGTACTTCTGTCCTCTTTTCTCAATGATATAAATAAAGAGCTTGGGATGATCATTAATCATCCAAGCCTTACTCTAATTCCAAATCTGTTAACATGGTATCAAAGCAGGTTTTGAATTAGGGTCCTCTACCTTCTATTTTCAGCTCTCTCTCTCTCTCTCTCTCTCTCTCTCTCTCGATCTCCTCTTCTCTTCTCTCTTTTCTTCTTTTGTTCTCTATTCTTCAATAAGGCAGCACTGATGAGGTGATCCATAGATCCAGTTGCTGCCCTTTCTCACCTCATTCCATGGTTAAATAAGTTTTTCAATATTGACAACACCTTGGCTGCGATATTTGAAGCTACCCATATTTGATTGATTCCACCTCAACTGTAAGGAACCACTCTCCCTTATTGAAGATCAAGAACTGCAGCAGGTTCCTTTGTTGAAGTTTTCTTCTCTTGAAGACCCCTTAGATTGATTTCTTCAAAAACAGGGTTTTTTTCAAAACCCTGACAAATATCGATCTAGGGGCTGCTGTCCTCTGCTAGAGCTGATATTTGGAGGGGTGCTCAGTCTCTTCTAGACCCAGGCTTGAGCCAAGTTTCAGCTCAATCCAGTGCTTTTTTTGCAGGTTTCTCTCCCTACATTGATCTCAACAAAATCAGGGTTTTTTTCAAAACCCTGAAAAAATCGATCTCAGGGTTTTGAGCCTCTGTTGGTGCTGATTTTTTTAAGGCTGGTTCTCCCCTTATAAAGACATAACTGCCCTAAATTTGAGCCTCAACAATTCAGTTTTTGGGCAAATTCTACCCTATATCGATTTCAGCCTAACAGGGTTTTTTCTCAAAACCCTGGAAAAATTGATCTAGGGGCTACACTTGTCTGCTACTGCTGATTTTTGGAGACACATCTTGTGACATTGAAAGGGGATTCTCCTTCAATTTTCAGCCTTTAATTTGGAGGATTTCTTGTGTTTCTTGTCACCACAGCCCTTCTCCGCGATTTGGTTTTTCCTGCTGCACTTATGGCTGAATCTGAGGTTTCTACTGCTACTTCTACTGATAATGGGTACAGTAGGAATGACACCCGTGATCTTCTCCCTAATCCTATCAAACTGGATGGGAGCAATTACTTGACATGGTCTCGCTCTGCCTACTTTGTCATTGCTGGCTGTGGGCTTACTGGCCATATTGATGGCACTACTGTCATGCCAGCTGAAGCTGGCCCTTCTCTGACCAGGTGGATCTCCAACAATGGTGTACTTATGGCCTATTTGATTGGCTCAATGCACTCAAACCTTGCCGATGGTTTTCTTCTCCTTGATACAGTCCATCAAATTTGATCTGCTTGCAAGGAGACATATGGACAGCTCAGTAATGATGCACAGGTATATGAACTCCGGAAGAAGGCCAATAATAATACTTAGGGGGAGTTATCTATCTCCAAATACTAAGCTACTTTGCGCAGTCTCTGGCAGCAACTGGACCATTTTCTGATTACCATCCCACTACAACTGCTGATATCACTGCATATAAGAAGCATTTGGACAAAACCAAGGTCTATGATTTTTTGGCTGGTTTGAACATGGAGTATGACCAGATTCGTGTTCAGGTATTGGGTCATTCCCCTTTTCCCACACTTGAACAATCCTATGCTTTGGTCTCCTCTGAAGGGAACCGTCGGACTGCTATGCTCCACCCTCCTGTTACTGACAGATCAGCCCTCCAGTCTGCTGCCCAGGCTACCCCTACCCCTGTCGGACATGTTTCTCTTGGTGATTCTACTATAGGGATTGCTACTTTTGAGCATTGTCACAAGCCCTACCACACCAAAGAGAAGTGCTAGAAACTTCACGGGAAGCCAGCTGACTTTGAAGCTAAACAGGCTGCCAAGAAAAAGACAAAAAATAAGGCAAACCACTCTGAATCTGTTCCTACAGCCGCGGCTACTGACACTGGCCTATCCCAGGATGATCTACAGGCTTTCCTACGACTGCTAAGGTCTTCCGCTGCTGCTGCCTCTACTACATCAGCTCCTGCCACCTCTTCTGCTCCTTCAGGTTCACACTTTGCCCGGGCAGGTATTCCATTTGGTGGTCATTGTGCGTCTGTAGCTTCCCATCCTTGGCAAGGTTCGAGAACTCGCGAGATCTGGCCGAGATCTCGCCGAGTTTCTCGGATTTTCGAAATCTCGAGACGAGATTGCCTGCGAGTCTCAAAAGTGCAATATCTCGGCGAGATCTCGCCGAGATCTCGGATCTCGGTTGGATCTCGGTTTCAACCTATTATTTTAACCCACCTACCACTTAAATACCTTACCTAATTGGACAAAACTCGACATATCTCGGCGAGATCTAGGATCTCGGGTCCAGATCTTAGGTTGACCCAAAGTTGAGGCTTCGAGTTGAAAAAAAAAAAAATGCACCAACTCGGCGAGATCTCGGCGAGATCTCGACTCGTCTCGGTTTTTCCAAGAGTCGAGTTGGCACCGAGACCCGAGTTTTAGTACCTTGATCCTTGGATCATTGATTCCGGGGCTACGGATCACATGACCGGTTCCTCTAGCATGTTCCATCGGTATTCTCCAACTTCTGGGAAAGACAAGGTCAAAGTAGCTGATGGTTCCCTTTCCTCCATACCTGGAAAAGGAATCATCAACTGCACTTCCTCCCTTACTTTGTCTTTGGTTTTGCATATTCCTAATTTTACTACTAACCTTCTTTCTATTAATAGTCTTACTCGTGATCTTCACTGCAAAGTGACTTTTTTTCCTTCCCATTGTGTGTTTCAGGATCTGACCTCTGGGAAGACGATTGGATTGGGTAAAGTGCATGGTGGCTTGAACCTGCTTGATGATGGTCGTCTTACTCCACCCCCGTTACCATCTCCACATCAAAACTCCTTAGTCTCTTCTGAAATTTACCAGTGACACTCTAGATTAGGTCACCCTCCATTAGGAATATTAGCATATTTATTTCCTACTTTGGTCAAATCATGTGATAAGGCCGATAATTTTTGTGAGGCTTGTGTTCTGGCCAAACAGACACGTTCTACTTATTCGGTTTCAAATAAAAGGAGTTCTTCACTTTTTCAATTGGTGCATTCTGGTGTTTGGGGCCCTAGTCGTAAAACTTCACTTTCTGGTCATCGTTAGTTTGTTTCTTTTATTGATTGTCATTCTAGGCATACATGGGTTTATCTTATGCACACTAAGAGTCAAGTTTTTTCCTGTTTTCAGCATTTCCATAAGATGGTCCAAACTCAGTTCCAGGCTAATCTCAAGATTTTGAGAAGTGATAATGGTACTGAGTATAAGGAAAACCAATTTCAGAGGTATTTGGCTGATAATGGGATTATTCACCAGACTAGTTGTATCGATACCCCAGCCCAAAATGGTGTGGCTGAAGGGAAGAACCGACA
Organism: Telopea speciosissima; assembly: GCF_018873765.1. Classification (NCBI taxonomy): domain Eukaryota; kingdom Viridiplantae; phylum Streptophyta; class Magnoliopsida; order Proteales; family Proteaceae; genus Telopea; species Telopea speciosissima. The sequence continues at coordinate 53,474,714 of NC_057922.1, forward strand.
TTTGTTGGAAGTGACCAAGGCGTTAATGTTTTCGCGCCATGTTCCCTCCCAATATTGGGGGGATGCTATCCTCACTGCAACCTATCTCATTAATCGGTTGCCTTCTCGTGTTCTTGACTCCCGCAGTCCGACTAAACTTTTACATGGGAATTCCACCTTTGTGGTTCCTCCCAAGGTGTTTGGTTGTGTGTGCTATGCCAGAGACACGAAATCTCATGGTAAACTTGACCCTCGTGGATTGCGGTGTGTTTTCTTAGGTTACTCTCCAACCCAGAAAGGTTATAAATATTACCATCCCCCTTCCCGTAGTACTCTGGTCAGTATGGATGTTGTTTTTCACGAAGGTCTTTCCTATTATCCATCTCCACATCTTCAAGGGGAGAATTCTAGTTCTAGTGAAGATGTGTTTGTGCTTCCTCCCCTTGAGGATCCTCCTACTTTGGAGCATCGTTCGAGAACTCGTTTCGTTTCGGTATTTCGAGCTGGCTGAAATATTCAAAATTTCGGATATTTCGGTCGAAATATTGTATTTTTTCTGGTATGTTTCGATAGGTCATTTCGGTAGGTTTTAGGCCAAGTTAAGGCCTGAAACTTCATGGAAACCCTATTTTAGGCTATATAAACACATTTAAATGTCCAAATTGCAAAAATAGTCACCCAAAATGGTGTTTTGGATGTGCATCATTGATTGGTAACTTACGGTCGAACCCTAATGTATAACTTAGTTAATTACACATTTACATATACACATTGTACATTAAACAAGTAAATTGACTTGGAACTAAGTTGGAAACCTAATGACTCATAAGTAAAGTCATAAATCATATATTAAGTACATAAGACATCAAGTTAATAACAAGTTAACAAATAACAACTTAAGAGTTAAGATTTAAGAAGATGATATCAAACATTCCAAATCACAATATGTCAATATCCCCAATTGTCCCCTACAAGGCTACAAGTCAAGTAGTCCACTAGTCATCATTCATCTCAAATGTTTACAAATTTGCTAATAATAACTACTCCGCCGTCCAGGATCAACCCCACTCATGGTCCGCTGGAGCCGACGTGTATTGCTCTCCGACTATAGGACAAATGCATGCCACGTCATAGTCTGGGAGAAGAAGCGAGTGTAGTCATCCACAGTGGCCATGTAAACTGCATCATCAACATGCTGAAGGTAACTTATCCTAGGATATAGGTAACCTATCCTATGCAGGACAAATGCACGCCACGTCGTAGATCGGCTTCCGGTGTCTAACACATATTTATTTCATCACAAACAAACATGTTGATCATGCATTTCCCGAAGAAAAAAAATCAATTTTGAGAATATGGTTTTACCTGGAATAATGGAAAGGCTTCACAGATGTGCTAAGAAGTTTGTTCTCCAAATGATTCCGGCGTAGATGCGGCAAGGATTCAAGTGGGAAGTGGAAGATTGAAGAAGAAATGAGCTAAAACCTTCAAAAACCAAGCAAAAGTGCCAAAGGAGGAAAAATGCTCTCTGTTTCTCAGTCTCGGTCAAAATTTCTAATTTCGACTGAGACTGTCGAAACATGGTATTTTATATAAAGCAATTTCTCGAGAATTTCGATCAAAATTTTGTATTTTTTTTTATTCTAGGGGCCATTTCGTTTCGAGGGGGTCGAAATTCTCGAAATCTCGAGATTTTGAACTATGCTTTGGAGCCTATGGCTTCTGTCCAGCCTACTTTGAAGCCTACTTTGGCTGCTGCCCCTTCTTCCACAGGGATTCCTTTACAAGGGGAGCTTGTAGAAAATAATGATGGCCATGTTCCTAGTCAGGGGGAGTTGACTCCAATCCAGAAGACCATCAGTGAATTTCAGAAGAGAATTGACAACTCGAATGTTATCACCTACCAAAAGAGATGCTCTAAAAGAGGGCAGCATCAATCCACTGTGGCACCCGTACCTATCCAATTGCCGGCTCAGGGTACAGATCCTCATCCTCCTCCTCCTGGTGAGACTTCTCCTTCCGAACTAAATATTGCTCTTCGCAAAGGTACTAGGACTTACACCTTGCATCCCATTTCTCACTTTGTTTCTTATAGTTCTCTTTCTCTGTCTTTTCGTGCATTTGTGTCTTCTCTTTCTTCTGTTTCTATTCCTAAAAATTGGCAGGAAGCTTATGCAAATGGAAAGTAGAAAGCAGCTATGCTGGAAGAAATGAAAGCCTTGAAAAAAAATAAAACTTGGGATCTTGTAGATCTTCCTCCAGGGAAAAAACCAGTGGGATGTAAATGGGTGTTTGTGGTCAAACAGAAGGTTGATGGCACTGTGGATCAGTATAAGGCACGTCTGGTTGCAAGAGGCTTCACTCAGACATATGGGATTGACTACCAGAAGACCTTTGCTCCTGTTGCAAAATTGAATACAGTTCGGGAAGACTTGCACATATCCTGGACCATACCAAAGAACTTGAACAGTTGAAAAATAATTACGAGGTTAGAGAAACCAATGACTGAATATCGGGGCCACAAGCAATGGAGTTTGTGGAGGTGGGAAAAACTCAGCATTAATAATTAATTAAGGCATTTATGTGCCCTTGAATCAGTTGGCTAGAAAGCTCTGGAAAGGGTGGTATGATGGGCTTCCTCCCATAATAAATTCCAAAGAGTCAGTATTTCCTTTCTCTGGAGGGGATGGAGTTTGTGATTTGTATGAAATACTTCCGCTGTTGTAAATCTCTTATCTGTTCTTCCAAGTGACTAATATATAAATTCTTTTTTCTTACAGAAAAGGGAAAATTCTCAACTAGAGATTTGATGACTTAAACAAATTTTTTAGCATATTAATAAATGAGGGAAAATGCTTGCAAAGAAAACCATCTCTTATGTCAGTGTGTAATGGGCCCAAATATAACACCCAGGATATACATTAGAGACTCTGGTATAATTCATCCTACCCAAGTAGGGGTTATTAGGGTTTAGGAAAAATCTAGAAGAAGAAAAGTTAAGACATTCACAAAAAAAAACAAAATGGATTTTTGATGTTTAGCTTTTCAAGAGAGGTTAATGAAAGCAGGTCAAATCACCCACAATAAGGACTAAACATGCTTTGATAAAGCACACAAAGTAAGTGGTGCAGTATGGGCACCATTAGATCCGGTTCCTCTTCTTATCTACTGTGCCTTGTCTTTACTATTTTCTGACCTGTTCTCAACTGACTTGCGGACATTAGTCAGTTATATGGCTTAGCTGTTTTTACAGATCTTAAGCAGATTTCTGTTTCAGAAGTTAGCAGAATAAATCAAATTCTCTGCCCGATCGTGAACTACATCCTGTTTATAGACTATCGTAAGTACTCTGAGTTGAGAAATCAATGTTGTTGGCCTGAATTAACTAAGATGAGACACTCTTCTAAATCCCTGTAGTCACAGTTTCAGAATCAAAAAAGTAAACTTTCAACTGTTGGTTTATGTTAGCATAGTAGGGCTCTGGAGGTGCATGTTAGCATAGTGGTGCTTTGCGATTCTAGGTTTCATGGCCGATCCTCCTGCTTCTCGGGAGGATCGCCCTCCTGATCCCCCACTCAGTTCTGCCTCGGCTGGGGTGTTGCCAGTCTCCTATGCCACTGCGGTCTCTTGATCGTTTGTTACCCCTCCGGTTGTGATGGAGGTTAAGAAGCCGTCTGTTTATTTCGGGGAACCTGCGGTTTTCTTTTCTAGGGAGGAAGTGGAAATCTCCGAACGTGCTTTCAGTTCCTCTTTGATTGCAAAGTGTAGCTAGGGCAGGCCCTCCCTGTTTGCAATCAAGGAGTACCTTCAGAAAACGCTGTTTATTCAAGGGGATGTTATCCTATCGTCATTGGATCCAAGGCATTTAAGCATGTGGACTACGTTAAGATGTGGATGCAGGCACAGATTCATGTCCAAGGTTTTCTGCTACGCTTCATTTAGTGGACGAGTGATTTCATATCGGGTTGAGAGTCGCGTTTTGCTCCAATCTGGGTGTCTCTCCCAGAGCTGCCTGTTAATTTCTATCAAGGGAATTTTCTGGTCTCTATCGCTGGAGCGAATGGAAAAGGTGTTAAATTGATAGTGCTACCTCTAATTGTACAAGAACGGTGGCAGCACGGGCTTGTGTTGAAATCGACCAGCGTTCTTCGCTCCCAACCAAGGTGTGGATTGGTTGTGGTGTTGATGGCTTTTACCAGAAGGTAGTATATGAGAAGTTACCTTTGTATTGTGACCATTGCTCTAAACTAGGGCACTCCAGGGAGGCGTGTCGAAAACCTACGAGGAATAAGGGGGGAGGGGTTGCTCGGTCAGACTCAAAGGGGAAGGCTATTGCCGATGGTATTGGGAGCGCTACGATAGTAGAAGACAATATGGCTGGCGAAGGTGTTTTTGCTCGCAATAAGGAGGGCATGGTTATCCCTAGGGGTGAAGGGTCTTCACGTGTTGGGAAGGTTTCTTTTAATGTTGCTATATCAAATGCTCCTAAGCATGATGTGCTTATTGCAGGGCTTTGTAAAAAAGGTAGAGGAGGCCGCTGGAGGCCTACTGCCAGGAGGGCAGATTATTAGAAGCCGGTGCTCTAAAGAACTCTGCCACAGAGGGTGGGACAGCGCTTGGTGCAATTGATTCCGAAGGGGCAGGGAATCCTGCTGAACGAGGAGGGCGTCATGATCGTGAGGAGTCTGGGGCGCCATTTGTCACGACCAATCAAGCCAAGGACGTTTTGGATGAGGACGGCCTGCTGGAGGAGGGAGAGCTTGTTAGCTCTTAAGGGGTTGTAGGGGCTGTACAGGAGAATTATCCTCAGTTGCAAGAGCCAGGTGAGCCTTTGCCGAGAGCCCGAGAGAGGTTGCGCTTACCAGTTCTGGGCTGGAGCAACTGGAGATAATTAGTGAAGCCGATTCGGAGGATGAGGACGAGGACGATTGCGTCCTTATTGTGTCAGGTTCTCGGTCGGCTGGAGGTGTTTCAACACCTTGTTTAGATAGCAAAGCAGCGGCTCGAACTGTCAGAGATTATATGCAACTGGATGATAACTATCATGTCCCAGCGGATCATGGTGCGTTGCTGGAGAGTTTCAAGGCATTTACCGCTTCCCTGGAGGAAAGGCTGCACAGAACCTTTGTAAGGTTGGGAGAGGAAAACTCTGTTGCAAACCCGAGTTCATCTACTGCTGAACAGGTGGGTCCGAGAAAGAAAAATAAGCAATTGGAAGCTAAGAAAGGGGGACACCAGAGAAGAATTACTAGATCGATGGTACCTGTGGAATCAACTTATGCTCCTCCCCAATGAACTGTTTATTCTGGAATGCTCAGGGTGTAGGGAACAAGCCTACTTCTAGGTGGCTAAAAGCTATGGTTAGTTTACATAAACTCGACATTGTGGCTGTGGCGGAGCCAAAAGCACTATCATCAAAAGCGCAGGTTGTGATGAAAAGGATTGGTTTGGATGCTGTTTGTACCAATAGTCAGGCCAATGGGGAGCGAATCTGGATTTTTTGGAGAGACTGTTCAAGTCAAAGTGGTGGAGGAACACCGACAATTTGTCACCTTGGAGTGTGTGGCTCCCAATGTTGCCAAATTCTTAATCACTTTTGTCCATGGTTCTTGCTCATTGATTGAGAGAAGAGACATGTGGGAGTCTTTGGAACACTTTTCTAGATCTGTCGCGTTTCCTTGGGCAGTTGGGGGTGATTTTAATGTTGTAGTGTCTCCCTTGAAAAAGGCGGGTGGCAGAAAAAATTTGGTGTTGCGATCCCCTTTTTTAAGCCAAGTCACCTTGGACTTTTGTTTCCAAAAAATTTCCTCCTGCAGTAACACCCCCTGTAAATTTTTCTAGGCCTCCACCAACGCTTCCTTGGTTTCAGAGTTAGAAAGATGATCATAGGCCGCCTCTGCCATGCTTACAGAGTCCTCCGCATCCCTAACCTTCTGGTGAATGTTGCCAAAAACCTCCCTATTCCAAGTACGGAGAGCACTGTGAAGCCTTTTAAGCTTCATAAAAAAAATATAGAGAGGGGAGCCAAGAACAGGTAATTCCCACTGGCTTTTAATGAAATCTTGAAAACTTGGGTGTAATAACCACATTCGCTGGAATTTAAAACATGAAAACAAGTGGTTACTAGGATCAGAAATATTAAGCAATAAAGGCACGTGATCCGAGCAGGATCTATTCAAGTGAGCAACCTCCCACTTAGGAAATGCTGCCAACCAGAGGGAGCTAACCAGAAACCGATCCAGCCTAGCCATAACTCTACTCGCACCGTCCTGATTATTCGTCCAAGTAAAGTTATTGCCAACATACCCTGCGTCAATAAGAGCTGCACCATTCACGAAACCACCAAATTCATCCATCGACATGGAGCAAGCCAGTGGTTAATGTCAGAAGAAAGAGGAGTGGAATTAACAAAATAAAATCAGGTGATGGCTCTTGGATAATAGATCAGGAGGGGGTGCAAGCTGGCGGTGCGCCATTTCTCTAACATATTCGCCTCTCAAGGGTGTATAGTTGATGAGGAGCTGCTTCATTATATCCCCCAACTAGTGACCGACGAAAATAATGTTTCGCTTTTACTCCTCCCCTCGTTAGAGGAAGTGAAGGCGGCAATGTTCTCACTTTCGAGTGACAATGCTCCGGGCCCAGATGGATTTTCTGGATATTTTTTCACGGCTTGTTGGGAAATAGTAGGGAACGATGTCTAGAAGGCGGAGAAAGATTTTTTTAGGTGGGGGAAATCTTCCAAGAAGCTTCACTTCGGCTAACCGGGTTCTGATCCCAAAAATTGACAACCCAAAGGTAATGTCTGATTTTCATCCCATTAGCCTTTGTAATTTTTCTTATAAAATTATTGCTAAAATTATCGCTTCGAGATTGGCGGTAATTCTCCCCTCTTAGATAGCGGAAGAACAGGGCGCATCTGTTCAGGGTAGGTGTATTCATGACAATATTTCCATTGTCCAAGAAGTGGTTCAGGACTTAAATAGGAAGACTTGAGGAGGCAATGTGATCCTCAAGTTGGATATGGCAAAGGCCTACGACCGGTTAGAATGGAAATTCCTTTATTTGGTTCTTGCTAAATTTGGTTTTGTCGATACTTGGATTGATTTAATTAAGAAAACAATGGAGAATTGCTGGTTTTCGGTTGTTGTTGGAGGTAGCTCATCAGGTTTTTTCAAGTCCTCAAGGGGCCTGCGTCAAGGGGACCCCTTATCTCCAACGTTATTTATTCTGGCAGAAGAGGTGCTTAGCAGGGGTGTTAAAAATTTGTTCTCAGAAGGTCGGGCAGCGTATTTCCATCTTCCAAGAGGGTGCCCTGGTATTTCTCATTGTTTGTTTGCAAACGATACAATCATTTTCACAAAGAGTTTAAAGAATTCCTTGAAACAATCTTGGTCTTTATTAGCAGGTATGAAGGTTTTGCGGGTCAATTGGTGAATAAACATAAAAGTTGTTTCATGGTGATTGATAAATGCTCTGATGCTACGGCCTGCATGGTGGGGACTATAACAAGTTTCACAAGAAAACCTCTTCCTTTAACTTATCTGGGAGCTCCGCTTTACTCGGGTAGGCATAAGATTTGTTTTTTCAATGAATTAATTGGGAAAATCAGAAACAGGGTGGCAGGTTGGAAGGGAAAGCTTTTGTCTGCAGGGGATCATGTTACTCTGCTTAAACATGTCCTAGCCTCAATGTCAATCCATGTGCTTGGTACTTAGGACCCGCCAAAGGCAAATATTGGAAGGATCAATAGAATTTTTTCTGATTTCCTATGGAGAACTTTGGAATGGGGTCAGCGCCAACATTGGGTGAGTTGGCAGAAAATTTGCAGGCCGTTAGAAGAGGGGGGTCTGGGTGTCAGACTAATGGAAGACTTTGGCCTCTCTTTGAGGTTAAAAGGTTTATGGAGGGTGCTATCTGATAATTCCCTGTGGAGTGATTTTTTTCCTAGCCAATTTTTAAAAAAATAATCATGTAGCTTTGGCAGGGTCGATCAAGCTTGGTTCGAAGTCTTGGAGAAACGTCCTGGCCTATAACGACTTCATGCAAGCAAAATCAAGGTGGTTAATAGGCTTTGGCAATATTAACTTCTGGCTGGATAATTGGCTAAGGGTTGGCCCTCTGATTGATTTCGTGGACAATGCCCTCCAGGTAGATATTTCCTTGCAAGTCAAGGACGTTTTGGATGAGGACGGTGTTTGGAATCAGGAAATTCTATGTCAGGTTGACTCGGTAGAGATGAGGAATAGTATTGCTAATGGTAATTTTTCAATTACTAATAAAAAAGATGTTTTGGTTTGGACCCCCTCTAGCGATGGTCGTTTTACTACCAAATCAGCCTGGAATGAGGTGAGGAAGCAGTCTCATAATGTTTCCTATGCTAGTAGGTGGATCTGGAACCAATCTTTGCCCACGAAAATTGCATTTTTTACCTGGCACCTCCTTAGCGGTAAATTACCCACGGATGAGTCATTAATGTCTATTGGTATTCCGCTGGCCTCCAAGTCAACCATTGTGGGAGCCCTAGGAGGGATACAACTTCTCATTGCCTGATTGCAGGAGGCACTGCTTCCAAGGTTTGGAATTTTTTCTCAAGAATTTTTTATGTTGTTGTGATCAAGATTTAGCAAGATCCACGACAGAGGCTATTTACTTACTTGGGAGACTCATGAAAAAGATTTAGAGAATGCAAGAAGGATCTCCATATGGTCATTATTGACCTAGAAAAAGCTTATGACACAGTCCCTAGAGTGTTAATCTAGCAAGTACTAGAGAAGAGAACTGTTTCAAGTAAATATGTGAACATAATTAAAGATATGTATAATGGTGTGGTGACTAGTGTAAGAATTGGGGGGGATCAAGGTAGTGAATTCCCAATTTTAATTGGTTTACATCAAGGATCAGCTTTAAGCTCTTATTTGTTTGCACTTACATGGATGTTTTAACCAGTGACATTCAAGATGAGGATCCTTAGTATACGCTTTTTGTTGATGATATTGTTTTGGTGATGAGACAAAAGCAGGAATTAACGCCAAGTTGGAGCTATGGAGATCAACCTTGGAATCAAGAGGTTTTAAGATAAGTAGAACGAAGACAGAGTATAAGGCGTGTAACTTTAGTTATACTAGACCTAATAATGAGGTGGTCAAAATTGACGAGAGGGAGATTCCGCAAAGTGATTATTTCAGGTATTTGGGATCAATCATAAATAAACTCTCCGGTATAATTGGACATAAACTAAGACATGAAACGATCATACAGGAATATCAGTTTAGACTTACTCTAAGGAGATCAATGAAACTATATTCTTACATAAGATATTGGGAGAAATGCATAAAGAGAATGACAAAGATCATGACTTGTCTTTATGGCTGAAAGAAAGCATATGATAGTTAACCTAGAGAATCTACCTTGTGTGATTCTATAAAGAAAGAGGTGTCTCGGAGAGAGAGACAGAGAGGGGACTCTCTCATACCTGCTAACTCCTAGGATAAGAAGTAGGTCCCTTGTAAAGTGAATAATTTGATTTAGTTAGAGGTACCATGAAGTGGTAAATAGCATCAACACAACTAGGCAAACATAAAATGAGGGTGGCTAAGGATGCCGATGTTGAGATGACCAAGGGGCAAGACTTTCACTAACTTAACCAACAGAAGAAAGATGAAGGAAGTCAAAGAGGTTATTTTTATCGTGTACAGTAAAGACAACATAATGTAAGACCAGATTAAGAATAATCTAGTCCCAAATAACCCACAATAGTCAAGCAAATAACCCCAACAGCAGGGTGCAAACTAGGGCCAAAATTAGGCTAACAGCAAAATAGAAAGACAACAATAACTTGCAAACCAGCAGTGGGAATGACTCCCAATTAGGATCGAGTGTAGCCCTGGTTTGTGAGATTCAGTCCTCCAAACCTCTGCTGGAACAGAGTACAGGTTGCAGAGAAATCAAGGCTCAAAGTTTGCAGGAGAAACTGGGCTGAAGCTGCAGATCCGCAGGTGTTCTAGAGCCTCCTCAGGTTGTATAACAGCAGCAACTAATAAGAACTTGACAGACGCTTGATTCAGGTCTCCAAAGTATACTCTCACAGTGATTAATTGCAGTCACAGAAAATAGCACAGCAGTGTTGATAGAGTAGGGAAGGGAGGAGGAGAAAGATAGAAGAAGAAGAAGAAGGGGGTAGGGGGATGGGATTTCTCAACCCTGGGTCTCTCACCCACAGCTATCCCAGCTGCTGAAACAAGGATTTACTCCCATAACTGAGTGCAAGGACGCCTCAAAACTTCATTCAATAATTGATTAAATCGTGGGCAGCCTCTATCAGCTGTTACATATAAATAGACTCAAGGGGATGAGTCAAAAATAGAAGGAAATAAAATAGCAGTCTCTTATATGGCTGAGACTTGCTTTACAAGTATTAAACTGAATTAGAAATTAACTGAAAAAGAAAGCCTACTTGACTAAGTTACTAAAACAAAAAATAAAAACAAAGTAACTATTTAAAATAGAAACTAAACTAATTCCTAAATCCCCATGCATAGACAAAATTGACCCTTCAAAAAAAGGCTTCACACGATCTGGTCTTGAGCCCCACAGGATCTTCTAGTAGCATTCACACCAAGGCAATATAGGGGCTGTGACACTGTTCACGTGAACGGTACCATGTGAACAGTAATTCCTGACTCTTTTCTTCTTCACGCTTCGATTTACATCACACCAACTTGAATGATAAGAGAACCAGCACTATGGTGCCATTGGTGGGCATTCAGTGGACAAAGCCAAGGCCAAAAATGACCCATCATTTTTTTTTTTTTTTTTTTTTTTTTTGGGGGGGGGTGGGGGTGGGAAGGGGTTGTGTGAAGAAAGTATGAGTGGTTATTGCCTAGCAGCATATAGGACTCTAGATAGGATGGAAACAAGTTTAGAATTGGCTATGCCCCAACTATTTGGGATAATGTATCGTTGAATTGAGTTGTGTCCGTATAATCCAACATATACTATTTGAAGATTTTTGGTTTGGTTTAAACATAAGAATTGTGAATCTTCAACAACCAGCTTAATCACCAATTCATCATGTTTAAATGAAATCCCTGCTTTTGCCAGAGACCAGAAAACAACAAATTTAAAAAAAGGAGAAGGAAGAGATAAGGGGAAAGGGCAAGATGGATTTTTTTTTTTTTTTTTTTTTTTGGGGGGGGGGGGGTGAATGCAAGATGGATTCTTATCGATATCAGGTTTACACAAACTTCAACCCAGAAGAAGCAGCGAAAAACAATAAAAAAGAACTTTAGCAAAGACCATTTTAATGTCACCGAACATGTTGATTTCTAGTGCACCCAATGTTAATGTTCAAACTTGACAGCAGACAATTACAGGATAAAATTGATGAAAATAAGCAAGTAAAGAAATTGAGAAGGAAGGAGGGAAGGAAGCCATACCTCTTGTCAGCTGCTTGACCATCCGCCCAACTTGTGAGAGTCTAGAATTGAACATACTTCGAAGACAATAGCTGTTGTTTCACCAAGGAAGATAGAGATACAGAGAAAGAGAGAGATGGTGTGGCCGATTATTTCTGATTTCCTTGCTTGGAGGCTCCAAACCTCCGATTCGTGCGTGGGCAGATAAGACTCTTTGATCAAATGGGACAAACCGATTCGGGAGTTGAAAGTCGGAACGCTTGTTTGTTGTTTCGACTTTCGACTTCAAATTCCTGCAAAACCCATGATCATTCTCGAAAAAACTACTGGCAATTTGACTCGGACGAGTTTTGACTCGGCCATCACAGTAGACCTCTGGCTCTGGCCAAGTGTTCCGTACCTTGCGGCGAGCCGCGAGAGGGGCATCATGCGACGGGTGACCTAACTCAGATAATTATCATAGACCATTGTTACAAATTCGGAATCGGTAGCCCGATCGGGTTGGGCCTATTCCGATCCGCTTTCAATCCGAATTACCAAAAATCGGATGAAAATGGCCTTAATCTTAGATTTTGTAATGGGATCGGCCGAGCTGGACCAACTGGAATTGGAATCAGCCTTTTGTTGATTCTGATCCAAATCGGCCGATCCGACTCCAATTCTTGAATCCATGCTTGGGAGGGGTTTAATTGATTAAGTCAAATGGAAGAGAAAATTATTCGAATGGGTAAGGATGTCAATATATAATCGGAACCGAAATTGAAATCAACCATTTAAAATCGAACCCAAAAAAAAACCGGTTTTGAAATTTTAAATTTCATTCAATTTGTTTCGGTTTAGATTGAAAACCATTTGTTTGAATTGAATTGAATAAAGTGTAACTCATATAAACTAAATCTAAACCATAAGAAAACCATATAATCATGTGTGTTTGTTGACTTCTGCGAAATTAACCACTTTGTTGAGTTGTACAAAAAAGGATTGAAAGATACCAGACTTGATATTGTGGGGTTGAATCTTCATGAGGTTATAATTTTCTTTCCAAATTTATTTGTTTCAGGAGATTATTTCCTCTGAAATTGAATTTGAATCAAATTACTAAAACCATGTACAAATCGAATGAAATTGATTAAATAAACTTAGTAAGAACTGAATAATTTGGTTTGGCTTTTTTCTTCTCTTTTTTTTTCTTTTCTTCTTCTTCTTCTTCTTTTTATTTTTTTCTTTTTTTTTATGAAAAGAAATTTTGATTAAACTTAAAGGGTAAAATTTGTACAATCCATGCACAAAGGGGTAGGGGAGGCAGATTTAACACAAGATTTAAGCCAAGAGACAATAGAGGGGTTAGCCAGTTCTTTAAAAAAGACGCCACTTGTTCGATCCAAAATCTTCAAAAAATAGGGCAAGACTTCATAAGACCAAGGGGAAAGGGATGGAGTTGGAAGAAGTCCAGGTAGCACTCTATTAGAGCACCAAACTTCTTTCAGCGTCAAACCTCTCACGACAGCAGACTCTAGACCATTGAGAATGGCAGTCAACTCAGGTTGCAAAAAATGATTGTTTTTACATCGCCCAGCAGTCAGAAAACGAATTTTCCCATGTATCAAAAAACCAAAAGCCCATCCAGGTTTACCTAGATCTTTGGAATCGAATCCTGCGCATAACAAAACAAGGAAATCTAAAGTAGGTAAATCAAAACTAGGATTAGAATAAAACCAGTTAGTATCATCCGATTCAAGAGAAAAAAACAACCATTTTATAGAGAGGGGGACGGTAAATGTTCATATCCCAGAGCCAGTGGTTGATTTTCCGCAGAATCAAACCAGGATTACGACCAACAAAATGAAATACAGAAATGTTCCGAGTCTGCCAAAGAAAATAACAAGTAACAATAAAAACAGAAAAGAACCAAATTAGGGAGGCCTTATCAAGCTGTCGGCCAAGCAACATAGGGATACAGAAATGTTTAATAGAGGGGGCCGAAATGAGTTCAATCCTCAAACCCAAAGGACCAGCTACCCAGATGTGCTTAACCCAGTCACAAGAGAGGAAGATATGCCAGAGGGTCTCATGACAATTGCCACAGAGAGCACAAGTGGGATCGATCTGAATCCAATTCGAAATATAATCCTTAACCGGAATCCCTGCATGTAATACACGCCAGAAGAAAATTTTAAACTTAGGATGAAGTTTGAGTTTCTAAAAATATTTCCACCATGCTATAGAAGCAAAATCAGTTACAGAGTTACACAAAAGAGAAGAAGCAACAGCTTTAGTCTTAAAGCGGCCATCCTTAGTTAAAAGTACACCACCAAGAGTTAGCCGTGTCAGAACAGTTGACAAATAAGATGTGATGCAAGAGGGAGGGAACAGTATTCAACAGGAGGTGCTCCTTCCATCTGAGGCCAGAGAGAAATAGGTCACACTTCTCAGGGTACATTCTCTGAGAGTATCCAGGCCTAATGGTAAAGGAAGGGATTGAAGGAATCCAAGGGTCAGTCCAAAAATAGGTATCCTTACCATTACCGATCCTTCTAAAACTAAAGGATTGAAGGGGCTTGATGATCGTAGTAATACTGTTCCAACACCAAGATCCCCTCCTGTGCACAATAGAGGGATCAAAGAGAGAAGTTTGGGGGTAATACTTAGCCTTTAAAAGTTTAGCCCAGATCGACTGAGGCTCAGAGAGAAGTCTCCAACCAAGCTTAAGCAGTAGGGATTGGTTTTGGATTCTAGCTGACCTGAAACCCAAACCCCCCAGATGACAGGGAGAACACATGGATTTTCAGGAAATCAAACTATTCTTCCTACAAGAATCATTACCACCACACCAAAAATTATAACTAACAGAGTCAATTTGTTTACAAATAGAAGTAAGAAAATAAAAGCAACTCATAAGATAAGCAGGAAGAGAACCTAAAACAGATTTAATTAATACTGAAAGACCTGCAAAAGACAGATGGTTAGACTTCCAAGAACTCAATCTAGATTTAATTCGTTGCACCAAAGGGCTAAGGTGTTTAACCTTAGACCTCTGAGAAAAGAGTTTGGTCCCTAAGTAAGAAGAATCATGCTTCATTTCAGAGATTCCAAGAATCCTACTTAAGCAAATTCTGTCAGCCATGGAAACATTAGCACTAAAATGCATACCACTCTTAACCAGATTATGAGGTTATGCTTTGATTTTGAGGTTATGAACTTATTCGGCTTTGATTTGTGCATCTTGTATCTTAAATTGAATTGAAAAAATGAAATCAAACCAATGGACACCATAACAAATGGGACTGGTTTCAATAAATCGGATCAATAATTGATGGAATTGTTGCGTGTGAAAACCTCCGGTGCTTGGTTCGCCCGTGGATGAACCTGCAAAAACCAAGCAATGAGCGCAAGAGGGCCGGTGTGGCTCCGGCCTAGGACTCTCCGATGCTCAAGTCAGGTCTCCAACGCGACAGCGTAACTGTGTAGTAGAAAGCAAGATGATGAATGGTGCTCCATACCTGGGTATTTATAGAGTGAGGATGAGATGAGGCGGTTGGGAGAGTCCTAGTATGGTAGGAGTCCTTCTTTTGGAAGGCTCTCTCGCGTAGAGCGGAGTGGAGAGCTATTTTTGGGGTCGGACTCTTATTAAGGTAAGAGTCCATGTAAATTGTGATTTCGTATTGCGCTGGGATCGTGGCTCGATCCTTATCCCGTGATTCTCGGGATGTGCTGACGTGGCCCCGCGATCCCCGGTGGGGCGCTATGGTAGCCTCTGTGGAGGAGGGCTCGGCCTGGTAGGTCGGTCTTGGCAGTCACCTCGGCCTGGGAGGTCGGCCTGTTAGGTCGGTCTCGGCAGTCAGCTCAGCCTAGGATGTCCTGTGTATGCTCGGTCAGGAGTTTATGACTGACTTGTGTGAGCTTGGCCTTAGCCCCAGCTGACTTGTGCGAGCTCGGCCTCGGCCTCGGCTTCAGTGCTCGGCCCAACTCGATTCTCGGACTGAGGTCGGGTCGGCCACGTGGTAGCCTCTGATAGGTGGGGTGTTTTATGCCTCATCACAGGCCCCCCCACTCATCAGGTGTCGGCTCGGCGTTGATGAGTGAAGTTTCCTAGGCGCTTTTCTGGAAGATTCTTGCGGTTGGGCCGAGATTATTTATTGCTGCGGATTTGACGTTGCATGATCCGACGGTTGGGTATCCGTGCCACGTCAGCAGAGTCATTATGGCGGGCTCGGGAATTCGAAACGTCCTTTGATCTGGGCCGTTGGATCATGTTGATCTCTCGTCGGCCGTTGGATCAGTAAAACCCAAGGATTATAAATAGGCGACTCCTAACTATTCATTCTTCACTGCTCTAAGTTATTGACTTCTCGGCAAGTTTGGAACCGTCAACTCGGTAGATCTCATCGTTTGCTTGCTCGTGATCGACTCGGCCGAAGCTTCGTTCGTGATCGACTCGGCCGTCGTTTCGTTCCCGCTCAGCTCTTCTTCAACCAGTAAGTCTTCTCCGCCCAGTATGTCAGTTGGTAGTAGTCCTATGGGCAAACTGCTCTCCAGGGCGGCAGAGGGCGCGAGTCCAAGCCGAGAACTCCCCGTCCGCTCTCCCACCATAGACCTGTTGGGATCGACCTCAGACGAGTCCGATGTAGTGGAGCTTCGTCAGGCCGAGGTGGCCGAGCCCCCGTTACCCATGGAGTTTGACCACGCGGCCCAATCCACAGCCGCAGACCGGGCTAAGAACTCCGGGTCGTCCTCATCCGATGAGGAATCAAGCGAGGGAGATTCGTCCGAGATGGGGGTTGGCTCGGTAAGCTCGTCTACAGACGCCCCTGAGCCCGAGGAAGGCAGTGTCGGCACCGTTCCGAGCACAATCACGGAGACCGACCTCGACTATCTGAGGATGACCTACGCCATCCCCGAGGACATCCAGCTCCGAGTTCCTAACCCCGGGGAGATGGCCTGCTTCATTAGGCCCGGTGAGGTGGCTCTGTACGAGACACCCTTCAAGTATGTGTTCAGGCTCCCCGTTCTCAGCCTGGTGGACCAGATCTTGGACCACTTCCATTTGTCTCCTGGTCAGCTGGTGCCAAACTCTTGGCTGGCCGTGTACGGCTTCTACGCTTTGTTCTGCGAGATGGGCCGAGGTGCGAGCGTGGCGCTTTTCTCTCGGCTTTTCTTCCTGAAGAAGTCTCCCGAGAAGGGGTGGTATTACTTCTGCCGCCGATCAGGGAAGAGTGCGGCTTTAGGCGGCCACAAATTTCTGGTCGGCACGCCGATCTTCAACATGTATTGGAAGCCCCATTTTTTCTTTGCTTCTATTCCCAACAGCCCTCTCCGAACCGAGTGGAAGGAGATGAACCTGAACTATGTAAATAGGGTACTACCCCTGACCGAGAACGAGATGACCTCGCTCGACCTGATCCCCCAGCGTCCGCCCTTCGATGTCCTCCACCTTCAGGACGAGGGGTTTCTTGAGTTGGCATATGACCCCTGGTAGGAACCCTTGCCGAGCTTGTCTCTCGTTGTCCGAGCCGACCCCTTTACTTAGTTTTCTTTTCTTTTTCTGACTCATTTTTTTATGTTTTCGGTTTCTCTTGCAGTGGTCGGTCACATTCCTCCAATGGACACAGCTTGGCTAAGGGCCGAGACCATCGCTGATAGGAAAAAGAAAAATGCCAAGAAGAAACCCCGGGGAGAGTCCTCCAAGGCCTCCAAAGGCAAGGTCGTGATGCCGGGACCGTCGGACGCGGTGGTCGGTCTGGAGGCCGAGAAGAACACAGGTCCAGCCGGGTCTCCGAGGAAAGGGAAAGGCCGAAAAGGCGAGAGGAGCCCGCTGAGAGATATCAAGCGTCAAAAGCTCTCGGTAAACCTGACGAGTGGCGACCTTCCGCCCGTGGCCTCTCCCACCAACATCTCCCGATACATCCTGGGGAGGGCTTCGGCCAATAATGTCCCCGTGAGGCCGACCTGGCGCCTCTTTCCGGGGGACTCGGCCCTGACGTCGACCGCTCACGCCAAGGAATGGCTTGATGCCGGTCGGCTTCCAGCCGACAAGGAGAAGCTCGAGGCGCTGTCCGACCCCGAGCTCCTCTCCACCCTATTCCAAGATTTTAACATGGTAAGTTTTCTTGTCGGCTTTCGTAATTAGATATGATCTGGGTAATTTGTCTTGAATTTTGTTCTCATGCTTTTTTGTAGGGGTTCGCCAAAGCAGTGGTGTCACACCCCTATCCCGACAAGGGATAAAATACAATATCAGGGTATGATTGGGGTGACACGCGTCATCCCACCTCACCGCCAGGATCTCGATGCAGTGGCCAACTCACAGTCATAAACCAATATTATAATACAATAATATCAGAGTGCGAAAGACAAAGGTATATTACATTTCCAACGATCATAAAATAAGCGGAAGCGTTTACAGTAGTTACCTCATGTTCATACGGCTAAGTGATACGTAAATAGTTTGGATGGACATCCCGAATGACCATAGCATAACTATCCCAAAACAAATATAACAATAAATATTTATATAAGGCACGTGGCCCCAAAAAAAACAAAAGAAGGGAATAAGTCCCAAGTATCAATACAGCCCGTAGGCACAATCATCATGGGCAACCATCGCCATGATCCTCGCCACGATCTCGGCTCCACAAGTAATCATCTCGCATCAAAATCTAAAAAGAATGTGTACACGGGGTTAGCTCCACCGAGCTAGTGAGAGAGAAAAGGGGATGCACAATCACACAATCACAAATAGTCCATGGTGCATGCTATTATTAATTCATTTACCACCTAACACACAATGCTAAGTCAATGGGTATATGCTACTGCAATAACTCGGGAAGACATTGTGGATCCTTCCATTCTCACCACAATGCAACCTCAATTATTACTATGGAGCCCGCGCCGGTCGTAGTCATCACCACCCGCAGGCGGACCCGATAACCATTACTACCCCTGGCCTGGCCTCTCTAACTCTCCACAGCAAGAGGTGCTCGCTACCCAACACCTAAACCCCTGTTGGTAAGGGTCGTAGCATAGGAACCGAGCCTAACCACGGATATACTACATGAATCCTATCGTGTTGAGAGGTACATCCGGCTGTGTCAACGTCCCATTCCATCTAACACCGGTACCAAGACAACACGGCGCATACAGACAAGAATGAGATGCAATATACAATTCCACGTAATAGGGGGTTCCGGTGCCAGTACTTCCCGGCACCGTAACCCAACACAAATCCATATCATCCAAATCATCATCATCGAATAAGAATAAATGCAAATATGCAATCATGCTTGAATGATAATGTCACAATATAATTCATAAATGCATGAATAAGCAATAGTAAACAAGCTCAAACAGTCACCCAAACCCACTCACCGTTTACTTGAACTAGGAATTTGATTAAGTGTAACGATTCCCGCACGAGATCACCCCCTAGCACAAGTGTTGGCGCCTACGGAAGTGAATAAGAGTATGAGAGAGTGTAGGAGAGGCCTCAATGAAAAGCCCCGCAGTTTGCACAAGTCATAGGCCTTGAAAACCATGTCGGAGGCAACGTCGGACTCAGCAGGCTTGCCTCCGACCTTGCCTCCGACCCTTTCTGCAGGCTCAGACCACATCGGAGGCAACATCGGAGGCACACAGACTTGCCTCCGATGCAACCCAAGTGCGATTTCAAGGTCTTAAAAGCCCAGGGTTGTCCCATTTGGTTCTCTAAGCCTCAAGGGACTAGGGAGGGGGTGTCTTGGAGTCTATTTGGGTCTTAGAAACACCCAACATTCAAAGATTTAAGGGGGTTTAAAGGATCAAAAGCTCAAAAATCCAGATTTGGGGTTTTCTTTGGTGGTTGAAGCTTTAGAATCAAATAGATTCAGCAAGAGGTCAAAATAGAGGTTTTTATAGGATTGTAATGAAAATGGGATAGCATCCTACAAGGGGAAACTACACATGGCTCGAGCTAACCCTTTGGGTTTCCAAAAAGAAATCCCCATCTTGGGGCTGCAACCAACGAACCACCCAAGCTCAAACGAGCAAGGGGGAAGAGAGAAAAATGGGGGAAAAGGGCACTTGGCTTACCTGGTTTGAGGTACACACGAGGTGCCCTCTTTAAAGCTCCAAACCCAGCAGCCGTTTCCTTCTTCTTCTTCCCTTCCTTCTCCTCCTCTCTTCAAAGCTCTCCTCTCCTTTCACGATTAGGTTAGGAAAGAGAAAGAAAAAAGAAAGACTAAGGAATAGTCTTACCCCTCTCTCTCATATAGACTTCACATTTATTGGCCTATTTGGATAAGGCCTCATAAGTGTAACCTAGGGTCTATTTGGGTAGGGTCAAACATGGCAGGGCACCAATAGCACCTTAGCCACAGGGTCTCACCCACAAGGGTCCTTGTTAGCAGCATTGGATGCAGGGTCGGAGGCAGCCAGTAACCTTGCCTCCGATGCGAGTAGGAAGGTGGTTCCCACCATAAGAGGTCAGGGCCTTTGGACCACACTTCGAGGGCTTTGAGAGGGCAGTAAGCACACAACAAAATTTGGTCAACTACTTACCCCTGACACGTCAAGGTGCAACCTCCGTGGTCCCGACTAGTTTCCACAGGCAACCTCGTACTATGGTCAATATAGCTGGGTTTGACCACCAGTGAGAACAACTCACCGGCATACGTGGCGTGATAACTACACGTCACGGGAAGAATTAATAATTAATTATACTCTCAAGTGCGGGTATAACATTCTCCCCACCTTACAAGAAATTTCGTCCCGAAATTTGAGGCGCTAGGGTCTCAAGTGATAAGGGCATGTTGGATAACAACATCCCAAGTCACCCACATCTTAAACTAAGTCAAAGGTCGGGTCAAGATCAGGCAGTGCCTACATGTCGCAGCAAGTCAGGTTCCACAATTCTCTTTTCCTTACAGGGTCACATTACCACCGGGGTGTGGTTCACAATAACCCTAGGAAAACAGGGTTCCAAGTACTAAGTTAAGTCTCAAGGAACAAAGGTTCCCTAGATCTTCCAGATCGGGTGATACCACTCTAGCCTTCAGTACTTTGGTCATTCTTGGGTTACAGGATTTAACCTGTCCATGACCCAACATAGGGTTCACATTCTGAAGGCTTTCACATCTGG
The DNA here is from genome assembly GCF_018873765.1 of Telopea speciosissima. Lineage (NCBI taxonomy): Eukaryota > Viridiplantae > Streptophyta > Magnoliopsida > Proteales > Proteaceae > Telopea > Telopea speciosissima. The sequence goes on from NC_057922.1 coordinate 53,495,222, forward strand.
TTGTCTCATTACCTAACCCAACTTTAGAATGATTTGGAATATTGATGGAATCTCCTATTGTTCACTCCCAGTACGGAGGGAACGCATTTGGTGATCCATTACCCCATTCATATCTGTCGTTGGAGAAGGTTTTGTTACATCCTTCAGTTTTAGCTTTCGAAAGAGTCCACATCAGTCCTCTTTCGAGAACCAACAACCTTTACTAGCTTTTGTCCAAGTCAACTCTTCAAGCAGTCTCCATAATTTAACCTATCCGGTCATTAAATTCATTATTCATTACCCTAAGGTTTGGTCAACCAAGGTCAGGGCTCCAGCCTAGTTTCACAAAGAAGGTCGAGGTAAGTCATACTTGTAGTACCAGAGAATCACTCGTCACACAAGTCCAAGGTTCTAAGGGATATCTATATATATTTATCACACCAATATGTAGGCATAGATTCAATAATTACATTCAAATCCCTATGGACATATCTGTCATCTAGGTCAATCCACAAGAATAAGAAGTTCTCAGTGCACGGTTCGCTAAGTCCTTTCTTTGGAAAGTCGAATCACGGTGTAGGACTTTCTCTATGAGTCTAAACAAGGTTTGGATGGACCAAGTAAAGTCCAAATAGAGTCATCACTAGCTTGAGGTGTTATGAGTGACTTCCAAATACACGTGACCTTCATGGCTTACTCAAATAAACAGCCCAAACCAGCTTATTACTTTCCTTTCCTAGTACCTACCCACAGGTTTAGATTCTACGCACCCCCTTAAGGGTCTCTACCCGCATAGATTTAGGTTTCCCTATCCATAAGGTTTGAGTCCTTACATTCATAGGGTCTAAGGATCTTCATCCTCAAGGGTAACTCTTCTCCTTTTAGGTAAGAGAGGAGTCACAGCGGTTACCAATGCCTGCTAGTTCTTATTAGCTGGCCCAGTCGGGTACAAGTCTTAACCTCTTTCAATTTTTAGGTATTAACTAGACTCATGTGATCCCCACAAATGGGTCACACAACAGGGGTGTCCAATCTAGGGTATAGGCACAAGATCATCACATATAGGTGTGGTCAAAAGGTCTCCAAAATAGGCTCAAAATCTTAAAAGAAAATCGGGTGGACTCACGAGCGACGTCAGCACTCCGGGTGCATTCGTGGCTCCTCCGTGAAAATAGGTAGAGCGGACTAACGGGCGGATGTGGAATGCAAATCCGTTCATTCGTCCGGTCTCAGAAGTCTCAAAGGCAGAGAGAGTTGAAGTCAAACGGATCTACGAATGGATGCATGAGTGTGGATCTGTTCGTTAATCCGCACAGTTTTAAAATGATAATTTGAGTTTTGTGCAGAGCGATTCACGACAAGTGGATCCGTTCGCTCGCTTGTTCGTAGAATTTTAACAAAACAGAGCCACGAGTTTTAAAACTCATTTTTGGCTCCAAAGAAAAGGACATAAACGCAGGGGAGAAAAATCTCTACAGGACTTCCGCTCAAGCTCCCCCTTAGGTGGTTTTCTTGTAATCCTAAGCCTCAAGGTTCAACTCTCAGTTGTTCAAGATATGACTTTCTTCCCATTCCTACTTTCTCTTTCTTGGATTTGGGATGAATCATCTCAAGTTGTGATCATGTCTTGATTTTGCTTGTAATCCCATGGCCATGTACACCAAATTCATACCAAACCGATTGGCCGAAACTAGGGTTTTTAGGTGTAAATCAAGTCCTATTTGATCGATGACACTAAGTTGTTGGATCTTTGTTTGATTATTGCATCTTTTATAAATTTTCAAGTCTTTGCAAGCATTTTAGAGACTGTTGCTATGTTTGTTATGTCTAGTTGAATTTTACTAGGATTATGTTCAGGTTTTGGTTGTGGTAAAGTCCTCAATTCACAATATTTTGGAAAAACTCTCCAAGTTCAAATCTAGTTCTTTTACATGCCATAAAATCTCATAGAAAATTATCACAATGTCTTATCTTCAAACATATTTTCTTGTATACATGATTGTTGATAAAATCCTTAGAATCTTTCCTCTTCTCTTTTGCCATATTTGATTCGGTCTTACTAGATAGGGCTTAGCTTACATTTTCTGAGTTATCACAAATCATATTTACTTGTTTCCCAAGATTCAAACTTCCAACCACAAAATCTAAAAAAAATTTCTTTGAAGTTCAAGGCATGCTCCATGATTGAATAAACCCATTTCTTGCTTGAACCCACTGTTTTGCATAAAATATTACTTTCTAGGCATAATTTGGCCATTAACCTCTATCATGTATGATTGCATTCATATAGTGGCCATGCATTCCCTTTTTTCCCAACTTCTTAGATCACAATTTGATAAAAAAATTAGAAATTTCTAGCCTAAGAATCCTGCTGTAACTTGATTGCCTTGGGAAAAGAATCAAAGGCTAGGTTTTAAACCCCATAACCTTACATTGATCATCTACTTAGGCCTTAGCATTCAAGGTATTAATTTGCTATCTACTTGGCTTTTAGCTGCAGGTTAAAACAATCAATGGCTCCAAGAACACAACGTGCATGCGTTGAACAAATTGCACCAACTGTCCTAGATCCACTATGGTTCCAAAAGATAGAGGACCAAGAGCTTTACCGAGACTACTTCCGCTTCAGAAATATAATGGAAGGGTGGGATGTAGTGTTGAATGATCTCAAGCTTACAAGGTGGGGTAGAGATTTGAGGCATTGAGGTGGACCAACATTCACAACCTTCCTGAACCATACTACTTGAAACTCATTCGCCATTTCTAAACAAATCTGACACCGAGAACCGGACATACAAAATTATCAGTTGTCTCATATGTCAAGGGGTTCCTATAGCCTTCACGCAGACAGCTTGGTCGGCGTTATCAACATGTCCATTGGAGGAGCAAAGACCTATTGTTCACCTAGAAGGAATCCCTATACCTTCATCGGTGGGAGGTATTGACATTGACGACCATCAAAGGCTGAACTCGCGAGTGGTGGAAGGCTTCGATGAGGTCACGAAGCAACTCTTCGACCAGACTCGGCGCCTAGAGGGTATCGAGAGAGGGGTAGATGACATCAATACCTTTCTTGGTCGCGGTGGTGGCGGTGGTGCAAATGACTAGCCCAGCTTTCTCTCAACAAATTGAAGTTATCCGGATCGCTTCTTCTAGTTCTTGTCTTAGGATGAACAATCGGGAACTTTTAGAAATGGTAGACTTGTATATTTAATCGAGATAACCAGAATCAAATGTTTCGAATTGGAACAAATGGGGTCTTGCATTCCGAGTTGGGAAAGGCACGATTATGCCCAAACAGAGAACTGGAACAATTATGGTGTTTAGATTGGTATCTCTTGATTGAGCAGGATGGAGTCATATGTTTTTATTGGAATAGATGAAATCATGAATGTTGAAATAGGAAGGATATGATTGCCTCCCAAGAAAATTTGGAACAATTAGATATTTGTAATTAATCTTATATGTATCTCGATGTATTTGCTTAATTCTCTCTTGTTTAAATCATTGCGATAATTGTGCTTAGTTATGATTGATTCATTAGTGTTTATGAATTATAGCATATAATTTCCCATCTATGACCTACTTAAGACTCAACCAAGCAATTACATTGTTGTAGCTTAATGACCTATGGTTCAAGTCCTAAGTTCCATGTTACCTATTATCTTCTAAGTCCTTGTTTCACCACAATCAGTCTTCTCCTATGTCGCACACAATCATTTATGTTCTTGAAGATTTTTAGTTTAGAACCTAATTGTGGAGAGTAAATCAAGAGTCCGCAAGATGTGGTGTGCAGCATCATTGCTCGATACCATGTTGTCACACCCCTATCCCGACAAGGGATAAAATACAATATCAGGGTATGATTGGGGTGACACGCGTCATCCCACCTCACCGCCAGGATCTCGATGCAATGGCCAACTCACATCATAAACCAATATTATAATACAATAATATCGTGAGTGCGAAAGACAAAGGTATATTACATTTCCAACGATCATAAAATAAGCGGAGTTCATGTAGTTACCTCATGTTCATACGGCTAAGTGATACGTAAATAGTTTGGATGGACATCCCGAATGACCATAGCATAACTATCCCAAAACAAATATAACAATAAATATTTATATAAGGCACGTGGCCCCAAAAAAAACAAAAGAAGGGAATAAGTCCCAAGTATCAATACAGCCCGTAGGCACAATCATCATGGGCAACCATCGCCATGATCCTCAGTCACGGTCTCTGGCTCCACAGTAATCATCTGCATCAAAATCTAAAAAAGAATGTGTACACGGGGGTTAGCTCCACCGAGCTAGTGAGAGAGAAAAGGGGATGCACAATCACACAATCACAAATAGTCCATGGTGCATGCTATTATTAATTCATTTACCACCTAACACACAATGCTAAGTCAATGGGTATATGCTATCGCAATAACTCGGGAAGACATTGTGGATCCTTCCATTCTCACCACAATGCAACCTCAATTATTACTATGGAGCCCGCGCCGGTCGTAGTCATCACCACCCGCAGGCGACCCGATAACCATTACTACCCCGCCTGGCCTCTCTAACTCTCCACAGCAAGAGTGCTCGCTACCCAACACCTAAACCCCGTTGGTAAGGGTCGAGCATAGGAACTGAGCCTAACCACGATATACTACATGAATCCTATCGTGTTGAGAGGTACATCCGGCTGTGTCAACGCCCCATTCCATCTAACACCCGGTACCAAGACAACACGGCGCATACAGCACAAGAATGAGATGCAATATACAATTCCACGTACGGGTTCCGGTGCAGATTTCCCAAGACCGTAACCCAACACAAATCCATATCATCCAAATCATCATCATCGAATAAGAATAAATGCAAATATGCAATCATGCTTGAATGATAATGTCACAATATAATTCATAAATGCATGAATAAGCAATAGTAAACAAGCTCAAACAGTCACCCAAACCCACTCACCGTTTACTTGAACTAGGAATTTGATTAAGTGTAACGATTCCCGCACGAGATCACCCCCTAGCACAAGTGTTGGCGCCTACGGAAGTGAATAAGAGTATGAGAGAGTGTAGGAGAGGCCTCAATGAAAAGCCCCGCAGTTTGCACAAGTCATAGGCCTTGAAAACCATGTCGGAGGCAACGTCGGACTCGAGAGGCTTGCCTCCGACCTTGCCTCCGACCCTTTCCGCGCAGCTCGCACCACATCGGAGGCAACATCGGAGGCACACGACTTGCCTCCGATGCAACCCAAGTGCGATTTCAAGGCTTAAAAGCCCAGGGTTGTCCCATTTGGTTCTCTAAGCCTCAAGGGACTAGGGAGGGGGTGTCTTGGAGTCTATTTGGGTCTTAGAAACACCCAACATTCAAAGATTTAAGGGGGTTTAAAGGATCAAAAGCTCAAAAATCCAGATTTGGGGTTTTCTTTGGTGGTTGAAGCTTTAGAATCAAATAGATTCAAGAAGAGGTCAAAATAGAGGTCTTTATAGGATTGTAATGAAAATGGGATAGCATCCTACAAGGGGAAACTACACATGGCTCGAGCTAACCCTTTGGGTTTCCAAAAAGAAATCCCCATCTTGGGGCTGCAACCAACGAACCACCCAAGCTCAAACGAGCAAGGGGGAAGAGAGAAAATGGGGGAAAAGGGCACTTGGCTTACCTGGTTTGAGGTACACACGAGGTGCCCCTTTAAAGCTCCAAACCCAAGAGCCGCTTCCTTCTTCTTCTTCCCTTCCTTCTCCTCCTCTCTTCAAAGCTCTCCTCTCCTTTCACGATTAGGTTAGGAAAGAGAAAGAAAAAAGAAAGACTAAGGAATAGTCTTACCCCTCTCTCTCATATAGACTTCACATTTATTGGCCTATTTGGATAAGGCCTCATAAGTGTAACCTAGGGTCTATTTGGGTAGGGTCAAACATGGCAGGGCACCAATAGCACCTTAGCCACGTGGTCTCACCCACAAGGGTCCTTGTTAGCGACATTGGATGCGTGGTCGGAGGCAGCCAAGAACCTTGCCTCCGATGCGAGTAGGAAGGTGGTTCCCACCATAAGAGGTCAGGGCCTTTGGACCACACTTCGAGGGCTTTGAGAGGGCAGAAGCACACAACAAAATTTGGTCAACTACTTACCCTCGACACGTCAAGGTGCAACCTCCGTGGTCCCCGACTAGTTTCCACAGGCAACCTCGTACTATGGTCAATATAGCTGGGTTTGACCACCAGTGAGAACAACTCACCGGCATACGTGGCAGTGATAACTACACGTCACGGGGAAGAATTAATAATTAATTATACTCCTGGGGTGCGGGTATAACAAGTGGAGACCATGCTCCGCTTCGAGCGGCTCCTGACCGAGAACTATTCTTTGGACGTCCAGTGCAAGAAGGCTTATCAGGACGCCCAGGATGCCGTTCAGAGGCGTCAGGAGACCTAAGAGAAGCTCACCGCTGCTGAGGGCGAAGTGGAGAGCTCTCAGGCCGAGGTGGCTAGGCAGAGAGAGAAGGTCCGGGCTCTGCAGGCTTGGCTCGCCGAGGTGAAGGAGAAGGCCAAGGAAGATCTGGCCACGGCTCGAAGCGCGGCAGTCAGCGACTATCTCCAATCGGAGGAGTACGCCGATATCTACCATGAGATCAGGAAGCCTCCCTTCGCCGAGGGTTTTGAGGCAGGCCGAGCTGAACTTTTGGCCGAGATCAAGGCGGCGTACCCAGATCTCAATCTCTCCCGTTTTGATGATGATGCGACTACCTTCGCAGGGGAGATGGGAGATGAGGAGGGAGCCGAGGTCACCCAAGCTCTGCCCCTTGAGGCACCTGCTCCGACCGACGTCCTCCCTCCGGGAGCTGGACCCCAAGACCCTGCCGCCGAGCCCAGTACCGTGGACGCTTCCGAGGTCGCCTCCAAGTCCCACGCCGAGGAGACGGAGATGTAAAAATATATTTTTTTTTGTGGGGCCGAACTGCCCAATTTTGTAACCGTACCGATCAGTCGGCTTACAATGAATAAAACAACTTATTTTTGCCAGAATTTGTCTAAGTATTTGAACTCGGCGTCCTCAGTATTCTTTTCCTTGCGTATTCTGTTTTGTTTGTGGCCAAGCTGCCGAGTCGTTTTACTAGCCGTGCTTAGGAACTCGTCTCTTTTTTATCCATGCCTCATGTGGTCGGCGGTTTCGGTCATACAACGCCCGAGGTCAATGTGATCCTCGCTTTGGTTAGTTAACTCGCCTTTCCCTTCGGTCCGATTGGAGAGACTATCATATAAGCGGACTCGTGGCCGAGTATCCTTCCTGGCCGAGCCTAATGCCTTAGCTTAATTCTGTACTTTGTTAGGTTCGGCCAAACAAGGATGTCGGCCCTTAAGAGGTCGGCCAGGTCAATGAGGACCGGTCTTACGACTCGGCTACCGACCTACGAGGGTCAGTCTTTGAGGTCGGCCTGGCCTATGAGGACCGGTCTTACGACTTGGCTGTTGACCTATGATGGTCGATCATTGATGTCGGCCTGGTCTATGAGGACCGGTCTTATGACTTGGCTGCCGACCTATGAGGGTCGGTCTTTGAGGTCGGTCAGGTCTATGAGGACCGGTCTTACGACTTGGCTGCCGACCTATGAGGGTCGGTCTTTGAGGTCGGCCTGGTCTAAGAGGACCGGTCTTACGACTTGGCTGCCGACCTATGAGGGTCGGTCTTTGAGGTCGGCCAGGTCTATGAGGACCGGTCTTACGACTTGGCTGCCGACCTATGAGGGTCGGTCTTTGAGGTCGGCCAGGTCTATGAGGACCGGTCTTACGACTTCAACTTGGGAGCTTGCCAATACGTTAAGTGTTGGAGAAAAAGACTTTATTGAATCAAATGTCGGAACTGAAGCCGAATACAAGCATGCTCAATTAGTGAAAAACTTCTTGAAATTTTCTCGAGTTCCAAGGTCTCGGTACCTTCTTGCCCCTAGTCTGCAAGCGATACGTGCAGGCGAATTTGCTTGGAGACTATGTACGGGCCTTCCCAATTTGGTGCTAATTTTCCTTGTTGCTTTGGCTGGGATGCGCTGAGTTTTCTGAGAACAAGGTCCCCTTGACGGAAATGCTGCTCTTTGACTCTTGAATCATAGTAGCTTGCCGTCTTCTGTTTGTACGCCGCGTTCTGGAGTAGGGCATTTTCTCGGACTTCATCGAGGAAGTCAAGATTTGCTCTCAGCCCATCTTCATAGGTCTTTTCATCGAAGTTGAGCACTCGGTACGATGAGGCCATAACTTCAACCGGTGCGAGGGCTTCGGTCCCATAAGCGAGGCGAAATGGACTCTCCCCGGTTGGAGTTCTTACAGTCGTCCGATATGCCCATAGGACACTTGGGAGTTCTTCTACCCATCTCCCCTTGGCCTCATCCAACCTTCTCTTAATGCCGGCGAGTAATGTTCGGTTGGACACTTCTACTTGTCCATTTGCTTGCGGATGAGCTACCGAGATGGGTCGGAAGTCAATGTGGAAGTGCTCGCAGAACTCTCGGAAGGCCGGGTTGTTGAATTGCGTGCCATTATCAGTGATGAGAACTTTCGATAGTCCGAACCGGTAGATGACCTTATCTCGGAAAAATTTCTCCATGTTCTTCTCGGTGATGGTGGCAAGGGGCTCAGCCTCGACCCACTTGGTGAAGTAATCGATCGCTACTACTACGTATTTTCTGTTTCCCGATGCCGGGGTGAAATCTCCTAGAATGTCCATTCCCCACATAGAGAATGGGATTGGGCTCAGCATTGAGCTTAACTTTGTTGCTGGTCGGCTTGGGATTGGCGCGAACAGTTGGCACTTCTCACACGTCTTCACGTATCTCATGGCCTCTTCTTGCATTCTTGGCCAATAGAATCCTTGCCGAAGTATCTTGTATGCAAGAGCTCGGTCGCCCATGTGACTCCCGCATATTCCCTCATGCACCTCGGCTAGTGCATACTCGGCCCCCTTCGGTCCCAGACATCGGAGAAGAGGGGTCGAGATTGCCCTTTTGTAGAGTACTCCGTCGATCATCGAGTACTTGGAAGCTCGGATCTTGACCTTCCTTGCTTCGTCTCGGTTCCCCGGGAGCAGGTCATTCTCCAAGTAGTTGACAATGGGGTCCAACCAGGTCGGCCCATCCTCTTCAATGTGCTTTACGCTTTCTTCTTGTAAGGATGGCTTCTCCAATATTTCTATGTATACTGACTGGCTCAGGTATTGGAGGTCGGCCTCGGCCAACCTGGATAAGGAGTCCGCCGCGGCATTCTCTTTTCTCGGTATTCGAGTCATCTCAAAGTGCTCGAACTCGGAGATCAGATCTTGGGCTCGGCCCAGGTATGCTATCATCCTTTCGTCTTTCGCCTCGTAGTCTCCGTTGACCTGGTTGACCACAAGTTGGGAGTCTCCTCGCACCTTTAACCGCTTTATGCCCAAAGCTTTGCTGACTCGAAGTCCAGCTAGAAGGGCTTCATACTCAGCCTCGTTGTTCGAGGCGGGAAACTTGAACCTTAGGGCATATTGGACCAGAAAGCCTTCGGGGCTTACAAGTATTAGGCCGGCCCCGCTTCCTCCGGAGTTGCTTGAGCCATCGACATTCATGGTCCAAATTGGGTCGGCCGTAGCCCCAACCTCCTCGACTGTCTTTTCTTCTCCGGCCTCATGTTCGGAACCCGTGCATTCAGCGATGAAGTCGGCAAGGGCTTGTCCTTTTATCGCCGTCCTCGGTCGATAGCTTATATCGTATTCACTTAGCTCAACCGCCCAGGAAATCAGCCGTCCCGAAACGTCGGGTTTTTGCAATATCTTCTTGAGTGGCTGGTCGGTCAGTACCGCGATCGGATGAGCTTGGAAGTACGGCCTTAGTTTCCTTGCAGCCATGACTAGAGCGAATGCTACCTTCTCGAACCCGGAATACCTTGTCTCGGCATCAACAAGAACGTGGCTGATATAGTATATCGGCCTTTGAGTTCGACTCTCTTCTCTGATCAACACTGCACTGACCGCTACGGGAGTGGCGGCTAAGTAGATTTGAAGCTCCTCTTTTGGTTTAGGTCGGCTGAGAAGAGGCGGGTTCTCCAAATATTTCTTCAGCTCTTCAAAAGCTTCCTGGCATTCGGATGACCAGATAAAGTCTTTTGGGTTCCGGATATTCTTTAGGGCCTTAAAGAACGGTAGGCACTTGTCGTCCGATCTCGACATGAATCGCGCCAACGCCGCCACACGTCCGTTTAGGCTCTATACTTCTCGGATCGTCCTTGGAGGACTCATCTCTTGGATGGCTCTGATTTTTGTCGGATTGGCTTCGATGCCTCTGATAGAGACCATGAAGCCGAGGAATTTTTCCGAGGTTACGTCGAATGCACACTTGGCGGGATTCAGCTTCATCTGGTTCTTCCTCAATACGCCGAAGGCTTCTTCCAGGTCGGCCAAGTGGTGCTCGGCCTTCAAACTTTTCACCAACATGTCGTCCACGTAGACTTCTATGTTCTTTCAGATCTGCCCGCGGAATATATAGTTCACGAGGCGCTGGTATGTCGCTCCGGCGTTCTTCAGTCCGAACGGCATGACCTTGTAGCAGAAATTCTCTTGGTCAGTTTGGAAGGCCGTGTACGACTCGTCCTCCTCATGCATCATGATTTGGTTGTAGCCGGAGTACGCGTCCATGAAGCTCAGCATCTCGTGACCTGCCGTGGCGTCGATCAAGAGGTCGATCCGAGGTAATGGGTATTCATCTTTTAGGCAAGCCTTGTTGAGGTCGGTGTAGTCAACACACATTCTCCACTTCCCGTTCGGTTTAGGGACCATGACGACGTTAGCCAACCAGGTCGGGAATTTCTCCTCTCGGATGAATCCTGATCGGCGAAGCTTCTCCACCTCTTCTTTGATTGCAGTTTATCGATCAAGTGCGTAGTTCCTTCTCTTCTGCCGGATTGGTTTTCGGCCCGGATCCACATGGAGTCGGTGCTCGGCTATATGTCTGGGTATGCCTTACATGTCAGCGGCTGACTAGGCGAAGACATCGGCGTTCGCTTTTAAGAAAACTCCGAGCCGCCTCCTTTGATCTTCATTTAGTAGTGATCCGAGCTGGACCACCTTTGCTGGGTCATCTTCGCTGAGATGAAGTGGGGTCAGGTCTTCCACGGGTCGTCCTCTTCTCTCGATAAGCTCATCCCGCTGATCTTCGGGAGATGCTCGACGCACATGGCCATTCCTCGAACATTACCCTTGTTTTGCTTGGACGAAGTAGCGTAGCACTCTCGTGCCTTCTTCGATCGCCTCGGACCTCGCCGACACCGTTCTCGGTGGGGAACTTCATTTTCAAGTGAGTCAGGGAGATGATGGCTTGGAGGGCGGTCAATGAAGGACGGCCGAGTATGGCATTGAAAGCCACTACCGACCGTACCACCATGAATTTGACTTGGATCGTCGCCTGGCATGGAGCTTGCCCAATTGTGACTAGTAGATCGATCGAGCCCTTGATGGTCGCGGCCGCTCCCGAGAACCCGTGAAGCGAGGTGCCTTCGGGCTTGAGCGCATCGTCGCCGAAGCCAAATTGCCGGTACGCTTCTAGTGACATAAGGTCCACGGATGCGCCGGTATCGACCAATACACGGTGGACGCGCCTGTTCGCAATTTCTACCTGCACCACTAAAGCATCGTCATGAGGTAAACTTATACCTTCGAGGTCGGCTTCGGTGAAGGAGATCATCACCGCCGGCTTGAGTTTCTTGGCGGGCATCTTGGCTACTCCGATGAAGCGAGCGTTTGCCTTAGCTTTTCGAGTACTCTCTTACCCGGGCCCTCCGAGGATAGTGTATATGGGGGCTCCCTTGTCATTGCTCGGCCCGGATCCGTCCTCCTTCTTCTCGGCTCGGACCTTGTCATCGTCTATTTCAACTCGCCTGTTTTCGGCCTTAGGCTCGGCTCTTCTTTGATCTCGGTCATCAGGCCGCCGACCTCCACGATCTTCTCGGCCTCCTTTGACATATCGCTTCAAGTGGCCCGCTTTTATCAGCTCTTCGATTTCTCTTTTCAGCTGATAACAATCTTCGGTGTCGTGACCGGTGTCCTTGTGGAATTGGCAATATTTGTTGGGATTTCGAGATGACCCCGCTTGCATCAGTCGGGGTCGGCGGATGTACCCCCCATCTTGTATTTGCATCAGGATCTCCTTGCGAGACGCATTCAGTGGCGTGTAGTCGGGGCTCCGTGCTCGATCCGACCTGTCAGCTCGGTGATCCGTCCTTGGCCTTTTGTCTTCCCTTCTATCGTCTGTTGTCGGCCTTTTCTTGTCGATACGACCTTCGTTGCCCTTCCGGGCTTGGAGGACCTCAGCCATATTTGCGAACTCGTTGCACCTCTCCAAGAGCTCGGCCAGGTTTTTTGTCGGCTTCGGCCAAGTCCTTGATAAGGTCCATGTCGGCCAATCCGTTGCTCATAGCCGTATGGGCGTGGCCTCATCCAAATCCTTGATGTCCAAGGATTCCTTGTTGAAGCGGAGACGAATGCTCGGATCGACTCGTCGGGCCTTTGCTTCACGCCGAGGAGGTTGACCGTGGTCTTCTTATGTTTCATACTACTCTAGAAGCGCGTGACAAAGGCTCGGCAGAGTTGAGCGAAGCTTTTTATAGAATTCGACGGCAACCAGGAGAACCATGAGGTCGTCGCGCCCTTGAGGGATGCAGGGAAGGCTCGGCAAGAGATGATCTCGGTTCCCCCGTATATGGTCATCATCGCATTAAAGTAGTTGATGTGATCTGTCGGGTCGGTCGTCCCGTCGTATCGGTCGAACGGGGGAGGTTTGAAACCGTTGGGTAGCGGCGCGGTCATGATCTCGGGAGGATACGGGTGACGCCCGACCAAAGAGTAGGCATCCGGGGTCGCTTGTTTCTTCAACCCCTCCACTTGCTTGGCCAAATCTCATAGCCGCTTCTCCAGCTCGGTTTCAAGTGCTCGGCCAACCGGCTCCTCGGCCCGGGGTCGATAGGGTCGGTCGTCCCGCTGTAGTCGGCCATTCTGGTCAGCTTGGTCCTCACCATCCTTCCTTGTTCTTTTTTCTTCTTGGAAGTTGGACCCTCGGGGGCTCCCCTGTTGTTCTTCTCGGGAGGTGAGCTCGGACGTCGGGAGTATGACGCGATCCTTCTCCGTGTCTCGGCGCGCGCCTTTCAACCGGGTCTTTCCTTTGTTCTCGGAATCTCCTCGGCGGTTCGTCCTCTCGATCCGTCCGAAAATACCGACCTCCTTGCTCTGAGCCGGCGGTTCAATTTCCCGCCCTGTTCACGGGCTTTGGCGATGTTCTTGTTCACCCCGCCGAGCGCCTCTACTGGGGAGCGGAGGTGGAGTCTTCTGACGAGACGGGTGCGAGGACGCAGCCCGACTCGGCTCGGCCCTACGCCGGCCACCATTTTGCTGCAAGTTTCTTTCAGCGCGGACCGGAGCTGGAGGGAGCGCGGCCGGCGGCTGGCCCATCAGCCCGCCTCGGGCCATCTGGTTCATGAAGGCGCGCAGCATCTCGTTGGTGTGGAGCATCTGCAGCTGCAAATCCATAACCTGTCGATTATTTGCCGGGGCTTCTGGGTCCAAACTCTCCGGCAAGGGTGGCGGTGCTGGTAGGCCATTCCCGTCCAAACTTGGCTCGGCCTGCACTCGCTAGCCGCGGCCGTGGTTAGCACACCTCCCCATTCCCGCTCTCTGGAGGGGGAATGGTGCCCGTGATGGGCTGCGCACCACCTGCCCTAGGGGGTCTTCTGTTTATCCCCTGCCGAGAGGCTTCGGGGGGCGGTGATCGCCTCGTCTGCACAACGGGTTGCGGCTCCTCCGTACGGGAAGTAGAGCCATGCTGTCCTGACCTCGTGTGCACCATTATTATTGCTCTGGGAATTGGCAGAAACGACGATGCTTGCTGATGTCGTTCCCACAGACGGCGCCAAATCTGTTGCGTGTGAAAACCTCCGGTGCTTGGTTCGCCCGTGGATGAACCTGCAAAAACCAAGCAATGAGCGCAAGAGGGCCGGTGTGGCTCCGGCCTAGGACTCTCCGATGCTCAAGTCAGGTCTCCAACGCGACAGCATAACTGTGTAGTAGAAAGCAAGATGATGAATGGTGCTCCATACCTGGGTATTTATAGAGTGAGGATGAGATGAGGCGGTTGGGAGAGTCCTAGTATGGTAGGAGTCCTTCTTTTGGAAGGCTCTCTCGCGTAGAGCGGAGTGGAGAGCTATTTTCGGGGTCGGACTCTTATTAAGGTAAGAGTCCATGTAAATTGTGATTTCGTATTGCTTTGGGATCGTGGCTCGATCCTTATCCCGTGATTCTCGGGATGTCCGACGTGGCGCGATCCCGGTGGGGCGCTATGGTAGCCTCTGTGGAGGAGGGCTCGGCCTAGGAGGTCGGCTGGTAGGTCGGTCTTGGCATTCACCTAGGCACGGGAGGTCGGTTTGAGAGGTCGGCTGGGAGGTCGGCTGTTAGGTCGGTCTCGCGCGATCACTCGGCCTAGGATGTCCTGTGTATGCTCGGTCAGGAGTTTATGACTCGACTTGTGTGAGCTCGGCCTTAGCCCCAGCTGACTTGTGCGAGCTCGGCCTCGGCCTCGGCTTCAGTGCTCGACCTCGGCTTTAGTGCTCGGCCCAACTCGATTCTCGGACTGAGGTCGGGTCGGCCACGTGGTAGCCTCTGATAGGTGGGGTGTTTTATGCCTCATCAGGAATCATAATTTACGGATTTTATTTATGAATTTGATTTCTATCACTTATATACTACATGGGAAGGATCGATAAAAAAGAAAATCTTTTTTTTTTTTTTTGTTAACTTCTTTATTTATCCTAAAAAAAAAACATAGAAAAAATGAAGAAACGTCACTATTTTACCTAAGCTTGCAAATTTATTGGCACTAGTACCATACAAATCTAAGATGTGAAGAGTTATATATTTCTTCTCTCCGATTCCATTTCCCTTTGATGAATTTTTAACTTGAAATCAATGGATACCGATGCCCTATTCCTCTTTTGCTTTTTGTTGTAGAAAAAAAAACATCTTATTTTATTCAACATGTAGAGCACATGGGGGCGGGAATGACTACCCTACCCCCTGCCCGAATACACTGCCCAAGGTGGGATCCACTCCCCCCTATTAGAGGAATTGGAGGTGACAATTATTCAAAGAAAAACACAACTCCTTAATTGGGAGTAGGGGTGTCAACGGGCCGGTTCGGGCTTTTCGGTTTCGGTGTGACTTTTATATAAACCGAAACCAAACCATTAAGAAATGTTCGGTTTCGGTGCGGTTTCGGTTTCGGTGCGGTTTTGGTTCGGGCCGGTTTCGGTTTATGACAACGGTTTGGTTTCGGGCCGGTTTCAGTTTATGACAACGGTTTGGATTCGGTTTGGTACCGGTTTTATATGACTACTAAGATCCGATAAGTGCTTATTTTTTTTTCTTTCTCTTATAAGAACAACATTTGAACATTAGATAAAAGTTCATATCATATGAAAGTGGAACCCAAGAAGATTTTCAAATGCAATTACAATATGTGACCCACTTAAAAGTCCATACAACATCTACTTAAAAATTCATGCAACATTTACTTAAAAGTCCATACAACATTGAACATCCACTTAAAAGTTTTAAAAGTTCAACATTTAAAAATTCATGCAACATTTATTTAAAAAATCAGGCTATGCAAGGGAATTCAAAACTTTACCACTTTGAGTTTATTATCCAATGATGCACTCCCTTTGATCAACAAATGCTTAGTATGGGAGAGTAAGAGAGTATATAACCCACAAGACTAGAAGACACTTCATGAAATGTGGAGGTGTAGAGTATTTAACTGAACAACTTTAACCATCATTTTAAAATTAAATTAAAACATCTCTTTTCTTCAATTACATGATATCAGTAATCAACAGTTGAGGAAATAAGCATGTGGCTATTTATAACACCAACTAATTAATATGTGGACTAAGACACGTATGCAATACAGTCAATGGATTTTGCCAGGCTGGGAGTGTTTAGATCATTTACCTAATTTCCATTTTAACTCACAAATTGGTTCCTAGCAAACCAGTCCCAAGTTGAACCTTCAAAGAGGTGAGTATATATTTCTAGAACAAGAGTAGTGCGAAACTCACACTCAAAAACCTAGAAAGACTGGCAAGGTTGGGGGGGGGGGGGGTTGGATGAAAAGGGACAGAGGATAGAATCCAGATAAACAAAAGGAATCCAAAATAATTATTTCCGTAGACCTGCCAAATGCTATCCATCAAACATCATTCAAATCTCATGAAAAAGCAACATAACTACTCAACAGTACCAATAAATCCAATTTCTCGTAAAACAAAGATCACTGAGAATTAAAGAACAATCTTAAGTATAACTGTATAAGTATCACAAAATTTCAGAACCTCAACAGTCAGTTTGAATCTGAAGATCCAAAAAAATTAAAAAAAAAAAGAAGCTCAGAAGAAACTAATTCCAAAAACGAAACAAAGCAGTGACACAGAAATTAGAAATGAAGAATCAGGAGTTGAGATTGGAAAAAAGAAGAAGGGATAATCAGAACCTAACTCCGATGCTGCCGAGTGACCTTGAGCCCTTGAGCCTTGAGGCTTGATTGCTTGAATAGTTTAACTCTTGAAGCTTGAGTGTCGTTGAGGGACCGAGGAGTAAGGAGTGAGGACTAAGGAAGTGAGGAGTGCCGCGCCGCTGCCGCTTGCTGCGCTACCGCTCTGCATCGCCGAGAGTCGAGAATAGAGAACTCGAGACAAGAGAGGAGAGACGAGAGAGTGAAAGAGATTAGGCCATTAGGGCATTTAGGGGAGTAAGTGATTTTCGGGTTGGGTTCGGGCCTAACAGTTCGGGTTTGCGGTGCACCGTCGGTCTAGCCCGGACCGAACCGAACCCGGTTGATCTCTGGATCCACAAACCGAACCCAAACCACTAAGGGATCGGTCCGGTGTGGTCCGGGCTCGTTCGGGTCGGTTCGGGCTGGGTATTGACACCCCTAATTGGGAGTCTCATTAGGTTGGGAAGAGCACTCACTTTCGGAATCAAGCATATAAGAGGCTCATTAAACAACATATTTTTTCTTACCTCATAAAAAAAAAAAAACATATTTCTTCTTACATTTTTTTTTGTTGCTTAATATAGTAAAATAGTTAATGAGTTATGAGTACATTATCAAATATAGTTCGATTAGGGACAAAAGAAGATTGGTACGGAGAGACCACATCATCTAACATAACTTTCAGACATGAAGATATAATCTTGGTGGCCATCTTAAGAACCATTATACATAAAGCTATTGGTCTCAATTGATCAAAATACGTACAAAGGGTGCATCATTTAGGAATCAAGCATATAAGAGTCTCATTAAGTTGGGATGACATAACTCTTGTGGTAAAAAAAAAAAACAGTTGTAACAAAGGCAAATAAATCTATTTTGATCACACATCCCAATACCGCTAAAAGAAAATTGGAAGAAAACCATCCAAATCAGGGCTTTGGAGTTGACTCATGGCAAACAAAGCAATCCTCATATCCTCCATAGTTGACGGTGTACTTAACATCCCATTAATATCTTCATCAATAATTGGTGGTACCAAATCCAAAACAATAGAAAGAGAGTCCTCATCCACACCATCACAATGGAAAGCACGTCCAAAATGAGATAAAAACTTCATTGTACATTTCATCTAAAAAATTGTGTCCAAGCACCAGATGAATCTTTCAACTTTAAAAGATGATTATATTGTCTTCGTTGGATAATGGTAGCATGGAAGAAAGAGGTATTTTTGTCCCTTCCTTAAGCCAAGTGATGTGTGATTTGATTTCTGCCCCCATAATTCCTCTTCAGAATCAAGTTCAAACTAAAATGCATCAAAGTCTGAATTTTTTGTTTGGACCTTTCCAAAAATCTTTATTCCACTTTATGTAATTGTGGCAACTACTCTCCAATTTCTGATGAATAACTAAATTTGGAGTGCCTTTACATGTGGTTGACCATGCCATATTAGCAACAATAGAGCAAGTAGGGTGTTGAAACCAAATAGATTTATTACCGGAAAAAAAACACCCAAATAGATTCAAATCTAAAAGGTCGTTTCCCAAGCACTTTACCCCCTTCAATATCAATTAGTAAAGATGAATAGTCACTACCAATAGCTGGTTTTACAAAAAAATTGCAACATCACCATATGTAACACGCCAAGAACTTCAAGTGTTGCAACACTTGAAGTTGGTTGTGTGCAGTTGTAACCACTAGAGGTAACTGCTCCATCTCCATCTCCATTCGCACCACCCACTGGGACGATTACGCTCCAGTATCCATGGCAAAGGAGGCAAACCCCTTAGGATAGAAGGAAACTTCGTTTGGAGTTGGAGGTTTGCTTTTGCGGAGGTAAACGTGATCACAAACCATTACTTCTCTGTTCTAGGTTTAATTCTTGTTTTTGAATGTATTGGGTAGAACCTAGAGTGATCTGTTTTGGGTTGGGTTTGTGATTGAATCTGTTTATTGGGTTGATTGACTGTAAGGCTGAGGCCATTATTGTATTGGGATTGAGGTCCTTGCCCTCACTGAGGTGAGAGGTTGAAGCAGGGTAAGGGGTATCCTGGCCGTAGGGGCAGCTTATTGTATTTGAGTTGAGTATTGGGCATATACGAAACCCCGAGGGGTATTGCTTTGTGGATGTAGCATTCACATACTGCGAGGTGAACCACATATATCTTGTCTCGTTGCCTGCTATTTTTTTTTTTTAGACTAATCCCTGTTTTGCAGGGTGGGTTTACAGTCTTGGTAGACCTGGCCACATTCTTGTGGTGCGAGTGTTAGGAATTTTCCAAATTGCGACGAGTGGGCTTAATTAATTATCGGGTCGATCATTGATGGGGATCAAAAAATACAAGGGCTGACGTGGCTTGCTACTGTTTTATTGAGATGGACCAGACCGGTTTAGCCCATTGTGGAAGTGGGTTAGGGTTTGGGGAGTATTATAAATACTAATGATGGGGTCCCTACAGTCACTATTCTATTCTCTTTTCTCTTTTCTCCACAAGAGAGAGAACTCAGTGGGAGAGTCTAGGAGACTGTAGAAGATCCCCATCGTGGTTATTTGCAAACATCAATTGATGGATTGCTGTTGTTCGTGGGTAGATTCTTATCTCTTCTCCATCAACAAACGTGGTGTAAGGTACTCTTTACTTCCCTGTTTTTGATTCAATCGTGTTCTAGATGTCTGTAAGGGGATGGATTCGGGTTTTGACAAAACCCTTGCTTATTCTAACAAGTGGCATCCGAGCTGACCATACAGACCTAGGATCGATTGATTGTCAGTTTAAGAACATGAATCGAGGTTTTGACGGTGAAAAACAGATCTTTTGATCGGATTTTTGGCAAAATCGTACGTTTTGGCCGTTGGCAAAATTTTCCACCGGCAAAAATCAAAAATTTTTATATGGATGCGTAGTGCTCGTCGAGACGATCACAGTAATGTGTGGATCATCACCGGCGACGGTTATTTCAAAAAAAAAAAAATCCATAACAATTATGACGTCATAGGGCTGACGTCAGCAGTTGTTTGGGGGTCACATTTGACCCGGTCAGAACTAACCCGACCCAGGACATGAGTTTTGACCCATTTTTTTGACCCAGTAACCCGGGTGGGTGAGACGACGACTCGGTTAAGGCGAACTGGGTCCGATTTGGTTCGGTTAGGTTCAACCGTTCCGATTCGGATTAACTTTAAACAAAAAATAAAAAAAAGAAGGAAAATGATCAAAAAACTTCAAATGGACCGTGTGGGTTTGTTTGAATGAATTTTGAGACACGCGTTTTTTTTAGTGTGTCTATTTTTTCGTGCTCTTCGTTTTGATATGCAATTTGGCATATCTTGGATAAACAGAAACTATGGCTTTGGCGGTTTTTGCATTTTTCAATTGTTTTGGGAACAGAATTAACTGTTTGTTTTTCGAAACTATTCTAGAACTTTTTTTTTTTTGTTTCAGAAGCTGTTTTTCCTATTTTGGAATGCCGTTTTGATTGGATTCTGTCCTCGGATGCCCCATTTTACTTGTATTTTTCAAGGCTGACGTGTTGGGTATCCTATTTGAATATTTTTATTAAATTTATGGGACCTGTTAATGATGATTGTGTCACCTTCAAGTGACGTATGGGCGAGTGGAGCATCTGATTGGGCTCCGGTTGGTCTTGTTTCATTCGTAATTTTAAGACCTACCTACTGGTACCTGGTTTTGGGACGTTTAATACTTCCAGAGACTTGTTTTGGACAATTATGCTACTTTGAGCATATTTAGACTATTTTGGGTTGACCATTGCCACTTGAATGTGCATATCACAACACATTATGGACGATCAATGTGTTTACTTTCACATATATTGTTGCATATCAGGTTGAAGAATTATGAGAGGGTAAAATGATAATCCATCAAAGTGGCCCATTGAATCCTTTTATGATCCTGTCAAGGCAGCGAAATAGATGACATTAGCCCAAAGGCGATGTTACCAAAGATTGACGAGGTGATATGCGAATAGATTGGAAGGGATAGTGGTTTAAGGGTTCCAGTTGCCCAAAGGTGCTGGGATTTCTGAAAACTACT
Organism: Telopea speciosissima; assembly: GCF_018873765.1. Classification (NCBI taxonomy): domain Eukaryota; kingdom Viridiplantae; phylum Streptophyta; class Magnoliopsida; order Proteales; family Proteaceae; genus Telopea; species Telopea speciosissima. Next base: position 53,515,807 of record NC_057922.1, read on the forward strand.
GATCTTTTCATGAAAAGGCAGTGTATCCATCTAAAGATAGTGTACTCAAAGAATTTGGGATGCGTGGCCTAGGGATTTTCTTACCACCCAAAGGTGGAGGAAAATTTCTGAAAGTCATCGACATCTCGCGGTAATTACAGTACAATAAATCATTATGAAATTAAGGTGCATAACCTAGGGGTTTCTTTATCACCCAAAGGTGGAGGGAGATTTTCAAAAGTTGTTGCTATCTCGCAGTACTTGAGTGTGATAAAGACATGTGCATTTGACCCGCGAGGGCAAAATACAATGTGATGATGATCATTGTTTGTGTTTGCTAGTAGTTTGTATGAATTATTTGCATTTGCTAGCTGATTTAATATGATCATATTGTTGTTGGAAAGTATATATATATCCTTGTTTATTTGCATGAATGAATTTTTTCCCACAAAATGTCTCTTTCAAATAGTCTTTTGGCATATATTCATGTTCTTTCTGGGAACAATTACAAGAGGTGGGTAGAGGACCTAGAAATTAATCTGGGACTGCTCGACCTTGATGTGGCTCTTCAAGAATCAAAACCTGCTGATCTGACAGATGCGAGTACGAATGCTGAGAGAGTTAAGATGAAAATGTGGATGACAGCTAATTGAACGTGCATACTGGTTATGAAGAAACTCATTCCTGAGTCGTTGCGTGACAGTGTTGAAGTGAAAGATACTGCCACAGAGTTTCTGACTGAGATAAAGGTTATTTTTGAGGTGTCTCAGAAGGTTGAGAAAGGGGATCTGATGAATCAGATTACGTCAGCTGTATTCGATGGTACTGAGAGTGTCAGAGAACATTTACTGAAGATGGCTAACAAGTTGAGGGATCTTGGGATGCCTATAGAAGAAGAACTTTTAGTGCATCTTGCACTTAAATCTCTCCCAGATGTGTATGCGAATATAAAGTCTGTAAATACTGCTCAGAAGGACAAATGAACCATGAAAGAACTGATATCTATCTGTGCACAAGAAGAAGGAAACACGAAGAAGAAGACTATTGAGAGTGCGAACCTGACTGAAAACAAAGGAGCTTCTAGAAGTGGAACAAAGAAAAGGAATCCAAGATTTTTCAAGAAAGGTAAGTATCATCCATACAATAAGAAAGGAGAAGCGTTGGTGAAATTTCATGCTACTGATGTGATCAGAAGGGACACGTGAAAAGAGATTGTAATGCACGAAAGGCTTGGCTGGAAAAGAAGGACGATGCAGAAGATGGCAAAAAAGGGGATTGAATTTTTAGTTGAATTAAATTATTTCATGCAAGCACTTTTAGTTGGATGTTTGTTTTCAGACTTTTGATGATTTGTTTGTTTCTGCTTGATCAGTGGGAGTTTTATATTTGATATGCTTGTTTAGTGGGAGTGCTTGAAAGGATATATGTTTCGTTTTAATTATAATGCTTTTGCTTGATGTGATGAATAGCACTTACATGCATGCATATGTTATTTGATGTGTTGAAGGCCTTTTGGTCTAAGGATATTTGATTGGCGATGAGCCAAGTCGTTCGGCTATTTCTAGCCATAGATGTTCGATTGGTGATAAACCAAGTCGATCGATTACCGGCGAATATGACGATATTCAAAAGTAATCTATGAGTCATATGATGCTCATGATGCGTTCAAGGACCCACAAGGAATGATGACGATATTTATATGATCACAGACGTGTACGACATTCCTTGTACAAATTTATCTCAAGACGGTTCATGTTAGTAAGTAAATCCTTGTTTGTAGCTGACAAAAAGTGATATGCCATATGTTGAGGTGTGTTTTCTGCTGTTGCTCGATATCGATGTATTTGCTAACTGGATCAAGGTTTAGTAGCATTATTATTGTATTGATTTCATGGCGACATCTGATAATGATGACCTTATAATTAATCTAGCCCAAGTGGGAGATTGTTAGGAATTTTTCAAATTACGACGAATGGACTTAATTAATTATCGGGTCGATCATTGATGGGGATCAAGAAATACAAGGGCTGACATGGCTTGCTACTGTTTTATTGAGATGGACCGGACCGGTCTGGCCCATTGTAGAAGTGGGTTAGGGTTTTGGGAAGTATTATAAATACTAATGATGGGGTCCCTGCAGTCAATATTCTATTCTCTTTTCTCTTTTCTCCACAAAAGAGAGAACTCAGTGGGAGAGTCTAGGAGACTATAGAAGATCCCCATCTCGGTTATTTGCAAACATCAACTGACTGATTGCTGCTGTTCGTGGGTAGATTCTTTTCTCTTCTACAGCAACAAACGTGGTGCAAGGTACTCCTTACTTCCCTGCTTTTGATTCAATCGTGTTCTAGATATCTGTATGGGGACGGATTCGGGCTTTGACAAAACCCTTGCTTGTTCTAACAGCGAGGTGGGACTATAAGTGACCGTGTTATTTACAGAAAACGTCAAAAAAAAGGGAAGTTGATTCACCCCCCTCTCAGTTTGATTCAGTGTTCACAACAATGATGATTAGTGGCTTCCAAAAATGATAAATTGTTCTTCACATCATGCCCAATCAATCCATAGTAAGTACAAAATATGGGTAGATGTTTATATGAGATAGGAATTGAACACTACTAATCCCTCTTCATTTAATGTGAAAAAATTGTTTTTGAAGGGCCGATCCACATTCATATTTATCCTGCATCGATTAAGACACATTTCCCCCTCTTGTAAAGAGATTAATCTCCCAAATTTGCAATGGAGTTCCGACCTTGGTGGTAAGATTCAAAATAATATCATTTGATCGAAGATCTAAGGGTCATCATGTTCATCAGAAATTAGACGAGTGTGTGAAAAACTTGCCATATAGATTATTGTAGCAAAGTAACAGTAAAAACTGAAGAAGAAAATCATCAGATATAAACACGCTAAATGGGGGACAGGAACACACTCAATAACGGACAGGATTACACTCAATAATATTCTGAAGGCTACGGAATTTGTGAGTGGTAGATCATGAAAAAGGGGGGAGGGTAAAAAAAGCTCTAGTGATTACTTCTCCGAAACATCTGCGAACCCAAATAGGGTTTTGTTTAACTATTTTGGGTTGACCATTGCCGACATCAATCGTCTTCCCGATAGTTAAAATGATAATCCATCAAAGTGGCCCATTGAATCCTTTTATGATCCTGTCAAGGCAGCGAAATAGAACTCGATGTTACCAAAGATTGACGAGGTAACCTCTCTCTCCCTCTTCTCTCTAAAGATAGTGCTACTCAAAGAATTTGGGATGCGTGGCCTAGGGATTTTCTTACCACCCAAAGGTGGAGGAAAATTTCTCGAAAGTCATCGACATCTCGCGTGTAATTACAAGACAATAAATCATTATGAAATTAAGGTGCATAACCTAGGGGTTTCTTTATCACCCAAAGGTGGAGGGAGATTTTCAAAAGTTGTTGCTATCTCGCAAAGATTTGAGTGCGATAAAGACATGTGCATTTGACCCGCGAGGGCAAAATACAATGTGATGATGATCATTGTTTGTGTTTGCTAGTAGTTTGTATGAATTATTTGCATTTGCTAGCTGATTTAATATGATCATATTGTTGTTGGAAAGTATATATATATCCTTGTTTATTTGCATGAATGAATTTTTTCCCACAAAATGTCTCTTCCAAATAGTCTTTTGGCATATATTCATGTTCTTTCCGGGAACAATTACAAGAGGTGGGTAGAGGACCTAGAAATTAACTGGGACCTGCTCGACCTTGATGTGGCTCTTCAAGAATCAAAACCTCGCGATCCGGACAGGATGCGTACGAATTAGAGAGTTAAGATGAAAATGTGGATGACAACTAATTGAACGTGCATACCGGTTATGAAGAAATTCATTCTGAGTCGTTGCGTGCGAGTGTTGAAGTGAAAGATACGCCACAGAGTTTCGTGAGATAAAGGTTATTTTTGAGGTGTCTCGAAGGTTGAGAAAGGGGATCCGATGAATCAGATTACGTCAGCTGTATTCGATGGTACTGAGAGTGTCAGAGAACATTTACTGAAGATGGCTAACAAGTTGAGGGATCTTGGGATGCCTATAGAAGAAGAACTTTTAGTGCATCTTGCACTTAAATCTCTCCCAGATGTGTATGCGAATATAAAGTCTGTAAATACTGCTCAGAAGGACAAATGAACCATGAAAGAACTGATATCTATCTGTGCACAAGAAGAAGGAAACACGAAGAAGAAGACTATTGAGAGTGCGAACCTGACTGAAAACAAAGGAGCGTCTAGAAGTGGAACAAAGAAAAGGAATCCAAGATTTTTCAAGAAAGGTAAGTATCATCCATACAATAAGAAAGGAGAAGCGTTGGTGAAATTTCATGCTACTGATGTGATCAGAAGGGACACGTGAAAAGAGATTGTAATGCACGAAAGGCTTGGCTGGAAAAGAAGGACGATGCGAGAAGATGGCAAAAAAGGGGATTGAATTTTTAGTTGAATTAAATTATTTCATGCAAGCACTTTTAGTTGGATGTTTGTTTTCAGACTTTTGATGATTTGTTTGTTTCTCGCTTGATCAAGGGGAGTTTTATATTTGATATGCTTGTTTAGTGGGAGTGCTTGAAAGGATATATGTTTCGTTTTAATTATAATGCTTTTGCTTGATGTGATGAATAGCACTTACATGCATGCATATGTTATTTGATGTGTTGAAGGCCTTTTGGTCTAAGGATATTTGATTGGCGATGAGCCAAGTCGCTCGCTATTTCTAGCCATAGATGTTCGATTGGTGATAAACCAAGTCGATCGACACGCGAATATGACGATATTCAAAAGTAATCTATGAGTCATATGATGCTCATGATGCGTTCAAGGACCCACAAGGAATGATGACGATATTTATATGATCACAGACGTGTACGACATTCCTTGTACAAATTTATCTCAAGACGGTTCATGTTAGTAAGTAAATCCTTGTTTGTAGCTGACAAAAAGTGATATGCCATATGTTGAGGTGTGTTTTCTGCTGTTGCTCGATATCGATGTATTTGCTAACTGGATCAAGGTTTAGTAGCATTATTATTGTATTGATTTCATGGCGACAATCTCGATAATGATGACCTTATAATTAATCTAGCCCAAGTGGGAGATTGTTAGGAATTTTTCAAATTACGACGAATGGGCTTAATTAATTATCGGGTCGATCATTGATGGGGATCAAGAAATACAAGGGCTGACATGGCTTGCTACTGTTTTATTGAGATGGACCGGACCGTCGGCCCATTGTAGAAGTGGGTTAGGGTTTTGGGAAGTATTATAAATACTAATGATGGGGTCCCCGGATCAATATTCTATTCTCTTTTCTCTTTTCTCCACAAAAGAGAGAACTCATGGGAGAGTCTAGGAGACTATAGAAGATCCCCATCTCGGTTATTTGCAAACATCAACCGATCGATTTGCTGTTCGTGAGGTAGATTCTTTTCTCTTCTCTACAAAGAACAAACGTGGTGCAAGGTACTCCTTACTTCCCGCTTTTGATTCAATCGTGTTCTAGATATCCGTATGGGGACGGATTCGGGCTTTGACAAAACCCTTGCTTGTTCTAACAAAGAGGTGGGACTATAAGTGACCGTGTTATTTACGTAAAACGTCAAAAAAGGGAAGTTGATTCACCCCCCTCTCAGTTTGATTCAGTGTTCACAACAATGATGATTAGTGGCTTCCAAAAATGATAAATTGTTCTTCACATCATGCCCAATCAATCCATAGTAAGTACAAAATATGGGTAGATGTTTATATGAGATAGGAATTGAACACTACTAATCCCTCTTCACTTAATGTGAAAAAATTGTTTTTGAAGGGCCGATCCACATTCATATTTATCCCGCATCGATTAAGACACATTTCCCCTCTTGTAAAGAGATTAATCTCCCAAATTTGCAATGGAGTTCCGACCTTGGTGGTAAGATTCAAAATAATATCATTTGATCGAAGATCTAAGGGTCATCATGTTCATCGAAATTAGACGAGTGTGTGAAAAACTTGCCATATAGATTATTGTAGCAAAGTAACAAAAAAAATCGAAGAAGAAAATCATCGAGATATAAACACGCTAAATGGGGACAGGAACACACTCAATAACGATGGATTACACTCAATAATATTCAAGGCTATGGAATTTGTGAGTGGTAGATCATGAAAAAGGGGGAGGGTAAAAAAGCTCTAGTGATTACTTCTCCGAAACATCTGCGAACCCAAATAGGGTTTTGTAACCTCGACATCAATCGTCTTCCCGATAGTTAGAACTCAGGGTAACCTCTCTCTCCCTCTTCTCTCTTTAAACTTAAGATATTACTAGTTATCTCGCTCCACTCATTCTTATTTCCCTCTCCATCTCTCCTATCTCTCCCATTTCTCTTACCAATGTTTACTAGTAGGCAAAAAAGTAGAATCATCTTTTGGAACGGCAGGGTCATTATATTCTAAGTTTTAAAACCTTACAAAAGTATCTACACTTATGATAATCCATAAGTAGCCACACGATGAGGAAGAAAAGGGCAATAATGTCATTCTACCCTATCAAGGGTGTATTGGCCATAAAATGTCTAAAACACTCTTACTATTCATAACTAACTCGAAGAACTAATAGAGTGGATTTATTTATTAATTATTTTGCAAAGTAGGGGTGGTATACATAAATATTTAAAACTCACGGGTGGACCTATAATTAGGCGTTACCTCCAACGGAGATACATGTAAATTACCCTTTATTTTTTATTTATTTTTTCATGAAAGAGAAAAAAAATAAAAATAAAAATAGCTATGTAGGAGAGAGTAGGAAACGCCTTAGGCTTAGAGAGATTTTTCCCATATATTATACGAGAAGCAGTTTTTTGTCCAGGAGTGTGGCCTACGCCAGTACTCTCATATGTCTATCTTTCTCCTCCTCAAAACAAGGGGGTAGAGGTGTCTTTACATATGGGAAGAGAGAGAGAGAGAGAGACTCAAGGCAATGCTGGTGTAGGCCACATTCCCGAACAGAGATATTTTTCCCATATTATACATACACTATAGAATATGTATTTGCAAGAGTTTCTAAATGAAGATCCATTATACGTAATAATCATAGGAGAGGATTCTCTGAGCAAGGGGTATAGGAAAGCGCATCTATGAAGTGTGACAAAACAAAATCTACAAAGGAGAGAAACAAGGTCATTTCATGCAAGGAGGAGAGGAAGAGGCACAAAGGTGCTAGAGTACCCTGCCTCGATGGCTTAGAGAACCTTTTTTCTGCGAAAATTTTAATAATACACAAGTGTTTCAAAAGACAACCCAATGTATGTACAATAATGTCCATATAAATTTTATAAGATGTGACTATCATGGAAGACACTTTATTTTTATATTACACTTAGTAAACAATTAATTAAAACAATCTAAACTATCACAAGAATCCAAACAAAAAAATGTAAACTAGGAAAAACAAAAAGTAATGCCATACTCTTTTTTTAGTAAATAAAGTAAGGTCATACTCATGAGAAAGATTATAGCAACTTGATATAATAAATGCACCATGATGACATTATACTATAATATAATCCAATTATTATAATAATGCATGGTTCACGTAGTAAGAATAATGATCCAAAGTGCCAATCAATTTTACCATTCACACTACTTGAACCAAGTATACCATTGCAAAAAAACAAAAAAAAGGTTTTGTTGTTGGGTTTAGATGTAGCACAAATACTATGCAATTTTAAAATGTAAATTTTTATTCCCAATGGAGTAGGTCAGTTGGCAAGAACCAACACCTCACAATAAAAAGCAATGAGTCCAATTTCCCTTAAGTCCTAACTCCTAACTGTCCAGGAAAACCCAGAGACCCATCTACAAAAGCTTCGTATAAAAATTCATAAGAAAATGATACAATTGGTCAAGATACACAATAAGGGTCATATCCATACTAATTTGCACTTTTCAACAAATATATAGGAATTAAAAAAGAAACGATACAATTGATCAAGATGCAAAATAAGGGTCATATCCATATTATTTTCCTCTTCTCAGCAAATATAATCTCTTTCTCTATTCCAAGTGGTTATTCTAATGCGCAATGAATTGTTACCCATGGGCTGAACTTAACTATTATACTACGTTTCAGAGATATATAAGAGATAGTGATCAAGCCAAAAGAACCTTCAATTAAAGATTGGGCGAGTTTTCATCAAGCCATAGTGAAAAAGGAATTTCTTCGCAAATGGCAACCATTGAGCTTGAATGGATGCCAATATCAGTGAAGGACATTTCTGACCTCCAACAATTAGAGAGACTAACATAGAGGGTAGATTCGTGGGTGTTTCCTTTATTTAGAAAACTTTTTTCTTTAAAATAATATTAAATCTAATACAAAAAAATGCCTTTAATTAAACAATGTCAAATCTATTGAGATGGTCACCATGATAGCATCAATTATTTTCTTTTCCACTCGGACTTTCTACTCTAATATGATGCATGAGGAAATGTCCTTCACTTGTGATTGTTCCTACTTGAATTGTAATCAAATGAACTGATTGAGTTGGCTCGTAATCGACTGGAGTTTTTTTTTTTGGATGAATGAAAGATATATTAATGAAAGCACAAGGAATCTTTCCCACCCAAAAAATAAAAGGGGAAAGAACATGGAAGAATACAGGAGAAAGCTCCAAACAAACAATAGACTAACCTATAGCCTAATCAAGCTGAAGGGAAACCATGCAAAGAGGAACAAAGGACAATATCTGACCCAAACAACTAATCACCTATATATAAAATTGACCTTCTTCCCATTAGGATTATAGGGAGGAATGGGTGGAATCACCCAACTCCCACTTTAATTCTTAGAAGCTAAGGAAAGACTCGTCCGATCCAAAATGACACCATTAGATAAAAAAACTCCCCTACCATTGTCCCCATTTGGATTATCAATTGGAACATCCATAGCCAACTTGGATTGGGGATCCAGATCAGTCAGTGAAGCTTGTAACAGACCTCCCAACATGGTCATCTTAGCATCTATCGATTCGACTTCATCCAATGCAACGTGATGGCTAATACGATCAATATAAATAGTGCCTCCCTCTACCATAAACCCATCTTTGACCACCAATTCATTCCCCACAGAACAAATACTAGAGAAACCTCCATTTATGGGGATCACAAGGGATGAAGAGGTACCACCTCCTAGGTTGACCAACTCAACATCACGTTCATCCACTTGTAAATTAATCTGTAGATTTTTGCCTCTCTCTTCAGAGTTTCCCTCAGCATACGAGGATCATTGTTCCCCCCGTGCTCAGCCCTTTATCACTTAAAAATTTGTGGCCTTGAGGTTGTAGCAGAACTGAGGACATGTGTTGCTCTCTAATAGGTTCCTCAATAACCGTATCACCCATCAGTCTAGTAGCCTCTATAGATTTCAGAATAACATAAGCTATTAGAAGCCAACAAATTTTGGAGATCAAAAGTTGGGATGGCACTTGGCCTAGAACTTACACCAAGAAGGGAAGTCTCGAGATTTTCCCCATTGCAGACACCAGGAGCCCAACTGTCTAACAGCAGGGTGGAAAGTTGTTGAGACTTGGGATTGGGTGTCATCCTTGCAACCAATGCTGTGGAAAGACATTTTTTTTTTTGTGAATGTCGTAGAAAGACATGGCCACTGCATACCATTCAAGCCAATGAGAGGAAAGGTAGACAACCTGAAACGCTGAAATTGGGTATGACCTATTCCATCGGAGGTAGATAACGAGACTGAATTCTTATGCAATGGAGAATCGCCAGTAGTTCTCCCCTCTCTACTCCACTAGCTTCCCACCATTTTTGGCTACCCTGCTTCATCAGAGGGCGAATTGAATCAAACTTGCAAGCTCCCGTATAATGGCAAAAAATACGACAGTTGCTACAAGTTGGTGGTTTCCATTTGTACCTAACAGCTTGGTAGAATGCAAAGCCCTCATCATATTCTACTAGCACCGAATCTGGGAGCTTCCTTTTCGCCGAGACTTCGACGCACAACCTCGCAAAGGCCAATCTATCTTGGGCTTTGATTCTTCCATCCGAGCAAATGGGCGATCCTATCACCAATCCAATAGGAGTACTGAGCCCCATTTCCCCCCATAGATAGAATGGCAGTCCTGGAAGGTTTATCCAAATTGGCATGGTGGATAAGCTAATTATCTGCAATGGTAGGTACCTATCCCACTGTCAAGAACGATTGGTTTTCTAGCAATCATCCACGGACCTTCTTCAAGAGCCTTGCATTTGTCAGTTTCTTCTGAAAATTTGAACACGAATGACCCATTTTCAAGCACATAGACTTCAACCTCAGCCCCAGGGTTCCAATATCTTAACAGCACCTCCCTCACTAAGTGAAAAGGAAGTCTTTTACCTATGAGATGCCCAATCAGTGTATTTTTCCATTTTAGAATCTCCGGTTCAAGTTCCTCATTACATATTTTAGCAACATTGGTGCTTGATGGAGGAATAAAGTGGAGATTTAGGCCAACACCACCTTTAACTTGCCCAAACTCAAACAATGAACTCCATGTATGTCCAGCAATAGGTGCACTTAAAGACTATTGCTGCCGCTTCGATGAAGACACATCATTAGCCTCTGAAGACCCTATGCATGGGAAAAAACACTATTATCCTCCTGCTCACTAGCTACTGGAGAATCATTCCCCACAAGCGGAGGAAAGGCAACCCCATCTGTGAGGGAATCCAGACAAAGGGGCTCTCCTCCCCCTCTCACACTTAGAATCCTCTACAACTACGATTACTCCAGTATGAACATCTTCACACACGTTATCTGGACCAAGATCTAGCTAAATGGTTCCCTTCTGGCCACCTCCATTCCTCTTCTTTTTCCCCATCAATCAGAAAAACCCATCACCTCATAAGCCGAATGTGTTAAGTATTCCAAAAGGTTATCGATTGGAGTGATTCCAATTAAACTTGATTCTATCCATATTGAATCAGATCGAGTTAGGCCGAGTCAAGATAAGTCCCATCGATTCAACTTAGTCTAACAGATTCTACAACAATTCCCAGATTGAGGGAGAGATGCGGTGTTAAGCTTGTAAATGCATAATATTTGATGTTAATATTTATTACTTTTAAGGATATGAGCAAACCATGCATAACGGGAAAAAAAGGAGTAAATTTTACCAAAAGTATCAAAACATTTAAGGAAACTATGTTTAAGGTATTTTACATTTTAGAAATTATATGTTTGAAATAACCAAGCACAAACAATGCATGTCAAGGAGATATTAATATATGATGATTAAATTATCAAACTATTCCAAGTTTCTACATAATATTGATTGGAAGATAAAGTTATCAATAATTACAAACATTTCCTACATCATTCTATAGTAATAGTAAAGGCTAATCTATGATTAGATCATATCTTTTTGCACGACTGTCATGAGAGATGTAGGAAAGAAGCAATAAAATTAATGTCACTATAATTCCACAATAACTATATGATATTCTCATTTATCATGGAAGGGCAACCATGGACAACTTTAGATATCCACCTCGTAAGTTTGTTAGACATTCATTGACCAAAACACCATTATATATATGTTGTTTTTTATTCGAACCCCTTCCCCTTCTCTTCAACATGGATTGGCTAAATCTAATCTGGCTGGTGGGGCAAAAAGGTACACCCAATAAAACTAGAAGGGGCTAGTCTATATTTGAGTACAATGATTTATTATGTAAGGACAGAAATGGTATTACATATTCAACACTTTACGTCACATTTTATATTTACCTGAAGTGATGTTTGTGTACGTATATAGCAGTGCTCAAATTTTTTCATCAAATCACAATGCCTAGTGAAGTATAACACTTCACTATTTGCCACATGACAGTACATAGATTTGTCCATGTGTTCAGCTTAAAACGAGTAGAGGAAGTAGCTAAAATTATAAAAGATGTCATTTTATATTTTATATTCATCTTTATTTGATGGAATTTTGATAATTTTACTAAAACTTTGAATTAGAGTTTTAACAACTTTCCTTGCTTAGTTTGGATTAAAATTTGATCATTAAGATGTACGTGGGGTCTTCTATCACATGGACTTACCCATGTACTACAAGTGGCAAATAGTGAAGCGATATACTTCAATAGGCATAGTGACACCTAGAAAGATCCATTAAAATATTCCATATAAAAATTATTTTTAACAAAAAAGTTATGTGCATGGTTATATATGCACACAAGTGTCAATTCAACCATTAGATAGATATGGGATCTTTATCCCCTGCAATTCCCTGCCCGGTCCAGTTCTCCTCATGCCTCTAACAGGGAGGACAATGACCATTCCACCCTTGCTCGAACATTCTACCTGGGGAGTCCACCCCCCCTCTTATTACATGCACTAGTGAATTGGACCAGGCAGAGAATTGCACGAGATAATTTGCCATAGATATGTAGTAACTGTTGGGTATATTATATATCCTTTTATATGTTCTAAAATAAGTCTACTTGAATAAGGAATGAGACTGTGGTGGGTCTCATTGGATAGAACCCGTCCAACCTTAAAATCCTAGTCTTTCATATAAATACTAACTGGAGGCAGCAACCTGCATTATTACAAACTTGATATATAAGGTGTAATGCTTTAAGCAATCTTGTGCTTAAACTTAAAACCCTAACAATAACAATTGTATAGTACCATTCTACTTCCTATTGGCGTCTTGAAGAAAGGTGGCCGAGTATATACAAGACAATGAATGAATTGAACCTTTTTTTTTTAGAGTTTGGGATAAAAAAATGTTTTATTTTATAAAATTTATTTATTTATCAATAAAATCCATTATGATAAATGCTTCCAAAAAGTATCATAATAGAAAAAGGGAGAGAGTTCTATACGATAGCCTCATATATTATTATCATATATGCTAGAGAGAGAAACATCCCTTTCTCTTACCACAAAAAAAAAAAGAACTGTCTTTTTCGACGGGTGTTGAAGTATATAAAAGGAAGTGCATAGTATTAATAATATGAAAGAAGAAAAATTATATGGGAGGGCATATATTTTAATGCCAAAATATAATTCGAATGAATTAGTACAATAAAATTCATGAGTAAAAAAAGAGGATAAAAGTCATTTTTTAAAAGTCACATGTGTAAGTTTAGTAGAGAGAAAATACGTATATTAATGATTTTTTAAATTTTTTTTTTTTTATCACTTTACACTAGAATTCACAAGAGAAAAAAGGATTTATATAAAATTCACATATGTAGTATTATTTATGGGTGTGAATTGCAATCCGGAAATGTTTACCAAAATCCAAACAAATCATTTAAACCATATACTAATCAAATTGCTTATGGTTTTAAAATATGAAACTATTTATCAAATGTTGTGGTTCAATTTTGAACCACTAAACTACTGGTTTTGAATTAGTTTAACCGATCAGAATTGGTAATTGTTGAACCAATTACACATATTAAACTGATTAGTCTTGGTAATATATATGGAAAAAATAATGCTAATTGGTCACGTGGTTACTGTACCTAAACACAAATCAATGTCTTTGTGTATGAAAAGACCATTCAATCCCTAATGAGATCGAAAATCGCATCCAAACCATGCTTCTGTGCGCACATTCATTGGCTACTGTGTTGGTGCAGGGACTACATGACCGGTTAGCATTCTCTTTTTTTATATTTGTATATAGGGTAAGAGATTGTTGTTTGATCATGTAGCCCCTCCACCAACATGGGGACCAATGAAAGCGTGCATATGGGTATCAACATCGATGAGATTTTTTATTTCAGGAAGAGTTGAGTTGTAATTTTGCACATTCCTATGTTTGGGTGTAGGAACCATGTGACAAAGCATCACTTTTTTTCTATATAAATTAATTTACAGGGAAAAAGATCTCTATTTGGTGGTGTTTCCTAAGTCCTCTCACAAGGCACCATGAAATGACACCTTTACCCCTAGATAGATACCCAGGCATGCTTCCCCATTGGCCAGATGCTTGTGTAGAGTCCATGCAACAAAGTAGAGATCTCTTGCCTTAATTTAAATTATTTGTATTTTTTAAATCTTAATTTGGGCATATCTATCGTGGTTAATTCAAGCCCATCATCATTTGATTTATTTATTAGGCTTATAAAATAGATTAGTTCCTAATTAGGCCTAGACTTGTTAACTCGAATTAAAAAAAAAACAGTTGACTTGAACCAATAATTCAAAACGCCAACAAACCAAAACCTATAAGAAGTCGGTTTAATTGGAATCATTTTATTAAATGGTTTCGATTTGAGATATTGGAACCGTTTAATAAATGGTTTGACTTCGATTTCTATCATTCATACTTTGAATCAAACCAATTAAACCCTTTATAAGAAAAAAACCCCAATTAAACCCTAGACTTCATTTGGTTGCAAGGAAAATTAAAAGAAAGGGAAGTGAAACTTTTAAACTCATAAGAAAATTTTTTGTAATTATTACCCCGAGTGAATATATCACTAAGTCTAAATCATTCTATATTTGGTTATTAAATTTCACTCTACTTTGCATACACTTCCCTTTGGTTTAAAAAAATAAAATAAAAGTTACATATAAAATGTATTATTACTAAATATGATAAGAAATTTAAGTTTCTTTTTTAGGTCTAAAAAAGTTCACGTCCCTTGCCCTTTAATTTTCCTTACAACCAAACGTAGCCTTATTTATTATTACTCTACGCTTTTAAACGTAATTTAGGTTTCTACGCTGTAATCCATATTTGTAATGTAGTTTAAGTGTCGGATGTTACGGGATACCCCAAGGTATTCTAACAGCGTTAATCCCCAAGTCAATCTTTGTTGGTCTTTCAGGATTAAAATAGCTAATCTGCATTTCTTAATTTACCTGAAGCGGAGAAATCTCATTTGATTTTGAAAAGAACGGTTCAGAGATTAGGTGTTTTATTCCCCTTATCTTATTTATAATGGGATTGAGAACCTTCTCCCTGTATATATATATAAAAATAGTCAGGAACTATATACCATAAAACCAATTGCAATTTGTCAATATTCAAAGGGTTTAAGGTATTCTGATCTTCCAATTGAAAGGTTTTTTGTTTGTTTTTGGTAAACCTTCCAATCGCAAGGTTGGTGATTCCTTCCATCTGAGTCAACAGAATCAGTTGCTATCACAATCACATTCACTGTTATCTGACCTGTATTTCTAGTGTTTTTTGTTTACTGAAAATGACAGAATGAAGGACAGAATCATTGTAACTCAGCAATCTCTCGGTTCAATTGATCGAACGGAGAAGAGAATTTCGTTTTTCACACTTGTCGTAGAAAACCCATAAGATTAATTTGTGTCCCGTAATGTTACTTTCTTAAGCCCATGATTTCTTCTCCTTAATAAGTCTCTGCTTTTCATCTTCGTCTAAAAGTCTTTGAAGCTTTCTTTTTGTGATCATGGTCCTTTAGGCCAGAGCTGGAGAAGGGTTTGAAGTTTGAAAGTTGAGGCAGGTTGAAGAGTTGTAGTTATGGACGGCGGTGATCCTGGCAGGCTTGTGGGATGGGAGATTCATGGGTTTCGTACAATGGAAGGTACAGAACCTTCTTCGATTTTCCTTTCTTGTCTTTATTTTTCTGTTTTTAGTGACGTTTGAAGAATTTTGTAATTGGGCGCTTTTGGTCCTTTCTATGCATGGATTGCTGGAACTGGGTGTTCAATTTTGACTCGTATTGTCTTCCGATTGTTGTTGGAGTCGTTTATCTGATTTCGTTTCCAGAGATGGGATTAACTACGAGTACCTTACTTATAAAAAAAAAAACTTTACTATTGTTAGGCTAATCGATTTCTTTCTTGGACTTTTGTTTCATAATTTCATCTATGTTGGTATAGTCCCTTTAGAATTTATAATTTCCCATAGTGGTGTCATTTAGTCTCTGTGATCAATCCATGTTTGGAACCCGTGGATCTTTGGCCCCCTGAAACACTGAATGTTGAATTCCACTGAGTGCTCAACTCAAAGATGGGTTTTATTTATGTGGGGCACCTCTAATGGACCTTTTGACTTGTTCAATGATGTGATCAATCCAGTATAGAACTAGAGATGTATGCATTTCTATAAGTATATGTTTCTTACCTAGTCTTCTCCTTGATCAGAAGATATATTCTATGTTTTATCTCAATTTATGGTTCTTCTTTAGTTATTTTGTTTCCTTTATCCTGTGAACAGATTTGGATGTTGGAACTACAATGAAGGAGGCCACAACACGGTGGCTGCGGCCAAATGAAATTCATGCAATACTCTGTAATCACAGTCGTTTCAACATTGGTGTCAAGCCAGTGAACTTACCTCCAAGTAATCACTTGTTTTTTCTCATCCTACTAGGTGTATTGTACTTTATTTTCATGTAAAATGCATGTTTACATTGTAATTTAGAAACCTGTAAGTTCCTCCACCCCTCCCCCCCACCCCCCTTTTTTTAATATATTTGCTTGCAATAATATGAGCTATTTGACTCATCAAAACAAAATATAAATGTACATGTAATGTTATTTTTTTTCCAAGACGGATCAGGGCCCTGGATTCCCAATAAAATAAGATAAAACCTAGAAACAGTTCAGAATCAGAGTTGGGAGAATGATGTGACTTGTCATTAATGATAGAGGGTCTATTAATTTATAATGTAGTTACAACCCTAAAGGGGTAAAAAGGTAAAAGGGGAAAATAAAATAAAACCCTAATGTAACCTAATGTAAGGTGCTAATATTCTAATCCCACAGTTCTCAACACCCCCCCTTAAGTTGGTGCAAATATATCATACATGCCCAACTTTGAGACCAGTGGATGAAACACCTTACAATTCAAACCCTTTATAAATACATCAGCAAGCTGATTAACAGAACTAATAAAAGGTATATAGCTGATTCCTTGCTCAAGCTTCTCTTTGATGGTGTGTCGATCTCAATGTGTTTTGTCTTGTCATGCTGGACTGGATTATGAGCAATACTGATTGCAGCCTTGTTGTCACATTAGAGGCGCGTAGGATCTTCAGAAGTAACTCCTAGATCACTCAATAATCCCTTAAGCCACATGAGTTCACAAATCCCTTGAGCCATGGCACGATACTCTGCTTTAGCACTGAACCGTGATACGATTGACTGTTTCTTGCTTCGCCTTGATGCAAACCCGAGAGGGTAAGCAAGCCAAGATCGAATCTGGAAGAGAATAGGTAGGTATGAAAATAGATAGCTAGATTGTAGAGCTGAAGTCCCACCTAGGCCAATCCGCAGGAGTCCCACCTGGGTTGCTGAGTCTCACAAGGGTTCTCACAAGAGGATTTTGTTTTCAAAATTCTGGGTTGCCTTTGAGAGCAGCCAAGACTTGCATTATATAGAGATGGAAATCTTGAGTACAGCACAATGACACTAAGAGACTCCTTTTGGAATTCCCCATACATAGATAACAAATCCTAAACATAGATATTTGCCCACAAGACATAGATAACTAAACCCAAAACATTGAACCCCAGCCCCAATACATAGGAAACATAAGCCAAGAAAATTAACTAACTATTAGAATTCTAAAAGACATTAAGAAAATTAACTAACTCTTGGAATTCTAAAAGACACTAAGAATACCAAAAGTATTCTCCAGCAGCTGTTCCAAAATAATGGACCCAAGTGGACCCAAAAAGAACTATATAAAATAAACTTAGCAGGGCCAGGTCGGGACAACAAGGACCTGCCTGTGGCTTGGGCTGGTGTTGGCTTTGGACCAAGATTTGGCCCAGGTTCTGGAAAAGAACCTTGTGAGCCAATTTCTCCCTACATCACACCATGTGACAAGGTTACCACCAAGGAAGGAACAATAACCAAAAGTAGATCTCTGATCATCAATAGACCCAACCCAATCGGCATCAGTAAATGCCACTAGTCTTAGGTTCCCATTATTAGAGAAGAGAATTCCTTTCCCAGGGGCAGACTTCATATACCTTAATATACGGTGCACTGCATCAAGATGAGACATCCTGGGATCATGGAGAAACCGACTAACAATGCCTACAACATAGGCAATATCGGGTTTGGTATGAGATGGTAGGAATCCTGAGAAGAAAAGGGAAAACTAGATCAACAAGTCTCAACATGAGACAAGTAAATTAGCCGACCAACAACTACCCTTGTACCACCACGGCACTAGGGCCCATTCTCAACATGTGACAAGTAAATTAGCCAACCAACAAATCTCTGGTACTGTTCTCTGTCAACTGGATCACCCATGCCACTACACAGCTGATGATTAACCTCAATAGGGGAGTCTGCAGGCTTACATCCAAGGATTCCTGTTTCATTGAGGAGGTCCAAGACGTACTTCCGTTGGGAAATAAAAATGCCCTTGTTGGACCTTGCAACTTCAATCCCAAGAAAGTACCGAAGAGGGCCTAGATCCTTTGTTTCAAACTCCTTTGCTAATAAAGATTTCAGATGGGAGATTTCGGCATTGTTGTTCCCGGTAATCACTATATCATCTACATATACGATGAGGGCTGTAATTTGGATACCACTTCTTTTCACAACAGGGTATGATAAGCTTGGCTTTGTTGATAGCCAAACTTCTGCATAGCTTTCAGGATGCAACCAAACCGCGCTCTAGGAGATTGTTTGAGTCCATAAAGAGACTTCTGCAATATGCAAACACGACCAGTAGTAGATGGGGAAGCAAAGCTTGGAGGTAAGTCCATGTAGAATTCTTCTTCAAGGTCTCCATTTAAAAATGCATTCTTGACATCCAATTGTTGAAGGTTCCATCCCAGAAGGACATGCAGTGGCATTACATGTCTTAACCAGAGTAGTAGTGGAAGAAGCGAGCTGTGAAATCTGGAACTGATTGTGTCACACCCCGCTCCCTACACCTAGGAACGTGTGACTAGAATACCCCTGTTATTCCATACTAACCCCAAGGATCTACGCTTTGCAGTACCATGATCACTGATCCCACATAACAAATCAAATTAGAGTGTGTGCGACCTATGGTGGTCGTGGCGGTGGCAGTGGCAGTGGTGACCTGTGGTGGTCGTGGAAGCGGTAGGAGGCGACCTTGGTCGCGTTAGGCAACGACAGCAGTGGGTAAGGTTGGCGGACAAGGCAACTGCAGCAATGGTGGTGGGAATGGATGGTGAAGAGTCGTGACGTAGTGAGAAACTCAAGAGTGCATGGTGCAGGTGTCGTCTACCATGCTAGAGGAGGAGGCTACAACCTCCAATAGGAAGCAGTGGCGGTGGAGAAGAACAATGCGAAAAACAAAAAAGATTTACTAGGGTTTTGGGCTCTGATACCAAGTTTAGAATCAGAGTTGGGAGAATGATGTGACTTGTCATTAATGACAGAGGTCCACTTTATTCATAATGTAGTTACAACCCGAAACGGATTACAGGGAAAATTAAGTAAAACCCTAATGTAAGGTTCGAATATTCTTATCCCACGGTTCTCAACAAAAACCAATCAATTTCATTCCGTCTCATGTAAGCAAATTTAAGATGTTGATTGGTTTGCCAATTATATCAGGCAAATTCAAGGTGAGGTTCAGAGGTATATTTCTTTGAATACTGAAAGTTACATAGAACAAGCTTATGCTCTCTCTCTCTCTGTTTAGTTCGAAGAAGGCAACATGGTGATGATTCAATAAAAGCTTCAAATGTTACCAGCTTGAACGGCCAGACCTTCTACCTTCTGAAGAAGTTTGTGGAGAATACTTAAGTGTGGGTGCTTCCACTTGGGTTTTGAGTCGATACAATTTCAATGTTGGAGGTTGTTCTGCTTACATTGGTATTGACAGGCATGCTCTTCAACTGCCAGAAATGTGTATGGTGGTTGACAAGAATGGGAATGTGGTTGATGGCCAACTTGCCTCTATAAGATGGGTCTTTAGGAATTCTTTGCAAAATAGAAAGGGAATCCATTGCCTGATTGCCTATGGATCTCAATACCTAATTCTAGCTGCCTGGTGTATGCCTCTGTTCGAGATTTTTGGTTTTCAACAACAATAGAACTTAGTTTTGTTAAGCTCACAGAATATGATTTTGATAGGCCCAAAGGTCTTGAAGGCCTAGGAACAGGCCCCATATCCCTCTCCTAATTTCTGATCTAGCCAAGCCTAAGCCCAAGCTCATTACCAGATCTAAGTTGAGTCGACCCAAAGACAAGGCCCATCACTTGCTTGCAGGCCCATAAACTCAAGGACCATAAGATATTTGTTGAAGTAACTCTTTACGAGTTATCATCTTGGGCAACGTAACCATTTTGGAGTTCTGGAACTAGTAAGTTGAGTGCAAAGAACAAGAGGTTATATGGAAATGTTAAAATGGTGGTTTTCTAAGTTACCTGACATTTGAAGATGTACTAGTAGAATTTGTAGTTCATCTTTTTAAGTATCTTCGGCTGTAAGATTCCAGCTACTAGTTTCTTTTGGGTAGTGAAGCTGGTATTTGGAATCCTACCGCAATCTGCTTATTTGTCTGGTGAGACTCCATAGATTCATTGTTGTTGTCTTCATTAAGCCTTGTTTAATTCCTGTGAGACTCCAAGCTTCTTTTATGTCCGAGTTGTTGTTCTCTCTTTTACTCGTTAGTTTCTGTGTAATGTTTTGTGCACTTGTTATCCTGCCAGACCTCAATCACATCAAAACCCAGTTCTATAACTTAGACTAGTCCCTATTTGTCCTGCATCTATTGCTTGGTAGACATATTTTTTCTATCATTTGGCATGTCAAGTATGTATATTAGAATCAAATCTCCATTCTCAACTTTCTTCTGCAGTCCGTGTGAACTAGGAAATATAATAGATCAAGACTCATGATAAGAGGTTTGCATGTTGAGGTTTCAAAGGGATTCTCTCATGGAATTTTATGCAATCTCCATATCCTCTACATGTTAGGCATCCACTGATATATCCATACATTTGGCAATGAGAATGATCTTGTTGTCTGAGTTCATTGCTTTTTTAGGTGAAACAAGATGTACTTTTGGTCCCCCCCCCTCTCTTCTGTTTGAATTTATTAATTTAAGGTTTATGTGTTATGACAACAGTAATTAGATAAACAATGATTCTCTTCAATGTCTTTTCTCCCAACCTCAGGTGGCACAATTGTTTTGTTTGACCGTAAAAAGCTGAGGAACTTCCGGAAAGATGGTCATAACTGGAAGAAGAAAAAGGATGGGAAGACTGTTAAAGAAGCTCATGAACACTTAAAAGTCAGTTACTTCCTCTGATGCAGCTTGTTTTGGTGTAGCATGCAACATATGCCTTCCTGAAATGTCTATAAATTGTGGTAGCTGAATGACCAAAATATCCTCTTAATTCTGTACTTGTGGGCTTTCTTTTCAGAATTACTGATTACATGTTTCTTATCTCCTGTGGAGCGTGAATACTTCAAAGTTCCAACCAAGCACATTCCTAGTTCACAACCTCTCATTGACTATATTCCTTTTCTGGAATTCAGAATATTATATATGCTCACATAATTCTAAAATATTTGTATTCGACTATCTCTTGTACCATGAAAGAATATCCCTCATTTTTTTTTCTTCTAACCAATTCATTGGATAATCTCTACTTTCTCTGAATCTCTTCATCTTCTCACTTCATCATACAGGTTGGTGATGAAGAAAGGATCCATGTTTACTACGCACATGGCCAGGATAACCCCAATTTTGTTCGTAGGTGTTATTGGCTGCTTGACAAGTATGTTGTGGTTAATTAAGTCTAGAAAAATTAACATTTCAACTACTTATTATTTTCTGTCTTTTTGGATGCTATAAACTTCTATATTTGCTAGTAAGTGTTCAATCAAATTTTCTGATTTTGGAATCTCCTGGTCTTTCCCCCTATTCTTTTTCTCTAGGAAACAGGAACACATAGTCCTTGTGCATTATCGTGAAACATTAGAGGTAACTTTGTTGGTTTACTATGCTTTATTAACTATTGATGTCAAGTAAGGTAATCATACATATATTGCATATATCATATTATCACCACATGTGATACAGTTGCAGGGTTCTCCTTCTACACCTGTTAATTCAAATTCTAGCTCAGGCAACTCTGACCCATATGCTTCTAGGGTTTTATCGGAAGAAATTGATTCTGGGATAGATCCTGCATTTTATGTTGGTGAGATAAACATTCCATGACTGTTCTGTAACTTTTTTAGTGAAAAATAAAAAGGACCATGTTATTCGATTATGGTGAAACTTTCCTCTTTGTTCTTGATCTTGCAGTTTTTCTTTACTGATATGGTTCTTGATATCAATAATATCCTAATGTATTGTTATTTATAATATTAGATTCTGTCTCTTCTCTTGTTGGTGAACCGGTAGAGCTTGGTGATAGTATGACTGTTAGAAATCATGAGATGAGACTTCATGAGATAAACACTCTTGACTGGGAAGATCTCCTCGCAGCACAAGATCCCAATGATCCTGCAGGCCCCAAGAGAGGTAATAACTTAGGATCTTTTCCTGATATAGCCAGCTGTTCACCTTAGAGACCAATAACTGCATTTTATTTATGACAGATGAAGTTTCACATTTTGAGCAACAGAACCTATATGAAATGAGCAACTCCAAAAGCAATGTAAGTCTATCCAGCCACAGTTACAGAATGTTCTTTTAGTGTTTAGTCCTTTCCATAAGTTGTCAGTAATACTGTGTCCTCCTTTTATGTTATATATATATTCTCCCAGATTGGTGAGCTCTGTAAAAGTCACCTCTTGCCACGTTGCAAGAAATGGATTACATGGGTGGGCATTGGGCCAACCTTTCCTTGACAGCCCAAATATATGCTATGTGGCAGCTCTATTGGCCCTCAAATTTGTTGGACACGTTGTCCACATCATATCATCTATCAGCCTAATAAGTTTCAGGTCAACTCGTTTTAAGACATGAAAACTTTGGAATTTGGGTGAAAATTCAACATTGACAACATTGGGGCAGTCTAACATTGAAAATACAAGGGCTTAAGTCTTTACATGGTCATCCGTACAATAGAGATGGTATTATCAACACATGGCTTATCCTCTTTCTTTTTTTTTTTTTTTTTTTTGGGGGGGGGGGGGGGGAGGGTCCTATCCAAAGGTCAGTTGACCCCATGTGGCAGAAGTGGTCTATCAAGGCAAGCTTGACTTGATGGCTGCCAGGGGAACCTTTGGTGATGCACACACAATGCCTTATGTGATATGATATGTATTATTGCTGAATTTGTTTCAGGTTAGTTGTCTCTTTTGTTTGTCTTGTTGTTTGAATCCTCAGATGCGGACATATGATACTTCACATTTTTTACTTTTCCATTATCATATCTGGGCTTTGAACTCAAAATGTCAATTCAATTCTGTTTTATGGTTCAGTCTTCTAGATTTGGTTGTGTGGGCTGCTTTAAATGACTAAGGTTTCCATATATTAATAGTTAGTGCTGAGGTATATCATGGTTAATCTGGCATGCATTAACCTATCTATGGTTTCCATGGCAGGGTACTCTTCTCCCAACAAACAATTTACCTGCAGCTGGAAGTGTTTCTGTTGATGTGAAACTTCCAACTAGTGATTACTTTCAGACAATGGGAATGAGTGACCACAGAAAGGATTCTGAAGAGCCTACAAGGGGAAAAGATGAATCCTTGTGTGTTTCCATTGAAGATTTGCAAACTCAGGACAGCTTTGGCAGGTGGATGAACTACATTATGACTGATTCCTCGGGATCGGTAGATGATCCACCGCTTGAATCCCCAATTTCCAGTGGTCATGAATCAAGCTTATCTGCCGTGATGGATTGTAATCATCCTTCTATTGAAGAGCAAATTTTCAGTATAACTGAAGTTTCACCTGCATGGGCTTATTCAACAGAAGAAACGAAGGTCCTTTTCATCCTTTGTTCTTAGGCAGTTCTTTATTATGTTGACAAATTTATTCTCACTATATTTCCATCCTGCAAAAATAGCTTGTTGTTTTGGCTTGCATATCTTATTTGAGCCTAAAACTATTTTGAGCCTGAGAAACAAGTCCCCCATCATTGTATTTCACAAACACATTTGTATATGAATTACTTATTGAATATTTTATGGACTAAGCGTTGAAATATCTTAGGGATATATGGACTTTCTACAATTGCAAAATAACATTTCTCGTCACTATCATGTTCATTAGAATGAGAGTATATACGAAAAGAATGGGTGTGATAGGATAAAAACCCTCTTCACCTCAGAATTCATCACACGTTTGAGATAGGTAGAGCAGAAACTATAAAACATTATATACTACTCTTGAAATTATTAAATGGCCTGGTATAACTACTTCGGAGTACTGATTGAGTCATTTTCTGTTGGACTAGAAACCTATCTTTTGCAGAAGACTCTCCCTTAAATGTCTAGATTCAGTCTTGACCTATGAAAGACTATCTGGGTTTTGATGATAGAACCAAATGGGAATCATGGATGACCTTGTAAATTTTATGGAACAAAGCAATGCAGTCTAAATTCTAAGGCTATCTATACACTTGAGTATAGTAGGGTCCACTTTCTGAAATTGATCCAAACAATTTAAAGCTGACAAAACTGAAGTCCATTACCGAACAGAATTACCAAAATTACCTCTTGATTATGAAGTCAAGATTTTGAAAATTCTCAAATTTGGAAAGTCCAACCACCCCAGATTTGATTTTTTTTTTTTTTTTGGGGGGGGGGGGGTGGCGGCTACCACTGGTCCAACCAAGGTTTTAAAATTGGGATCGCTGTCTCTTTCGATCTCCAAATCTGGCCTATTCTGAAGTTCTGTTAGTTTTCTGAAATCAGACTTCTTCTGACCTTACAATCCTGTTCTGAACTTCCAACCATCACTACCTCAGACTAGAATCAGAAAGGTGTTTGAGGAAGAAGATGGTGAACGTGATTTTTGACGCACTGACTTGAGAATTGAGATAAGTATTATGATGTGTGGATGGATGCATAACTTAGACTAGGAACAGCCACTTTTAGCGAGCTTCTGACCTATGCTACGGTCCTGTTTGTTGTTCTTGAGACATAAGTCTGTAATCATCCTTATTTAGCATTCCCTGAAGTTTCACAGATAAATTTCTTGGATTTTTCAAAATTTTTACCAATATATTCCCTTCTTCACCTATTTCCATTCATTTTAAAACAATTCAGTGCAGTTTTCCCTAAAATTCCTATAATTGCCTGAGGCTAAATGTCTACATGAATTGAAGACTGCTTAGAACTTAAGGCTACGTGGATCATGGCAAGCTATGAAGATCTGCATAGTTGTCAAGGCGGCTAGGCGACCTAAGGCGGTCAAGGGTAGAAAAAAACCAAGGCAGCACCAACAAGGCGCCTAGGCGACGCCTTGACATCTATTAATCTATGGTTAGCTAAGCAATCACAAGAAAACAATAATATGGGTCAAGTTGGATGGGCTTGACCAAACTTGAGATGGGCCAAGTATAGGATGATGTGCTCGATAGTTTGGCCAGTGTTGTATTAAATCCTTTTACAAGAGTTTTGGAGAAACTAAGTTTAATTTTGCAGGTAAGTTCAGTTCTATTTGCTTTGAGTTGTTGACCATGATTCATGAGTGTCCCTTAGGCCATCATCTGACAGCTGATGGTTTATAACATGAAGATCATAGTTGTCATGGCGTCTAGGTGATCCTAGGCATTGGAGGAGGGAAAAAATAAGGCGTCAAAACGTCGCCTTGACAACTATGATGAAGATAGAGCCCCCTCTCCTCCCTCTAATAAAGGCTTCTTCTTCTTCGGCCTGTTAATCTTCCTTCTCTTGTTGTATTTTAAACTTGTAACAGGGTAGAACCCTAGAACACCAGAACCGAAAAGAGGAACAGGGACTGTTTAGAGACTAATGGTCGAACTAAACAGTCCCCCCTCACTGCCTTTATTTATATCTTTAGATTACAAAGGACTCCTAATCATGTTAGGATCCACAAGCATAGACATAATAGGAAATAGAAGGAAAATTGAAACTAGACTAATCCTAGTTACAAACAACAATTAGAGACCATATAGGAGGACTCTCGATTAGACTGTGGGAATATTCTAATTGAGATTCTCCTCAGCGCTATATGGCTGATATACTTTAACTAAACTATTCTATTCTAATTCACCCAAGAAAAAACAGTAATGGTTAGTGGTGGTGGAAAGTGTCAGGGTGTCTCGAATTCCTTCCATTGTTTGGAAATCTTGCATTTAACATAAGATATGGTTGTAGATAGAATGGAATAACAGAAGATGCTACAGGATTCTAGTAGACAGTCCTAAATACTTGCAAGAAAGGCTTGGACAATCATAATAGTGATGATGTTTCTTGATTATGAGTGTGAATTTGTCGCAATAAACTTCCATTTTTGAGGAAACTTACTTTGTAATAATGGGAAACTTGTCATCAAATCATCCAGAATATCACGTATTTAGATTAGTGTAGCATCCTGCACTCTGTAGTCATCTGATCACAGAGAGCCCATTTTTTATTTTCTCAGTGACTATATGACAAGGATTAAATGGTAATTATAAGCTGTTGACATTTAATTAGTGTTTTCTGCAGGTCGATGTGATTGGATGTTTTAACAGAGAGGCTTCACATCTTGCACAGACCGGATTACTTTGTGTGTTTGGTGATGTATGTGTTCCTGCAGAAATGGTTCAGTTTGGGGTGTTCCGTTGTGTGGCATTACCACATAACCCTGGCCCAGTTAATCTCTATTTGAGTCTTGATGGTTGTACTCCCATTAGCCAAGTACTAAGTTTTGAGTATCGCTCCCCCATGAATGGCCGAGTGGCTCAACCAAAAGATGAGCGGGAAGAGTTTCAACAACAGTTAAGACTGGCGCATTTGCTCTTCTCTACGACTAGTAGTCTAAATCTTCTATCTAGTAAGGTATCAGTAAATTCCCTGAGGGAGGCAAAAAGGTTTGCACATATGATCTCTAACATCGACAAAGGTTGGGCACATTTAATCAAGTCAGTTGGCAATGGGATCTCGTTACCTCTAGCCAAAAACAGTTTGCTGGAGCTCTCTTTGAAGAACAAGTTTCTAGAGTGGCTTTTAGAAAGAGTAGTTGAAGGGTGTAAAACCCCTGCTCGGGACCATCAAGGTCAAGGAGTAATTCATTTGTGTGCTATCCTAGGTTATACCTGGGCTGTTAAACCATATTCATATTCAGGCCTCTCATTAGATTTTCGGGATGCATCTGGATGGACAGCACTTCATTGGGCTGCATACTATGGGAGGTATTTTCTTTTCTACTGCTTGAAATTGCAAAATATTTATTTTCACTACCTGTTGCCTTCTCTTTCACTCTGAATAGTTCAAAGCATTCACTCCAAGATTTATTTAATATTTTCTTCACTAGATGGCATCCTCTTGAGCATTTACATCAAGGCTCTCTCTCTCTCTCTCTCTCTCTCTCACACACACACACACACACCTGTGCGGCGTGTACACTCTCATATCTATTCACCTATGCATGCACACACCAGTAATTTGTTTGAGCTAGTTTTATTTAGTTTATGCTCTGATATCTTGTTGGAAATTGTGTTTATGAGATAAGATACATGTTCATCAACCATTCATCCCTACTGTAACAAATCGGGATCTGAAATCAGTACCTGCAAAGTAGAAGAGAGAGAAAGGAGAGATGAAGAGGAGAATTTTTGAACCATGATAGATTCAACTTGTTCTATCGTGGTACCCTGCAGTTTATTTATAACTTAGCAATTAGACTGTTAGTAGGATAGAGTCAATGTCTAACTACAAAAGGAATAAAAATAAGACTTAAACTTACAACAAACTACTAACTAAGCTAACCTATATCATGATAAGGACACTCCGCCTATCGTGATCACTAACAAAGAACATCACCACCAACTATACTGCAGGGGAAAATACAAAAATACCCCTGCAGTACATGTACATAACTTAACTCTTCCCCTTAAGCTGGAGAGTGTGTGTGTGTGTGTCATAAGAAAGCTCCAGCTTGGATTAACAAGAATTGATATTTAAAAGCAGCATCGGTCTTGAACATAAATAGCTATTGTTAACGCCAATATGCACAGAGAACTTCATTCTGGTAGCAACATCAACTCAGGCACACCAATCATCAGCAGAAAAAGTAGGAAAAAAAATTGTGTTGAATAAATCCAGCCAGCAACGAACAAAATAAGCGGTAGAGAACACTAATCGCAATCCAAAATTTCACAACATCACAAGCCCTTTTCAAAGAAGGCAGGTAGTATGTAGTAATCTGCACAAAGAAGAGTGAATAATGCAGCATAGGTTGTTGCAAACCATTGGTAAGAGTGCAGTATAGGTTACTGCAGACCGTTGATAAAAATGCAGTATAGGTTACTACGGACCACTGATAAAATGCATTATAGGTAACTGCGAACAAAGTAATAGCATAAGGTTGTTGGGGACCAACTAGCAGAGCATCAGGTTGTTGGGGACCTAGTAGCAACATCAGGTTGCTGGAGAGTTGTTGGGGACCAACTAGCAGAGCATCAGGTTGTTGGGGACCTAGTAGCAACATCAGGTTGCTGGAAACCAACCAAGCAGCAGCATCTGTGTTTTTTCTTTGGATAGTAGGCCCCAAAGAGAGTTGAACTCATGACCTCTTATTTTTGAGGTGTTGGTCCTTACCAACTGAGCAGCATCAAGTTGTTGGGGATCAGACAACGTAAGGTTGCTGTGAACCAGACGACATAAAGGTTGTTGTGGACCACTTCTAAATTGTATAGTTGCTGAATACCACAAATAACTAAAGATAAAATTGTTGCTGAGGACACGAGCAGATGACATGAACAAATAAATAATAATAATCTTCAGCCGATGACTTGAATAGAAAATGTAGATAATAACTCCAATCTAACCCATGTGTAGCTTTACACATGGACAAATAATGCAGACTGCAGCGGGTACAATAAAGAATATTCCACCATCATATGGCAGCAATAAGCCAATAACTAGCATTCCAAAAATCCCATAATCAAGAGCAGTCGTAAATAGGATCTTAGATTGGCTAGATTTAAACAAATCTGAGCAAATATTCGCCAATAATAGCAATAACAACCATCACCTCCATGGAAGTTCCAATCTTCAAAAAATTGCAACCCCAAACTGATATGATCTAGGGTCCACCAAAGCAATAAATTGCAAATATACGACCAATAACAGTTTTGTAAATTCTAGCCATTTATGGGCCCACTCAAACAAGAGAATACTCAAAATAAATTTACTAGAATATTCAAGGTGGTACTTGATAAATCAAAGGAGAAAAAGACACACAGGATATTAAGATTTATTGATTGTGTACAGACTCGGAAGGGATGATAAATTAAGGACAAAGGAGGATAGAATAAGATTGGAGGGGCATGAATGAAAACTCAAGTAATGAAATAAAGGAGAAGAAGAATAGTGAGAGGCAAAAAGGGAAAGAATTACTAAAACAAGGTAACCTGACTGTCTTCTACTCCTTGACAGTCACACAACCAGCAAACCTATCGACTTACGAAGCAACAGTAGCGCAACCAACAGCCAAAGGACAGTAACTCCAATCAAGAAGAGACACTTTGAAAGGGGAACAGCGGCGGTAGCATCTTCAAAACCCTATCAGCAGATTCAAGATCAAAACAGTAGCAGCAAATAAATCTTCAGCGATAAATTCTGTCCAGAAAATCAGAGAACAGGGCATTGCATAAGCAGTTCTTCTTCTTCGATCAGCATCAATCAGTATTAGAAAAAAAAAAAAAAACAGATATCATGTAGCAGGAACGATAAAACCTAGTTCAATATCCCTTTTTCAATTGACACTGGTTCTGTAGCCTCCGACAGAAACGGGAAAACGTAGTTCAGAAGCAAATATGATCTTCAGCAGTAGCAGCAAATCAATACCAAAAATCGAAGCAGTAGCAGATCGAAGAATCAATTAGGGGTTTCAGCAGAAACCAGCGGAGCAAGCAAATCAGCGGACCAATTCAGCAGTAGCAGCAGGTATGATCTTCATACTAATCAAATCAAAATCAGTATACTAAACCCTAGTTATTCTTCTTCTATTAACTAGGGTATGACAACTAGAAAAGGTTAGCATAGGTGGTTGTACACCACCAACCAGAACCTAGAATAACTCCCAAATAGCTATCAAGGAGAAGGCAAGTACTGGTTACAACTCTGATACCATGCAACAAATCAAGATCTGAAACCATTACCTGCAACATAGTAGAAGAGAGAGAGAGGAAAGAATGTTGGGATAAGAAGAGAAGAGAAGAGAATTGTTGAACCACGATATTTCAACTTAGTCTATGATGGTATCCTGCAGTTTATTAATAACATAGTCTAATTGCAAGAGGAATAAAAGTAAGACTTAAACTAACAGAAAACTACTAACTAAGCTAACCTATATCACGATAGGGGCACTCTGCCTAGAACATCGCCACCAACTGTACTGCAGGGGAAAGGACATAAATACCCCTGCAGTACATGTACATAACACCTACCTTAGCCAAAACGCATATGGGAAAATGCAATACAGGAATGATCTGATTTATACAACTGTAGCACAAAAATAAGATGTAAAAGGATAGGTGAAAAGCAGAAAACACCAAAACTATTTTGAGTGAATAGTTGTAGTTTAATGCTGTTTTGGTTCTAACATGCGAATCTGAAAAATGTGACATAAATAGACATACCCATACATGTATTAGAAACCTATGAAAAGTTATGGTGCAGATAAATCATCTAGAAGCCTTATTCTATTGGAAATAAGCCTTGGGTTGGGTTATGTAGGTGTTGGGCCTCTGATCCCATAGTTTTACTTTGTAATGGGCTTAAAAAATGGGTAGAAAGTAGGGAAACGGGATTTACTTCATTAGTTTAGTTAGAGTCCTGTTTTGAGTTAGTTTCTTTTATTATTTTAATTTCCTAGTCAGTTTTTGTTACCTTATTAGTTAAGGATTGAGTTAAGCCTTTCTTTTTTAGTGTTTGAGTCTTCAATATAAGTTTGTAAGGGGCTACAACCTTGTACACGAATTTGATTGATGAGGTTGAGGAAAAAAACATAGTTTGTGCTTTGTTCTGTGCGAGACCAAAATACAGTGAGAGGTCGTGGGTGAGAGACCTGAGTCTGAGAGAGACTACCCCATCTTTTTCTTCTCTTCTTCAATTTCTTGTTTTTTCTTTAATTTTATTCTTCTGAAGTTTCCTGCAAATCTGAGAACCGATCGAAGCATTTACTGTTGCTAGACCTAAAGTTTACAATCCTCTTGTGGACTGTTTAGCACTTGTGACTGATCTACATTATTTTGGTATCAAAGCCATGGAGGGACGGCAGATGAAGTCAAAGGTTGCTGAGTCTACTTCCCATTGAAGGATGATCGTGCAAGTCTGATTAGACATCTCTACCTGATGAGTTTTTTTTTTTTCAAGAAGGGGAGAATTGATGCACGTAAGTCACCTAGAGGGTATTTCATTGGGTTGGGTTATGTAGGTGTTGGGCCTTTGATTCCATAGCTTTTCGTTGTAATGGGCCTAAAATATGGGTAGAAAGTAGGAAAATGGGATTTACTTCATTAGTTTAGTTAGAGTCTTGTTTTGAATCAGTTTATTTTATTATTTTAGTTTACTAGTCAGTTTTGTTACCTTATTAGTTAAGGATTGAGTTAGGCCTTTCTTTTTTAATGTTTGAGTTTGTTTTTGAGGGTTCTAAATTTGATTAATGAGATTAAGAAAAAAAAAAACATAGCTTTGTGCTTTGCTCTGTGAGAGTATGGTGAGAGGCCCGAGTTGGAGGGAGACTACCCTATCTTCTTCTTCTTCTTCTTCCCTTCTTCTATTTCTTTTTGTTTTTATTATTATTCTGAAATTTCCTGCAAATCTGAGAACCGATCAAAGCATTCACTGTTGCTGGACCTGAAGTTTACAATCATCTTGTGGACTGGTCTACATAAAGTTATTTCGTGTTTATTGACCTCTTTCTAACACTTTAAAATCAATCTTAGGAAATCCTTATAATGCAAAAGTCGACCTCGAACCAGTGAGAGATCAATTGCAGCCAGGATCAACACAACAAGGATGAACAAATTGAATAACTGAAACTTTATTCCTTTTTTTTTTTTTTTTTTTTTGTTAATCTGTTTACATATAAAAGAAGAACATAGAAAAGGATAAGAAGAAGAAGAAGAGGATATAGAGAAGATAGAAGAAAGGGGGGGTAGGGGAATAGCCTTCTAAGCCGGGGTCTCTCATCCACAGCTATCCCAGCTGTTGAAGCATGGAATTTCTCCCATAACCGATGGCAACAAGACCTGAAAATTCTTTTCTCCTAATATGATCATTCCTTACAATAGGGGGAGGGGGGCTATTAATAGCTTAGGCAAGCTTACAAAACAGAATGTATTAAATAGAAACTTCCTAAAACCAAAATAGAAGGTAGTAAAATAGCAACTAATGAAAAATAGAAACTAGATGAAAATAGAAACTACCAAGGCTTTATAGATCCAGCCTTCTAAACAAGCAAGGAAACAAAAATAGAAACAACCTGAAATTAGAAGCTACCTAAATGAAATAAAATAAACTTTCTAAAACTGAAAATAGAAACTAAACTTCGGCAGCATTAGGATGGGATCTTTCTCCACTTGATGGCCCCATAAAATCTTCTAAAAAATATCTCCACACAAGGAAAATATGGTTTTTTCCTTTCTTCACGCAAACAGTGTCTTTTGGTCTTTTATTTTCTTCATGCTTCACTCTGGACTGGGGCTGTCTTAGGTGATGCTCCATCAAACCAACAAAAACTTGCCACATCATCAGACCAGGCTGCTTCTCACAGCAATCACATCCCATAACCTTGCTGGGCTGGTTTTGGGGCTTCTTCCTGCGGGCATATGGACTTGTGATCTACATCACCTTGTTTCCTCAAATCACGTAATGTACTACATAAAAAATTAATCTATTAACCAAAAGAGAACTATTGGGTTCCCTTTTTCATGGGGGTGGAGTAGTTAAAATCATGTAAAAGAAAGAGCGTATAAAGGAAAGGGGACTCAGGAACTTTAGTCCACCCAGCTTTACACCAAATTAAAAGCATGGATCAAGAGGGTACGTTAGTAATAACGTGTGCTAGGTGATATAGAATGCTTAACTGGATTTATCTAGACTCTCGAGAGAGACATACTTTTTGAAAGATGTAAAAAATATGTTTAATATATTTTGCTCCTCAAAAAGAAAAAGGTAAATGTTCCATTTTCTCCAACAAGGAGAGACATTATGTGTGCATATAGCAGTCTGTGGCATTTAATATGCCAACCCTTGATGTTTTGTTTTCCGCGTGTGTGTGTTGTATAACTAAACCTGTTTCAATCTGAGGAGTGACTTTCAATGTTTAGCTATTTACTACATTTTTAGTCTTTTACACTTGGTGATCTCCGTATGTAGGAAGGAAATGGTTGCAATTCTTCTATCCGCAGGGGCAAAGCCAAACTTAGTCTCCGACCCCACTCCAGAATTTCCTGGTGGACGTACTGCTGCTGATCTTGCATATAAGAATGGATATGATGGCTTAGCTGCTTATCTTGCAGAAAAGGGGTTAATAGCGCAATTGAATGCTATGCGCATATCAGTAAACTTAAGTGGCTCCCTGGAAACTAGCTACACAAACCTGGTTAACCCCATAAACCTCAGTGAGGATGAGTTGTGCCTGAAGGATACCTTGGCAGCGTATCGGACAGCTGCTGATGCAGCAGCCCGTATACAATCTGCATTCAGGGAAAATTCTCTAAAGCTACAGACAAAGGCAGTTCAGCTGTCCAATCCAGAGAACGAGGCTCGTACTATAGTTGCAGCTTTGAGGATTCAGCATGCCTTCCGGCACTATGAGATGCGAAAGAGAATGGCAGCTGTTGCACGAATCCAACATGGTTTCCGTACTTGGAAGATCCGGAAAGAGTTTCTCAATATGCGTCGGCAGGCTATTAAAATTCAAGTATGCTCATTTAGATAATGGCTTATTATTACTGATACATTTACTTATATACAACCTTGTGGACTTATGATATGAATGGAAGTTCCCTAACCATGGTGCTGACTGGCTTGGTTTAACCTATGGTAATAGCTGTCAGTCCAAGTGCTTTCTTTGTTGGACCAGTTCTTTTTACCCTGTCCAGTTGGCCCAAATTAAGCAAGTTAGCCCTGGTCGAATGGTTCACAAGTACATTCAGTCATACCAGCCCAAGTACCTCCTAACTACTTGGAGGGTTCTCTTTGCTTGTTTCTACCATTATTCATGTGTTAGTGTCTCTTTATGGTCCTGGGGCATATGTACTAGCAGTACTTTTGACCCTGCCAAATCTGCCCAAATTTTGGCAAGTCATTTGTAACTAGACACACCAAGGCCTCCCAACTACTGGGGGGGGGGGGGGGGGGGTTGCTACATAAATCCTGAATTGAGTCATGTTTGTGTGTCTCTTTATGGACTTTGTGCTGGGCATATGCATTGGCTAAGACAATCCCCACAAACCTTTCCCTTCCATTATATAGGATATTTTGATAAATTATAAGGTGGCTTGAATTTTTTCAACATCATGATTAGAATCATGCAGTTATGTTATATGTAGCTGCCTGATTTACGTGCGTTTTCCAATTCAGGCTGTCTTCCGAGGTTTCCAAGTAAGGAAGCAATACCACAAAATTATATGGTCAGTTGGAATATTTGAGAAAGCAATTTTACGTTGGCGTAAAAAGAGAAGAGGTTTCCGTGGGCTTCAGGTCCAAGTTGCTGAAGCTCCCGGAGTAAATCAGAGCCAAGAGAGTGATGTGGAGGACTTTGTTCGGATTGGCAGGAAACAAGTAGAAGAGCGTATGCAAAGATCTGTTGTACGGGTTCAAGCTTTGTTCCGATCAAAGCAAGCACAGATGGAGTATCGAAAGATGAAACTGGCCCACAGTCAAGCAGCGGTAGGGTTTTTTTTTTTTTTTTTTTTTTTTTTGTGGTGATTGGTGAATACTCCAAAGGTGTGATTCAGTTTATGTAGACCTTGATTACTCAATTATTTCTACTTTGTGCAGTTGGAATACGAAGGACATCTTGATCCTGAAGTCAGATGAGAGGTGAAGG
Source organism: Telopea speciosissima (assembly GCF_018873765.1). NCBI lineage: Eukaryota > Viridiplantae > Streptophyta > Magnoliopsida > Proteales > Proteaceae > Telopea > Telopea speciosissima. The sequence continues at coordinate 53,550,946 of NC_057922.1, forward strand.
TCTTGTGGGTCCATTACAGGTTTTAGTTCTAAAAAGTACACATTTTACAAAGTAATCCTTGACGAATATCTTTTTTTTAGTTTTTTGGTAGAATCCTTGACGAATATCAATGTATCAGTTTAACTGACCCAATTCAACAGGTACATGGTTGTAAATTCCTGTCTGGGTCATTGTAAATCCTTATGGTCTTCATACAGAAATTTTGAGTTTGGAGGCTGATCATCTTGTAAGAAATTAGTTGAATACATGATCTGATTTAGAACTCAAGAGTATATGATACCCCAAAGATGAATGCAGGCACTGTTTCATTTTGTGAAATTACTGTTAACCCATTATCTGCTCGAGAGGGTGGGGATGGGGTTGGATTTTCTCCCAATTCATCCTTTTAGAAATGATTCCAACAGCCTCCCCACCTCTTGATACGATGGCAAAAGAAATAAGGTTACAAATTATTTGATACCTTAAGGAGTGTCAATAAGAAAAATCCTATTTATAAAACAAACCTCAATAAAGATAAAGCAAGAAATAAGTATTAAGTGAAGCAGAGGAGTTCTTCTCTTCTGGCCAAACTTTTCTCCAGTGTCTCAGCTCAAAACAGCAAAAAGAAGGGAAAAGAAAAATATATTTCTAAAATTTTAATCACAACATAGTCAACAAAGCACTCTTTAAGTTCTCAGACTGAAGATTGGAGTAACTTGTACATATGTAATTTCTTAGATTGGCTGCATTTCTTATATGCAGTATGCAGGGCATAGATATATATAAGGCAAGATTACATTTTCATACAGAGAAATGCCTCTTAACTTGTTACTAAAACAACCAATGAGGGGCCTTCTTCTCTATAGCTTTCTCCTTGATGGTGTCTAAGGTGGGCTTCCATCCCTTACCAGAGAATTGCCTGCTCAGAAACTCTGGCCTCTCCTCAAATGCCTCCAACAGAGTCTCCAGCTTGTAGACCTCTGGTTTCTCCAGCTGACTACAATCCTGCCCATGAGACACAACCACATCACCTTCCATTCCTATTCCAGATGGACATATTCTGGCCAACAAGGGGAGAATCCTTGCCGGCGACAGAAAAGACTGTGATCTTAAGAGTAACTTGGCCTTTGAAAGAATATGGCGTGCGTCTTCTGCTGATAATGCTGCTGCCTTCCCTCCCTTCATTGGTAGCATTAGATAGATTTTGTAGGTCTCCAGTTTCTTATCTGCGGGTAATGGTACTGGTCTCCAGTTTCCAGCCATGAGGGATTGGAATTCAACCACAACTTGTTGTGGGTTCTCTAACATAAGCTCTGCAACAGCCAAAGGTTGATCAAACTCATGAACTTTCCCATCACACAGTATGACTTTGACCTTACCAGTGTTGTATGAAGCCCGGCGTGGGATGTAGTTGCCCATTAGAGAGACAGAGAGAGAGAGAGAGATGAAACTATGAAGGGAAGGGAAGAGACTATAGAAGAAGACCGGTGGTGGTGGTGAGGGAAGTGGCACCGCTTGGAACTGAATTCAGAGGAGGGTGGCGTGGAGTGAGTTTTTATTAACTTTTAAAGGGATGAGTCATGGGGTGGAAGGAAGGTGTTCGTTAAACTGCTCCATCTTGTGACTTCTTGGTTGTGTCTTGTGATGGATTTGGGTTTCGAACTGACCATGAATGGAGTCGGTGATCTAAGTGAATGTGTTAACTCTCAAGACCAATTAACTGCTCCTCAAATGGAGACAGAGAGAGAACGGGCCCCACAGTTCTAGATTTAGAACTGTGGGGCCGGTTCAGTGGTTCACCCGCCATCTCTTTTTTTTTTTAATTTTTTATCAATGTTTACCCGCAATCTTACCCTACCTAACCAACATGAAACGAAGTCAAGAAACAGTTCAACCATAACAGTTCTCTTAAACCCCAGTTTTGGGTCATAATTTAATGCGACCAAGTTGGGTTGAAGTTGAATGAGCCAGTCTGGTTCACATCAGGGAGGCCTTGTGGTCCAATAACTTTAGACAAGCATTACTAGGGGTGTAAGTTTGGTCATGTTGACCCGAGCCCAACCTGGCCCGCCCTGAGCCGGAATAGGGCTTGAGCTGGATTTTTCAATCCTGAGGGCTGGTTAGAGTTGAAATTTTCAGGCCTTGGGTTAGGGTCAAGCTGGGCCAGGGTTGAGGCTTCGGGCTAAGCCCAGCTTGACCCTCCCTATGTTAGGTTAAGTTTTATAATTTATTGTTCATATTTTACAAAAATTTTTTAATATCTAATTATTTATTGGTTTACCAAAAAAAGACTAATTATCTATTGAATGAAAATATTTACAATTTTAAGATTGGGCTAAGTTTTTTAACCCAAAGAAAAGTGTAATAATCAATTGAGTATGAAATAAACCAATACTCAATCACATGTGTCTCATTTTTTTAATGCATAGGATGATGCAAATGGCAAAAAGGCAAGGCAAGTCAAGGCCAATCAAGCCCTAGCAAAAATCAGGGTCAATCAGGGCCAACTCGGCCTAGCCTAGCTCGATCAAATTCAATCCGGGTCGAGCTAGGCTGGGCTGAGCTCGACAGGGTTGGGACTGGGCTGAGATATCTCAGCCGACCTAGAGCTAGGTTGGGCTTGGCTTGAACTAAGAAGACTTAGGGTTGGGCTAGGATTTTAAAAAAACTCGGCCCAACCTGGCCCTGTTTCACCCCTAAGCATAATTGTTTGGAGCAAGCTTTCCTCTTCCATGAGTAAAGGGAAAGTACACCCATCTACAGTCATTATTACTCTGCTCCGCACTTCTACTAGATAAAGTTGAATGTCAAAACTACCCCTCCCCTTGTTATGATGCCTATTCCCCTAGGTTACTACTCCAATGAATCACAATCAAAGGATTCTCCTTCACCGTGGGTGAAAGGAAACTAGATCCTGACTCGTAACTTTTTTGTTGTCTTCATTTTCCAAGTACTACCTGACTTGCTTGCATGCTTCATTTTAAACGATGTTGAACCGTCAAGTAGAAATTGAAACTTGTGTGACCATCTCCTGCAATAGCAATGACCTCTTCTCCTCTCTGTCCTTCCCCTTCCCCAATATTTTTGTAAGTTTTCTACCCCCACTACCACCATAACAGCCACAGGTGTAAATTGAATTCTTCAAACAATTTTTAAAGCATTATATCAAACACATTACTAGCTTCCTTGCATATGTTTATTCAATGTTTTGGGTAAGTGATATATGTTGTGTTTGATATGTTTTCTCAGAATAGATTCCGAGTCTAAAACGAATTAGAAGCAAGAAGATAGAAAAGAATCTTTTTAAAATACATTCTAAACCCATAGTCTATAATGAGAATGCATACTAAACACAACTATAGTTGCAGCGCGCTCACCACCTTCATCTTCTTCTCAGTATATATGGAGCATATTCTCTATTTGTCCTACTGTTTGGCTATTGCCATTAACTCCAAACAAACCCTATTGACCTTGTCTCGACCCATGAAGTGTTTGACGATTCTGCCCTCAAATAGGAATCATAATCTGATTGGTGGCAAAATTGGCTGATCTGATTGGAATCAACTGGTCCTCGATCCCAATTCCAATTTATCGGAACGTCAGATTAAAATTGATGGCATCCGATTCCCCGCCAATTTTGATCTCGATTCTAAACTTTTTTTTGGGTAAAAGATTCTTTTTTTTTTTTGGGGGGGTAGAAAGGAGGCTATTCATTCATGCCCGCTCAATGCCAAGAAAAGGAAACCAAGATACATAAAACAGATAGAGAGCATGATAAATACAAGGTATGGATATACTGTATCCAAAACCAAGGAGTACAAGTAGACCCGGTCTCACATGACATTGACTGGGTCATCCAGGCTAAGGGATGGGACAGAACCTCTTCTCTAGAGAAAAAGCTGTTGGCATAGCTAAAATCAAGCACATGCATAGACGTACCAAAAGATGGAGCCCTAAACATGCCGAAAAGATCAACACCAACTTGTCCACACTTGTCGACACGCTGCCACAACCTACTTTCAAATAGACTTGTCGGTTCGGCAGAGGGCTGTTGGATCGACAAGTGGAGCTGTGAGCGACAGTAAGAAGATCACCAAAAAGGCTGCCACAACCTACTTTCGAACAGAACTGCAAGGAACTGCTGGATCGGCGAGTGAAATTTCGTTTGGTGACAAGAGAGGGATGGTCGACAAGTGGAGCTGCGAGCAACAGCAAGAAGACCACCAAAAAGGCTGCCACAACCTACTTTCGAATAGAACTGCAAGGAACTGCTAGATCGGCGAGTGAAATTTCATTTGGTGACAGGAGAGGGATGGTGAAGATTGAATGGCGGTTGGAGCCTTGATAACTGCGGTGTAGGCACATAAGTCGATATCACCTGCAAACACAAAAACAAAGAAAAAAGAAATACCTCCCTTGTTTGGAAACCCTTTGGCGTTTTCCATAGAGAGCCCCGAAATTGAAACCCAAAGTTGAAGCATAGACACCGATTGGTTGTCGACGATAGGTAAACACCATAACTAATCGTAGAGTTGAAGCTCATGCAAGGGGCAAAATGGATCGGGCAGAACAAGAAGCTTCACGGGAGGGAGAAGGGAAGGGGAAGGGGGAGGGCAATGATCCATGACAAGGAGGATGCTTTCCAAGGCATGGTCGTCGTCATCATCGGCATCGTTGGCATCATCATCGATGACGGTGCCGAGGATCATGGTGGAAGGTGCAGAGGAGGAAGGAGGAGAATGGATTACATGCACAAATGGCGGAGATGACACACGCACTAAGGCAAAGATGAAACACGCACAACGGCGGACAAAACTACACGTACAAATGGAGGAAAACTAGGAATCCGTCTAGCAATTGCCTTGTAGAATTAGAACAAGATGTCCAAGGTATCCTTGGCGAACCGAAGCACTCGATCACACAAAGCACTCACCAACGGATCAGGATCGTCTCCAGGGAACCCAACGCCCAGGGTGATGCCAGGGGGCATCCAGCGGTTGAGCTATGCTGCACACATCTCGACGTACACCTAGGGATATGTGCGGCATAGCCCAACGGCTCACAGCACCCTAGGCGTGTTGGGCTCCCTGGAGACGAGCTAAATTCCGATTATGCCGCTGACACTTTCACTACTGTACCATTTGAGAGAGCAAGCGAGCAAGAGAGCGACAGCTTCAACGACATTTACAGCTCGTTTACCAATTAGAGCCAAACTTATGAATGTTGGCATCAAATGAGAGAGAGGGTACTAGAAGTTTGTAACCCTTTATGATTATTGCACATACGATAAAGAGAATCTTAAGTTTTATATTCATAATTTTATTAGGGAAAAAAGAAGTTGTCAGGTTGTAGCGTATGCTAGCACCTCTCTATGCCTATCTCTCTCCTACCTCCTATAAAATGACATATCTACCCCCTATTGAGGGGAGGAATGAGATAGACACAAGAAGACAATGGCATACACTACGTAGCTGGACATGGAACTCGATCCATTTTATTATTAGCAACTCTTATGGATTAGTTAGTATATAGTATATACAAAGAATTTTGCAGTAATTAATTATTCTTTTGTACAATTTTAATCATCATGTGTATCTATTAAATCTATCTGAGTATTATAACCCAACCCAAAGGCCAAGCCCTAATGCAACACCCTCCAACTCAATAAAAATAGGGAAGCGGTAAGCCTATGCAGAGTGGGCCCATTTATGAATCCTTGAGTCCATGACCATGAGTTTCGCTGTCCTAAGGCCCAAGCCCAGGCCCAATTCAAAGGGTTTTGATATTGAAAGGGTATTTTTGTCATTTAACATAGTGTTCGAAATAGGGTTTGAAGCGGCTCTATAAATTTTATAACGCTACAGTGATTTTTCTTCTTCTGCGCCATACAGGGCAAAACCCTAGCTCGTAAGTCTAATCCTTCTGGAAGAGATCTTAGGTACTCTCTCTCAAACGATCTCGTTCTATCCCCAATTTCTATTCTCTCGATTTGTTTGGGTAAAAGTTTACCATTTTCGTTTTGTATTACAGAGAAATGGCGAAGTCGAAGAACCACACTGCGCATAACCAGTCACACAAGGCTCACAAGAATGGAATTAAGAAGCCCAAGAGGCACAGACACACATCCACCAAAGGGGTATGGTGTAGGCTTGGTTGTTTTGAAGCTGTATTTAAAGTTTTTCACGATCTTCATTAAGACATGAACTCCTATGTGATCATTCCATTTATTTGCCTTATTTATTGTTAATTGTTGTGTTTAGATGGATCCCAAGTTCTTGAGGAACCAGAGGTATGCTAGGAAGCACAACAACAATACCGGTGGATCGGGGACAGAGGAGGAAGAGTAAACAATGGAACACTATGAAACTACGAGGGGTTTTTTAGTTGTAGCTTATGAAGAATGGTTTATTTTTGAAACAACATGTAATGAATGCTAGACTAGTTCTTCGTTTGTTGTTGAGAACATTTTCCTGCTTGCAGGAAGTGGTGATATTCTTTATAGTTATATTTTTGGGTGATTAATGGTTTCAATTGTCTGAGCCTATTCCTTTCTGTGAAAGATTTATGTATGTTTTTGCTGTGATACTGATTATCTTACACTTATCCTACACATAAACCGGAAATTATTGGGAAATTTGCTCAGATTTCTTTTGTATTTGATTTGTAGCTGCTGTGAATCTATGATGTACAGTGTCTGTAAATGTTAATCTCCAAGTGAGACTCTACCACCATGACCACTTCAGTGAGAGTGCATCAAACAGTTTGTGCTCGGCGCCCAGGGCCTACTTTCTGGTGGTTTGAGCTATTAGGTAGCTTCTTGTGTTTTTTTTTTTTTATATGTTGAGGGCCACAGCTGCTATAGCTTAGGAATTTTGATTGGCTTTCAGTATTTGTATGAATTGTCTGAAATTCAAGCTCGTGAAGCTAATGGCTCGAATGGATCTACCTCAATTTTTTCCCCCCTAGTTCTGGTTGAAGAGAATTGGTGGGGTTAAGCTATCAGACACTGGGTTATGCATCCCTGCTATGTACTCCTAATTTGCACATTCTGTGGTACTGTTTAGAGCAGCAGATGTTGAGTGCATTTTGTTCTCAAGGGAGCACTTCAATTTTACAGTTCTGTGAGGTTCTTTCTAATTTTCTTCCTGTATTCATGATGTACATGTACCAGCAATCCAGTGATTACTGCATAAGATTGCTGAATTTGCTTCTGTCTACTGCAAATCTCTTTTTTTTTTCCCTAAATATTTCTTTGTTCATGGATGGTGTTGTGGAGCTTATGTTGAGGGTTCATGATGGAGACTGAGTTCAGCAGGACTGACTGAATGCATCATTTTCTTGAGTTATTGTAAAGGGTTTTCTGACAATGAGTTTAGCTTTTATTGTTACTTGAATCATGGTTTTGAGGATAAGATTTCCAGGTCACAAAAATTATTGTTCTGGTGGCTCTGAGGAAGTTAGAACTTGTTCTAAACAGTTTGCTTTTGTGGTAGGTGTGTGGAACCTCTGGTATTTAGATTGATTGATGAATTTTTGCATACGATAGTATCTTTGTCTATTCTGTCTTGAGCAGGGTTTTAAAAAATCGAATCTGCTTAGCCCCATATTCTGAATTAATTCTAATCAGATTTGGATTGGGATCAATTGGACCTGATTCATAGGCCGATTCCAGCTTTTAAAACCCTGCTCTTAAGTTCACTGTTCAAAAATAGATCTGAATCGTCCTTGACTGATACCAAATCTGGAATGTTCTTGAGAGGTCGATTCTAGGGTTTTTGGGACCAGATAGCTGGGTTGAGGGGCTGATTTTAGTTTTTTGGGGATCGATTCCATCCAATTGGATTTTAAGATTCTGAGTTTAAAATCCTTTGCTTAATCATTTCACATTGAAATTGATGTATGATTGGAAGGTTCTTGGTTAATCAATGAGGTGCATTTGTTTTACCTGTTTAATAACGACTGAGATGCATGTCTGCTTGATGAGCCAGCCTATATACATGAGGTGCATTTGTTTTACATGTTCTTGGTTCCTGAACGCTTGTGTTTGGATGTTGGAGTAGGCTGGCTCATGAAGTACCAGGAAATAATATGAGAAACTTGGTGTAATTTCCTAGTGAACGATGAAACCTGTGGGGTGAACGGATGGGAAACTTTGATCCACGGTTGTCTTCTTCGTTACTTTATATTTGTCGACTTAAATATCTTAAAACAATAGTCCAGTTTTTTTTGTAGAACGGTAGGAATGGTGATTTCCCTTTAAATTTATTTATAATGTTTTGCAATACAGACTACAGAGAGCGTTGGTCCTGTGAGTGCATGGGGGCATCAAATGCGGATGCAGTCATTTTGCTTCATGTGTTTGGACGCACACTCCTGGACACAGTTCTATTTCCCATTTCACAAACTCCCTTCCTGCATTGTTACCTATTTCAAAGTGATTATCTGAATAGGTTAGATTAGTTTAGACAGTTTAGATCTGGCTAAGAATTGATATATTCCATGTCAGGCTTTCCTTTGAGAATTGGTCCGAGCCAAATTGGAAAGAATCAGGGTGGGCCAATTCGTGAAACCCTATGTCTGAATGACACATGTATAGATGTTTTTAAAACATGTGCTTTTCTTTATTGTTCATAGTAAAAATAGAATTTCGTAATAGAATATTAAAAAAAGGTAAGAAAATGCTAACTAGTTGTGTAGCCCCTGCACCAATATGGTAGCAAATGAAAGTATGTATAGACGCATTGGTTTGTGTTTAAGCATAGATTAATGTGTTTTTTTTTCCCCCAAAAATATATAAAAATGGTTTTCCATAAACGTCATTTTCAAGAGTTGTCATTGTTTTGTATTTTCTTTCAAGTACACATGTAATATAATAAAAAAAAAATCTTATTTTCGTCAACAATAACGAGAACATATCAATTGAACTCAGACCTCTCCCATTTGCGAGGGAATTGTAGTGGATTACGTAGGTAGCTTTAAAGGGAAAAGTGAATGCGACAAGATAAGCAAGCTCACCTTTTGTGCATTAATTTACCACATCCGGAGAGAACACAACCTTACAAGATAGAAGAATAAATTCAAAAGAATTGTTTGGATTTGGGAAGCCATTTCCTTCCAGATCAGATCTATATTGAGTCTCTCTTTTGGTCCTTGGGTGGATTCTCCTAAGAATCGTCATATTGCTACTTCTTGGAACTTTCCCATCCCTCCTTAAAGGGGTAAGGTTTTGATGTTTTCCTCTCTTTTGTTTTCCCATTTTTGTTTTCCCCTTTTGAGGCATTCTTTTGCCTTTTTTCCTTCCTTCCGATCGTTTATTTGATAGAAACTTAAGTGGGACGAGAGATTTAGGGTGAAAAAATGCTGATGTGATACTTTAAATCCCATTTCAACCTAGAGTAGTGAACTCAAGAAACAACATAAAATGTTGTCTGCTCACATGACACTTAAAAATCCTATCCCCATGCAATGACACTTGAATATATGAACTGCACGACTTTGGTTACTGTTCATGAGAAAAGTAAAAATCTTATCCCTATTCTCCAACCCACTATACAGTGAGACCCAGTCCCACAACATTCCCAACCCCATCCTCCCCGTCAAACATACCACCCCTTCTTGTTTTCTCCTTTTGGGGTATTTTGGTTTTTTTGGTTTCATTAAATATAAATTTTATTCACCGGGAAAAAAAAAAACAAAGAAGATATCCACGTGTCTAATAAATCTTATTTCAGCAAAAATATTCTCAATATTTTACATAAAATTAGAGCAATTTGTAAATGACTAAATGGACCAAGTTTCGGAGGGAGTGCCATTTTACTTCCAGGCGAGCCCGTTACCTTATTTTTTTAAGGTCAACTGATGCTAAATGGACCAACTAATACTAAGTGACTTGCATAAGAATTTGATTGCAAAACTACATAAATAATTAACCAGCCGTGAAAGGCGCTCAAATACAAATGACACCTGCAAATTTGGGGTCTGATTCTTCTTGAAATACTGAACAGAGGTGCCAACCATTCCATTATGTGGCATTTGGGCTGATCTATTATGAGACGTGCAGCTTCCAGAGACACCCTAACAGGTAACATGATCAAAATCCTCAGTGTGGAGAAGCTTATACTGCAACTGGTTCTCTGATTGGACTAGAAACACTAGAGACCTACCACAGAGAAACAGAAATTGGAAAAAGGGGGAAGGAGAAACGAATTTCATTTTCAATCTATATAATCTAATATCCAATTACAAGCGCAAAGGAATGTAGACATTATTTCTCCAGAAGAATTATCATGTTGAGTAATACAATGTTGATTTTACTGAAAACTCAGGCGGGAGGGACAACTTCGATGCCTTCCTTTAGCCGCCCAGCAGAACAAGTGCCCCTTCGGATCATCAGTTCAATGTTGAACGATGAGGAAAGAAAGGAGTTGATCTCCAAAATGGGAGAAACGAGGAAAAGTATTTATTTTGGTATATGGGGGGTGTGGGCTATGTATGTAGAAAGGGATCAGTCTCTATCCATCCATCCGGATTTTTTTTTCTTTGATGGATTACTTAGCCTCATACTGGGTGGTTGGGACCATTGTCAAAACAGTACTAGAAATTTTCCCTACCAAATCAGACATTTCTTACCATATAGACTAACATCTATTTCAGTTTGAGATTTAACAGTAGACTGACATCTGCTGTCAACAGAAGGAATCAGAAGCATACCTTAGCTGATTTAAAGAGCTCATCAAGCACTTCTGACAAAGTCGGATGTGCATGAACAGCAAGTCTTATATCCTGCACAGTGCCAGAGATGCCAACCATAAGAAATTGGTACATTATAATACGGCAATGTTTAAAGTTGAACGGAAGACCAAAAATTAATTCTTATAAGTTGGAAAACATTTTATACTGTAAAACAGGTCCACATAGTACAAGGTCTCAAATAATCAACGTTTTATGCTGATTATGTTGGATCAAATACCGATCAAAACTGGTCCTATCCGACAGATGACTGCACCATAAGCCAGACCCTATGGCTCCTCAGCAGTCTAAACCATACATTCCTCCACCCCTGATGGTGCAAATCCCTTCTCCACTAGTCAAGTCCTCATCACTCCAGTTATCCCTTCTGTGTATTCGGCTCCTGCACCCGTCCCTGGTGTGTATTCGCTCCCCCAGTATCTGCATGTGTGTGCATGGTTTGAATTTGATTCACTGCTGCTTCAATTTTTTGGCTTTATCCACAACATTGTCGATCTTTACCACCTTGTAAAGCCACTTGGATATGCAAGTGGTTACTTGCAGACTGAAGCGAAGAGGATCCAGAATGAAGAGAGAGAGGGGGAGGCCTTACCAGAGTCAACGGATACCCGGGGAGAGCACTGCCGTGGAGACCGATGATGGGTAACTAGTTACCAGTGACACGGTTTTCACACGACAGAGCGATGGACAGAATTAGGGAGGAAGAGTAACAGTCGACTTTTCGATGGAAATTGGGGTTTCAAAACCCTAAAAATGCATAAACAGTTCCACTGCTGCCAATGGTGCAACCATTCATCCCTTTGAAGCTACCAGTAGCTGTGAAAGCTAGATTGATCAACTTCTTCCTTCATCCTCGTCCACCCATGGTGCTCTACCGGGGAGATTTGCAACAGTGGTGGGTGGTAGAGCTGAAGACATGGAGAGGGAGGAGGGAATGCCGGGGAAATTATTATTATTATTATTTCTCTCATCACTTTTTCCCTGATCCAGATTTTCAGATTGTTGTATTGGAATCAGGCGATTCCATCTGATTCATCGGATTGGAAATGGCGGAGACCAATTCCTTCCCTGTTTCCGGTTACTTAAAACCATGCAAGTAGCAGTTCACTGGGATGGCATAAAGATAATTCAACATGAAGGCCTTGCAAAACCTTCAGTGCAATGTGCTTCATTTTTGTCATTCAAGGGCAAAAAAATTACCTGAATACGCGTGCCCAAGGCTATTGCATTGGATGCTTCATGGATGAGGTCTGCAGCATGCAACCCAAAAATATGAACTCCCAGAATCTCTCCATTGTCAGGCCTGTATATCAACTGTTTGAAGATGCAGAGAGAATTTAGAATAAATGGTAAAATTCTCTTAAAACAATAATTTAAATCAACAGAAGATATATGGTTTAAAACCTGGAGAGTTTGTACTAGTCATGTAAATCCTAGTATGTGTCACAGCTTTCAACTAACTTTAGAAGCAACCACTGGTTAATCCTGTGATACTACTTCTGCTCATTTGCAATGTATAGGAAAAATAATCATTTACATAAATAAATAAAATTACCTTAGCCAGCCCCTCTCCTTCATTTTCTGCTAGGGCCTTTGTGTTAGCCTTAAAGCTAGTCTTGGCAACACTTACTTCAAATCCTTCCTTTTCACCTTTCTCCCTTGCTTGAGGCTGCAAATGTTTAGATTTTTGTGCAGTCAAAAACTGGAAAATCAAAGAAATGCTCCACAAGATCCCATAACAAAATTGAAATTTAGAAGAAAAAGGAGCGGGAAAAAAAAGATATTGAAATATATCCTACATTTTCTACCTAATACAGCTTGCAGCCTTTGGATGGTCTTTGTTCGAATGTCTAAAGTTTTCTAAGTTTTAAAAAGAATGCTGAAGCAAGAATTTGGTGAAAGGAGAATCTATAACATCTGAAGATTATGTGGAGTTATAAATGCCTTTTATTATTTTTTTTTTTTTTTTTTTTTTTAAAATGTCTTTTCTACATGTATATTCTGGGGATAATCTCTTTCCCCTTCATAAATTTTTTATTGTCTACAAAATTATACATTCCACATCATGATATCATCATTTAGTGCAGTGGGTGGAGGGGGAGGGGGGGGGGGGGGGGGGGAAGAATATGGATGATACTATCACATAACTTCACCAATACAATATTACAGAATTACTACCGAAACTGAATAAGCCTTCAAATGTTCCTGATCCCCTATTTCACTATTTGCATGCAAGTTTTCTGAAAATTTTTGTTAATTTAATTGAATGTCTCTTCAAAATAATATTAATAATAATAATAAATAAATTGGAATTGCGAAAGCAGATAACATGTCAGGCTACAAATCTTGTGTCAAGACTATTATAGGGGCTAGTAGTTTTTACAAATCCATAGGGCATGCTTGAACTATACTCAACTGGCTGGAACTCTTGATAACGTCATTACAGAAGTCAAAAGTTATTTCTTTCCTTGATGCTTTGATTTGAAGATAACCATCCTGTTTACTTACTAACTTACCCTTTATGTATATATATTAGCTTAAGTATCCGTTTGCCGGGACTGAACCTGGACCAGTCTTGCAATCCATGGCTATGCTTGACAGTTGACACACACAAACAACAGTATGAAATTGAGTTACAGCACAGATTTTTTTAATTTTTGTACTATATGAACTCAACAAATATCCAGTATTATCAAGCGCTTCATGCACAAGCCATCAAATATGTAAGCCTCAACCTCCTAACTGTTAGAAATGTGACACAACACAACACCCTGTGATATAGCTACACTTGATGTTCCTCTTTCTTTTAACAATTAATAGTTGAACATTTTCTATCCATTGAAGACCATTAGTTTACATTCACACGCAAGCTCATCAAGTTTGAAGGTACTGCGTGTAGATCTTAATTGTCTTCATAGAGACATTTGTCTTTTCATACGCCACATCACTAGAAACCAAGTAGTGACACAGCAGTTGGACATGACATCTATTTCATGGAAAATGGGAAATTCCAGATTCAAGTCAAGGATGATTGGACAAGTAACTTTCGGCAGGCCAATCCCAAAGTTGAATTCTAAATAAACCGGAAAGAACACATCCAAGTTGGAGTTCATATTGATGATTATAATAGATATATGACACTGAGAAAACCATAGTAATTGACATATGTGGATCTTTGCAGAATTTTGACAGCAAACTGTGCATATAGATGTAATGCACCAACAGCATGTTGTGTGTTGACAGCACATATATTACCAAGCAATGCATCTCTATTACTTCTGAGATGTACTTGTTGTGATAAACCCAATAAAGGAGGTGTTGGACATCAATCATCAGTTTGTCAGCAAGCACTGAAAAATATATATCCAAGACCTCAAGCATAGGCTGACCACAAGGCTTCAGATAAGGCCTAGTGAGTTGTATATCCATGATAAATAAGAAAACACAGGTAATCTTTCATGGCATGAAGACAGGTCGCAAATATATAGACAGTGCATAATAACACAACATTGAGTTCAAAGGAATAGAACCTACCTCTGTCAAACCAACCATACTAATTTCAGGATGAGTGAAGCAGGCTGCCGGGATGCTCAAATGGTTTAGCACATGATCCTTCCCACCGACTTGTTCAACAACTACATAATAGGTAATTGAATAGGTGAATTGATAAATAATTAGTGCAAGTATTGTTTGAGTGAGAGGAAGCAGAAGACAAGAAGACAAAAAAGGTTTATACCAGATATCCCTTGTGCGCTTGCAGCATGAGCAAGCATCATTTTCCCATTTGCATCACCAATGCAATATACATGTGGAACCTGATTAAACAAAACCTCATGTTAGTTACAACAGGCAGTATTTCAATGAAAATTTGTTAACAAAGGAAATTCATATCAGACCAGATTGCCATTCTTGTCAATTACTCGCATGCGCTCATCAACAGGAACAAAACCACGTTGCGTTTCTACATTAATCTGCAACCAAGATTTCAAACCAACTCAATTCTCTAATTGCAAAGTGATCTTCTTTAGCATTTCTAGTTCATAAGATCATTAACATACTTACATTTTCCAAACCAAGTCCTTTTGTGAACGGAGCCCTTCCAGTTGCAATAAGTGCAGCATCCACCTACAGTGATATGTAGTACATTATACACAGTTGTTGGGAATTCTACAGCAGCACTAAACACCACTGAAGCATTAGGATTTTATTTTTCCTGGGAGCAGAGAGGGTGATTTCATGAATTATAGATGTTTAAATAAATGGGTACACTTCTGCAGGTAGTGGACACCACATGCCAACAGAAAGCCAATGATTTTTATTTGAAAAGGTGGCCTAACTGCCAGAGCAAGGCAAACACCTCATGAACAAAGCAATGTCACACAATGTTTTCTACTTCATAGATCATGCCTAACCTACAGTATTTTATTTTAATAACTATTAAGACTATAAATATAGCAAGTCGAGCTTTTATTTCATTTCTCCTTTCAACACTTAATTAAGGTTCACCATTTCACCACCACCATGTGGGCAGACAGGCATGTTATTAGATGATGACATCACACATATTGCATTTGTCAACTTTTAGCCCCTAACAACCTAAAAAGCAGGGAAGTGCTGAAAAGTTAGTAAGAAATTGACACGAAAATTACAAGAAATTTCATTAGATCCCTTTATTACAAGAAGGCAGTTTTGTAATTATGAAACTTATGACTGAGGTTTGAGCCACTTTCTTGCTCATATGGGGCTGAAACTTGACCAATGACTGGGGTCTGGCGTCCTCATGCCACAGGGCAGTTTTTAATACTTGGAGAACCTTCCCAACTCTTCAAAAAACTTCACTTGAAATAGTAAAAAAAAAAAATCCCTACATTTCTTGAGAACAATGTAATGTAAGGTTTGCCAAGCTACAGAAATGGCTAACTTTAATCACTTTTTCAGGTCCATAAGGTCAGTGTCTACGACCTTAGTAATTGAATTATAGAAATAGCATTTTCTCCCAATACTATAACAAGCAAAACATGCTTAATGATTTGCTAACTCCACTTATTTCATGAAAGAAACAAGTAAAGTCCTGTACAACTAGTTCAGAAATTTATATGAATCGTGTCAAATCTGGATAGGTTACAAAATATGTTGACCAGGAACTAAAACCAAAAAGATATCCAGCTACATCAAAATGATTAAAAATGTATATTAGTAAATCTATCCAAAAAAAAAGGGGGGGGGGGGGGAATAAAACTATAAAGGCAACAGTGGAATGTAGATTTCTTTGTCATATATCATCAGCCAACAGCTGTGATTACAATGTCTCCCTGTCACAAGTCACCATTATGGAGGAATCACTGATGAAGTTGCACAAACGAGTAATATTGAACTATTGCTATTAGGTCTCTCTTCTCAGGATGAATCCATATGTTTAGCAATTTTTTAAAATCATATCATATGGAATGTCTTTTCTTTTTTCTTGATGGTCTAGCAGTCTGATTGACAGGTCTGACAGTCCAAAACGATCCTGCCAGTTGAGTGTAAATGGCCAAAACAACGAGCAGTGACAATCTGAATGGTGGTCGTACTCTTAGTGTTCAAGTTCTAGGATTTTGTGGGACCAGGGTTCAAATCCCTCTATTTGGTTGTTTTGTGATGAGATTAAATAGATTACACAATAATTATCAAGTCTTGCCACAACTTACTTACGGAGTAGTCGTGGCATAATGTCATGAAGTTTGTTAAAGGTTATGATAGGGGGAGTGTCCCTATCATGTGTTATGTTGAGTTGTAGAGTTTAGGTTCATGTCTTCTTTCTTTAGTCATTTACCTTTATTATAGTTAGACTTAGGCTTGGTTATTACTTTCTATTATAATTAGACTTAGACTCTTAGTAGGTTTCTTACTAAGAGTTGGTTGCTTGTTTAATATAAGGGAGAGGCTGTCCATGCTAGAGGCATTCTATTGCATTCTGTTCCTATCGTGTTCACCTGGTTCCTTTTTTCTCTTCATTGATTCTGGTTTGTTTTCTCCTCGATTTTGTCACATAGTATCACAGTGATGAAGAAGAAAAAAAAAGGAAAATCTACTGAGCTGCATACGTTGGTGAGTCTTCGTGTGTTCTGCTGGTTGAGTTGGGCGACTGCTGTTCCTCAATAAGCTTCGTTGGTCGTCTTATTTTTCTTCCCGGTGGCTGCTGGTAGGAAGAACCAACTGCAATTGCTGACTGAGTAGAGTCTGAACTGCTATTTGCTTCCCTCTTTGGTGAGGTTTGCCCATATGCGATCTTCTGTAAGGATAATATCTATTGGTACTGACGTCATCGATACAAGCCTCATCCGGGGGTGATGCCAGAAATTCTGCCATTGGAATCTTGAACACCATCGTCTTTTAACACTAGATCTAGAGCCAGGTGCTTGATCATGACCACGATCATGGTTGTTTCAGCCACTGGCACAATTCATCATCCTTCCAACAGAGTAATGTGTGAAAGTTTGGTGGGAAAAGTAGGGTTTGGATAGAGAAAAGGCTGGACAAGTTACAGTACAAAGGAGGAAGAGCAAGGGCTGTCGATGCTACTGTTGATCAAGGGTTTAGCATATTGTCTCTCTTCTGTTAAAAGTCTTGGTTTCAAACCTGATGCTGATCGATTCATCCCCCTTCTGGATTTGTGAGTTGCAGGAATTGGTTTCAAAATCTGGTTTTTGCAACCAGAGTAGAACCTGTACCTAGCGCCACATCTTCAATCAGATTGATCTTATTCACTTGTTGCTTGCTCTTTGATCTGCTACCAGTTCTATTCGATAGGACTTTGAGTGGCAACTCTTCGGTCCCCCCCCCCCCACAGGTTTCTTTGTCTGTTTTCAGCACACCTCTTCTTAAATGTTGTTGGCTGCTTGTTTCGAAGGTTGAAGACAACCTTCACCCCCATGATTTTAATAGCTTTTATTTCTTATTTTGTTTTCCAAAACAACCTATCTCTGTTGCTAGGCCTTGTATCATGTATGACTTTGAATAGAACTGATTGGAAAGCAAGGATCCATGTCATTGACCCCATTTAGTTGGGATAAGGTTATGTTGTTGTCTTTTATTTTTGTTATAAGATTGTCCCCTTACAATAAATCCTATTTCCTTTCATAAACCAGCTCTCATTTTAACTACTTACCCTTTTAAGATTGCCTCTTATTTAGAACCTTGCCATCCTATTGTAGATTTCAGTTTATTACAAGTTTTCCATTACCCTCTTATTAGTTCCTTTTCTTTCAATTTTACTTCCCGCTTAGTCCCAGCTACTATTTCAATACCAAAGGGGTCCTAAACTGTCACCAGATTTCACGGAATTGCGATTGGTTTTGTATGTTTGCAATTTTATTGCTTTGATGGACCCTAGATCATATCAGTTTGGGGTTGGATTTTTGGAGAGTGGTATTTGCATGGAGTGGTGTTGGTAACTTGGTATACTGTTCTGTAGATGGTATCTACTCTTCGCATATGAAGATTTTAATGCTCTCTTAATATTTATTTACATCGGACTGATCTGGGATTTTATTTGCTACCGCTGTTTTTGGTACGGGATTTGAGTGCGGATGGTCTTTCGTGATGCTGGTTATTGCGGACATACGATGATGGGTTATCCTTTCTTGCATCCTTTGCATTATTTGTCCACGTGTAGTGCTACATGTGAGTAAGAGATTGGAGTTATTTTATTGGAGATTGTTACCAGAGATATTATTATTGTTATGGGTAAATTACACTGCGACTCCCCGAGGTTTGTCCTAAATACGGTGCGACCGCCTGTGTTTCTAAATTATACAGCCAGCACCTTTAAGTGGACGGTGATAAATAATAAAATATAAAATGCCAACTTTGCCCTTCTAACATTTATTACCAAAAACCTATTCAAACCGTCTTTACCGTTGCCTTCTTCCCCACATCTGAAGTTGCTGCTATCTTCTCCGAAGTCACAAGACCTGCAACTCCACCGTACAGGTATGCCCTTCTCCACCTGCCATTGTCTCTCTCTTCTCTCCCTCATCTCAACTACCCCTGTCTTCTCCCTCTCTTCTCTCTCGTATTTCCATTCTATTCTCTATTGTATTTCGTTTTTTTTTTCTCACGCCTCTCCCTTATAGCCATTAACCCTCAAATGTTAGCTTTTTTCTTTCTCAAAAATAAGTTAATATGAAGAAGATTAACATTGTATCGAGAAAACATGGAATCTTCACAAGCCATTTTAAACATTAAAAATTGCAGAGAGAGAGAGAGAGAGAGAGAATGAATAAACGGCCACCAACAACTATGGCCCCATTGGTAAGAGTTAAGAGTTGTTGAGGTGGAAATCCTTTCCCTTCTCTTCTCCATAGAGATCTATTCTGTCCGATTGTGGATAAAGGTTGTATAAATAGGCCCTACTCTCCACCTTCTCTTCATCACTTCTCCCAATATTCTCTTCTTCTTCTATCATTTATACAGACTCTCTGGTGTGTGTGTTGTTGTTGTAAAGAATCAAAGAATGGCAAAGGCTGCGAAGAGAATCCCTCATAACAAAGAAAAGGCTGAAGCAAGAGAAGGACACGATGGTAATCAACAGCTACTGCAAGAAGCTCCGATCTATGGAGATCTGTTGGAGACAATCCTCACCCGCCTCACCCTGATTGACATGGTGGCTGCGTCTCGTGTCTCCAAGTCATTACCTCCCTTGTTGTTGCAGGTCATCGCCGGTCGTCGCAGGTCTCGGTGATGGTCTCATCAGATCCCACGTCGCCAGTCATCGCAATTCTCGATGACGGTCTCAATAGACCCCACGAATGGTTCGTGTAGCAGGCAAGGGATGGAGTTGAAGATGGCCTCAGTAGATCACCATCTTGAGAACCCTAAAATGCATCTTCCTTATCATGCCTTCGAGTAGCAGAGGAAGAGTTGAAGATGGCTTGAGGCAGATCGCCAAAACCCTAAACCCGCAACTGATTTGAGTAGCAGGGGAAGGGGGTGTGAAGTTAGGGATGCCCTATGGGCAAAATGCTAAGCTCACACCCCATTAGGGGTATATTAGTCATTTGAAGGCATCAATTACCAACACCGTAATACCTAACTAATGGAGTGGGCCTGACTGTAACAACTAACCTAAACTCAGGGGATCTGGCCGTATAATTTAGAAACACGGGGTCACATTGTATTTAGGACAAACCTTAGGGGGTCGCAGTGTATTTTACCCTTATTATTATTTGCTCTAGTCATAACTGAAGATTATTATTATTTTCTTGTTCATGTCATTTGCTCGTGTTCCTCAACAACAATTTGTTACTTGTGGTTTTCAGCAACAAGATTCTTTTATGCGGTTCCCAGCAACCTTATGCTGTTATCATTGGTTTCTAGCAACCTTATGTTGTGCTATGTGGTTTGCAGTAACCTATACTGCACTTTTACCAGTGATCCGCAGTAACCTATACTGCACTTTATCAGTGGTTCACAACAACCTATGTTGCACTTTTACCAATGGTCTGCAGTAATCTATACTGCACTTCTACCAGTGGTTCGCAGCAACCTATGCTGCACTTTTACCACTGGTTCGCACCAACCTATGCTGCATTTTTATCTGTCTTCTTTGTGAAGATTACTACTGGTGTTAAGATATACCAGAATACCAACCGTGAGGGTATTCTGGTCTTTTTTCCCTTTTTATTTTATGTTATTATTCTGTTTTATGTATTCCTGGATTCCTAGTCATATTTCGGCTAGGACTAGGGTTATTTTAGACTTGTGATTTGTATTTTTCATTCTATAAATAAAGGACTTGACTGATCTAATCAATCACTCAAGTATTCTCCCAATTCTCTTTTCTAATATGGTATCAGAGCAGGTCTCTCTGATCTAGCCTGGTTCCTAGCCCCCCCCCCCCTTCTTCCATTGTCCTCTTCCCCATCCTTATTCCACTCGATCTCCATTCCCCTCCCCCCCAACTCAAATTTCTTCCCTTTTTTTCTGTTTTTCTTCTCCAATTAGGGCAGATCTAATGAGGTGATCTATGAGATAGATGCTGCCCTAATTTATCACCTCACCAATTGATGATTTAAGAAGGTTTTTGGATCGATAGCTGCTGCCCACACTTCTGCGATTTTTTTTGGAGTTCTCCCCTGTTGAAGATCAGATTCTCCTTGCAATTCAAGCTAGTTTTCTTGGGATCCAACACTGCAGGTTTTCTGGACAGCTGCTGTCTCTGTTTCTCTTCCCACCATTGAGGCATCTATCCATATCGATCTCCTCTCCAGGTTTTTGAAAAAAAAAATAAAAACCTGCTACTTCTCGATCTGGTTTGTTTCTCCTCTCTGTGTGGGCTGTTGATTTGAACACATCTGCATCAACTTTCAAGGCTGCTTCTGCAGTATTTTCTCACTGGTTGAAGACCTCTCAATCTCTATTTGAAGACCCCTAAATCTCCATCAATTTCTCTTCTAGGGTTTTACTCAAAACCCTAACTATCGATTGTGGATTTAGGGCTGCTTGTTGCTGCCAAAGGGATTCATTCATCTATCACTTTTTTATTTCTGTTTTGCTGCCACTGTTTTGTCTGCAATATGGGGGACTCAGAAGTGACCACGGCCAACTCTGGAGTTGATTCTCAGAAGCGGACAGAATTCCTCCCTTATGCCGCATCTATTAAACTTGATGGATCAAATTACCTCATATGGGCCAGATCTCTCTCCTTGATTGTGGCTGGTAGGGGACTCAGTGGGCATCTTAATGGCACCTCCAAACAGCCTACTGAAGAAGGCACTGCCAAGACCCGATGGGTTGCCAATGATGCCATGGTTGTCTTTTGTCTTGAACTCTATGCCCCAAGAGCTTTCCCGCCAATATCTTCTTCTTGAATCCGCTGCACAAATATGGGCTGCTGCTAAGGGCACTTATGGACAATTGGGGACTGATGCACAGGTGTATGACATTAGGAAGACACTCCAGTCTACTACCCAAAAGGAGCTGTCCGTAACTAAGTACTATGCTGTCCCCAAAAGTCTGTGGCAACAATTGGATCACTATGCCCCCTTTCAGCCCACCACAGCTGCTGATGTTACTGCTTATTCAGCCTATGTGGATAAGTTTCGTGTTTATGATTTCTTGGCTGGTCTTAATGCTAATTATGATCCAATACATGTGCAAGTCCTTGGTAGGGTGCCTTTCCCTACATTAGAGCAGGCCTTCTCTTATGTTCTTACTGAGGAAACACGTTGGGCTGCAATGATTACAGGCTGCTGGTTCTAAAGCCACTTCTTCTGACTCTACTGCCACTGCTACTGCTGCTGCCCCTCCAAAGGAGCCTGTCAAGTGTGAACATTGCAATAAACTATATCACACTAAGGCTTAGTGCTGGAAATTACATGGGAAGCCTGCTGATTTTGAGGCTAAACGTGGCCGTGCTAAACCTAAAAACAAAGCCAATCACACTGAAAGTGTAGCTCCGGCACCCACTGCTCACAATAGTTTCTCCCAGGAAGATTTCCAAGCTCTCCGGCGTATGTTACAGTCTTCCACTACATCTGTTCCTGCCGGTTATTCCACACCATCAGGTTCCCACTTTGCCCGCTCAGGTATCTCTTTTGCTGGTCACTGTGCATCGGTTGTCTCCTCTCCCTGGATTATAGATTCCGGTGCCACTGATCACATGACAGGTTCTTCTAACCTTTTTTACACATATTCCCCTTCTTCTGGGAAAGATAAAGTTCGGGTGGCTGATGGTTCCCTCTCCTCTCTTTCAGGCAAGGGGTCCATCAGTTGCTCTCCTTCACTTACTCTATCCTCTGTTTTGCACATTCCAAGATTTATTACTAACCTTCTTTCTATTAGTAGTATTACCAAAAATTTAAATTGCAAAGTGACTTTTTTTCCTACTCATTGTGTCTTTCAGGAACTGGACTCGGGGAGGACGATTGGATCGGGTAGGCTGCATAATGGATTGTATCTCCTTGATGATGGGCCGCAACAAGCTTTACCTTCCCAATTATGTCAGTCATCTTCTTTTTCTTCTGAATTACACCAACGGCATTCTAGATTAGGACACCCCTCTTTGGGCACTTTAGCTCTTTTGTTTCCTACTTTGTTTAAAGATTGTAATAAGGAAGAATTTTTTTGTGAGCCTTGTGTCTTGGCCAAACAGACACGATCCATTTATCCTATATTTAATAAACGCAGTGATGCAGGTTCATCATAGATATTGGCTCATTTCTTTAGACATAGGCCTAGGGTTGGGTTATATACATGTTGGGCCTTTGTTCCCAAGGGTTTTCTATGTATAAGGCCACTTTAATGGGCCTAAACTAGGGGTACATAGGTTGCATACGGGATTAGCTCAATACTTAGTTTATTTTTATGTTTTCTAATTGAACCGGTTCAAATTGGTTGCATCCAATTGGTTCAATTTAAGTGATCATGTGACTTGGTTAAGTGATCATGTGATGTAAGTTGGGCTGGATTAGGACTCTATAAGTCCAGCCATGTTTTGAGTCTATTTCCTTTAGTATTTTAGTTTCCTAGTCAATTTAAATTACCTAATAGGTTAGGGATAGGATTAGACCATTCCTTTTTAGTGTCTAAGTCTATTTTTGAGTCTTCTATATAAGTTTGTAAGGGAAGCCAGCATTGTACACGAATTTGATTAATGAAAAAAGCTTTTGCTTGTTGGCTGCCATTGTTGTTACTCCTGTGCTCCTTGTGAGTGTGCATCCTTGTGGTTCTATCAAGGTGGAAAGGGACTGGTGGAATCCGGTTGACTCCTTACGCCGTGACGGCTGGGAGGATCTTCTTCAAATTCGAAGGTGGCTTTATCCTTCACAACTATCAAAGCTTGCTGCCAGTGGAATCTCTAGTAAGTTTGACGCCAAAATAATTCTTCTAATCCTCTAATCCTTTCCCCCAATTGATCCCCTTTATTTTTTGTTTGAATCCCATAAACCCTTACTCCATTAAAGCCCAAAACCTGCAACTCAATTCTGTCCAGAATTGCAGAATTTCAAAACTCATCCAAACCCTAACCTTTTTATACCATATTGACCCCCTAGACCTGCCCATTAATACCCTATAAACCCCTTTCCCAATATCCAACCCAAACCCTAGGAATTGACCTAAATCCTAGTGTTGTCCATTCGAACCAGCAGCCCCTTTTGTTATTTGATCTGGTTGTTTGGCTCCTAGTAGGTCTCCTACCTATCTAGGACTACATTAATTGGTATCAAAGCTATGGCGGAGGGAAGCTCCAACCAAGCCTCAAAAGACCCACCTCCATTCGTTTTTAAGACCCGAGTTCGTCTACCCAATGGGAGCACAACCATATTAATTGTTGATGAGAGGCGACGTAACAACATTATTTCACAATCCATGGTGGATATGTTGTCCCAATCAGGAGAGATTTGCATCATGCCTACAGGTAAAGTCTGTGTTTAATTTAGGTGTTCTTCATACCATGATGGTGCTTGGTGTCAGCCGGTACCACATTCAAAGAGTTTTATTTGCAGTAGGTGGTGATTGGTTGGACGAGCGACAAGGTTGGATTGAACCTGAAAACAACTCGTGTGTCCTACCTGATCGACACCATCTATACCATTTATTTACTCTAAAAGGGTATAACCAAAGGTGACCACATCGACTGTACAACCACAGGGACTGCCGAACATGTCAACTCAAACGCAAGTGGCATCGACTGTGTTTGAAGTTTCACCAATGGCAGATGCACCAACAGAAGATCCTACTGAAGTGATCTATGTTGAAGAAACCAATATAGATAAGGCTGAACCAGTAGAAGATGAAAGGCTGATTGAGAGCATTCCAAAGGAAACCAATGACCTTCAAGATGCTGCTCTTGAAGAGGTGGAGCTTGTGTCTCATGCATTAGATGAGAAGGTTGCTAACACTGAAGGCTCTATGGATGAAACATTGACAATTGCTGTTGATTCACAGGCAGAACACATAGAGTCTGTTATGCCACCATGGTTCTTCGAAGAGAAAGCTCCACGCATTAAAGACTTTATCCCCAATGTTCCTGCCTCATCGGAATTTTGTTTGGGGATAGTCAAAGTTGTTGATCACATGTTGATTCCCCCTCATCACGGCAAAATTCGAGGACGAATTTTTTCAAGTTGGGGAGAGTTTATGCAGGCTCATCATAGATATTGGCTTATTTCTTTAGACATAGGCCTAGGGTTGGGTTATATACATGTTGGGCCTTTGTTCCCAAGGGTTTTCTATGTATAAGGCCACTTTAATGGGCCTAAACTAGGGGTACATAGGTTGCATACGGGATTAGCCCAATACTTAGTTTATTTTTATGTTTTCTAATTGAACCGGTTCAAATTGGTTGCATCCAACTGGTTCAATTTAAGTGATCATGTGACTTGGTTAAGTGATCATGTGACAACTTAAGTGGTCATGTGCTGTAAGTTGGGCTGGATTAGGACTCTATAAGTCCAACCATATTTTGAGTCTATTTCCTTTAGTATTTTAGTTTCCTAGTCAATTTAAATTATCTAATCGGTTAGGGATAGGATTAGGCCATTCCTTTTAATGTCTAAGTCTATTTTTGAGTCTTCTATATAAGTTTGTAAGGGAGGCCAGCATTGTACACGAATTTGATTAATGAAAAAAGCTTTTGCTTGTTGGCTGCTATTGTTGCTGCTCCTGTGCTCCTTGTGAGTGTGCATCCTTGTGATTCTATCAAGGTGGAAAGGGACTAATGGAATCCGGTTGACTCCTTACGCCGTGATGGCTGGGAGGATCTTCTTTAAATTCGAATGTGGCTTTATCCTTCACAACTGTCGAAGCTTGCTGCCAGTGGAATCTCCAGTAAGTTTGACGCCAAAATTCTTCTTCTAATCCTCTAATCCTTTCCCCCAATTGATCCCCTTTATTTTTTGTTTGAATCCCATAAACCCTAACTCCATTAAAGCCCAAAACCTGCAACTCAATTCTGTCCAGAATTGCAGAATTTCAAAACTCATCCAAACCCTAACCTTTTTATACCATATTGACCCCCTAGACCTGCCATTAATACCCTATAAACCCCTTTCCCAATATCCAACCCAATCCCTAGGAATTGACCTAAATCCTAGTGCTATCCATTCGAACCGGCAGCCCCTTTTGTTATTTGATCCGGTTATTTGGCTCCTAGTAGGTCTCCCCCTATCTAGGACTACATTACGCAGTTCTTCCTTATTTCACTTAATACATTCTGATGTGTGGGGACCTAGCCGTAAGACCTCTCTTCATGGCCAGCGATGGTTTGTCACCTTTATTGACTGTCTTCCCGTTTCACTTGGGTATACCTTATGCATAACAAGAGTGAAGTCTTCTCTTGTTTTCAGCATTTTCATAAAATGATCCAAACTCAGTTTAATGCCTCTCTCAAGATTTTGAGAAGTGACAATGGGACAGAATATATGGACGGTGAGTTCCAAAGATACCTCTCTGCCCATGGCATTTTACACCAAACTAGTTGTGTTGATACTCCAGCCCAAAATGGTGTGGCTGAGCGAAAGAATCGCCATCTCTTGGAGGTGGCCCGGGCCCTAATGTTTGCCCATCATGTTCCTTCCTTTTATTGGGGGGATGCTGTCCTTACTGTAGCCTATTTGATTAATAGGCTGTCGACTCGGGTTCTTGCTTCCAAGTCCCCTATTGAGCTTTTACATGGCTCTTCCTTTTATATTGTTCCCCCTAGGGTGTTTGGGTGTGTATGTTATGGTGGGGATACTAGATCTCCTGGCAAACTTGAGCCCCGCAGTCTACGCTGCATTTTCTTGGGTTACTCTGCCTCCCAAAAAGGGTACAAATGTTATTATCCTCCTGCCCGCCGTACCATGGTCAGTATGGATGTTATCTTTCACGAAACTCTCTCCTATTATTCGTCCCCACCTCTTCAGGGGGAGAGTTCTAGTGAAGATGTGTTGACCGTTGACCCCCCTCTTAGGCATGTTTATGAGGAACCTACTCCTGCTGTTCTGAGTATGCCTACCCTGCTTACCCCTACCCTTCCCTCCACGTCAGGGGGAGATATTCCTACACAGGGGGAGGTTCCCCATTCTCCTTCAGGGGGAGATGTTCCCGCACAGGGGGAGGTTCCCACAATTCCTGCTCAAGGGGAGGTCACCCCAGTCCAGAGAACCATTGGTGAATTTCAGCGAAGGATTGATGTGATAAATTTGAAGGTTTTTTCAAGGAATAGGACCAGAACTAGGGAGCTTCAATCCACTGTGACACCTGTTCCCGTCCAATTGCCAACTTCGGCTCCGGAACCTACTTCTCCACCTGGTAATACTTCTTTGGATCTCCCCATTGCTGTTCGCAAACGTGTGAGAACTTGCACTCAACACCCTTTATCTCATGTTGTTTCTTATGATGCTTTGTCTCCATCCTTGCATGCATTTGTTTCCTCGCTTTCTTCTGTTCGTATTCCTCAAAATTGGCAGGAAGCTCTTACAGATGGAAAATGGAACGCTGCAATGATGGAGGAAATGGACGCCTTGAAAAAAAATAACACATGGGAACTTATGACTCTTCCACCAGAGAAGCAAACTATTGGATGCAAATGGGTGTTTGTAGTGAAACAGAAGGTGGATGGAACTGTGGATAGGTATAAGACACGTCTCATGGCCAAAGGATTTACTCAGACATATGGGATAGATTACCAGGAGACCTTTGCTCTTGTCGCTAAGCTGAATACTGTCCGAGTACTATTATCTTGTGCAGTTAATCTTAGATGGGACTTACAACAGCTTGATGTAAAGAATGCCTTCCTCAATGGGGAACTCGATGAAGAGGTTTACATGGAAATTCCACCAGGGTTTTCTTCTGACAGCAATCGAGGCAAGGTTTGCAGATTGAAACGTGCTCTCTATGGGTTGAAACAATCCCCCCGAGCATGGTTTGGCCGTTTTCACAAAGCAATGGTTTCTGTAGGCTACAAGTAGAGTAATGCAAATTACACTCTCTTTATCAAGAGAGTTTATCAAGAGAGTAGGCGAAAAACTCACTATCTTGATAGTCTACGTTGATGATATTGTGGTCACTGGCAATGATAGTGTTGAGATCAGCAGGTTGAAGACATTTCTTGGCCAAGAGTTCGAGATTAAGGATCTAGGAAAACTAAGGTATTTTCTTGGGATTGAAGTTGCCAGATCTTCAAAAGGCATCTTTCTTTCCCAACGAAAGTATGTCCTAGACCTACTGACTGAGACTGGTTTGTTAGGATGCAGTCCTTCAGATACTCCTATGGATGCAAATGTTTGTCTCAAGGAAAAGGAGGGTGATCCAGTTGATAAAGTGCGATATCAAAGACTAGTGGGAAAGTTGATTTATCTCTCTCATACTCGTCCCGATATTGCGGTTGCTGTTAATCTTGTCAGTCAGTTTATGCATGATCCCTATACTTCACACAGGGAAGCTGTTCTTCGAATTCTTCACTACTTGAAGTCCGCTCCTGGGAAAGGAATTCTCTTGGCTCCTCATGGTCACCTACGCATTGAGGCGTATACTGATGCTGATTGGGCAGGTTCCCCAGACTGTAAGTCTATTTCTGGTTACTATTCTTTTGTGGGTGGTAATCTTATCACCTGGCGTAGCAAGAAGCAAAATGTGGTGGCCCGTTCTAGTGCTGAAGCCGAATTTCGTGCTATGGCACATGGTATTTGTGAGCTACTCTGGTTAAAAAGTTTTCTACAAGATCTTGGCGTTGCTATTCGTCTTCCTATGATGTTGTATTGCGATAATAAGGCTGCCATTAGTATTGCACATAATCCGATACAGGACAATCGCACGAAGCATGTTAAGGTGGATTGGCATTTCATCAAAGAAACGTTAGAAGAAGGCCTTATTTGTGTTCCTTATGTGAAATCTGCTGATCAACTTGCTGATATGTTTACCAAGGGACTGCCTGGACGGGTCTTTCATCCTAACTTAGTCAAGTTGGGCATGCTTGATATCTTTGCTCCAACTTGAGGGGGAGTGTTAAGATATACCAGAATACCAACCGTGGGGGTATTCTGGTGTTTTTTCCCTTTTTATTTTATGTTATTATTCTGTTTTATGTATTCCTAGATTCCTAGTCATATTTCAGCTAGGACTAGGGTTATTTTAGACTTGTGATTTGTATTTTTCATTCTATAAATAAAGGACTTGACTGATCTAATCAATCACTCAAGTATTCTCCCAATTCTCTCTTCTAACAACTTGCCTTCCTTGAGAAGGGCTTATGATGTTTTTATTGTTGCTATGATATTTTGGATTGCAGTTGGTGTTCTCTGCCCCACTTATTTTGTTCGTTGCTAGCTGGATTTATTCGACACGAAGAGTTTTCTCTACCATTGCTGATGATGATTGGTGTGCTTAAGTTGGTATTGCTACCAGAATGACGTTCTCACTATGCTCACTGGCATCTACGACTGCTACATATGTTCAAGACTGGTTCTGTTGTTAATATCTATTCTTTTTTTTTTTTTTGTTGCAACCGAGTAGGACATAGAGATTTATTGAAGTGTTAATATCTATTCTTGTTGTTCCAATCTGGAGTCTTTTGACAGAAATATATACTCCAGCTTGAGGTGGGTGTTAAAGGTTATTCATGATAGGGGGAGTGTGCCCATCGTGAGTTATGTGGAGTTGTAGAGTTTAGGTTTATGTCTATGTTTCTTCTTTACTTATTTACCTTTATTGTAAGCCTTTATTGTAATTAGACTTAGGCTTGGCTATTACTTTCTATTGTAATTAGACTACTCTTAGTAGGTTTCCTACTAAGAGTTGGTTGCTTGTTTCCTATAAGGGAGAGGCTGTCCACAATAGAGGCATTCCATTGCATTCAGTTCCTCTCTTCATAGATCCTCGTTTGCTTTCTCCTTGATTTTGTCACAAAGTTCATATTGATGTGCCTGATGATCAGGGTTCGAGTATCCTGTACTTCACTTTTTTTTTATTGGAAATGACATGAGGCAGCTCAACGGTCAGAACGATTGAAACTGTCCGATTGTCAAAACAGGACAGTCTACTGGCATGTAAATGGTTCTTGGGCACCTTGCAGTCAGATGACTAGTACAGAACAATCCTCCCTTTTCAGGCAATGGTCCAAAGGGTTTGACTGCTGTCAATCCATTCAAATGGCATGTAACATATTAATATTTACTAGTCTACATTTTTATCTTACAGTAGTTGCACATAGATCTAAGTGCTGATTTATACTTTGTGTCTCTCAAGCAGCACCTCTGACTCTGGTTTATTCAACTGTTTTGATTATTACAACTATGCAGCTCCAACAATCTGTCTGAATAAGATAAGTGCAAGTCTAAGAGATGAAAAATTACCTCCAAAGTATCTTTTGGCTCCTTTGTCTTTGCATCAATAAGCTCAATAGTGACAGGTTTTCCATCCTTTGCCGGAGTGATCTGTAGCAAATGTCAAAGATGTTACCTTCTGACCAAATACAGAGGAAGAAAAAAAAAATCAATTTTCAATGACGGTATGGTAATCATTGAAAATAACATTCACCTTGCTTGCAAATACACCAGTATGGTAATCAATTTTACGAGGATTTATGAGAACTCTCTGGGCTAACTTTCCGATTTCAGGATCAAAGCCAGGCATAAGCTGATCCAGTGCTTCAATAAAAGTAACCTGTGTAACCAATTCGTTGTTAACATAATCCCATTCAGAAAAATTTACGGTATCATGAGGGGCAAACAAAATTTAGTAGTTCCCAGAGCAAAAAACCTAAAGAAAATTGCAAATATCAAATAAGAAACCAACAGATTTTGGTACGGAAAAGATTAGGAAAATGACCAAAACTGACTTAGATTGAATGCAGTAATAAAAATAAAGGTAAAGAAACCAAATTGAAGCAAAAAATTGTAGAAAATCAAACAAGCAAAGATTAATGGCAAAAAAAATTGTGAAACAAAACGAAAAGGAACTGCATGAATTCACAAATAGAATTTCTTCATGGTTTGACACTCAATAGTCCACTAAATAGTAGTGGCAACAAGGAATGTGAGCATTTTCTTATTCAATTTGGAACTTGAATAAATATCATTAGATACATGTGTGAGTTCAAGTCACTGAATAAAAGCACTGGAAATTCAAGCAAGGATTCATGTCTTCAATAATATTGAAAGATGACACAGTACATGCCAGTTCTCGAGTATGAATTGATTGAACATAAAGTCATATAGTGGTTCAGTAACAATCCCCACAAGAACTGAATCCATCTGATAGACTCAGAGTCCCTGAAATGGATGAAATAGCGAAGATCATATGCACTATGAAGGTGGCAATGCATACAATCAGCAAACATTTCAAGAAGTTTGCCTATGCTATGTCCAAACTGCCATTGTGCAAGCAATGGACATGACCAAATGCTGGATCCAGTATGGGACAGATTCACTTGCAAAGAATTCAGTTCATAAAGCAAAGCTTATATGCAAGCTAATTCCAGAACTTATACATAGAAAGACTAGTCATTAGTAGTTGAACCACTATAAAAACATTCGTAGCAGTTAGATGACTCTTTAGTAACCCAGGATGACCCCTTCGACACTTTTCCTTCGGAGGTGGAAAAAATGATATTTGCTCACTTACCTCTTTTCAATCCTAGCCATTTGCACCATGCATAGTTGTCAGGGCGTCGCCTAGGTGTCCAATCGCCTTGGGCTCCTTGGTCGCCTTGCGTCCAGGCCCCCTCCAACGCCTTGGGTCACCTAGACGCCGAGACAACTATGACACCATGTGCTACTACATGACTGACTGGAAAAAAGGCACTCACTCATTCAAAACATGAAGGTAATCATTAGAATATGCCTACCTCACTTCCAAGTGCCGTATACACATCACTGAATTCAAGGCCAATGTAACCACTTCCTACAATTGCTATCCAATCAGGAACAGACTCCAGCTTGAGTGCATGATCACTGGTAATTACAGTTTTTCCTGCAGGACATTATGTAATAGTATTCAGTAATTAAATGAGCAAAATGTGAAAGAATTCATGGTTTTGAGCCATAACCAAGAGTTAAAAGAGGAACTAAAAAATCAGTTTTGTTTTTATTATTTGCTTTTCAGCTACCTTTAAGAGGGCGGGCCTTGGTGCAACAGTAAAGGTTGCTCCATTGTGACCAAGTGGTCAGGGGTTCAAGTCTGGAAACAGCCTCTCTATGAAAGCACAGGGGTAAGGCTGCGTACATTATGACCCTCCCCAGACCCCGCAGTGGCGGGAGCCTTGTGCACTAGGTATGCCTTTTTTTCCGGCTACTTTTCTCCCCGTGCATTCAACATATCCATATTTAGCTCCTATATCAAAATGTTTTGATATTTAGTAACTATGTTTTCAATCTATCATTCACAGAACATGTGTAGCAATTGTTTAGGGTGTGGGACATAAAGGGAAATCAGGCCTAAGTTTCTGCAGATAGGGTGTGATTGAGTTAATGCCTAATGCTACTTTGTAACTACAGAGATGGTGAAATAAAATCAGTGTGTTGGAATAGGTGAAAGGATCTAGCTGCGGGATATAGATGCAGGTCTACAGAAACTGATTATAGGTCAATTGAATGAAACAAGGTGAAAGGTTGGTTGATTCTCAACTGCTGATCCCTATCACTTTGGACAAGTTCCTTGTATAATAGTAGCTCATTCTTTAAACACCTTGAATATTTTATTTCCTAGAACTTGCATGAAATGCCACTCAAATACAAAATGGTGAAATTAAAAATTACTGTTTTCAATGGAAAAAAATATAATTTTATAATAAAAAATATAGCTAACTATGGGGACTTTAGCTCTTACCATCAACTTCGATGCCCTTGGGAACAAAAGGAACAGAACCAGTAGCAATAATTATATCTTTTGCAGTAATAATATTGTCAGAGAAGCCAACTTTTCCATATTTCACCTTTTGTGGACCCTGACATGAAACATCATATAAAATCATGATACCATAATAATTCATGGAGATAAATTCTACAGAAGAAATTACATCAGTAATATTTTGATGGCAACTCTACTTTTGGAACATGAAATGGATAACTTGTATACCATTTACCATAGTGAGAGATCTGGTTTCATATTGCACACAAAAACATTAATGACTTACCAAAATTGTGCCGACACCTGTTAATATATCCACACCAAGAGCTTTCATTGAATTGGTCAAGTTACTACGAATTTTTGAAGCAAGATTATTTGCATGATCAGCAACTCCTTTTCTGTCATACCCAGCAGATGAAACCTACCATCAGAAGATATATGAGTTGTCAGAGCAGCATGGAATATGTTGCATATTGTAATAAACAATATGATTCTAGATGTGATGTATGACAGTCATTTGCAAAGCCCCTGCACAACCTTAAACAAGGCTGCAGTTAATTATAAGCAACACAATCGAATTAACTTACCTGAGTACTAAAATAATGTTGAAACTGCCACAAAGGCGGTTCCAGGTAAAGAAAAACAAGAAGTAAAATTATGTTGAAAGAAAGAAATAAAAACCTCAAAGCTGGACTTTTTTAGATTGTTTTGCACTCATAATCTAGCATCACAATATTATTCCATATTTGAAGTTATTATACTGTGGTTACTACTCGAGATGCCTTATCACATCCGTTGCAAGCATGTCTTAGCAATCTGCAAAAAGCCATACATTATTCCATAAATTAACTAAGGCCCCGTTTGTTTGACGGGGAGGATGGGGTGGGAATGTTAGTCCCACAGTGTGGTTGGGGAACAGGGGTGGGATTTTTACTTTTCCCATGAATAGTAACCAAAGTGCTTTGTTTCTTGTGGGACTTTGGAATAACATAGGGGTGGGATTTTCAAATAACACGTCAGCAGACAAAGCATTTAATGCTGTTCCCTAAGCTTTTGTAAGTTCACCACTCCAGGTTAAACAAACAAGGATGGGGTGCGATTTTGAAGTGCCATATCAGCACTTTCCCACCCCACCTAAGTCCCCGTCAAATAAATGGGGCCTAATAGTCATTACCAAGAAATTTTACGCTACCAGGAAGGCAAAATAATTTTCTTGTAATTTATTTGATGGGAGGAGATCCTCAGTGCTTCGCAGAAGGTTTTGGGAATAATACTGGAAATCATTTCATACTGTTTTCATGCAGGAAGAATGTGATGTTTGGGAACTTTTTTTTTCCTATCTAACTGCCCAATGGGACTTTAACTACAGCTACAAAGGGGGGGGGGGGGGATGGGTTCCTTATGGGACAAATAGGACATTAAATAGGACATCTAGAGGAATGGTAATAGTGGTTTCACTTTGTTGGCTCCAAAATTGGCAGTTCTTTACAGATTTGTTCCAATCAGTGGCAGTGTCTAGCTTCAATGCTTTCTAAGTGGTAAGTGGGTTTGGCTTTTGGGTCTTCCCCTCAACCTGCTTCAAAGATATTTAATAGGAAATGTGTGGTTCATTATTGGAGGTTGATTAGAGGATGATATCTTGGAGGGAGTGTCTTATGCTTGTGTCAGTTACACTGTTTTCGGTTTTGGACTTTGGGGGGCAACACCACTTGGATTTTGGTGGTTGACACAGTCTTCTTTTCAGATCAGGTGTTAGTTGATGAAATACAGTGGCCAGAAGTGATGAGAGAAGTGAAACCAAAGCCAAGCTTCTTTCTAACTCCAGTCCGACCGTTAACCCTCTCTAATCAAGGATTTAGAAGTGGCATACCCAGCATCTGCCAATTTTATTAAAACTGGCTCTTGAAGGATCGGATGACTCTTGTCCTTTTCTTTCATGTTTCATTTTCCACTTGCAGCTTCCACTCTGAGTCATCTGAAACCCAGGCCGCCTTCTTATTTTCCTTTTCTTCAAGGATCGGAGGACTCTCTTCCTTTTCTTTCATGTCTCATTTTTTCACTTGCAACTTCAGCTCTTTGAAGTCATCTGAAACCCAAGCCTTCTTCTTATTTCCCATTCCTTCAATAAAGCTTCTTCCTATCCCCACCCCGTCATTACCCCTCACCCCACCCCCACCCCCCCTCCCCCTCAAAAAAGAAAAAGAATCCATAAGAGTCAAAAGATACTGGAAAGCTGCATATGTAAGTGTAACAAACAACGAGTCAACCCAATTATAACTCAACCATTACTTCCATTAAACTTCATTTGAATAGATATGCCTTTCAGCATATTTTCAACAAATACATGCGACCATTGCATGTTAATTTATGAGACAAGCCTTAACGTTACAGGAAAACCATGATAGACAACATTACCTGCAAACCCAATGCCTTCAAGTGATGCTCATTCTGAAATTCGCGCATCCGACCACTCACAGCAAGCAGAGCTTTAGAAGGAACACAACCTCTGTTTACACAAGTTCCTCCCACCACATCTCCCTCAATGATTCCAGTTTTCATCCCCTGTAACCAGTGTTAATAATCATTTTCTCATGTCATGCATGAATCCATCTCAAACAGTGGGAATTGAAGAAACAGATAAAACCATGTCAAACAAACCACACATAAGTAAGCACCATACACTGGAAAAATTGTTACCGGATCAAATACAGAGCATCCAAATCCAGGTAAAGCTGTGTATAGCAACTAACAAGTGAAAAAAAAAAAAAAAACAACTTTGATCTTTTAACTATTACTAAGCATGAGGCATCCCCAGAAGATGATTACAATAACAAACATTTTGAGCTGTTTCTTCACCCGTGTCTATAATTTGATTTCCCTCAGCAAGATGAGACAACATCTTCTTACACTATCCCGTCCTTAGTTAGTAAGTTCGGGAACGGCAATTGAACGGGAACGGATACGTACGGCAATTAAACGGACTAGACAGTAATAATACTTTTCAAAAATCCGGCTTCATAAAACGCATACAGTAATAATACGGTACGCGTTTAATACGGGTATAATACGGCATAGACGGCAATAATACTTTTAAAAAAAGGGACATATATTCATTATATAGCATGCATTCACCACCTAATAAACAAAATAATATCATGATTTTATTAACTAAAATAAACACAATAATATAATATGCTATATAACATCTCTAAGATTATCATTTAACATACCAAAATATCAATAATCTACAAGAAATGAATGTAGATTGTCTGAAAATGACATGAGCAAGTTGATTATCTTATC
Source organism: Telopea speciosissima (assembly GCF_018873765.1). Taxonomy (NCBI): domain Eukaryota; kingdom Viridiplantae; phylum Streptophyta; class Magnoliopsida; order Proteales; family Proteaceae; genus Telopea; species Telopea speciosissima. Next base: position 53,586,790 of record NC_057922.1, read on the forward strand.
ATTAAATCATTCTTCCAACATTACATTTATTTCTATCTACAATGAGATAACCATATATTTTTAACCAGATGTGTTCTTGTGAAGGGGGATGAGTTCCCACTAATTAACCAACACAAGACAAGAGGGAGAGTTCCAGATATGGATCTCCACTGTACACATTAGCTACAAGAGACAGAAAAACAAGAATAAAATAAAATAGAGATTGAGCCGTTCTCGCCAATATCACACCAGATTCATTTGCTTCACTACCACCATCAAAGTTCAAAGACCAGAGAAACAAGAGGAGAATACAAGACTTAAGTGCCGCTTTGTTGAACGGAGATGGCGAGGATGATTGGAGATGGAGGGCGGCTACTGTTGCCTGCTACGGTTGGATGTTCAACGCAAATCGAAAGGGACGAAAGGGAAAGTGAAATCGTTTCCCTAAATTCTAATCTTTTGGGTAATTTTTTTTTAAAAAAACAAACGTATAATACGCGTATTATACGAGTATAATACTCGATCGATTAAAAAACGCATTTTTTATAAAAATACGGGGACAGGAGTATTATACGTTTAAAAATATGGGGACGCGTATAATACGCGTATGATATGTGAATTTACTAACTAAGATCCCGTCTACCGTCTATTAAAACAAGATGACCTGAGTAAACACTAAGCTGACTTGGTCTAAAGCTGGAGTTACGGATTGCCCATCCCATTGGAAACGTAACATAGCATTCCAAATAACCACTTTCAACTAATAAATAATTTTAAAAATCAATTATCTTCATTTCCATCTACAGTATATAGGGGTCGTTCAAGTAGAGTTACAGACAGCAGCACCCAAACCAAAATTGTTCAGTAAACCATGGTGCTCTGTTATAAATCCCAGCTTATTTTTACTTCTTTCTATTTGAAGGATTGAAAGCGTAACAAACCAGTAGAAAGCTTACGTGATCTGAGCTCAATTGTGAAAGACGAAAGATTCAGTATCAACTAATTATAATAACTGAAGACCACTCTCCTCTCATTAGCGATACAGTTAAATCGAAACTTAATCATAGCTACCAAGCTAAACTTTGGAGAACTGCCAGGATTTAAAAATAAATAAAAAAATAAGGAAAAAGCAATACCTTCTCGACAGCATGAAGAGCAGCTCCATGACCACCGACGCCAGCTCCAATAATAACTAGATCGTAGTCAAACCCCTTTGAGGAAACTCCATTTTGGGACAACGAAGCTGATAACTCCCTCGAGGAGGACCTTCGTCCCGACAGCACAGCTGAACGAGAACCAGACCGTTTCAAAGCACAAAATCCAAGGGCCTCTCTTCTGAGACCACAGAAACGGAGATTCACAGGCTTGAGAGCATTGGTATTGATGAATTCTACCGAACGGTCAGATCTGGCAATGGCGGGGGAGGAGTGAGATGTAGCTGAAAGGGAGATGGAAGCCTGCATTGCTTCAATTCAATTAGTTTCAGTTTCAGGAGAGAAAATGAGGAGCAGAGAAAATACAGGAGATTAACAGGCTAATAGGGTTTGGGTGGAGATTTGTTTGATGAAATGAAATATAGTTTGGGCTGTTCTGGTTTTGGGGTTTAACTGTCGAAGCCCTCCTCGACAGCTCCGTTGCAACCTTGTGATGGGCGGAGTTACCTAAGTGTGGCAGATCACCTACTCTTTCCCATTATTTTCCACTGAAATCCTCTCTCTCTCTCTCTCTCTCTCTCTCTCTGCTGAGTTGGCGAGGAACCCACGTTAATTATTAACAAAATCAGGTCAATAGTGCGTGTTTTTTTTTCCTGGTAAATGGTCAATAATGGTTGGATGATCTAATCAAGAACACAAAGACTATCTTTGGAAAAGTAAGAAAATAAAAGATCAAAACAAACACTGTTTGTAATGGCCAGTAGGGGTGTAAGTTTGGCCCTATCCGCCCTCAACCCAAACAGGGCTGGGTTAGATTTTTCAATCCTAACTACGGGTTAGGGTTTAAATTTTCAAGTCCTGCATCAGGATCGAGCTGGGCCAAGGTTGAGGCATTGAGCTAAGCCCAGTCCGACCCGCCCTTTGTTAGGTTATGCTTTACGATTGTTTGCACTTTGTAATTTTTGTTCAGTAACTAATTATCAATTAGTTTATCAGAAAAAAAAAGGAAATAATTATCTATTGTACGAAAATAATTACAATTTTAAGATTGGATTAAGTTTTTTAACCTAAAGAAAAGTCTAATAGCCAATTGAGTATGAAATAAACCAATACCTAATCACATGAAGCAGGGTAACTCAACCAGGCCCTAGCAAAAACCAGGGTCAATCAGGTCCAACCCGACCCAACCAGGCCCGATCAAGGTCAATTAGGGTCGAGATGGGCTGGGCTAAGCTGAGCTTGACAGGGTTGGGCCTAGACTGAAATATCGATCTTAGCCCGACCTAGGGCCAGGTTGGGCTTGGATTGAACTAAAAGGACTCAGGGTTGGGCCTAGGCTGAGATATCTCACCCCTAATAATGGGGGATAGAGATTAGGTAATAGTTCATAATATGAACCCAAACCAATTTCGAACCAGATTTGGATTAGCCCAAATAAATGATGGGTTGCTCTCTCTCTCTCTCTCTCTCTCTCTCACACACACACATAAGTCATAACTAAATTATGAGGCACCGCTAGTGTCTTAACCAAAGGCTTTGCTTTCTCTTTAACCAATGCAACAACAAAAATATTTAATATATATTAAAGACAAGCTATTTTGCACTTACCTTTCTAATAGTAGGTAGAAAGATATGGGGTTAAGCGGTGGTGGAGTGAGCCCAGAAGGAAGCCATCAAAGAAAAAATATTACAGCAACAAAAAATGTCGATTTCAATCCGTGGAGATCCAGCCAGCAAAAGAATTGCGGACCACGGAGATCCATCTCGCAGGAGTTGATCACCACAAGAACTTAATTTCAACACAAGATAAACAATTGGAGATAAACAAACTCGGCTACTATAATGGAGAAGGAATATGATCGCACATGGAGAATGTAATTTTAGCACTTGAAAGTTGTAGCAGCACCAAGGGCGTTGTATCGCAACTCAACAAGTTGGATGGTCATGCACAGATTCCGGCAACGTGAAAACAAAAACAAAAGAGCAACATATGCTCTGATACCAGTATTGTGCTACAATGATTGTAGAGATGTTCCACCAAGATGAGTTCCTACAAATCCAAAACACACAGAGAGAAAGAACAATAGAGTAATCAAAAGATTAGATGGGATTGCTTTTGAGGGCTCCACTATAACTGAGTGTTTCAATCCTTTTCAAAGTCTATTTGTATACTCTTAAAGTTTCCGTTGGAGAATAACGCAATTCCATTCTATTAGGAGTCGCCCCCTCCCAATAGTCTATCTTCATCCCTTCCTATACGAGATAACCCAAGATAGACGTTGGATGAGACCAACACGGCCACCTCACCAACAGAAACTAAAGGCTATACCAAAAGATTTAATGATATAGTAGTTGGTTATTTATATGTTATGTTTCTAGCATTAGTGACAACTCTCTAGTCCCTATCCAAATTAGAGGTTGTATTGTTCATATCATTTCTAGGTGGTAATTTGTTATTTTATATGGAAGCACAAGAATTATTACATCTTTCAAAATGGTTTCGTTGTTAGGACTCGGGTTGAACTTATCCATAAAAACTAGTTGTTAAGTAGAAAGTATCCAAGTCCTTATAAGTTTTCACGTCGAATTTGTCATGCCGATAATCATTTTCATTTTTTCACATAAAACTCAACATTTGTTTTTATAATTCTTTAATTAAAATTTTCACTTGAATCAATTTGGATTGTGGGCATTTCCTTCAGTCTCACTACCAAGACTCTTATACTTGTGGGCTCATGTTGCCAGAATAAAATGGATCAATTTCTATGGATTGTAAGGAAATGATCGATTTTTCTTCAAGAAAATAGATATGAGCTTATATGCCTACAGTATAAATCTTTGCATCGAGTTACTCTTATCTGACATGAGATCGTTGCTTCTTTTTTTTTTTTTGGGTAATCAAAGCTTTATTGCTAAGAACATGTAGTACACATGGATTTTGAGTTACAAACATCTAGAAACCATGGAGTAGAAATTGGCCAATCAGTCCTACATATCAAGGGCCAGGCCCTCTTGAAAAGGGAGTCAGCCAAACCATTTCCCTCCCTTGGAATGAAAGCAAAAGTACACAATTCTAAATTTGATGCCAAAAAGGTGATATCTTGGATAATAGGGATCACCGAAATTGGAGGATCAATGTGGTTGCCGCTAAAAAGAGAAATCAATACTTTGTTATCAGATTAAAAAATTAGATGCTCCAAACTATCTTCAATAGCTTGAAGGATGCATGTCTGAATTGCCATTGCCTCGCTGATGAGAATGGTTGAGAACATAGCTAAATCAGAAATAGCATGTCAAGGTCAGCCATTATTGTGACGAAAAATAAACCCAAGGCCTCCATTAGAGCTACCAGATACTAGTGATGCATCGCAATTAAGTTTTAAGTAGCCTCTTGTTAGAGGCTCCCATAATGACTCTTGCAGAGTTATGTGAGCTATCAATGTACTATTTGGTTCAGGAGAGCATGAATCTCGAAATTCATTTAAGGCCCGCTAAGCTTATTGAATGACTTCATTGGGAGACCATGAATGCCTTTTGAAACGAAATCATTATGTCTGCCAAATATACTATGCAATAAAGTGTGGGTACCGTGATCGGGACCCCCAGAGGACAAAAATATGTATGGGAATGGTGTGAAAGGCAAACCCACCGTCCGCCCCCAAGGTGGGGGTGGTCTTTTTGCGACCCGTTTTTGTGTGGTACGTATCAAATTCCTCATTTAGATTCATGATTGGGGATAAGGGGGTGAGGTTATGCTTCATACATTAAAGAAATAGGAGTCACTATTCTAGGATTTGGGCCTAGGACCCAACAAGTAGTAGCCCAATCTCTCGGAATTGGAAAAGGCTACATGAATCCATATGGTCTGGTAAGAGATTCTAGGTAAGTGGTCAGGTTACAAGGATGGGAAGGTATTAGCACCCCACCTGCCCGGTTAAACCAGTATTTCTATCAGATGCTAGATTTCGAATGTTCTCCCGTAGTAACATGTCCTATATTAATATGTATGATTAAATCATGATGCATTAAATACTAGGAAAGGAAAAGCAAACATACTATTTATGAGTTAGAAAGAACTATGTACATTAAACGAAATAATTTAATAGTCTACATTGTGCAAAAATGAAGAGGAAAAAAAGTAAAAATGTATACCTGTACGCAAAACAGATGAAAACACGAAAAATGCAAGATGCAAAATGTCCCCCGACTCAGGTGGAGAAAAATGGCTGACTTATCCTTCGTTGGATAGAGTAATGGCTGCAAAGGTTAGGTTGGATGCTGAGAATTTGGGCAAATGGTTGATCCTCGAACAGAGTAACGATGTTGCAGAAGATTTGGAGGCCAAATACTCGATCTTCGAACAGATTAACAACGTCATAGAAGATTTGGAACCCAAATGCTCGATCTTTGGACAGAACGACACTATATGGGACTCATGGGACCTACAGAGGCAAGGTATGGGAATTGGTTGGATAGGCGGATTCGGGTGACCCGAACTACAGATAGGGTAACGGGACTAAGGATTTTAAAGTTGAGGATGGGGCGGACCCCAGGACAAGCGGAACAAGGCTTCGGACACAGAAACAAGCGAAACAGGGCTCTGGGAGCACACTTCCTAAGAAAGAGTGTTCTGTTCAAAATTCAAATGAGGGGGGTGACCATATTTATAGGGGTCCTGGGGCGCTTCGCGGCGGCGCATAGGCCTTCCGCGGCATCATGACCCTAATTTGAATCACTAAGTCACCGCAGCTGCGGTGGCTCAATAATTCAAATTTTTTTTATCCTCGGTGTTGCGGGATTTCTTGGCTTAGGTGCATTTTTTTGCTTTTGGGAGAGGTTTCGAGGTCTCGGGAGGGTCTTCGAGAGACATCATCAATCATCTGTGTCCTGTTGTCGTCATCGATGGGGTGGTGGTGGCAAAAATGCAGTGTCTACATAAAGCTGCAAAGGGATGTGGCCTCACAGTATATTTTCTTCCCATGGACTCCTAAAGCCACCCAATTCTCAGTCCAAAGTTGTATGTTTGGCAATTTCGTAATTGGGGCAATATAGGATAGTGCACTACCAATCCACACTGCCCTTGCAAAGGGGCATGCAAGGAGGACATGACCAATTGTTTCCATAGCCTCTCCCCAATGTACACACTAAGTACCCAAAGGAAATTTTCAATGGGATAAAGCTACCGCCATGGCTAGTCCATCTACGTAAGCACGCCACAAGAAGGATATAATTTTTTGTAGGCTTTGAGAAAACCATATTTGTTTCCACACCCTTAATGGCACCACTCTTCTCGAATTGGTTGAGGATGCCAAAGATGAGGCATCACTCATGTTTTTAGCACATAGGACATGGTAGGCGGACTTAACATTGTAGCATCCATTTGGGAAACCACCCCATATAAGGAGTCATTCATTGGAAACAAGGAAAGAGGGATCTCAAGGATCAACTTAATGTCACTAGGGTGAAGGTAGGCTTCAATGATTTGGGTATTCCAACACCTATTCTCCTCATTAATGAGTTCGGAAACAAACATTCAGATTTCAAGTTCGGGTTCAGGACTCACCATTTACTAGCACCTCGTATTCTATAAACATTTTATAAAGCGCATTAGCGCATCCAGCAAGCTGAAAAGCTATTGCGCGCTAGCCTGCGCATCCATTTTGAATGTTTTCCTTGGTTGGTCAGGTCAAGTTTCTGCTTGGTGCGCTTAAATGGTTTTTTTTAGGGGTGCAAGTTTGGCCCTGTCGGCCCGAACCCGTCCTGGCCCGCCCTGAGCCCGAACAGGGCCTGGGCTGAGATATTTGGCCCTGAGGGCAGGTCAGGGTTGGAAATTTTTGGCCCTGAGTTAGGGTAGGGTCGGGTCGGGTTAGGGTTGAGGCCTCAAGCTAAGCTTGGCCCGGCCCGGCCCGGCTCGACCCTGATTTAAGTTATACTATAAAATATATATTGATATAATTTATACATTATAAACTTTAAATTTCACCCACATTTTTTTATATAATATATTATATATGAAGACAATAAGTGCTATAATATATTTTATTATATTATTATTTTATGTAAAATTGATAATGTTCTTCCCGGCCCATTCCAGGTCATGCATTTCTTTCCCTCTCCCCATGATCAAGGCCAATTCTGAGGGTGGGTCAGGGTTGGATTTTTCTAGCCCTGAGTCAGGGTCGGGTCGGGCTTGGGCCCAGCTAAGGGGACTTAGGGTTGGGCTAGGATTCTATAAAGCCCGACCCAACCCAACCCTATTGTAGCCCTAGTTTTTTTCATTTTTTGTTATCTTGGTAAAGAGAAAAGAAGGAAATATACAGATTATGCCTGTCAAGTGAGGCCTTCGGGGGAGCTCTCTTAGGGTTTTGATCGCCGCCATCAAGAAGAAAAAAGTGCCATCGATCCTGCAGAATTCGTTCATTCTTTGAATGCCTTCTGCCGTTTAGCATCCTTGCGATCTTGTCCTAATCGCTGGTAAGTCTCCTTATTGCGATCCATGTTCCATCGCAACCTCCTTTCTGTCTTTTTGTGTGGAAGAAATTGTTGATTAAAATTCCTACAGATCTCCGAAATGTCTTAATGAAGCCTCTACGCCAGCTTTGTTGTCGGGCCCTGATTGTCGACAAAAGATCCAAAGAAAAAGAATAAAGCTACGGGAATGAATTTCAATATCAGGCGGTACGGGAACCATGTTATCCAACAGATTAAAGATTTCTCTCTGAATCATTTCTTTTTCACAAATTAAACGGAGTTCAAATAAGACAAGACACAGATGTAAGTGAATCTAATCTATTTGCGATCCCGATAGGATGGGAACATAGATCATTAGATGATGATGATGCTATGGTGAAATATCCAGTCGAAAGACTTAGATTGCTGGAGAAAGGTGCTGGAAAAGTGCGAGTTTTTGCCATTCCAAATTACTTAAAGCAAGCAGGCTTTACTGCGTCCTGCACATGATTGGTGCATGAAGGTTCTTCGTACCATAGTGCAAACGCCCTATCACGTAAGGCGCTATGGTAAACAACCTATCGCACTGCGGCCCCCTTCCTTGGGGGCCTCCACTTGGTGGGTCACTTCACTCCACTTCCTTGAACTGGCTAAAGTTGCACCAAGCGTTGGTTGGCACTTTATCGAAATAATCCTGCTAGCAGAGGTTCTTATGTGCTCGTTAACCTACTTGATAAAGATGGGAATTCTAACTCATTTAAGTCGATGAAAACTACTACTGACTAGTGGCAACTAGAATGAAATATTATTTGATCGTGGAAATGCCATGTCAGGTGCACCTATCAGAATCGAAACAGACCAATTACCAAATCCACCTATCATCGCCGGCATAACCATAAAATTATCATTAAAGAAGCGTGAGCCGCTATTAAAACATTATACAATTGATGATTCCCACCAAGAATTTTCTTGCTTTGGAAGACGGAGCTCACCATATTTTCTAGGAAGCGATTCAGTCTCCCGAGTTAGGGCCGGTTCGAATAGTCTCAAGCTTGATTCAAAAATGCCATCCTTGGTCACTACTGTCAGTGGTAGAGCAGGCTTTGAGGCAAGATCAGAAGAAATCGAGAGGGAGAAAGAGTCCGGTTTCAAAGGCTTGATCAACTTTGTAATCATGGATCATCAACAAATCCCTAAATGCTTCTATATACTGTCGCCACGGCAAAGGTTCAAGTAAGGAGAACTCTTAGATTCTCAAGTTTTATATACTCTTTATGAAAATCCATCTCCACCTATGTTGTGCCCTTCCTCCCAAAGCATTTCGTCTGATAAACGTATTGGTATCACCATGTGGTGGTTTAAGCTAAGTAGCCTAGGTCGAGTTATGCTCAAACAGAAAAGAAAAAACAGACTTCACGCCGACTAAATCTTCATTCTAATCTAGAAAGATCGATTCTCAAGCCCTTCGGTTTGGAAACTACCTCTAAACCCCTTCCGGTAACAAAAATAATCAATCGGCTTATTTAGGTATGGCTAGTTTTCTCATTTGATTCCTTCCCCCGAATCGGTTCATCAAATCATTCTGTCACCTCTCAGAACTTCCATTCAGAGGTGGGAACGGTTGAGATAGTTTTACGATTTGAAGACCAAGTCAGAGACTACTGGACGTCTTGCAGAGCGACTCTCAATGAGGACGTTGATACTTTTCTATTAAAAAAAATGTTTTTTCACTTAATCCGCCTTTACTAAAGATCAAGGGGAACACTTGTACTCCGGCTAATAAGGGAAATGTTTTCTTTTCAAAAAAGAAAAGCCCAAATGAATTAGTTGGTACTAGAAATGTTAGAAAAAGTGAACGAAAAGAGTAATAAGAAGTGAAAAGGACAGAGACACTTTCCAACCACTTCCAATCAACTAGTTACGAATCAGTAAGGGTCTGTTAAGAACTTGTCTTAGCAAAACCTTGCCTCAGGGTCATCAACTGAAATTACTGATGCTTACTCATATGCTGGCCGGTCCGGTTAAATCCAATTTGATCTACCTTAGTCTATACCTAAAATATCTGTTGTGCTCTTCCAATTGGTTCAAGGTAAGCAGCTGAAGCAACTGCTAGGGGTACCTATCTAACTGTCTCTGGCGTTGGTTTTCTAACCCGAAGTGACAAGTTACACTGTTCAAAAGAGTGGTTTAGTACAAGCTCCAGCTTAGGTAAAGATTTAGTAGATATGCATCCAAGAGAGGGTGTTGTAACTTGAAACTGGGAAGACTTAGAACCCATTGGTCTTTCAAAATTTTGAATTGGTCCCCTTTCCTATCCTACCAAAGAACGCTTATAAGAAGTACTTTACATCCGACTAAGATACTTCGCCATGCCCATGACAACTATCATCCCAACATGGCTTGCAAGAAGTCATATCTTGGAAAATAAATTGCGTTCATAAACGTAGCCCATGGACAGTTCGAAAATTACATAGACGCCATGCTACTTTGACAGGTTATCTTGTTTTGAGTCTCTAAAACTCAATCCAACACTGAATTTCGGCTGACACAATTTTTTTCCCCAAAAAAGAGACCCAATGGAGTTTTCCCCCAATAGAAATAGGCTGCCTCTTGAAAAGTCTTTGAGACATGATGAATTACACTTAGTGTGAAACAGGGTCAGGTTGGGCCGGATGTTTTAAAACCCTAGCCCAACCATGAGTCCTCTTAGTTCAACCCAAGCCCAACCCGACCCTAGGTTAGGTTGAGATATCTTAGCCCAGGCCGAACCCTGTTGGGCTTGACCCAGCTAAACCCGGCTTTGATTGACTCTGATCAAGCCAGGTTGGGTTGACCCTAATTTTTGCCATTTACATCATCCTATGCATTAAAAAAATAAGACACATGTGACTGGGTATTGGTTTGTTTCATACTCAATTGACTATTAAACTTTTTTTTTTTCAAGTTACAAAACTTATCCTAATCTTAAAATTGTAAATATTTTCATTCAATAGATAATTAACCTTTTTTTGATAAATCATCAGATAATTAGATACTAAATAAAAATTGTAAAATGTAAACAATAAATTATAAAAAATAACTTAATATAGGGCCGGGCTGGACTAGGCTTAGCCGAGGCCTCAACCTTGACCTAGCCCGACCGAACCCAGACCTGAAAATTTCAACACTAACCACCCTCAAGGTTGAAAAATCTAGCTTAGGCCCTGGCAAGCTTACGGCAGGTTCAATTGACTGGGCGAAACTTATACAAATGGGACACATGTGATTGGGTATTGGTTTGTTTCATGCTCAATTGACTATTAAACTTTTTTTCATGTTAGAAAACTTATCCCAATCTTAAAATTGTAAATATTTTTGTTCAACAAATAATTAGCCTTTTTGGTAAATCATCAGATAATTAGCTATTAAACAAAAATTGTAAAATGTAAACAATAAATTGTGAAACATAACCTAACACAAGACCGGACTGGACTGGTCTTAGCCGAGGCCTCAACCCTGCCCAACCCGACCCTAACTCAGGGCTTGAAAATTTCAACACTAACCCGCCCTCAGGGTTGAAAAATCCAGCTCGCGGGTTCAGTTGACTAGGCCAAACTTACATCCCTAGATTTATACTGCTAGAAAATGAGAAATTTCCCACTCTATAAATTTGATACAATTCAGCGATTTCCATTTTTCTGTATCGTTGACTTTGGAAGGAATCGAAGATGAATCCCAATTCCAACCTTAGGGATTTCAATATAAGCAAGCACTAGAGAAGAAGATTGAATCTCAAACTCAAATTGAAAAAGGATTTTCATAAACAGAGGCAAGGAAAATAGGCCACAGACATGATGAGCATTTTTATATTGATCACTTGTAAGGGGAGGGATAAAAGACAAAACAAAAATTCCTACAAAAATCAGTATTTACACACTACAGTAACTACCCATTCCCCAAAAACGATTACCCAGACGAGCAGAACTCACGAAGCTAAACTCCGATTACTTGCGGAAACTGGTACCCACTGATTTTGGCATCTTCACAATCAAAATAGGGCACTTGACGTTTTGCGCGCAGTGATTACTCACACTTCCAAGGAAAGCCCTACAAAGATCACCATTAAGCGTCAGTACTGAAAGCGCCTGCAAATTCACAACTTGAAACAATGGTCTTTGATTGAATGGAGAAAAACATTCATGATTGATGAACCAGATGAAATAACAAACCTCTTGATGAGACCGTAACCATGGGTTCCCATGACCAACAAATCAGCAGCGAGCTTCTCAACCACTTCACATATCACATCCCTCGGATCCCCATTCCCTACCTTCGTTTGCACCTTAATCTGCATAACCAAGAAAATGACTGCTCTGTTCTAATTCTAAGTTCTAAACCAATCTGGGTAAATGCAGAAAAACTTTCATTTTGATAGTTTGCTCACATTAGGAATATCCTTGCAGACGTTATTGGCCTTCTCCATTACACAATCCGCAACATCCGCCCTGTATTTCTCCATCGACGCAATTATATCGGAGGAAAACAAATACCCTGCAAGATTCAAGTTCAAGATTTTTAATTGTGAAACCCCTAAAGCTATAAAGCTAAAGCTATATCAGAAAGAGGAAGGAATACCTGTTCCATCCATAACAGGGTAGACGGAGCTAGACGGTTTGGCGTAAAGGAGGATAAGGGTGTCTTTCGAATCACGGGAGACTACGTTCTTGAGACACCAGGATAGCGCATACATGCTCTCCTGTCCTTCGTCCACCGCTACCACAATCCTGCGTTCGTTCGCTTCCGCTTCAGCCATCGATGATCAAACCCAATTACAATGATCGAAATACGCAATGGAATAATAGACTATGAGAACACTTCTCTCAGATTAACGAAGATCTAGAGAGAGATTGCAAAGACTATATATAGAATGACTAGTGAGTGGTGGATGAGTCAAACGCTCTCGAAGAAATTCCAGATTCAATTCGTGAACTTTTTTTGTATTATTTCCAAGGGGCCAGTGGGCCACTGATGCATGGCGGTTTGTGGTTTCCGGCTTTCAGCGGCTGCTGTCGGTTTTGGTCACGAGGGGTCCGCCAACGAATTAGTACCCTCTTTATCAGTTTATCTACTTTCGTGGCAAATCGTCTTGTGCAAGGCGGTGCATAGTGCAGCACACAAGACAAACACTCTATCTCTTTGACGAATCGTTGATGAACCTTCTCTCTTTCACATAATTTTTTTTTGTTTTTTTGGTAAATTTATCATAAATTATTCAAGACCAAGTATTCCTTCAGCCAAAGTAGATGAGAATCCAATCACCACAAGCTTCTTGACAGGCGCAAGAGGGTATTTTGGGAATATGTTAAAATTTTATAAGATTTTGGAAATCTTAGGATGGTGGCCGAACCCATGGCTTGAGGTATCCGTATTAAATTGCCTTATCCAATCAATATTGCAGGGTTTTAAAGGTTATCGATATCTGGCCGATACTGTATTAATTAAAAAGTACAGACAAGGAGTATAATAGTCCAAAAACTTATTTTTTTAAAAAAACTAAAGATAAACTTGTCCGATATGACCGATCCATACCAATACCGTACCAGTTTTAAAGGTGAGCAATATCCAATCCAATACCTTGCATTAAATTTAAAACCATGGCTTAACCTTCACTGTGTTGTGAAGGAAAACTTCATCCAATTATTTTTGTAAATCACACATTTATTTGTGTTATGTGGAACAATTTGAAGAATTGGAATAGGATTTTTTTTTTTTGGTAAAAATTGGAATAGGATTACTTGATCTTTCAATCGATTAAATCTATTTAACCCTTCTATAGAAAAAGGCCAAATGACATTAAAAAACCGGTTCCAATATTGATCCAAAGATCCAAATCGATCTAGGTCAATGTTGATACGATCTGGATCAAAATTTGCCAAGATCGACCCGAATCTCAGATCCATGTGTTTATACCTTGAAGTGGAAAGATGATATGGTAATTTTTATTTTTATTTTTTTTTTTTTTGGGTATTGAGTTTTTACGGTTAGATGTGTGAAAAAAAAATGTGCTTGTCACTCTCTTGTAATTTCAAAACAGTATTAACTCATTTCATCAATGTAGGGCATACTTGTGCACTTGACGTGAGATTTTTTTTTTCCTAGTGATTAAGTTTAGTAGAAAAGTTCTCTGAGGGGGACACAGGTAAGGGTGTCAATCGGTGCGGTTCTAGTTATTCAGTTTGGTTGCAGTCCGGTTTACATTTTGATAAGGTGAAATCAAAATCGAACCGGATAAGAATTAGCCAAAAGTAGAATCGTTTTACATATGGTCCGGTTTTATCGGTTTCTATTTGGTTTTTGTTATCCGATTCACAATCGGTTTGTGTGTATCGTTTTTGAGAAACAGTATGAAGACAACCTCGGTTTTCAAGACCTCTAGATTCTTGTGTTTCCCCATTCTCTCCCCGTCTCCCTCATTTTCCATGCCTATGTGATAAAAAAAGACTTCCCATCTTCGTCTATCCTCTTCCTTTCCCATTCTTTATTTTTCTAATTTTTTTTTCTTTTCTTCTTACATGATAAACAAACTATTTCTTTTATGGGAAGTAGTTTTCTGTTTGGGAATGTGGCCAACGCTAGCACTCCCATGAGTCTATCTCTCTGTTCCTCAAAATAAGAGGTCAGAGGTGTCTTTTCATATGGGGAGGAGAGAGATAGACTCATGGAAGTGCTAGCTTAGGCCACACTACCGGATAGAGATCTTTCTCCCATCTTTTATTTTAGAAAGTAGGGTTTTTTAATTCATTTTAACATCATTTTCAATTCATACTTGAACCCAAGACATTTTACTTATTTTATTTTTCAAGTATGATGCAATAATTATTGTTGATTAAATTAATTATTATGTTATTAATTAATCCAATTGATGCATGGGTTAGCATTCAAGTAAGAGGCACCGGCAGTGTGGGCTACGCCAGCACTCCCATGTGTCTATCTCTCTCCTCCTCAAAACAAGGGGCTAAGGTGTCTTTTCATATGGGGTGGAGAAAGATAGACTCATGGAGTGCTGGTGTAGGTCACACTCCCGGACAGAGTTCTTTTTCCTTATTTTAAAAACCCTGTTGTTAAAAAAAAAAAAAAAAAGGCGCATAAATCACCACTAAATAACAAACATTTTATTCAGATGTGTATTTTTGCCATCTGACCCTTTCACTATAGCTAATCCTTCAACCCTCTCCCCAACCCCCTCCCCCCACCACCCCAAAAAAAAAAACTAACATGGAAAAACAGCTATTTGGGTTTGGGGGAAAAATTCTTCCTCTACGTTTGAGTGTAATTTCTTTCACATTTTTTTTTTTCTTTCTAATAATCTAAATATGTGGGGTTCATGTGGGTGATGTCTTTTTCAGAACAACTATGGGCGTGATGTGTAGACTCATCCTCACATTGGCGTCGTGGGGAACCCTCTCCCTTGGTCTGGATGCGTAAATCAAACTTTGTCATTCAATCCTAGTTAGATCTATGTTTTCCACCAAATTCACAAAATTCTTGTCTTTTTTTACTTCAATCCAACTCTTTTTTATTAAATAATTAAACAATGATTCATTTTTAATCTTTTTTCTTGTCCTTGTAACTCTTCAACTTCAACTGTCACACTTCTCATTGTTCATTTATTAATCTATGTTTCACACATAGCCAAACTATCTTAATCAACTTCCACCCTTCACTTATGGAGAGAGTATTCCCAAGTTCTATTGAGTGCATTTATTTTCAATTCTATATTTTGTGGTCCTTCCACAAGATTCACTTAAACAATCATACCACTTATTTATTTTTTGGACCAAATTTTTCTTGAGTCACAGTGACCAAGGAATTTCTTCACCGATGACCATCATAGCATTTGGATGGGCATGGCTGCATAAGGGAACTTTGAAAAACATTTTCAATCTTTAACATATAGAAAAGAGTAAATTTAGCGATAGATTTGTGGGTGAAGGAGAACGTTTGCCTTTTTTATGGGTACTCCAAATGGTGTTACAAGCAAACTTCCCCACTCCATTCCACCCAAATCCGCATGTGAGGCAGGACTCAGATCTTGTTCTTCACTATCACTAATTGTAGACTTTACCACCAGGCCAGGGATGGTACCTCATGGTTCAACTTTCAGATCCATACGGTATGTTTTATCTTTATGAATGCATTGCATTGATTACTTAAACTTTGAAAAAGATCATCTTCAATCTCTCTTATGGGTGATTGAAACAAGATGATAAATTAAAGAGTAAATGTCCCTGCAATGTCATAGTGCAGTTTACTTCTCACGTGAATGTTTTTTATTGAATGTCCGAGTCTTATACCTTTTTTTCATGACAATCATTGGTTTGGCGTGCAGATTCCTCCCCACATTGATATCCTGGGGAACCCTCTCCCATAAATTAATATTTTCTTAAAGAAGAATGCTTGCCCTAAGATAGTGTAACAATACAATGTAAGATGTGCCATTGATCAATACATTTGTTACACTATATGTACTAAAATATGTTACACTTATATAAGGCTAACATAAACATCTATCTTTTTGAAATATTAAAAAGTGTCCCTTACTTTATTTTTGTGGAAAAAACATTTTATAAACTAAACAAACCAAGCAATTACAGTGTCTAAAACAGAGAGATTAATGTTGTATTTGGTATGCATTTTCTAGAATGCATTCTAGGTCGATTTCGCATTCTGGGACGATAAAAGCAACTATTTTTATCTTCCAAGAATATGAAATTGACTAAGAATGTATTCCAAGAATTCATACCAAACACTACCTAAGTTTTCAATCAAAACTCTAGAAACCAAATTATGAGCTATCGAAATTATGTCTCTATCAAAAGTGTTTAGTAAGATTTCTCCTTGTATCCCACAAAAGAGTAAAGATCTCCCAAGGTCAGTTCTCATTTTCTGCCTCCAACCACTACACTAAACTTTGGCAGTCAGTCCAAACGTCGACAATTGTGGTGCATAGCTTCTTTGCTCTTTGCAATCCACTGAAAATGACTCTTGCCTCTGACTCTGGTGCGCTCCCTGAGAGATCTAACCAAAACACGTTAATTCAGTTGTTAAATTAGATTAATAGATACTCAAGAAAATAAAAATGAACACACAACAAGGCATAGTAGAAGGAGATCCAAAATGGAAGGAATTACTCGAGTATAGGAGGTTTGAGGAACCATATGCACAGTTGAGCCATCATCTCCACCACATTGATTTTCATAGTTCGTTTCTTAGAAGAAGACTGGTTATAATCCTTCTCAGTAGTGAGCTCACACACCAAAGATCTCATGTTATCAAAGAGGAAGAAGGGATGTTTGCCTCTAGAAAGAAGATGAAGGGAAAATTTAAGAAAAACCTCTAATTCAACAACCTCAAAAGAAACATCTTTAATTAGATGGAGATTTCTACATCAAAAGAAACGGAAGGCAATCGTAGAACATGGAATAGAACGTTGTTGGAATTTTAATTGTTTTTAAAAATAAAGATTTAAAATACCTTTCAATTTTGTTGGGTGTGTTAGAGGATTGAGTCATTTCCTAATAGATACCTAAATAGCCAATGGGTGTCTATTGGAAGATTTGTTTGAGTGGCTAACAAACAAGCCTTATAGGAAAAAACATGATTTGAGGCATATCTCATCTTTTGGAGACAATGCTTAGTGGTCTCTCTTCCTCTCCAGTATAAAGATAGGAAGTCATGCTCAGTCTCTAACAATTGTTTTTTAAAAACATATTTAAAAGCAATTTTAGTTTATGTTTAGGACTCAACCCTCTAACAATGTTCTCCAGAAATTGAAGAAGACATAGGAGGAGAAAAAGAGATTGCACGATTAGGATTCAAGCATGTTTGGGAGGAGGAACTAACATGAAAATCAAAAGAAGCAAAATTAAAAGACAAAGGGAAAGAAAAGAGAAACCCCAAAAGACGTATTATAGAGTATGATTGTTGTTAGCAATCCATTACGAGGAAAGAATGCATTCCGGTTTTGAATCAATCCTAAGAAATAAGTAGAGGAATCAGAATAAGAGATAAATAATAGCCCATTAATAGAATGAGAATGGAAGCTTACTGCTATCATTACAGCTCCAGCCCACTTCCCTCCTATTCATCCTCAGAAAGTGGGCCTTGCAATTTTCAGAGTATAGTTTGATACCAACCAACATCTGTTGTACCCTTAGAGCTTACATGGGTGGGTATTTGATTGAATTGGATTCCAAAATTTAACACATGTGACATCAATCCTTAGATTTCCAATTTGCATTGATCACTTGTAAGGGGAGGGATCAAAGACAAAACAAAAACTCCTACAAAGATCTGTATTTACACACTACATTAATTACCCATTCCCCAAAAATGATTACCCAGACGAGCAGAACTCAAGAAACTAAACTCCGATCACTGCAGACACTGGTACCCACCGATTTTGGCATCTTCACAATCAAAATAGGGCACTTGACATTTTGCGCGCAGTGATTACTCACACTTCCAAGGAAAGCCCTACAAAGATCACCATTAAGCGTCAGTCCTGAATGCGCCTGCAAATTCACAACTTGAAAGAATGGTCTTTGAATGATTGATGAACAAGATGAACTGACAAACCTCTTGATGAAACCATAACCATGGGTTCCCACGACCAACAAATCAGCAGCGAGCTTCTCAACCACTTCACATATCACATCCCTCGGATCCCCATTCCCTACCTTCGTCTGCACCTTAATCTGCATAACCAAGAAAATGACTACTCTGTTCTAATTCTAAGTTCTAAACCAATCTGGGTAAATGCAGAAAAACTTTCATTTTGAAAGTTTGCTCACATTAGGAATATCCTTGCAGACGTTATTGGCCTTCTCCATTACACAATCCGCAACATCCGTCCTGTATTTCTTCATCGACGCAATTATATCGGAGGAAAACAAATACCCTGCAAGGTTCAAGTTCAAGATTTTTAATTCTGAACCCCCTAAAGCTAAAGCTAAAGCTATATCAGAAAGAGGAAAGAATACCTGTTCCATCGATTGCAGGGTAGACGGAGCAAGGCGGTTTAGCGTAAAGGAGGATAAGGGTATCTTTCGAATCTCGGGAGATTACGTTCTTTAGACACCAGGATAGCGCATACATGCTCTCTTCTCCTTCGTCCACCGCTACCACAATCCTGCGTTCGTTCACTTCTACTTCAGCCATCGATGATCAAACCCAATTACAATGATCGAAATACGCAATGGAATAGACTATGAGAACACTTATCTCGGATTAACAAAGATCTAAAGAGAGGTTGCAAAGACTTTATATAGAGGGATCGACTAGTGAGTGGTGGATTAGTCAAACGCAGAGCCACTGCTCGAAGAAATTCCAGATTCAATTCGTGAACTTTTTTTTATTATTTCCAAGGGGCCAGTGGGCCACTGATGCATGGCGGTTTGTGGTTTCCGGCTTTCAGCGGCTGCTGTCGGTTTTGGTCACGAGCGGTCCGCCAACGAATTAGTACCCTCTTTAACAGTTTATCTACTTTCGTGGCAAATCGTCTTGTGCAAGGCGGTGCATAGTGCAGCACACAAGACAAACACTCTATCTATTTGACGAATCGTTGATGAACCTTCTCTCTTTCTCATAATTTTTTTTTTGTTTTTTTAGTAAATTTATCATAAATTATTCAAGACCAAGTATTCCTTCAGCCATTCAGCCAAGATGAGAATCCAATCACCACAAGCTTCTTGACAGGCGGGAGGGTATCTGGAGGGTATTTTGAGAATACGTTAAAATTGCATAAGATTTTGGAAATCTTAGGATGGTGACCTGAACCCATGGTTTGAGGTATCGGTGTTAAATCACCTGATCCAATCAATATTGCATGGTTTTGAAGGTTACCAATATCTGGTCAATACTGTATCAATTAAATGGTACGTACAAGGAGTACAATAGTTAAAAAACTTATTTTTTTTAAAAATCTAAGAGTAAATTTGTCCGATATGACCGATCTATGCCAATACCATACCGGTTTTGAAGGTGAACAATACCCAATCCAATACCTTGCATTAAAACCATGGCTTAACCTTCACCGTGTTGTGAAGGAAAACTTCATCCAATTATTTTTGTAAATCACACATTTATTTGTGCTATTTGAAACTATTTGAAGAATTGGAATAGGATTATTTTTTTTTTTGTGGTAGGAATCGGAATAGGATTAGTTGATCTTTCAATCGCTTAAATCTATCTAATCCTTCTATTAGAAAAATGCCGAATGACATTAAAAAAACGGGTTCCAATGTTGATCCAAAGTTCCATATTGATCCAGATCAATGTTGATCCGATCTGGATCAAAATTTGCCAAGATCGACAGAAATTTCAATTCCATGTGTTTTATACCCTGAACTCCTAAAGTGGAAGAATCTTGGCTCCGTTTGGTGGCAACGGGAATTAGAGGAAAGGGAATGGAAATTTTTCAAACCTAAAAAAAAAAAATTTATATTTTTTTTTTAATCATTACCCCATGTGATTGTATAAATTACTTAAATTTCTTACCATATCTAGTAAAGATACATTTTACATGTAATATTTATTTTACATTTTAAACCAAAGGGAAATGGATGCAAAGTAAAGTGAAATTTAATAATCAAATATGGAATGATTTGGAATTAGATCTATTGTCACATGGTGTCACATGGGGTAATGATTAAAAAAATTCATTTTTTAAGTATGAAAATTTCACTTCCTTTCCCTTTAATTCCCCTTACAACCAAACGGAGCCAATTCAATGGTAATTTTACGGGATTTTTTATTCTTTTGATAATGAAATTTTGCGGTTTGATATATGGGAAAAAAATTTGTGTTTGTCACTCTCTTGCATATTTTCAAAATAGTCATTAACTAATTTCATCAATTTAGGGCATACTTGTGCAATTGACGTGCCATATAAGAGATTCTTTTTTTTTTTTTTTTGGTAATTAAGTTTAGGAGAAAAGTTCTCTGAGGGGGACACAGGTAAGGGTGCCAATCAGTGCAATTCTAGTTATTTGGTTTGGTTGCGGTCCGTTTTATATTTTTGATAAGGTGAAACCAAAACCGAATCGGATAGGAATCAACCAAAATCAGAATTGTTTGGCATACGTTCCAATTTTATTGGTTTCTATTCGATTTTCGTTATCCGATTCACAACCGGTTTATATGTGGTTTGTGTGTGTCATTTTTGGGAAATAGTATGAAGACAACCTCAATTTTCAAGGCCTTTATATTTCTATGTTTCCCCATTTTCTCCCGGTATCCTCACTGGCTCACTCATCATATTTCCCATGCCTCCATGCCTATGTGATAAAAAAAGATTTCTCATCTTTGCCCGCCCTTTTCCTTTCCTATTCCTATTCCTATTTCTTCTATTAGAAAGTAGGGTTTTGTTAATCCATTTTAACATCATTTTCAATTCATACTTGACCAAATAAAATATATAGTTAACCCAAGGCATTTTACTTATTTTATGTTTCAATTATGATGCAATAATTGTTGTTGATTAAATTAATTAATCCAAGTGATGCATGAGCTAGTATTCGAGTAAGAGGTACCGGTTTTTAATTGCTTTAGAAGAGCAGTTTTGTGGTACAGATCGAAACCGAACTGAGAAAAGAACCTACCGAATCAAAACCGGATTATTTTGTGGTGCAGTTCGATTCGATCATAAACGGTCGGTTCTAATTCCATTTTGACACCCTTAGACACAGGGGCTACACCCAAACACAATGGGGGTGAAATGACTGCCCCCTCCCCCATGAAAGGCGGAAATCTTGCCCCCAAGATGCCAATCTATACACTTGCATTGACTGTTGTGCGCGTGGCCCCTGTGCTCCCCCACTGAGAATACTCCCCCTTAAGTTTATTAAGGAAAGCCCTTGGGGAATCTAACTCCATGTAAGAGATTCTTTTGCAAAGTGGATACTTTTAATACCCCACTCTTATTTTTATGGAAAATAATCCTCTTCAATTCTTAAAAGTGTGCAGTGCGACAGTACCAGGTGGAGATGTCGACACTTGGCAGCTCGAACATCCAACAATCTGAGCTCATTGATATGGACCGTTGGATGTTCTTGTACACCTACAAACCATTCAGATGGAGTCCAGAGGAGGAGAGTGGATTTCATCTAGAAGGCTTGTACGTGTACGAGAATGTTCTCGTATGCGAACCTAAGCTGAGTCCTTTTACAGGGTCTTCAATGCTCAAGATCCTAGTTGATGAGGCATAAAACAGCCCACCTATCAGAGGCTGCCATGTGGCCGACCCGACCTCAGCCCGACAATCGAGTTGGGCCGAGCAGAAAATTGGGCCGACCCCATATCCGATAAGTCACCTGACAAAGCCTGGTTTGAGCGAGCTGGCCGGTGGCTGAGGCCGAGATTATACGGGTCAGCCATAGACTCCTAGCCGACCTCATGGCCGAGACCGACCTCCTCCCGGGCCGACCTCCATTGCCGACCCCACGGGCCGACCTCGTAGGCCGAGCCCTCCTCCATTGAGGCTCTCATAGCACCCCACCGGGGATCTCCGAGCCACGTCAGCACATCCCGAGAATCACGGGATAAGAACCGAGCCATGATCCCAGCGCAACACGGAATCACACTCTACATGGACTCTTACCTTAATAAGAGTCCGACCCCGAAAATAACTCTCCACTCCGCTCTACGCGAGAGAACCTTCCGAAAGAAGGACTCCTACCATACTAGGACTCTCCCAGCCGTCTCATCTCCTCCTTATTCTATAAATACCCAGGTATGGAGCTCTAGTCGAGATCTGGCTTTTTTACTACGCAGTTACGCTGTCGCGTTGAAGACCTGACTTGAGCATCGGAGAGTCCTAGGCCGGAGCCACACCGGCCCTCTTGCGCTCATTGCTTGGTTTTTGCAGGTTCATCCACGGGCGAACCAGGTACCGGAGGTTTTCACACGCAATGATTTGGCGCTGTCGTGGGAACGACATCGCAAGCATCGCTGTTTCGCCAATTCCCGAACAATAATAATGGTGCATACGAGGTCGTGGCAGCATGGCTCTACTTCCCGCACGGAGGAGCCGCAACCCGTTGTGCCGACGAGACGATCACCGCCCCCGAAGCCTCTCGGCAGGGGATAAACAGAAGACCCCCTAGGGCAGGTGGTGCGCAGCCCATCACGGGCACCATTCCACCTCCAGAGAGCGGGAATGGGGGAGGTGCACTAACCACGGTCGCGGCTAGCCGGGTACAGGCCGAGCCAAGTTTGGACGGGAATGTCCTACCTGCACCGCCGCCCTTGCCGGAGAGTTTGGACCCAGAAGCCCCGACAAATAATCGACAGGTTATGGATTTGTAGCTGCAGATGCTCCACACCAACGAGATGCTGCGCGCTTCATGAACCGGATGGCCCGAGGTGGGCTGATGGGTCACCGCCGGCCGCGCTCCCTCCGATTTACCGCTAACAAAGAAACTTGCAAAGCAAAATGGTGGCCGGCGTAGGGCCGAGCCGAGTCGGGCTGCGTCCTCGCACCCGTCTCGCCGAAGACTCCACCTCCGCGCCCAAGAGGCGCTCGACGGAGTGAATAAGAACATCGCTAAAGCCCGCGAACAAGGCGGAAATTGAACCAGCCGGCTCAGAGCAAGGAGGTCGCATTTTTGGACGGATCGGAGAGGACGAACCGCCGAGGATATTCCGAGAACAAAGGAAAGACCCGGTTGAAAGGCGCGCGTCGAGACACGGAGAAGGATCGCGTCATACTCCCCGGCGCGAGCTCACCTCCCCGAGAAGAACAACAGGGGAGCCCCGAGGGTCCAACTTCCAAGAAGAAAAAGAACAAGGAAGGATGGTGAGGACCGAGTCGACTGAATGGCCGACTACAGGGACGACCGACCCTATCAACCCCGGGCCGAAGAGCCAGTTGGCCGAGCACCGAAACCGAGCTGGAGAAGCGGCTACGAGATTTGGCCGAGCAAGTGGAGGGGTTGAAGAAATAAGCGACCCCGGATGCCTACTCTTTGGCTCCAAGGCCACCCTTATCCTCCCGAGATCATGACCGCGCCGCTACCACACGGTTTCAAACCTCCCCGCTCGACAGGTATGACGGGACGATCGACCGATAGATCACATCAACTACTTTAATGCGATGATGACCATGTACGGGTAACCAAGATCGTTTCTTGCCAAGCCTTCCCCGCATCCTCAAGGGCGCGACCTCATGGTTTTCCGGTTGCCGCCGACCCATAAAAGCTTGCTCAACTCGTCGAGCCTTTGTCACGCGCTTCCGCAGTAGTATGAAACATAAGAAGACCACGGTCAACCTCCTCACGTGAAGCAAAGGCCCGACGAGTCGATCCGAGCATTCGTCTCCCGCTTCAACAGGGAATCCTTAGATATCAAGGATTTGGATGAGGCCACGGCCCACACGGCTATGAGCAACGGATTGGTCGACATGGACCTTATCAGGGACTTGGCCCGTAAGCCGACAAGAAACCTGGCCGAGCTCTTGGAGAGGTGCAACGAGTTCGTAAATATGGCCGAGGTCCTCCAAGCCCGGAAGGGCAACGAAGGTCGTATCGACAAGAAAAGGCCGACAATGCACGACCAAGAGAAGACAAAAGGCTAAGGATGGATCGCCGAGGTGCGACAGGTCGGATCGAGCTCGAGCCCCGACTACACGCCTTTATCAATGCATCTCGCAAGGAGATCCTGATGCAAATACAAGATGGGGGTACATCCGCCGACCCCGACCGATGCAAGCGGGGTCATCTCGGAATCCCAACAAATATTGCCAATTCCACAAGGACATCGGTCACGACACCGAGGATTGTTATCAGCTGAAAAGAGAAATCGAAGAGCTGATAAAGGCGGGCCACTTGAAGCGATATGTCAAAGGAGGCCGAGAAGATCGTGGAGGTCGGCGGCCCGATGACCGAGATCAAAGAAGAGCCGAGCCTAGGGCCGAAAACAGGCGAGTTGAAAGAGATGAGGACAAGGTCCGAGCCGAGAAGAAGGAGGACGAATCCGGGCCGAGCAATGGCAAGGGAGCCCCCATATACACTATCCTCTGAGGGCCCGGCAAGAGAGTACTCAAAGGCTAAGGCAAACGCCGCTTCTGGCCGGAGTAGCCGAGATGCCCGCCAAGAAACTCAAGCCGGCGGTGACTATCTCCTTCACGGAAGCCGACCTCGAAGGTATAAGTTTACCTCATGACGATGCTTTAGTGGTGCAGGTAAAAATTGCGAACAGACCCGTACACCGTGTATTGGTCGATACCGGCGCATCCGTGGACCTTATGTCACTGGAAGCGTACCGACAATTTGGCTTCGGCGACGAGGCGCTCAAGCCCGAAGGCACCTCGCTTCACGGGTTCTCGGGAGCGGCCGCAACCATCAAGGGCTCGATCGATCTACTAGTCACAATTGGGCTAGCTCCATGCCAGGCGACGATCCAAGTCAAATTCATGGTGGTACGGTCGGTAGTGGCTTTCAATGCCATACTCGGCCGTCCTTCATTGACCGCCCTCCAAGCCATCATCTCCCCGACTCACTTGAAGATGAAGTTCCCCACCGAGAACGGTGTCGGCGAGGTCCGAGGCGACCAAAAGAAGGCACGAGAGTGCTACGCTACTTTCGTCAAGCAAAACAAGGGTAATGTTCGAGGAATGGCCATGTGCGTCGTACATCTCCTCGAAGATCAGCGGGATGAGCTTATCGAGAGAAGAGGGCGACCCGTGGAAGACCCGACCCCACTTCATCTCAGCGAAGATGACCAGCCAAGGTGGTCCAGCTCGGATCACTACTAAATGAAGATCAAAGGAGGCGGCTTGGAGTTTTCTTAAAAGCGAACGCCGATGTCTTCGCCGGTCGGCCGACGACATGTCGGGCATACCCGGACATATAGCCGAGCACCGACTCCATGTGGATCCGGGTCGGAAACCAATCCGGCGTAAGAGAAGGAACTACGCACTTGATCGGCAAACCGCAATCAAAGAAGAGGTGGAGAAGCTTCGCCGATCGTGGATTCATCCGAGAAGAGAAATTCCCGACCTGGTTGGCTAACGTCGTCATGGTCCCTAAACCGAACGGGAAGTGGAGAATGTGTGTCGACTACACCGACCTCAACAAGGCCTGCCCAAAAGATGAGTACCCACTACCTCGGATCGACCTCTTGATCGACGCCACGAGAGTCACGAGATGCCGAGTTTCATGGATGCGTACTCGGCTACAACCAAATCATGATGCATGAGGAGGACGAGTCGCATACGGCCTTCCGAATCGACCAAGAGAATTTTCGCTACAAGGTCATACCGTTCGGATTGAAGAACGCTGGAGCGACATACCAGCGCCTCGTGAACTATATATTCCGCGAGCAGATCGGAAAGAACATGGAAGTCTACGTGGACGACATGTTGGTGAAAAGTTTGAAGGCCGAAGCACCACTTGGCCGACTCGGGAAGAAGCCTTCGGCATATTGAGGAAGAACCAGATGAAGCAATCCCGCCAAGTGTGCATTCGGCGTAACCTCTGGAAAGTTCCTCGGCTTCATGGTCTCTCGTCGAGGCATCAAGCCAATCCGCAAAAATCGAGCCATCCAAGAGATGAGTCCTCCAAGGACGATCCGAGAAGTACAAAGGCTAAACGGACGTGTGGCGGCGTTGGCGCGATTCATGTCGAGATCGGGCGACAAGTGCCTACCGTTCTTTAAGGCCCTAAAGAATATCCGGAACCCAAAAGATTTTATCCGGTCATCCGAATGCCAAGAAGCTTTTGAAGAGTCAAGAAATATTTGGAGAACCCGCCTCTTCTCACCGACTGAACCAAAAGAGGAGCTTCAAATCTACTTAGCCGCCACTCCCGTAGCGGTCAGTGCGGTGTTGATCAGGGAAGAGAGTCGAACTCAAAGGCCGATATACAATATCAGCCACGTTTTTGTTGATGCCGAGACAAGGTACTCCGGGTTCGAGAAAGTAGCATTCGCTCTAATCACGGCTGCAAGGAAACTAAGGCCGTACTTCCAAGCTCATCCGATCGTGGTGGCCGACCGACCAGCCACTCAAAAAAGATATTACACAAACTCGACGTTTCGGACGGCTGATTTCCGGCAGTTGAGCTAAGTGAATACGATATAAGCTATCGACCGAGGACGGCGATAAAAGGACAGGCCCTGGCCGACTTCATCGCCGAATGCACGGGGCCCGAACATGAGGTTGGAGAAGAAAAGACAGTCGAGGAGGTCGGGGCTACGGCCGACCCTATTTGGACCATGAATGTTGACGGCTCAAGCAATTCCGGAGGAAGCGGGGCCGGCCTAATACTTGTAAGCCCCGAAGGCTTTCTGGTCCAATATGCCCTAAGGTTCAAATTTCCCGCCTCAAACAATGAGGCTGAGTATGAAGCCCTTCTAGCTGGACTTCGAGTCAGCAAAGCTATGGGCATAAAGCGGTTGAAGGTGCGAGGAGACTCCCAACTCGTGGTCAACCAGGTCAACGTAGACTACGAGGCAAAAGACGAAAGGATGATAGCATACCTGGGTCGAGCCAGAGATCTGATCTCCGAGCTCGAACACTTTGAGATGACTCGAATACCGAGAAAAGAGAATGCCGCGGCGGACTCCTTATCTAGGTTGGCCGAGGCCGACCTCCAATATCTGAGCCGGTCAGTATACATAGAAATATTGGAGAAGCCATCCTTACAAGAAGAAAGCATAAAGCACATTGAAGAGGATGGGCCAACCTGGTTGGACCCCATTGTCAACTACTTGGAGAATGACCTCGCTCCCGGAAACCGAGACGAAGCAAGGAAGGTCAAGATCCGATCTTCCAAGTACTGCGATCGACGGAGTACTCTACAAAGGGCAATCTCGACCCTCTTCTCCGATGTCTGGGACCGAAGGGGGCCGAGTATGTATTAGCCGAGGTGCATGAGGGAATATGCGGGAGTCACATGGGCGGCCGAGCTCTTGCATACAAGATACTTCGGCAAGGATTCTATTGGCCAAGAATGCAAGAAGAGGCCATGAAATACGTGAAGACGTGTGAGAAGTGCCAACTGTTCGCGCCAATCCCAAGCCGACCAGCAACAAAATTAACCTCAATGCTGAGCCCAATCCCATTCGCTATGTGGGGAATGGACATTCTCGGAGATTTCACCCGGCATCGGAAAGAAAATACGTAGTAGTGGCGATCGATTACTTCACCAAGTGGGTCGAGGCCGAGCCCCTTGCCACCATCACCGAGAAGAACATGGAAAAATTTTTCCGAGATAAGGTCATCTACCGGTTCGGGCTACCAAAAATTCTCATCACTGATAATGGCACGCAATTCAATAACCCGGCCTTCCGAGAATTCTGCGAGCACTTCCACATTGACTTCCGACCCATCTCGGTAGCTCATCCACAAGCAAATGGACAAGTAGAAGTGTCCAACCGAACATTACTTGCCGGCATTAAGAGGAGGTTGGATGAGGCCAAGGGGAGATGGGTGGAAGAACTCCCAAGCGTCCTATAGGCATATCGGACGACTGTAAGAACTCCAACCGGGGAGAGTCCATTTCGCCTCGCTTATGGGACCGAAGCCCTCGCACCGGTTGAAGTTAGGGCTTCATCGTACCGAGTGCTCAACTTCGATGAGAAGACCTATGAAGATGGGCTGAGAGCCAATCTTGACTTCCTCGATGAAGTCCGAGAAAATGCCCTACTCCGAAACGCGGCGTACCAACAGAAGACGGCAAGCTACTATGATTCAAGAGTCAAAGAGCGGCATTTTCGTCAAGGGGACCTTGTTCTCAGAAAACTCAGCGCATCCCAGCCGAGGCAACAAGGAAAATTAGCACCAAATTGGGAAGGCCCGTACATAGTCTCCAAGCAAATTCGCCCTGGCACATATCGCTTGCAGACTCCGGGAGGCAAGAAGGTACCGAGACCTTGGAACTCGGAAAATTTGAAAAAGTTTTTTCAATAATTGAGCATGCTTGTATTCGGCTTCAGTTCCGACATTTGATTCAATAAAGTCTTTTCTCCAACACTCAATGTATGGGCAAGCTCCCAAGTCAAAATCGTAAGACCGGTCCTCATAGACTAGGCCGACATCAAAGACCGACCCTCATAGGTCGGCAGCCAAGTCATAAGACCGGTCCTCATAGACCAGGCCGACATCAAAGACCAACCCTCATAGGTCGGCAGCCAAGTCATAAGACCGGTCCTCATAGACCAGGCCGACATCAAAGATCGACCCTCATAGGTCGGCAGCCAAGTCATAAGACCGGTCCTCATAGACCAGGCCGACATCAAAGACCGACCCTCATAGGTCAGTAGCCGAGTCGTAAGACCTATCCACATAGACATGGCCGACCTCTCAAGGGCCGACATCCCTATTTGGCCGAGCCTAACAAAGTACAAAAACCAAGCTAAGGCATTAGGCTCGGCCAAGAAGGATATTCGGCCACGCGTCAGCTTATATGACAGCCTCTCCAATCGGACTGAAGGGAAAGGCGAATTAACCAACCAAAGCGAAGATCACATTGACCTCGGGCGTTGAATGGCCGAAACCGCCGATAACGTTGGGCATGGATAAAAAAGAGACGAGTTCCTAAGCTCGGTTAGTGTAACGACTCGGCAGCTTGGCCACAAACAAAACAGAGTACGCAAGGAAAAGAATGCTGAGGGCGCCGAGTTCAAATACTCAGACAAATTCTGAGACAAAAATAAGTTGTTTTATTCATTGTAAGTCAACCGACCAAGCACGGTTACAAAAGGGCAGCTCGGCCCCACACCCACAAAAATAAAAAAAAAAAAAATAAAAATAAAAAATTTTACATCTCCGTCTCCTCGGCGTGGGACTTGGAGGCGCCTCGAGGCGTCCACGATATTGGGCTCGGCACAGGTCTTGAGGTCCCGCTCCCGCAGGGAAGACGTCGGGGAGCAGTGCCTGGGCTGAGCTTGGGTGACCTCGGCTCCTCCTCATCTCCCATCTCCCTGCAAAAGTAGTCGCATCATCACAAACGGGAGAGATTGAGATCGGGATACGCTGCCTTGATCTCGCCAAAAGCTCGCTCGGCTCGCTTCAAAACCTTCGGCGAAGGGAGGCTTCCGATCTCATGGCAGATATCGGCGTACTCCTCCGATTGGAGATAGTCGCTGATCGCCGCGCTCCGAGCCGTGGCCGGATCCTCCTTGGCCTTCTCCTTCACCTCGGCGAGCCGAGCCTGGCAGAGTCCGGACCTTTTCTCTCGCCTGGCCACCTCGGCTCGAGAGCTCTCCACTTCGGCCTCGGCAGCGGTGAGCTTCTCTTGGGTCTCCCGACGCCTCGAACGGCATCCTCGGGCGTCCCGATAAGCCTTCTTGCACTGGACGCCCAAGGAATAGTTCTCGGTCAGGAGCCGCTCGAAACGGAGCATGGTCTCCACTTGCTTGGCGAACCCCTACAAAAAGCATGAGAACAAAAATCGGGATAAACTACACATATCAGATCATAGGCAAGAGCCGACAAGGAAACTTACCATATTGAAGTCTTGAAATAGGGTGGAGAGGAGCTCAGGGTCGGACAGCGCCTCGAGCTTCTCCTTGTCGACCGGGAGCCGACCTGCATCCAGCCATTCCTTGGCGTGAGCGGCCGACGTCAAGGCCGAGTCCCCCGGGAAGAGGCGCCAGGTCGGCCTCACAGGGACGTTGTTGGCCGAAGCCCTCCCAAGGACGTATCGGGAGATGTTGGTGGGAGAGGCCACGGGCGGAAGGCCGCCACTCGTCAGGTTTACCGAGAGCTTTTGGCGTTTGATGTCTCTTGGCGGGCTCCTCTCGCCCTTTCGGCCTTTCCCCTTCCTCGGAGACCCGGCCTGACCCCTGTTCTTCTCGGCCTCCAGACCGACCACCGCGTCCGATGGTCCCGGCATCACCCCCTTTCCCTTGGAGGACTTGGAGGACTCGCCCCGGGGTCTCTTCTCGACATTCTTCTTCTTCCTATCCGCGATAATCTCGACCCTCAGCCGAGCTGTGTCCATTGGAGGAATGTGGCAGACCACTGCAAGAGAAACCGAAAACATAGGAAACAAGTCGAAAAAGGAAAAGAAAACTAAGTTAAGTAGAGGGGTCGGCTCGGACAATCGAGATAAGCTCGCAAGGGTTCCTACCAGGGGTCATATGCCAACTCAAGAAACCCTCGTCCTAAGTCGGAGAACATCGAAGGGCGGACGCCGGGGATCAGTCAAGCGAGGTCATCTCGTTTCGGCCAAGGGTAGTACTCTATTTACATAGTTCGATTCATCTCCTTCCACTCGGTTCGGAGAGGGCTGTTGGGAATGGAAGCGAAGAAAAAACGGGGCTTCCAATACTTGTCACGCCGACCAAAAATTTGTGACCGCCTAGAGCCGTACTCTTCCCGATCGGGCGGCAGAAATAATACCACCCCTTCTCGGGAGACTTCTTCGGAAGAAGAGCCGAGAGAAAAGCGCCACGCCGCACCTCGGCCCATCTCGCGCAATCAGGCGTAGAAGCCGCATACACGCCAGCCAAGAGTTCGGCACCGGTGACCACCAGAGACAGTGGAAGTGGTCCAAGATCTCGGTCCACCAGCCGAGAACGGGAGCCAACGCATACTTGAAGGGTGTCTCGTGCAGAGCCACCTCACCGGCCTCGATGAAGGTGCCATCTCCCAGGATTAGGAACTCGGAGTGAATGTCCTCGGGGATGGCGTAGGTCGTCCTCCCGGATAGTCGAGGTCGGCCTCCGTGATTGTGCTCGGAACGTGCCGACACCGCCTTCCTCGGGCTCGGGGCGTCGGTGGACGAGCTTACCGAGCCAACCCCATCTCGGGACGATCTCCTCGCTTGATTCCTCATCGGATGAGGACGACCCGGAGTTCTCGGCCCGGTCTGCAGCGTGGATTGGGCCGCATGGTCAAACTCCATGGGTAACGGGGCTCGGCCACCTCGGCCCGACGAAGCTCCACTACATCGGGCTCGTCTGAGGTCGAGCCCAACAGGTCTATGGTGGGAGAGCGGACGGGGAGTTCTCGGCTCGGACTCGCACCCCTCTTCCACCCTGGCGAGCAGTTCGCCCATAGGACTACTACCAACTGACATACTCGGGCGGGAGAAGACTTACTGGTTGAAGAAGAGTTGAGCGGGAACGAAACGACGGCCGAGTCGATCACGAACGAAGCTTCAGCCGAGTCGATCACGAGCAGGCAAACGACGAGATCTACCGAGTTGACGGTTCCAAAACTTGCCGAGAAGTCAATAGCTTAGAGCAGTGAAGAATGAATAGTTAGGAGTCGCCTATTTATAATCCTTGGGTTTCACTGATCCAACGGTCGACCAGAGCTCAGCATGATCCAACGGCCCAGATCAAAGGACATTTCGAATTCCCGAGCCCGCCATAATGACTCTGCTGACGTGGCA
Organism: Telopea speciosissima; assembly: GCF_018873765.1. Classification (NCBI taxonomy): domain Eukaryota; kingdom Viridiplantae; phylum Streptophyta; class Magnoliopsida; order Proteales; family Proteaceae; genus Telopea; species Telopea speciosissima. The sequence continues at coordinate 53,618,753 of NC_057922.1, forward strand.
CGGACACCCAACCGTCAGATCGTGCAACGTCAAATCCGCAGCAATAAATAATCTCGGCCCAACCGCAAGAATCTTCCCGACAAGCGCCCAGGAAATTTCACTCATCAACGCCGAGCCGACACCTGATGAGTGGGGGGGCCTATGATGAGGCATAAAACAGCCCACCTATCAGAGGCTGCCATGTGGCCGACCCGACCTCAGCCCGACAACCGAGTTGGGCCGAGCAGAAAATTGGGCCGACCCCATATCCGATAAGTCACCTGACAAAGCCTGGTTTGAGCGAGCTGGCCGGTGGCTGAGGTCGAGATTATACGGGTCAGCCATAGACTCCTAGCCGACCTCATGGCCGAGACCGACCTCCTCCCGGGCCGACCTCCATTGCCAACCCCACGGGCCGACCTCGTAGGCCGAGCCCTCCTCCATTGAGGCTCTCATAGCACCCCACCGGGGATCTCCGAGCCACGTCAGCACATCCCGAGAATCACGGGATAAGAACCAAGCCACGATCCCAGCGCAACACGGAATCACACTCTACATGGACTCTTACCTTAATAAGAGTCCGACCCTGAAAATAACTCTCCACTCCGCTCTACGCGAGAGAACCTTCCGAAAGAAGGACTCCTACCATACTAGGACTCTCCCAGCCGTCTCATCTCCTCCTTATTCTATAAATACCCAGGTATGGAGCTCTAGTCGAGATCTGGCTTTTTTACTACGCAGTTACGCTGTCGCGTTGAAGACCTGACTTGAGCATCGGAGAGTCCTAGGCCGGAGCCACACCGGCCCTCTTGCGCTCATTGCTTGGTTTTTGCAGGTTCATCCACGGGCGAACCCGGTACCGGAGGTTTTCACACGCAACACTAGTTGTAATGCTCATATAGGATGGTTAGATGGGGTCACTATCATTTTTGTCTATCTAGCAAAGCTCTTGTCATTCTTTACCAAAAAAAAAAAAAAAAGCTCTTGTCATTTTATTCAAGAAAGTTTGTATTTTATGCTAGTGTGTGTGCGCGTGTACATGTGTGTGTATGGCTGTGTACTATTTATGAAGACTAAATTAGATAAACTTGTTAATTTTTTTTGGTAACTTATAAACTTCTTAAATTACTTACGGGTTTTTTTTAATGGGATACCTTTAAGTTCTCAAATAATTTGTAGTTTTACTTTTTGCCATTTTAGTATTACATGTTTTTTATTTTTAAATGAGGGTAAATCTTATTATTTCAATGATGTATTTGAAAAATGTATAATACAGTGATAGTTTTTTATAATAACAAATAAGTTAAGGGGTTTTATGTACGGCCGTGTATGGTGGGTGCATGGTGCATGGTGCATGGTGCACGGTGCAAGGTCGTACTTAAAACCCTTGAATAGGAACAATAATCCCTTCAAAATACCAAAAACCACCTCTTTCCACTATTTACAAATTAACAATGGCCTTTCCCTCCCGTGCATGAATCTCCTTCCCATAACATAATGATAAGTTATTTTAAATTTATTTTTAGGGAAGTAGTTTTCTGTCTAAGAGTGTCGCCTCATCAGCACTCCCATGTGTCTATCTCTGTCCTCCTCAAAACAAGGCGGTTGAGGTGTTTTTTCATATGGGGTGAAGAGAGATAGACTCATGGAATGTTGACGTAGGCCACACTCTCAGACAGAGTTCTTTTTTCTTTATTTTTAAAACCCTTTTTATCCCTAACTTAAAGAACTTTTGAAAATCATACAAAGGGCATCAAAAGAACGTGTCAAGTTCTAAATACACCTATAGAAGTGCCGTTTAGATAGTTCCATTACTTACATATGATATAAATTAGAGAGAGGAAAAATGAGATATTTGTTGTTGGGATTTGATGCTATGTAAATATGAAAAAAGGGGCACATAAATCACCACTAAATAACAAACATTTTATTTAGATGTGTATTTTTTGCCCTTTTTTAATTTTTTGGGTGGGGGGGGGGGGAGCGGTGTGCAATACTCAATATAGCTAATCATCGAACTCTCTACCGCCCCGTCCCCCCGAAAAAAAAAAAGAGTGCAATTTCTTCACCGATGACCATCATCCAACCATTTACACAATTGAGCCATCATCTCCATCATTGATTTTCATAGTTCGTTTCTTAGAAGAAGACTGGTTATAATCCTTCACACACCAAAGATCTCATGTTATCAAAGAGGAAGGGGGGACATTTGGCTCTAGAAAGAAGATCAAGGGAAAAATTAAGAAAAATCTCTAATTCAGCAACCTCAAAAGAAACATCTTTAGAAGGAGAGTTTCTACATCAGAAGAAACCGAAGGCATCATAGAACCTAGAATAGAATGTTGTTGGAATTTTAATTGTTTTTAACATTAAAGATTCAAAATACGTTTGATTTTTGTTGGGTATGTTAGAGGGTGGAGTCCTTTTTCTAATGGAAAATTTACGTAACACCCCCTGAAAATGGATCGAAACTCAAATCACCCCCTGAAATTTGAAAATACTCAGATCACCCTCTGGAATAGAGCCCAATACTCAGATTCCACCCTATCGTTAGTGGTCCACCATTAAACGATGAAGTCAGCCACTTAAATAATTTTTAAAACCCTAAACCACCCTTGTGCAACATAAAGTTACAATATTACCCTTGCAGAGAAAAACCCCCCAAATTCTAATGTTTTCTTCTTCGTTCTTCACTCTCTTCCTAAATGACCTGCAACTCCAAAACTGAAGTTCGTCGGACTGAAGAAAGACAACGAATTTCCTCTTCTTCCTATTTGCTTTTCTTCTTCTTCTTCCGCTAGCACCACCATCATCGCCACCACTGCAGCCGTCGATTCTCTTCCACCGCCATGGCTGCCACCAATCAAACCGTCTTCGCAGCAGCAACATAAGAGCTTTTTTTGATCTGCTATCCAACCCCTCACCCCAGCTACTATATATCACCACAGTCCCGCCATCATCCACCTCAATTTCCCACTGCCAAACATCTCACCGCTGTACACCACCGCAACAAGCCCAGCTCTATCCCGTCCCTGTGCATCCCATGTGCATTGTAAATCTGTGGCGAAGCAGAAACAAAATCCCTCAAACCCATCTGAAACTGAAACCTAATTACCACTAGTTTCTCTGATAAATGTAAAAATAACCCACAAAACCATTTTCAAAATTGGTGGAAACCATAATGATGAGATGCATACAGAGTTTGCAATAGGAACAAGAGCCATGAATTTAATCGCTAGTCAAAGAATCCAAAAGTGAAAAAACAATCGAACCAACAAAACCCATTCCAGATTACTCATACTATGGAATCTTGAAGAACAAAAACGAAAGTAGAAAAATCAGGCTTTATTGTTCATCTTTCCAAGCACAAGTGCATGTTGGTGTTTGATTTGTTCAATAAAAAAGAACGAAGAAATGAACTCCAAAATCAAACGGGTTCTGCCAAAATTCCAGGGACGACGCAGGTTGAAGGGCTTGGTAATTGTGACAATGCAGCGAAGGAGGCCACTGTGCTTGCACTTGCAAACCAACGTTAGGGCTCGTCTCAGGTTCTTAGTGACATCGGAGAAGATGCAGTGGACAGGGCGCTCGTACAAGGAAGAGGTGGGTCAGTGGGTGAGTGCTTATTTGTCTCTCTCCCTCCTCTGCTCTCTCTGTCACCCAAATTCCTGAAAAAATCTAACCAAGCGACTTGGGGTGGAGATGAACAGTGACTCTCCTACCCTTTACCTTTCCTGTCTTTTAGCCCTAGAAGAAGAAGAAACGCAGAGAGGAAGAAGAGGAGATCTGTGTTGAAAGAAAAAAAAATAAAATTAGAACACCAGAAGAAGAAGAAAAAGTATGAGGTTAGCCAATTAAAGGTTTCTTTTCAACTTCTCTTCCCGGGGTTATTGAAACCCTAAGTCGCGGGGTTATTGAAACCCTAAGTAAAGAGAAGCAACGGCAGCGGCGGCGACGACGGCTGTGGTGGTGGCGGTGCTGCCAGCGGAGTTGCAGGGAAGGGGTGGGGTATCTTAGGTTGAAGATGAAGGAAAGGGTAGTATTGTAACTTTAATTCTAATGATTTAGTATAAGGGTAAAATAGTCTTTTTACACCAATAACTAACAGCAGACTAACACCGTTAGCGTAGAGGGGGTGATCTGAGTTTTGACCCATTTTTAGGGGGTGTTTCGTAAATTTTTCTTTTCTAATTTACATCTAAATAACCAATAGGTGTCTATTGGAAGACTTGTTTGAGTGGCTAACAAACAAGCCTTATGGGAAAAGATATGATTTGGAGAATATCTTTTGGAGACATTTCTTAGTGGTGTCAATCTCTTCCTCTCCTATATAAAGAGAGGAGGTCTTGCTCAGTCTCTAACAATTATATTTTGAAAACATCTTTAGAAACAATTTTAGTTTATGTTTAGGATTCAACCCTCTAACAAATGTTCTCCAGAAATTGAAGAAGACATAGGAGGAGAAAAAGAGATTGCAGGGTCAGGATTCAAGCATGTTTGGGAGGAGGAACTAACATGAAAATTAAAAGACAAAGGAAAAGAGAAGAGAACCCTAAAAGACGTATTATAGAGTATGATTGTTGTTAGCAACCCATTATGGGGAAAAGAATGCATTCCGGGTTTGAATCAATCCTAAGAAATAAGTAGAGGAATCAGAATAAGAGAGAAATAATAGCCCATTAATAGAATGAGAATGGAAGCTTACTTCTATCATTACAGCTCCAGCCCACTTCCCTCCTATTCATCCTCAGAAAGTGGGCCTTGCAATTTTCAGAGTATAGTTTGATACCAACCAACATCTGCTGTACCCTTAGATCTTACAGGGGTGGATATTTGATTGAATTGGAATCCGAAATTTAACACATGTGACATCAATCCTTAGATTTCTAATTTGCATTAAAAAAAAAAAGTCTTTAAAAGCCCAATGGTCATAATTGTCATATCACTCATCTATTAGCATAAATGAAAAATTCCACTAGAAATTTTGTTTCCAAGCTTAGTGCTCTTCCCCCCAAATCAGATTCATTAATTCAAATCTGTGATTTTTTTTTTTAATCTTTGAAATTTAAAGCTTTCATAGCCCCACAATATCTACAATTAAGCTTTTGTGGGAAATGGGTGTAGAAAAGTAGTAGTAGTAGTAGTAATAATAATAATAATAGGAACCGTAAGGAGTTGACGACAAGTAAGGGTGTTAAATAGTTTGAATAGGTTTGGTTAAAAGTGTAGTCGGCAGAAATGGAAACTGAACCGTTTATTAAATAGTTTAGGTTAGTGAAATCAAAACTACTTATCGGATTATAAATGATTTTGATTTTTTGATTTTAAATGGTTTTTGACTCAGTTTTGTTATTAGTTTGAAGTAATACTCTTAAATGGTTTTCTGGATTTAAACCCCTTTCTTGATTGCATTTTTTGTATTTCTATTCTAATTTCTAAGTGCACTTTAAGGGTATTAAAGTGGCAAGATCTTTCCCAGAAATTACTCATTTGTTGTTTGCAGATGACACATTCATTTTTTGTTGAGCTTTTACTGATGATGTTCTCACTATTAGAGTTGTTTTAGATTTGTTTTCTGATTTGTTGGGGGTAAGAGATCAATTTTCAAAAAAGTTATAATTTTTTTCAACAAAAATGTTTCTTCTTCGAATAAGAGAAGGGTATGCTCATTGATTGGTATCAAGGAGTCTATTCTCTAGTTACCTTGGTACAAACTTGGTCCACTCTCGTGCCAAAAGCCGAGATTTAGGACATGTGATCAGGAGAATGAAAAATAGGCTCTCTTCTTGGAAATCTAACTTTCTCTCTTATGCAGGAAGGAGAGTCCTCATACAATCTGTTTTGGCAACTATACCTGCTTACTTAATGTCTTGTTTCCTCTTTCAGGATCTACAAAAGTATTGATTCTATTTGTTTAAATTTTTGGAATGGTATTAGTGACTCTGGTAAGAGGACTTGTCTTGTGGCTTGGGATAAGATATGTTCTTCAATTGAGAAGGGTCGATTGGAAATTAGGAAAACTGAGGTCCATAACAAAGCATTGACTTTAAAACTTGGTTGGAGATTAATCTCCAATAAAAATGCTCTTTGGGCCAAAGTACTGAAAGGTAAATATTTTCCACAACTCTGTGTTTGATCACAAGGTTATGTCAAAAAAAGGATCCTGACCATGAAATAATATTGCTTGTGTCCATCCCACCCACAAAGAAATGGTATTCTGAGTTATTGGAAATAAAAATTCATCTTTTTTTTGGGTTGACCCTTGGATCTCTAACATCCCTAAAGCTAGTATTCCCCATAGCTTGAGTGGTACTAATTCTAAGGACCTAGTTAGTATTTTTATTATAGATAACCATTGACATTTATGTTCTTTGTGTTCTCTGTTACCTCCTGCTTATGCTTTTTCCATTACTAATGTGCATATTTCCAATGATAATGACAGGTGGACTTCGTGCCATCTAACTACAGATGGTAGCTTCTCTACAAGATTAGCTACTAAATTTTTGATATCATCGAACAGGCTTGAAAAAAATTCAAAGGTATCATTGCGGTGGCGTTTTCTATGGAAGCTTCCTTTGCATCCAAAGTTTAAAATGTTTTTCTGACGTGTTTTAAATGCAAGAATTCCAGTTAAGACTATTCTTTTGAAATGGAGTCCGGTCGACCCTTACTGTGTCTTTTTTGGTTCTTGTTTTGAATCCATTTGGCATATTTTCCTATCGTGCGAGTGGACTAAGCGTGTTTGGGCAGCAGGTCCATTGGGTTTGAGAACAGAATTTTTCACTTCTCCTTCCCTGAAACTGCTCTACATCTCCATTATCACTAACAAGCAGTTTGATAAACCGCTTCTCAAGTGGTTTTTTCTGTGTTTATTATTAATTGTTACTTTATTTGGCAACTTTGGAACAAGGTGGTTTTCAAGTCTGTAACACCTAACCCTATATGGGTTCTGCAGAACAACTCTCGTTGGTTGAATGATCTTAAGATTTATCCCTCTTCCCCTGTTTTGCCAGATGAAGTAAATAATCAAGATAGTTCTCATAGACTTCCTCTGTCTATTATGCAATCTTTACCTATGTTAAGTTATCCTATTTTGATTTGTGCAGGATCCTCTAATTCAGTCATAGGCAGAGCAGGGTGGACATACTACGTTCTGTTTGAAGGAAAAATTGTTTTGGTCACTGTAGGTTTCTTGGACATAAGTCAGGACTTGGAATATGAGATTCTTAATTTGGAGAAGGGATTGGAGCATGTGACTCGATTGCATATGATAATTGACGAAATTTGGTGTAGAAAGAAGGAACTATTCGATTTTTTGCCCACTTCCAACGTGACGTGGCCATGGCATTTAGTTCCCCAACTTTTGAATCTTTCAAGCAGGATTTCTGATATTCTAATTTTTGTTATCCCTCACCCAGAGTTGATTCTCCTTTCAAACTTTTTTTCTCACTTTTACTCTTCTAATAAACATGACTTTGTATATCAGAGGGATACTGTTAACTTGTTATTTTAAGTTTATTTATATTTTCTTATTATCAAAAAAAAAAATGTGGAGACTAAACATTCTCGTCGGGTTAAATATAAACAGTTCAACCTTTGATGGTTAAATGATTTAAAATCAAACTTTAAGGCTCTCTTTGGTATAGTTTAAATTTATGTTTATATGACACATAAACATAAATAGATCTGTTTGGTATAATTTATAACCCCTATTTCTCATTCAAATAAATCGATATAAGCATAAATTCATAAACAACTAGAGAGTTGTTTATGATTTATCACCATAAACTGTTAATGTTTATTTATACGGGTACCACTAAAGAATATGTGCAGAATTACTACTTAAGCGGGGGGTAAAATGGTAAAATTAACGAATATTAGAATAAACCTCTCTTTTGCCCTCTCTCTCTCTCCAACCCCCACCCCGTCCCCACCCTCTCTCTTAACATATATCATATTATATAATGAAAAAAAGTTCTTTGTGAGGAGTGTACCGCCCACGCCCAAACATAAAAAGGGGGGCAAAATAACCGTCCTACCCTCATGAAAAGTGAAAATGCCACCCTCACGATGTCAATGCGCATGCAATCATTGATGCCCAAGTGCGCGCAGGGGCCACACTCCCCTACAATGAACATCAACACTTATATTATATAATATAGTATCTTAATATAAAATATAATATATATACTACTATATATATTATAATATTATATTATATAATATAAATGGAAGGCTCTTGTTATATAAATATATGAATAATATAATAATAATATGGAGAAAAGAACGCTACCTGGCCGTGTGGCCCATGTGGCTCCCACGCCTAGACACAGAAATGCACGAAAGTACCACACTATCCCATGGAAAGGATGAAACTACCCAAGGCGATGCTTGCTCCTGTGTTCCCATTGGCTAGCGTGCGTGTGCAAGTTGTAGAGGCCTAGATAGCGATCTCTTGCGCTAATAATATATTCTTCACTTAAGCATACCAAACATATTTTCATTATATAATCTATTAAGTCTAGTAGTAACCAAACGATTATTGTTTATAGCCCATAACCCATTATCATAATTGATTATTCATAAATATGTCATAAATATAAATATAAACTATGCCAAAGAGAGCCAAATAAACAATTGCATTTTCTCAAGTTAAAATCAAATCATTTATTAAACGGTTTGCAGATTCAAATTTAAACGGTTCAATTCAATTTCAAGATTTGAAATCAAACTTAGCCATTTAATAAACAATTGCATTTTTTTCAAGTTAAAATCAAATCATTTATTAAATGGTTTGACGATTCCAATTTCAGTTTATTTATATTTTCTTATTACCCAAAAAAAAATTGGAGACTAAACATTCTAGTTGGGTTAAATATAAACAGTTCAAACTTTGATGGTTAAATGATTTAAAATCAAGCTTAGCCATTTAATAAACAATTGCATTTTCTCAAGTTAAAATCAAATCATTTATTAAATGATTTGACAATTCAAATTTAAACGGTTCAATCCAATTTCAAGATTTGAAATCAAACTTAGCCATTTAATAAACAATTGCATTTTTTCAAGTTAAAATCAAATCATTTATTAAATGGTTTGACGATTCCAATTTAAGTTTATTTATATTTTCTTATTACCCAAAAGGAATGTGGAGACTAAACATTCTAGTCGGATTACATATAAACAGTTCAAAGTTTGATGGTTAAATGATTTAAAATCAAACTTAGTCATTTAATAAACAATTGCATTTTCTCAAATTAAAGTCAAATCATTTATTAAACAGTTTGACGGTTTCAATTTAAACGATTCAATTCAATTTCAAGAATTGAAATCTAACTTAGCCATTTAATAAACAATTGTATTTTTCCAAGTTAAAATCAAATCATTTATTAAATGGTTTGACGATTCGAATTTAAACGGTTCAATTCAATTTCAATTTACATAATCAGAATCAGCCTAGCCAAATTATCATTAAAACGCCATTCCATGCTCAACTCGACGGCTTTGAGAAGTGTTTTTTTTATGAAGACTAGAGAGAGAAAAGTGGGATTTAGAAATGAAGTTTAGCAGATATAGTAAATTGGAATGGCATTAATGGGAAATCGAGTTATATAGATGTTCATATCTTCCTCCGTTTTGTGTTTTTTGGGGCAAGAGATAGCTGCCAGGTTGCGTGGCACCACACCAGCGTGGGGGTCAATGAGAGCACACATATACAAGGACATCAACATGAGTTGGATTTTTTTATTTCATGAGGGGTAGGGCAGTAATTGTGTATGCTCCAGTGTCTGAGCGTAGGCACCACGCATCCTGACAACCTTATTTTTAACTAAATGCCTAGACACAGAAATGGTGAAATGACGGTTCCACACCCTCTGAAATGAAGATTTTTACCCTGTTGGATGCCTTGTGTGCTCATTGGCCACCGCCGCGTTCAAGGTTCATAATCTCAGATCGAATCGACCGATTTTGGCCGGATTGGATCGGTATCGGCCGAGACCGATCCCAATACCAATCCGATCCATACGGACAAGGGTAAAAGGGTAAAAAAATCAGATTTTTCACAAAAAAAAAAAAAAAAAAAAGGGGCAAAAGTGTCCTATTTGTCCGAGTTTGGGCGATCCTGATCCAATCGATACCGAGATTATGAACCTTGGCCACGTTAGTGCAAGGACTTTTGTTAGCAAAAACGCGTTTAAAACTCCGTTTTAAGCGCATTCCCGTATATTACTATTTTAAACACGTTTTGCCGTATATTTCCCAAATATACTGTAAAAAAAAGGCAAACTCCAACCATTCCTATTTTAAACGCGTTTAAAACACGTTCCTGTTTTTTAGCGTTTTTTAAGAACTTGAACTTGTTAAACAATGACTTACTTAATTGATCATATCTTTTTCTCTCAAACTCTGATTGACTTGATTCTTTCACCGACTTAAAGATGACTCCCAAGGCTACATTTCTCATGATATCACCTTTAACTCAGGTTCATTACATAGACCTTGAAATTGAGCTACAATTTGATGCATCTACTGAAAAGGGTTTCTAAAACGATGACTCAACTCTAACTAAACATGCATCACTCCAAGAGTGTGTTGACACTAATGACCAACACCATACCCATACCACATTGGTCAACTTTGGACATTATGGTGTATGAATTGGGAATTGATATTGGATGATAATAGATGACACGTCTTGGAGCTTACAAGGATCCAGATCCTCTACTGTCGAGCTGTCCGGCAGGACTGTGTTGCAAAGACACGGCGAGACGTGCAATAATCGCCTTACCCCCAATCGGGCAAGGTGCTCAAACAGGGGTAAGGCGGTCATTACGTACCTTACCGTGTCTTGACAGCATAGTCCTACCTGGCAACTCGGCAATAGATGATCCAGATTGAGCTTACAATGGCTAGTGGAATATATATTGATTAATTTTGGATGTTACAATTATTCTGAACATTAGAGACATGTATTACAAATAAAAAATTCTCAATTTATATGAGAATAATATCATTTTTTTGGTTCCGTTAAATGTTTAAAATATGTACCATTTATTTTCCATTTTTATCATTCTCTATTTTTTATTTTTTTTAATCATTTTATTTAACCATCCATTTGTAATATTTTACCGTTTAAAACCTGTACCATTAGACTCCGTTTTTTTTGTCGTTCCTGTTTTTGCTAACAATGACACGAACCACATAACTTGACAACGATAATAATGAAAATATTTCATATCATTTTCAGTTCTCTTTGTTAAGTCGGTCTAATCCAATGTGCACCTTGTAGATATCGTCCATTTTAGTTTATACAGTCCACAAGGACAAAAGGAATTGAAAATTAATTAAGGCCAATAGATAGTATCTAAAGTGACGAACTGAGGACGCCAGCAGTTCCTCTCTTTATCTCTCTCCTAATGTTCTCTAGTGGATTCTCCATACCGTTAAGTCAAAGAAACCTCTCCCAACTGTTTTTTCTTCTTTTTGGGAAAGGAGAAGGGAGTGGTAACTGGTAAGGATGCTAAACGGGATGGTTTTGGATAGCGGTGGTCCGGCTAGTCCGGTCCGGTTCCAATTCCTTAGTGGTTCTGGCCCTTAAAATCACTTCTTTGACACATTGTCCTTAATTTTTCTTTATAATTATGACATAATCATTATTTAAATTATAATAATTAAATATTAACTAACCTTATATATGTATATATCTTAAACAGGTCCTAGCTATTCCGGTTCCAATCAATTTCCTAATTGTTCTTTGAAGGTAGGAATGGTCTTGCCTCTTGCAGATTTGAACCACCTCATACACAGTTAGATCCACCACTCTCTAAGTGTGTCAATTTGGTACTGGAATCGGGAACTGGGAACCTGAAACCTGAAACCAAGAACCGGAGCTATTGAAGCTCAGAATTGATCCATCTTTCTATACACTCAATAAATCTATGTTTGAATCATGGTTTGAGGGATTGGTATCAAATCGTCCGAATTATGCAATTCATATCAACACCGATAGAAGTTGATCATGATTCTTATCCAATCCTATGTATCGATGGATCAATACAAACCAAATAAATAAAAAAATTAAGGATAAACCTAAACAATCCAGCCCGATTCAAGATGATCCAGATTGATATCGAATTAGTTTCGAATGGGACCAATCCGTATCAGATACCGATTCCTAAAATCGTGGTTTGAATCTGCAATTGTCAACTAACCTCACTAGTCTTCAATTCTTAACAGGAAGTCTCATATTGTATAACTTACAACGCACGTGGCCATCATAATTCATAACAACATATCTATAAAAATAAAAATAATAAAAACAATGACTATGCAGGTGAACCACATTTTATTTGGGTCAGCCCCAATATTTACTCTAGGGGTGTCTATGTCTGGTTGGTTTTGGTCGGATTTAATTGATCTCTCATCAATTTATGTCCCACACCGTGATTGTCAAATCGAATCTCACAAATCTAGACGTGAACATACTTATATTCGAATGGATTGCATCAGGTGTGACCTAGTCCGATTATGGATGTTCTAGAGCCATTGATTTTAGGGTTTTTATGGACCTCTCTTGACCCCCCCCCTAAATTATTTGGGCGTTGTGTGGCACTTAGGCTTAGGTCAAACCATTTGAAAAGTTTAGACTTTGTACGTAGGGTCCTCCTCACCAGATTTTAGATTTTTTAAATTGAGGTACGTAGCACGCGAAGTGGAGAAAAAGATGGAAAGAATCTAAAATCTAAAATAAGTTAGTCATTTCTTAGACAAAACAAACATGGCTTATAAGAGAGAGCGATAAGAACAAGGAGTCATTGGAGGTGGCGAGAGCGAAGGAGATAAGCACAGATGTCAACAGCAGTGCAAGCTAGAAAAAGTCCAAAAAATCAGAAAGGAGGAAGCATCGAACCACAAAACGATCCCAACCAAATCATAGACACCCAGGAATGACCTCTTGCTTTTGTTTTTATGATAAAAAGGAATGACCTCTTGCCTCTCTTTATCTTATTGTGTGGGGTCCGTCAACTTTTGAAACAAATTAAATAAAAGAATCTAAGGTCTACATGGATTTTGTGCATGGTATCGGATTGGGTATTGATCATCTTGAAAATCGATATGATATCGATACAGATTGACACAGATCAGCCTGTAGTCTTGTACCATATAGTTTTGCTCTCAGTTTTCCTCAAAAAAATGGAGTTTTTTTGACAGTTTTACTCCTAGTCCATATCATTCTATCCTATAGGATCGGTGGTCAAGTATCGGGATTTGCCTTTGCCAATACCGATACGGCCGATCCGGTGTAAACAACTTAAACCATGAAGGTCTGTAAATTCGCCGTGTTTCATAAGGGCAAGGAGTCGTTGCTAGGCTGTATGGCTGATGCACCAACGCAAGGGTCAATGGGAGTGCGCACAAGGGCATCGACAATGGAGGTTTTTCATTTTATAGGAGGGCAGGGCACTCATCCAGGGGATTGTGTCTAGGCACAAGTTGCACGCAGCCTAGCAGCCTTCTTTTGGCCCATAAGTTATTTAAAATTATTGGAGATCAGGGTTTTAATTCACGGTATTGACAACCATAACTGTCTTGGCCGATACTAATATCGATATTAATTAATATTAATCCAGATCGATTGTATCAAGTCAGATCAGGCTGCTTTACCCCTCAACAGATGGTTACCTATGTTTTTTTCTACCATGCTACCCTTGTTTTGATACCATAGATACGGTCTTAGTCACGTAATAATATCGGTCACGATTGATCTCAATACAAATTGGTTGATGCAACCGATTCGATACTGATACTTAAAACCATGCCGAAGAGGATACATTCCCTTCTCTCATAAGATAATAAAACACACTATTAAGTACTGTATCGGTCACTGATGATTCCAATCCTAATATCAATATCGTCACTTATCGGTTGAATAGATCTTTTTTTTATCCAAGTCCATACTAAATTGTCACCTTTTCATCATATCAGATAATCCATATCAGAGCTCAGTCAGTATTGGACTCAATACGATATGGCCAATATAATACCAATACTTAAAAGCAGCTCGGACATCCATGGTTTGTGCTCATTGACTTCTGTTTTTTTTTTCTTGTTAAATTTGGCATCGTTAGATGTCTGAACTGCCAGGTGTCGACATCTCCACCTGGCACAACCGCACTACACACTTTTGAGGAATTAGAGATGATTATTTTCCCATTATACATACTTCCTCGGTTCCTCCTCCCTTCAGTTCTTTCCTTATTATTTCAAAAAATTCTTTCTTTCAGTTACGTTAAAAATTGTCAGTTATTAATCAATTAAACTTATCTGTTAAGTACCAATCAGCGATGACATCACAGGTTGTTTGTCCATGCAGGAAAAATTCCTCAAAACCTCAGCCCTTGAAGACCCATCAACAGTTCAACACAATTCCAAATAAATAAATAAAAAAACCCACCATCAACAACAACTACCCCACAAAAGAAGAAAAATTCCAAAGTTCATAATTTAATTTTAAAGATAGGATTCAAGCGGCATGGAACAACACACCAATAACGTACAATAAAACGATATCATATATTAGAGGGTAACAATGTCTTTTTATGGAGAGAGGAGATGGATTGACACAAAGATGCTTGTATACCTTGTCATGAGTGAGAATCTTTTCCCTTAAGTTTATAAGGAATTAGAGAAAGAATTTCTCTTAGAGTCATTATTGCATTTGGATAGATACTTCGAATGGAAATGGATTTTCATCCTCTCATAGTGGCATCATACTAAAGAATTCAATCATAAAAACATGCGCAGCAATGTCTTTTAATCCTCTCAAGTGTTAGGTGGACGATTGAATTCTTAAGTGTTAGCGAAAGGCATTACATTATAGATCTCTAACAAATAGGGGAGGGAATAGTAATAATAGTAGATTTGAGGATAAACCCTCCGCTGTGGATGAAGAAGCTTCCCCTTTAAGACATAACTCAAAAGTTCAAAATAAAATAAGAAAACTCCCAAATAAAAGGAAAGAGAAGAGAAGCACACCTTGCCGTGGAGGGTACATTGCTTCAATCCTCTTTCGCATGAAGAAGACCCACCAAGACTTGCTACCCCAAAGAAGAAAAGTTTGAATTTTAAAATTTAAAGTGATGAAAAGAACGTTGCTAGGAGGTATAATGTACGCTAGCATCTCCTTGTGTTTGTTTTTTTCTTCCCTATTATGAAAAGAACTTTGCCAGGGTATATAGCGTATACTACACAGTTGGATAGAGAACTCAATACCATATAAGGTTTTTTATTGTGCTCCCTCTCCTACCCTGACCATGTGGGTCTCATGTGAATGATACTGTTTAGTTTAGGAGCATGGTCCCTACACCAACGTGAGGGTCAATGGGAATGCATGTGAAAGCATCAACAGGGGTGATCATTTCACCCCATCCTGTGTTTGGGCGTAGAGGCCATGCTCCCAAACATGTTTCTTTTTCCTTTAAAAAAAAATCCAACAAACGTAAAAGATGAGAAGAGAGATTCTCGAATAGATATTCAAATATATCTTCTTTTTCTTATTTTTTTTGTAAACATCTTCAAGACTTCCAAGTGTACCTTCACTTAAGTAGATTAATACATCCTGTGTTGCATACCACGTAGAAGGGTGATCTGAAAATTCTAACCAATTGATGTTTAGGAAATGATGGGAATTTACCGCATGTCAAATTTCATAAGGAGATTCAATGTGTCTTCTCATACGTAGAAATCCTCCCATGTATGCTCATGAATTCCATTGTAATTCTTCATATTTATTTAGGGGAAGTTTTCATACACGGATGTGTAAGCATGCACGGTCATGTCCTCTCTCACAAAAAGTTGGAAAAATCATAAACCCCCACTCATTAATTAATGCCTTGTACATAGCTGTATGAAATCTTTTCTCTATTTTTAATATATTATTAGGAAATAGAACACTACCTAACCACATGGTTTCTGCGCCAAAACATCATGAAATTATCTTTCAACCTCCAGTGAAATTAAAAAACCCCATCCATTAGGGCAAATCCCCCTTGCACATGTTTTCATTGACCACGCATTGGTGCAAGTGCTTCACAATCAGACAGACATCAATCCCTTGCCCTAAATTATTTTCTTGGCAAACTCAAATTAGTCTAGAACTTAGACAGATACTCTAGAACCTTTGAAATCACCTATATACATAATTTCAGCCCCACTTAAAATACCACATGGCAATTATTGAAGAATATCTTATTCTACTTTCCAATGATTGCTCTCTCCCTTTCTCTCCCTTCCTACTATGACCTCTTGTACTAATATTCGTATAGAGTTTAATTTGGCACGAGTAATGGTAGAGTGGTTAATTGTAAATTAGTTTAGCACAAAAAAAAAAAGAAGGAAGTTTTCATATACAGTCGTGTAAACTGTATATATGAGAGTGGGAGTTTCAAGGCATTAATTAATGGGTGGGGATTTATGATTTTTCCCCAAAAAAAAAAAAGTTAGTTTGCTTTGTCATTTGTGTTTTTAACCATAATTAGCATGATTTTAGTGCAACGTATTGGAATGGGTGTTGGTTCAGTTAGAAACCAATACGGTATTGGATCGGTCGGCATAAATTGGACAAATTTGTCCATAATTCTCCTTTTAAATGGGTTGTTTGATCATTTTACCCTTTGTTTGCACCCTATCACCAATACAATATTGGCGTAGTATCGGAATCGGTCACTTGCAAAACAGATACCTCGATACTTCAAACCATGATTATTAGAGAGGGGTTTGTTGCTTAATGAGCAGAGGAGAGGAGTGTTCAGCTTTACCAAAATAAAAAGACTAGACGAGTGTTCAAAGTTATTTTATGGGTCAAATGTCAAAGGGGATCCAGTGTGGAGTCTATAAGAACCAGTCTCCCATATTTGATTTTTTTTCGCTTCTATTATTACAACTATACAAGTTGACGAATTTTTCAATCTAGAAACCCACCACAAATTGGGTGTGCTCGGAACTTGTGGAATTTGGAATTCTATCTATCTTTTTCTTCTTTAGTATTTAACTTACGATTCACTCTCCAGGCTTCTTCAGACTCTTTCCACAGAAATTAAGAGAGACAGAGAAAGAAAAGAGGAAAACCGATATGGGAGACGAAGTGATATTGTTTGTGGAGGATTCAATCTTATCTTTTTCAATTGCAGAGTGTAGAATTTGCCATGACGAAGAAGTTGGGAGCTCTAAGCGATTGGAAGCTCCTTGTGCTTGTTCCGGAACTGTAAAGGTGGATGATTTGTTCTTAACTTCTTCTTAAGTGTGTGTTTTTTTCAGGCTATATTTTCTTTTTCTTTTTTTTTCTGGATTCAAGTTCATGACCGTTTGTTTGGTTTGGTTCCTTTCAGTTTGCACATAGAGAATGCATACAGAGATGGTGCGACGAGAAGGGTGACACCACTTGTGAAATCTGTCTCCAGGTTTGTATAAACATCAATTCATTCGTTAAAACAGAGCAAGAAAAAGGAAAATCCGTGCCCTTCTCCAGTTTGATTCCTCCCCTCCCCTGTCTTCTTTGTTATCAACGTCAAGTTGCTATTTCCAATTCCCTGTATCCTCTTTTTTCTTTGTTCCTCTCTCCCCCCTGGTTTTGGAACTCTATGATGCGAGGCGATCAAAGTTTGCAAGGAAGGAATTCTGGTTTGAAGTGATTTATTACTGTTTTCTTGATAAAATTTGAGTCTTTTGAGCTCTGTTTCCATCTGAATTTATGCTGAAGTTGCTTTTCTGTGTTTGATTTGGGAATTTTGTATAAAAATTTATCGGCTATTTTCCTTCTAGGCTAAAAATTTTTCCCTTTTCAAAATTTGCAGAAGTTCGAACCTGGATACACGGCACCGCCCAAAAAGGCTCAAACGACAGATGTAGTTGTGACGATCAGGTAAACCGCGTAATCTAAGAACGCGGACACCGACTTACGCTAGTTGATAGATGACTAACCTCAGAAAAAAACAAACTGAAACAGAGGGGGGAGCTTGGAGGTTCCACATCCACTACGGAGACAAGAGCAGGAGCTTCAGAATCCTGGATTAATGGCGATCGTTGCCGCCGAACCAGAATTCTCCGAGTGTTCTTCCGCCGCTGAGAGAAGCGCGTCTTGCCGTCGATTTGTGGTCCTCACGGTAACGTATACCTATTCTCTTTCTTACAATCAAATCAGAGTATCAGATCCTTTCATTCAAATTTAAAATTTGACTCTAACAAAATTCAAATTTAAATTACATATCCACGTGTCGCACATGTGAATTGCCAGATCAGATATTCACAGTTGGTCCCTTGAGATGCCAACTGTGACTTTAGGTGATCCTCCACGTGGTAAAAAAAAAAGAGCCTTCGTTTCCGGGGCATCCCTAACTTGCGGGAATGTGTGGACCCTACTGATTGCTAATAGGACAGCAGGAAAATGCATCGGATGGTAATTATTTAATTACAGTGGGGGACCCACACTGAGATGCTACCTGCACTGGTTACCTGTACACTTTTTTCCGCAAGTTTTGGTTTTGGTTCTCTTCTTTAAGCCTCCAACCATAATTTGATAAACAGATCCGAACACCCAAAGCCTCTTTTTCCTTCTTAAAACTTTTGACGGTCAATATTTACATGGTGAAAAAGGTAAATCAGTACTAGGAGAATGAGAATGTTTTACCAAAATCTTAGGGTCATTATTATTACCCTAGTGCCTACTAATTGGACTTCTGAAACACGGTTTTCTACCCAAAAATCTATTACCCCCCCCCCCCCCAAAAGAAAAGAAGGTTTCTATCGGGAACATGGACCATGGTTTTATTGCACCGTTTTGGAACGGGTATCGATCAACTCGGATAAATTTATCCCTATTCCTCTTTAAAAGTGGGTTTTTTGATTTATCTCTTATCGGCATGGTATTGGGATCCATCACTAGTAAAATCGATACAGGGAACATGATACTGATACCTCAAACCAGCGATACTGGAATCTGACCAATATTGTATCGATGATACTGGAACAATGGAGGATAAGATGGTCTAAAAAAAAATCTTATCTCAATCTATATTGATATCAGCAAAGACAAATACCATGCACTAATATAACCTTGGTCTGAAATACAATGATGGGTATTGGTGAAAGAGTTCTTCACATGGGTGAAAGAAAAATCTCTCAATAATATTTAGGATTAAGTTTCCCTCCACCCATAAAGGATTCATCCACCATTCTAGGGTTTACAAACCCGCGCCTTGAATTTTAGTATGTTCTAAAATACCCAATCAATACCCTTTCCTGCCCTCTCCAGCCCCGCGATGAATGCGATCCCATTCACTGTGAGTGGAGGGAAATTAGATCCTAATATTTATAGCATAGATTATAAATTAAGAGATATGTAACCATTGTTGGTTATAGTGACAGTGTAACTATATAGATTTTGGGGTTACTGAAAGGTGGGGTTGAGATGGTATTATAATATTACTTGTGAGATTATTAATTGCTCTAGCTCTTATTTGATCATGTAAAATGGTTACAACTCAATTTAATTACACATAAAATATCCCAAAAAACGAACAATGTTCATAATCGAAACTGCAACCCTTCACAAAGGGAAGTACTACTAGGACAATTATTCTCTTCAATTCCTTAAAGTATGGTAGTGCGACAGTGCAATAGTGTGGCAGTGCTAGGTGAAGATGTCGACATTTGGCAGTTGCCGCATCTAACCGTCCATATCAATGAGCTCAGATCGTTGGATGCAGTAGTTGCTAAGTGTCAACATCTCCACCTAGCACTGCCGCACTGCCACACTTTAGGAATTGGAGAGGATAATAATCCCCAACCTAGAGATTGGATCACCAATTGATATGTTTAGGAATGACATCTGTCCCAATCGCTACCATTGAGAACGCATGAAGGGACATTTATGAAAGAAAAAAAAAATATGTCATCACCTAACTGGCTAAGTGTACGTGTATAAGTATCGATAGGTGATCCAAACCTGAAACCGCACCATAGTGTTTTACTTTTTTATATATATAATTTTTATTTTTTGGGTAGAAACACCCCCAACCCACAAACACGCACCATAGTCTGATAGTCATAGTGAGTTAGTTAGAAAATGATTACTTTACCGATAATTTGATCCTAATTTCTTCTGTAATGATATGCAGTTTGGAATACTTTTGCTTTTGAGACACTTCCTTGCATTGCTTGCTGGTGAGACAGACCATCATGAATTCCCAGTTCTAACAGTAAGTGTATCATAATAAACACTTTTGAATGGGGAGTGATATGATTTAGACGTAGACTTTTATTAATGTAATCATACTTTGGTCTAATTAATGGTCTCCCTTTCTTATTTTTTCCTTTTCTCTCCTTAGCTACTTGTTCTAAGGGCTGGTGGTATCATTGTTCCTCTATATATAGTGATGAGAACAATCACCGCGGTTCAAAGAATGCAACGGCAGCGTCAGGTTAGTTCCCCATGTTCTTAGATATGTTTTTAAGGCTAATTTTACTGAATGGACCAAGTTTTCCTTCACCTGTAGAGAGACCTCAAGATTGGACTCTTGTGGCACCATTTACGCTTCCATCCTTATTTACAAAATCGAAACTATCACTTCCTAATGCAATCCAATGGTATCAATAGCCATGGTGAAAGAATTCCTCCTACACCGTGAGTGAAGGGAAACCTAGTACTTTCAAAATTAAATTAAGAAGAAAAGCCAAGCCATCAAAGCTCTTGTATTGTCACTACCAGTTTTAAATTATCATCTAAATTGTATCTATTGGGAACAGCCTCTGCGTGAAGTGGGGTTAAGGCTGCGTACATTATGACCCTCCCCAGACCCCACAGTGGCGGGAACCTCGTGCAGTGGGTAGTATGCACTTATACGCCTAAGCTTTATTTCTGATATTCTCCCCTCAAGAATGTTTCTTTTGAAGTGGATATAAACTTGCCTCTTTAGAAGCTCATACATCTTTTTGTTGATGCAGCATGAGTTTGATGGCCAATCACCCCTCCAAGTAGATGAAGATGAGGACAATATTGAAGATGAACACTTGAACCATACTGTCTATACCCAAGTGCACACTTGAATCCTGATGTATTATGCCTATGTTTCATTTTATTTTTTTGTATCATGAGCATTATTTTGATGCTCTTTAGTATACCCTTCCATCTTTTCCTCCACCACAAGCAAAAGAGAAATCTTCTCTGTTATACTATTAAGGCAAAATTTTAGGACACCTCTCATATTTTTTTCTGGATGGAGTCTTCTAGGAGGATCAGAATTTTTTTTTGTAGGGTTGGGGGGGGGGGGGGGAGGGGAGGATTGGGTTAAGCATAAGATGCTACAAAAGGGTTACAAGAACCTACGCAATCCACACCTCAGAATCAGCTTCAACATTAAAAAAGAAATCTAGTTGACCACCTGAACAACCTCCACATAATAAGCCCCGATTGATCTCCCAATTCCTGATTCCATTGATTTCTGTTTCACAACAGATTGGGAGTGGATACTGCTATGTAACACCAGTTTGGTTTCATAAAAAGTCCGTACCCAGTACACGTGGCTCCTGCCACTACGGGGTCTGTGGAGGGTCATGGTGTACAGAGCCTTACACTGGCTTTTCAGAGAGGCTAGTTCTGGTTTCATGTCCCCAGAAATAAAACCGACACGAAATGCCCTAAAAAATTCGGGAATTAGAGCATAGAAATTACCAGTCTGGTTTCATGTTCCCGAATCCATTGATTTCTGTTTCACAGAACAGATTGTAGATACCAACCCTTGATCTCTCCTATAGCATCCCCTTCAAAGCAACAACTTGATCCATGTATACCTATGAATGTTTCTCTTCCTTTGTAATGATAGGATGCTTCTACAGATTAAACACGTTGGGAACAGCATCTGTAATAACTCCTCACCCCCCTTGGAGGGTGATTCAAAGTCAAAACACATAGATTAGGCCTAGGGAACAAACCCAGTATACCTTGTTTAAGAGCATTAACTATGGAGTGTGCTCACTTATAAGTTCTAGCAGTGGCCCTCTAACTCTGTTTGCCACTTCCATCTTATCCACATCTATAGTCTCAATATTGAGCCGAAGGCCCAAGAGTCCCACATGTAATCATTTTGGAGCTTTGCAAGCCTCACAGCAAACATTGCTTCACTGTCCTACCTTAACCAAGGTTATAGGTATCAGTATATATCAGTAGTCGACCGATACTGATATGATACATCCAAACCGGTCAAATTTTCAAAAAACCAATCACTGTTTGGCTGATACTACCGATCTGTATCAGCATCGGGTACCAGCAATACCGATGCATATCAGCCGATATGGCCAATACGATGCCAATTCCTTGATCCATGATCTTAACATCAGTCATGGTATGTAGGAATAGAAAACCAAATAACATTTTATCTGATTGGGGTTTGGAATATGATTTCAGCCATTATGAGATCAGCATGTCTCAAATCATTTTCTCTAAGCTTCTCTTTGGGTAAGAGCTACTTGAATTAACCCCAAGGGTGATAGCTTACTTGGCAAGGAAAGAACTCAATTAAAAAGGTCATGATTTATCCTCCCTAGGGCATACCAATCAACCCCCCCCCCCAAAAAAAAAGTAAGTATATACAACCAATTGATCCATCTTTGTGCTGATCTTGAATGAGAATGGTACTGCATCATTATAATATTATATTTACAATACAATAACACCAGTAAAACCAATTGATCTCCACTGTTTTATCAAGATGCCCAGCCTAGCCTGCTCATGGTTCCCAATTGAATGGATAGGGATCCGATATCATATTAGGTTTGCTCAATGCTTACTGAATACATATACCACGTGGAAAAGGGAGGAGCGGTTGAAGTAGCTTCACAAAAAGCATATCAGAAACATTTTATCAAACCAGTGATGTATTCTGGAGACAAAACATACCTTGTGACACATTATAACTGATTACATGGAAGCATTGTCTTGATTTTTCATCTGTAGAATTTACAAGAGACGATTTTCTCTGCACTCACAAAGACAACCAGAAAAGGGGGTGAGAAGAGGAGAAAAGATGTCAGAGCTCACTTCTATAAGGATGCATTCCAAGGCATTGATCACAAGTTAATGGATAAAGACCTGGCTTACCAAGATATGATGCGCACAGCAATCCCACAAAGTGACCCTGGGCAAAGCCAGCATAATGCTGTAAAGAAGTATGAAATACACCTCCAGTAACAAAATTAGCATCTGCTTAGCAGCTTAGGCTGTGGAAGGAGCCTTTCGTTACCCGAAAAATGAGGAAAAAAGCTCTTGAGATAACCGCAAGCAAATCAATGAGGTTTAGAAACCAGCCCAAAATTCTTAGACCAAATTCCAAAGGAAATCCACAGCTCAATTTCCCTGCAGAAGTAACCTTGCTCTCCGTTGAAATTCAGTGAGCTGTGTAATACCCATGCTCTCACACATTTCATGGCAACTTAAATTTGCAACAATGCAGCTCAAGTCTTGAAAAAAACCAGACATATGTTCATCATGACCTTCTTCTGACAACTTGCATTCAGATTCTTGCCTGTGTTTACCATACGTTGCTTCAAACTCGATTGACATGACTGCAGCTTTTTGAAGTACTGGATCAGGAAGTCCTGAAATCCTGACCAGGGTCAGAACTGGGAACCAATGTTTACATTGAAAATTTTCCGAGGTTGGTATCTTTCAACCAAGAAACAACAAAACTTAGAAGCAAGTTTATCATAAGATTAATCATTGAGCCACTCATATTTAGCTCACCAGAATGTTTCTCACTGTTAAATTGGAGGGGAAAATCTGAGACATGCCACAAGTATCATGCAGAACTGGATATCATCAAAGATTTTTAAATTAGCGACAGCTACGGAACTACCCCTGTCCTGCAATTAATGGGGACTGAAGAGGAGTATGGTACCAGCCTAATATGATTCCAGGTTAGGCTTGGGTTTTCATTTGGTAGGCTCATGTTAGGTTTTGATTTAAAAGCCTGGCCTCCCCACTTCACACTTTTTGATGGCCAGGTGCAGTAAACCAAACACCAACTAACCCACCCTGTTGCTATCCCAAACAGATAAACCTCAGTCAATATCACGAAACTATGCAGTTGTTAACCATCCAATTTACAGAGTATCTCTGTCTCTGTCAGTTATATGTAACTGACATGGTTAGAGCTGCAAATCAAAGATTGAGGCATCAAGATCAGATTGGGATCATCTCATGGATTCGTTCCAGCTGACCCAACCTGACCCAGGATGGATAGGCTAAACCACTGCATCAATCTAATCCCACCATTGGTGGATGACGCAGTATCAAATGAACCTTCATTCCCCTCCAATCCCTCAATCTTTTTCAGGTTGGATTGGTTCAATCTGAACATGACTGAACCAACCAGCTCTTAAGATTGGGTTGGGCTAGCATTTTAGGGCCTGGAGTTGAGCAAAGCTAGGGCTTGGTCACATGTTTATCAGTTCAGGTACAGGTGTTAGCTGCAGGTCCCCAGGATTCCGATCTACCTGACTACTAAATCTTCTGGACTAACAAGGACATTTAGATTTGAGCAGATTTTTACCAAAAATCTACAATGTGCAAGGTTAAATGGGCATGAACTTCTTAAAATTCCAAACCATAACTTCAGTCGGACATGTTTGCCAAATAACCTGTTCATAACCAATACCCCATTCAACAAATCAGAAGACAAAAAGGGTATGAATTTAAAGGATTAGGCACATAACCCACAACCATGCCCATGTTGTGTCATGCCTGATACAAGACATTGGGTAAAATGAAGTGTCCAGGTATCATAGGCTTTCGGCTTTGAGCAGGAGAAATTGAACCCAACCTAAGGATAGGACCAGTTCGGCTTGTTTGAGGTAACCTGACGTAACCTGATCCTGAAAATAGATATAGCACATTTTGTTGGCAAAACTTTTCCTGGATCAGCAAGTCCATATGGGAATCAATGGACTGCCACCTAGATGTGCCACATAGAAGATGTGATTTAGAAACTCCTACCATTGGATATTTAGAAAAAGGTCTGGAATGCCCATGTGCCAGATAATTTGTGCCAGTCCAGAAAAATACCAATTGCCAGGGCAGGTTTGTAAAATTTGCATAGAAGATGAGGTACCGCATAATACATAAATCATAAAGATGATTCGAGTTGGAGCCTTATGAAGTTCAGCAATCTCTTGATCTTAGATTACATCATCTTGTAATGAAACCTAATTGATGCAATTAAGTTGTTTAATTGGGTCTCAGAAGACTTTAATTTGGTCCATAGATGGGTCCTATGGGCCTTGGGCTTTTTATTTTTGGGTTTATTGTTGTAATAGGCCTCTTTTGTAAACCGATATTTGGGGTCTTAATTCTGTAAACAGGATTAAATATATAGAATAATTTGTGAGTCCATTGTGCTGTTGAGTAAGTTTAGTTTAGAAAGAGTCCTTTATAGTTAAGTATTTTGTCTTATTGTTACTCAGTAGCATAGTTGTCACGGCGTCATGGCGATCCAAGTCGGTGGAGGGGTGTCTGATCGATATATTGACACGTCGCCCGCCATGGCGTTGCCATGACGATCATGTCGACCATGGCTGAATTGTAATTAAATCCAAAGTTGAATGGCAAACTAGTAGATAAATCAAGATTTATAAGAGCAATGGCAGAATTGTAATTAAATCCAAAGTTGAATGGCAAACTAGTAGATAAATCAAGATTTATAAGAGCAATGGCAGAATTGCAATTAATCTGAAGTTGTAAAGGAGTGGCAGAACTGTAATTTAATGGAGTTAAAGAGAAAACTGAATGGGTTAAACAGAATAGCAATAGAGAATATAAGGGGTTTTATATAAATAATATAAGTTGTCCTTACTTGCAATTTTAAAAACTTAATGTCTTCTTCAACCTTGCAATAGCACGATAGAAAGAGAGGCAGAGAGGCGGTGAACTGGAGTAGTTCCAGCAGAGGAAACTCCTTATGAAGACGATTCTCCCTGCAATTTCTGGAACAAAATCGCAGCACCAAGGTCTGCCGATCCCAACGAGAAATAGCCCCAAAATTCTACTGGCAACCGAATGGTGAGATCTGAAATCAGATCTGGCGGATGTCTTAGTTGCAGGTTACTAAACCAAGGCTAAAATAGGAGATTTAGTGAAGCAGGGAGTGGGTCTAAGGTTGGGGAAGAAACAAAAAAAATAAAGAAGAAGAAATCGAAGAGGGAAAGAGAGACAGGACGCCATGGCGTAGGTCGATATGCACAGACCTCCAGCGCCATGGCGACGCCATGACAACTATGCTCAGTAGTTTATGTTTGTTTGGAGTCTTCTATAACAAGTATTTGTTTAAGTAACTTGCAGAAACAGTTGCTTATTAGGTTGAGTCTTAAAATCAGTTTATTCAGTTTTTATAAATAGGATTGTAACCCTACATGAATTTTGATAAATGGATTGATTTGATTTTGGATTATTGGTTGTTACCAGTTTGATATTTTCTCTCTCCTCCCCATGATTTCTCTTCTCTTCTCTCTCCTGAGATTTCCCAGCTTCTTTTCTGTTCCTTACCTACAGTTGCAGGTTTCTTTTCTTATCCTTTTCCCTCTTATCTTCTAGTTTCTGTTCTAATTTACAATCCTTAATTTCTTATTTGTTTCAGTTCTAGAATCCTTGTTTTCTGTTTCAATTTCAGGTTTCCTACCTGAAATAAAAAATAAATAAACAAATTAGAACTTCAGATTCTGGTTCTATTTTCAAGTTTTGATTTGAGAACACTGTTAAGCTTTCATATTGTTACTGTTTCATTACATCAGTTCTACTTTAGATTCTGTTTAAAGTCATAAAAAGGTCTGCATTGAATATGGAAATACTTTTTTTTAAAACAGCTAACCATTAAACAGTGAAGTAGACGTACTGCTCTGTCTATTACCTCACACTCCACAGATTCTATCGTGCATTTCTTGTCCCTAACTCCACTCACTACCTGCGTTTTCGGATAAAGAAAGGTCCTCAAAGAGCTCGGTAGCAAAAAGGCACAGCTAAGGAATAGTGCACTCAAATGAGCATGTCATCAAAGAATTTCCAACATTCATTCTCGAGTGGGGAGCGAGTTCAAGACCAAAGAAAGCCAGAGAAGAGAGGTTTTCCTGCAGAATTTTAGTTTCCTACTTCAAGTGGGACTTCACATCTCCCAATCCAACCGTTGGACATCCATCAGGATTTGTAGGAATGTTTATCAGTTTGAATAGGGCACTCAAACAGTCTTTTGACCAAATCAGAGAAGAGAAGAGAGGTTTTCCTGCAGAATTTTAGTTTCCTACTTCAAGTGGGACTTCACATCTCCCAATTCAACCGTTGGACTTCCATCAGGATTTGTAGGAATGTTTATCAGTTTGAATAGGGCACTCAAGCAGTCTTTTAACCAAATCAGAGCCCTTGAATTTCTGATATTAAATTTCTCTTAAGTATGGGTCCTTGTTCTGCAATCGTCCCTTTGGATTTCTGTAGCCTAGTAATTTTAGGTGACCAGAATCGCATTACCAACTCGACTATGTTACAAGGTCCAGTACCTCTGGGTTAGTAATTGGTTTTGTACTAAAGAAAAACATAATATAGTGAAGAGAGATACCTGCCAACCGTGCAACATTGACACCATAACTCTTAGGGCATGCACCAGGCGTTAGCCTATAAAGAAACGTTACTTCTTCCACTCCAACTCCTTTTCCAACTTGACATGCCATATGGCATAGGGACACCTTTAAAAAATTGGAAGAATGAAGGGATCAGAAAGAATTTCTAAAATTCACTACAGATGATTATCAAATGAAATAATATAGATGATCAGAGATCAAATGCCAGGGCATCCACTTCATAAATTAGAAGGCCACATAGGATATGATTTGTCAGATCAAAATCAATGCAATGAGAAGATCACAACTGGTTATGATCATCCAACTCACTAGAAAGGATACGCAGTGGCCCCATCAATTGCTCTTAATCCCCAGTATGATGTCATGGCACAAGCTACACACACACACACAGACACACAGGCACATACAAAAGCTTGGAGCCATGTGGCAATCCAGAACTCACTTTGCCATGACAGGCCTACAATTATAACAACATGCACAGCAGAAAGAAAGAAACAAAAGAAAAATGCATTCACTATATTATAAAAGATTATTATGCTATGCTTGTGAGGGATCACCCAGCCTATTGCAAACTGCATAGCAACACCAAGCTGAATGGTGATTGAAAGGGCTCCAGGTAATGTAGTCCTAGATAGACAAGGGTCTACTAGGAGCCAATCTCACAAATCTGCAGGCCAATTGGGGCAGAATTAGGGTTAGGTTTAAGGTAAAAGGGTTGAATCTTATTTAGTAAAGCTAGGCAGGTTTTTAGGCGTCTAGTGATATTCAACGGAGACCTAGTGACGCTCCAATGCGGAGGAGTGATATGATCCCGATTGAAGGAGCTAAAAGAGCTAGGGGCAGACCTAAAATGACCATAGGAGAAGTGGAGAAAAAGGACATGTATAGGTTAGGGCTTGTTACAAGTATGACCTCGGACAGAACCTACTGGAGGTCAAGGATCCATGTCGCAGACCCCATTTAGCTGAGATTTTCCTGACGGGTTGAACTATGCCTCTTTCCTCCTCTTACTATCATTTTCCTTTTTCATCTCTCTTTTCCCATCTTTTTTTCTTTTTTTTGGGTTAAATCTATGTTTTCCATTTTTTGTTTTTTTTTGTTTTGTTTGGATCCATGTAGTAGACCCCATTAAGTTGGGATAAGGCTGAGTTTGTTGTTGTAGTGATGTAGGATTGATAAGGTTTGAGTGAGGAATTGAAATTCAGAAAATTAGGGTTCGGGTTTCGGGTTTTGGGGAAGATGAATGTGATGGAGTTTAGGGTTTAGAGATGGAGTTTGGACAAGGACTTTTGGTCGATTGTTAGGGGTAGTGAGGGGGAGGTTCGATGTACTTTGGTGAGGTTTGGATGGTGGAATAGGTCTAGGCAGATTTTAGGGATTTGGGGGTTTTAATGGAAGTAGAGGGAATTAGGGTTTAGCTGATGATATGGGGTAGAGGCTAAAATCGAGTGTAAGTAAGGCTATGAAGGTACTATGGTTGAAATTTGAATGTAAACTGATGGGGGGAAATGGGCTGAACAGGAATTTTAGGGTTTAATGGAGC
The DNA here is from genome assembly GCF_018873765.1 of Telopea speciosissima. Taxonomy (NCBI): domain Eukaryota; kingdom Viridiplantae; phylum Streptophyta; class Magnoliopsida; order Proteales; family Proteaceae; genus Telopea; species Telopea speciosissima. The sequence continues at coordinate 53,647,947 of NC_057922.1, forward strand.
TAGGGTTTAATGGGGATCGATGGAGATTGGTAGGGCTTAGGTTGGAGGATTAAAAGAAGAAGGTTGTTTGCAAAAATCTGTAAAATACTTACTTGAACACTCAAGTCTTCAATGGCAGCAGCTTTGAAGAAAGAACTGAGGTTCTCCCGATCTACAAGATGCAAGGAGATGAAAAGAGAATCCTCCCGGTCTACCAGACGCAAGGAGTCGATTGGAGATCCACCAATCCCTTTCACCTTGATATTACTCACAAGGCAGCACTCTCAAAGGAGCAACACAGCAGCAGCAATGGCAGCAACAGAAAATGAAAATTTTAAAGTCTGAATTGTGGGGGAGCCTCCCACGATTTTATTAATAAATAATATGGCCTAAGGCCCAATCCTATTACAAATCTAAAAGGCTCTCCCTCTAAAAATCGTGGAGGGATGGAATTAAAACACTTGAAACAAAAGATTCCCCAACTACCAATAGGAAATAAGAAACTACAGCCAATAGGATTAATTCACTTAAATTGAACCAAGGTTGAACCAATTCAATTTAAGTTACATTTAAACTGAAAAATAAACTAAGTATAGGAAATAACTAAAGTTGAAATAAACTAAGTAATAAACTAAGGCTCCAAATACTAGGCCCTAATCTTAGGGCTTCTTCTTCTTCTTGCGGGTGTTTGGATCTGCATCACTAGGGCTATGCTTCTGGAGAAATGGTCATTCCCTCTCAAAGAGGATGTTAGTAGCAGTACATTACAAGCAATAGACACTGTAACCTGTCAAAAAGTTACTATAGTCTTATTTCTCTGCAATAAGCTATGCATACATCCATACTCTGATCCCTTTGAGACATTACAATAGATGCATTTCCAAACGTAGAAACATAGCATGGGAGTAAGACACTTGGGCAATGTGTGACAACATGCACCCACAGATGCTATTATCATCTAAGAAAGTAGATTTACCAACTATACGAAACAAGAAGTACCTTGGGATCTTTCTTGTAGTCCACAGATAACCGATGATAGTGAGTAGAAAATAGTCCTCTACATTTTACCCTGTGGATGAAATGCTCTAGAACCGATTCCCTGCCATGGATAGCTTGAATGAGCAAGATATTCCCTAATGGGAATTACAAACAACTACATGGAAACATTAACAAGAATGACTAAAAGGAGGCAGTGTAAGTTAACACATGAATGCATTTTAGGCATATTCTCAAGCACTGACACTCACGCAATGGCTTGCCCATCTGAAGTTGATGTTCCACGTCCAAGTTCATCCAATGCTACTAGTGAATTGCGGGTCGCTGAAGACTGCAGTAAGCATTGAAAAGATGCTCACGACACTGAATAAAATGAGACAGTTGGAGGGAGGATAATCAAGGTGTAAAGTATTGATATGGGTCAGCATATTGAGAAGGTGATTTAAGAGACGTATCGTATCCGTGACGCAACACGGAAATGTGTGGGATACATGCAAAATACAGTTGAAACAAAAAAACACCTTATTATGCAATATGTAAAGAAATATTATGTAAGAAAGTACTGAGTGTATTCAATTGATTATGCATAAGGACGAGGTTTCTTCAATGTTCTAATATCATAGAGAATACACATTTACACTCATTTGCAGTATTTTTTATAAATTTTTTTATTAACTCATAAATAGACAGCAATATACAAAAAATAGAAAAATCAGAAATAAGGACAAGAGATCACGGCTTGCTCGTGTAGCCCCTGCACCAGCGCGGGGGCCAATGAGAGTGTGCAGGGGCATCTGCCTGGATAAGATTTTTTTTATCTAACACAGGGCGGGACAGTATTTTGCGCAGTCCTGTGTCTGGGCACAGGCTCCACACGACCAGGTCGCTTTTTTCCCCAAAAAAATACTACAATCAAAGATGAACATGTATTTCATCCACTACAGACAATTTTTAGATAAATTAACACCTACTAGCATAATTTTTTTCCATCTCTTTTCCTTTTTATTTTTTATTTCCCCGAAAATAGAAAACAAATAAAATTACAACAAACTAACAAAAAAAATACTGCTATTAAAGAACTCATATTTCAACCTCTACAGATAATTTTCAGACAAGTTAACACCTATTAGCATCATGTTTTCCATAGTTATTTCTATTTTTTTCATTTTTTTTTACTAAAAAATAGAAAACAAATAAAAAAATACTGAACTTAAGGAGGATGATAGATCTGATTCCCCTCTATCATATATAATTTTACCAAATCATTAACAAGCATTTTAGCACGTAAAAATTTTCACAAAAGAGATGTCAATTTTTTATTTTGGGAGAAATTTAGGGTTTATATGCACAAATCATCGCAAACTACAGTTTGATCTAACCAGCCAGCATTAAAAGGGAGGTACTTACAAAAACCAGCATTACAAAGGACATAACTCGTTTTTAAATAATCTTGGAAAATTTAGGTTTATATGCACAAATCATTGCAAAAACTTGTTGAAATGGTAAAGATTAGGGTTTTTTATGCTAACTGAGTCCCCCAACTTAGATCGAATAGAAAAACAAGTTTCCAAGGCCTTCGGTTGCTCTCAGTTTCGTATCTCACTGTCTCTGTTTGCAGGTTCGAGTGTATTGAACCTGTACAGGCTATACTGACCCGTATCAGTTCGCATTGACCCATATTGGTCGATACAAGTAAGATACAATATATTTTAATTTTTACGTATTGTATCTAGTCAGTATCATACTAGTGCATTTTTACACATTGTATCTGGTCAGTATCATACTGGTGCCTTTCTGTTTTGCGGGTTTAAAGGAGTATCGAGTGTACTGAACCTGGACTATCGTATCGGTTCGTATAGACCCATATTGGTCGATACAAGTAAGATACAATTTTTTTTTTTTAACGTATTGTTGGTCATTATCATACTGGAGCCTCCTGATACCGAAACATATCAGCCGATACGAGCCAATACAATACAATACGACACTTGATTCCTTGGGGATAATGGAGACACTTTTTCGAAGGAAATTTGTCTTTCAAAGAAGCATTTTCATATACATAAAATGACAAAGAATGACACAAAAACAAAAATTGTATATCTTCCCATGGATTAAAAGGAGGGGAAAATCATCCTTGGATTTAAAAGCTACATACAAAGTTCTTGACATACAGGTCTACTACATATATACTGCTAATTCTATTTCTGAAATGGAGATTGAAGTTGTGTACTTCCAGTGCTACATGACCCACCCACCGGAACATTTTGGACATGAACATTGGCGGGCCATCTCTTGGATAAGCTGTAGTGAAAACTACCCAACCATTAAAGAAGGATTAAAATGAGCAGCCTGAACCATCCTGGTTTAATAGGAACAGCATGGTGTAGGCTTTGACAATATGAAGCGAAATCATACTAAAAATTAGTTTTTTAGGTAACATATCCTATAATCCATAAGTTCCTCCTGGTATTTTTTTTTTTTTTTCTTTCAACAAACTGCAAAAATCTGGCGAACCAATGCCAGACCAATCAAACAGGGAAGCGCCCCCTTGCCAATACAAGAGTCATTGGTTTTCAAAAATGTGATGCTCCAAAACTCACCAGCATAGAAGCAGTTTCTGAAAGTTCTGTAAAAAATGTACTTTGGCCTGCCATAATATGGTCTTTCGCTCCCATTCGAACAAAGATTCGATCAACAGGAAACAGTTGAAAGCTTGCTGCAGGGACATCTGCTCCCAGCTGTCATAGAACAATCAAGTATGAAAATGATTGATGATACATAAACAAACAATACAAATTCATGCAGAGAACTCCACTTGTGCCTTTGTTCCAGAAGAGAAAAGAACATTACTTGTGCCAATATCACAGCCATGCAGACTTGACGAAGAAGAGTTGACTTCCCACCCATGTTAGGACCCGTGAGAAGGATAAAGCTAGCATGTTCAGAACCACCAATAGTAACATCATTAGGTACAAATGTACCCTTGCCTAGAGTATCACTTCTAAGAACAGGATGTCCTAAACTCTTCGCAGACAAGCTTGGAAACTGGCTTGAACATGATGAAGCTAAAATAACTGGTCGGCACACATTTCCTTCATAATAGTCACTTGCAACAGCTAGACTGATCAAAACATCCAGTTCTGTAGAAAATACCAGTCTATCGTCAGTCATCCAAGATGACAAGATAGTGAATACCTTTTTCAGCATCAGCATTATTTCTTTTAATTGCACCCTTTAATTTCAAAGTACAAATAGCTTGCAAGTACAGCAACAAAAGAGACAACAAGGCATAAAAATCATACCATATCTAGGACTGCTCAATCATAAGATACCCTTCCTCACAAGCAACATACTGTTAAGATGTTATAATAAAAGCACGGGGATAAAAAGAGCATCCCAGTGCATGAGGCTCCCACTACTGCAGGGTCTGGAGGGAAAAATTTACACAGCCTTAACCCCCTGCTTTGCAGGAGAGGCTGTTTCCAAGTTTTGAACACACAACCAACGGGTTGCAATAGCAAAAGCACCGTGTGACATGATACCGTGCAATAAAAGCACGGGGATAAAAAGAAATAAATTCCTGACATCAGAAGTCTGCTACACTTAGGGAGAGAGCACCATGTGACATAGACCGTATCTTGGCCATACAAGCCAAGACAACTGTTGTATAAATAGGAGACTTTGGAAGACCTTTTAGAAACAACCGATGTGGGATAAAAACCATGATGCAACAATATAGAAAAAACAGAAAACATGAAATATCGAGTCTTAAATGCAAGGTGAAAACGATATTGGCTTTACATTCTCAACATCACATCAAACTCGGATTCTTCTGAAAATGAACTGTTAAATCAATAAGGGAAGCTCTGTTCTAAAAAATGCAGAGGTAGTGACTGACAGTCAGGAGTTCTTTTCAAAGCCTCGACGAAGTAGCTGAACTAGCAAAACAATACAAAATTTGAGGATAAAGGTGTTACAACAAACACACAGAAAGTACTACGCATGCATATCACAAAACTGCACCAAAAGTATGTAGCTATATGGTCAGCAATACCAAATGAATGTAAGAACAGGCGCCCATTGCAAAATGTGCAAGACAGGATATATGTACCTGCAGTTACAGAAATCAATTGCCTCCACTGAATATGATGCACACAGAATTGCCCAATCAGCTGCTGCAGAATGCTTTTCAATTTAGTTTCCTTCTCAGCTTCAGCTTGAGAAAGCTCTCCCAGTAACTTTTTAATTTTCGGAGTCCAGTACCTGAAGAATCCCTGCATTTCCAATGTTGGTGTGTGTACATTTTGGACCCACATATACAGAAACATGTCAACAAACAGAAGGTAAAATTATAAAAACTAATTGAAATTTAAATGACAGAAAAATAGGCACGAATACACATCTAAAATTCACCATACGATCATAAAAAACTATTTAGAATGGTAAGCAAAACTATGGCAAGTTATCCTTGTGTCATATTATCTATAAGCTCTACAAGTCATTGTGAACCAGATAAAATTTCAGTACTTCCATATAACATTATCCAAGCAAATAACATAATTGAGTACACCTTAACAGACTAATATCATGTGAAACAACAATGCAGCTACAAGTCACCTTTTCTTTTTTTCCCATAGGAAGCTTATATCTCTTGATATAAACAAGAAAATTTTAAATATGAAAGTAGCCAAGCATTGTTTATAATATGAAAGTTTCAAAGATAGTGTAATGGCTTCTGTAAATAATAGAAGAAGAGAAGAAAGAGAACAGAGAGAACCGAGTCTTTTGTGTAACCTCTGGGGGTTTCAACTTAGTGTTGAAACTCCCATTCAATTCGATATATAAAAACTAAAGAGCACCAAGGACATAACTGGAAATAAAGAAATAAGAAACAAAAATTAAATGACTAAACTACCCCTCACCTATCTCAATATTAGTGCTAGCGCAAGCCAGCGCTAATAACGAGACTTACAAGTCTCGATTCACAGCTTCAAGATACGTAACAGTTTTACAAAGAATCATACAACTATTGCTAGAATAAATATCATTTAATTTAACAGTTGAACTAAAAGTATAAAAAAGGGCATACCCAATGCACAAGGCTCCCGCCACTGCAGGGTCTGGGGAGGGTCATAATGTACGCAGCCTTGCCCCTGTTTTCACAAAGAGGCTGTTTTCAGACTCAAACCCGTGACCACTTGGTCACAATGAAGCAACCTTTACCGTTGCACTAAGGCCCGCCCTCTTGAACTAAAAGTATGACATATCTAATTTAAACATTTAATCCAAATCTCCAACAACCAAAATGACCAGCTTGACAACTAATAAGAAGCAAGGTCCTTAACTCTTTCCCTCCCAAAGCTTTAAACGCAACCAATCTCCAAATCATCTTGGCCACTACCAAGTAACCCTCTACAAAACCTATCCAATAGTTCTAAACTACGGGCAAGGACACTGATAAGGCAATCCAGTATGGATATCAGGTGTCTGACATGTCACCCTTAGTGAAAATTATAGAGGGTTATATAGAAAACAGAAGTGTCTCTGTCAATGTTTAGCATGGATATGGGTGTCCAACAAAAAAATTTTGATAAATTAGCTGTCCATGTGATATAGGTTCCGAACTGCATATTAAGAAACCTAAAATACCAAAGAAACCTTAATTTCATTGATTAACTATAATTCCCCTCTTACCATAGCATGTGCACCTTGAAACTTACCTGGGCCAAAAATTAAATTCCAAATTTCTAATAATTTATTCGTGAGAACTAACAGAATTAAAATGAATGACAGAATATACAAGCCACACAAGCAGAATCCCAATAAATGTATCAATTATCAGAGGAATGCAAACATCTCTAACATTTCAAAATGAAGAGATAATTTAAAGTTGGTTCCAACCATTTGCACATGACAATCCAATATAAGGAAACCTCCGTTTTCTGCCACACAGTTTCCAGTTTGTCCTACATCGGTTTTTGGTTGATTTTGGACATTAAAAAAATTCATCAGATATTGAAGCTCATTACAGGTGAAAGCTCACCCATGCCAAAAAACCTGTGCATTTAGAGTCATTTCCCATACAAATGTGGAGCTATCGAGAGTAGGGGACAGATAACCAACATGCTTTGTGCACATGGTATATCTCACCCAAGATCTTCAGTGAGATCCCATTTAATACACACCATAAATAACATAAAACCAGGCATTTGAGTACATTCAGAGGCAAAAGCCAAGATAATGCATCCCAACTAATTTCAAAGAATGAAAATTGCTGTAATTACAGTTCCGAATTCCAACTTCAGGTGGACATTTTCAAGCTCTAACCTAAGGAGATATAGAGCAAGAGAAGTGTACCAATTCATTCTACAAAATACAAGTATAAAAAAAAGGTCTTTCAGTAAGCAGGAGGCATATCTACACCTCATTCACTTTTACCTTTTTGGATGACCGTAACTCATAATCCCGAGGGACATTTCCTCGCAAGCTCTCAGGTACTTCTAGAAGATATAACTCTTTTCCAACAGTAACATAATCAATCTATAACAAGAACCAAAAGTTAGTTATCACTGACGCCATATTATACCCCCTGTATTAAAAAAGCAAGATCATGCATTTTTCTCAGGCAGCACTTACTGAACCATCCCCAAGTACTTTTCGTTGTTCTTTCAAGTGTTTTACCAAACTAGATTCAATCTCCTTAATTTGTTTGCAAGCAGAATCATATTCCATATCAACTGCTTCATGAGGTATAATGCGTCCAGAACAATCCGCTTCTGGCCAATCAAAAGCATCCTTGAAATGCTTTAGAACTGAATAGATGTCAGGAAGACCTTTACCTGCCATTTGTTGACAAATAACATAAGATACAATCAAAGTAATATCAGAAATACAGATTACAGAAATGTCTATACCAGGTGTTAATAAATGATGGAGTAGGCTAGACTCAACATTTTCCAATACAACATTAAGAGAAGAGCATGCTTGTATCATCACTTCACAACCACGAAGAGTTGCAAGGAACTCTTGAAGTTGTTTCTTTGCTGCATCTTCATAAAGAATTACTTTATTGGCATTCCTTCCATTAGCTTCACTGCATTGAATCCAAATTATGGTCCCAACGAAAAAAATATATCAGAAAATGGCATCATCAATTAGTATCCTGCATAAAAATATTACTGCTGTTTAGGCTGAACCAAGAATGGATTCAACTGTGATCTTTTATGTGCTACAACTGTGATTTGGTGTCCAGTGCAGTTGCAGTTATACAATCCACTTAGTTCATTTGGGCCAAAGAAACAATAATTTAAAACAGTTGCAGTTCCATTTTAAGATTAAACTGCTTTTGCCTCCACCAATTCCTTCCATCTACAGTAACTGGCTAACTGCACCACTCAATTGTGTGCCGGTCTTAAATCATTTCTGTTCCATTTACCTGCTAGCAAAGAGGCGTGTTAGTAACCTTTCCATGTCTGGAAGTTTAGACAGGTCTTTACGAAATTCAAGCATAGACGGCAGATTAACTCCCTGCACAGTTTAGCATAACTCATTAGCACAATTATGTTAAGCCTTAAAGCTGTAGAAAAAAGCTAACATCCAATAACCTAACATACATTGAACAAGATGGAAACCTGAATAGGCAATTGAAGCTAGCAGACAATTTAACCAACATTGCAGTCTGTGTAAATAATAACCCCATCAATACAAACTGAGATACAAAATAAGCACAAATCAAAAGTGCAACTTAAAATTTCCAAGAGGCATTTGGAGTCATCCTTAGGGTTAAAAATCACTTGTTTACAGGGAAAATCATGGAAATGTCCTACTAACCCAAACTCTCATTACAAATACCAGAAGGCCATAAGTTTCACAAGTAGCTAAAAGTCATTCTATGAAGCATGAGAATTTTAGATATATCAAGGAGATATCAAACAAATTATCGTATCTTATTCATACAAAGCAGGACAGAATCTGGATAAATACTCTAAAATACACGGAAGAGTGATTAGACAAACTGTGCAGACCAACAGACTAGCAACAATGCTCTCTACAGAAGAAAATGGGAGCCTAACATAGTAATAAGAAAAAGTAATAATAGCATTTCCAACATGATAATCAACATATGTTGCTATAAATTTTGTTCAAGGAAACCATAGCTATGCTCAAGCTCATCAGTTTGATATCGTGGATGATGCAGAATTATCCCCAAACTGGGCTTCTTTTATTAGGAATAAGTCTAGGGTTGGGGATATATATATGTTGGGCCTTTGATCCCAAGGGTTTTCTATGTAATAGGCCACTTTAATGAGCCTAAACTAGGGGTATATAGGTTGCATACGGGATTAGCCCAATACTTCATTTATTTTTATGTTCTTAATTGAACCGGTTCAAATTGGTTGCATCCAATTGGTTCAATTTAAGTGATCATGTGACTTAGTTAAGTAGTCATGTGATGTAAGTTGGGCTGGATTAGGACTCTATAAGTCCAGCCATGTTTTGAGTCTATTTCCTTTAGTATTTCAGTTTCCTAGTCAGTTTAAGTTACCTAATAGGTTAAGGATTGGGTTAGGCCTTTCCTTTTTAGAGTAGAAGTCTATTTTTGAGTCTTTTATATAAGGTTGTAAGGGGGCAAAGCCTTGAATACGAATTTGATTAATGAAAAGCTTTTGTTTGCTGTTTGCTGCCATTGTTGTTGCCCTGCTCTGTTGAATGTTGCTCCTTGTGAGTGTGCATCCTTGTGGTTCTATCAAGGTGGAAAGGGACTGATGGAATCTAGTTGACTCCTTACGCCGTGACGACTGGGAGGATCTTCTTCAATTCGAAGGTGGTTCTATCCTTCACATCTGTTCAAGCTGCTACCAGTGGAATCTCCAATAAGTTTGACACCCAATTTCTTCTTCTAACCCTCTAATCCTTTCCCCCAATCGATCCCCTTTAGTTGTGGTTTGAATCCCATAAACCCTAACTCCATTAAACCCTAGATCTTGCTGCCCAGCCATATTTAACCATTAGAATTACTTCAAATTCAAACCACAGCCTCTCCTTAACACCCCCTACACTCGACCCAAGCTGCTGCCCATATTTGTCCATCAAAACCCTAATCCCCTCATCCTTCATTAATTTTTCCAAATCCCATAGTCGATCTTGACTTACTGCCTAGTATTACAGAATTTTCAAAACACTTAAAACTCTATAATACCTACATTATTAGAGTCCTATAAACCTGCCTAGCCATACCCCCTAAGCCCCCCTTCCATTATCCTAACCTAACCCCTAGATTTGACCTAAAACTGAAATTCTGTCCTACTGAAACTGCAGAACCAACAGCCCCTTAGTTCCTTGTTATTGGTCCTGGTTTAATTGGCTTCTAGTAGGGCTTTACCCTATCCAGAACTACATTAGTGGATGTCTGATGGAAGAAGTCAATGAGAAATTTAGGGCTTTGAAGTTTGAATTATATATATGCATTTGCTACACATACCTCATTCATTAGGAAGCTTGATGATAGTTGAAAGAAAACCACATTATATGTCACTCACCTTCAGACCTGCTATGGCATCCTGGCGTTCCCTGATTGACCCTGCATGATACAGTGGTCTTGCAAGCCAATTTTTAAGCAACCGTTTTCCAAATGCAGTAACACAGTGGTTAAGTTGTGCATAAAGTGTCCTACATAGACAATTAAAACCAACTTAGAAGGTCATACAGGAGGGAGAGAGGGAAATATTATTCAAAAGAATGGAAAAGTTACCCTGAGGAACCTCCATTTCGGTTGTTTTCAAACATCTCAAGGTTCTCAAGGGCAGTTGCATCAAGTACCATATATGGTTTTTGAGAAATATCATAAAAACCTGAGCATGGAAGTAGTTCAAACTTCGCAAATCTAAGCAATGACTCGTCCAGAAAAGCCTGTCTAAGATAGAAAACACAGCCTCCAAATGCAGAAATTGCACAGCTGCCATTCTTGCCTGCACTCACTAACTCAGCCAAGACATCTGGTAGACACTCTGAAACCTCTGCAACATCAGAACCAGATCCCAATGTTGTTTGATCCTTAAGTTGCTTGTAAATATTTCTGACTTCTACAATAGTTTTCTCATTGTCCCAGAATTCCAGGACTGGCACCAAATTGTTGACTAGAGGACTCCTCGTATGTCTCATTAATATTGTCTCGGTCTCAGGGCTAAGAAAATTAGCAGGCTTTATAATTTCAACAGGCCTTAGCTCAGACAGTAGGCAACATAAGGAACTGCGCTCGGAATCATCTCCAAACTGGTCAAGAAAGGATAATTAGTCAAAGCGCATCATGTCCACATAGAGACATGCATACATTTCTTCATGCAAAATTACAAACAGAAGCATCCACACCACACATATATACAATAGTGATGAGATTAAATTAATACATATATACAAAGAAACAATATTCAATTAAACAATCAATAGTTTACATAGGTAAATGAAGACCTCCTTAAAATCAAAATTTCTGTAATATGGAGCAATATGTCAAAAGGTGAAAAAAGGTGAAGCAGATAAATCAACTACAGTTATGAAGAACAAAAGATAAGTCATGCACATGCAGCAGCTTAAATCCATCCAAGTAGGAGCAATTCCAAGGTTAATCCAACCAGATGATGAATGAATAAATTTATTGAAGTTGATGACCAGAAAGCATGCAGAAGACAACAAGAATAGACTACTCCACAAATAAAATGGTTAAGGATCAGTTGATTGATTATCACATCTTTGTAGAGCATCAAGAGATTACATGACAATGCATAGTTTTGAAAATCAGAATTGACCGAACAGTCAGACATGCATAGTTTTGACCAAAATCTATATCTTATGTGTACTTTTTATTGCCAACAGTTGACATTTATTACAGCAACAACAACTCAGACTTATCCCAACAAAATGGGGTCGGCTACATGGATCCTTGCCCTCCAATCAGCTCTATCCGAGGTCATACTTGATACAAAGCCTAAGTTATGGATGTCTTTTCTCACCACTTCTCCTAGGGTCATTTTAGGTCTGCCCCTGGTTCTTTTAGTTCCTTCAATCTGAATCAAATCACTCCACCGTATTGGAGAATCCAAAGGCCTCCGTAGAACATGGCCATGCCACCTCAAAGACTTTCTCGTAGCTTATCATATAAAAGAGCTACTCCCAAATCAGCTCTAATATGATCATTCCTTACTTTGCTCTTCCTAATTTTGCCACACATCCATCTCAACATCCTCATCTCCGCTACACTGAGTTTATCTACAATTCTACACGATACTTTGTAACTGCCCAACATTCTGCACCATACATCATAGCCGGTCGTATGACTGTCCTATAAAATTTTCGTTTAAGTTTTAAAGGAATACACCAATCACAAAATATTCCGGACACACCTCTCCATTTCATCCATCCTATTTCAATTCTTTGTGAAACATCATCCTCTATATCACCTTCTTTATTTATGATTGAGCACAGATACATAAATTAATCACTTTGTGGAATCTTCGTCTCATCAATATTCACCACCTCATTATCCATCCTAGTGTAACTAAAGATACACACCATATGTTCCTTCATTCTACTTATCTTAAAACCTTTTGATTCCAAGGTTGATCTCCAAAACTCTAACTTGGTGTTAATCCCTGCCTTTGTCTCATCCACCAAAACAATTTCATCAGCAAAAAGCATACACCAAGCAACCTCATCTTGAATGTCTCTAGTTAAATCATCTATGATAAGTGCAAACAAATAAGGGCTCAAGACTGATCCTTGATGTAACCCAATTGTAATTGGGAATCTACCTTGACCCAATTATAAATAGCTTTTTTCCTTTTACGCTCAGATTGTTATAAAGATCTTCATATTTATTCGCCCTTTTTTCCATAATCATCTTAGCTTCATTTCTGGCAAACTTATACCTTTTTAGATCCTCAACATCCTTCATCTTTTGTCATGTCTTAAAACTAGCTTTCTTAATCTTAATGGCTGCTTGGATCTCATCATCCCACCACCAAGCCTCCCTAGAGGAATGATGTTTTCATTTCAATTCGCCTAGGACATCTTTAGCTACCTTCTTAATACAAGTAGCCATCTCGTTCCACATCGTATTAGTGTCTCTCTCAAAGTCCCACTTTCCTTGTTTGACCACTTATCAGTAAACGATTTCAAGGTATCTCCTTTTAAGCTCCACCACCTTATCCTAGGGAAAATAAGTTCACCTTTTTTACAATTTTGAGTAATGAGGCACATATCCATGACAACTAATCTATGTTGTGTGATTAAGCTCTCCCCTGGTATAACCTTACAATCCTTACATAACAATCTATCAGACCTTCTAGTTAAGAAGAAATCTATTTGGTTACTATGATGTCCACTTTTGAAGGTAACTAAATGTTCCTCTCTTTTCAAAGTAAGTGTCTACAATGGATAAATTATAAACCACAACAAAATCTAAAACTGAGATCCCCTCCTCATTTCTCTCTCCAAAACCATATCCTCCATGTACACCTTCATAGCCTCTACGATCTCTCCCAACATGTCCATTCATATCACTCCTATAATAATCTTTTCTCCTTGACTAAAACCTTGCACTAATCCATCCATGTGTTCCCCAAATTGTAACTTACTACTATCATCCAGTCCTACTTGGGGTGCGTAAGCGCTAATTATATTGACAACCTCTTTCCCCAACACGAGCTTGATGGATATAATCCTATCTATAGATCTTTTAACATCCACCACATCATTAATACTTTAACCCCCGTACAGTTTAAAGTCATCCAACTCCTTATCTTTTTTTACCCTTCCATCTAGTCTCTTGAATACAGGCTATGTTAATCCTTCCTCTCCTTATAATACCTATCAAATCCAACAAATCCAACAAATCCAAATTTGCTTAAATCTGATTTATATTGAAGTAGTTATGTTTCGGTCAAACCTTATTTGGTGTGTGTGAATGCTGTTTAAAATCACTCTGAATGAAAATATTTTTTTAGACATCTAAACAAATGAATATTTTACTGTACTTTTGGTTTTTAGCAATGTTTTACCATATTATGATTTATGAAATTTTTAGATTTGAGAAAAACACTAGGATTTAAAAGTTGAAAATTGCACCTACCGCCGAAAATCCAATTTTTGTTCTTGAATTGGGGGGTTGACTTTTTATCCTTTTGGAATTTGATTCTTTAACTATTTTTATTAGATTCAAATAGGGGGTATTTGCTTATTTATGAATAATATCTTAAGTAAATGAACATTTACTTAAATGATATTACGCATAAATAAGTATTCCGTCCTAGTTTCTGGCCTGGTTTCTGACATTAATAACTGTTTGTCCTGGTTTCAAGCCAGGTTTCCTTGAGTTTCGATGGCCATGAGTGTTGAAACTTGTGAAATATGGGTTGTTTTGGTCGAAACAGGTCGAAACTAGTGACTTTTTAAACTCCACCCACATCTCATCTCAATTTCTTGTGAAACCGAGATATCTCGGTGATTTCGGTTGGTTTCAACCGAGTTCTCTTTCCATGATTTATAGTATGTTGTTCTCGTTCCTCCCTCTACATTCGATCCAAGTTTGGTGTTCATTCGACTAGCCACTTGTGAGCTCTAGCTGTTTTTCTTTGAGCTTCCAATTCTGGATTTCAGTTTCTATTTTCTGTCCTTGCTTGTTTCTCTCAATCTGACCATCATCTTGCTTTGATATTTAACCTGTCACCCCATTAGGCCATCCATTCTATATTAGTTTCATCTCCATCAGATATAGGGTTTGTCAGTTCTAACTCTATTTATTTTCAGCCCCTATTTCTCAGTTTTCTGGTTCACTGCAATTCTGGTTTTCCTGGGTTTTCTAGGTGTTTGTTATTTCAGCCTAGCATACCTCATCACTGCAATTCTTGTTTCCAAAACCATGTAATATATTTCGGTTCCATGATAAGAATGCCATATGTCATAGCAGTGGATTAGCAAAAGGAAGTATATGGATAAACTGAAGAGTGCCTACCTGTCCAAGCATAAACCTGCTTGTTGAAACATCAACCAAACAGACACCAACAACTATGCCCTCTTCTTGGTTCCCCAAAGTCTGGCTTTCAGTCACTGCCATCAGGTAAGAAGCATCAGGGGTGTTTGACAGCATCTCTCCTTCAGTCAGTGTTCCTTTAGTAACCACAGCACAAATTTCACGCTTCACAACCTTTGAAGACAAGAGAGCATTTCAGCAATTGATTTTCTTCAAACATGATAAATTCAACATCAGGTCATGTATCAACCATCAACATAAAATAAGACCTTTACAATTACAGTTGAGAAAATGCACACACAAAGAAACAACTCAACTCAACCAAGCCCAACTAAATGGGTTGGGCTAAATTGTTTTGACATTCAACTTTCTTTAAGGTCATATTTCACACAAAGAAAACACATAAAAATAAAGTAAGTGTATCAGACAAGGATATTGAGATGAATGAGTAGCAAAACAGAAAGATTACATAAGAAAGGAACAAACTTTAGGTAATTTAGGAATGACTCCAATAGGTGATAAGTTGAGAAAAAGCTACTTGAGGTGCTTTGGGCATGCACACACCATTGAATCTACTAGTAAGGGGCAGTGGCACTATGCGGGTTATCCTAATTCTCCAATTAATAACACTTTAGCACAACCAAAACATAAAAAAAGGCATACCCAGTGCATGAGGCTATCGCCACTGCGGGATCTGGGGAGGGTCATAATGTATGCAGCCTTACCCCCGCTTTGCAGAGAGGCTGTTTCCTGACTTGAACCTGCAACCACTAGGTCGCGATGGACCAACCTTACCATTGCGCCGAGGCACGTACAACCAAAACATGATCCAGATTAAAAGTAAACATTCTTTACATCATGACTAAAGGTGAACTTCAGATGATTTAGATCGTCTGATATGGTGAGGTTTGGGGCTAGAAGACCTTCTAGGTTAAGTACAATAATTGGATGCCCTAGACCCACCAGCATGTACCAGATATGTTCCGGTGAAAACTCAATGCTTGGAAGCATCTATCAATTCCTCGGAATAAAATGAAAAATAAACAAACTGACCTTATCTTTAGAACCCTTTTCTTTACGACGGAGCTCCAGCTGTTCAGGCGTTTCTGTTTGCTCTATAACAAGAACTCGGTAACCCTGCTTTGTCAAAACAGCTTAAGTAAAAGAGCTCCTCCAGAAGTATAATGTAGTCCACAAAGTTGGCCCATCAAATAGAAAAGGAATGCTAGATCTCAAGGAGAATTCTAAACAAGAATGTGTACACAGGAAAAAGAATAGAATAAAACACAAAGATTTAAAAGCTTTTCACAGCAACCTTTCTAGCCAATTTCTCCACATTCATTGCGAAGTTTTTTTCCGGAAATCCACAATGAGGTTGCTCTCCCTGGAAACATAAGCCCAAAGATAATCAAGAAGTAGCAGGAATACAAACATGTGAAAGGAGGGAAAACACAAATTATAGAAAGCACAAATTGTAGCTAAATTAAAGTACTTTTGATTCTAGCAAGAGTACAAGGATTAACATCTCTATTGGTGATGCAGGTTCATCATAGAAATTGGCTTATTTCTTTAGAAATAGGCCTAAGGTTGGGTTATATACATGTTGGGCCTTTGTTCTCAAGGGTTTTCTATGTATTAGGCCACTTTAATGAGCCTAAACTAGGGGTACATAGGTTGCATATGGGATTAGCCCAATACTTAGTTTATTTTTATGTTTTTTTAATTGAACCGGTTTAAATTGGTTGCATCCAATTGGTTCAATTTAAGTGATCATGTGACTTGGTTAAATGGTCATGTGATGTAATTTGAGCTGGATTAGGACTCTATAAGTCCAGCCATGTTTTGAGTATATTTCCTTTAGTATTCTAGTTTCCTAGTCAATTTAAGTTATCTAATAGGTTAGGGGTAGGGTTAGGCCATTCCTTTTTAGTGTCTAAGTCTATTTTTGAGTCTTCTATATAAGTTTGTAAGGGAGGCCAGCATTACATACGAATTTGATTAATAAAAATTAGCTTTATGCTTGTTGCCATTGCTGCTGCTCTTTGTGAGTGTATATCCTTGTGGATCTCAAGGTGGATAGGGTGGGTGGACTCCTGCGACTCCTTGCGTCTGTCCAGTACCGGGAGGTTCTTCTTCTTCTTCAATCGAGCTTCTTCAAGCTGCTGCTGTTGCCTCTGAAGGAGATCAAACCAGTAAGTAATCTTAGTTTCCTACATATATCCTTCCCCTCTTCATCCTCTAACCTAATCCACACACCCCTCCATCCATCAAACACTAATTTCCATTAAACTTGCAACTCCTACCTTAACTAGGAATCCTTCATAATTTCAGATCTGTCCATCAATTCCAAACCAAACTTCTAGTCTATAACCCCCACACCTCTCCCCACACTCGATTCAAAATCCAGCTCATAACTCCCACTCTATCCCCTCCATTCCTCCACTCCATTAAACCCAAAACCTGCAACTCAATTCTGTCCAGAATTGCAGAATTTTAAATGTAACCAAATCCAATTATTTTTATCCCATAATGACCTCCTAGACCTGCACATTAAAGCCATATAAGACCCATTCCCAAATTTCCATCCTAAACCCTAGAATTAACCTAAAACCTAGTGTTGTCCATTCGAACCAGTAACCCCTTTTGCTATTGATCCTGTTATCTGGCTCCTAGTAGGTCTCCTACCTACATAGGACTACATTAACTGGAGGATAAAAATCCCTCTTGTTAAGATCTCCCCCCATGTCCGACCACTCTGAGGTGGTGCCGCCGCCACCACCCAGGGTATCCCCCTCCCCCTCCCCCTCTCCTCACCCTTCTGGAAACTTATCATGGTCCGCCCTTTTTAATCACTCTACCCCTTCCCTCCATGAAGATTTCCCCCTCCATTTTGTCCCACCCACCATTATTTGTGGCTCCAAAGCGGCCCACTATGAAGCCAACCTATCGGTTGATGAAGCAAAAAAATGGGACAATTGTCTCGTTGGTCACTTCATGGGTACTAGACCCTCCCCCCCCCCCCTTCCCACTTGTCAAAGCTTCCCTATCTAAATAATGGAAAACTGGTGGTCAATTCAAATCTTACCTCTTGGATAATGGCTTTTTCATCTTCAATTTCTTCGACACTGATGACAAATGTAGAGTGCTCGAAGGTGGCCTATGGAATGTTGGTAGAAAGCAGATTTTTCTTAGGTAATGGAATAGGTATCTCCAGTTGAATCATCTGGATTTCAGCTCCCTCCCCCTCTGGGTCTCCCTAATTGGTCTTCCCCTGCACTTCTGGTGAAAAGAGGGACTGAGTGTGGTGGGATCGGTACTTGGCCAACCTCTCTACTCCGACGGGAAGACAAGAACGCAGGACCGGCTAACCTATGCTCGAATCTGTGTAGATGTTTTGGCTGATACTCCACTATCGACCTCCATCTTGGTCGTCGATGATGAGGGATTTTCCTTCAACCAGTAGGTCCATTTCGACTAGATGCCTCCTCAATGCAACTCTTGCAAGGTCTTCGGTCACCTCACAAACAAATGCCCAGCTGAGACCCTACCTAACCTCTCTTCCGTTCCACCTTGAACAATCGCCTCAACCCCCTCTACCGCCACCATCTCCCCTACTCTTGAACCTCCAGCAAATGTCCTGAACAAATCGCCTACTCCCAATGTTGTGGGTAACCCCTCTTTTGGCCTTCAATCCAACATTCTCTCTCTTTACCCTCCTCCTCTCCCTGTGGCCATGACCACCCCTCGTCCTCTTGCCCTTTTGATGCAAGTCCAAGCATCCGTAAGAAGAAGAGACAGCCCTAAGCTTAGGGCCGATTGAATTGAGGAGCCTTAGTTTGCCTTAGTTTTATTCTATGCTTAGTTTATTTTGTAACTTAATTTGAACCAGATTTTATTTTGTAAACTTACATTTACATTGAACCAGGTTCAACCTTTGGTTCAATTTAAGTGATTCAGTTCTATTAGTTAGGAGTTAGCCTATTTCTATTGGTCCTTAGAGGATCTTGTATTAGGGTTTGGGCTTTTTGCCTTAATATAGCTAAGTAAATCGTGGGAGGCTCCCCACTATTCATTTTGCTAAAAAAACTGTTTCCGCTTGCTGCCATTGTTGTTGCTGCCCAGCTCCCTTGTGAGTGTGCCTTGTGGAACTCAAGGTGAGGGATTGGTGGAACTCCAATCGACTCCCTGCATCTGTTTAGATCGGGAGGTTCTCTTCTACATCTTCTAGCTGTTGTTCTGCAAATCCAGTAAGTGTTTATCATTCCTGAAATTTCTTTTCCAGTTTCATTCCTTCATTAGAATCCCCTCATGTTTGGACCTTAACTTCTTCTTATCAACCCTTCCACTCGACCCTAGGTTCTGTCCCATTTCTTACCTCAAAACCCCATATTCCCATCATCTCCATTAAATCCCTAAATAACCTAGAACCTGACCAGACCTAACCTACCATCAAAAACCGTCCATATTAGGATCAAACCTCCCTCTCCCTATTTGGGAAACTCAATCCAAACCTTGAGCCAAACCCTCCATTATAAACCCTAAACTCACCACCTTCTCCTTTCCCAAAAACAAAACCCAAAACCCTAATTTTCTGATTTTTTATTTCTTATCCAAATCTCTCCAAACCTGGTTTATTAGCCTCCCCTAAACCTGCCTGCTTTACCATATAAGATTCAACCCCAATAACCCAAGCCTAATCCTAATTTGAAACCAGTAGCTTAACAG
This sequence comes from Telopea speciosissima, assembly GCF_018873765.1. Lineage (NCBI taxonomy): Eukaryota > Viridiplantae > Streptophyta > Magnoliopsida > Proteales > Proteaceae > Telopea > Telopea speciosissima. The sequence goes on from NC_057922.1 coordinate 53,667,670, forward strand.
ATTTTGCTTTACCTGGCTCCTAGTAGATCTAACATCTATCTAGCATAGTACTAAAACTCACGAAATTTCGGTCGAGATATCGAATATTTCGAGTATCTCGACCTGTCCGAAACGAAATGCAAGTCCGAAATGAAAAAATGCAATATTTCGGAAATTTCGGAAATTTCGACCAAATTTCGGAAATTTCGGTCATCTCGTTTCGGAAATTTCGAAAATCTCGGTAATTTCGGAAATCTCGGACATTTTTGGCATTTTACACCCACAGAAAATTACCATATTTCGACCGAGATTTCGACGAAAGTTCGGTATCTCGGAAATTTCGGTCAGACCGAAACACCGAAACGAAACGAGATTTAGTACCATGCTATCTAGGACTATATTACTTTTGGTCGTACGCTCTGGGACCAACGGTCACAATCGCTAGCTTGCCCTGGAAACATCCACTAGCATCTCAGACCTGAAGAGCTCTGGCCCCTCTGACGCCATCAATGCATCGCCTCTCCCTGGAGACGAAGTCCCCTGCCCTCCCGCCCATTTGTCGGTCGTTTCGCCATTTGTTGCAGCCTCTTTCCCCTTTCAGCTTTCTTTCTCGCCTTTCTTGCCTTTCTTCTCTCCCTCCTCTTCTCCCTCTATCGACGTCTTTATCCACTTCTATTGGGGGGCCACCACATCAATACTTGTCCCCCTTCCTCGAGTTGAACCACTTCTGCATCCCATACACCCACATCTAAACCGTCTCAGCCCTATCACTAGACCATCTCATACCCCTTTAAACCAGCCAAACCAGATGTATCTGTTGAATTATGTACACCAGAATACCCCCACTTTTTACCTCTTTATTGCTCTTTATTATTCATTCTATGTAAGGGCAATTCTATCCATGTAATGTTTTGGATTATTATAAATATTGAGCTTGGGGTCAGTCTTAAACATCCAAGCATTAACTTTTCCTAATTCTAATCTCATAACAGTATCCTTCTGAACCGGCAAGACCCCTTCTCTCAAGCCAATCGTGGATCAGAACCCACTCTAACCCGACCTGCAACAATCAGTCTTCCTTGCCCATTTTTCTGATTTCTCCCAGCCCTCGCCCTACCTCCTCAGCCCCCCCCCCCTTCAAACCTATAATCGTCGTGGTATTTCGACTACTCACCGTCGACCTGGCCTTGTGCGTGCTGCCCTTTCTCCCTCCCTTTTTTGATGAATAGTGGACTTATTAGTAATACTAGAGGGTTACCTCCCCCTCAAAACAATCAGAAGTCCATTCTCTCCTCAAATCTCTCCATGCCTCCATTTGCTGCCTCATTGAGAATAGGATTAAGGAATCGAATGCATCTCACATTGCCTCTGTCATTGCCTCCTCTTGGTCCTCTACTTTCATCTATGCCACCACCCAAATGGTCGTCTTTGGTGCCTCTAGAACCCTACCATAGTAATCAAGGCAACACCTAAGCGTCAAGGCTCCTTGGTCACCTTGTTATCTCGAAGGATCTTAAAGCTACCCTTTTGGAGATTTCAGGTTTCTCTCTTGGCTCTCTTCCAGTCAAGTATTTGGGCCTCCCTCTGATCCCCTCTAGATTGACCGTTCACCAATATACCCCGATGCTTGACCTTATGCCGCAAAAGGCTTCAACTATGGAAGGGTAAGCTCCTTTCCTATGCGGGGTGCCTTGAGCTGATCAGATCAGTCCTCTAGTCCACTTATCTTTATTGGTCAGGCATATTTGGTAACCCTAAATATATCATCTCAAAACTGGAACTGATTATGTGTTCTTTCTTTGGAAGGGTTCTGAGATTTCCAGATTTCTTCAACCTGTCTCCTGGTCCTCGGTTTGTCTTCCCAAAGCAAAGGGTGGATTGAGCCTTAGATGCATAAAGGACATGAATGCAGTTAGTACTTTATCAAGAAGATTGCCACCAAGATGAATAGTATCTGGATCGACTAGGTTTATTCTAGGTTTCTAAAAAACGACTCTATTTGGACTGTCCCTGTCCCTACTGATGCTTCTTGGGTTTGGAGAAAGATTGCGAAGTTCAGGCCCCTTGCTCTCAGTTCTATCACTTCCTTGATTAATGATGGTGCCTCTACTAGGCTTTAATTAAACCCTAGCATCCTGCTGGTGTCCTTCTCCATTTGGTGGGAGACAAAACTATTCATGGGTGGGGCTTTGACAGACACGCTAAGGTCTCTGTCATCCTCCGGGAGGCTCTTTGGATTCCTCCTATCCCCTCCCCCTCCCCCACCTTGTGATGCAGATTCATCACCAAATAGGGCTTGTTTCATTGGGAATAAGTCTGGGGTTGGGTTACATACATGTTGGGCCTTTGATCCCATGGGTTTCTAATGTAATAGGCCACTTTTATGGGCCTAAAATATGGGTATATAGGTTGCATACGGGATTAGCCCAATACTTAGTTTATTTTTATGTTTTTTAATTGAACCGGTTCAAATTGGTTGCATCCAATTGGTTCAATTTAAGTGATCATGTGACTTGGTTAAGTGGTCATGTGACAACTTAATTGGTCATGTGATGTAAGTTGGGCTGGATTAGGACTCTATAAGTCCAGCCATGTTTTGAGTATATTTCCTTTAGTATTCTAGTTTCCTAGTTAGTTTAAGTTACCTAATAGGTTAGAGATAGGGTTAGGCCATTCCTTTTTAGTGTCTAAGTCTATTTTTGAGTCTTCTATATAAGTTTGTAAGAGAGGCCAACATTACATACGAATTTGATTAATAAAAATTAGCTTTATGCTTGCCGCCATTGTTGCTGCTCTTTGTGAGTGTATATCCTTGTGGGTCTCAAGGTGGAAGGGATTGGTGGATCTCCAATCGACTCCTTGCATCGTGAAGATCGGGAGACCCTATTGTTCATCTTCAAAGCTGCTGCCATTGAAGACCTGCAACAAGTAAGAAATTCTGCAACTATTCTCCTTCCTTCTAGAAGGTCACTTACAAGGTGATTTTCGTGAGAATTCTGCCCAGCCAAATCTAACCATTAGAACCTGCTAAAAATTTGATCGAGTCTTCCTCAAACCCTAAGAGAGACTCGATTCAAATTTCAGCACCATCCAGCCAGCCGATTGTCTGAAATTACAGTTTTACCCCTCTCCTACTTCTACTAGGAAACCTCCATAACTTCGAATCTGTCCGTCAGTTTCAAACCAAACTTTCAGCATACATCCCTTACATCATTGTTGACACTCGATCCAAAATCCAGCTCATAACTCCCACTCTATCCCCTCCATTCCTCCACTCCATTAAACCCAAAACCTACAACTCAATTCTGTCCAGAATTGCAGAATTTTAAAACCTTCCCAAATCCAATTATTTTTATCCCATAATAACCCCCTAGACCTGCATATTAAAGCCATATAAGACCCATTCCCAAATTCCCATCCTAAACCCTAGAATTAACCTAAATCCTAGTGCTGTCCATTCGAACCAGCAACCCCTTTTGCGATTGATCCTGTTGTCTGGCTCCTAGTAGGTCTCCTACCTACCTAGGACTACATTACCTTGATCCTATTTGTTCTGCTCACCCAAGTATTCACAGAGCTCCCCTTGGCAAAGGAAACAAATTCATTTTGAACCCCTCTTCCTCAGGCATTTTCAGCTTGAAGTCTGCTTGGAACCTTATTGGATCAAGTGATGAAGCGGTCATTTGGTGCAAGGTAGTTTGGTTCCCTAACTACATCCCTCGGCATAGCTTCACACTATGGCGTGCTCTTCGATGTTGTTTGCTCACCCAGTCTTTCCTTATTAGCAGGCACATCCATGTCTCTCCCCACTGCATTCTTCACTGGAATGGGCAGGAAGATGTGGACCATTTGTTCTTCAGCTGCCCCTTCTCCACAAAGATCTGGTCTTGGCTCCTTGCTCGTTGCTGGCCAGTTCGTCGTCACATCCTTCCTTTCCATAGAATGGATTTGGGTTGATATGACCTTTGGAGGCTCCTCCATTTGTGATAGTGTAGGTAAATTAGCTTTTACTGCTACTATCCACCACATTTGACTTGAGCGCAACCTTAGAAGATGGACTTCCAACCCCAGATCATTTCATCAGATTTGGGATTCCATCTCCTTTGACATCATAAGCAAACTATCAGCTGTTCCTCTTTACTATATGGACTCCAGTAGGAATAGGCACAATGTATCTTCCTGGAATTTGCCCTTTTAAGGGTTGAAATTTTGTTATTTTCTTTGCTCTCTTTCTTTGTTTGTAATTCCCCTTTGGGGCTCTCTCTCCTTTTGGTTATTATAATTTTTGTTCATCAAAAAAAAAAGTACTTTTGATGCAATAGCACTTTCATGGATCGGCTCGAACCCATTTCAAAGCCCAGACCAAGAATTGGGTCTTTTTGATTTGGGTCTAGTAGGATATTTAGGGGTTAAATTGAGTTGATGTTGTAATCTTTTATTTTTTTTATTCTGTTTTATTTTGGTAGGAAGTTGGGTACGGTAGTACCAACTAGGAGAGAGGACTTGATTTTACTTGTATTTCAGTTTTTGAGTTTGGTTAGGAAACTTTATTTCCTTTATATATGTAAGCAACTTTTACGCAAAGGGAGATTGGAATGAATTGAGCCTATTTGTTAAGTTGAATCCTGTATGGCCAGGGGCAGCCGGTTGGCTGTGGAGTTCTCCCCCCCCCCCCCTTTCCCTGGTGGACTGAACAAATTTGACTTCCGGCACACTCACAAGCTGCTTTTGTTCAATATTTTGGGCAAGAGTTCTCCTTCCATAGGCGACCTAAACCCTAGGATTTGGTCCGCCTGGGTTAGTTTCAGAATTAGTTAATTTCCAAAGCTTTGTTTCGAAGGATTCTTGCTTGACTGTCAGAGTACATCGGACCAGCTATCTAATCCTGAAATCTCAAGTTGTTCCATGATCAAATGAGAAGAGTTCTTTCAATTTTTCTAAATCTGGTTGCTGCTGGTTAAGGAGCCCAGGGGTTGAAGACAACCTCAAATCGTAGGTTGTTTTCCAACCCTTCTTTCTTCTTTTTTTTGCCCTCAAAGTTACCAATCCCTTCTTCTTTTATCGTATTTTGTCCTTGTTTTATCATCCTTCCATGTTTGACCCTGTTAAATAATTATAAAATCTCTCTTACATCCTTTGTTCTACTAATCTACCAAGTGGTCCCTTGAAATTCCTAGTTGAATACCAGATTGCCATTACCTCCTAATAATTGGGCTACATTTCTTTGCTTCGGACCATAGCATAGTTATCATGGTGTCTAGGCAACCCAAGGCATTGGAGGGGGCCTAAACGCAAGGTGGCACCAAGAAGGCGCCAAAGGCGACTAAGGTGCTTGGACGCCTAAGCAGCATAGCAATCCCAAATGGGGTTTCCAAACCAGCAATTGTGCCAACTCTATTTGATCATCAGATGATTGTAGACTATACACAACTCATTCCAAAACCCCTTTACTCTTCCAATCATTAACCAGAAGTCGTTTGCCAAAGGGAGGAAGAGAAGTACAAAATTACAAGGCATAGGACCAACCAAAAAGTGCCCGGGGGAAATGATTGGAGTTTTATTTCTTCTGGAAGCAAATAAAATAAATAAATTTAAAACGAGAAAAGCATTTACAAGAAGATTTTTACTAGACCCTAGAGCCATCTCCTAGAGACATCATGTCATCATTGGGGAAAACCATCAGGAACAAGTAGGAAATGTTGCCATACTCATGCATACCTTCATGTACTGCAAATCAAGCTCTTTTGCTCCTATATGTGCATCCATTTCAAAAAGTTCATAAAATTTGCCCATCTGCTCCAAAATGATGAAAAGTTAAAATGATTATCCTTTTAATGACACTTATGGTAAGACTATAGAACATTTTTAATTCAGACTATATGAACCACAGCAATACCTTGAAAAAAAGAACTTTGTCCATATGGTTCGACTTGAACTCCCACCATTGCCTCTACAGGTTAAATAGCAAATTAAAACAGAAATAACAACAACCCCAATGAACCAACAATCTTTGGAAATCAATTACCTGTCCACCTGATAAACCCTTCAAGAAATCAGGAGGCAAGTAAACAGTCCTTGGATCATAATTCACATCCCCAGGAAGTCTCCTTTTAGCATCTCTGCGTCCTCTGCAGACAAATAGAGGAAATGATGATCCACTTAATGGGCTTGGAAAAGTTAGGAAGCAAAAGTGATATACTGATGGCCCTCAAGCTAATGCAACACCAAAGCAACCTTGGGCTAAAGTGATCGATGAGTAATAACGCCTGACTAAATCTCAAAACCTCGGACCACTAAGAATCTGCTAACCTTAATTATCTAAAAAGGGAAAAAGACAAGGAATCTAATAGCCTTAAAACATGGAAAGAGGTGCAAGGTAACAATTCAACCACTTCAGGGGTTGGGGGAGGATATTTAAGATATATGATAACTTACACCCCAAGGAAGCGAAATTTTTCTGCTTCCCGTGCACCAAATCGATCTGCAACATCATCTGCTAATTTGTTGTCAAAAATATGAGGCGGATGTTCTCCTGCAGTGAAACGTTTCCAAAATCAGTCACAGGGAAGAAGGAGACATTTTTCCATTTACATATTACGTGGACTAAAAATGAAGACCCAGCGCATTCATCCCATGAATACCAAAAGGCCTCCAACAAAACATGGAGGTACATATATTTGCATAGTCCGAAGTGCAAAACTCTGTGCATCCCAAACAAAAGAGAAGCACAATTTATGATACTTACCACCACACATTTTTGGAAATTTTCCTTTTTAGGATGGCAAGTACACAGAGCAACAGCATAGAGAAAAATATCTGTTCTTAGGATGACTAAATTAACTGAACACATTAATTTTAGTACAAGAGATCTCTGACAAGGAATTCATTGATTTCTCAGTTCACACTATAAAGAATATGCACTCATTTTCTAAGGTAGAATTTGTAATACTCATAAACTCAGTAGACTGCGACTACCTGATGTATCTTCATTCGATTTCCAGTTGTCTTTTATTTTTATTTTTCTCAGTAGACAGGAGCAGGGTTGTCCCAGCTAGCTGGAATACCAAATCTACTACTCCATTGATCCATTCTGATATGCATACAAGCATATCTCTAAATTATCTTCAACAAAATATAGTCAGGAAATGGAATGAACTGTTCTGGATTTTCCATAAGAGATTTTTCCCCACCCTAGAAGTAAAGGAGGTGGTGCATAAGATAATCGAAGAGTTAACACATACAACCAGTGGAAAACAGCTGGTCTTAATTGTGGTTTTCATTATATAGCACAAGTCATAGAAACACAATAGGATTAAAACTCTGAACCTGAAGAAAGATGACATATGCAAAAAGCCCACTAAATGGGCATTACAGACCGTAGGCAATAAATCAACATGCTTAAGAGAAACAGCCTCTACTATGCATAACCAAACTTAGGGGTATACAGTTCAGCTAGTATTATTCTTATAAGAACAACTTAGGACAATATTGCTTTGAATATACCTAAAGCAAACCCTTATTTTCAGTTCATCAACACCAAGATGGTCTAATTTATTCTCTATAATCCAAGGCCAAATCAAACGCACTTACTTTCAGCTTTATTCGCAGGCCCCACTAATTTGTTTCCATTGTCATCCAGAGAACCTTTTGAAACACTCTTCTGTACATTTCCACCACCCTTAATCTTCTTATAAGAACCCAGCTTTTCCGGTTCAATCATTTTTCTCTTTCTTGACCCCAAATTCTTGCTGTGTGATACTCTCGTGCTCTTTACTTCCTCTTCTTCATCTTCAGCAAAATCCATCTCCTCTGAATCGTCTTCAACCATCTCCTTCCCCACGTTCTTCCCCCAATCTTCATCAGTAGAATCATCTCCTATGCTTCCCTCTTCTGTATTCTCCTCCAAATCCAAGACTACATTCTCCAGAGCTGAATTTCGGCGTAACCGACGAAAGCTTCTTGGCAACTCTTCCACCCACTCAATTTTCTCTCTCTGAAGATCCAAAGCCTCCTCCTCAGCATCATCATACTGAACCAAATGTTTACAAGAAAGCTTATCGAATGACTTAACACAACCTTCGTACCAGCACTTGTCCAATGGCCAATAAACCTTTAGTTTCTTCCCGACAACCTCTTCTCCATACAATTTCTTCCCAGAATCAGGGGTCGTCATCACGTCTGGAGGAGATGTAGGAGGGGACAGATTAGTAGAAGGACCAATGACTAACAGGGGTTTCTTTTGTTTCGTCTGCGGAGTAGTGGTAGGAGTAGGAGTAGGGCTAGGGTTAGGGTTAGCTGGGTCAGCCTTAGGGTTTTGCTTTGAAGCAGCCGGAGAAGCCGAAGAAGGAGAAGTTGAGGTCTTGCTGGGGGAAAAGAATGTCGTGATTTGGCGTTGTTGGTTGACCAGCGGGGATCGGCCATTGCTGAGGCGACGTGATGGCGCCATTCAGATGACTGTGAGCAGCAGAGGAGAGGAGCTTTTTCTTGGGGGGGGGGGGGGGGTCTTAACCAAAGCAAAGATGGGAAAATCTTCAGAAGATCGAAGCAGGAACCTTGCTAGTTGTGGCAAGTGAAATGAGGATATAAGATTTGACGGGTGGCGGGAAATTGAGAAGGAAATACCAGGAAGTGGAACGGTTTCAGTTGCGGAGGTTTGGCGGGAACTTGGGCGCGTACTGCGCACCCTTCCTTTCGTGCTTACAGAGGCGCTCGTTTATTCTATTCTATTTTTGGGTTCTCTGTCTCCCTCTCTCTTGGGCCTTTGGTGGGTCGGGTGGGCAATTGGACCACCGACCGAACAAGTTGAACCAACCCCAACTCCGCGTTGGCTTGAACCAGGGAAAACCGGTTAGTGAGCTAGGCGAAGAGGTTGGTAGAGGCAGGGAAGGTTTAGGATGAGATGATTGATTAAGGTTTGAAACCTGACACTGCTACCCATTACGTCAGAAGGTTATTAAGGAGTAGAAAAAAAATTCTGATTTCTTAAGTCATCAAGCTGTTTGAGACATTTAGAGCCAAAGACCCTGTCTGAATGTCTGAAGCTACATAAAAAGGAATTGATGCAAGAAGCTGTTGAGTACTCAGATGGGATTCTTTGTTTCCCAACCAAGCCCTATGCTTTACACATGTTTGATTATGGGTTTTGGAAACCAAAATAAAGTGTATTGTTTGCTGAAGGAGCAGATGAAAGAGAAGGGCCGCCACGCTAATGGTGGTACTTGTTGCATGAAGAAACCATCAAGGGGATCATCCAGTGGAGTAGCCTGCACAAAGAAACAAAATAAGCAAGGGAGAGCCAATCTTCTCCAGCAGGGGACTCTCCAATGTCTAAGTCAAGTCTCTTCAGCAAAAAATAAAATATCAGAATTCAAGATGGTCGTTGTCTTCTATTCATGGTAGGAGATTCTATGACAGAATTCCTTTGGGAAAGTGTTTCCCTAGTTAGTAGGAGTTGTGAGTCTCCATATCCTCGCCCTGCGTGGGGGGGGGGGGGCATGCTTTCCTTATAGGACTGCAATGCTAATTGACTGTGATATATCAAGATTGGGATAGGCCATCTCCCACGTGGTGGAGAATATCCTTTTATAACTGAATCTCTTGTTCCGGGTTGGACGATATATTATGTGGGCTTGAGTCTCTTGACCCGATGGGCATACACCGGACCGTTCATGGTAAGTGCCACATGTCATGCCACCGTTGACTGGTCACATTTAGGTGTATAAGTACCTACAATCCCTTATTAAAACTAGATGATCCATAGTGGCTTCCAACCAACATTCCATACTTATACATGAAGAATTATGATATGGGATGAGATGAATCAGAAGGATTGTTGTCCAGGTGATAATTCTTATACCGTTTTCATTTGGGCCTTGTTTGTTTAGTGGGGACTTAGGTGGGTGGGGTGAGAAAATGTTGATTTGGCACTTCAAAATCCCACCCCAACCTTGTTTGGTTCATTTGAGTGGTAAACTTACACAAGCTTGGAGGACATCATTAATTGTTTTGCATGTTGATGTGACATTTCAAAATCCGACCCATTTGGTTACTGTTCATTGGAAATGTAACTTTACTTCAACATTTCTAGCCCAACAAAATCCCATTAACATGTGGGTCCCATCTTCCCAACAATCCCAGCCCACCTTCCCCTCTAAACAAACAGGGCCATGTAGATCATAAGACAGGAAAGATCAAAAAAAGGATTGTAAATATATAGAGAAGATAAGGTAATGAAAACTCCACAGCCGGATTACAATGAATTTGTTGCTCAAAAATGTCTCTACTACTAGTTCGCACCACTAGCTTCCTTTCAAAAATGTCTCTAGATGCTAAAATTCCTTGGTGGATATCATTATTATTATTATTATTATGTTTTAATATTTAGAAAACCCCTTGAAATTATAGATAAAGCTATCATTTTGGACCAGCTTCTAGCTTTATCTCCAAATATATGATTGTTCATTTCCTTCCCTTCATTCTACACTATGAGATGCCATAAGAAATCTATCTCCAAAGAATCAAAGCTTTGGAATTCAGATTTGAGTGTTAGCTTGGGTGTATATAAATCATCTTCAGCTCAGGTTGGGGAACCCATCTTTATCAAGTAATGTACAAACTATCTCCATTCAAATGGTTTAAGACCAAATTATCTGTCATCTCCATGTAGCAGCAATGACAAGCAACATTTACTGCTAATCCATTCCCTCTACGTTGATCAGATCTAGTATCACATGAGGACCCATAATAAGTCTTGTTTTCTACAATTTTTGTGCCAAGTGATGAAATTTCCGAAGAAATCTTGCCAAATCATTTTAAATTCCCAATCCATCATAATCCTTCCAATAAGCTCCAACTTATACTCCCGTTCATAGATTTATGATGTATTTTATCTAAGAACCATTATGGGTATCTACTATTTTATTATTTATCAAATGCCAAAGATAGATTAGTATGAAGCAAATATACTAATATAGATGGAATCATGGAATGTTCCCACTTGTGAACTATTTAATTAGCCCATCTCCCATGTTTTGTGGAATTTCATTTACTTTATGCCTTCCAAGGAAATCAATATGTTTTTATCAGCATTGTCTGGCAATTGGCAGTTCCATTGCCCCTATCTCTCATGTCTGCTTGAACTCAAACAACCTTATTCAGAAATCAAAACTGTGTGACAGTCACCAAGTCTTTGAATGGGAAAATATATCTGTGATTCCGTGGCTTTATTTGCCCCCACATCCTTCGGTCATTAAGGGGCTACCACAGTCCATCAGTTCAGTTTTGGGGAACTTGGCAGAGCCACGGATTGGGCTCCTCTACGGCTCAATGGTGGGCTCAATGGTGCCCCGGACATCTTGTGGCGTGGCATCAAAGCTCACCACGTGGATGAGCTCTCTTTTGAACGGTCTGGCTTGGGAAATGAGATTTTATACAAAGCTGCTTTATCTTTTTTGTTTTTTTTTTTGGTAATGAAACTGCTTTATCAAATACCCCACAATGGGAATGGGACAGTGCACTTGGCCACTGGCTGAAAGCTTATCTTACTCTGTTAGTTTTTATCTTCCTCTCTTATTTCAAGAATATTGATTGGATATATATGGCCTAGTAGACAATATTATTTGATCAGACTTGCTAGATACGTTACTGATTCCATGAATATCAAATTCACTTGACAAATCAGGTGACGCAAGAGAGACGACAGATATGAGTACACATTATTCTGTCTTTGCTTTTAAGCATTTTTGTTGTGCACATTATTCTGCCCCTGTTTTTAAGCTTTTTTATTTTTGTTGACTGAGCTATATTTGGTATGGAGGAAAAAGCTGCAATATTCTCTCCTCCCCATCACTAATGCTTCACTATGCCTAAAAGGCCAAAACCTAAACATTTCTAGTTTTCTACCATCTACCGGTCCAAATATACTTTGTAGTCTGTTTTTGTATTGCCATTTAATTAAGCCCCAGAAGAAGATGAAAGTTGCAGAGAAAGAACTGACGGTTTTGAGCAGAGAAAGAAGGTTGTTTTGCATTTAACGCCCAAAATTAACGGTGTGAACTTAAATAGCTTTAGGTTGAAAAGTGAGGCGTGTAAATAAAATTTTGAAGGGGTGCATGTGAAATTGTCAGAACCTTAGGAATGCATGAGAAAAATATTGGGTGTATTTTAGGGGGTATACATATTTAACCCTTTTAACACATTTTTGCGGGTAGACCATGGTGCAACAGTTATTGGTACCAAGTAGCCTGGAAACAGCCTCGCTGCACAGCAAGGATAAGGCACTGGGAGCCTTGTGCACTGGGTACACCGTTTAATGTTATCGCACTTATTAATAGCATAATTTTCAAGCCAATATAATTTGCTAATACTTGTTCAGAGCTCAAATTTTAGCCAAGCAATGCGTCAATATAGTGATCACCAATCAGCCTCTTTTCCTTTCCATTTTCTTCTTTCTTTCCTTGTCAACAGTCTACTATTTGGACCCTCTTCCTGGATTAAGCAGTGCGGATTTTAGTGTGATTATCTTCTATCCAATAGCCAAGAGGTGATCCGGATGGCATACATGCTTATCTCTCACTTTTCCACCAATCAGCATTTTTTTCCTTTCCATCTGGTAGAGATAGTCCTCCAAGTTTCACTCATCCCATGTGAAATCCATTAATCAGTAGGTTGCACAGAGATAAATGGATCCAGATCTTCTACGTCACGGACTGCCCGTCCTGCCATGCTGCGCAGACACAAGGCGGCGTGCATTGACCGCCTTACCCCTGCCCGAGCGGGAGTAAGGCGGTCATTGGACGTGAACCTGTGTTTGCGCAGCACAGGAAGGACACGACAGCGCACCGTAGAAGATCTGTGTTGGAGATAAATTTACCAGGGTTGGCAAACACCTATGGAAAAGGAAATCGAACAAACCAAAACCGATGGGTATCTCCATGCCATTTGTTTCTTTGAACAGCTTAAAAAGTTAGCATGAATGAAAAGCCAGTTAAATTAATGAGAACTATAACAGCCACATGAATGCATGCAGCTGTAAACATTCCTCACTATAAAGAGGTTTCCTACAACCAAAAAAGAAAGCAAAAAAAAACATAAACAGGAAAATTTTTGTCGAGCCTAAACCACCCGAAGTTATCCCTAGAATAAACTGCCTTCATAATTTCTCAGGAGATCCACACTACAGTTCATCCTGCAAAAGAATAAACACGAGGAAGTGTGCAACAAGTCAGAAGCAGTAAAGAAGAATTTGTTTCAAAAGAATCATAGCTTTGCAAAACTGTCAGGAGATGGAGACATACATGCACATCTTCATCATCATCGGCCTTGTCTTCAGCTTCATCACTATCAGCTTTATCACCTTCGGAATCGTCACTTTCATCATCCTCATTATCATCCTGCAAAACATAAGTACAGTCAAAAATAGAATACATTAAGAATATGATGATATTCTTCAGAGATAAATAAAGCTTACATCAGAGTCAACTGGATTATCCTTTGCTTCCTGCCAGGAATAAATAACAAGAAGTCAGAGAAACGTTATTAAAAGGGAGGGGATTTCAGCCGGTCAGCTGAGGTACCACTCATAAACGGAAGTCTGTTCTTCTCCCTTGTGTAGTACCACCACCTTTGTATGAGTGGCAGTACCAGAGCAGCAGTACGAGAAATTTTGCCCTGCTCAGCTAAATCCATAAACAAAAGCAGAGAGCAAGTGCTAAATGCAATATACCTCCTCTTCTCTCTTTTTCTCAGCCTCATCAAATGCTGCCTTCTCAGCCTACAAAACCGAGTATCTCAAAGTGATTTTCTTTTCTCTTTCTTGTGAATGAATCTCTACAGAAATTTAGGAAAGACTTTAAAGACCCAAAAAGGATAAAGAAAAAGTAAATTACATCTTTGTTTTTGCCCCATGTTTCTTCAGCGAACTTTTTTGCATATTCCGGATCATCGCAAACTAAAACATTGTTAAACAATGTTCCTGATTTTACCTGACATGTACATATCTTGGTCATTAGCATTCATTTAGTTCTAAAAATATGAAGAATTGCCATAAGAAGTTTTACAACTATACCTGCCACAACTCAATGCCAACATATTTCAATTTGGGAAAAACATAAATATCTGGGTCATCCTTGAAATCTGTGAGCATATACATTTAAAAGTGTAAATGTCAAGAAAAACAACCATTCAAAAGAACACACTGTTGACAAAGATCAGTCAGGACCTGGGTTGTCAATCATAGGTGCCTTCCATTTCCCCTTGTAGTTAGGGTTCTTTATTTTCTGCAGATAATGAGTATCAGTTAAGAAGACTGTAGCCCATTAAAAATAAAAGTCATGCTTCTAGTTATTTAGGAATTGCACAAACCTTTGGGTTCCACGGACCCTTGTACTCTGGGTTTGGAATGGTTGGTGCTGTCCATTCACCATCTTCCTCATCATCCCAATCCTCTGGCTACAGAGGGGAGCACAATATTCTGTAATTAGTTCATTTCTAGGGAAATAGGGCCTTTTCAAATAAGATTAAACACTGAAAAGCAAGTACTGAATCAGCTACCTTCTTGGCATCAGTATCAGGAATCTCCTTTGGAATGTCATCATAACCCTTTGAAAACAGAGCAGAAATTGTCAGTCTGCTTTTGATACAATGTAGCAGAAAATAAATTACAATTCCCACTAGAAATCACAAAAATCCTACGAAATTAAAGGGATGAATACCTCAGGCTTTTTATCTTCAGGATCGGGGATATATTCTTTGTCATCCCAATCCTCTGGCTGCACATTAACATGTAGATAGTAAGTAGTAACTAAAAGTGAAGACTCATTTGGGAATAGAAACACTCCGACAACTTTCGTACAAGAGAACTTACTTTCTTAGCTTCAGGGTCTTTGATTTTCTTTGGAGGGAGAATATCCCAATCACTATATAAACTCCCAGATTGTTTCTCCACATTGTCAATAAGGATGCTATACGTTGCATCGGGCCGGAGTATGAAAGTATAAACATGAGTCAGTTGGTCAGTCTCACAAGGAACATCCTTCTTGATCAAGTGGTTCGTATCATTGCGTGTAAGGATAGCATGAACTTTCTTGGTACTGAAGCCACAGATATCTGGTCCAAACATGACACTGCCATTCACCAAATATAAACGATTGCAAGTCAAGTCATTCTTAGTGTGTATAGAAAAGAGGGGGGGGGGGGGAATATAAATTAAGTTTAGAGATGTTTCATTACCTATAGGGGGTCTCTCCACCAAATTTCTTTTGATCTACTTCACCACTAAGAAGCTTCATGTAGCCACCACCGCAATCAAGCTTTTGCTCATGCTTTACAGAGAATTGGAAAACCAAAGTCTTATCCTTATTGCTCAACTCAGGGAACTCAGCTGAGATTGCATAAAACCGGTAGTCTTCACTCGTTTGGATGCCTGCATTAGATATCAGAGCTAATCAAGTACCGAGGAGCATTCAAGAGGTAGCAGTAGAGACCCCATAAAATGCCTCAAACACCATATAACTCACAGACAAAAGCAAAAGGGTAGAAGGGTACCTTTATCATTAGGGTCTCCATTCCATTTACCGGAAGTGTAATTCCACTCCCCAGCCGTATTTTCATCTCTCTTCCAGTCAGATTTGACCCACCGGTTCTCCCATCCATCTTAATATTCACCAATAATAAAAGTACAAATAATCAAATATACACAATCCAAGTCAATTACAGTAAATTATTCAAAATCAATAAAAAGCACAAGCTCATTTAAATGTCCAAACAAAAAAGAAATTGCAAAAACGTTACCCTGGCATAGGAACATGAAGGACACCATCAACTTGTTCTTATAAAAATATTAAATCAATGGAAATTATTAAATCCAATGTCATGATTTTAAGAGATTACCAACCAAATTCACCTACACTTCATTCAGCACATTAAAATGTAAAAAAGAAAATCTTAGCATAAAATAGATGAGAATCATTACAAGTGAATTTAAAAGCGTGAAGCGGATCAGAATTCAAATAAATCACGACAAGAAGTACCAGTTGAATATGGCCAAAAGCAATCCAAAATCCAATGCCAGAAAATTCAGACAGATCATTGGCATTAGCAACTACAAAAAGTTGTTCCGGTAGACGTAGAACACTGATCCTATCAACCAGATCAATGTAGACGTAGAACAAATTGCGAAAATTCCGATACCCAAAGATAAATCAAAATGCGCCTATAAATGGGAGCAAATGATCACAATAAAAGGGATTAGAGATCGCGAGGATCGATTGTACCTCCGAAGCGTTCTTCGAAATACACTTCCGCAGAAACAATTGAGAGAATGGTAAGAGCGACGAGACTGAGAAGAATAGGGCTTTTCACCGGAGTCGCCATTGCAGCAACAAAAAAACGAGAGGCCGCTCTTAGACACAGAGATCTGTGGAGTGGGTAGGACGCTGCGTATAATATAGTGAAGTTTTTCGTGATCTTGTTCGGTTATAAACTTAGGTTTAATTGGCGTTCACGTCCGAAAAACAGTACAAAGGCGAATATACCAGTCTAACCGAAGTTACGAAACTAGCCTCCATTTCACCGTGTGCTCATGTCCTGCAATGGGTGGACTAAACCGGTGGCCAACCCGGTTCATCTCCAGTGGTTAGAGTACTACACTTTATCACCATAGGGCAGTCTGAACTTGGTTTAATATGGTGTTGAACCAATATCGATTGCCTAAGCAAAGGCAGTATCGGGCAAATTCCAAATCAAAAAACTCGTGTTCAGGGTATTAGTATCGGTCACCCTCAGTATCGATACCATAATCGAATCGTGTAGATCTGAATCAGTCAAATTAAAAAAAAAAACACCTATTTTACCGATATCAATGATACCCTGTCATGGCAAATCCGATATAGATACCTTAATGGCTTAATCCATGCTCATGTTGTAAGCTGGGCTGACCGGGTTGGGTGTTGAGTGAACCAGAAACTACAGCATGCGTCGGGTCAATGAAGTAATAACATGCCCTGGCTTGTGTCATATGTTTCAAAGTATATGGATATTCTGGTCATTTGACGTTTATTTTATGAATTTATTACGTCGACAATACCTAAATAGGATAAAAAAATGAGAACTTCTAGAGATATCCTAAAATCCATTTGTACTACAATTTTGGTGACGCGTTCTAGGGTCACTTTTGAGGCAATCAGCCAATGGGTGTTCATTCGTACACTGGCCCCATCTGGAACAGCCAATCAGAATGAAGGTCAGTGTAACGCTGGCATCCCACTCGGACAAGGGAATTGCAAGTAACCAATTTTGTAAACTCTTATCACTATAACAACTTTTTCCCCTACTTTTATTATCACAAAAAAAAAAAAAAAAAAACTATGACTACTTTTTAATAGAAGATGCCAACCACGTTTGCCTTTTGGGTAAGTGATGACATCCATAGAGTCACATGTATTGCTGGGTTATTTCTGACAAACATAAAATCCAAGGCTTCAAGCATTGGCCAACTTATAATATCAATTAATGATTCATTAAATTCCTCCTAACACGTTCATAAACTTTTCATATCCACAGGAAGAAAGAAACTGAACAAATTTTGTGGTCAAAGTAGATTCAAGAAGGCAAGATGCCAAGTGGCAAATAAAGAAGGGAGAGGTATCAATACATGGACCTGGATCCTCACCCGTGCGCCAGCCCCTTCAGTGCGGATCCAACGGCTGGAGGCACTCGGACACCCACCCCGAGTTCCTCCCGCCATTGGATCCACGTTGGAGGGGTTGGTGTGCTAGAGAGGATTTATTTTCTCAATACATTGCCCCTTTTATATTGGTATCATACACATTTAGAAGGGGAGAGGAGTTTCGATGGGTATCAGTTCACTAATAGGGGCCCTCATTATTAAATAAGGAGAGAGAGCTTGCGACGGGGTTTGTAAGGTGCAGACTTGACCTGACTTTTTCTTAATAAATAATTGAAAATTTAAGACTACTAAAGGGGTAGCCGATTATACCAAAAGAATGTGTACACATAGTCACATACATGAAAGGTATCCTGAAATTTGACATTGTAGCGAATTCAAACCATTTCCTATATGTCCATGTGGCTGAAATTGCCATGTCACTATTCTACATGGAAAAAATTGATGCGTTAATCTACAGATTCTATAGATACCTACCAATCAAGAAAAACTTTTGCCCTTTCTTGTTCAATTCTTTAGTAGGTCAACAATAATGACTAAATTTATTCACTATTATGTTTAGGGAGAGGCTCTCTAAGCAAGTGGTACACAGAAGCGCACCAATGAGAAGCGGCTGATCGAATGGTTTCTTATATAGGAGGCTAACAAGGTCATTTCATGCAAGAGAGAGAGAGAGAGAGAGGGTTTTAGCATACCCTACCCTCACGGCTTAGAGAACCTTCTCCCTTACGTCTATAGTTGTTGTGTCGCCCTATCCAGGCAACCCATATCATGTTTCCCATAGAATGTTGATGTGACAACTATGACCATTGGATAGTTGGTACATGCTTTAGATATCCACATGTCAATCTTCATAATCAAATTCAGTCAAACACCCTCTCCTATATTGGTATGCATCCCCTCTAATGTCTATGCACGCTTATGGTATTAGGAATACTAATAAGTAATAAGTATCTTACGAAGTCATGATTTTCAATTTTATTTTTTTTTGGAGAAAGGGAGCTTTTATAATAAAGAAAAGTGGAATTGGGGATTACAATCTAGAATATTTTTTCCCAGCAGCACCGTCCCTTATCAGGTTAGACAGAGCTGGAGGGAGACTATCAATACAAAAAACAATCTCCTGGGGAGATTGAAGGAAGCCAGCCAAGAAATCCGCACAACCATTGATTTTGCGCACGTGATGTGCAAAGACACAGCTGCGAAAGGAGTCTCGTAACCTATGGATATCCCCCACAATGTCGAGGACATGCCAAGGAACTTTGAACACGCTCGTAATCATCTGGACAGCCAATAGGGAGTCCAACCTCACCTGAACTTGAAATAAGCCCAATGCTCTAGCTCTCATCATGCCGCAATGGATGGCATGCAGCTCCATTCTCACAATGCAATTACTTATAGTACAATCAGCTAGGGCGAAGACTGCACGCCCGGTGTGGTCACGACCAATGGTACCATAGCCCCCCACCGCATCACGAATAGATCCATCACAATTAACTGTGAAGCACCCGTCGGGCGATGGAGGCCAGACGTGAGTAGAAATCTTGTTGTGGGCGAAGGATGCACTTATGCCCCATCGAGCAAAAAAAATCCCTATTCCAGCTATTGTCGGGCGTAGGGGTACCCAAGTCTGCAAATCGGCCTCTTGTATCGGTGATAATACGCTGCGTCACCACCCGAGTGGTACATCTCTCGTCGCGAAATACCCTTGCATTCCTCTCCTGCCAGAGCCAGTAAATCGTAGCAGTCAGGCTAAACTTTCGCACGTTATTGAGAGTTGAGTCTCCCTTAAAGTGATCCACCAACAAACACACCTCCTCCTCCCAAGAACCAGCAAGGTCTCTAACATACCCGTTAAGGCGTAAAACCTGCTGCCAAACAGCTCTAGAGTAAAAGCATGTAAAGAATAAATGGTCCATGGTTTCGGACTCTAGGCTACAAAGAGAGCAAGTTGTGTTCGTAACCAAGCCCCAGCTAGCCATCTTACACTTCATAGTGACCTTTCCCAGCATTGCGAGCC
Source organism: Telopea speciosissima (assembly GCF_018873765.1). Taxonomy (NCBI): domain Eukaryota; kingdom Viridiplantae; phylum Streptophyta; class Magnoliopsida; order Proteales; family Proteaceae; genus Telopea; species Telopea speciosissima. Next base: position 53,687,352 of record NC_057922.1, read on the forward strand.
ACGTCACAAAGGAGAAGCGAGGTTCAGAGGAGGAGAACCAAACCATATTCGACCACCGAATTAGTATGGGTGCGAACTGCCTCCCAAGCAGATTTCAGCGTGAAAGTTCCTGTTGAAGTCGTCGTCCATACAACAGTGTCAGCCAAGAGCCTGCTATATATTTTTGTGTTCAGGATCTCAGGCCACCTGTTCCGAATCGCTAGATCGGTTGTCTCCTCACTCCAGAGGTGCCCCTCATTTCTTAGCGAGCTAACAGGATCAAAAGGGGAGCGTCCCAAGGCCTCGACTATTAGGATGGAAGTAGTAGCCAGCGGTCCATGTGGGAGCCATGGATCAAACCAAAGCGAGGTATTCGCACCAGTCTTGAGAAGGTGGCGAGTGCACCCAAAAGTAGTAGTTTGGGTGATGAGGATAGAACAGAAGGAGAGGGAGCACACTGATGGTGAGGGAAGCGACCATACCGAGTGCCTTCCTAGCCACCTATGTCTCATAAAGCGAACCCAACAAGTGTCTTTGTTTGAGGCTAAATTCCAAACATGCCTCATCAACGCTGCAATATTCTAATCCTTAATGCGGCGTAAGCCCAGACCTCCCTCCTCCTTTGGCCTGCACACAGAGCTCCAGGTCACTTGTATATTCCACGGTCTGTAACCCCTCTCCACAGAAACCTCACCATCATCTTCTCCAACGTGTCAACTATGCGAAGAGGCAGATGGAAGACCGCCACCCAATTGGTGATGCAGCCCATCACCACCGAGTGCAATAGGGTGACACAACCAGCAAGGGAAAGCGTCTTAGCCTTCCACGATTGCAGCTTGCTCTCGAACTTAGACACAAGACAAGCAAAATCCTGGTGCTTAAGATTTTTTGAAGCAAGTGGGACCCCAAAGTGGCGGATAGGGAAGCAGCCAGTCGCTACCCCTAGGACCTGAATTAACTCAGCCTGCAACTCCACACTACAATTTGCAAAGAAAATAGAAGACTTGTTGTGGTTAATCGTAAGGCCGGAGAGGGAAAAAAACTCACGAAACAGACGATCCAAAGTCAGTGCAGAAGTTGAGTTGGCCTTCCCAAATACAAACAAGTCATCCGCAAAACACAAGGATGTGATGTCAGGTTTCTCACAAAATTGATGGTAAGAGAAGGAGCCCTCTCGTGCAGCAATTGCCAGGGAGTCAGTGAAGAACTGCAGCACTATATTGAACAAAAACGGGGACATCAGGCAGCCTTGGCGTAAACCCCTGTTGGCCGAAAACTTAGGAGACTGGGCTCTATTGAGAAAAACAACATAGCTCGGGTTAGTAATGCATTGCGTCACCCAACTAATAAATTTTGGAGGGAAATTTAGTCTAAACAACAGGGTGAATAAAAAGCTCCATTGCACCGAGTCGTATGCCTTTTTCAAATCAATTTTTGCGGCGAATCTAGGCATAGCAGTATTTGAATGATACCCATAGAGCAGTTCCTGACAGAGTAGCACATTGTCGGCTATCTGCCTACCTTCAACCAAGGTGGATTGATTAAGGCCGACCAACTTGGTAGCACCGTCTTGAGTCTATTAGCAAGCAACTTTGTAATGAACCGATAAAGGAAGGAGCTCACTGCTATAGGCTGATAGTCATTAAAAGTGTTATGCGTCTCCCCCTTAGGTACCAAAGTCAATCTCGAGAGCTTCACCTGATCTGGCAGGTTTAAGGTGTGCAAAAACCTAGCAAACTCCATTTCGGATGGAACTTAATTTATATGCGAGTAGAGATTGTGGAGTCCTTTATCAATAAATTTGGGCTCCACCAGATATATCACATAACAAATGTTTGGATCCTCTTTTATAAGTTTATTAAGGTAGATCATACTAAATAGCTTTGCCAGTTTAAAAATACTATGGTTGTTTCAAGTTTCAACCCTTAAAAAATTAATTAAGATGGTGAAAATATTTTGCTTCCCACACTTTTATTTGACAATCCTTGGGTATAAATAAGACTCACAGTAAAATTTTACACCATTATTAACTTTGAACAAAACACACCCTATATTTGTTCATTCTTTCACGCATTTTATATTGAAACAAATGGAGCAAAAAGAGAAAAATATATATTTTTTAGTACCTAGTTTCCCTCCACCCACAGTGAATGGGATCCCATACATCGAGGGGTAAGAGAGGGTGGGAATGGGTATTGGGAGGGTATTTTGGAACATACTAAAACCCTAGGAGGGTTTTATGTACCCTAGGATGGTAGGGGAATCGTCCTCTATGGGTGGAAGAAAATTTTGTCCTATTTTTTTATGGATAAAGAAAAAGTTATTGTACATGCATAATCTAGACTGTTCGTAAGATGAAATAATGAATACCTTCTAATCAATATGACTTTTTTTTAAGCGTAGGGCATGAAACAGGACCGACTTGCATTCAATTTCACATTTGATTAGTTGATTAAAATTTGGATCCAAAGCAACCTCATGATACATGATAATGGATTCAAATCCAGCCAAAATTCAAATGTATTTTGAATATATATTGAACACGACTGGTGGTTAGATATATAGGTTCAAGGAAAAGAATCACCCCGACACCATAGTGCTACTTCCCTCTCACTTTGGGTTCTCTATTATTTTTCTCTCCTATGCTCTAACCATTTGAGCTTTGTGTGGGTGATACCTTTCTCCCCACTACTAATAATGTGACATGCAACTTTCTCCCTACACTAACTTCATGATCAACCCTCTCTCACATGTTTATAGTTTCTTCTCATGTAAAATATCTGTAAAATCTAACAACACAAGATCAAGTATTTGGACCCAACTAACCTAATTGCAGCTGTTTCATTTTATGTCACATTTTAGTGCAAACTGTAACTTATTGCTTGGTATATGAAATAAGCAAATGTGATGTAGTCGCCATCTTCAATCTTTTCAAAATTAATATCAATCAATTATACACATGGTATATTTTCATTAAACAACTTAGGCTTTTTTAGGGGGTTGAAAGCAATATATCGATTATAAAACCCTCTTTATAATTTCTCGTTCGTAAACTTTTCACAATCAATTTTATGTCCTTTTATGGGTTCTACGTAGAAAAATGGAGACGACAAACATATTCGTATAATGTTCCTCCTACTGCCATTGATGTGGGATGCAGATTCCTCCCCACGCTAGCATCGTAAGCAATCCTCTCTCATAGGTTTATATTTAGTTTCTTCCCATGTAAAATACATATAAACTATGCCCATACAAGATAAAATATTTTGGAAAATTCTGATTCTATACCTGAGTATATATAGTGGTTGAAAAGCTATTTTTTGGTTGAAATTCTGATTCTGCCAGAGAATCTCCTACCACTTTCCCAAAGGGATTCTGACCGGAACTCCTTCAATATAAATGAGATTTAAGCAATCTTGGATTTGTTATAAAGCTTTGTTTTGATAGCTTTCTAACAAATCCAAAATTGCTTAAATTTGATTTATATTGAAGGAGTTATGTACCAGTTAAACTTAATTTGGTGTACGCAAATACTGTCAAAATCGCTCTGAATGAAATTTTTTTGGACATCAAAACAAATGAATATTTTAATGTACTTTTGGTTTTTAGCAATATTTTACCATATTAAGATTTATGGAATTTTTTTATTTGAGAAAAACCCCAGTATTAGAAAGTTGAAAATTGCACCTACTGTCAAAAATCCAGTTTTTGTTCTTGAATTGGGGGGTTGATTTTTTTTTTCGTTTGGAATTTAATTTTTTAACTATTTTTATTGGTTTCAAATAGGGGGTATTTGTTTATTTATGAATAATATCCTACTTAAATGATATTAGACATAACTAAGTGCATGTCCTAGTTTCTGACAATTTATGGCATAAATACCAGTCTGTCCTAGTTTCGAGCCAAATTTCCCCTAGTTTTGATAGGCATATGGGTCGAAACCATCGAAACTCGGTCGAATCTAAGGATTTTATAAAATCCCCCTTCAACTCGTCTCAGAAACCTGTGAAATCGAGTTAACTCGGTGGTTTCGATTAAATTTTTCTTCCATGCTCCTAAGATAAAAGAAACTAACAGATAAAAGATAAATACTTGTTTGATCGATTTGTGTATCCCTTCCTTTGTTTTGAAATTTTCTTTTTATAGGCATCATTGGCAGTTCATGTGGTTTTGTAGTTACCAAGTAGTTTCATAACTACCCACTTATTTTAGAGTTGGTTGTAACTACCCAGCTGACCGTTCGTCTATCACTGACCATTTATCAGTCATTGACCATTTTCGATCACTGATCATTTTTTGACCTTGACCGTTTTCGATCATTGACCATTTTCTGGTCACTGACTAACAGGTCAGACGTGATTGAAATATATTTCGATCTATTTCTCTATTGACTGAAATAGACCGAAAATAGGATGTAAACAACACCTTGCTATTAAGACCTTTAGTAAAGACATCAACCAACTCTGATCACCAGATTGAACAAAGGGAATACATATAACTCCTTAATCTAGCTTCTCCTTGATAAAATGATGGTCTATCTCCACGTGTTTTATTCTGTCATGTTGAATTGGATTATGGGCAATTCTAATAACAAATTTGAAATCACAGTACAATAACATCGGAGAGTGAGTGCTAACACCAATCACATATGTCATGTGGTATAGCATAAAATTCAGCCTCTACACTAGACCGACGAACAACAACTTATTTTTTTTACGCCAAGTCATAAGGTTACCTCCTACAAAGGTACAATAGTCAGATGTGGATCTTCGATCATTTAAAGAATTTACCCAATTGGCATCAGTAAAGGCTTCTACACGCATATGACTATGAGGAGAAAAAAGAACCCCTTTTCTTGTAGCTGACTGCAAGTACCTTAGAATATGATAAACAACGTCCAAATGTATAGAGTATGGTTCATGCATATACTGACTTGTCAAACTCACAACATGAGCAATGTCTGGTCGAGTGTGGGAGAGATATATCAACCTTCCAACCAGTCACTGATAGCTTCCTTTGTCAACTAGCTCACAATTTTTGCCCTTCAGATGTGTACTAGCCTAAAAAAGAGTACATGAATTAAAAACTGAAATCTGAAAAACCACCCTAAACTACTTCATCTTGCTCCACCGCCACTTGCGTGTAATTAAAATAACACCCTCGTAATTAAGGGTTGATTTGGAGTTCGGTGAGAATTCAAACCACACTCAACAACACAAAAATCAAATAGCAAAGGAAAAACACAAGATGATGATGAAAAACCATGGCCCCTACTTAGGATATGAAAACCCCGAGACTAAAAAAAAGACAACATGGAGACAAATCTGCCCTAAAAAATCACGTCTCAAACCTTGGTTACAAGAATATGGGAGACAGACAAAGAAATGCACCACTCATAACAAAACCATTCAAGAGGAAGCACCACTATCAACAACACACGTCATAGAGAACACAAAAAAAAAAAAAAGTACAATAAGAAGAAATAGCCGAGAAAGAGTCAGAACCGATTCCCAAAACTATTCATCACATCGTCGGATGCCATTGGCAAGAAGAGCATGTTTGAGGGCGACTTATCGCAAAAAGAAATAGAACGAGGAGGGTCACACCGTGAAAAAATAAATACCCCCATCTACCAACACCTCAATCCAAAAATCGAGTAAAGAAAGAGTTGGAGGTGCAAAGGGCTCTAGAGACTCTCAAACTCGCCTCCACACAAGTTAGAAAGATGAACAATGTGTAGATGAAGCTTTAATAGCAAGCTAGACACCATAGTTGCAGAAATTGAAAAATTACCTCCACATTGCATACACCAAGATCTATTGCCCACACCAGATAGGAATCGTGAGGAACAGAAGTTGCAAGTCCTAGGGAAAAGAACCCCAACCTAGAAACCGACTTAAGGGGGAAGATAAAGAAAAAATAAACTCGCACAGGAAATAAACCTAACAAAAAAACCATAAAGTCAGACTAAACAGGGAATGAAAAGGAAAGGAAACAGAGAAGAGGAGACATAATGGAGCTGCAGAACTTTTAGCGAAGAGTCCGAAAGGGAAAGGAAAGGAAACAAATAAAAGATATTCACTATCTATTTACTTATGAACATTTTATGTTTTAATTTATCACTAGGCCATTTTTGTTTGGACTTCGGACGAATATGTGACATAACAATAGGGGACCTTGAGGTCTACCTATACATGGAATTTAGGCCCCATTTGGTTGCCACATGACAAATGCATCGGCTTCCTAAAAAACCCTTTCTAAAAAGGGTTGCTTATAAAGCCTATTCCATACTTCCATTTTATTTTGTTCTTAGGAAAATTTACATCTACACCCCTGAGATTTTAAACAATTACGTCTATCACCCCTGGAATTTCAAAAATTACTTCCGTCCCCCTGAGTACTAACATTGTTAGTTTTGAAAAGAAATGACAATTTTGCCCTTACTTATTTCTTAAAGAAATAAGCCCACTCCACCCCACCCACCACCTCTGTTATTGTTCATCTTCAAGGTCTTGAAGCAGGTTCACCCACCACCGCCGTAACCTCCACCACCGTAACCATCCCCTCCCCTTGGACCACCACTACCACCACCACCTCTACTCCCACCGTATCCACCTCCTCCACCACTGTAACCACCACCTCTTTTTGTTTTGTGGTTTTGATAAGGTTAAAAAGGACTAATTGGATGAGGAGATGAAGCTCCGCGTCAGTAAGAAAGTTGAAATAGAACTGTAGAACTTCGACCAAAAAGTGGGTCTCGTGCTCACTTTGGCGTTCATTCGTGATTTCTCCCAGTTTAAAAGCAGAAGCAAAGCCCCCCCCCCCCCCCCCCCCCAATTTTGCAAGACAACCCAGCATTAGCTTTGTTGGGGTCCTCCTCATTAAAGAGGGGGCAGCCACCGTCCTTGACAAATGGCTTGGACGGTGGAGTAGTTTGCAAATCTAGGAGACTTTAGTGGATTGCTATAAATGAGAAGAAGAAGAATAAAATAAAGAAGAAAAGACAAGAATGAGAGAAATGAATAGTAAAATCATTTAATGCATGAAGACTCACTCATCTTACTATTTACATTAATGAATGGGAGGACAATTCCCATTGCATTTCCATTGTCGGTTACTATTTCTCCAGCTTTCTTTACACACAGGTGGGAAAGGATTTTCGCATTTTTCTCAACAAGTGGTATCAGAGCCTCGATTCGTGTCTAAAAAGCTTATTTTCAGTACGATGACTGGAAAAGGCATCTCGATGGAAAAGTTCGACATTGAGCTCTTTGATGGCAAAAATAACTTTAGTTTGTGACAAAGCACGGTGAAAGACATTTTGGTACAACAAGGGTTGTTCAAAGCATTGTCTGGCAAGTTCAAGAAGCCACAATCTATGTTTGATGATGACTGAGAAGATTTTGAAATGAAGACAGTAAGTACCATCCACTTATGTCTCGCACCTGAGGTAAAATATAATGTGTTGAATGAAACATCTGCTCCTAAATTATGGTTAAAACCATAAAGTTTATATATATCAAAATCCCTTACAAATAAATTATTTTTGAAAAAACAATTATATCAATTGAGGATGGCAGAAGGAACTAACCTCATGGATCATCTAAATGTTTTTAATAGAATTATTACTCAACTGTTAAACCTTTAAGTAAAAATTGAAAATGAGGATAAAACTTTTATTTATTTGGCTTCTCTTCTTTCATTTGATACACTAGTGACTACCTTATTGGTTGGGAAAGACATCCTCGAAATTGATGAGGTGCCAGCGGCTCTCTTAGAGAATGAGACAAGGAAAAAATCCTCGAGGCTATCTCAGCAAGAAGCACTTGTCAAGAAAAGTCGGGGGAGAAGTAGAACCAGACGACCACAAGATCGTGAGAAATCACAAGGAAGATCCAAATCCAAACGAAGGATCACATGCTACTACTGCAAAAATATAGGGCATATGAAAAATGACTGCAGAAAGCTCAAAGCACAAAGAGAGAACCAGGTTGAGAAGAAAGAAGAAAATGACACCACTAACATGAGCTCAGATTGAGACATCATCATCATCTCGAGCTGTGAAAAATCATGCCTCACCCTCACATGCAATAACTCAGACTGGGTCGTCGATTCAGGTGCATCTTACCATGCTACCCCGTACAAAGAATTTTTTACTTCCCTTCCAATAGGAGATTTTGGTGTTGTAAAAATGGACAACAGTGGTACCTCAAAAATTATGGGGATGGATGATATAAGCATTAAAACAAATGTTGGTTGTAAATTGGTTTTCAAGGACGTAAGGTATATATCAGATATCCGTTTAAATTTGATCTCTGCAGAAAAATTAGATGAAGAAGGATATCACAACCACTTTGGTAATGATCGATAGAAGCTTACCAAAGGATCCCTTGTGATGGCAAGAGGAAGTAAGTGCTGCACTTTGTACAAAACAAAAGTGCAAATAAACAAGATTGAAATAAACATGACAAAGAATGAGTCCACTACAAATGTGTGGCATCGGCGACTTGGCCACATGAGTGAGAAAGGGATGCAAATTCTCACAAAAGATAATCTTTTACCAAACATTAAAGGTACATCTCTAAACCGATGTATTTATTGTTTAGTTGGCAAACAACACTGAGTTACCTTTAATAGAAGTTATCCTCTAAGAAAAAGAGGCATCTTAGAATTGGTGCATTCTGATATTTGTGGCCTTATGAAAGTAATATCACTTGGTGATGCATCTTATTTTGTTACTTTCATAGATGATGCATCTAGAAAGGTGTGGGCATTTGCATTAAAAACTAAAGATCAAGTTTTTTGTGTATTTAAACATTTTCATATCGCTGTTGAAAGAGAAACAGGAAAACCTCTCAAATGCATTCGTATTGATAATGGTGGTGAGTACATTGGTACATTTGAAGAGTACTGCAAAGATCATGGAATTCGACATGAACAAACAGTTCTTAATTAAGACCCCACAATATAATGGTGTAGCTGAAAGGATGAATCGCACCATTATAAAAAGAACCAGATGCATACTTTCACATGCAAAATTGACACGGTGTTACTGGGGAGAAGCCATGCGGATAGTCGTTTACTTAATTAATTTATCTCCATCAGCTCCTTTGAATGGAGATATTCCTGAGCGGGTATGGAGCGAAAAAGACATATCCTACAACCATCTGAAGGTGTTCGATTGTAGAGCGTTCGTACATATTCTGAAAGACAAACGGTCCAAACTTGATGATAAATCAAAACGATGCATTTTTTTAGGATATGCTAATGACAAGTTTGGTTATAGATTATGGGATCTGATTGAGAAGAAGGTGATCAGAAGCAGAGATGTGGTCTTTCTAGAAGACCAAACAATCAAAGATTTTGACTAGATCGAAAAACCTCAACCATTAATTGATGACCTTACGGATTCTGATCCAGATTCTCCACCCATGGAACATGATGATGGGGGAGATGTACAAGAAGGCATTAAAGAAGCAACCAGTGATGTCGATGGTGAAAATGATACTCCTACAGATGATACCGATGATGGTGAACAAGGAAGCAGGCGACTCAATAACCACCAATTGAGTCCCAGTTAAGAAGATCTACCAGAGAGCACCAACAATCTACCAGGTACCCACTTCATCAGTATATTACACTAACAGATGCAGGTGAACCAGAGTGCTTTGAATAAGCAAAAGTTGATAAGCACAAAGCTGAGTGGTTAAAAGTTATGTGAGAGGAGATGGACTCCCTGCATAAGAACCATACCTATAATCTGGTAAGTTTACCTAAGGGTAAGAAGACACTCGGGAACAAATGAGTGTTCAAATTAAAGATCGAAGAAAACAACCCACAATCGAGATACAAGGCAAGGTTGGTTGTGAAAGGTTTTGGGCAAAAGAAAGGTATTGACTTTGAATTTTTTCACCCGTAGTAAAAATATCATCCATACGGGTAGTGTTAAGTCTGGTTGCATGTATGAACTTGGAAGTTCATCAACTTGATGTAAAAATAACATTTCTCCATGGTGATCTGGAAGAATAAATTTATATGGAGCAACCAGAAGGCTTCAAAGTCAAAGGTAAGGAACACATGGTCTGCAGGTTAAGAAATAGCTTGTACGACTTAAAACAAGCACCAAGGCAATGGTACAAGAAATTTAATTTATTCATGATGGATCACGGGTTTACAAGAACAACATCAGACCATTATGTATTTGTTAAGAACTTTTCAGAAAATGACTTTATTGTTCTTTTGCTCTATGTTGATGACATGTTAATTGTTGGTCAGGATGTTAGTAAAATTGATAGATTACAGCAAGAATTGAGCAAATCATTTTCAATGAAGGATTTGGGGCAAGCACGACAAATCTTAGGCATGAAGATTTCCCGTGATCGGAAAGCCTTGAAGCTATAGCTATCACAAGAAATGTACGTGCAGAAAGTACTTGAAAGGTTCAATATGGACAAAGCAAAGTCAGTAAGTACACCACTTGCATGTCATTTCAAGTTGAACAATGAGCAGAGCCTTTCAACAGAAGAAAAAAAAATTAAAATGAAGAATATTCCCTACTCATCAGCAGTGGGAAGTTTGATGTATGTCATGGTATGTACAAGACCTGACATTGCACATGCAGTTGGAGTTGTAAGTAGATTTCTTGCTAACCTAGACAAAGAGCACTAAGAAGCAGTGAAATGAATTATGAGGTATCTTAAAGGTACAACTAAATCTTGTTTGTGCTTTGGAGGTTATAAACCTGTGTTACAGGGATACACAAATGCTGATATGGCAGGTAATATCGACTCAAGGAAGTCCACATCAGGATACCTCTTTACTTTTGCAGGGGGAGCAGTGTCATGGCAATCCAAGTTGCGGAAATGTGTGGCCTTATCAACCACAGAAGCTGAGTACATAGCTGTTGAAGAAGCTTGTAAGGAGATGTTATGGATGAAGCGGTTCACTCAAGAACTAGGTTTGAAGCAAGACAAGTACGTTGTTCATTGCGACAGTTAAAGTGCTATCCACATAAGTAAGAATTCAAGTTTCCATTGCAAGACCAAACACATAAATGTAAGGTATCACTGGATACGAGATGTACTGGAGCAGAAATATTTGTAGCTTGAAAAGATTCATACTGACAAGAACGAAACAGATATGATGACAAAGGCTTTACCCAAAGTAAAGCTCGATTTTTGTAAAAGCATTGTAGGCATGGCAGGTCCCTCCTTATTAGTCAGAGGGGGAGTTTGTTGAGGTTCTCCTCATTAAAGAGGGGGCAGCCACCATCTGTGACAAATGGCTTGGACGGTGGAGTAGTTTGCAAATCTATGAGACTTGAGTGGATTGATATAAATAAGAAGAAGAATAATAAAATAAAGAAGAAAAGACAAGAAGGAGAAAAGTGAATAGTAAAATCATTTAATGCATGAAGACTCACTTACTCGTCTTACTATTTACATTAATGAATGGGAAGACAATTCCCATTGCATTCCTATTGTCGGTTGCATTGAACAAATGAAAAAGAAAGGAGAGGGACGCTTGTCAAGGTTGGCACCGACTCCATCTATCACGCGGCTTTGACGCGGGTACTGAGAAAATGAAGAAGTCCTTTGCTCTCTTCTGTTTCCTATAAATAGGGACGAGGGGGAGAGGTTAATACACAGGTTGAACATACAAGTTCAAGAACAGTGAGTGTGGGAGATTTGTTTGGAGTTATTGGGTTTTAAGTATTCTCTTCAGGGGTTTGAGAGTGTGAGTTGAGAGAGGGTGTACAAGGGGTATCCGGATTTGGATACAGGGTTGGGTTTGGCTTAAATCCAAGTGCACATTATTACTTGTACGATTGTTTTCTCAAGCTCTCTCATATTGAAGAAGTCCTAATTACGCCCGTGGATGTAGGCATTGCCACGTAAACACTTGTGTCTGTGAGTTTGTTTGCTATTATCATTTTTTATACGCTATTTTTACGCTCTCACTTTATGTTAACGTGGGTCCCACACGTGGTTACTATTCAAGTTTACTATTCACATGACACTATGCAAAGTTACTTTTCACGTACTGTTGTATTTCTCCAATTTTCTTTACACACAGGTGGGAAAGGATTTCTGCATTTTTTCCAACAAGCTTACTTGCGCTAACTCTGCAATCTATCACATTATTAGTTTTTTCTTTTCACAAGAAGAAAGGAAGCAAAGGAAAGTGTAAAAAAGAAGAGAGACTAAACAGAGCACAACCCTTCTCTATTTTTTTCTTCTTTTATATTTCTATATTTATTCTTTTATTCGCTAGTAAAATACTCCATCTTCTTCCTCACGATGGAAGAAGTGAACCAACGGTAACCCATATGTATGACGATTGAGAGAACTCAACCATATGGCCTCAAATTAAAGTGAAATTTCAGAATTTGGTTGCTGTTCCTAAGGGTGTCAAACTGTTCGATTTCGGGTATTCGGTTTGGTTCCATGACTTAAGGGTATGACCCAAAATCGAACCAAAAACCGAGTCGGTTCTGGGACCACCAATTGAATCCGAACCTGATCGATTCGGTTCGATTACGGTTCTAATTCGGTTTTCAAATACGGTTCCAATTCGGGTCTAATTCGGTTTCAGGTTACGGTTCTAATTCGGTTGTACATTTGAAGAGTTGAAAAGGGAAATTGAGAAAGGAAAATAGAGAAAACCTGGAAAGTGGAATATGAAAAATCATTAGGTTAGATGGTTACCAAAAATACAAAGAAAATTCATAGAGTTTTTTATTTTTCCCTGTGAAGAGTGGCATGTAAATTTCATTCCGTTGGATAGTTACAAAAAGAAACAATGAAAACATTAAAAAGTGGAATATTTAAAGTCATTTGATTATATATGATTACCAAAAAATTTAAAAGATATATGGCTTTGGATTAAGTGGTTTATTCGGTTCGATTTCGATTCAAACCGACGGGTCTTGGCATGAAACCGAATCGAACCGAACCGAATTAGAATACCATATACTAGAACCGAAACAAGCCGAATTAATTTGGTTTGGCTCGGTTCGGTTAATTTGGCTCGATTTCGGGTTCGGTTTTCGATTTCGGTTTGGTTTTGACACCCTTAGCTGTTCCACAATTCTGTGAAATATAACCAACAACCAGTTGAATCAGCAAGTAGAAATTAATAAATAAAAAAATATGAGAAATTATTCCTGGTGTTCAACTCAGATCCAGCCTTAGTTGCAACCTTGCAGATATGTTTCTCACAACATAAGGGGATTTTGGAAACCAATACCTAGAGTTTGAATCGCCCAAGGGAGGAGAAGGACACCCCCAAATCTCAGCCTCATCTGTGAGGATTCAATTGAGTTTGAAACAATTTTACCCAAATCCGAACTCCCGTTATAGCAAGGAAGTAGGGCAGAACATAACGACAACGAGAATGATAAGAGGAAGAAATAAAGAAAAAAGGGTGGATTGTTCCTGAGTTATGAGGAGGATAGGAAGAAAGAGTAGGAGAAATGTAATGGTCGCTGGAGATGCAAGGGACGTCAGCCAGAGCTGCAAGTCGCCAGAGGTGCAAGGGACGCAACGACAAGTTGCTCTAGGTATTGGATATGCAACGGTAACAGGGGTGAGGTATGAGTGGACCCAGGGTTAGTTTGGGGATTAAAAAAATTCACTACGGTAGGGGTATGTTTGTAAGGGTATTATGGGTATTTAAATTATATTTGGGTGATGACATCATTACTTAACAGTTCTCATCTAACGGTAGGGGTACGTTTGTAAGAATCTTTCACAATACAGGGGAGGTTTATGAAATAGGTGAAATTCTAGGGGTGATAGACATAATTGTTTGAAACTTCAGGAGTGATAAACGTAAATTTCCCTTATTCTTATTTAACAGTAGGGCCTTAGCGTCATGTTTTATTTTTCTACCATTCATCTTCAAGAGAGATAACTAAATTGAAATCAGCTCAACTCAATTCAACTTTATCCCAATGAAATGGGGTTGGTTACATAATTTTTTTTTGTTTCAATTAGCTCTACCAATACCATATTCTTTTTTACGAAGACAAAAGAAAAATTAGCTTTAAAAAAAAAAAAAAAACGATTACTTCATCCTCAACAATCTGTGGTAATTTACCTGTCCAAGCTCTATTAGTTAATCTATTTGCCATTGAGATCAAATAATCATTCTTACAAGTAATAATTACATCCATCATCGAAAACATAGAAGAAATTATTGTGTAATTATACTTTTCACTAGTCATAAGTTTTGTTGGTAAACGTTACTAGTCATAAGTCATGCATGTTTTCTAACCATTTATCCTAGTGTCATTTTAGACATAATCCTGGCTCTTTTAACTCCTTAATCTACATAAATCGTTCTTTGTACTAAAAATACTCAAATGCCTTCATTGCTCATGTCCATGCCACCTCAAACAACTTTTACAAAAAATTTTCATCTTCTAGAGAGTGAGTGTGTAAATAAAACTCAATGAAATATTTGATGGAATGATATACCTTTTTAGGTAAAAGTTAGTACACATTACTGTGTACTTTCGTATCAGAGTATCTCTCTCTTCATTAAATATGTTGTTTGTTGTTTACTATTGACTTAAACATGTGAAATGCCAATACAAATGAGTAATATGTATATCCTTATCCCATTTTTTAATCAGATTGATTATATCCAATTTTAGGGAATTGGAGAGGATTATTTTCCATCATAACTTTCTCGCATATTCATGGATGGGTATTTATGAAAGTAAAAGGACACATGTAGTCCCAAAATTGTACAAGAAACTGATCCGATTTGGATTCTATATAACACCTCAAGGTAATAATGATTTAACACCTCAGCTTGGACATCCAACGGTGCCGAGCTCAAAAAAAATGAAAAAAAGAAAAGAAAAAAAAATGGAAGTCAATGAGCTCAGACCATTGGATGTCCGAGCTGTCACATGTTAAAATCTCCACCCCGAATTGGCGCACTGCACAGTTTAGGGAATTGGAGAGGATTAAAATCCAGGTTATGATAGCTTACCACATGTTAAGTAGGGATAAGAGAAATTGATAAACATAATGATTTTTTTTTGCGTATATGTAACGGTATCAATTTCCAGATCGAACCAGTTGGAACGATCAAAACTCGAAAAACAGACCTAACCCATATCAATTTGGCCTTGCATTAAAGTCGTAGTAAGTGAGCCAGACTGGACCGACCAATATTGAAATAGAACGAAAACTAGGAAAACCCGATTAAAAAAATATAAAAAATTATTAAAGAAGGGAAAAACAATGCAGTCTCATCACGTTCCACTGCACCCACTCACAAGGGGAGTCGAAATGATCACCACACTCCTCCTGTTGAATGCCCTTGCGTGACCCCTCATTGGCTCCCGCGTTGGTGCAAGGGCCACACGACCAGACAACAAACGACCCTTCCCAATAAGAAAGCATGCTTTTCCATTATCTTTAATGCATATATGTTAAAACCGAAACAGAACCAATAACAACCCAATAATGGACCAAAGACTGAACTGAACAGGACTCAAATCGTTCGAAACTGAACTTTGTCTCAACGGTTTAGTTTCCGTTTGGCCTAATACCAGATTGAAACTGGTTCAGTCCAACCAAAATCGAACTGAACCGATTGATTGACACCCTTACGTATGTGAGAAGAGGATTTCAAATGCATGTGCTTTCATGGGCCCATGGCATTTGTTGGTGTAATATGCGATATTTCCATGGCTGAAGTGGCTAGATCACCATTGCTTTCTCTCCCACAATCAGAATTTACGCTGTAATGGTTGTTGTGGACTTGTGATGCCTTCTCTTTCTCATTCTTTCACCCTTTACGGATTACTCCGAGATGCCACATACGATCTAAGTACGACTCCAACTTCGATAGAAGTCCGAGCCAGCTCCAGTAAGCAGTCCACGGCCAATATAGCAGTGATACTATGCTGTTGTTGACTACTCGGTTGTCAACGTAGTTTAAGGAAACATTGAGGGCATTCTGGGTATTCTGACACCTTCCGGTATTTCTATTTTCTACCGATGCGCGGGGAAAAGTGCACAGAATAAGAGAAAGGAAAAAACGGAGAGAGAGCGAGAGAGAGAGAGAGAGAGAGCGCGCGCGAGAGAGAGGGTGGGAGCTAAGAAAACCAAGGGTTCTCTCCGATGTTAATGGCGATTAGGGTTTTTTGTTGATCCATGTACTTAAATCTCCCGCCACTTCCCTCTTTAGTTACCTCTATAGTTCTGTTCTATCACCCAATTATATCGTATTATTTTATCTTCATACCTTCAAGGATTTATATAAATTCAGTAAAAGAAGAGAGGAAAGACTGATGGGCGCTCAAGGAAAAACAGCGTCTGTTGCGAATTCAATGCAGGTAAGTGTTTTTCGACGATCTTTGGTACTTCGGTCTTCTAAATTTATCGATTTTGATGATGCCCTAGCGGTGAAGTTTACCCCCCCAACCCCTTCCCGTTATTCCAATTCAAGAGCGAGGTCGATTTTGATAACACAAATGTTCAACACTGAGTTCTTGCTCATTTAGACTGGCGTTGTATCTGGGCTCTCTCCCTGGAGTTGTAAATTTGATATTTTCTCGTTTCTTTCATCTTATTGTTTAATGGATACTGGTATCTGGCTTGGAGGTTAGGTTGATATCAATTCAATTCCGACTTTTATTAATTTGCTTTCTTCTAGTTTGGTAACTTCCCTTGTGGGAACTGAATCGTTGCAGAAATTGTTATAAATTATATTACAAGGTTCTTTACGTGGACTGATTAATTAACCAAGTCATGCGGGTCATGTGCAGTAGTTGATACAGACATTTTATCATGCTTTTACAAAGGTATGTCAGTCTTAAGAATACATGGTGGATGCTGCATGCTCTATTCGCACTTGTAGGCAAGTGTAGTTGTGGCAGCTAGATTATGACTATTGTGCCCTCTGGTGAGTCTTTCACTAGTTAATCACTAAATTTTGCTTAATTGGGAAAGGGAGGGGGGAAATTTGAGCAAGATTTTTATAACCCGTTTGGGAAAGAGTTCGTAGTTGACGAAATTTAAGACTGAAGAGTTCCTTGAAGGTAATGTAAAAAAAAAAACGTTTTAGAGAGTAGGGATATTGGATCAAGTCATTATTGGGGAAGTTTTGAGTTGTGGTTGTAAAAATGTGTGAAGATGCGGGCAGTAAAGAAATGATATTTGCTGGTTAGGTAGCTGAGCATTTTAGTGAAGACTCTCTACTGAAAATTTTTTAGAGCTTGTCTAAGGACGTTGCCTGATTTAGCTATTATGCTTGGTTGGTTTTGTGTGATATAGCTTGTAAAGTGTTTACTGTAACCGGTTACGTCATGTTGTCAAGTGTACTATTTGGTGTGTTATTGTTACAACAAAGGCAATTGTTTAAGTAAAAAAATCACACCAAAGGACTCTGCATATATGAAGTGGTTTGCATAAAGATTCAGTTTCAATTTGGCTTCACTTATGGTCTACGGGGTGCTTTTAGCCAATGGGCTAATGGATGCTGCTCTTCAAGGATTGTTGATTGTCCTTCTGTGACATGAAGCACTGAAATCCTGCTACATGCTTCATGGTCCACCATCATTCTCATCATCTTGTTGATTCTGTAACTAATATAATTTATTGAGAAGCTTAGTCGGCAAAATATAATTTATTGAGAAGCTTAGTCGGCAAAAAAAAAAAAAAAAAAAAAAAAAAAAGAGGTCTACCAATCCCCAGTCAGTGTTAAAGCGAAGGAGTACACTGAGTAGCATGGTAAGGAGATTCAACTCACAGGAGATTGAAAGATACTTAATGTGGATATTCTAGTCCTTAGATTCACCAGGGTATGGTGCTAACTTTAAGAAATGCAGGAAAACTCTGGGTAAATTCAGATGCTAATACTTAGTCACCAAAAAGTTTTGTATATCAAGAAATGGTCAAGGTTCTGTTAGGGTTTTGGATATTAGTACTCTTTATTAAATATAGCTGCCTAATGTCAATTGGATCCACCTATGCAACTGGTTCTTTTTTTGATTGAAGAACAAAATAGAAAAGAAATACAATTTATAGATAAGGGGGTGTTGTGACAAAATCAAAAGAAAAGTTGTTAAAAGCCTCCTCGTTAGATGGTACGGTTGCTTATTGAATGGTCTCTTCAATTATTTTCTCATACCCTCTTTTCACTACAGACCTGACCCCCCTCTTTGTACGCCTATATCCAAAAGGTATGTCTATTTCAAATTTGATCTTTGTTAGTCGCAGCTTTTCACTCTGTATTGTATCTGGGTTATCTCTCTTCCACTGTTCCTCCATTTGTTTCTAATACCCCTTCCTTTTACATATATCACCATACAAGAACTCATTTTATAATGGAGAATAAGTTTTGATTGTGATGTTGAGCTTCATCATATCCCAAGGCATCCTATATACCTATGAGCATTGGAGAATGAGGTTCGGGGAACATCAAATAGTATGAGTTGACACATTTTTGAGTGATGCTTATGTTTGCAATTTATTTTTTGTTTTTAATAACTCAAGGGTTTTCTTTCAATCCAAATACCTTGAGTCTTTACAGCCAATTTTTAAATTTAACAGTTGTTACATGCGAATATTTTGTTATCCCTCAGACAGTAATTTTAAGCCATAAGTTATTGGATTATTTTGGAAGCTGATCCATTAAGCCTCTGGAGACAAATTGGATAGAACTTGTGGAAGTTAGTAAGTTAGCCCCGGTCCCGTAGGATGTGTCCTCTACTTCCAAACCTATAAGAATCCTGTTTTTTTAAAAGAAAAAAATGAAATTGATTCCTGGCTTCTACTTCCATTCTTTATGGTCTGTTCATTTCTTGTTCTGCTATCTTCATGTGTGTTGGCACTGGAGGTAATGTAAGGTAAAGTCACAAGTGACCAAACGACAGGTAGGATCTCTCATGCAAACAAATCAGAACACGTAACACCCAATTCCATCAACAACAAATTAAAGAATCACCCAACAGTAGGTGAACAGTGAGGTATTTAAACCCTTACAACCTCCAGTTATACCTAACAGTACCGTATGAAGAGGTCTAATCACAACAGGTGACAAAATAGTACAAGGTAAAGACTATCGACTTGGGTTTTTAGGTTAAAACCCAGAAAAATTCAACTGGTCTCAGAAATAGAAACTAGGCTGATCTGATGGGCTTGATATTTCTGTCGAATGTAGAGTAGTTACAATGGATCAACACCTCAAAATTATAGCCAATTCTAATGGCCAGATGCTGAGAAACCAAGATGTCTCGGAAATAGAAACCAAGGATTAGAATAGTAACTAACTGTGATAGACAAACCTAACCATTGGATCAGCATCAAATTACCAGCAAAAGAGGAGGATGAGGTGTTGATTGAACTGTCAAAATATGGTCAGCAGTTAATGGTTGGATCTGGAGAT
The DNA here is from genome assembly GCF_018873765.1 of Telopea speciosissima. Lineage (NCBI taxonomy): Eukaryota > Viridiplantae > Streptophyta > Magnoliopsida > Proteales > Proteaceae > Telopea > Telopea speciosissima. The sequence goes on from NC_057922.1 coordinate 53,706,741, forward strand.
CTTTGAACTTGAAGTTGCTGAACTAGCAAACCAGATCTGTAGGGCTGCAGGTGGTCCTCTTGAAGCCTCAACTAGAATCGATGGAGAAACTAGTTAGGACAATATTCTGATGACCTGCAGCAGCTAGGGATTCTTTGATTGAGTCTCAATAGAGCATAAAATTTTCCGAACAGTAAATAGAAAATAAGGTATCGGATAGGGGAATAGGAAGAAGAAGGGAAAAGAAGGATAGTATGGGTTGAGCCTCTCACCCTCTCATAGGTCTCTCACTGATGCAGATTCATCACCAAATAGGGCTTTTTTCTTTAGAAATAGGCCTAGGGTTGGGTTATATACATGTTGGGCCTTTGTTCCCAAGGGTTTTCTATGCATTAGGCCACTTTAATGAGCCTAAACTAGGGGTATATAGGTTGCATACGGGATTAGCCCAATACTTAGTTTATTTTTATGTATTTTAATTGAACCGGTTCAAATTGGTTGCATCCAATTGGTTCAATTTAAGTGATCATGTGATGTAAGTTGGGTTGGATTAGGACTCTATAAGTCCAGCCATGTTTTGAGTCTATTTCCTTTAGTATTCTAGTTTCCTAGTCAGTTTAAGTTACCTAATAGGTTAGGGATAGGGTTAGGCCATTCTTTTTTAGTGTCTAAGTCTATTTTTGAGTCTTCTATATAAGTTTGTAAGGGAGGCCAGCATTAGATACGAATTTTGATTAATAAAAACTCAGCTTTATGCTTGCTGCCTTTGCTCCATCGTGAGTGTGCCTTGTGAGTAATATCAAGGTGAAGGGATTGGTGGATCTCCAATCGACTCCTTGGATCGTGAAGTTTGGGAGGACTGCTACTTATCTCCTTGCATCTTGTAGATCGGGAGACCCCATTGTTCATCTTCAAAGCTGCTGCCATTGAAGATCTCTTCAAATCCAGTAAGTTTGAATCTGAACTTTGTTTAAACCTTGTTCTTCTCACTCCTACCCTAACTAGGATTCCTCCATAACTTCAAATCTGTCCATTAGCTTCAAGCCAAACTTTCAGCATACATCCCTTGCATCATTATTGACACTCGATCCCAGTTTCATCAAACCCCCACCACGCTAAACCCTAGAATCCCCTACTCCTACCTCCATTAGGAATTGTATCCAATAACCTTCTTGTGCTGTCCAACTCATCTAACCTACTTCCATTCACTCAAACATCATAAAACCTATACCATTAGACTTCCCTACACCTGCCTATCATTACCATATAAGATAACCCTAACCTAAACCTAACTTAACCCTAATTTTGACTTAAAATTCAATTCTGCCCAAAATTGCAGAATTTCAAAACTCATCCAAACCCTAACCTTTTTATACCATAATAGCCCTCTAGACCTGTCCATTAATACCCTATAAACCCCTTTCCCAATATCCAACCCTAACCCTAGTTTTGCCCTAAATTAGTAAACCCTAACCCAATCGGCCAACCTTTGTGTGTGACCCCAATACCCTGGCTCCTAGTGGGATTACTCCTACCTAGGACTACATTACTCACCTCACTGCAGCCCACAACATTGTATTGCGCAAAGTAAAACATCATTCATCTTCATTAAATCGTGTGGGAGGACCTAAGGTCCATTAAATTATAGGGAAAATTTCACGGATACCCCCTGAAAGTATCCAATATCTCAGAAAGTTACCATACTTGGTCAAAAAGGCACAGACTACCCTTATTTTATGAAGATATATGAACTTAGTCCACTCCGTTAGGCTTTTGGGGTTAAGTTGTTGTTAGTTTTATCATAATGCCGAAATTACCCTTACCACAAGTGAACTTCCCATAATACCCTTAAGGGTAAAACCCCAAAGAACAACCATTCTCTTCATCGTCTTCCATGGTCTGAAGGCTGAAGAAGCAAGAATAGGGACCATTTGTGCTTCGATTTCGCAGAAGGGTGTGTCTGAGAGAAGGAGACTCAGAGAGAAGAGATTTCATTTTTCAGAGCATTCGAAGCTCGGTTTCTAGGGTTCCGTTCATTTTCCAGCCCCTTCGGATGGTTTTGAGCTGATCGCAGTGCTCTCTCAAGAAAGAAGTTCTTGCAAATACATCGCAAAAGTTTGATTCAAAAGATACTAATCCATAAGGGGTTGCGCAAACCAAATCTGGAACTACTGCTGTCTTCTGTGTAACTGCCTGAGTCTTTTTAGAGATTTAACTATCTTTCGGTTGTTGATGTTTAGTGTTATTAGAGTTTGTAATCAGTGGAGAATCGAGTCAGTTTCCTCCACCTGAAATTTCAGCCTCGTCCGTTGTCGTGGGAAGGAGTTCTCATCTTCGAACTCCATCTGTTCTACCGCCCCTGTTTTGAACTTTTGATCGAAGGTTGAAGACAACCTTATTCAGGTTTATGTTAAAAGAGGATTTATCTTGTTATGCCATAGATACCCTTGTGTTTCTCATTAAATCTCACCGATCCAGCAATGAGGTGAGGTCGAGAGTTTCGTCCTCTGTCTCAATCTCACCTCCGGCAGCGACGACGGTGGCGGCACATCAGCCGTCAGGGAAGAAAGGGGAAGGTTGATATTTTAGGGTTAAAATGGATATTTCATTTTGTTTGTTTAACTAATTAAGAGGGTAAAATTGACATTTTATCTTGGGGGTGTCACCCTGCTTAACGTCAGGGGGAAGTTTGCTATTTTGACCAAGTACGGTAAGTTTCTGAGATATTGGATACTTTTAGGGGGTGTCCATGAAATTTTCCCTAAATTATATAGGACAAACTTGGCTAAAATAAAGAATCCCAGCAATGGGGATTAGTAACTTATTCCCGAAGCAATTACATAGTTGCAACTTAAAGCTAATATAAAAGGAAACAAAGGACTGAAATAAAAATAAAAACTTCTAATTAAAAGCTAAGCCTACTTTCCAAATCTGAAATTAGAAACAAAGCAAAATAGAAAGTAGATGATATGCTGGATTATTTCTTCTCCACGCAATCTGGTCTTGGGCCCCACAGGATCTTCTAGAAGCATTCTCAAACAAGGCAATATGGGCTGTGACACTGTTCACGTGAATGGTAACATGAACAGTGTTTTGATCTTCAATTCAACCTCCACCAGTTGTCATGGTCCACTCGAAATCTAAGAACATCTCCATCAGCTGCTGGCTTGATATGGATGGAATAGGACCAAATATAGGCTGCTCGATAGCCCCACTTTATGGGCCAGTTGTGAACCAGTTTTGGAGCCCCAATTGAGAACTTGGACTACATCAGGAGGTAGTCAAAGGCATCTGTAATATGGTTTCTATTGATCTGTGTCTTTATTTTGGCACCCTTCTCTAGATCTTCACAATCCTTGAATAAAATCTGCGACCACTGTAATAAAAAGAAAAAAGTCCTGCAATATGAGGCATTTAGAACTCTGTGATGCTATCTTTTGGTCTACAGTTTTTGTGTGAGGAGGTACTTCTGGTATGGGTTTTAATCTGATAGGGATTTCTATTGCATGATTGCTTCTAATTCTCTTGGAGTGGAAGTTTTAGTTCCTCAGGCATCTTTACTTATATCCTTGACAAGTCTTTTAAATTTGCAGCGTGTCAAGGTCTACCGTTTGAATGATAATGGAAAATGGGATGATCGTGGAACTGGACATGTTTCTGTTGATTATCTGGAGGTTTGTCAATATTTTTGTGTTGCTTTTATTCTTCCTACTGTTCTTAATATTTGGTCTTATTTAAGTTCTGCAGTTATTTTTTTTTTCTTTTGAGGAGGGGGAGTGTGGGACTGGCCAACTTGGAGTGTGAACTCTCAAATTTTTTTTTTTTTAAACAGAGATCAGAAGAAATTGGTCTGTTTGTCGTTGATGAAGAAGACAACGAGACATTACTTGCACATCGTATCAGCTCTGATGAGATCTATCGAAGGCAAGAAGGTATTTTTATTGGCTACATTGTATTACTGATTGACTTCAGTTATGGTTCTTACATTACGGAACGACTGTACTAATGTGGGGTCGTTTGTTTACTGTTCCAGATACTATCATCTCTTGGCGAGATCCAGAGTACTCTACAGAGTTAGCTCTTAGCTTTCAAGAGAGTGCAGGGTGCTCTTACATCTGGTGACTATCCAACTCTTTCTAATATTTTCATCTTGACATTAGTTTATTACTGTTATAATATCATATAACCTATTTCTTTTCTTTTCCTTTTTTTTTTTTTTTTCAAAACACTTAGGGACCATATTTGCAGTGTGCAAAGAAATATACAATTTCACACTCTCGGTAGTAAGTATCCGCTTCTTATTTGTTGATCTCTGAACTGCTTGTTATTTGTTCTTTTTCACTGTGTTCAAATGTCTGAACTTCTTTATAGACCTTGACATGGGTCATCGCTCAGCCACAGAGGGATTGGACACATCTGGGACTTCCCAGGCTAATGGTAATTCCTTCTGAGCTTTTTTTTGTGTCCATTTTGTAAATGGAATCGAAGAATTACTCCGATACCATTAGGAAATGCAAGCAGCTAAATGGAAAAAGAATGGCCTATAGGCCTATAGATTGATTATCATTGGACAAAATAGTCAATTTCTGAGTTTCTTACCAAAACCTTTTTTCTCATTTAGTAGACTATTGGATGCACTCTATAATATATTAGGCCTCATTGGTAAAGTTCTTATTGTTTTTTCTGAAAAACAATAAACTGTTTTGGAGTGTTTTTTTTCCCTCCTGGTTACCATAAGAAAAATGTTTTGATAAATAATAGCCACTTAGGATTGAAAAACAATTCCAAGCCTTAAAAACCCAGTTTAACCTAAACAGTTTATCCTTAGTCCGAGATCACCTTGGCCCATTCCTGGACTGGGATTTTAGAGCCTGAATCTAACTGTACGACTACAAGAGAGAAAATTCTGGTTGTATTGGTTCCATCAATAAACCCTTATTCTGTCCTTTATTCTGAAATTCTGGTTGTATTGATACCATCAAGAAACCCTTATTATGTCCTTTATTCTGGTGTAGTGATTTCTCTAATTGATCTACATCTGAATTCTATTTCATCAAAATTTTAAATATCTTGATTTATTTCTTGTTTAGTCCATCCTTATCAGACCTTGTATGAGTTGTTATTCTCGTTAAGTTCATATCTGTCCCTAGATTTCTTCCAGTAGTTTACAGCAAGTTCCTCTAAATTGCGTAATTAGGATTATTGTTTGCCCTTTTCAACGGACTAAAACCCTTAGTTTGACTATTTCCTCTGAATTTTGATAGCTGTTTTAATAATGTGAATGGAAGGGCATTGTGGAATCCTTTGTATTTGTAGAAATTTTTGGACAGAGATGAAGGGTTGCTGCTGTGTAACTATGGAATATTATTAATAGAGAAGGAAAAAAGGAGATACAGGATAACAGAAGTGATGCAGAGAAGGAGCTGAAGGTCTATTTCTGCAAGAAGAAAAGACCTCCAGCCACAGCCTAACTCAGCTAGGAAGATCAACCCATGCGTGGGTTATTTCCAGCCATCTGGGCTTATTACTTAGCTATTTAAATTGAGTTTCGTATTTTTACCTGGAGTCCTAGTCTAGTTATGTTTTCTTAACATGTCATGGTTGTAATCAGAAACTTAAAAATAAGTAGTTTTAGTTTGATTTGGATTTGATGTTTCCTATTCAGTGATGCAGATACACTACCTTGGACCGACCCAAACCCAGTTGGGTATCCAGACGAAGATGAATCAGGTCCAGTTTGAGTGTTTGGATCTCCTAGGATTTTAGGAATTTATGTTATTTAAGGAAATAATAACTTTTAGTTTATTTTATTCTGTTTATTTTAGAAGTTAGCTACGTAGGATATTTGGTTTCCCAATTGTTCTTGGTTTCCTAGTTAGAGAGTTAGTCTTATTTTTAGGAGTCTTTTATTTCTCTTTATATATAAGTAATTCCCCATCGTTTGAGATAGATTGAATAGAATGGAATAGTTATTGTTTGAGTAGCCTGTGTGGCTGTGAGTGTGCACTCTTCTCCCCCTTTCTTCTTCTTATTCAATTTCCCCTATCCCCAGCAACTTCTTTCCTACCGGCCGGTCCTCCACCAATTTGGTATCAGAACCAAAGGATCCTTCTCCTGCCCTGTCAATCTCTTTCATCCCATTCTTCTTTCTCCTTTCTTATCCTCTCTTCCGTTGCTGTTCTGCTATGCGATCAGCAGCAGTGAAAAAAAAATAAAACACCCTTCGACTCCATCAATCACCCCTCCAATTCGATTCCAACCTCTTAGCAAAACCCAACCCACTTTCCCTTACCCTTCTTCCTCGCTGTAACAGCGAAAAAAAAAGGATACCTCGTACCACTGAAACCCTATCCCATTCCCGCAGAAATCCTCTCCCTCTCCCAACACTCGCTGAAACCCAAACCCCAACTCACCGCCCATTGAAACCCAGCCTCATCCCTCCCGATTCCCCTTAGCAGAACCCCCACCGCCTTCCCTTTCCCCCTTGTGAACCGATCGAACCTTCTCACCCTTCGGTTTCACTGATTAAAAAAAAGAAAGAAAGAAAGAAAGAACGAAGAGTGGAGAAGATAGGGCGAGAGACAGAGACCAACCAAAAAAAAAAGCAACTTACATACCTGGTTTTCCGCCCTCCCTCTGCGATTCAACTTTTCAGTCATCGGTTTCCTCGCGTCGAAGCCTTCCTCTCTCGCAGCGCAGGCCTCCTTCGAAATGGCAGAATCGTTGCTGAAGTGAAAGTCTTCTTTTTGGAGTAGACTCCAGTGGATGACGGTAACGTTTTCCCCATGATTCACCCACCTTTTGTCTCTTTATTTCATTTTTTTAATGTTCCTAAGCTGCCCCTTCCTTTCTTCTTTATCCCTTTTGTTCTATTTTTTTTAAATTTGTTTCCAAGTTTGACCCTACTACCCCCACTTATTCGTTTATTTCAATTAAAACTCCACTATTCCCATATTACCCCTCCCCCCACCAGTACGTTACACCATTCTTCTTTCTTTTCTTCTCTTTAGTTTGCAGGCCACCAATACGTTACACCATACTTCTTTCTTTTGTTCTCTTTAGTTTGCAGTCCAATAAATTACAATTCTGCCATTGTTATCATAAATCCTTTACATCATGATGGTTGATCAATACGAAACTCCTTTCGATTAGTGATGGGTTCCATAAATTGCAAACAAAACTATTTAATTTGAAGACAGGTTTCCGGGAGCTTGCCGAAAGTAATAACACCTTCTGTGGTAAGGTGTCAAGCATGATACAATCTTCAGAAAGTGGATCAGATTTGGAAGAAAATGTGGACAACGAAAGCGACGATCAAACTGAAGTATACAGTCTGATCAAGGTTGCAATTGAAGAATTGATTGACGGTCTGATTTCAGTTGCAAAATCCCATGATCAGATTCCCATTGAAGAGACGTCGTTTGCTAACGACCATTGATCATGAGATGCGCTGGATCATCGCCCCATCAAAGCCGATGTTTGTGGATACCAAATCGAGTGGTGCCGATTCTCTCATTTTACAAAACTCGTGGGCGAGTTTTTCTCATCAATGGAGGAATTGATGCAGATACACTGCCTTAGACCAACCCAAACCCAGTTGGGTATCCAAACGAAGATGAACCGGGTCCAATTTGAGTTTTTGGATCTCCTAGGATTTTAGGAATTTATGTTATTCGGGGAAATAATGTCTTTTTGTTTATTTTATTCTATTTATTTTAGAAGTTAGCTACGTCGGATATTTTCTCAGTTGTTCTTAGTTTCCTTATTTGAATTAGTTTTCTAGTTAGAAAGTCAGTCTTATTTTTAGGAGTCTTTTATTTCTCTTTATATATGATTCCTCATCGTTGGATATAGATTGAATAGAATGGAATAGTTATTGTTTGAGTAACCTGTGTGGCTGTGCGTGTGCACTCTTCTCCCCCTTTCGTCTTCTTATGCGATTTCCTCTCTCCCCTGCAACTTCTTTCCTACCGGTCCTCCACCATTCAGATTAGGAGTTGGAGTTTTTATTTTCTATTTAAACAATGTAAGAGCTGATGCTCCACCTGATTTATGAAGTTAAAGAGGTGTTTGCTCTGCAACATAGCTGAGGGATTCAGGGGTGAAAAGCCATTACAGACAGAGGGATTCTGTTCTGGATTGAAGGGTGGGAAACCTGGATTTGCTTTGCTTGTTTATGCTCTGTTTTCGATTCACAGGTACTGCTACTACCATCAATCAATTGCTGTTTCTCTGTTCTGATTGGAAGTCTGATTTTGTTTGGCTATTAGTCTCCGTCTGTCTTCTAATATTTGGTTCAACCCTTGCTATTAAATCATCCTTTATTGACTGATTTGCACAACCAGCGGATTCCGTTTTCAGCCCTCTTTTCAGTCCTATGGATCTGTAACTGCAGGGACCTCTTCTGGTCAGATCAGTCCCAAAGTTTGGGGACTTCAAGGAGTTCAAGGCCATCCCAGGAGGTCAACTCGACCTGGGTTTGGGCTGATTCTGATTGGCTGTTTGTTAGCTACTTAAAATCTCTTTTTTTCTCGCAGTTTTCACTTCTTCGGAATTGAGTTTTCAAATTAATTCTAATCCAGCAATTGGGGGTTTGATTTAGATTATTGAATCAAAGGTCTGATCCAAATTTCAGGTCAATCTGTAGATGTGATTAGGTTTAATTTCGGTTTCACTGTTTCTAGGATCTCCACCCGTGAGATCACTGTTTCCTAAATTACTCCCAAACTGCTCAACGGATCATCCCCATTTTTTGAGGAGTTCGTAATCTTCCTATTGGCTATTGATTTCTAGAGTTTGGTGATAATTTAAGAGGTTTTGATTTTCAGTCAAATTTGGGGTTTTCTATTTGAGTGGGGTTTGTCTTGGGATCTTGTTTGGAAGGTTATCTTTCAACCCTCTACCAAGAAGTATAGAACAAAGGAATATATAGCTCAAAACCAACAACCCTCCAATGAAGAAAACCCCCAAAAAGAAACAGAGATACTAATCGAAACCAGAACACCCACTAACCAAGATAGCTTTCATCACAGCTTTAGAAGACGCCGGTTTCTGAGCTCAATATTAAGACAATCCCTAAATGCCTGGTGGTCCCCTCCCGGCCACACTATTCCCAAAGACATTAATTGAATGGCTTTAGCCGCTGCTTCTTTGATTAGTTGTGCGTCTTCACCTCGAAAACATAGGAATTCCATCTTCTCCTGTGTCCTGCTAGTTAGTATGTGGAATGCACAATTCCTCCCTAACCTACTAACCTTATGTTTCTCTAAATGTGGTTTGATTAATTTTCGGTCTTCTATTTTAATCTGAATAACATTATTAGAATTAGCAGATTTCTGATATTGTTCCTTCGACTCATTTTCTCCTTATTTGTGCACAGAAGTTGGTTGTATGCCTAATAATTTTACCTTTTTTTTTTGGGATTAATTCTGTAGACGAGACATTTCATGGTGCCCACAGTGAGCTGAGGGAATTGCCAGTGGTTGAACTATCCACGCTTCCTCTGATCTTGAAGGTTTTGTTAATAGATCATGTTCTTCTCTCATCCCTTGACTCTCCATTATATTATGGATTTGTACTATTGTTTCTTTCTGTTGTGTTAGTGGCCTTGGTGGATTTTTTATTTCTTCCTTAAATTGTTTTTTGGCAATGCAATGGATTAAGTCATTTGGATTTCTATAGGAGGTGATAATGATGACAATCCTCCTTTTAATTGTAAAAAATTCTTTTGTTGTATGGAGTTTATGTGCCTCAACAGCCTCAACATTTTTTTCCTTCCAATTTTATTCCTTTATGCGTCCGACAAGTTTTTCAGTTTCTGCCATGTTAATGTCTTTCTTCAATTCATAAATTCTCCAATGATAGTTGCATGATTATTGTGACAGACTACATATTTATGTTAATACTGGCTGACCCTAAATGACTAGCTTGCTGGAGCAGATGATGTAATGACTTTTTTGTGGTGGTGTTATTATTATTATTGCTCTCTTTTTTTCTTTCTTGTTTCCTTTTTTGTTTTTTTTAGAAAGAAGTTAGTTTTATTATTATTATTGACATGTGGTTCGTTGATCGTTTAAGTAGTTCAATCTGTATTGCAGACTGTAATGGAGAGTGGCATTGCGGATCAGATGCGTGTGACAGAGCTTATATTACAAGATGTAAGCTTCCTATTAACTGTGTCCCTTAGAAAAATTTGGTATATCTTGTTAGAGGATAAGTGCCTGAAATTATGTTACTCTTAGCCTTTGTATTTTGAGTTTTGATGTTTTCTGGAGTTTAAAATATCTTTATGTTTTGTCAAGCATTGTATCATAGTGGAAACTCCCAGTACTGACTAGAATAATGGAAATGATAACTGGTTGAACAAGTTTCCATTTCCGAAGCTACTTCCCAACACTTAGGTGAAAATTTAATGATTATCTGGATTTTTAGAACAAAGATTCCAGGAAAATGTTATTGTGTGCGGACATTGATGGAAATAATGGAATGTTGCATGGTTGAAGTAAATGTTTAAATAATCCAATTCAGGAAGAATTTCCGAAAAGAAGTCTTTAAATTCTGTTTTGTGAACAGTTTTTGTTTCAAATTAGGGTTAATAACAGCTGAGGTCCCAACGTTTCAGAAAACTATGTTCGGGATACCAAACGTTTGAAATATTATATGTGGGGTTCCTTATTAGCCAGTTCTGTTTAAGACTGAAATATTTCCAACTTTGCCCATAGCCAGTTTTCTCACCCCCACCACCGTCCCCGCCTTTGACTGTGCCAACAAAGACGCTACATGAGAAACCAGAGTACTAGACCACCACCGGTCTGCCACCAACAACCACAATACTGCACTAAGTAATGTAGTTCTAGATTGGTAGGAGACCAACTAGAAGCCAAATAACCATGATCTGATCTGAACAGGTAATTCAGTTAGGCTAAAATAGGTGTAAGTGTAAAATTAGTGTTAGAGTTTGATGGGACCTAGGGTTTGATGGCAGGGTTAGGGTAAGTTGATGTAGGGGAGTCTTCCAGTGAAGGCCCTGAGATGTTTTGATGGCGTTAGGTATGTAAATTTGAATGGACTGCAGATTAGGTTTAGGTTTTGGGTTTTTGAAAAGAGAATAATGGGGAATCTTGGGTTTAGGATGGGAATTTAGGGCAGGGGCTTGGATTGAGTTTCCCTACGGGTGAGAGGGAGGTTCGGTCCAAGTTTGGGCTGTTTCTGATGGTTGGTTTGGTCTGGTCTGGGCAGAATTTGGGTTATGGGAATGATGCTTAGAGATGGAGGGAATGCTAGGGTTTAGTTTAGAGGATTAGAAGAAGGGTTTGGGTTGGGGATGATGCTCTTACTTCTTGTATGAAATTATTCTTGACTCTTGCAGGGAATTTCCAGCAGCTGAGTATGTATCTTCAAGAGATCGACTAGGGCAGAACTGGAGCTTGAATGGAGATCGATGGAATGGGGTTGGTGAAGGCTATCTCAGCCTGGGCATCTCACCCATCCTATCTCAGGATTTTCACAAAGGCTAAAGCCAATATTTCATTAATCAAATTCGTCTGCAATGCTGGCCTCCCTTACTAACTTATATAGAGGACTCAAAAATAGTCTTTAGACACTAAAAGTGAAAGGCCTAACCCTATCCTTAACTAATAAGGTAACCTAAATTGACTAAGAAAGTGAAATAATAAAGAAAACAGACTCAAAATAGGACTCTAACTAAACTAACGAAGTACCATATTTTCGGCCCACTAAATTGGCCAATTACAAAGTAAACCCATGGGTTCAAAGTCCCAATACATATATGACTCAATCCAAAGTTATTTCAATAAAATAAACATGACGTATTTACATCGCTAAGCCACTACGTCCGCCCACACCCCTAGTCTCCACCTGCTAGTGGCCAGAAACCATAAAAACCTCAGTCGAAGACCGGTGTGTGGAAGAAGAATGAAGACCGTAGGTAGGTAAGTCTAGACGTTTAAAGGCTTTGCCATTGATCTTGAAGCTCCCGAGCTGCACTGACGGCTGTTCCCCAGTAGCTGAAAGAGGAGCCCTGGTGAGAGCAGCACAAATATCAGTACTGGTGCTCATTCTACCATTGTCTCTGCCCTTGTGCTCTCACTCACTCATTCACTGACTGACTGTCTAACTAGCTTCCTTACTCCCTACAATCAAACAAAATAGATATAATTCACAAGCAGTCGCCCCTGACACCGATCTTTTTTTTTTTTTTTTGAGAGAGAGCGAGTGAGCGGTGGCGGGGGTGCAAGAGATTGCAGTGGAGGGCGGGGGAGGGGGTGTTGGAAGGAGCAGAAGGCGGGGAAGGAGGAGGAGATGTGGCAGTCATTCATGGAACTAAATCTCGCTTGAAACTGTTCGAAATCTTTGAATTGTCTTGGTTTCGGGGCGGGTCGAAACGAAACCCAAGGTTGAAATCTATGGTTGAAAGCTGAAACTGATCGAAATCTTTGAATTGCCTTGGTTTCGGGCCTGGTCGAAACGAAATTCAAGTTTGAAATCCATGGTCAAAACCCAAGTTTCAACCTTGCTTTTCAACCCTGGGAGGCACAAGGTCTAAACCACGAAATGAGATCGGGCAGGCCAGAAACCGAGATTTATAGCTTTGGTCGTGGTGGATGGGGGGGGGGGGAGAGTGGGGGAGGGGGTGTTGGAGGTTGCAGAGGGTGGGGGAGTGGGATAAAGCAGAGTTGTGGGACGAGGGGGCTGCAGGAGTCACAGTGGATGTGGGAGGGTGATGCAGAATTCTAGCAAAAAGAGAAGACAATGTCGTTTTGGGTTTGGTGATCTGTTGTTCCTTACCTGCGGTCCTAAATTTCTTGTTCGTTTCTAATCCCTAATCCTTAAGTGACTTGAAAACCATTGGAAGGGGGGGGGGAAGGGGGGGAGTGTGTGGGTGGAGGTGAGGGCAGAGGTGGGGTGGGTGTGAGGGTGAGAGAACTGGCTATAGGCAAAGTTGGAAATATTTCTAGTCTAAAACAGAACTAGCTAATAAGAAACCCAAAACATAATATTTCAAATGTGAGGTACCCCAAATCTATTTTTCTGAAACATTGGGTACCTCATCTGTAATTTATCCTTGAAATTATAAAAATGCTTGTTCAGATGAAATATTGAGCTGCAGGGATCTTCATTTGTGCACTTGTGCCTTTTTATTTTTTATTTTTTAAAAAGCATAATTTAGTACTAAATTCAGTTGTGATGCTGAACTTCATAATTTTGATGGAATTCTGTCTGTTGCATAATTTAATCTACTAATCTTGTACCTTTTGAAAATTTTTATTGGGAAATATATTGGGTGTGCTGCTACAGTTAAATGTCCACCATAAGTCTTTAATGTCTAAAGCGATCTAGGTTGGACAAAGGATGCCATCCCATAGCTTTTTCAAATGCATGATACCTTCCCTGTCGAAGTGGTTAAATTTCATTTGACATGTCAATAGTCTTCTTATAAAATATTTAGGGAAAATTTCACGGACACCCCCTAAAAGTATCCAATATCTCAGAAACTTACCATACTTGGTCAAAATGTTACAGACACCCCTATTTTTTTATTTTATATCGACTTAGTCCACTCCGTTAAGTCTTAGCAGTTAAGTCCCTGTTAACTTTTTTATAATGGCGAAATTACCCTTCCAACAGGGTGAACTTCCCATAATACCCTTTCTCCCTTGAACTTCAAACCGCCGTTGCTGCTCTCTTCTCCCTTGAACATCAAACCGCCTTTGCTGCTCAAAACGATTCCGGTGAGATCGCAGAGTTCGGCTAACGTTTCAAAGCCCTTCTTCTCCTCTTCTATGGCACCGTCTCAGACTTTTCAAAGCCATTCTTCTCCTCTTCAAGCTCTGTAGAGCCTCTTCCATGAACCAAGCTGCTCGATCTGGGAAGACTACTTCCTCTTCTTCTTCCGAAAAACTCAGACCAAAGAACATCGAACTGAAGGTCTCCTCTTCATACGAAAAACTCAGAGAATCTAATTCATTGTTCATGGCCGTGGCGATCTAATGAAATCCGGCAGGGGTTCCGCTCCCTTCTTCTCTTCTTCCCAAAACTCAGAGCAACTCCGGCCTTCAAACTATGTGTAGAAGTATAAAGGAGAGATATTCAACTACTCTAAAATCAATGAAAAAAATGGAAAAGAAAAACCAATACAAAGAACACAAATCTCCCTCTTCGTCTCCCTCTGTCAAAACATAAATCCAGAACATGAGACAAATTCTTTCTAGTTTCTGCTCCTCTCAAATTATTTCTTTTCCCTTTCTAAACATTCTCATTTTTTATTGGTATTTTTTACCACTTTGAGCGGTTTTCGTAGCTTTAAACTTAGATTTAAAACAATGTTGGTAATTGGTTCTCCTTTGTTTGTTTTGTGTCTTCCAACTCTGTCTTTGCCCTCAAAACTGCATTTCTTTCTCTCTTTGATTAGTTTACTACCTAGTTTTCTCTCTGTAATTCCTTTATTCCTTTCATAGAGAATTTTTTTTCCCTCACACTTGACCCACTCAGTGAGCTCTGCTTGCTACTCTGTAGTCCTTTTTATTGCTTCCAAGCTCTACGAATTTGGCTTTCGCATTGGAGAAGACCATCTCCCCTCTTCCTCGCTTCATTTTCTTTTTACTTTTTTCACCCCTTTCTTTCTTTCACTCGGATCTATGATCCAAAATACGGAGATGGTTTAGTTTGATCCAAAAACAGAACACCAGTTAAGTCCATATGCAATTTTTACATCATCATTCAATATTGGATCCAAAAATAGAATACCAGTTAAGTCTCTCTGGAAGTAAGATGGTACCCAAAACCATTATCTGGTTAAAGAGAAGAATGGCTGGTTAATGGTTCTAACTACCTCTGGAAATTTTAATCTCGGCCATGGCGTCGATAACGAGGGCTGCGACTTTGCTGCTTCTGCTGCTACTAATGCAACAGAGCTCGGTCTTCTCATGGAAGAAAGATGAGTTCAGTAACTGTAACCAAACCCCTTTTTGCAAGAGAGCTTGATCTAGAAAGCCCGGATCTTGCACCGTCATTGCTACCGATGTCGCCATTAATGACGGTGAACTCACCGCCAAGCTCCAACCTAAGGATACTGGAGAAGCAAAGGAAGTACAAGAGGAGCCTGTGAAACAAAATAGAAGGGATGGAGGAGAGCTGGGTTAGAAGATGGAAATGGGTTTCGGCGGTGGTGGTGATGCTGGCGGTGGAAGAAGATCGGTGGTGGCAATGGTGGCAATGATGGTGGTGCTGGCGGAAGAAGAAGAAGAAACGCAGAGAGGAAGGAGAGGAAATGGGGTTTTGGGGTTGAAGATGAAATGACAGTTTTGTCCTTTTATTTAAATAACTAAGTGGTTAAATGGATATTTAGGGAAGAAGATGAAATGACAGTTTTGTCTTTTTATTTAAATAACTAAGGGGTAAAAAGGATATTTCACCTTTGGGTACTAACTGTGCTTAACGTTTGGGGTGTCTGTGACATTTTGACCAAGTATGGTAAGTTTCTGAGATATTGGATACTTTTAGGGGGTGTCTGTGAAATTTTCCCAAATATTTATGATACTCTGAATTCACATATTAATAAATAACCATAAAAATGTTCTGTATGAGATTGTTGATTTTCCAGTGAGAGTGCATTTTCTTTTTTGCATACATTCAAGGAATTGATTTTTTTTTTCATTTTTTACTTTAAAGTTAGTTAAACATGTTGTGTGTTACAGTGCTAAATGCTCATGGGTTATGACTTGGTGTTAGGCATTCCATTGGTTATGCTTTTGCAAAATTGTAATGGTATTTATTAAAAGTAGAAAAAGTTAAGATGTACTAATACTATTTGAAAGAAAATGAAGTGTGTTTCCCTCCACTGTTGGAGATGAAGTTCTGGTGCATTCTGTTTTACTAAGCTTCTATAACATTTAGATTTTCTATTTTTCCAGCTCTTGATCCCACTTTTTTTCTTCCAGACGGCTTATGAGATTAAAGTATTTCTCAACGAAATTTTGTTCTTCATGCAGCAAGATTTCTTCAGCAAGCTGATGGACCTGTTTAAAATATGTGAAGACTCGGAGAACATTGAGGGTCTTCACATGATATTCAAAATAGTCAAAGGGATCAGTCAGTGCTTGTATTTTTATGTCCTCATTGATGTTATTGTCTTCATACCCTTATTCTAGTGCTAACTGGCTTCTTATGGTTTTTGTCCACAGTTTTACTCAATAATCCTCAGATCTTTGAGAAAATTTTTGGGGATGAGCTCATCATGGATATTATAGGGTCACTGGAATGTAAGTTCTTATTCAGTCTGTCAGTCTCAAGTTTTTCTTAGTTTTGTATGTTAAAAGTAAAAAGTATCCATGTCTTGCTCTAAGTAGTACAGGAATATGATTTGGAGATGTGGGTTGGTTTTGTTTTTTCTTATTGTCATGCTACAGTTTGAGGTAATAGTTAGTGCCAATTCTCCTGGAATGGCTTGTTGATGCGGATCTAGGGTCCATAAACCCTACTTGGATTGCTTATGGGCCCACCCAAATAATAGAAGGCTCAAGTAAAAAGATTGATGGTAAAACCTTTAAATAAATTGAAGTTTATAATAAAGAGTGGCAATACTGTAAATAATGGGAATCAACCTAACAAAGGAAACAAACTAAAAAGTGGGATAATACATATGATGGGTAAAGGGTATACTTGGAACAAAATATAATTAAAGGATAGAATAGATTAAACTCAAAAGGTAGGGGCAAAACAGGGTTATGAAATATGTGGGATGAGGGAAGAAGAAAGACAAGTGGTCGTCTTCAACCTTTGGTCGACATACACAACCAGCGGTAACCAGGTTTAGGGAAAATCGAAAGAACTCCCTCATTTTATCCCAGATCGAATTGAGATTTCAAGATGAAATAGCAGATCCGATGTACTCTGATACTCAAGCAAGAATCATTCAGAACAGCAATCTGGAAATCAACAAGGACTACATGAAATCAATCCACGCGATAGAGAGCAGAGATCAGATTTGATCTCAGGTTGAGTGCTCCACTATAGCAGAAGGTTTGGGGCCAATATTGCAGAATTTGGGTTTCCCTAAGGATAGATACCAGTACCACTAAACCAAATTTGGGACAGAAAAGTTTAGGGATGACAGAGTTGGATCAACGGTAAAGGTTACTCCATTGTGACCAAGTGGTCACGTGTTCTAGTCTGGAAACAGCCTCTCTGTGAAAGCAGGGGTAAGGCTGCGTACATTATGACCCTCCCCAGACCCTGCAGTGGCGGGAGCCTCGTGCAATGGGTAGCCCCTTTTTTTTTTTTAAGAGTTGGATCAATCTCCATCAGTCTTGCTGGTTCGGTAGTAGCAGAAAATAACATAAAAGAAAGAAGAAATAACAGAATACCAGGAATAAGAATTAAGAAGGGTAGAGAAGGAAGAGAAGAGAGAAGTAAAGAGGAAGGAAAGAAAAGTCACACAACCTGATTCATTTGTACCACTCTGGTAACAAACAACTCAAAAATCCATTCATCAAAATCTGAGTATCGTTTGATTACACTGGTATTTAAAGAAAGTGATTAAAGATTCCTAATTAAACTCTAAAACTGAAATTAACCTCAATTCTAATGGGAGTCAGCTGCAATAAAATCCTAAGTAGACTGTAGCTTATTAAAACTGAAACAGAAAATTACATGATAAACTCAACTAATAAAAACCCTACTAAATAAATAAATTAAATATCCTACTGAACCCAAAGACCCAATTGAATCCGGTTTGCCTTCGTATGGGTCCCCCAACGGGTTTAGCCTGGTCCAAGTATTTGCTCCTGCATCACTTGTAGCTAAAAATATAGTGGACTCTCAACCTATAGGCTTGTTGAGTTTTGACAAGAACTGTCTGTGTTTGTGGGGCAATCTTTTTCTTTCCATTGCTGAGGCCTACATTGTTGACTCATAAGAATTGAATGGCATGACTTCTCATAGTAAGATCAATCCCCAATCTACTAGTACTAGGAAGAGAAAATGGTGACGAAGTAAGGGAGTGGACAAATACAATTGGACCAAAGTGGCTAAAAGAAAATGATTTCAAAGGTTACCTAGCTTGTCGTGTAGATTCTGTGCCACTGAAGGCACTTTAATTCATTTAAAGGGGTTGAACCCCCCCCCCCCCTAAAAAAAGAAGAGGAAATTTACGTCTACTACCCTGTTTTGAAACAATTACGTCTACCATTCCTGGGGTTTCATCTATTTCATAAACCTCCCCTGTATTTTGAAAGATTCTTACAAGCATACCCCTACTGTTAGCTGATAACAGTTAAGTAATGATGTTATTGCTCAAATATTAACTAAATGCCCATAATACCATTAATGAAGGTGCTTTTACATATTTACCCCCCATTTGTTTGCAACACCATCGTCTCAAAAGGGAAAGCCGAACACAGAGCTTGCCATCACCATCTCCGGCGACCAATTTTAATTAACACACACACTCTCTCTCTCACAGAGTGTGTTAATTAAATTTTCTTTCTTCTGCATGAAGATTATTTTAGCCAGCATTGCAGAAGACTCCTGGTTTTTTCCATTAAAGCTTCTGTTGTTGACAGCAAGTCTCGTCAACTTTGATAGATTCTTGTCCGCTTGTGTTGAATACGAGTGTGACATATGGCTGCCCAAAATGCATAATGGATACAACATTAGTTTCAATTTTTCAGACAGCCAGATTCATACAAAAATTTAGGAAAAAATGTAAGAAATTTTAAAAATTGAAAAATAAATATTACTAGCTGGAATTTCCAGGAGAGGTAGGTAGCTCTGGGTCTCTGGATTGACTGGTAAATTGACTATTATCAGTTGCAAGAAAATCAATCAAAATTTCCAAAACATGAAAGACAGGAAGTCTGAAACTCCTTGAATCTACGAATTCTTCACTTCATTCTCAAATGGTTTTAATTCAAGCCTGGAGAGCGAAATGGGTCTGAGAGATCAAAGGACCTTTAGTGATTCAAGTCTCGAAAGAGCCTCCTCGACCCAGTGATCCCACGAATTCGTCATTCATCAGCATTTTTTACGCGCACAGAGAACTGCAGAGAGAGAGAGAGAGAGAGAGAGGTTTCACAGTTTGAGTTAGTTGATATTGAAGGTATGCTTAGCTGTCTGCTACAAGGAGGTTGCCGGAGCTGCAATGGTCGCCGGAGATGCCTGCAACGTCAGCCGGAGCTGCAGGTGGTTGCTGGAGCAGGAGGTGGTCGCAAAATGGAAGGTCGTCGGGTCCCAGCCCTTGTCGCTCCAGGTAACAGGGTATGCAACTGTAACAAGGGTGGGGTGGGGTGCGTTTATTAATAAAAATAAGAAAGGGCAAAATTGTCTTTTAGAAATAAAACTAACAGAGTTAGTACTTAGGGTTACGGACATAATTTTTGAAACCCCAGGGGTGGTAGAAGTAAAATTCCCCACCCCCCAAAAAAAAAAAAAAAAAAAAAAAAAAAAGAAAAGAAATGAAAAGAAAGGAACATGCACCTTTTTTTATTATCTGTGGTTTCTATTGTGTTAAAGCATGTTAATCACTTAATACTCAATTATGTGAAGTGAGGAAATTTTTGTTAATCACTTAATACCCAATTATATGCAGTGAGCATAATATTTTACTGGCTCCCATAAATAGGGGTGTTATTCAGATGTACATTTACAGCTTGTATATGGATATACCCTTAGCCTTTTGGCCGATAAAATTCTGTTGCTTTATTAAAAAAATGTTTTGAATTTGAAATTCTGTCATTTCGTTGAGTAGAAACATGGGCAACTCAATACCCCTTCTTTTTCGGGTTACTCTCCTCTTTTCCTTTTCTTTCTCCCGGACCGACACTTTAAATGATGGGCCAATATTTCCTTATGATGTTGTCCTGCAGATGATCCTGAAATTCGTCATGTCCAACATCATCGTGCCTTCCTAAAGGAGCATGTGGTTTTTAAGGAGGTAATATTTTGCCAACCTATTCTCTCTTTATTGTTTATCTATTTTGTTTGTGTGGTGGGGGTTGTCAATCTTCATTGTCATTAAGGGGCATAGTCTGCTCATCTCTTTAATATTGACAAACCATTTGTTGTTTTCTTTTCTCTTTCTGCAGGCAGTCCCTATTAAAGATCATGTGGTCTTATCAAAGATACATCAGACATACAGAATTGGTTATATAAAGGTTTTATGATGCTATTTTGATGCTGGGTTATTGGGTTAATTTTCTCTCTCTCAATGTGTGTGTCACCCTCTCTGTGGATTTTGAGGTACATCTATCCTTCTGATTGCTCTTGCTCTGTCACCTTTTCAGGATGCCATTTTCCCAAGGGTGTTGGATGAGGCAACAGTTGCAAATCTCAATTCCATTATCCATGCAAATAATGCTGTAGTAAGATTTAGTATTTTGATTGTTCCAAATTATGATATTTGCTATTTGGATTTTCTAATTCTATTTTTTTGCTTTAGTAGTTTTTTCTTCTTTTCTGATGAATTCTATTATGTTACTTTGTTGTAGGTAGTTTCGTTGTTAAAGGATGACAATACATTTATTCAGGAATTGTTTGCAAAGATGAAATCACCCTCCACCTCTGCAGAGTCGAAGAAGAATTTGGTAATATTTTGATGCATTCTTTTGTTGGGCCAAGGCATGTTTACTTTTTTACTGCAACTTTTGCTCTCCGTATAAACACAACTCAACTAATCCTTATCCCTTGTAAATAAGGTTAGCTATATGAATTCGGTTTTGTAATTCAACTCTATTCAAGGCAGTACTTGTTTATATATATATATATATAGGAGAGAGAGAGAAACGAAGCACTCTCTTTTTCATCTCATGCCAGATGCAACAAAAGACAAGTCCTTTTTCCTTCTCGTGAACCATGGGAGTGCCTAGCGCCCAGAGGAGTGAAGCTCCCACCACCTTGCTGAGAGTTTATTAAGAAGCATTTTCAACCTCGTCATCCCTTTTATTGAGGTTTTGTGTCTCCTCCACCCCTCCTTAATAACAATTTTATTCGTCACCTGCGCAAGGGAGCATACAAACGAAATCCTCCCTATGTGGGATCAAGATACAGATTCTATGCTAACCTGTGTGGGAACACCATACAATTCAATTAGTGCAGTCAGTTTCACTATACACCCTTAAGTTGGGATAAGGCTGAGCTTGTTGTTTGTTGTAGTCTCACTACACACCCTTCTCTTTTTTATTATGTCAATATTTTATGCAAGGTACTAAAAGTTGGGTCTCGTTACCAACTCGGCTCTTGGAAAAACCGAGTCGAGTTGAGATCTCGCCGAGTTGGTGCATTTTTTTTTCGTTGAGTTAGGTAAATACATAGTAGATGGGTCATTTCCATGGGTCAACCCGAGATCTGGACCGGAGATTCGAGATCTCGACGAGATCTTGCCGAGATATGTCGAGTTAGGTGAGGTATTTAAGTGGTAGGTGGGTTAAAAAATGGGTCGAAACCGACACCCAAACCGAGATCCGAGATCTCGGCGAGATATTGCACTTTTGAGACTCGCAGGCAGTATCGTGTCGGTTTTTTCAAAAACTGAAAAACTCGGCGAGATCTCACCGAGTTCTCGAACTATGATTTTATGTTGAATCACGTGTGAAGTCGATTTCACTTGACTATGTCTGCTACAAGTCTTGAACTTCACCCTAGACCTCCTATTATTCTCATTTTGTTTGAGGCAGGCAAAGTAGACCTAGAGCCTTTTACATTGTAACCAAGCCTTTCTTTATCAATTCTACATCGGTAAGGAGAGGAAAGGAGGAAGGGATACTGGTCGCTTCACTAGTTCTTTCAGGTTGTGGTTGGGAAAGCTTTTCCAACAAATCCAAGATTGCTTAAATCTGATTTATATATTGGAGGCATTTTTTTGACATAGTAGGAAATAGATGTTATATTCTAGGCGCTTTCTTTAGGCACTGAAAAACATAAATCATTCCATGGAAGCTTGCAAATACATTGTTCTCTTCCATTAGAGTGCTAGGCATCAAGGGTAATGGGGGGAGGTTCATGTCAATACAAAGAAGGATATGTGATTGATTGTGGCTTTGAAATTTTTGACATGTGGTTAATTCAGATCCTGCTTTATCCAATGGTTGGAATTGTTTCATCATCCTTCCACTACCTTCTGCCGTGTTGCAATTTGTTTATGAAAAATAAAAAAAATGTGGACCCGTATAAAACAACTCAGAAATATGTTATGATACCCAGTTTGAAAAATGAAGCTTGACTTAACATTTATTGGTGGCTACATTCTAAAGTTACGCAAGTCCATGCCTCTCTATTTCCATTTCTGTTTCAAAAAATGACAATCAGCAGGAACATTACCAGGTAACTTGTAATGATATGATAACTGTATACCACAATTGTTATTCTGTACAACGTGCAAAGTGAAAATAGGTTTGTCCTACGATATCTTTTTCTTGTTTTGTGTTTATAGTTCATTTTGTGGTTGTTTGTGCAATTATTCACAAATCCAAGTGGATTAACTAGAAATACGTTCAAGGCCAAGATACAGAAAATCTCGGAAGTTTTGTCGGTAGAATGGCTTCTAATGGTAACTTATCAGTTTAGGCATTGTAGTGGAACCTTGGATGTATTATTGGGTGTTAAGGCATTTCTGAGGACTGACTTTCTTGACATCCTTCTAAAACAGGTTTTCTTCTTGCACGAATTTTGTAGCTTGAGTAAAAGCTTGCAGCTGGTCCATCAATTGCGACTATTTAGGTAGCCAATTGTGATTTATTCTTTGAGCTGAGAGACCAAGTTGTTTTGCTGAAATTTATTGTATTGCAATTTTGGTGATATGCTCATATTATTTCAGGAGTGGGAACCTCTGATACTTTCATATTTTCTTTAGGGATCTCATGAATGAAGGCATCTTTGACATCATAACTGATACATTGCAGAGTCCAGATAAAAGGCTTGTATTAACTGGGTAATAGCTATCCTTGCAATTGTATTCTATATGGTTCGAGACACTTTTGTCATATCTCTGGTCCTTTATATTTATTTTTTTAGTTTTCAACCAACAACGGCAATAATGTCAATAATTATCCATTCTATGTGGAGTGCAGGACAGACATCCTTATTCTTTTCCTGAACCAGGATCCAAACCTTCTTAGGTCATATGTGTTTCGACAGGAGGGCATTCCTCTTCTTGGGCTCCTGGTATGCAAGTTTTCTTTTCTTCCCCCCACCTGGGTATTTTTTTAAGTAAATATTCCAGCCATGTGGGTGGTTATGTAATCTTGTTGAAGGTTTAAGGGTGGGCTGGATGCTTCGGTGGTGCCAGTAAGTGAGATCTAATAGTGTCAAATGCAAAATTAATTAATATTATTAGAAAATTAGATGATGTTAATGACCACTATTATGGCCATGAAGCAATTGAGAGTTTAAATTATTTAGCATCATCCATCTAGTGTGAATTCACACCGTAACTGTATTTTATGGACCTTTACTGACAATCATACGTTGCTCCAATTACTGAAGGCCAAAGCACTCTGTACAACTTTAGATCAGCCATCCCCTGGTACTGTTATAAAATTAAGCAGGAGGTTAATGTAATGAGTTAGAGAGGAAAGTGGAGCATGGCATGCCTTCTATCAGTTATATGGGACCTGTGATTTCTATTTAGCCTGAGGGGACTCTTTTTTTCCCCAGTTTGCTTTTTTGCTAGTTTGTGAGCTGACATATTTGCAGATCAGCAGATGCTATTCCTTAACACTTGACACTTCATGACATGTCCCTTTTGATGACATTTTAAATTTATTAAGACATACAAATTTCGTGTCAGATTCCACCAAAACAACAGTTGTAGGAAATTTCAGGCCATTTTAGTACATTCTGATATAGGAAATGTACTGTGCAGTATGTCTGGTATGATCATTAGAGATTATAGTGAAAATTTTGGCATATATCCTTCAAGATCCACATAGGAAGGCCTTCCCATATGGCGATAATAATGTCTGTTGCAGATGAGGTCAGGCTCTAATTTTATGGGCAGGATTTGTCTATGGTCCCTGCTCACATGACAAGTTTCTGCTCTAATGGAGCTGTGATATGGTAAATAAGGCTTTGAAAACCCATTAAAACTTCAAGGTCAACTCAACTCAACTCAGCCTTATTCCAACTACATGGGGTTGACTACATGGATCCTTTTTCTCCAATCAGCTCTATTCATAGCCATACTTGTTACTAATCTTGAGCTATGCATGTCTTTCCTCACCCCTTCTCCTGGGGTCATTTTAAGCCTACCCCTGCCTCTTTTAACTCCTTCAATCTAAATCACCCCTCCATAATGGACCATTCAAAGGCATCTGTTCACATGTCCATGTCATCTCAATGATTTTCTCCCAACTTATCAGATATCAGAGCTACTCCTAAATTAGCTCTAAACCTCTAATTTGTTCATTCCTTATTTTAACTTCTCTAGTTTTACCATTAAAACTTCTAGTCTTTGTGAAAATGTGAAATGATTGAGAATAATTGGCGGATGAAAATGGAAGTGAATGATGCGGGCAGTGTATGAAGCTTGCAGGTGATGGATCCTTTATAATTATGACAAAGTAATAGAGGAGAATTAGATATCATCTTGACGAAGAGGAAATGTCCAGCAATAGATGCCAATTCTAAGTTTCAGGAGTACTCAAAGAAAAAGAACAAGATTTACATGGAAAACTAATCATTAAATCAGATACAAAATTGCAAACTCGTAATAGATAGCTGAAAACCAGATTTAACTAATAATATAAACCCAGAAACAGAACCAAATGGACAGGAAATAACTAGATTTCCGTAAAACCATATCCATTTATTGAAAATAACGACTACAATAATATATATAGATCACGGTTGTGCTGACTCTAATAAATGCCAGCATATGGCTCTTTTAGACTATTGACTATATTAAAACATTTAGTGTACTACTGTCGTTGAATTACAAGACCCCACACATGTAAAGGACGAAGTATTGTCTGAATAAACTCCTCTCTGCTTTGTCCAGCAATATAGTCTATTTAGATCTAATTTTGTTTCTCATAACTTACCGGTTAATAAAATCTGTGCTACCCATTGTGATGCAAACCCGGGTTGAAATAACCCTTATTGGGTTGCTTGTGAACCCACCCAAGCAAAGGAGCACTCAAATTCAAAATTGATCGCAAAACAGTAAATATTTAAAGTCTCACAAGAGCAATGGCAGAATGGTAATTAGTGGAAGGTTTTAATGGATGAGTAGCAGAACCGTAATTTAATGGAATCAACCATAAAAGAGAAACAAGTGACTGGGCTATAACGTGTTAATGGGAGGGGTATACTTGGAATGCGATAAAAAAGGGGGAAAACTTAATAGCATCAAAGAATATGGGGTTTTGTGTAAATAATATGAGTTGTCCTTACTTGCAATTTTAAAGACTTATTATGTCTTCTTCAACTTTGCAATAACACGATAGAAAGAGAGGCGGTGAACTGGAGTCGTTCCAGCAGAGGAAACTCCCTCATATGAAGTCCTTTCAATTTCTGGAACAAAATCGCAGTGCCAAGGTCTGCCGATCTCAATGAGAAAATAGCCTCAAAAGTCTGCTTGCAATTGATTGGTGAGATCTGAAATCAGATCTGGCGGTAAAACAGAACCAAGTCTGAACCAGGCTTTGAAGTTTTCAAAGGGAGAAGTATCTAATGTAGTCCTAGGTAGATGTTAAATGTATTAGGAGCCATGTAAATCAGGATCATAAAATCTGCTGATTTGGAGGGGCAGATTTAAGGAAGTTGGGTCATATCAAGGGTTAGGCTTAGGGTATTGGGGTTGAATCTTATAGGGTAAAGCTGGGCAGGTTTGGGGGAATTTAATAAACTAGGTTTGGTTAGATTTGAATAGGTTTTGAAATCTCAGAAAACTAGGGTTTCGGGGAAGAAGAAGGTGGTGAGTTTAGGGTTTATAGTGGAGGGTTTGGTCCAAGGTTTGGATCGAGTTTCCCAAATGGGGAGAGGGAGGTTCGATCCTAATATGGAGGGTTTTTTATGGCTGGAAATGGTTCAGGTGAGGTTTTTAGGTTTTAGGGTTTAATGGGAGATGAGGGGAAATAGGGTTGTGATGGGAAGAGGGAGCTGCAAGCAAGGTCGAGTGTAGGGGATGGGGTAAAGGGGCTGTGGCTGTGGCTGAAATATGAACAGATTCTGAGGGCTGGAATGGTTCAGCTGAGGTCTTACGGTTTCGGCAGCTTGGGTGGGAATGGTAGTTTTTAGGGTTTTGCAAGAAGGAAGGGGCTGAGGTTAAGATCGAGTGTAGGGTTGGGAGAGGGGAGGCTGTGATGGAAGTATGGATGAGTTTTGATGGTTGGTTAAGGCTGGAGGATTAAAAGAAGAAAGTATTTGCAGAAAAAAACCGTAAACACTTACTAGATATGAAGATCTTCAAAGGCAGCAGCAGTTTGAAGATGTAGAAGAGTCTCCCGATCTGAACAGATGCAAGGAGTGAAGAAGAAGACCTCCTGATCTTAACAGATGCAAGGAGGCAATTGGTAATCCCCCAATCCTTTCACCTTGAGATCCACAATGCAAACACTCACTAGGAGCAGAGCAGCAGCAACAATGGCAGCAAGCTGAAACAGATTTTTAACAACATCAATAGTGGGGAGTCTCCCACGATTTACTTAGCTATATTATGGCTAAAAGCCCAAACCTTAATACAAGATCCTCTAAGGACCAATAGGAATACAAGATCCTCCAAGGACGAATAGAAATAGGCTAACTTCTAGCCAATAGGACTGAATCACTTAAATTGAACCAAAGGTTGAACCTAGTTCAATTTAAGTTTACAAAATAAAACTTAGTTCAATTAAGTTTACAACAAAAAACAGGAAATAAAATAAAACTAAGGCTCCTCAATCCAATCGGCCCTAAGCTTAGGGCTGTCTTTTTAATTGCGGATGCTTGGAGCTGCATCAGCTGGGGCCAAGATTCAGGGACTACAAGGGCTTTCTTCGATCCAGATTTTGGAGCCAATCGACCTGGATTAATAAACCAGCAAGGCTCTCTTTTGATGCTGATCCATTGCAGGTTTTAGCGCCAGAACAGAGGTGGTCTTAGAATATGTGAAAAAAAGAAGAAAGAAGAAGGTGAAGAAATCAGCACAGGGAGGAGATGCAGTCAAGGCTCATGGCAACCATTGGTTAACCCAAACAAAATTTCATTCCAAAAACACCATATCCATCGTGGGAGTACATCCAAATGTTTAAAGGGAAAATCAAATCCTAATCCTTGTCGAAGTCTAAATTAGAATCGACTCTATCTAAATCTGAAACAAAAATTCAACTCTAATTGGACTGTAAAACTAAAACAACTTAGACTCACATTCTACTTGTATCTACGGCTGAAATAAAGAAAATAAAAAAAGAATTAATTCCTAACTTATCCAACATCTAACTGCATCACATCGGGATCTCATATATGATATATGGGCTTTATTTGGTGGTTATTCTTATTTTCATAATTCTGTGTCTGCTTAAAGAGCTCTGTGTTTGATGTTGCATTAGCACTTTTATTTGCATATTTTCTTCACTGATAGATGAATTATGTTGGTCTTTATACAGGTCAAAGGTATGCTAACAGACTTTGGGGAGGACATGCATTGTCAGTTTCTGGAAATCCTTCGCAGCTTATTGGACTCGTACACTTTGTGTGGATCCCAGGTGCAATGATTATGCATGTTCTCCCCCCTCCCCCTAAAAAAAACCACTTTATGTTATGCACATGTTGTTGGATATTTTCTTACTTGTTTGAGCATAAGGAGAAAGGCGACTATGTTTCTTTGAAAATTTTGTGAACATTTATTGCCATAATTTATTCTTCCCCACCCACACAAAAATAATATTTTGTTTTTGATATTTTTTATGTGTTTATGCGTTAGGGGAAGGACAACTATGTTTCTTTGAAAAATTTGAAAACATTAGATCATAATTTATTGTTTTTTTTGTTATTACATATCAATAATCCTATCATGAAATGTTAAAAGCACTGTGATTTCCGTGCAAGATGAGCCAAATTCACCTTAATATTAAGATGGTCTACTTAATATTAAAGGGTTAAGAGGATGTGCAGTTTATCAAGAATAAACATATTATATTATGTTTTTGATTATTTGATCAGAGTGGTTCGACCAATTATCCACAATTTATAGTTCCTTAGATGACCATCTTGATAAACTAGCCAAGCTGAGTGGTTTCTAATCTGGCCAATCCAGCTGCCGATTAGAAGAGGTTTGTTTGCATTGGCCACATGTCAAATTTGATGACATACCTCAACCAAATAGCTGGGGTTTGCTTTGTTGCTGTTCTTACCCTAGTGCACGTGATCCAACCTTTTTGCCCTATATTTTAGCATGTTTTTATTACTTGGAAGTTTATTATATAAAAATTATCTAATTATTATTTATCTATATATATATATATATATATATATATATATGTATATATGTGCTTAAAACGATGGGAAGATTTGCAGGATGACCTTCCCATATTTTTTCCTTTTTTGTATTTTTACTATTCCTCTTGTTTTTAATCATCTTGCCATGTCGCAGAATGTAGGCCAACTGTGGAGACAAGCTTGTCTATACTGACTGTGTAATGGCCTTTTTGCCTTATTAAAAATAGTATATGGAATTTATAGGTGTAACTTTAGTAAAAATAGGAGCAAAAATGGAGTAGGAAAGAGGGGCTGCATGTTAGTTTGGTCGTCAAATGGAGGTTTTGACATTTTCTGGACTTGCATCATGTTTTTTTTCTTGTTTGAATCCACATGTCACTGCAAATGGTGCCCTGACTAATCAGTGGGTTGGTTTCTGGGTTGTTGCCCCTTGCTAGAATGACCTGGTGACCCTAAAAATTGCTGTCAGTCTTGAGTTTGCCATAGTACATGATTATGACGAGGCTGTGGCTGATCAGATTGCGACTCCTGCAGCAATAAACAATGGCATTCATTCTTTAAAACAAAAAAGCGACAGTCGCTGGCACCATTAGTAGTTTGGTTGGTTGCAAAGAATGGCATTGATGGATTTTTAAGAATGACTCGATATCAATGACGGGCAATGTTTTGAGGTGTGGTCTCTTAGGGCTTCCATAGTCTTCTTTACTCACATGAATGTTATCTCCATTAAGGAATTAGACATTTGGTAACTTCTCCTCGTTAATGTAGTCCTAGATTGGTAGAGGACCAACTAGGAGCCAGTAAACCAGGATCTGTTATGAACAGATGAATCGGCTAGGTAAAAAATAGGGTTTTTGGTGAAATTAGGGTTAGGGTTAGGTTAGGTATGTGTAGGGGAGTCTAACAGTGAAGGTCCTGAGATGTTTTAATGGAGGTAAGTGTGCTGATTTGATTTGACAGAAAAATAGGGTTTGGGTTTCGGGTTTTGGAAAAGGGTAAAATAGGGGAATCTAGGGTTTTGAGTGGGTGGATGAGGCTGAGGTTAAGATCTAGTGCAAGAGGGGCTGAAATGGTAATTCGGCTATGGTTTAGTAGGTTTGTGATGGGTGGATTGGTCTGTGCAGGTTTTAGGGTTTTGAGAAAACTAAAAAAAGCAAAGGCTCTGTTGTTTTGGCGTAAAATTTTACCTGGAAAATCTTCCTTGGTAAATTTTACTTCGTAAATGTAAAATTTTATATGTTGAAAAATTTTCAATGCTTTTTTTCATCAATAAACAAACATTGGAACACTTTTCAATATGTAAAATTTTACATGTCAAATTTTTTGAAGTGAAGAATTTTAAGTAAAATTTTACGCTGAAACAAACAGAGCCAAAGGGGGAATGCTAGGGTTTGGAGCTGTAGAGGATTAGAAGAAGAATTGTCGGATGTGGAATGTTTCAGACTTACTTGTAATTGCAGAAAGTTATTGGCCGCAGTTTTTTGATGGAGGAACTTGAATAAAAATCGAATCTTTGACTGAAACTAGAAAGTAAAACTTGAAGAGAACCACCCGGGCTTCACACCGCAAGGTGTTGATTGGATCAAACATCAACCCCACCAGCCTTGATCAAACACAAGACAATCTTCAAAGAAGAAGACAAGTTGCAGCAGCTTGCAAAGAAGAATTAATTTTCAAAAATGGAGAGTTAGGTGCTCCATGATTTCTATTGCTTATATAATGGCCCAAGGGCCTTACTCCTATTCAGCCTAGAAGTATGAAAATTCCTATTTGGCTAACACTATTCCACCTCCCTTCTAAATTCGTGGGAGTGTGGACCCAAAAGAAAAAAAGAAAAAGTCCATTAATTAAAGTGGTGACTTAAGTCACTTAAATCGAACCACAGGTTCAAACTAGCTTTGGACCGGTTCTAAAACATGAAAATGAACCAAGTATAGAGCTAATCTCGTATGTAACCTATGTACCCCTACTTTAGGTCCATAAAAGTGATCTATTACATTGAAAATCCATGGGACCAAAGGCCCAACATGTATAGAACCTAACCCTAGACTTATTCCCATCAAAATGAGCCTCTTTTGGTGATGTATCTGCATCACCCGTGCTAGCACCTTTCTATGGATGCTGTATTGAACTCCCAATCTTATGTCTGTCGAATTTTGCTTCTGTTTTTTTGTTGTGGATAACCTAGGGATTATCTTTTAATCCATGGCTTTTGAAAGAAAAACAAGTGGACTTAGATGTACATTATTCTACCTTGCAAAACTGGCATTCATCAGAAATAAATGATCTCTGAATAGGCATACTCATGACCGTGGGTCCCTGCTCAATGCTTTAGAAGTAAACTTGGGATATGTTATCCTCTTGGAAGATGTTTTATCCTACTAGCACATTCACTCAATTATGCGGGGATCGAAAAGGAGGGAAGAAATTTTCAGCGAATCCTAGTATGATGGGCCTTATGGTCATTAAACTCATCCTTTTAAGATATATGGCAATTAATTTGCACAAATCTAGTCAGACTTGGAATACCTCTCTAGCATAATTCTGTTTCTAGTTTTTTTTTTTTCATTTTCTAATTATCATAAATAGCTTTTGGTTCTTGTTCGAATGCTTTGGAACTTTCAAAAAGTATGGTGAAGGACCATTGGAATGGCATGGGAAAGGCCATGCATTAATTCTACTTGCAAGTTAAATGTTTTAAACAAGCAATGCCCATTGTGTATCTATATTGTCATATTATACTTAAATATCCTAATAATATATTTTTGAATTATTGTCCATATGGTATTTTGCGTATGGTATCTGCAACCTATTCAAGTTTATTTATGCAGGTAGGAAATTGAATGTTCATTTGTATTTGATTATGTTTTCTGGTCTGAATTGTTGGAAAAACTTTTCGGTGAAATTGGCATGTAAGAATATTTCCATCTTCAGACTTTCTGTAAGCTATGCTTTTTGGAATATTATCCTCTATATTTGCACGAAGTGTGAATGGTTTTATCATTAGTTTTTTCTTTGGCACAGAGAGACACTATCATAGAGATTTTCTATGAGAAGCACTTGGATCAGTTAATTGATGTTATAACATCATCATGCCCTCTGAAAGGTGGTACTTGTTCAGTTGTCAAATCAGCTGGTTCTGTTGGGAGGACTGGAAGTCAGCCTGTGACAAAGCCTGAAATTTTGCTAAACATCTGTGATCTGCTCTGTTTTTGTGTGCTTCACCATCCTTACAGGATAAAGTAATCATATTTCTCATGCTAAGTTTTCCAGTTTGAATGTTATTGGTTTTTCTCCTCCTTATCATGTAATCTGATGTTTTCTCCTCTCGTCCCCCCACCCCCTTTTCGTGTGTAGGTCCAATTTTCTCGTCAATAATGTGATGGAAAAAGTCCTGTTTCTAACTCGCAGAAGGGAAAAATACTTAGTAGTTGCTGCTGTTCGATTTATGCGGACTATTATTTCCCGAAATGTGAGTGATTTTGTTTTATTCCTTTTAAGGATTTTTTATTGTTAAGTTCATTCTTAATACTGCATTTAGGTCTCTGTCCCTGTCTGGTACAATGCTGCTTTAACAGGAATGATTGATTTGTATAGGTTCTTGAATCTAATTCCCCTGATAATACATTCATCAGCCCTTTGTCGTGCATAGTCAGTCATTTAAGTCTGAGAATCCAATGGCTTTCCTCCATGGCATCTGTTTCTTTTTTCATCAGTTATACTTGGCTAGTCAGCATGAGATCTCAAGCTAAAGGTGTTTAACTGTTTGGCTTCGAAAAAGAGTCATCCAAAAAAGTTGTTCATAGGTGGAAGTTTTATAGTGCAATTGTTAATGTTCTCTTTGATTAGGAAGGAGTGCTGATTGAAATGGGAGCGGAAGATAGATAACGAAGGATATGTAGGCAAACTGAAAATTGAAATTATATCATATGAAAATATTTATATGATTAAACATCAATAGATGATGAAGGATAGGTAAGCAAATTGTAATTATCATGTGAAAAGATTTCAATCATTAAAGATCTTTGAATGAATTTGGTGTATTTCTTTTTGGGCCAAACTTCTAGACTGGCACATCGGGAGAGGTTTTCTTGACGGATACTTATTTGTGCCATTTTGTTAGTTTGTCTTGGCACTTGGCCAATTCCAATTGGGCTGAAATTTGACATGTTCAGGGGTTTACCTGTGCACAAAATTTCTGCCTCGTTTGGCCTGCCACGTTGCCGAACCAGGTGCCTATCTAGAGAATCTCGTCAAATGTACCTGTGTAAAATTTTTCCTCTCATTTTCAGAGGTAAGACTTGGCTCTGGGAAGTAGGTATCGTAGGTATGTAATTTTCTTTCAAATGTGTGAAAACCTGTTTCAAAAACAGAATAGGGAGTGAGAGGAGAGTCTCCAGAACAAGAAGCAGGTGGAGATGGAATGAGTGGCCTCAGGGCTCAGAGACGGTGGGGTAATGGGAGGAAGAGGGGTTGTGGAAGTGTGACTGATGCAGTTGCTTGGTTCACTTGGGTTAGTTAGAGGTTACTTTTGTAATATCCTTTTTTTATGTTATTTTAATCACGTTGATAGAGTCCTAGGATAGAGTCAAACTCTACTTCAGTTATTGTGTTTGAGTAGGTTTAGTTTATGTTACAAGCTTTGAATATGCATGTAATCCATCAAAATATTCTGATTGGAATGGAATATTGAAGTTGTGATTGTCTGCAAGTGGTTGAGCTGTTATCTGTTAGGTACTTGACCAATACGCCAAATGCTCTAGAGCTGATGGAACGCTTAAATCAAATCCTTTAACCTATCCCATACTAGGCTTACCCAATCTAGCGCCCAAACACTAGATTGGGTCACATTAGGTACATAACAGACCAACACGCTTCCGCAGCCGTCGTCCTCGGTGGCTCTCACTCTAGGCAGCTTTCACTCTGGCGGTAGGTAGCCCTTTTCAAGCGGCTCCACCTTGCTCTAGGGTTTTTGTTTGACGGCAAGTAGCCATTTCTTGACGGCTTTCATTCTACTCCAGGTAGCTCGAACCCGTGACGTGGTGCCTGGCTCTGATACCAAATGTTAGGTACTTGACTGATATACGCCAAAAGTTCCAGAGCTGATGGAACACGTTAAATCAAGTCCTTGAACTTATCCCATACTAGGCTGGCCCAATCTTGCGCCCATACACTAGAGTGGGCCACATTAGGCACATAACATTATCCTGTGTGACTTGCTGGTCATCTATGCTGCCGCTCTCTCTTACTCCCCCTGTCCCTGGTTGATCTTCTCCCTCATATTCTTCACTTCAGGTATGATTTCTTCCATTAAATCTCAGTTAATTCTGTTATTATTCCTCTATTCTTTTTACCTTCTTGTTTATTCCTGTTATCCTATTTTCTTGCATCTGCGTTACTGGTTGGGTTCGAAGGAAGCTGTTAGACCTCCCTGGTAACCAGTCCATTCAACCTCAGATTTTGGCTTTTATTTGGTCTCCCTAAGACGACCCAAATACTGGGTTTTCATCCCGGACAAGCCTCCCTGCTGTAAGATCCAAACCTTCGACCATGGCTGCCTCAAGAAGTCTGTTTCTAAGATGTTTTACTTCGTTCTCTGGTTGTTGATTCCTGTGTTGGGTTGGTTGGAATTACAAAGGTGGTGGGTTAGATACCTACTCCCAAATTTCCAGCCGGATTGATCTTCGTATGAACCTAGTGCTAGAGCAATGGAGGCTCTGTATTTTGCAGGAACGTTGTGAAGGTAGAGACCAGCCTCATATTAGTAACTTTAGGCCTCCTATCCCATCAAGGAAGGCAGTTAATCATTAGAATAAACGCACAATATTCCTTAGTGCATCCCTTATATGGATTTCCTTGAATGAATCCAAGACATAAATAGTAGTGTGTGTGTGTCTGTGCTAGTTACAGTGGGTAACAGGACCACATATGGAAACTGCTAACAGGGGTTTCTGATGCAGTGGCACTAGAGTGATTGGACCAACACTACCGAGTTTGGAAACCCAAGCCCAGCCAAAACCGGCCCAAAGCCGGTTTTGCTGGTAGTTGTACCTTATTTATTTGGGATTATTTTTTTATAATTTAAATTATTGTTAGTGTGTCATGGGTAGAGGATGGAGTTTGTTCCAAACTTTACCCATTGTTTTATAGTTTGAATAGAAGTCTTTTTTTTTTCTTTCCCCCTTTTCTTTACATTTATATATAACCAACGATGAGAAGATTGGAATGGATTTGTGAATGAAAAGTTGGATTTGCATTACCTCTCTCAGTTTGTTGAGTTGAGCTACTGTGTTTTATCCCTTTTTCCGTCTCCCCTTCTCTCCTATCAGGTTCTGTCTCTCTGTTTCTCATCTTCTTACTTGCGAAGGTACCATCCCTTCTTTCTCCCTACCGTGTTCTTCTTCCTTATCCACCATTAATATTTGTTCTCTTGTTTCTTCCCATTACACCTTTGCTGTTCCATTAACATCTTCACCTTCTTTAATTTTATTCTATTATTGTTTCTTCCCTGCTGCTGTTGCCCTATTCAACTGAAAGGCGTTGATTAATCTCCCTAGTGGTTCATCTGTTGAGCCTGATATTCTGGGTATAGATCACCCTTCTATAGGTCAGTCAAACCTCAGGGTCTCGCCATCCAATTCACCTTCAATTGATAAATTGAAGTCTTCAACTAGGACTGACTTCTGGAAAACCGCCCTTGCTGATTACAGAACTTTCTCTCACTTTCTTTTGTTGATCATTGAATCTATGGAGGGGTGGATTCAGTAGGATTTGCAGTTGGGAAATTACTCCTGAACTCTTTAGTCAATCAGAGGTCTCGAGTGGGAGATCTCCTTCCCGTAGGAAACCTAGTTTCCACTTTCCACTAATTGTCGAGGTCGGAGGTTGAAGATGACTTCTCCCCTTATTCACAATAGTATTAGTTTAAACTAGATTTCCCAAAATACCCTCCTCTTTATCCCTTATTCCCCTTTATCGTTTATTTCAACTTTGTTCCAAGTTTGTAACCTTACAACAACAAACAACAAAAAACTCAGCCTTATCCCAACTTAATGGGATCTACATGGATCCAAACAAAACAAAGTAGGTAAAACTGAGGTGTACAAAGAAAGGGGGAATGAAGAGATGGGAAAAGAAATGAGATATGAAAAATGGAAAATGACCAATGAAAGATGGAAAATAAAAGACAAATGAAAGATGAAAGATGAAAGATGAAAGATGAAAGTAAGAGGAAAGAGGCACAGCTCAGCAAGTCAGGAGTTTGCTAAATGGGATTTGCTACATGGATCCTTTCCCTTCAATAGGATCTATCTGAGGTCATACTTGGTACAAGTCCTAGGCTATGCATGTCATTCCTCACAACTTCTCCTATGGTCATTTTAGGCCTCCTCCTAGCTCTTTTTGCTCCTCCAATCAGAATCATATAACTCCTCCTTACTGAGCGTCCGTAGGCCTTCGTTGAACTTTGCCATACCACCCCAAACGAGGATCTTTATCTCCTCCAGTTCCTTGCCCGGTCCAGTTCCCACAGTGCCTGTAATACAAGGGGGCAATGACACCCTACCCTTGCCCGAACACTCTGCCCAGGTGGGGTCCATCCCCTGTATTACAGGCACTGGGCGAACTGGGCCGGGCAGGGAACTGGAGAAGATAATTTCCCCCCCAAACGACTCACTCGGAGCTTGTCGTTGATTGGGGCAACTCCCAAGTAGCTCTAATTCATTCGTTCCTTACTTTCTCCTTCCTAGTTTTTCCGCACATCCATCTTAGCATCCTCATCTCTGCTACACATGGCTTCTCAATATGACACTTCTTAACTGCCCAACATTCTGCCCCATACATCATAGCCGGTTCTCGGTTGTATCACAGTCTATAGAACTTTCCTTTATGCTTTAAAAGAATACGTCGGTCATACAGCACTCCGGACGCACCTCTCTACTTCATCCATCCCACTTTAATTCTCTGAGAAACATCATCCTCTATGTCACATTGTCACCTTCTTTATTTGTGATTGACTCCAGATATCTAAAATAGTCATTTTGCAGTATCTCTCTTTCCTCAATTTGATCCATGTCAGTATCCATCCTAGCTACATAAAATTACACATCATATACTATGTCTTCGTTCTACTAATCTTAAAGCCTTTTGTTTCCAATGTTGATCGCCATAGCTCTAACTTAGTGTTAATCCCTTCTCTTGTCTCATCCACCAAAATGATATCATTTGCGAAGAGCATACACCACGGTACCTCGTCTTGAATGCTCTTGGTTAGGTCGTCCATGATAAGCGCAAAAAGATAAGGGCTTAAGGCTGATCCCTGATGTAACCGAATCGTAATTGAGAATTTCTTGCCCTTACCTCCTACAGATCTCACACTAGTCACCACGCCCTCATACATATCTTTAATTACATCCACATATTTACTTGGCACCCCTCTCTTCACTAGAATGTGTTGAATTAAATCTCTAGGGACTCGGTCATAGGCTTTTTTCAGGTCAATAAAGGTCATATGAAGATCCTTCTTGCTATCTCTATATCTTTCCATGAGCTGCCTCAATAAGTAGATAGCTTTAGTCGTAGATCTACCTGGCATAAAGCCAAATTGGTTCACCGAGATTTGAGTCTCTCTTCTCAAACGGGTTTCAATAACCTTCTCCCAAAGTTTCATAGTGTGAATCATTAGCTTTATGCTTCTATAGTTATTGCAGTTTTGAATATCACCTTTATTTTTGTAGATCACGACTACAATGCTTCTCCTCCACTCATATCTGGCATCTTCCCTGCGTTCATAATCCTATCAAACAGATTGGTTAACCAATATACCCCACAATCTTCTAGAGTTTTTCACACTTCAATTAGAAGCCCATCGGGCATGGTGTCTTGCCTGCTTTTCTCCAGGCTTCTTTAACTTCATACTAACCTTCATACAGATTTAAGATGAGTGGTGTCCTAATGAAATAATGAAATCGTCTGGTTCATCTCTACTCGACCTATCTCCATTTAGTAGGTCAACCTATATGGTCATCCCATCTCTTCACAATGTCCTCATCCCATGCCAACACTCTTTCATCATCACCTTTGATACTCCTCACTTGATCGAAATCTCTATTCTTCCTTTCTCTCATCTTTGCTATCTTATATATAGCTTTTTTCCCTTCTTTTGTGTTTAGGTTGATATAGAGATCCTCATATTTCTTTGCCCTAGCCATCCCATAATCTTCCTAGCTTCGTTTTTGGCATCATTATACCTCTTTTTATCCTTTGTTTCTTTAGTCCTTTGCCATATCTTAAAACAACCTTTCTTGGTCTTAATGGCTGCTTGGACCTCATCGTTCCACCACCAAGTCTCACTAGGGGCCTGACAACTACCCTTTGCTTCCTCTAGCAGCTCTTTGGCAACCCTCTTAATACACGTCATTTGTATCCTTTCATTACTGAATTACCCAATAGATTCATTACACCAACCAACAACAACAACAACAACAAACACTCAGCCTTATCCTAACTAAGTGGGTTCAGCTTAATGGATCCTTGCCCCCCTCCAATCAGCTTTATTCTAGGTTACACTTGATACAAGGCCTAAGCTATGCATGTCTTTCCTTACCGCTTCTCCTAAGGTCATTTTAGGTCTGCCACTGACTCTTTTAGTCCCCTCAATCTGAATCAAATCACTCCTCCGTACTGGAGCATCCAAAGGCCTCCATTAAACATGGGCATGCCACCTCAAACTATTTTCTCGTAGCTTGTCATGTATCGGAGCTACTCCCAAATCAGCTCTAATATTATCATTCCTTACTTTATCCTTCCTAGTGTTGCCCCTCATCCATCTCAACATCCTCATCTCTTCTACGCTGTGTTTATCTATATGATGCTTCTTAACTGTCCAACATTCTGCACTATACATCATAGCCGGTCGTATAAAATTTTCCTTTAAATTTTAAAGGACTATGCCGATCATTTAACACTCTGGACCATAGTACTATATCTCGCGATATATCGGTATCTCGGGCCTACCGAGATATCCGAAATATCTGAGATATCGCGAAATATGACCGAAATATTGCATTTTTTCTGCAATATTTCGGTGGTCCATCTCGGGGGGTATTTGGCCATATCTAGGCCTGAAACTTCATGGACAGCCTTATTTAAGCTTAATAAACACATTTAAACCATAAAATTGTAAAAATGTGAATTCAAATTGGTGTTTTGGGCTTGCACCCTTGATTGACATACGGTCGCCGACCCTAATGTATAAATAGTTAAATACACATAGATTAGGCAGTTAATATTTAATAATAGTATTTAACTTCATCACATATCAAGTTAAAGCCAATACACATTGATGAGTGCCATGATTCTCATAAACTCCATAA
The DNA here is from genome assembly GCF_018873765.1 of Telopea speciosissima. NCBI lineage: Eukaryota > Viridiplantae > Streptophyta > Magnoliopsida > Proteales > Proteaceae > Telopea > Telopea speciosissima. Next base: position 53,745,521 of record NC_057922.1, read on the forward strand.
TATTCAATAACTCGCTTAAAGCCTTAAAGGCAATACACTAAGTGTCAAAGTTAGTAAGTCACAAGACTCGCAACTCGCAAGTCACAACTCACAAGTTCATAGATCAATGAAATCACAACTTAAGTTACAAATTACAAGTGCTAAACTGCTAATAGTAGTTGTTGTGCCTCCCTGGATCAATCCCACTCATGCCTCGCTGGAGTCGACGTCCATTGCTTTCTGTTTGAAGGACATATGTGGACCACGGTATAGAATCGGAGAAGAAACGAGTGTAGTCATCTACAAGTGTCACGTAAATGAAATCATCAACATACTGTAAGTAACCTATCCTAGGATATAAACTAGGGTTACCAATCGATCCAGTCCGTGAAGAAGATGATCCACTGTGATATGATGTTGGCGCCGGCACAAGAGGCGATGGCATTGGCTGCATGTATGGCTGGTGAGGTTGGTAGCTAGGTCCGCTAGGGTATGCAAAGATGTTATCTACAAAAGATGATCCAGTATGTCCCTGGGACTGGGACTGATAGTCATAGTCCCCTACCCCACTAAACTGCCCATATGATGATGATCCATATCCATATCCACCGTAAGGTTGTGATGCACCATAATCCGATGCCAATGGAGTGGTATGTGCGAAAATTAAAATAATTATTTAAAAGCAGAAAAATAAATCCGACACCGTGAAGCCGTAGATCGGCCATTGGTGTCTAACATATATTTAATTCATTACCATCTAAGTCATATTACCCCTAATTATTTCCTATTTTAATTGTAGGAAAATGAATTTTTAAAACCAGAAAATTAAAAAAAAATACATATGGAAAAAATTTCGACACCGTGAGGCTATAGATCGGCCTCCGGTGTCTTAACATATATTAATATCATCACCATCCAACAAAATTTGTACATAGTCTTTTCAAAAAAATAGTTTTAGAGGAATAGAATTTACCTTAAATAGTGGAAAAAGGCTTGGATGATGAGCTTAGATGACCCTCCGATGAGTTTACCGGCGAAAATCCGACAACAATGTGCTTGAACAATGGCTAGAGTGTTGGATGAGAGCTTGGAAGAGTGGAAGAATAGGCAAAAGACTGAAATTCCTTAGCAAATGCAGCTCTCGGTCGAAATATGGACCGAAATCTGCGAAATATTGTATTAAAGCCCCCCTTCACGTGACACTTTAAGCCAAAATACCATATTTCGTCGATATCTCACGAGATATCGACGAAATATGGTATTTTTTCATTTCGACCTGATTTCGCATCTCGGTAAGTTCGAGATATACGAAATTAAGCGATATTTCGGCGAAATATCGCGAGATTTTGAACCATGCTCTGGACACACCTCTCCACTTCATGTCCTATTTTAATTCTTTGTGAATCATCATCCTCTATATCACCTTCTTTATTTATTATTGAACCTAGATAACTAAAATAATCACTTTGCGGAATCTCCCTCATCAATTTTCACCACTTGATTATCTGTCCTAGTCACTAAAGTTGCACACCATATACTCCGCCTGTTCTACTTATTATAAAACCTTTTGATTCCAACGTTGGTCTTCGTAACTCCTACTTGGCATTAATCCTTGCTTTTGTCTCATACACCAAGTAACCTCATCTTGAATGTCTCTTGTTAAATCATCTATGTTAAGCGAAAACAAATGAGGGCTTAAAGTTGATCCTTGATGTAACTTAATTGGAATTGGGAATTCACTACCTTGACCCCCACAGTTCTTACACTTGTCACCACACCACCATACATATCTATAATTATGTCCACATATTTACTTGAAACACTTCTCTTCTCTAGTACTTGCCAGATTAACTTTCTAGGGACTCTGTTATAAGCTTTTTCTAGGTCAATGAAGACCGTATGGAGATCCTTCTTGCAATCTCTAAATCTTTCCATAAGTCTCCTAAGTAAATAGCTTCTATTGTGGATCTTCCCGGTATAAAACCAAATTGGTTATCCGTAATTGTAGTTTCTTGTCTCAGGTGGGTTTCGATAACCCTCTCCCATAATTTCAAAGTATGACTCATTAGTTTATGCTTTTGTAGTTATTGCAGCTCTGAATATCACCTTTATTTTTGTAAATCGAAACCACGATGCTTCTCCTCCTTTCATCTGGCATTTCCTTGTACTCATAATCTTATTAAACAGCTTGGTTAGCCAAGATAGACCACAGATTCCTAAGCTTTTCGACTCTTATATTGGGACCTCGTCTGGGCCTTGTGCCTTGCCTACTTTTATCCTCCTTAAAGCTTCTTTTACTTTAGACTCCCTAATTTTCCTTATATATCTACGACATGTGGTGTCTTGATGGGTAAGGGTAATGCAGTTTTGCAGAATATTATTATGCGAAGTGTGTTCATTTAGTGCAACAACAACCACAACGCCTAGGCGTCCAGGCTCCTTGTGTGCCTAGGTGGGTGCCTAGGTCCGCCTTGTTGGTGCCACCTTGATTTTGGACCCTCTCCAACGCCTGGTCACCTTTCTGCCTTGATAACTATGACAACAACAAACTCAGCCTTATCCCAACTTAATGGGGTCGACTACATGGATCCAAACAAAACATAGTAGGGAAAACAGAGTTCTAACCAAAAAGGGAAAGAAAAGATGAGGAAAAAGATGAGAAATGAAAGATAGTAAGAGAAAAGAGGCATAGCCCAGTACGTCAAGAGATTCGCAGCTAAATGGGATCTGCCATATAGATCCTTGTCCTCCAATAGGCTCTGTCTGAGATCATACTTGGTACAAGACCTAGTTTATGCATGTCCTTCCTCACCACTTCTCCTATGATCATTTTAGGTCTGCCCCTAGCTCTTTTAGCTCCTTCGATCGTAATCATATCACTCCTCCTTACTGGGGCGTCCCTAGGCCTCCGTTGAATATGACCATACCACCTTGAACGACTCTCTCGGAGTTTGTCATTGATCTGGGCAACTCCCAAGTCTACTCTTATTTGTTCATTACATACTTTATCCTTCCTTGTTTTTCCACACATCCATCTTAACATCCTCATCTCTGCTACACAAAGCTTATCAATATGACAAGGTGTCTTCATTTAGTAGGCTGCAAAAATAACCTTCCCATCTCTTGTTAATGTCCTTATCCCCTTATTACTACTTTACCACCTTCACTTTTTATACATCTAACATGGTCAAGATCTCTATTCTTACTTCCCCTCACTTTAGCAATCTTATTGATAGCTTTTTCTCCTTCCTTTTTGCTCAGATTGTTATAAAGATCTTCATATTTCTTCACCCTTGCTTTTCCCACAATCTTCTTAGCTTCATTTTTGGCAAATTTATACCTTTGTAGATCCTCTACATCCTTTGTCCTTGCCATGTCTTAAAACTAACTTTCTTAGTCTTAATGGTTGCTTGAACCTCATCATCCCACCACCTAGTATCTTTAGAGGAATGATGTTTTCCTTTTGATTCGCCCGTGATATCTTTAGCAACCTTCTCAATACAAGTTGTCATCTCATTCCACATCATATTAGTGTGTCCCTCAAAGTCCCACTTTCTTTGTTCGACCACTTCGTTAGTAAATGATTTGAAGGTATCTCCTTTTAAGCTTCAGCACTTTATCCTAGGGCAAATAAGCTCACATTTCTTACGATTCTGTGTAATGAGGCACATATCCTTGACTACTAATCTATGTTGTGTGGTTAGGCTCTCCCCTGGTATAACCTTGTACTCCTTACATAACAGTTTCTCAGACCTTCTAGTTAGGAAGAAATCTATTTGGCTACTATGATGCCCACTTTTGAAGGTAAATAAATGCTCCTCTCTCTTGTCAAAGCAAGTGTTTACAATGGATAAATTATAAGCCACAACAAATCTGAGACTGAGGTCCCCTCATTCCTGTCTCCAAAACCATATCCTTCGTGTAACCTTCATAGTTCATAGCGTCTACGATCTTTCCCAACGTGTCCATTCAGACCACCCCTATAATAATTTTTTCTCCTTAGTAAAACCTTGCACTACTTCATCCATTTGTTCCCGAAAATCTAACTTACTCCTTGTGATGAAACAATATAGCCTAGGTGCATTGGATAAGCCATTCATATAATCCTCTCGGGTCTTAAAAGCGGTTTTCCACTCATAACTAGGTTGGATGCGAATTTGATGGTATTTGCTTCTAAGATCAATCTTAGAAAATACCTTTGTATAATTAAGCATATCTAGCATGTCATCAAACCTATGTATAGGTTTGGTATAGGAAACCGATATTTAATCGTAATTTTATTAATAGCATGGCTATTGACACATGTTCTCCAAGCCCTATCTTTTTTAGGAGTAAGAGGAGCCGGGACCGTACAAGGACTCATGCTTTCTTGAATAAACCCTTTTTTGAGAAGCCCGTCAACTTGTTTTTGAAGCTCGGTTTGTTCGGTTGGGCGCTCATCCTATAATGTGGCAAATTAGGTAAAGTGGCACTATGCATCAATTCAATTCGGTGTTGGATGTCAAGCATTGGAGGTAAATTATCCGGAAGCTCTTCCAATGCCACATCAGAAAACTCACTTAAGAGTTTTTTCTACACGTATAAACATAGTTATCAAGGCAGTAAGGCGACCATGGTGCTGGAGAGGGTCTAAAACCAAGGTGACACCAACAAGGTGGCAAGGCGCATGCCTAGGCAACCAAGGCGACCAAAGAGCCTGGACGCCTAGGCGACGCCTTGATAACTATGCGAATAAATATTTCTTGTTCTCTTTCATCAAGATGTCCAATAAGAGCATATGCAATGGAATCATCCTTTTTGCAAGTTTTCTCAAAGAGATTCAAGGATAATTTTTTTTTTGGTTTCTCCTCTTTGGAGGTACCATGTCAAAGAGCATTTTTCAAAGGAGTCAATAAATATTTCATCCCATTTAAAACAAAAGAATATGTATTTTGCTCTCCATTGTAAGTAATTTTCATATCAAATTGCCATGGTGTTCCAAGTAGAATATGGCATGCATCCATAGGAAAAACAACTCAGCCTTATCCCAATTAAATGGGGTTGGCTAGACGGATCCATTGCAAAGACAAAATAATTATAATAAAAGTAAAAGGAAAGGAACACAACAACAACAACAACTACATCTCAATCTTATACAAACTAATTGGGCTCGGCTACACAGATCCTTGCCCTCCAATCAGCTCTATTCTACATCATACTTGAAACAAGACCTAGACTATGCATGTCTTTCCTCACCACGTCTCCTAGGTTATTTTAGGTCTGCCCCTTGCTCTTTTAGTTCCTTCAATTTGAATCAAATCACTCCATCGAACTGGAGCATCCGAAGGCCTCCGTTTAACATGGCCATGCCACCTCAGACGACTTCTCAGTTCTCATAGCTTATCTTGAATCGGGGCTACTCCCAAATCAGCTCTAATATGATCATTCTGTATTTTATCCTTCCTAGTTTTGCCACACATCCATCTCAACATTATTATCTTTGCTACACTTAGCTTATCTATATGACGCTTCTTAACTTCTCAACACTCCAAATTTCATCACAATACTTACCAATTGAAAATTTTACCAAGCACTTCTCTTTAACGGGAACTTCACCTCCATTTGTAATCCAAGAGATTCTATAGGGTTTGGGGTGTTTAACACATTTCAAACTCAATTTATCAACCATTTCTGTAAGGCTGTGTTTGGTATGCATTCTTGGAATGCATTCTAGGTCAATTTCGCATTCTCGGGCATTAAAAACAACTATTTTGGTCATTGGAGAATGTGAAATCAACTTGGAATTCATTCCAAGAATGCCATACCAAACACTATCTAAAAATAATGTTCTCACAATAATGTAAGACTAGCATACTGGTCCCAAAAAACCACAGAAGTTCAAAATTAGAACAAACTCAGAAATAGAAAGTTAGGGTTTGTAGTCAAACCAGCCAATTGATGGACTCCCAACTTGGATCTAGTGTAGATGATGTTAAGGGGATGCTTGACTCCAAATTTGGTTCAGTTCTGATGGCCTGATGTGGAGATATCAGTGAAACACAAAAATAGAAGGTTGTGGAAAACCCTCCAAATAGTGCTGGACTTGAACTCATGTGCCGATAGAGTAAAGGAGGAGTGGAGTCACGGAAAAGGGAAGGAGAACGTGGAACATCGACTAAAGGTGGGTTCGCCTTCAACACCTTTGAGGTCTTTGGTCCAGGCCTGATTGCAAGAGTTCGGGCGAAAAACGAAGGAGAGAATACGAAGACTGAAGCCACATTTCTCTTGCTGCAGCCATTTCAATCTAGTTGCTGCAAAAAGAGAGAAAATAATTAGAAAATAGTAAACCTATTCAAGGGATTAACAAAAAAAAATGTAATAAGAATGGATTTTCTTCAAACGAGAAATCCAATGAATGAAAATATACATGGATTGAATGATGTAAATTAAAATAAAATCATAAAAGAGATGTGTAAGCAAGGTTTATACAAACTACACATCACACAAACCTAGGGTTTGTGGAAATGTGATGGAAATGATGATTTCTTAAACAAGAGATCAATAAGGGATAATGTACATTGATGGAATAGTGCCAATCAATGTAAAAACATAAAAGAAATAAGAAAACCAAGTTTATTCAAGCAATATCACACAAAACCTAAGAAAAATAAGGAAAACCTAGGTTGCACATAGAAGAAAACATTAAAATTGGGATTTTGGGTAGAATCTTACCTTGATGAGATTTAGAGTATAAATTTCTACGCGGATGGCTCCCAAGTGAAGTGGAAGTACTCAAGGAACTCCTCTTGGATGTTCTTGGGCATTTAGAGAAGCGATAGTGAAGTTTTGAAATGAAATGAAATGGCCCGTAGCCTTATATTTTAAGTCAGTCCCGAGACCGGACGACCGGTGGCTTTAGTGCCATCTACTGGTCAGATTGACCGGTGACCTTTACTTGGTCGTTCTTTGTTCTCGGTAATGGATTGAATGATGTAAATTAAAAAATAAAATCATAAAAGAGATGTGTAAGCAAGGTTTATACAAACTACACATCACACAAACCTAGGGTTTGTGAAAATGTGATGGAAATGATGATTTCTTAAACAAGAGATCCATAAGGGATAATGTACATTGATGGAATAGTGCCGATCAATGTAAAAACATAAAAGAAATAAGAAACCAAGTTTATTCAAGCAATATCACACAAAACCTAAGAAAAATAAGGAAAACCTAGGTTACACATAGAAGAAAACATTAAAATTGGGGATTTTGGGTAGAATCTTACCTTGATGAGATTTGGAGAGTAAATTTCTACATGGATGGCTCCCAAGTGAAGTGGAAGTACTCTAGGAACTCCTCTTGGATATTCTTGGGTGTTTAGATAAGCAATAGTGAAGTTTTGAAATGAAATAAAATGGCCCGTAGCCTTATATTTTAAGTCAGTCCCGAAACTGGACGACCGGTGGCTTTAGTGCGATTGACCGGTCAGATCTTCCGGTGACCTTTACTTGGTCGTTCTTTGTTCTCGGTATTGTTCGACCGGTCAGATTGAGTGGAGGCGGCAGTGGGAAGGTTGTGTGCTCCAAAAATCAACTAAAACTGATGGTTGCTTGTAGAGTTATGACCTCCACAAGTCACAGCACCAAATCTGGGATTGCAGGGGCAGCAGCAAAGTGGTTCGATCTCCTTAACTGAAGAGCAGCAGCAGCACTGGAGCAGTAGCATAGCACTCAAATGGTCTTCTCAATGGTTGGGCAGTCACAATATCACAGCAGAACACAGAGATAGGTGGAGAGGCAGTGAAGATGGAGAAGATAGAAAATAGAAGGTTGGGGGGATAGATGGATTAGGCTCACACAGCCAGGCTCCTTCAGCCCTTCAAGTCGCACACACAACTTGAGAGAGAATCATACTTGCAGAAAAGCAAATCATCATTCAACTCTGTAAATCGTGGGGAGTGGCTAAAACAGCCTTACAATAAATAGAGGGCAGGACTTGCTCCTCAAGTAAAAAAAAAAATAGAAACTTAATAACTTGAACAGAAAATTAGAAACTACTCCAATTACTTGACTGAACTAAAGTAGAAACATAATAGGTGCTTCACTCCTTCAAGTGGTCCCCACCATAAGTGAATATCGGCCGACCTTGAAGTCACAAAAAATATATCCATAACTTGACAATTATGCCCCCACAATTCTGGGTTTGAGAGACCCCGCAACTCCTAGCCCCATTGGGCTGGCCCAACTTAAAGTTGGTTGGCTCAATGGTGGGTTGGTCCACCAGTTGGTGAAGTGAACCAGCCCTTCTCCCATGAGTTCCATTAGAGTATTTCTTGCCAAACTGCTTGGCTTTTGCATCACACAACTACCAAAATCAATCAAAACCAAACATTTCTTACCATAGGCCGTACAATATGTATGGAATATTATTTCTAAGCCACTGGTCATCTTCCAAGTATTTAGGAGTGGTCAAAACTCGCCTAATGACAAGGATTTCTGCTTCACTATCGGGGTCACAACATTCTTGTGGAGTTTCATCCTCTTGGGCACTTTCCCAGAGAACCTCATCACCGTTATCCTCAATTACATTTATCTGGTTGTCTTTCTTTTTGGTAGGACAAGAAAAAGATAAAGGACCAACTTCTCCACATCGGTAACATATATTGGAATTTTATTCACTCTTATTTTTGTCTTGGGAAACAGTCTTAGTCTTTTCCCACCTTGTGGGTTTGAACCTCCCATGGTTTTCATAAAAATCTGTCTTTTGGAGCCCCACTAGAAACCTTGTCAAACCAGTGGCTTTGAAACTCCCATAGGTTTCATAAATATCTTTGTCTTTTGGAGCCCCACTAGAAACCTTGTCAAACCACATAAAGGAATTTCTTTTAAATTTTTCATATGCTTTGCTGGCCAATTGGTGAGCTTCTTCAAGGGTGTTCCAGTAGTGTAAAACAATCTCATCTTGAATAGAAAACTTTAAACCACTAACATATCTAACTACCAATTGATCATCATCTTCATGTAAATCAAGCCGGCATAAATATGTGAAAAATTGGTTGGTATGATTCACACTTTGGTCACTCGTTTGTCGGAGATGATGAAATTTCTTATATAATGTTTGAGAAAAATCAGGAGTGAAATTTTTTTTCATTTAATCTCTCTTTCATATCCGTCTAATTATTAATTAGACGAAGACTTCTCCTTTCTCGGCTTTGTTGAAATTGTCGCTCCCAAATCAAGGCTTGGCCCTTAAGTTTTGTGGCCATAAAATCTACCTTTTTCTCTTTTGAAATTATGTCTATTTAAAAAAGTTTCAATAGAGGCAATCCAATCAACATAGAGTTTGGGATCGAATTTACCGCCAAAGTCGTTCACATCTACCCGAATGCTTTAGTCGGATTTTTCCAAAGCTCGTGCCAATTGTTCAATCACCCAAAGAGTTTGTGGGTGCACTTGTTTAGATTGAACCGAAGTAGAACTTGAAGAAGCGTCACAATCGTCATTACGATTGTCTTCGGGGATACAGAAAGTTGGGTCCGTAGCCATTGTTGAAGCCGACGGAATACTTGTTGAAGCCATCGTAGGAAGCCATTGCAACACTTCTTGCATCATTTGTTGGATGTTGTCATTGTCTTGCCCCAATTGATTCACTTCATCTCGTATTGCAACTTGTAATACGATTGTAAGATTGTTTCCCCTTCCTCATGACATTGTGAAAAGTGAAAACGTACAAGCTCCAAGATTGGAGCCCACTTTGATACCAAGTTGATGCAGGCCAAGTTCAAAATGCAAAGAGATTTGAAATAGAAGGAGATAGGAAGTACTTAAATAATAAACAATAAGCATACAAGATCAAAAGGTATTAAGAGGACTCATTCGACTTTCAAGGGGCTCAATAGCTCTCTGATGCAGGTCTGAAGACTTATGTTCGAAAGAAGAAGAAGTCTAAGCTGTCCAAGTAGTTGTTAGTTCTTAGTAGTTAGTAAATTTCTTTGCTTAGTTTTATTTTTATGTAATAAATTGAACCGGTTTGAACCAGTGATTCAATTTTAGTGACCAGTGATTCAATTTTAGTGAATAAGCAGTTTTAGTTTATTTTTGGTTTAGTCGTCATGTGACACTTTTAAGTGATCACATGACTTTTAAGTCATCCACTCCTCTCCACGATTTTGTGGGAGGATGTGTTATGTAATTAGGATCAGCCAGGGGTTATTTCACTCTTAGGCTGAATGGGAGATAGGCCTATTGGCCCTTTAAATAAAGGAAATTCATGGGGGACTTCTCACCTCACAATTTGAAAATTTTATTCTCAAAGCTGCTGGTGTAACTTGTCTTCTCCAAGGAGATTTGTCTTGTGTTTGATCCGATTGACACCTTGCGGTGGGAAGCCTGGGTAGTTCGATTTGGTTACTTGTTTCCTCCATTGCTGTTTACTTTCTAGTTCTGATTTCAATCATTATTCTACTACAACAAAATTCTTTTCAAGACTGTTCTTCATCAATAAGTAAGTGTTAACATTCCCAAACCCTAGAGTCCCCCTTTCTTCCTTTTTTTCTCCAAGTTCTAAATTCACTACAGATCTAACCTACCATGGGAATCAGTCCATACTGTGATTGAGTGCTCCCCTGCCCCTTTGGGAAACTCGTTCCAAGTGAGGCAGTTCTACGCACTCAAACCCTAGGATCTCTTCTCATCTCTCTTCTGAGTCTTCTCTAACCCTAACCCGAGTTCCATCATACTTGCTGCCGATTCTGTCCAGCAACCTTAGACCTGGTATTTGTTAACATAACCTTCACTGGAAGAATTCCCTACACCATATAACCTTAACTATACCATCAAACCCTAACCCTAAATTTGACTTTTCCCATTAGTTTAATCCTAACCGAGTCACCCTTTTAAGAATAGATTTTGGTTCTGGCTTCTAGGTTGATTTTTTCAATCTAGGACTACATTACTCTCTAATGGATACAATGTTCATTCAAAACTGTTAGATATGGGCCAGAATACCGTGGGGGGTGCTGGACCTTTTTTCCTTTATTTATGTCTGCGTTTTGTATGTGGGTTTAGTCCCACATTGCTTGTACACATTATTTAATGATTCAACTATTGTTATAAATAAAGTGGCGCTTGGGGTGAAGAGATCATCCAAGCCTTTCCCTAAGTTCAAGTTTCTCTACATGGTATCAGAGCAAATTTCGAACTAGGGGCTGTTTTTCTTCTTTCGATTTCAGTATTCCTCCCTCACCTGATGGGAATCCTTTACAGGGGGAGACCATAGAAAATAGTGTTGTTAATGTTCCTATCCAGGGGGAGCTGACTCCTGTCCTGAGGACTATTGGTGAATTTCAGAAGAGAATCGACAACTCCAACATCATCACCTATACAAGGGGCAGATCCAACAGAGGGCAGCTGCAACCCACTATAGCACCAGTGCCCATCCAATTGCCGGCTCCAGACCCGGATCCTTCATCTCCTGGTAATCCCTCTCCTTCCGACCTACCTATTGCTCATCGCAAAGGTACTAGGACTTGCACTTTACATCCCATATCTCGCTTTGTTTCATATAGTTCTCTTTCTCCTTCTTTCTGTGCTTTTGTATCCTCTCTTTCTTCTTTCTCTATTCCTAAAAATTGGCAAGAAGCATATACAGATGGAAAGTGGACGGCTGCAATGTTGGAAGAAATGAGAGCATTACACAAAATTAACACATGGGATCTTATGGCACTTCCTCCAGGGAAAAAACCAGTGGGATGTAAATGGGTCTTCGTGGTAAAACAGAAGGTTGATGGTTCAGTGGATCGGTATAAGGCATGTCTGGTTGCAAAGGGGTTTACTCAAACTTATGGAGTTGATTACCAGGAGACCTTTGCACCAGTGGCAAAGCTCAACACTATCAGGGTGTTACTATCTTGTGCTGCAAATCTTGGGTGGGATCTTCAGTAGTTAGATGTAAAGAATGCCTTCCTCCATGGGGAGCTTGAGGAGGAGGTATATATGGACATTCCACCAGGCTTCTCTGATGACAGGACTAGGGGTAAAGTCTGTAAGTTGAAACGAGCTCTATATGGGTTGAAGCAATCACCTAGGGCCTGGTTCGGCAGATTTCATAAGGCTATGATTTCAGCAGGTTATAAGCAGAGCAATGCTGATCACACTTTGTTCATCAGACGAGTTGGTGACAAGGTTACTCTACTCATAGTCTATGTGGATGATATCGTGGTGACTGGTAATGATGATGTTGCTATCAGGGATTTGAAGCTTCTCCTTGGCCGTGAGTTTGAGGTCAAAGATCTAGGTTCTCTCAAATATTTTCTAGGGATAGAAGTTGCTCGCTCTTCAAAGGGTATCTTTCTTTCTCAAAGAAAATATGTCCTGGATCTATTGACTGAGACAGGGCTGCTAGGTTGTCATCCTTCGGGTACTGCTATGGAGGCCACTACAAAACTTAGGGAGAAAGAGGGAACCTGTTGACAAGGGTAGTTAACAGGGGTTATTGGGCAAACTAATCTATCTTTCTCACACCAGACCGGACATAGCAGTTGCTGTAAGTATGGTGAGCCAATTAATGCATGATCCCAATTCCTCTCATATGGATGCAGGCCGTCGTATTTTGAGGTATTTGAAGTCTGCTCTAGGAAAGGGAATTCTCTTATCTTCCAATGGTCACCTCAAGGTTGAAGCTTATACTAATGCCGATTGGGCTGGTTCTCCTGACAGAAAATCTATCTCTGGCTATTGTTCCTTTGTGGGTGGGAACCTTGTCACATGGCGTAGCAAAAAGCAGAATGTTGTGGCAAGGTCCAGTGCTGAAGCCGAGTTTCGTGCGATGGCCCAATACATTTGTGAACTTCTATGGCTTAGAGGATTATTATAGGATATTGGTGTTGCTGTCCATCTACCAATGATGCTTTATTGTGACAATAAAGCTGCCATTAGCATTGCTCATAACCCTGTCCAGCATGATCGCACTAAGCATGTGGAGGTTGACAGACATTTCATCAAGGAAAAGCTTGAAACTGGCCTCATTTGTGTTCCCTTTGTGAAGTCTACTGATCAGCTGGCGGATGTGTTCACTAAGGGGCTGAATAGCAAACTGTTTCATCCTATCTTAGTCTAGTTGGGCATGCATGATATATATGCTCCAACTTGAGGGGGAGTATTAGATTTGGGCCAGAATACCGTGGGGGTATTCTGGACCTTTTTTCCTTTATTTATGTCTGCGTTTTGTATATGGTTTTAGTCCCACATTGCTTGTACACATTATTTTATGATTCAACTATTGTTATAAATAAAGTGGGGCTTGGGGTGAAGAGACCATCCAACCCTTTCCCTAAGTTCAAGTTTCTCTACAAAAACTACCTTTTCAAAATAGACAACAAATATTTGAAGGAGAGGAAGAAAAAGATGTCTGTTTTTGGTATGGGGTTTAGGTGCGGCTGATCTTTCGTGATGCTGGTTATTATTGTCATATGATGATGGATTATCCTTTATTGCATCTTCTGCATTATTTGTTCACGTGTAGTGCTACACGTGAGGGGGAGATTGGAGTTATCATCTGATATTTGAAGAGTATTGTTATTATCTACCCGTTTCATCAGCATAGTGTCATTTTCTTATTTGTTCGTGTCATCTGCTTATCTGTTCGTGTCATCCGCTCTTATCATCAACAACAATTTTATCTAATACAGATTGTTACTTATGGTTCACAGCAACCTTATGATGTTACTTGTGGTTCATACAACCTTATGTTGTTACTTGTGGCTCACAACAATGTCTTCTTTGTGAAGATTATTACTTGCCTTCCTTGGGAAGGGCTTATGATGTTTTTTTTTTTGGTAAATGAATATATTACCGAACCCCAAGAGGGGGGGGGCCAGGGAAGAGAGAACCAATATATAAAGAAAAGAGAACGGGAAGGGGAAGGGGAAGGGGGGAGGGGGAGGAAGAGGAAGCGGCCAGCCAGCCTACGCAGAGGAGGGAGGCCGCAAGAGGGCAGTATCTAGGCCCCAAAAAGACAAAATGTGCCTGTTCCTAAGGTTGTCCTTGGAATGTCTCTGACGGATACATCTAAGCTTGGAAGATACATCTGAGGAGATGGCTTTCCAAATCACATCAAAGGATCTAGATTGGGAAGTCCATCTCCTGATATTTCTTTCCAACTAGATATGGTGAATAGCAGTGCCAAAAACTAACTTCCCAATAGTGTCACATATGGAGTTCCCCGGAAAAGACTTGAGCAACCATAACCATTCACGATCAAAACTCCAGGCCCTTCTGGTCCGCGGCCAAATGGATGACATGGCCTTATTCCAGATGGTGGAGGTGAAGGGACAGTCAAAGAAGAGGTGAGGGGTGTCTTCTCGGCCAATCCAGCAAAGGTTACAAGAGGGGGAGGCGGGGATGGTGCGGTGAATGAGGAAGGCTTGAGTAGGCAGGCAGAGTCTGAGGGCTCTCCAGATGGTAAGGCTATGGCGGGGGATGTGGCCTGTGAACCAGACTAGGTTGTGCCAGGGGACTGTAGGGCTAGTATCTCTGGAAAGGTTTCAAGCAGAGGAAGGGGTGAAAATACCATTGGGCGAGGGGAGCCAAATAACCCGGCCGCATGATGGGCAGTGGTGGACTGCAGGGGGGGAGAGTTGCCCAGATCTGGGAAATGATGGAGTGATTAAGAGAAGGGGGCGAAGACCAAGAGCCAGATGAGATGAGGGCAGAGACAGGGGCATCCTTTGGGAGCCCAGAAGAATAGATAGCTCTGGGGCCAAGGAGGTTATAGAGGATCCCAAGAGGGTGCCAGGGTTCGAGCCAAAGGGAGGTGGAGGTGCCATCAGCAATGGAGGAAGAGATTCCACGAAGGCAAGGGGGCGGAGGGAGAGGATCTTACGCCAAATCCAAGATGAGTCAGCTGGGATTTTGACGGTCCAAATGGAGTCCGATTTAAGGAGATGAGATTGGACCCAGGTAACCCAGATAGAATCATGGCGGGAAGAGATTTTCCAGAGGAGTTTGAGAATGTCTGCTGTGTTAGAGTCACTAATGCAACGGAGGCCCAGACCTCCCTCAGATTTAGGGAGACAAACAGACTTCTAGCTGGCAGGGTGGAGAAATCTGGTGGTGTCTTTCCCTTTCCAAAGGAAGGCACAAAGGAGGCATTCAATGGCCTTGATGGTGGAGTGAGGGATGCAGAAGATTCCGGTCTAGTATATGTAGGAGGCTTGAAGGACCGAGCGAATAAATTCAAGTCTTCCCGCATAGGAGAGAAGCTTGCCTTGCCAGAGCTGGAGGTGCTTACGGATGTTATCAAGCATAGGAGTGCAATGGTGGCTAGAGAGCCTGGCAGGAATCAGGGGGAGGCCAAGGTAGATGATAGGAAGGGTACCTATGGGGAAACCAGTGAGCTGATGCAGAGTTGCTTTGGCAGAGTCCGAGATGCCAGAGAGAAAGATTTTGGATTTGAGGAGATTGACACGGAGACCGGAGAGAGATTCAAAGAGGTGGAGAGAGTCCATAATGGCAGAGATAGAGGAGTAGGAGGCCTTAGAGAAGATCATCAGATCATCCGCAAAGGCCAGGTGAGAGAGATTGATGTGCTTGCATTTAGGAAGGGGAGAAATGAGATGGAGATCAGTTTTGGTTTAGAGGCTCCTAAAGAGGACTTCCAGGGCTAGGGAAAAGAGGAAAGGAGAGGGGGGGCAGCCTTGGTGAATGCCCACATTGGAGTGGAAATAACCTGATGGGGTGCGCCATTGACGAGCACAGAGAAGGAGGGGGAAGAGATGCAGGCATAGATCCAACAGACAAAAACAGGGGGGAAGCCCATGAGGGAGAGAGCATCACAAAGGAAATCCCAACGGATGGAGTCAAAGGCTTTGTGGAGATTGATTTTCAAGAGAGCCGCTGGAGGGTGAGATTTACGGTCAAATCCTCTCATGATCTCGGAGCAGAGGATAATATTGTCCGCAATGCTACGGCCGGAGATGAAGGCCGATTGGTTGGGGCTGACGAGGGAAGTAATGACAGCCTTTATCCGGTTGGCAAGAATCTTGGCAATGAACTTGTAGATGAGATTACAGAGGGAGATGGGCCGAAAGTCGGACAAAGAAGTGGCCCCCTCTCTTTTGGGGATGAGGCAAATGAAAGTCTGATTGATCCGAGGAATCTGACCCGGCTTGAAAAAGAAACTGCGAATGGCTTTGAACATCTCGCCTTTCAAAGAATCCCAACGGTTGAGGAAGAAGCCCATGCTGAAGCCATCAGGGCCAGGGGCTTTGTTAGCCTTATGGGAGAGGATAGCCAAAGAGATTTCCTCATCAGAGGGAATTGCAATGAGGGAGGCGGAGAGAGAAGGGGGGATGGGGGAAGAGGGGGGGAGGGGGGGAGCGAGGGATTAAAGAGAGAGGAGAAGAAGGAGGCGGTGGCGTCTTTAATAGCAATGGGGGAGGTGAGGGAGGTTCCATCAGCAATGAGGGAGAAGACATTGTTATGATGTTGCTGTTGGTGCAATGATATTTTGGTTTGCGGTTGGTATTTTATGCCGCTTATTTTGTTTGTTCGTCTCGATTTATTCGATGCAAGATTTTTCTACTGTTGGTGCTGATGATTGGTGTGCTTTAGTTGGTATTGCTACCAGAATGAAGTTTTCTCTAAGTTCTCTCTGTGCTCACTGGCTTCTAAAAAAAAGGGCGTCCCCAGTGCACGAGGCTCCCGCCATTGTGGGGTCTGGGGAGGGTCATAATGTATGCAGTCATAAATAATGTACGCTCACTGGCTTCTATCACTACTATATACGTTCAAGACTGGTTGTGCTGTTAATATCTATTTTTGTCGTTCCAAGCTGGAGCCTTTATGATATATTTATTTATTTATATCTTCAGCGTGAGGGGGAGTGTTTAAGTGTACTGTGAAGGGGAGTGTCTTCCTTGTTAAATCATGAGAGTTGTGTTGCCTTAGTGTTATGTATGTCTCAAATTCTTGGACCCGTTTCGAAGAATGACCCACTCCGACATTTTTGGTGGCGACCCGAATGGAACTTTTTCTGAGATCTGTGATGGTAGTAGAGGGTTTGGGTCGATAGGAATGGTGACAACTTATCTGGTTCGATCCGACCCGGATCCGATGGAGGAGTATTTATGTTCCTTACCCGCTTTATTGTAAAGAGAGAGTAAGATTTGGGGTTTTCGTTCTAGGGTTTTTGAGAGAGAGCAGCAACACCGATTTGGGTGTTCTTGAGAGTTCCATTGTAATTTTTCTCCGATTTGCATAGTGAATCATCTTCGTCTTCGCCCGTGGATGTAGCACACCATACTGGTGTGTGAACCACGTTATATCTCTGTGTTCTTTTGCTTTGTTCTTGTTTCTTTTCGTGATTTTGTTGGTGTTTGCTATAACACTTAGAGTCATGGTTCTAAATCTCGGTTGAAACTATATTTCGGTTCACACGAAACCAAGACAAAACCTTGAGTCGATACTGACTTGTACCTGCTTTCGACCTGGTTTCGACCAAAAATACCAAGTTTCAACCAAATTTGACCAGTTTTGACCGGCCTAGTTTCGGTAGTTTCAACTAGTTTGTACAGTACATGACATGTTGAGTTTTGCCCAGAAAATACCAGGTTTCAGTCTAAACCAGGGAAATCTCAGTTTTGGCCAGGGTCGAAACCAACATTTAGAACCTTGCTTAGAGTCGGAGTAGGCTTTTGTTTAGTTAGGTTAGTCATTGTTGGTCTTTGTTATTTCATCTTTCATTTGTCATTTTCTCATCTCATTTCCCATCCTTCTTTCCCCGTCTCTTCATCCCTCTTTCTTTGTTTAGAGCTCAGTTTTCCCTACTTTCTTTTGTTTGGATCCATGTAGCCGACCCCATTGAGTTGGGATAAGGCTGTGTTTGTTGTTGTTGTGGTTGTATTTGACTCTAAGTAGGAGTCTTAGTTTAATATAAGTAGCGTGCCTAGGCCACTATAGGTTAATTCTGAATCCTATCGTGGCTTTAGGATAATCTCCCCTTCTCTCTTGGTTCTCTTCTTCTTCATAGAATCTGGTGAATCTGACTTTGCTACAAGTGGAATGCAGGTTGGATGGTTTTGCTCAGAAAGATCGGTCATGTGATATTGTTGGGTTGTATATCATAGAAAGACACTGTTACCATGACAAGGTTAATAACTTTAATGGATAACTAATTGCCCAGTTGCATAATTGACTGCTTGCACTGAATCATGGATGCAAGAATGTATGAAAAAAGAAGACTCGTTAGTGACATTTTCTGTGTTAATGCATAATGATCTGACCTTCCATCTCTGGCTCGAGACTTCCAACTGTGAAATACTTTGGTTTTTCTCTTCCCTCCTTTTTCCTTCGGGGAGGGAAGGGAAGGGGGAGAGTCTAGAAGAGGCTGTTTTCAGTTGATTCAGTTGATGTGGTAATATAACGAACAAGCCATTTATAATCCATTGTTGGAATGATCTAGAGAATCTCTAATAAACGATCTAGATCAGTTTTGGTCCAGGAAGGTCCGTCCTTCAATATTGATCTCTAGATCCTAGTTATCATATGTGTTCATTTCTTTCAAAAGTAAATCTATGTGCATTTATTAATGTGATGGCAGAAGGCCAATGTAGCTCTCTTTGTACCATTTTGTTTTTTCAGTCAGCATTTATAATTAAAATTGTGTTTAAGGGTATGTAATCACATTGTGAGCTCACTGATTTGCAGGATGATCATTTGCTGCGTCACATTGTCAAGAACAACCTTCTAAAACCAATTGTTGAGGCATTTGTTGCCAATGGCAATCGTTATAATCTGCTGAACTCTGCAATTCTAGAATTTTTTGAGTACATCCGGAAGGTGCTAATCTCTGTTATACCTCCCTTCTCCTGAGTTATGAGTATATGTGCAAGCTTTCCATTCTCAGCTTTATTTCCTCCTCTGCAGGAAAACCTTAAAACCTTAATTACATATGTAGTAAATTGTTTCTGGAATCAGTTGGTCAAATTTGAGCATTTAGCATCCATTCAAGCGCTGAAAGTTAAATATGAGCAGGTGGGTCTCTCTCTCTCTCTTTATGGTTTTGGGAAAGGGCCATTTGACAATAAGTTTTATTTCTGATGTTTCTTGCATCAGTCCTTAGAAGCCTGTGAAACAAGAAGCTCTGTTAATGATGGGGATCCAAGAAAGCGAGTGGATGAACGGGCCGTTGAAAAAGAGGAGGAAGACTACTTCAATGAAGACAGGTCTATACTTAGTTGTGGGATTTCTGAGAATGCAGTGGTTCTTAATTTGAATTTTATGGTTCCTGAATTGTTTGGTAATTTATATGATCAGTGATGAAGAAGATACTGCATCTGCACGCACTTCACATACTCGTGACCAACGAAGTCAAACTGTCTTATCGAATGGTTCCAGCATCAGCGACACATCATTAAGGTGATATTTCATTTAAATCAGAGTACCTGAAATCATCCTAATGACATTGTGTACAAATATCTTATTTCTTAATTATGTAGACCCAGATCTGGTGGGCTGGTTGACTATGAAGACGATGACGATGATGAAGACTACAATCCACCACTTAAACCAGAGACCTCTGGAGAGGACAACAGGACAGAAGACCCCCCACTTGAGCTAAAACGTAAGCCACCTTCTAAAGAAGAGGAGCTTGAGCTAACTAAGAAGCAGAGGGTTGATAAAAACTCAAAAGATGGAGCTGTATCTGCCATGACCTCAACACCTAGCCATGCAGCATCTCCGAGCAAGAAAGTGACCAGCACCATGCATATTATTACTCACACCCCAGATGGTAAAACTAGTTCAGATCAGGAGAACCATGGTGAGAAAGAACCTGCAGCTCCAAGAAGCTGTTCCAATTGTGTGCCCAATGCCTCAGGCACCAGACAGTCAAGTGGAGATGACTGCCCATTGATAGCACCCAATGGTAACAACTCATCGGAGATGGCTGTAAATGGCACTAACGTAACTGGTTCAGAACCGTATTCAGTACGATGACTTATATGGTCCACTAATTATTTTATTTTCTTTCCAAGCCAACGAAGTGAAAAATGGCAATCAGGGAGTTGGGTTGGTTCCATCTCTTCCAAAATGAACAGAACAATTTTGAAGAAGAAGTTTGCCAACAGGGGTGGCTTGAGTGAGTTTCTGATTCTCCATTGGCAGAGGAAGAGAGACAATATACTGCCAGTAAGAGCGGCGAAGCCTAAAGTCTGGTGATGAGGTCTGGTCTTCCCCTTGTTTGCTTTGCCTTTGGAGGCTGGGAAAACATTGTTGTTGCTTTGTATAACATTCATCAGCCGTTAATAGTTCTTTTCCCATCTGTTTCTTTGCTTATCTTTATCAATTTCTATCTTAGTTGCTTATAGAAGGGCTCCAATATTTGCGGTCGCCCCTCATGTATTTCCCCTTTTTTTTTTCAATTTTGTGGGTATGCTGGGAATTACTTGGGTTGGGGTAATTTTTTTCTTTTCTTCCCTTTTATGTTTCAGGGAGTTTTTTTTTTTTTTTTTTTTTAGGTTTTGGGGGGGGGGGGGGGGGGGGTTGGTGGGGGAGAGTTGATTTCAGTAAGAATAATTTATGAGGATCAAATCTCCTCTGGAAAATCAGTGTAATATCAACTTAGACCATAGTGCTATTGTACATTAGATTTTGGTTGATGGGATATTAAGATGCATCTGTTACAAAAACTTTGTATCATGTGCAATTGTAATTAACTAAGCTCTGGTTTGTTTCATCTCCAATCATGTTCTACATTTTGTTTTGTAGGGTGAAAACAAATGAGATGGTATAGGTTTCGTACTCAGGAATGAGCAATGATTCAAAGATTGGAATCGAATTGGTTGATCCATGTATGGATTCTACGGTTAGGGCAGATTATTAGCTTTTGAATGGATTCTAGTAGTTTTCGGAAACTGATTTTTCAAATATGGATTTTCTAAATGGAAGAACACATCAAATAACGGTTTTCGACTATACATTTACATCCTTAGTAAAGATTGGACAGTAGATTTGTGGGTTTGGAGAGAGCAGTGTTGCAGTCTAAATTTGTGTGTTTAGTGGTGGAGAATTGAAGAAAACAAAATTTTGAGAAGACGAGAAGGTGCTCTTCAGTCCAGTTCCCACTTTCCCTCCCCTAGGGTTGATAAAATTACATGGATGCCTTCAAGAATAAAAAAATTTCAATATATTATTGTTTAGGTTTTTTTTTTAATATATTGTGAATTTGATGAAGATGTTTTAGTATTATAAATATTTTTATAAAAATATTATTACGGGTAGTGGTGTTTCCAGTGACAAACGAGTGAGTGATGCGTAAGAACCTGCCCTTGGGAAGGGGAACAACAGGTGAAAACGGCTGCTAATACCACATAGGCTGAGGAGCAAAAGTAGGAATCCGCCATTGAGCACATTTCTATGGAAAAAGAATACATCTAGTAGTTCGTTTTCGTAATGATTTTCAAACCACTCTATGCTTGGCCAAGGACCCTTGCATATATTATGTGATATCAAGTCAAATATTTAGAGGGACTTCTCTTATGATGAATAAATGGAAATATTACCTTGTTAATTTCTGACAATCTTATTTTTATTTTTAGTCTCAGCCGGACAAGATCCATATAAACCAATTATCCAACTATTCCCTAGATTTTGTGTGTTCTTTCGAGTGTACGATTAAATTCTTCAGTGGTAAGGGGTCATATGCTGAAAATTTTGTTTCTAATAGGTAAGGTTAATGGTCTAATGCCCAGTTTGTTTTTCTTTCCTTCTTTATTTATTTATTTATTTTTATGGTAAAGAAAAACTATTACAGATTAAACAAAAGGAATTACATATGGTATATTACATTTGTTCAATAAGCCTTGTAGGCTAGTTTTTGAACTATAACGAAAAAATATACATCTGGTCTGCTAATCCAAAAAAGCTATCTACAAGATTTCAGGGAACTATAGTTCGAGTAGTAGGATTCAGGAGTTCTATGAGAGGTTTGCTATTACACCAAATTTCCTTAGGGATGATATTTGCTTTTAAGGCACACTTCCAACCCTCTAGAATGCTATATAGTTCAGCTTCCATTGGATCCTTTGTTTGTAAGAAACCTGCAGAGGTTGGAGGACCCTGTCCAGCTATCAAAAAGCAAAAAGCTCACCCAGTTAATCCTAATGCATGATCAGAAATGTCTGTACAAATTAAGACAGGATAATTGAAACATTGATTAGTTGCAATAGATATAAAGGGGAAGGGGGGGGGGTTACATATGGAGAAGTTAGATAAATAGTGGGGTTTGAGGAGGGAGGGGAAATGTTCAAGTTTGATAAGCACTTAT
Organism: Telopea speciosissima; assembly: GCF_018873765.1. Classification (NCBI taxonomy): domain Eukaryota; kingdom Viridiplantae; phylum Streptophyta; class Magnoliopsida; order Proteales; family Proteaceae; genus Telopea; species Telopea speciosissima. The sequence goes on from NC_057922.1 coordinate 53,767,802, forward strand.
CATAGACCAGATAATAAGATGAGGGTCAACTTTCGCTAATCCGTGAATCACTTTGTTCCTTACATCCCATATATAGTAGCAAGTAATAATAAGAATCGAAAAGGAACCAAATTAAAGATTGTTTATCCAAATGTCGGGTGGTAAAAATGGAGACACACAACTATGCAAAGGAGGGGCTGGAGAGAAACTCTGTTCTCATTCCGAGGGGGTCAGATGCCCAGATACGCTTAGTCCAATCACATGAAAGGAGGTGCCAGATGGATTCATCACTACAACCACAAAAATGACATGTAGGGTTGATCGCCATCCATTTCAAGATAGAAGCTTTGACAGGCAAAACCTACATTTAAGACACACCAAAAGAACATTTTAAATTTGGGTAGAATATTAAGTTTCCAGAAAAATCGCCACCATTTTGAAAGAGATGGTGGAGGGTGATCATTTGAAGAAAAGAATCTGGCTGCCTTTTGAGTAGAGAATCTCCTAGTAAGTTAGTGGCCCTTGACGAATGGGCCAACTTAGAACTTGATCAACTTGGCGCCCACACTTACTAACTCTTGTTTTGGATTGACGTGCTTGTTGTGAACTTGTTTGTGCATCATGTTCCAATTATAACTGAAGAAAAAAATTTCAAACTCCATCAAATGATAGATTGGCCAAAGTTATGTAATATATTAAATTGATATGAATCTACCAAGGTTTGAACAAATTTTTTTTAAAAAAAAAAATTAGATTTGGAAAAAAAATGGTTTACCTTTCAAAAGTTCTTCAAACTTGAGATGAAGAATAACAAATCTTGCACTTTTGTAGCTGAATGATGTCTCCGGTAAGTTCTACGTCGAAGTCCAGGTGAAAAATAAAGAAGAAGCAGCTCACAAGCAAGGTTTACAACTCTCGGTCGAGATATGACATTTTTATAAAGGTGTTTGGGTCAAAATCTCAGTCGAACCGAAATCTCAACCCGAGATCTCGACTCGACCAAGATTTCGACTGAGTTGGGGGTAATAATGGGTTTCGACCTTCTTCTCGTCTCGCCTTCTCAAAAAAGCGAGTTCTTATCGAGATCTCGGCGAGTTCGGATCTGTGTGGTAACTTTCCAAAAAATTGATTCTAGTGTTTTTTCTGATTCTGGGGGCAGAATTGAAACAGATTATGTATGTATTGTCTGGTCCATTTTTGTAATTTTTTGAAATGGACCGAGTGATATAATAGATTCTGACAGGGTTTTGAGAAACACCAAAATGGTGTTCTCAGATTTGAGAATTGATTCTACAAAATGTTAGAGAAACAATGTGGACTTAAGTGAATCAGGGGCATTGATGGAATTTACCATCAAAACATAACATTTCACTCAAACTCAAACGCAAACGCAAACATAAACCCAATTTCCCAATTTTTTGCAATCCCACGAGAGCTTCGACCGACCTCTGCAACTCTCAACTTCTCTTGCAAGGACTCGTCGAAATCACATGAGAGCTTCAACCAAAAGCGACGTCCGGTGACAAGCCGATGAAGCGACTCCAGAAGGTGAAGTTGGCGGGTTCGATATCTGAGTTAGAGCATTTCGAAGAAAAAGAAGAAGAAGAGAAAATCGATCTTCGTAGGCCATCGACGGTGAAGGAAGGAAGAGCAAAGCAAATTTTCTGGAAAATTCTGTTTATATTTAGAAGAGAAATTTCTGCAACCCTAAAAGGTTGATCAAAGTTCTGGTTTGTCTAATTCTAGAAATTTCCCGAATTTGAACCCTAATATCAAGAAATGATGTTTGGAGAGGAGCAATTGAGCAATTTTTTTAACCAATGCTTCTGTTTCAAAACCTATTTGTATTTTGAAGACAAACCAGAGTTCTGGTTACTCGTCTTCTTGTAGTATTTTCCCCTTTTTTTTCTTCTATTTTTTATTCCATTTCAGATTTGAAAATATATGCTTATCAAGCTCAATCAATCTCTCCAACTCATCCCCCAACTTCCCTCTTCTTTCTTTCACTCTTCTTACTCCTATTTGTTTTCTTGTATTTTCCCCTTTTCTTCTTCCATTTTTTATTCCATTTCAGATTTGAAAATATATGCTTATTGTTGTGACAAATTCTGACTTGCACAATGGTTCGCCTGGTCGGGTCGTCCTCGAACCAACTTGCACAGGTAAAACCACAGAGAAGACAATGAAGTGTCGGCCTAAGCCGGTTAGTACACTCCGATGCCTAAGTCAGAGCTTGCAACAGATGAATCTCAAGCTAGAAAGCTTAGGCTAAGAGAAAGTGAAGTGTCCATACCTAAGCCTGGCATGGCTATTTATACTGTTGAGTTGCTAAATGATACTTGAACTTTTCCTGTTTATAGACAATAATTTCGGTTCCATGTAATCCTTGGTGGCAGGATCCTTAACTGACACGTGTACGACCTAGGGTCATGCTTAACGTGTGATTCTAGGGTCATGCGAAATGTGTGACTCTAAACTGACCGGAGTCAAGTGAGGCAAGTTATCGCTAACTAGGGTTAATCAGGGTCGTCCCAATGTGGATTGCTGACCCGATCTGTGTGTTGGCCGATCTAGAGTTGGTCTTCTTTGTCCACGTGTCACGAGATGATTGGTCTTGGTTGGTTATGACCCATCATAGGCCCCCCACTCTTATCGATCATATTTGATTGCTAAGAGTAGGTCGGGTCTGTTGTGTATTGGATCCCTTCGACCCGTGGTCGCATTACTACTCTGTAGCATATTAAATGCAATCCGTACCGTGTCAGGAAGCAGGTGTCAGTTACGTGATGTGTCACCTCGTGGTCTGACACGTGGTACCCCATCATCATTAGCCTCAGGCACATGAATCGCCACACATTTTCCGCCGTTCGATCAGCAATTCTCAGCCATTAGATCGTCTGACTTTCCCGCCCTTTGTTCCTATAAATAGGCATTCTCTTTTCGCTCTCGTTGCTCATTTGTTCATTGTCTTTGCTCTCGGTGCTATTGTGCTCGGGTTTTCTTTGTTTTCGACTCTCAGCTCCTTCTTCGTCGCGCAACTCATCCTCTCTTCTTCTTCAAGAGTAAGTATGTCGTCCGACAGCGATTTCAAACCTATCCCCGATAAGGGGGATGTCAGAGGCTTCAGTGAGGATAGTGATCCGGAAAGGTCGTCCTCGGAGTCAGTTTATGACTCAAGCGAGGATGGGGAGGTGACGTCCCAAACCGTCAGAGAACCTCCGGCCGGGCCATTGTCAGTCCGTCTCGATGTGTCTAGGGCGAAAACCTCCGATCGGGCTCTCGAGGAGCATGCTGCTGTTCCCTTGGGTCGTCCTGACCAGGAAGAGGGGCAGGGATCGGTAGACCATGATAATGGTGGTTCGTCTGATCTCGACGGTCAAGAGGTGGGAGAGGTGGCATTTTTGGAACCCCCTAAGCGAGCTCCACAAAAGGTTGAGGACTATGAGTGCACTTACACTGACGCCGCCATGGCCGCTCTTAGGGAGAAGTACTATATTCCTCCTGACGTGGTCACACGTCGGCCGAACCGACATGAGAGGGCTTGTTCTCCCCGTGCACCGGAGGTCTGCATCCACATGGATGCACTCAAGGCGGGCCTTAGATTCCTTGTCCATCCTTTTGTTATTGATGTGTTGGACCATTGGGGGTTGGCCCCTGGTCAGGTCATGCCGAATTCGTGGAAGATCATCTTCTGCTTTTTTATTTACCTGTCTATTCGTAGTCGCGAGCCGACTATTCCCCTTTTTGCCTATTTTTATTGTTTGAAAAAGTATAATGAGGGTTGGGATTATTTCACCCGCTGAGATCTCGGTGATACATGGAAGCAGTTCAAATTTTATGACGAAGTCCCGCCGACTAACAAATTCTGAAAAGGGAAGTTCATTTTTGCGGTCATCCTGGGTAACTCCTTTAGATCAGGATGGCCAAAGATCAATCTTCGGGTCGGGAACCGAATGGTTGGTCTGACCCAAGTGGAGCAAGAGTCGGTGAAAGCCACTCTTCAGGGCCCCAAGTTCGATGTGCGAAACCTTCAATCAGAGGTCTTCCTCGTCAAATGGGGTCTTAACCCGAGTCAGTCCAACCCACACCTTTTTCTTTCTATCTCATCATTTAAATAGTGCTTCCCTTTTACTAATTACTACTTTCTGTGTTCTCAGTGAGGCTCGACCCGGCCCGTCTTGCCTCTATTGCCAAGAGGCAAAGGGCTTTCAAGGAAAGTAATAAGGGAACCGGTGAAGTTGCAAAGAACCGTCCTGAGCAGACCGCTGGCTCGGAAGTTCAAAAGCAGAAGGAAAAGGAAAAAGAAAGAGAAAGGGAGAAAGGCAAAAGCCCAATCGAGGTGAAGGAGACGGGTCAGACCCCTCCTCCTAAGGGAGTTAAGAATAAGATGAAAGTTAGTGATGCTGGTCTTCCTGATGTTCAGGGAAGAAGTAAGAAGCAAGAGGATGGGAGTCTGTCCCTCCCACACAGCTCAAACAATGTTCCTCTCTCGGATCGGGTTGCCTTCAACCGACCTGATATCTTCAACCCTCGTTGGGTTCTGACTCCTATCGACTCGGCCACCGCCGACTACGCGGTTGCCCGAGAACTGTTGGTGAAGGGTCGGCTCCCTTGAGATGTAGCCCATGTGAGATCTCTCTCTCATGGCCGTTTTGTTGACACTTCCTATAAGGAGATCTCTAAGGTACAAATCTACCCCGAGCTTTGTCCTATTTCGTTCTCCTTGATTTTTATCTTAATTTTAAATTTCCTAAACTCCTTCCAGGGTCTTCTTTATGCTGTTGATGTGTTGAAACGGGTCAAGTACCTGATGGAAACCAACTGCAAGCTTGTTCAAGAGTTGAAGGATTCTCAGGCCTTCGTTGAGACCATTACCAAGAGTAAGGAGGAGACTGAGGGCGAAATGGCCAAGGTCCGAGCCGATCTGTCTGCGTGCCTTGTGGCAAAAAGCTCACTGTTGAATGAGCATTGATCACTACAATGAAGAAGCAGCTTGAGGAGGCCAGGTCGTCTAAGGATCAATTGAAGAAGACGTTTGAGGCGACGGTTGTTGAGGCTAGGGTTGAGGCTGTCAAGGTTTTCAAAGACTCGAAAGAATTCGAGAATTTGATGTATGAGCATAATGGTGAGGCTTTCGCGCTCGGGATTCATACCACCTGCCACCATATTCACAAGTCAGATGGTTCGGCCTCCCTAGAGTGTTACTTACATATAATGGCAAACAGTTTGACAATCCCGCCTTCAAGGCTTTTTGTGCGCACTATCATATTGAATACAGGAGAACAGCTGTAGCGACCCCTCAATGCAATGGCCAAGTGGAAATCACGAACCGAACCATCCTGGACGGGATCAAAAAGAGGCTACAAGAGGCAAAGGCAAAATGGGTCGATGAGCTACCCAGTGTATTATGGGCATACAGAACAACAGTCCGAACACCAATAGGGGAGACTCCATTCAGATTAGCCTATGGAACGAAAGCCCTGACCCCAATCGAAGTCTTGGCCACATCACATCGGGTCGCTCATTTTGATGAAGAGACCAATGAAGACGGGCTGCGAGCAAATCTGGATTTCCTGGACGAGGTAAGGGAAGAGGCACTGATCAGGAATCAAGCATACCAGCAACGTACAACCCGGTACTACAATTCCCGAGTATGACCAAGGCTGTTCAGGGTCAGAGATCTAGTACTCCGAAAGGCCAGCGCATTTAACCCCTGCAACGCCAACAAGCTTTCCCCGAACTAGGAAGGCTCGTACATTGTTTCCAGAGTAATCCGGCCAAGCACGTATCACCTGAAAACTCGCCGGGGGGCAAGGCCATCCCAAGACCTTGGAATTCTTTAAATTTAAGAAAGTTCTATCAATAAAATGCCAGACCCGATCTGGGGATCCCACTAATGAGTTACTTGACTAACCTTTGTACTGCAAATGAGCTAACGCAACATACAAGGAATATACAACAAATTCTTCCAAATCTCATTGTCTCTATTAATATTTCTTGAAATAAAGGCACCCAACCTCAAGATCGGGCATGACAAAGTCCTCACCTGTGAGGCACAAAGTCCTTACCCGTGAGGCATAAAAGCCCTCACCCATGAGGCATAAAGGCACCCGACCTCGAGATCGGGCCCGACAAAGTCCTCACCCGTGAGGCATAAAGGCCCTCACCCGTGAGGCACAAAAGTCCTCGGCCACGAGGTACAAAAATCCTCATCCATGAGGCACCATTCCTGACACCTTAATCAGGTCGGTCTCCACCAATTACGCAAGGTCATTAAGAAGAATCGACAGTTTTGCTGACTTTGAACACTACGATGCCGACATTGAGAAGAAGGTGATCGATGCCGAGGTGGAAGAGCTTGAGGAGGCTTTGGAAGACCTCCTAACTTACTCCAAAGCCACGATGTTGGTGGATGACCCGAAGGCCGCAGACGTGGATGCCTCTTCCCGAACTCCTCCGACCGACGTGGCCAAGATCCAGCAGACCGACCCCCCCTCTCCAGACAATGTTGAAGTAGTGGTGGTGTAGCCCACCTTTCAGTTCTTCTTATTTATTTTGTCATTTTTCCTTCTTGCTGTGCCGATGTTACGTTTTGTGAATTCTACTTTGTTTTTCTTTTCTTTTCTTTTCTTTTCCTTTTCGGGTTAGAAATTTCAGTTCTGGTCTTTCCTTGTAATTTTGTTTATAAGCTAATGAAATGGTCCTTCTTTACATCGGGTTCCCTGTGTATTTACTTATCATTTACTTTGTCACGAAAAAATTTCTCCATATTCTTCTCTATGACAGTTGCTAGCGGCTCGGCCTCTACCCATTTCGTAAAGTAATCGATGGCTACCATAAGGTACTTTCTGTTTCCCGAGGCTAGGGTGAAGTTTTCGAGCAGATCCATTCCCCACATGGCAAACGGGACGGGACTCAGCAAGGATGTCAAGGGGGTTGCCGGTCGGTGTGGTACGGGTGCGAACAACTGGCATTGTTCACACGTTTTGACATAGTTCACAGCCTCTTCCTGCATTTTGGGCCAGTAAAAGCCCTGCCTGAGTATCTTGTAAGCTAATGCCCGACCACCTAAGTGGTTTCCACAGATGCCCTCATGGACTTCTGCCAAAGCGTATCGGGCTCCTGTCAGCCCAAGGCACCTCAGGAGTGGTGCACTAACAGCTCTTTTGTACAAGACCCCTTCGATCAAGGTGTATCTTGCTGCTCTCCTTACAACCTTCTGGGCTTTGGCTCGGTCTGAAGGTAATTTGTCGTCTTTTAGGTAGTCAATTATGGGGTCCATCCAGCAAGGTCCTTCTTCAATTGAGTTTACCTGTGGCTCTTCTTTGTACGATGGCTGATCTAGGCTTTCTACATATACCGAGCGGTCCAAGCTCTCCCATCCTTCAGTCGATAGTCTTGAAAGGGCATCAGCTGACCCGTTCTCTCTTTGGGGAATATTACTTATTTTGAAGTACTCGAATTTTGAACTGAGTGCTTGGGCCTTCCCCAGATATCTGGTCATTCTTTCTTCTCTAGCTTTGTAACTCCCCCGAAGTTGGTTGACCACCAATTGAGAATCACTGTAAATTGCCAGGCGCTTGACTTGGACTACTAGGGCCACCCTTAGGCCCTCCAGCAATGCCTCATACTCTGCTTCGTTATTTGACGCAGCAAATTGAAACCTTAGGGCATACTGGATCTTGAAGCCCTCAGGAATAGTTAATATCAGGCCTGCTCCACTGCCCATGGAATTGCTTGATCCGTCTACGAACAATGACCACGAACTCGGGTCAGCTTCTTCTTCTGGGTTATTTGCTTCCTCACCTCGAGTGCATTCCACTATGAAGTCAGCCAGACTCTGGCCTTTGATGACCGTTCTGGGCCTGTAGGTGATGCAATGCTCACTGAGCTCAACGGCCCACCCGACCAGATGGCCAGCGAGGTCGGGTTTATGCAATATTTTCTTTAGAGGCTGATTGGTGAGCAATATAATCGAGTGGCTTTGGAAGTAAGGGCGAAGTTTCCGCGCGACCACTACTAGGGCAAATACCATTTTTTCAACTTGGGGGTATCTTACCTCGGCTCCTATCAACACATGGCTGACGTAATAGATTGGTTCTTGGGTTCTTCCATCCTCTTCCGTCCTGATCAGGATCGCGCTTACTGCGACTGCCGATGTAGCAAGGTATAATTGCAAATCTTCACCTTGGACGGGTCAGGCTTACAATGGCATCTTTTATAAGTATTCTTTCAACCTCTCAAACGCTTCCTGACATTCTGGGGTCCATCGGAAGTCCCTAGGATTCTGAAGTTTCTTCAAAGTATCAAAGAACGGTAGGCATTTATCCCCTGCTCGGGCCATAAACCTACTGAGTGCGGCTATTCGTCCTATTAATCTCTGTATTTCTTTCACAGTTTGGGGTGGTTCCATCTCCTGTATAGCTCTTATCTTGTCAGGATTTGCCTCTATGCCCCTCCTTGATACTATATACCCGAGGAATTTACCTGAGGCTACCCCGAAGACACATTTTACCGGGTTGAGCTTCATTTTATTCACCCATAGACACTGAAAGTTCTCGTTCAGGTCGGCAATATGGTTGGCTCTGACACTTTTAACTAGCATATCGTCAACATAAACTTCCATGTTCCTCCCGATCTGAGGTATGACCACACGATTCACCGTCCTCTGATATGTTGCTCCAGCATTTTTTAACCCGAAGGGCATCACCTTATAATAGAAGCTCCCTTGTTCGGTTCGAAAAGCTGTGTACTCCTGGTCATCTTCGCTCATCATTATCTGATTGTACCCCGAATACGCATCCATAAAGCTTAGCAACTCATGACCCGCAGTGGCGTCGATGAGTTGTTCTATACGAGGTAGGGGTAACAATCCTTGGGACATGCTTTATTTAAGTCTATAAAATCTACACACATTCTCCATTTTCCATTTGACTTCGGGACCATGACTACGTTAGACAGCCAGGTCGGGAATTCTATCTCTTCAATGAAACCCGAGTCCTTCAGCTTTTGTACTTCTATCTCAATGGCCAACAACCTTTCTGAGGCAAAGTTTCTTCGCTTCTGCTGTACTGGTTTACTCCTCGGGTTGATGTTAAGTCGGTGCTCCGTAATATTCTGAAGAATTCTGGGCATGTCCTCCGTCGACCACGCAAAAACATCCGCGTTCATTCTCAGTAATGCTACCAGTTGGGCTTTTTGTTCCTCTCTCAGCTGGCCACCGATCTAAACCATTCAGTCCAGGTTTCCATCATCGATCGGAATCATAAGCACCTTCTCAACCGGCTCTCCCCTTTGGGCAACGAGCTCATCCCTATGGTCCGATACGTTGATGGTCAGGGCCATACCTCCGCAGTCGCTCCTATGCTTAACAAAACTAGCATAACACTCTCTTGATTTGTTCTGGTCGGTTTGGCATTCGCCTATGCCATTTGGGGTTGGGAACTTGATTTTCAGATGCTTGGTGGATACCACGGCCCCAAGGGCGTTCAAGGTAGGTCGGCCTAGGATGGCATTGAAGGCCGATACCGACCTCACCACCATGAAATTCACTTCTATAGTAACTTCATTAGGGTATTCCCCTATAGTAACTAGTAACTTTATACTCCCCTCTATCCTTGCTGCTACACCTGAGAAGCCGTATAGGCTGGTGCCATCTGGGGTGAGGCTTTCATCTCCTAACCCGAATTGCTTGAAGGCTTGGTATGATAACAGATCGACCGAGGCCCTGGTGTCTACAAGAATCCTGTGAACCATTCTGTCCTGAATGATCATTTGTAATTCGATGGCGTCATCGTGGGGCCAGCTAATCCCCTTCATGTCTTCACTGGTGAAGGATATGGTCGGGTCGGTCTTGGCGACCTTACTGGTCGTTTCAGCCACTCTAACAAATCGGGCACGTGCTTTTGCCTTTCTTACCAACTCCTGTCTCGGCCCCCCTAGGATGGTGAGAATGGGAGCTACTAAAGGCCTGCTCGACTGCCCAGTCTCCCTGGTGGGTTCATTCCTCTTCTCGGTCGTTCTTTCTTTTTCTCTCTCATGTCTTCGATCATCTCTCTGCTGATCCCTTCGATCATCTCTCCCACTCTATCGCCCTTCCTCCTTATGATCGGGTCGGGCTTCTCTCCTTTTGTCTACATATTTTGATAAGTGTCTGTCCTGAATAAGGTTCTCAATTTCCCTCTTTAATTGTCTACAATCTTCTGTGTCATGGCCTGTGTCCCTGTGAAATCGACAATATTTCCTCGGGATTCTATCTTCAGTCTTTGTGAACATGGGGCCTGGCCAGTTCAACAGTCCTTTGTTCTCGATTTGCATTAATGTCTCTGTCCTTCTCTCATTGAGTGGGGTATACTCGGGACTGGGTGCCCTATCAGTTCAGGCCTTTCTATCATCTTTCTTTTCAACCTTCTTCTCTTCTTTCTCAGTTGCCTTCTTTTTTTCTAGAACTCCACTTGCTTCGTTTTGCGCTGCAATGATTTTTGCCATATTGGCAAATTGGTGACACCGACTGATCAGCTCGGTCATGTTATGTGCCTTGTTCAATATAAGGGACTTTATTAGCTCAATGTCAGTTATTCCACTCTGCAAAGCATTGAACACAACTGAGTCATCCAGGTAGGGTATGTCGAGTGATTCCCTGTTGAACCTAGAGATAAAATCCTGGATCGACTCATCTCTTCGTTGCTTGATGGCCAGCAAATTAGCCACTGTCTTCTTCTGCCGAATACTAATATGAAACCAGGTAATGAATGCTTGAGACAACTCGGCAAACCCACTGACCGACCTCGGCTTGAGGTGTGAAAACCAGTAAATGGTTGCGCCCTTCAGTGATGCTGCAAAGAACCTACATGATGCGGTGTCCGACCCACCATACACCATCATGACCAAATTGAAGTAGTTGATGTGATCGATCGGGTCGGTCGAACCATCATATAGTACGGAAGCCGGGACCTTAAACCCTTTCGGCAGTTCTGCTTCCATAATCCCCTCAACAAAAGGGTGTTGGTTCGACACTGTCAGCATCTCCTCTGCCACATTTTTCCCAAAGCTTCGTACTCAATCATCAAGATCTTTTAGGCGACGCCCGATCTCCACGTCCTCGGGACCGTAAGATCTGCGCTCGCTCCCTTCGCGGGGGGAACTCCTTCGCACCGATCTCCTTCGGGGTGGTATAGCAGGTGACCCTTCTCGCACCCTCCTCGGGCTTCGCACTAATCGGGTCGGTGATCTTTCCGATGTTCTTGTACCTGGTCCTCTCGCCTTGTACCCCTCTGCGAGGGTGGGGTTCTTCTCCTTCCTCTGGCAGTACTGGCCCTACTCTCACTTTGGTGAGCGTCCTGCTCTTCTTGTCGTGGAGGTGGTCGGCGCGGGGGTTGTTGTTGATCAGGCTCCCCTTGTATAATCCTTCTCAACATCGCATTTGTCTCCGCGAGCTGGAGTCGCAAGTCGTGCACTTGCGCGTTAGTAGCGGGTGCGTTCGGATCGAAATATTGCACTCTTGGAATGGCTAGTATCGGCCGGGGTCCCCCACCCTGGATCCCTGGGATCAGTAATGGGGGTGGTGGAGGCAGGTTCTCTTCAACCACTAATTCGGGTGATCACCGCACTCGGGACAGTCCTGGCAAGAGCATCACCCTTGCAGCTTACCTAGTGATCGGACCTCTCTCCACCCGAACCACCTCTCGAGGCGGGCTCCTCGCTGCCCTGCTTTTCCTTAGCGGGAACTGTTTCCCCTCTCCATTGTCATGTCACACAGCTCTTTGTGACGTTCCCACAGACGGCGCCAATCTGTTGTGATAAATTCTAACTTGCACAATGGTTCGCCTGGTCGGGTTGTCCTCGAACCGACCTGCACGGGTAAAACCACAGAGAAGACAAAGAAGTGCCGGCCTGAGCCGGTTAGTACACTTCGATGCCTAAGACAGAGCTTGCGACAGATGAATCTCAAGCTAGAAAGCTTAAGCTAAGAGAAAGTGAAGTGTCCATACCTAAGCCTGGCATGGCTGTTTCTACTGTTGAGTTGCTAAACGATACTCGAACTTTTCCTGTTTATAGATAATAATTTTGGTTCTATGTAATCATTGGTGGCAGGATCCTTAACTGACACGTGTACGACCTAGGGTCATGCGAAATGTGTGACTCTAAACTGACCAGAGTCAAGTGAGGCGAGTTATCGCTAACTAGGGTTAATCAGGGTTGTCCCGATGTGGATTGCCGACCCGATCTGTGTGTTGGCCGATCTGGAGCTGGTCTTCTTTGTCCACGTGTCATGAGATGATTGGTCTTGGTTGGCTATGACCCATCACTTATCAAGCTCGATCAACCTTTGCAACTCATCCCCCAACTTCCCTCTTCTTTCTTTTCACTCTTCCTACTCCTATTCGTCTTGTTGTATTTTCCCCTTTTCTTCTTATATTTTTTATTCCATTTCAGATTTGAAAAGCTTACCCCTTTTCAAGCTTGATCAATCTCTGCACTCATCCCCCAACCCCGAATTTTTAGATGAAAAACTTACCCCTTTGAAGAACTACCCCCGTTTGCTTTGATTCCTTCAAACCTCAGCCCAAACCCTAGCCTCTTTGTTCAAAACTGGGAAATGCTGATTCCACTCCCTTTTTCCTTCCACCACCTCAATTCTTCCTCCCCTTTGCTTGATCTCTCTTCCCCTCACTCTCTCGATTGACTCTTTCTCTCTGTTTCTCTCCTTCACTTAGCCGAGTTTGCCTCTTTTGCTCAATTGCTCCTCTCCAAACCCTTTTCTCTGTAATAGCAGAATCAATTTTTTACTAGGTTTACCATACAACATTTGTTGGTACGGGATTACTCCAAAAATCCACAAACAAAAAAAATCGATTATGACTCAATCAGCCATAAAAGCATTTGTTGGTAGCAGAATCTATTCTTGTTTAATTGCTCCTCTCCAAACCCTTTTCTTATATCATGACTTTGGGGCTTTGTTCTCTGTGCCGCAGCAAAGGCTGCTGCGCCCAGCATGGTTCTGAATCTCGGTTCGGATTGGCCGATATTGGCTGGATCGGATCGGTATCGGTCGAGGTCAATCCCGAGATTAGACAGATACAACAAGGTTTGACTGGATCGTTCTCTGGATCGACCGATCCTTTACTGATTCGACTGAATTTTTTTTATTTTTTCAAAACTTTTAAGTTTTTTTGTTTATTTTTGGGTTAAATACGCATACCCCCTAAAATGGACCCAATATTCCTCATGCTCCCTATACTTCTGACAAGTCCACACACACCCCCTCAAAATTCCACGTACACCCCTTACTTTTCAACCTAAAGCCATTTAAGTCCATGCCGTTAATTGTAGACGTTAAATACTAACATATTAGATTTTGAAGAAGGCAATGTCCAGTTATACCCTTGATATGCATAATTACAAAAATGCCCTTAAGTTAAAAAACAAAAATGACAAATGTTGAAAAAATAAAATACCCAAAACAACCTTCCCTTTCTCCCTTTCCCCTTTCTTCGTTTCTCCCATGAAGCCAAAACATATTAGCGCAACTCATCCATGAATCCAACAAGCCCATTGTGCTTCTGCTTCCGCACAGGAACTCTCAAAGCTCTGCTTCCATTAATGGGTCTGTTGTGTTGCTTTAAGCAAAATTAATTTCAAATTCAAGCAGACTTAAAGATTATTCTTGTTGAAGCAGGGAAGATTTGTTCCAATTTTGAAAAATAAATTCCGGGTTCCCATCAAAGATAAGTAACTTTGAAGCTCCAATAGCGGAAACTCTTAGTCCTGATTAGGTAGGAGGTTTTTATGTATTAAGGTTTTTTATTTTTCCCTGATTTCCGATTTTACCCGAAACATGAAATTTCTCTGAAGCTGATTGATTTGAGTCTTCAATTAGATTTTCAGGTTTCTGGGTTATTCAATTTTCCATCTTAAAGCTCGGGTTTATTATTATTATTTTTTTGTTGGTTGAAGTCTTGATTGCATTCTCTTCTTGCTTCTCTGCGACTGATTTCCTCTCGTTTCTCTCAATCGCCATGGATTTGAGAGTCTATGGCGTTACTAGGTTATTCTTCATGTTTTATCTTGTATCCGTGGCTGGATTTTGTGGCGCAATGCAGGAAACTACTAGGGCAAAGATATTAAATTCGTTGAATTCAGGCCAAATCAATTCCAATTTAGTCCTCGTTGCTCTCCTCGACTCACATTACACGGAACTTGCTGAGCTCGTAGAGAAAGCTCTTCTCTTGCAGTCATTAGAGGAGGCAGTGGGTGTTGGTGAAAAATCCAACACCTACACACAGGTGCACAACGCACTTGGTGGAAGTAGCGCGGGCGTGCCAGAGCCTTTGGCGCAGGCCCAAACAAAACTGGAAATGGCCTGTCTTAGCTTCCAACCAGGACGAAATGGCTCGTTCTACCTTCAGACCGAGACAAAACGGTCTGTCCTGACTGGCGAAACGGCCTGTTCTAAGAGGTCAGAAATGGCCCGTTCTGACTTCGAACCAGGACGAGAAGGGGATCCTTTCATGCCTGAGTAGCTCTAAGGTCTTTTGGGTGAAAGCAAATCACGATGGACAAAGCAAGGAAGAAGATTGAAGATCAAATTGCTTACTTGCAGTCAATATCCGATTGGAGTCATTACAACTTGCGAAATCCGACATTGATGAGATTTACAACTTGGTGTTTACACTGCCACTGTTCTACGACCGAATCGCATAATCTCACAGAGACGAATTTGATGAAGCTTCACAACTCTGCCAGCCATGGATTGATGGAGCTTGCAACTTAATGTTAATGGTCATCTTCTGAAACACGGGCCAAAAGACAAGATTGTTGGAGTTGTTCTCTAAGCATCTCCCAAAAACGATTTTGATGAAGCTTCCACAACTCTGCCAGCCTCGGATTGATGAAGTTCGCAACTCGATGATGATGGTTGTCTTCTGAAACACGGGCCAAAAGACATGGTTGCTGGAGTTATTCTCCAAGCAAGGCCTACATGAATGCCCCTTGAAACACAAGTCAATGAGGCATTGGTGGCTGGAACCCAACTCCAGCAAAAATTACAAAGAAGGATGAAAGATTACATCCTGAAAGATAAAAAAGGGAAAAGACAAAATAAAGATAAAGACAATAGTGTTTTGTTGATCCGTTGGGTGATGTCTTCTCTTTTGCTTGGCTTTGTCTTATATAGAAGATATTCACTTGGTAACTCCCATAACCACTACTTCCACCTGCTTCCTTGTATTGTGGCCACTTTCACTCCAAAGTGCTAACCTCCTGTGCCATGAGGCCATGTGGGGTTTGTAACCTCCCACCATCTATAGTCATGGTGGGTCTCACCTTTACACTTTGTTAAATCAAATTTAAAATGATAACTCCTTGATGGCAATGTGCAATGCACGGCCCTATGTCACATATAACCGAATCCCAATTTGTGGAATTTGGGTACAAACAGTGGGTAAGCACAACATCACCATTTTTGCCCCTAGGAACGAAGCTCTGGAATGGGATCTTGACCCTGAGTTCAAGCATTTCCTTTCCCTTTTGGTTTTGGTTTGGCATGGTTGTACCTTTGTGGTTCTAACCCCTTTCTTTCTCAAAGCCCTACGAAAGAGGGTACCCTGTGAGAGATGAGTTGCAGGTTTTGGAAAGTTTAGGGATCGCACGGGGAAGAGGATAGTGTGGGATGGGGCTGCACGGTGGTCATGGTGTTAATGGTGGTGGTGGTGGCTGCGGCAATGGTGGGTAGTATGTAAAAGAAGAAGATGATTTGGGGAAGATGAGGGTTGGGCAAAAAGGTCTTTTCAAATTACAGGGCTGGTAGAAGAAAGGGTAGTTTGGTCAATAAAAAAAAGTTTTTAGCATTTAACCCCTAAAATTAACGGTGTGGACTTAAATGGCTTTAAGGGGGTAAAGTAGAGGTGGTACGTGGAATTTTCAGTGGGTGCGTGTGGACTTGTCAGAAACTTAGGGGGCATGAGGAATATTGGGTGCATTTTAGGGGTACGTGTATTTAACCCATTTATTTTTTATATTATCTTGACTAATATTGACCGATACTGACCGATACCAACCGATCCAATCTCAAGATCAAAACACCCACCAACTTTGGCTGATACATGATCCGATCCATAAAAAAACGATTTGGGGAGTTTTTTGACCGATCCGCTCCCGATCTGGAAAGTTTTTGGCAATGACCGATACCGAGTCCAATACCTGGATTTTGAACCTTGGCGCCTAGACACATGAGGGTGGGCGCAATGACCACCCTGCCCCCTGCACAGACTGCCTTGGGGAGTTTTTTTACCGATCCACTCCCGATCTGGAAAGGTTTTGGCAATGACCGATACCGAGTCCAATACCTGGATTTTGAACCTTGGCGCCTAGACACATGAGGGTGGGCGCAATGACCACCCTGCCCCCTGCACAGACTGCCCATGTGCCTAGGCGCAGCCTGCGCTGCGGCACAGAGAACATTCTCCCCATGACTTTGTTCACCTTTTTCTTCCACACCGATGACACACACCCCAAAAAACAGGGAAAAAGATCTATGTACGGGAGTGTGGCCTACGCCAGCACTCCCATGAGTCTATCTCTCTCCTTCCCATGTGAAAAGACACCTCAACCCTCTTGTTTTAATGAGGAGAGAGATAGACACATGGGAGTGTTGGCGTAAGCCACACTCCCGTACAGAAAACTGCTTCCCTAAAAAAAAAATCCAATCTATTTTTCATTGAGTAGATTTTTTCGTGTGTGGTTCCTTGATCGGTGCGGTTCCCTAGTGCCTCTCACAAGAAGAGGGTGGACCCCACTCGAGCAGAGTGTTCGATCAGGTGCCCCGGGTGGGTCCCATCGGACCAAAATACCACTTGACCTCTGTTGTGTCGTCGGATGTGCACTGCCACCCCACCGGTACTATAGAGGATTTTAATACGGGTCCCAACCCCCTCTTGTGAGAGGGACTAAGGAACCGCACCGGTCAAGGAACCGTAGACGATATAAATCCATGGAAAGATTGTGTTGTACAGTCTACACGTGGTATTGATACGTGGGGAATGGAATTCGAAGCCAGGGAGGGAGGGAGGGAGTTGCCGCGACTTCCGCCTTCTCGTTCCAAATGCCAACACAACAGAAGGCGTGATTGGACGTGTCCACTGCTGAACTCATCCAGAGAGCTATTCTTTGGTTCAACACTTCTTTGGAAGTCTTAAGAGATCTCTCCACCTGTCTCTCTCTCTTTCTCTCTTCGTTTCTTCTTCTTCCGACTTGTTTCCCCCTTTCCTTTTGGTTTCTCTCTTCATCACTGAAGTTATTTTTGCAACCCAAACTCAACAGCCAAAATTGAAGCATATTTCTCTCTCATTTTGATAATTTCATCTCCTGGATCCGTTCCTAACTGTGTTTCTTTCATTGAGATCGAAGTAGAGGATAAGAAATTAAGAAAGAGAAATGAGCAGTAGTAGTAGTAGTAACTTGGAGACTCGATCTCTGTTGGATGAGCTCCGAAACTTCGACAAGGGCACCTTATTTGATCTCGGCCATCCACTCCTCAACCGTATCACCGACACCTTTGTTAAAGCCGCTGGGGTATTATCTTATCTGACAAAACTCTCTCTCTCTCTCTCGATTTCTCTCGATTCATGATCAGATTAAGATATAAATGCAATAATAATTCACAATTGTGGTTTTCAGATTGGGGCAGTTCAGGCTATCTCTCGCGATGCTTACTTCATCGCCATTGAAAGTATGCTTCAACTCTGTAACTTGATGGATGGATGGATGAATGGAATGGATATTCATAATTTATTTTCTAGGGTTAAGTTTTAGCTATGGATTTTAGTTATTTGGTTCGTAATTTGTTTATGAACTGGTTTTTTTGGGTAGGCGCGGGAATTGATCCCAGCGGGATTCCAGATCTCCAAGGTGCCAAGAAACAGCGCTTCCCAGACTTCAGCGGTAATGCTATAATTTTATTTGATATTCCCTTCACATATAATATTATTCTGTTACGAATCCGACAAAAAAGGTAAGGGTATTTATGACATATCAACCCCTCACATGATATGAAAAAGGGTGTGCAATTTCAATTTTTTGAGCTGTGATTGTACAAATTTTTTTCCATATTTATATATAGAGAAGAGTTCTCTGTTGGGAAGTGGAAGGTAAAATGACCGCCCCCATCCTCAAGATGCTTCCGTTTTTGGTATGCTCTCTCATTGCCCTGTGCGTGCAGTTCCCCATATATATAGGACAATCCTTTACTTCACCCATGGTGGAGAGGACTTCTTCAGCCATGGGATCTAATTCACTGATTTGATCAAGAGAGTGTATTTCACACATTCTTAATAGGGTTGAGACGTATATTCCCATGATGAAAAACTTCACCTAATATGGAAGTGTAGGTTGCGTTTGGTATGCATTCTCATAATAGATTTTGGTTGGTATGCATTTTAAGGTGTGTTTGATCTATAATAATAGATTCTGAAGCAAGAAAATAGAGAAGAATCGGGTTTTAGATTGTGTTTTTGACCTTGAATCTATTAAGAGTATGCATAGTAAACACAGCTTTAGAATGCATTATAGATCGAGAGCACATTCTAATACCCCCCCTAAAAAAGATTTGTTGTTTGGAATGTATTCTCATTAATGGATGATAGAGAAGTTGATCCATTTTGGTATGCATTATCCAGCCTATTTCACATTCTGGTTGAGAGCGAATCGGCATTCTCATTCTATGTAATGCGTTCTTAGAATGTATTTTAAGAATTGACGGAGGATGGGCATGCCGCTCCCTTGCGGGATGCTAATGGTGCACACCAATGGAGAGCACAGGACAGGAGAGGTAGGGGGTGGAGTCTTTTTCAGGGGGTGGGGAGGGAGAGAGGGAGAGAGGGAGAGAGATCACAACCCCGACTTGCACAGTGTTTTCCCTTTAACAATACATATCAAGCACAGCCTTAAAAAGTTTTCTTCATCTTTCTTAGGAAGTCAAAGTTACCCTCTCTAATGCAATCTAGTGGTATCGATGGCCATGGTATATCTTAGATAGGAGTTCGATACATCCAAAAACCGTAGTGTACCACTACAACTGATGTAAAAATCGGATCCCAATTCAATGACCAATTTTCAAAGAGCAAGACCTTTCCTCATCTTCAATGCATGCTTGATGGATATTGTATGTAAGGTTCGTAATCTCGGATCGGTCATCCGTACAGATCCACATGTACGGACAAGGGTAAAAAGGTTTAAAAAATCAGATTTTTTTACAAAAAACAGGGGCATAAGTGTCATATTTGCTTGAGTTTGGGCGATCCCGATCCAGTCGATACCGAGATTACGAATCTTGATTGTATGGTCTGCACTCTTTTATCTACAAAAATGCCCTTGACATACTTCTTCAGTTTTGACTTTGGCTGCTCCATTGTGACCAAGTAGTCACGGGTTCAAGTCTGGAAACAGCCTCCCTGTGAAAACAGGGGTAAGGTTGCATACATTATGGCCCTCCCCAGATCCCACAGTAGTGGGAGTCTCATGCACTGAGTACGCTCCTTTATATATATATTCTTAAACCCGGCTCTTCTTTTTTTTCTTATTTCCAGAATGTGTTTGACCGAGAATCTTTTCCAAGAATGCAATTGAGGCCTGAGCCTATGTTTTATTTCCACTTTTTTCTGCCACTGGGTTGTTAACCAATTCATGGTTTTGCAGGAGAAACCAACAGCAGATCTCTTGAAGCAATGGTATGAGTCTGACTGAATCTGGAACCATATGGACTTGGATTGGTACGTGTGACAAACCAAACATTCATGTTTAATTTTAGCTTATCATTACTTCCTTCTCTCAGGTGAAAAATACTGGCAGAGAGTCTTTGCAGTGGGGTAAGCAACTTCTTTTTTTTGTTCTCTCCTTACCCATGTTCTATTGTTGTTCTCCTTTTTGTTTCAACTCTTCATTGATAGGAATTTTTAGTTTCATTGGTTATCATGTTATAGCCATGATTGGGTAAGGTATAAAAACAGCAAGGGGATCTAGCATCAATGTTACACTCTTGAGTCCCACATCAGTTACCTTTGTGACTTGATGTAGGCTTATAAGACTTTTGGGCTCTCCCTCCTCTCAAGCTAGCTTTTGGGCTCGGCTCTGGTGCTTTCATTGACCCCATCTTCTACGGTTGATTGACTACTTGAGAGGAGCGACCTGGGGGGAGTAAAAGGGCTCCCTGACAAGAAGGTCAGAGCTAAGCATGGGGGAATGTTACACTCTTGAGTCCCACATCGGTTACCTTGGTGACTTGATGTAGGCTTATAAGACTTTGGGCTCTCCCTCCTTTCAAACTGGCTTTTAGGCTGGGCTCTCGTGAAGTCTTGTAACACATCAACATTTGCTATTTTGCATTGGGTTTTTTCATTAACTGATACAGATTGATTTTTCGATCAAAAGTACTATGTGAAATCTTCGGTTTTTCCCTTAATCTTCTCTGTTACAGGACTAGCTGCTGGAATGTACTCGGGCCTAACATATGGCCTGAAGGAGGCTCGGGGTGCTCATGATTGGGTAGTGTTTCATCTTTCATTACCTTATTTTTCTTCTTCTTCTTCTTTTTGTGATTTGTCAATCAGTCCTTTTGTTGCAATGTAGATGAGAACCAAAATCTTTCTTTGTTGGTACAGAAAAACAGTGCAGTTGCAGGTGCAATTACTGGAGCAGCATTGGCATTCACCTCGGAGGATCATTCGCACGAGCAGATTGTTCAATTTGCCATTACAGGGGCAGCAGCCTCTACAGCAGCTAATCTTCTCAATGGGATATTCTAGATTGGTTGTGAAAATTCAATCAATCCTCTTTATGAATTCTCTCCTATTAATCTACATAAAGGAGATGGGAAGTTAAGAGATCAATATGATCTACATCTACAAAAAGAGATGGAAGTTAGGTGCAATGCTTAAGCGTCTCTGTTTTCTACTTTTTCTTTGTTTTTTCACCCCTACCCACTTTTTTTTTTGTTAGGAGTCTTAAATTACAAGTGTTTTTTACTATGATGTGGTGGTGCCTTGATGGGAGTTTTGGGTTGTGTTTGTTATGCTTTCTTGGAATAGATTCCGGATCTAGAATGCATTTTGAAATCGATTCTTCTCTATTATCTCAGAATGTGTTTTACATGTAAAATCTATTTCGAGAATGCATACTATTTTTCTCAAGTCTTTTATGGATATATTTGGTTCATTTGCTTGTATTTCTACTTAATTGATCGATCTTAGGAGATAAAAATCTAATATTGATTTAAAATTTGTCAAGTTAGGTCAAGTCATGAGGATAAGTCTTAAGTCAGTCCGGGCTGAAAAGTTTAGCCTAGATTTGAAATGTGTGGTTCGGTTTTGGGAATGCTCGGGTTAGCTGGGCCAAACTTGCACTCTTAATTTATTGTTTGGGTTGCACTAGCAAGGTATCCTAAATAGAAGGTTTCAGCCCAGTAAGATATCTAGCAGCCAGTTGTTCTTCTTGATCTCCTTTTTAACATCTCCAAAAACAATATTGGACTTCCCCATGGATTTATTTTCTAGGTTGAGATTCAAAATGAAAGGTTTTATATATAGATTATCAAAGATACATCAATTAAGTTCAGGTAGCTTATACAGTCATGGCTGGTCTTACATAGACAAACAAAGATATATCAATTAAGTTCAGGTAACCTATGAACCTTTATTCCTTGAGGTTCGCTGATCGGTATGGTTGTGCGGTTTCTCTCATAGGGGGTTGAAATGACCATTCTATCCCCTGATTAAACACACTATCCGGGTGGGATCCACCCCCCTTTTATTAAAGGCACTAGGGAACCGTACCGAGTAGGGGAACTGCAGGTGATAAAAATTTGGTAACCTATACAGTCATGGTTGGTCTTATGTATAAACAAACAAAAAGATATCAATTAAGTTTAGAGGTCTATATTGCCACTGTTGGACTTACATATATAAATCAAAAAAATATTTCATTTTAAGCATATTGACCTTTAATGTCATAATTGAACTTACATATAGATTCAAGAGTCTTTTTCAAAACTCAAGAGATTATAAGGCTATGGATGAACTTACATATGAACCACTAATCTTTAACACTATATAAAAATAAAAAAAAATTAAAATTAATGACATTTTAAAAACGCCTTTAGTGGTTTGAGAGGAGATCAGACCATTTTAATTTTTTTGAGTAGTAGGCTGAGGTAAGTTAGGAAATATGGATTTGTAATGTGGCATTATGAAGCCTTAAAAACATAGTTGATAAGTTTAATTTTTTTGGTTACCGATAAGTTTAGTTTAATACCTTAATAATGAGAAGTTTTGTTTAATACCCTAATAATAATCGTACATGAAACACGAGAAAATGTAACGTAAGATGGTTAAACAAAAGGAATTGGATGTTATCAATCTATCATCATATCAGTACTAATGTACCAGACCAATTAAATGTACTTGGACAAGAGTAGTACTAGGATGAGTGAACTCCTAAAGAAAGTCTTTATGTTGTATCCCTTTTTAATTTTTTACCCATACAAAACTATAAAAAAAAAATGTGGATTTTGAAATTGAATTGTGCAATGATCATGTTTGTGAACGCATGTGGTTAAAGAAACTCCTCAAAGACTTAAAAATAGCTCCTGAAGGGCCTATGAGATTCTATTGTGAAAACAAGGTTGCAATCAGTATAGCCCATAATCCTATTCAGCATGATAAAACAAAAGATGTTGAAATTGACTGTCACTTCATTAAGGAGAAGATTGAAGATAGTCTGATTTGCACTTCATTTGTTACTACTGTGAACCAACTGGCCGATGTGTTCACTATTGGTTTAATAGTTAAAACCTTTTGTTCTATTGTTTTCAAGTTAGGCATACGTGATATCTATACACCAACTTGAAAGGGAGTGTGGAAAAGTTGAAGATTGGTTCGGTTCGATTCTCTTCTGATTTGGTTCTCTTGATAAAATGTGTTATGTAACTAAGTACATTAGAGTGTCTAGATTCATTATGTACATGTTTAATGTGTTTTTTTTTTGGTGAATTACATGTTTAATGTGTTAATTGTGTAATTCTACAATCATACCATATTTGTAACATTCTCAAGATTATAAACAAAGCGGTGGTCTCTGTCTCATTGAGAAGCCAAATCATCCTATGTGACAATTTCAACAATAGGATATCTAAAATATTGTGGATTGGCCATTTTATCAAAATTTAGATTGAAATCCAATATCCCTCTCATATATAGACATACCCTCCCATATACGTCTAGACACCCTAAATTTTTCAATACCATATATTTGCCACTTGGAAAATTTAGATTAGGCTACTACTTCACATGTGGGCAGAGGACCATGGTAGATAGTCCTAAAATTTAAGTCATTCGAACTACCATGTGGCAAGTTAATTAAGAGAATGCTGAGCAGTTGAGCTTTCACTCTTGTTAAGGAAACACAAATATGGATATCAAGTTCTAAAAACCATTATATTAAAAAAAAAAAAAGAACCTACGAAAATCCTTTATGAATTTCCAATTACTATAATATAAATACAATAGTTACTGGTTCCAATTCACTATGAATTTTGGATTATCCAACTGAAAAAAATAAAATCCACATTTTTTCTTTCATTTCATTATAAATGAAAAATATAAGTTTTTTAGGCATTGTTGAGAACGCAACTTGGTTGCGTGGCTCTTGCGTCTAGACACAGTAGTGTGCAAAAGTACCACCTTGCCCCCCATGAAATAAAAAACCATATCTATGTTAATACTCTACATGTGCTATCTTATTCGCCCCTGCACTAGTGTAGGCACTACAAGATCAGACAACAATCTCTTTTCCATACAATATATAATGATAAAAAAAAAAAAAAAACGACTGAATTCAATAATAAAAAAAGGAGTTACAATATTGCAATTGGAACTCTACCCTACATCTCTGATCAGACCAGACAAGGGCTGAAGGTAGACCAAGGTTTCAAGAATCGAAAATCGAAAACCTAAAATCGACCCAAACTATTTATTAAACGTGCTAGGCTCAAAGCCCGGACTGAATAATATAGGTCGTTCCCGATGCAAGGGTCCAACTCGACGGTTGGCCAACCCTCTAAGAGCCCGTTTAAGGCCAATTTAACCTGCTTAAAACCAAAATTCAACGGATTGTTTATAAATGAGAACAGGCCTAGCTTATGAGGACTTATTACTTAAATGGGCCAGTCATGATGTGGGAACTTAAAGTAAGGGAGACTCATTATCCCCATACCTAAACCAGCCCGGACCGACCAATTCATACCCTTGGTTGTCATTGTACTTGTACGTGTTATAAGTGTGTAACAACGTGGGACAAATCTCGAAAACTTATCACAATGGGTTAGGATTTCTCGCAAAGAGGAACACCGCCGCTGGCTAGGGTTTTCAGTTGATTAAGATTTCTCCCAAGAAGAGCCGTTGCTCGGTTAGTTTTCTCCGCCGGTTGTGCGTGTTAGACCTTCATACTCCTCCTTTGCTCATTTTGCCATGATCCTTGGAACCGCCACTGGTGACGACGCCACCGACAATGACGACGAACCTGTCTAGAAAATCACCCCCTTTCATGGATCATCATCGCCCCGCCTTCCACTCTGCTTCACCGCTTCCATTCCACCGCCCTCTATGCCCGCCTCCATTCCACCTTGCTCCATCGTTCTCTGCGCTCGTATTCCTTCCCCGCCCCCTCCCCTGAAGCTCCCGCTCTACCCTATCCAGCCTCAGCTCTGTGAATGGTTATGGTTTTTAGCCATCATGCCGAGGGGTTCCCAAATAAGGGAGGTTTTTCTTTTTTCTTTGTTTGTTTGTTTGTAGGTTATGCCAACCTTGGTACTGGTGGCACCAAGACTATCGTCTGCTCCGAAGCTCCAACCGCCGTTCAATCTTCACCATCCCTCCCTTGTCGCAGGATGAAGCTCCACTTGCCAATCCAGCAGATCTGTTCGAAAGTAGGCTATGGCAACATTTCTGGTGGCCTCCTTGCCTTCGTTCGAAGCTCCACTCGTCGATCTAGCAGACTTTTGTCGATCTGAAAGTTTGTTTGAAAGTAGGCTGTGGCAGTGTGTCGGCACGCATGAGCAATTTGGCGATGGTTTGTTCGGCACGTATGACCCCCCCTCTATTGGCACGCTTGTGCATGCGCTCTATGTTAGTTGTATCTACAATTTTTTTCTAGGGAAGTGGCTATGACCCATCCTCTAGTCTAGATGACCCAATCAATGACATGAGATCGGGTTAATTTCCACTCATTAGTTTCGGATACCGTATATCCATACCTTTTGTTTATCATGCTCTTTATCTGTTTTTCTTTCTATCCAAAAAAAGGAAAAAATAGGACATATTCGTAATTTACGAGAAGGAAAAGCCGCAATCTCTTACTTGCGTTGCACACAATCAAGGATTTTAGGAGGGTTTTAGAATTTGGGGGACTTCGCATGCTATTCCTCCCTCTGGTCCTCTCTTCAACCTTCTACAATGGCGGTTCTTCGCAAAAGATGAACTGATAAAAATTATAACAAAATACGGCATTAAAGATCGAAAAGACCATTTTTTTGAGGATTTTCTCGATCAGTTGGCATCTATGCTGAAGGCTTTATCAACTTCATGTTTACAGGGTCGATTGCAGAACTTGTCTGCGAAGCTCCCTGCCAATTTCTCTTATGGAGAACCAAGAACTCCATTGCTTCGAGTTTTAGGTTCTTTAAGAAGCTCCAATTCCAGAAATCCTAATTTATGTAAAAGGGTCTTCTTTTGTTCCGACTCTGGTGATGGCTCCAATCCGGTGGTTGACGCTGAGGCGAAGCCTGCAGAAGCCGAAGCTGTAGCGGAGAATGCAGAGGAGGTCGATGCAAAAGCCTCATCGGCTATCGTCCCAATTAATCCTAGACCAGAGGATTACCTAACGGTAGCTGCCCTGCCTCCTTCGGTTTCTTTGTGGATTTATTTCTCTTTCTTCTTCTAGTTTGGTATACGGTAAAGTTATGCTTTCTTCTTCTTCCCACTCTTCAAGAGGTTAGCTTTAATTCAATCAAGTCTTGGTCTTTAGGTGAAAAGGTAAAGAAATTTAGTTCGTCTTCATATTTTTTATTTTCCTAAATGGCTCCCCCATTTGAATGTAGCGTGAATTAGGATAAATGTTTTGGAAGATGTAATTGAGTACATTATGAATTACTTGGCATTGTCATACTCAAAATGATACTCACTAGTTTCAGGATTTGTGACAAGAACAAGGACTGTAGGGGCTTTGAATATTTTTTCGTGATCCAGTGACAGTACTGTAGATGATTCTGCGGATATGTAACACGTTTTTTCTGAAGTTGGTGCTCAAATTAAGATAACCCTTATTCATGCTTTTGTTTCTCTACTACTTGTACCACTAATTTCATATTATTCTTTTTGCAATTGTCTGGTTAGTTTGGAGATGCACCTCAGGAGTTAATTTAGACACAAATTAGTTTCAGTTGGCATGTTGAAAGAATTACTGTCGGTGATAATTGGAGAAGATAATCCTTGAATAAAAAAGGCTGTTCTTTTCCATGTTCCCTCTGATAAATGCATTTCAGGAAAACAATTTACAGCAGAGTTAGATTGTCATCTGTCACAATCTTATGCTAGGTTTTTCAAGGATAATATTGAAAATATTTTCCTTTTTATATCCATTTATATGAAACACATAAACAATTTCATATCACACTTTGACTTAGAACACTTTACAGGTAGAAAGATTAACTCTAGGTTAGCCAGAGCAGTATACAGTTACACTTTTTACATGGATCATGTGCAAAAGTTAATTTTCTTTACACTTAGATACATCCTGATGAAAACAATTACTGAAGTGCTTATCAAGTACTTTCTTTAATTCAATTACTTGATTATTTAGTTTCTTTTTTAGCTTCTAAATTTTTACTTTTCTATTTTCCACTAGCAACATGCATTGAAAAAAATATTTTATGCTTTCCTCTTGCAGGTTTTAGCATTGCCATTGCCACATCGACCACTGTTTCCAGGTTTCTATATGCCAATCTATGTTAAGGTATGCCGGCTTGTTGCATGTCCTTTTAATATTTGGTTGCCTTTGAAAAAACTGTCTTTGTTTTCAAACCCCACTTGATCAATTAACTTGAGATTTGCCAAGGGTTTTTGCTAATTTGCTCTAACTGTATCCTCTGATTATAGTTTCCAAATTTTTTTTCGTCCCGCCCCTCCTTGTTTCCTGGGTGGGATGGGCTGAGGAAACCTAGAAAAATTGTACTAAACATTTACCAGTGATGTAGGACCTACAGGAGAGCAGATGTAAAATCCTTACCCCAGCAGAAATCTAAATTTGTGGAATACTCTTGTTTATCTGTTGATGTTCAGCGCCATATAATTGAGAGCTTTGACATGGGAATATCAAAGGGTAGAACTATCACAAGGAAAACAAGAGAGGGGAGTCTGCATACTGCAGCAACTATGAACTCTTGTAATTTGGCAGTTCAATAGTCTGTTTAGTGGCAAAGAAAATAGGAATACAATAAATACCATGGTAAAATAAAAAATGTTATTTGAAAATTTCTGAGGCACATTGTAAAGAGTAGAGGTGTTTTGAGCAGGTTTTACCTAAACTAATTTGGAAGCTCTGAGAGTCTTATCTTCCAATGAGTGGGTTGCAGATATATCATCTGGGTGAAAGCCTTTTAGTTTATTAGTGTTAACAAAACAGGTTTGTGGAATAATGCTTGAATGATCAATGAGATCAGTCAAGCTCTCTATTTATAATAATAATAAAAGAGATTACAAGGGGAACCACTATTCACAACACTGTTCACGTGAACAGTATCACAGCCCTAATTACATTTCTACCCTTGCTCATAAATACATAAATAAAGAATAAATAAAACACCCAAAAGATCAGAATACCCCCATGGTATTCTGGTGTACATAATTTAACACTCCCTCTCAAGTTGGTGCAAATATATCAATCATGCCCAACTTGACTAGAATGGGATGGAACAATTTCCCAGATAATCCCTTAGTGAAGATATCAGCAACCTGATCAGCAGACTTCACAAAGGGAACACAAATCAACCCTTCTTCCAGTTTTTCCTTGATGAAATGTCTGTCCACTTCAACATGTTTAGTGCGATCATGATGTACCGGGTTGTGTGCAATGCTGATTGCAGCTTTGTTATCACAGTACAACATCATGGGAAGATGAACAGAAACACCAAGATCTTGTAGCAAGCCTTTCAACCAAAGTAACTCATAAATGCCTTGTGCCATAGCCCGAAACTCGGCTTCAGCATTAGAACGAGCCACCACATTCTGCTTCTTACTACGCAAGTGACCAAATTACCACCTACAAAAGAACAGTACCCAGAGATAGACTTCCAATCTGCAGAACCAGCCCAGTCCGCATCAGTATACGCCTCTATTTGTAGGTTACCATTAGGAGACAGAAGAATGCCTTTTCCAGGAGCTGACTTTAAGTAGTGGAGAATCCGAAGAACAGCCTCCATATGAGAAGAATAGGGATCATGCATGAACTGACTCACAGTACTCACAGCAACAGCAATATCTGGACGAGTGTGTGAGAGATAAATCAGCTTTCCCACTAGGCATTGGTACCGGCCTTTATCAACAGGTTCACCGTCCTTTTCTTTAAGACGAATAGTAGCCTCCATAGGAGTATCTGAAGGATGACATCCTAACAGACCAGTTTCAGCCAACAAGTCTAGGACATACTTCCTTTGGGAGAGAAAGACGCCTTTAGAAGATCTGGCAACCTCAATCCCAAGAAAGTACCGTAGCGGCCCTAGATCTTTAATCTCGAATTCCTGCCCAAGAAACCTCTTCAACCGGCTGATCTCATCCCCATCATTGCCTGTAAGGCTGTAACCACAATGTCATCCACATACACTATAAGAACAGTGAGCTTCTCACCAACCCTCTTTAGAAAGAGAGTATGATCAGCATTACTTTGCTTGTAGCCAACAGATGTCATTGCCTTGTGGAACCGACCAAACCATGCTCGAGGTGACTGCTTCAGCCCATACAGTGCTCGCTTCAATTTGCACACCTTACCTTCATTATTGTCAGAAGAAAAACCTGGTGGAATATCCATGTATACCTCCTCACAAAGTTCCTCATTTAGGAAGGCATTCTTCACATCCAACTGTTGGAGATCCCATCCAAGATTAACTGCACACGATAGTAAAACCCGAACTGTATTCAATTTTGCAACAGGGGCAAAAGTCTCCTGATAGTCAATCCCATATGTTTGGGTGAAGCCCTTTGCAACCAAACATGCCTTATACCGATCCACAGACCCATCAATCTTTTGTTTGACCACAAAAACCCACTTACATCCCACTGTTTTTTTTTTCCTGGAGGGAGGGTTACTAGATCCCAAGTGTAGTTTTTTTCTAAAGCTCTCATTTCTTCCAACATAGCTGCCTTCCACTTTCCATCTGTATATGCTTCCTGCCAGTTTTTAGGAATAGAAACAGAAGAAAGAGAGGACATAAATGCACGAAAAGATGGAGAAAGCGAACTATAAGAAACAAAGCGAGAAATGGGATGCAGGGTGCAAGTCCTAGTACCTTTTCGATAAGCAATAGGTAGATCGGAAGGAGAGGTCTCACCACAAGGAGGAGGAGGATCTGACTCCTGGGTCAGCAATTGGATAGGTATGGTGCCACAGTGGATTGATGCTGCCCTTTGTTGGAGTGTCTCTTGTAGGTGATGATATTAGAGTTGTCAATTCTCTTCTGAAATTCACTGATGGTTCTCTGGACTGGAGTCAACTCCCCCTGACAATGATCATTACCACCATTATTTCCTACACACTTCCCCTGTAAAGGAGTCCCTACAGATGAAGGGACAGCAGCCAAAGGAGGCTGGGCAGCAGCCAAAGGAGGAATTTCAAGGGGAGGAAACACAAGCACATCTTCACTGAAACCAAAATTCTCCCCCTGTAATTTGGCAGTTCAATAGTCTGTTTAGTGGCAAAGAAAATAGGAATACAATAAATACCATGGTAAAATAAAAAATGTTATTTGAAAATTTCTGAGGCACATTGTAAAGAGTAGAGGTGTTTTGAGCAGGTTTTACCTAAACTAATTTGGAAGTTCTGAGAGTCTTATCTTCCAGTGAGTGGGTTGCAGATATATCATCTGGGTGAAAGCCTTTTAGTTTATTAGTGTTAACAAAACAGGTTTGTGGAATAATGCTTGAATGATCAATGAGATCAGTCAAGCTCTCTATTTATAATAATAATAAAAGAGATTACAAGGGGAAACACTATTCACAACACTGTTCACGTGAACAGTATCACAAACCTAATTACATTTCTACCCTTGCTCATAAATACATAAATAAAGAATAAATAAAACACCCAAAAGACCAGAATACCCCCATGGTATTCTGGTGTACATAATTTAACAGTATGGTATGTAATAGGTTTCTGCCTTAATAAGTATAGCTATCTAGGTTAAATTGTCTAATTCATGGTATCTATTTTCATTGGATAATCTCTTGCAACAATAATTAAAGTGTCCCCCACTCCGCCCCCCCCTCTTTCATGGGACGTGTTCTCATGTTTAAAGAACTTCCAAACCTTTTGAGATAAAACTCATTTTCATTTGTTAATCGTCCTTTTGAGATAAAACTCATTTTCATGTGTTATTGACTTATGAAGGTAAAATCAGTAGCAAAAGTTAGACAAGGAAATAGAAAATTAAAACAATTGCAAAGGCGAAAGTCCTGACCAATTGGGTTGGGACCTGAAGGCATAGATTCTCTCCTAGCACCATCCCTGGCAATATCATCAGCAAGGAATTTGCGAGAGCAGGATATCATGAACAATGAGGTTTTAATTGAGCGGGAAAAAGCCCTTACCTTCATCATGAGATGAGAGCATTCCATGGGCTCTGCTAAGTACAGGAAAGCCATCCCAATCAGAGAAGCTGAATCGCCTTGGTGGAGTCTGCTGTGCTGTTAGGCTCAGAAAAGACTGCGCCCCAATGATTTTCCCACACTAGGTTTTGTGCATGGCTGTGCGTGATGCACCGCCATACACACAACCGTTAGATGGGGGATGAGGGTCTAGGGTGCACCCCTTCACCTTCATCCAACGGCTGTATGCATGATCCTGCACCATGCACCACAGTGCATAAAACCTCTTCTTTCTATGTTTTTAACAAAATATATTCTTATTCAATTTCAATAAAAATAGAATATTGGAAACAACGGATGATATAAGCAAAGCAACGCATATGGTTTTTTTTTTTTTTTAATTTTAATATTAAGAAACGCATATGGTTTCATGCATGTATATTACGGTTAAAGTATGTGAAACTTGACAAACACATCTAAGTGAAGTGGGACCCATTAATTGGGGGTGATTCATGCATCACCCTCAGTTTCATACGTATAAATGGCTCAACTTGTCGTCACCCGGTTTGGTTTTTTATTTTAGACCTGCATATCCGGGTCAACTTATTTCTTAGCTACGACCTATAAGGCCAGTGGAAAATGTCCAAAAGCGACCAACCCCATGAGACCCAGATCAATGTTGGATCCATACCAGGGATAAACAGAGATGATCATGTTTTATTAAGTAGAACCTTTTCTATTGAATTAGTGGAGGTTTTGCTTGGTGTAATCACGGTCGGTTATATTGAGCTTGGCATTAAGATAACTTTGCCCTTCAACCCGAAAGTGGTACAATAGGGGTATTTTGAGTAATGATAAAATTAGCTACATTAATGGGTTTTGTCTTACCTAAAATAGGTTTTTATCTCATATGTCACAAGACGATCAGAGTTCCATCGAAGCTGCCAAGATACAGATGATCAAGAAACTTTTATGAACTCAAACTTGTTTCAGAACTTTCTACAAACGGACATTTTGTTATTTTTATTTTTGTTGAATTTAAAAAAAATACCACACTTAATTTTAAAAGATTTTTTTTTTCACTGCCCGTATGTAAGAAGTAAGACATGATCTTCTTTTGTTTTGGGTAAGCGTTACTTTTGCTTCTATCAGTTAACATGGCAATGACATTGCTGTAGTGCAATCTGAAAATTCAGATTAAAGATCTTAGATGCAAGCAGGCCCAATGATGCAAACCTGAGAGGGTAAGCAAGCCAAGATCGAATCTTGAAGAGGGTTCTGATCTGAATCTGGTTTGAGTGGGTTATGGGTAGGTATGATGGAGGTTGTGGAGGGTGGCTGCAGGGAATTTATAATGGAGATGATGATAGTTGAAGATGAATAATATATAGGTGGCAGCCTAGAGTTCCCATTAGTTTCCCAACTGTTGGAGTCCCACTGAGATCATGATTGAAGGAGTCCCACCTTGATCCCACTTGAGTCTCACAAGCAAAAGTTCTCAACGAGAGTTTTTTGTTTTCAATTCATGGTTGCCTTTTGAGAGCAGCCAGAACTTGCATTATATAGAGATAGAAATCTTGAATACAACAACATAGTAATAAAGAGACTCTTAGAATTCCAAAACCCCTTTGGAATTCCCCATACTAAAGAACAATTTCTAGACATTGAAACTATCTCCAAGACCTAGAAAGTTGTTCCCAAGACATTGGAACTACAAACAAGATATAATAACTACTAAACTAGGAAAACTAAACGAATAATTAATACTACCTAGGAAAGTAAAACCCACTACATTAATTAACCTAGGAACATGAAAAGAGAAACTAAGAATACAAAAAATCTTCTCCAGCAGCTGTTCCAAAATAATGAAACCAAGTGGACCCAAAAAGAACTATATAAAATAAACTCAGCAGGGCCAGGATGGGACAGCAAGGACCTGCCTGCGGCTTGGGCTGGTGCTGGCCTTTGGCCCAGGTTCTGGAAAAGAACCTTGTGAGCCAATTTCTCCCTGCATCACCCAATGATCAAATCTGGGATCAGATCTAAGATAAAAGAAACTACTGCGTAGTTAAGGAAAGAAATCAGATTGATGGAAGGGGAGAGATGAAATTGATCTTCTTGGGAGGAAGAAAAGAGGAGAAGAGAATGGAAGGGAAGAAAAGAAACCAGGTATCAGATACCAATCCCATATGCATTTTTTTTTTTTTTTTTTTGATGAATAAAAAATTCAATACCAAGACCCCAAAGGCAGGGGAGGGGAAAACGCGCGGGGGGGGGGGGAATACACAAGGGAAAAGGAGGGGAGGGGAAGCTATACAAAACAAAGCCACAGGCCTAGGGGACCTGGCTAGGAGAGCAAAGGAGAGAAGAATCTAAACCCCAGGTAACAACAATGAGCCTGTTCCTTGGGGAGTCTAAAAGAGATCTATGGGGAAGCATATGAACCCTAGTGCTGACATCAATAAAGATGGCTTTCCAAATCATATCAATAGGCCGGGAGTTGGAAGTCCATCTACGAAGATTCCGCTCCATCCAGATGTGAGAGATCGCAGCCTGAACACAAGCTTGCCAACAATGTCACAAATAGAGCTACTAGAAAAGGACATATCGTGCCAAAGCCACTCCCGAGCAAAGGGAAGGTGTCGTCTGGCCCGGGGCCAAATGGACTGAAGAGCTTTTTCCAAATAGAAGAGGCTAGGGAGCAAGAAAAGAAAAAGAAAGGTGGTCGACATCCTCACTACCATTCCAACGAAGGATACAGGAGGGGGAAACAGGGATGCGACGGTGAATGAGGAAGGATTGGGTGGGAAGGCAAAGGTTTAGGGTTCTCCAGACATTGAAGGAGTGTTTAGGGATATGGCCTTTGAACCAAACAAGGTTGCGCTAAGGGATAGAAGGGCCATGGAGACTAACTAAATCCCAAGTGGAACGGGAACAAAACATACCTATGCGGGATGGGAGCCAGGTTACTTTGTCCGAATGAGTAGGATGGGGGGGGGGGGAGGGGGGAGAGAGGCCCAAACCTGGGTGAGACCAGGGGGGAAGGGGGTAGGGGGGACCAATAGCCACAGGAGATAATTAATGAGAGAGGGGCAGATTTGGGGATGCGAGTAGAGTAGACTCCTCGGGCACCAAGGAGGTTGAAAAGGACTCCAGCCGGATGCCAAGGATCAAGCCAGAGGGAGATGGAGGTACCATCAACGATCACTGAGAGGTGGCACTAAGGGTAAGGGGACGGAGGAGAAGGATTTTTCGCCAAACCCAGGAGGGGTCCGCAGGCTGGGGGACAGTCCAAATGGAATCTGATGCAGCACCATGTGCCCACACCTGAAGGAAGAAAAAGAAGAAGAAGAAGAAGAAGCAGCCTTGAAATTAGGGATTAGTTTTGGAGCCATAGCTTAGATTTACATTTAGTAGGTTCTATACTTAGTTTTATTTCAGCTTATTTGTAAACTTAAATTAAATCGATTCAAACGATGGTTCAATTTAAGTGATTTAATTAAGTGTCTTTTATTTTAAGTTATTAGAGGTAGATAGGTCTTTTAACCCTTTTAAAATTTTAAGTTGTTTTAATTAGGTCCACCTCTCCATGATTTAAGTGAGGGAAGAGTTTAAATTGTATTAGGTTTTGGCCTATGGCCTTTTATTATAAAAGTTAAATCGTAGGAGGCTCCCCCACAAGTTTTATGAATTAAAAAGATCGTGTTTGCTGCCATTGTTGCTGCTGCTGCTCCTTGTGAGTGTTTGCCTTGTGGTTCTATCAAGGAAGAAAGGGTAGGTGGAAATCCTGCGACTCCTTACGCCGTGACGGCTGGGAGGGTCCCTAAGATTGAAGGTGGTTCTATCCTTCTCTATTGCTCAAGCTCATCTTCAAGCTGCTGTTATTGGAATTCTGCAACAGCCAGTAAGTTATTTAATTTTTCTGCAACATTCCTTCTTATTCTAATCCTCCAATCTAGCCCTAATTCATTCCCATCGATCTCCACTAAACCCTAGGTTGTTTAGAGACTGTCCAGCCCTATTCTACCATCCATATCCGTTCAAAATTCAAGCATAACACCCCCACAGTAGCCCCTACACTCGATCCAGATTGCTGCCCCCATTCCTAGCTCAAAACCGTAAAATCCCCTCATCTCTGTAAAACCCTAAAACCCTAAAATTTCCATTCAGCCATATCCAACCATCAAAACTTCACTCAACCTTGGCCGAATGCTCTTCCCTACCCTTGGAGAACTCGACCTAAAGTTCTGGTCCAGATTCTCACTCTAAACCCTAATTCCAACCTAAATTCTAAATCCCCAAAACCCGAAACTTTAACCCTAAATTTCTGAATTTTAAAATTTTAACTGAAACTTCATTAAACCTACACTATTAGCTTCTCCTAGACCTGCCTATTAAAACCATATAAGATTTAACCCCATTCTCATAAACCTAACCCTAGAAATTGACCTAGAACCCTAATTCTTCCCATTCGAACCAGCAGCCCCCTTTTGATCCTGTTGCTTGGCTTCTAGTAGGATCCTTCTCCTATCTAGAGCTACATTCAGTGGTATCAGAGCCATGAATGAACATGCCAATTTAGTGTTGAATGGAAATCTGCCACTCGATCCCATGGCTGCAATCATGGAGATGCTTCGAAAGCTATCGGCAAATCAATAAGCTATGCAAGCTAAACAGGACCTTATTACCGATAAGGTATTGTGGTTAGAAGAACATAGGAATACCCCTCATAGGGACAACAACATTCCTCAAGAAGAAGATGGATATCAAGTCAATTCGGTGATACAGAGGCTACTTGACAGAGATGAGAATCCCAGAGATGGATACTGAGGTCACAGAGATGGGTCCAGATATCACAGGGATAGACTTAGAGATGACAGAGATGGTAGAGACCAGTACAGAGATCACAAAGATAGATTTAGAGATGACAGAGACCATCACAGAGATCGTCGGGATAGAACCAGAGGTACCCGTGAACCTTCCCAAGAATACAGAGATCGACACAGAGGTTACAGAGACAGAGATAGAGAAGACCGGGACAGAAATAGAGGTCGCCAGCCTACTTGTAAGGAGTACATGAGATCTTACTTCACTGGAGACCAAGGCCCTAATTGGCACCACACTGACAATCAGAAGGTGAAGCTTGAACTAAAGGAATGCGATGGTGATCATGACCCTCAGGTATTTTATGATTGGCTTGCTGCCCTGGATGATTATTTTGATTGGTATGATCTGTCTGAAGAGAGGAAGACGAAGCTAGTTCGTACTTAACTTGTTGGACCAACACGTGAGTGGTGGGAGACCACTGAAAGGGAGATGGACTTTGAAGGGACAGCACCCCACACTTGGGAGGACATGAAATATGACCTGAGTAAGAAGTACTTGCCAAGGCACTTCAGGTCTCAGTTACAGGATCAGTTCAACTCCCTACGCCAAGGGACCATGACTGTATCCGAGTACATGAAGAAATTTGATGCACTTTCTTCTCGCACTGGCATTAGAGAGGAGGGCATCCAGATGCTTTCACGATTCAGGTTGGGTTTAACATGTGAGATAAACAGAGCAATTGGTGTAGTCGAAGTTACAGACATCCGGGATTGCTTTGAGAAGGCCTTGAAGGCAGAGGAGCTACTGGCTTTAAGTAAACAGCTAGGTTCTACATCCAAGCCGATCTATACCAGCACTAGCACCTCACGACAGGGTCCCTCTATAGGCAGCACCTTTCGCTCTACTGCTTCTTCACGTGTTGATGATAAATGCAAAGCTCCTATGGGACGTAATGAACCCTTCACTTGTTTTCATTGTCAAGAGAAGGGACATATTGCTAAGGACTGCCCACTCAAGTGGAAGACCATCAACGTGGCTGAAAAGGAAGAAGCCCACAATGATGATGAAGAAAATGGCCAACATGCTTTTCCTGCCGATGATGATGTGGCTAATTACTTCGAAGACTTGGGTAATGATACAAATGGTATTCATGTGATGATTCAAGAGGCTGCTGCCCAGCCAGAAGTCCAGCCTTCCTTACCCATCAAAGAGCTGCTGTCCGCCTTCAAGTTTGAGCCAACTGCTGAACATGCTCTTAAGAAGCTTGATCCTGATTTGAATGACCATTCCATGATCTCCAGCTATTCATCGGAGATGAAAGCTTTCAAGTCGGGGAGAGTTGATGCAACACCATGTGCCCACACCTGAAGGAAGAAGAAGAAGAAGCAGCCCTGAAATTGGGGCTTAGTTTGGGAGCCATAGCTTAGATTTACATTTAGTAGGTTCTATACTTAGTTTTATTTCAGCTTATTTGTAAACTTAAATTGAACCAGTTCAAACCATGGTTCAATTTAACGGATTTAATTTAGTGTCTTTTGTTTTAAGTTATTAGGGGTAGATAGGTCTTTTAACCCTTTCAAAATTTAATTTGTTTTAATTAGGTTCACCTCTCGGTGATTTAAGTGAGGGAAGAGTTTAAATTGTATTAGGTTTTGGCCTATGGCCTTTTATTATAAAAGTTAAATTGTGGGAGGCTCCCCCACAAGTTTTATGAATTAAAAAAATCATGTTTGCTGCCATTGTTGCTGCTGCTGCTGTTCCTTGTGAGTGTTTGCTTTGTGGTTCTATCAAGGAAGAAAGGGTAGGTGGATCTCCTACGACTCTTTACGCCGTGACGGCTGGGAGGGTCCCTAAGATTGAAGGTGGTTCTATCCTTCTCCATTGCTCAAGCTCATCTTCAAGCTGCTGTTATTGGAATTCTGCAACAGCCAGTAAGTTATTTAATTTTCCTGCAACATTCCTTCTTATTCTAATCCTCCAATCTAGCCCTAATCCATTCCCATGATCTCCACTAAACCCTAGGTTGTCTAGAGACTTTCCAGCCCTATTCTACCATCCATATCCATTCAAACTTCAAGCATAACACCTCCACAGTAGCCCCTACACTCGATCCAGATTGCTGCCCCCATTCCTAGCTCAAAATCCTAAAATCCCCTCATCTCTGTAAAACCCCAAAACCCTAAAATTTCCATTCAGCCATATCCAACCATCAAAACTTCACCCAACCTTGGCTGAATGCTCTTCCCTACCCTTGGAGAATTCGACCTAAAGTTCTGGTCCAGATTCTCACTCTAAACCCTAATTCCAACCTAAATTCTAAAACCCAAAAACCCGAAACCCTAACCCAAAATTTCTGAATTTTAATTTTTTAACTAAAACTTCATCAAACCTACACTATTGGCTTCTCCTACACCTGCCTATTAATACCATATAAGATTTAACCCCATTCTCATAAACCTAACCCTAGAAATTGACCTAGAACCCTAATTCTGCCCATTCGAACCAGTAGCCCCCTTTTGATCTTGTTGCTTGGCCTCTAGTAGGATCCTTCTCCTATCTAGAGCTACATTAGAATCATTTTTGAAGGGGTAAGAGTAAACCCAATTAACCCAAACAGTGTCCTGCTTGGAGGAGATTTTCCAGATCAGCTTGAGGAGGCCAGCAATATTGTAATCAGGAATACGATGGATGCCCAGGCCTCTTTTAGATTTGGGCTGTCAGATTGTTGCTCAACTGATTGGTTGGAGGAATTTGGAGGACTCTTGGCCTTTCCAAAGGAAAGCACAGAAAAGAGATTCCATTGCTTTAATTGTGGATTGTAGAAGCCCATAGATCCCGCACCAGTAGATGTAGGAGGATTGGAGAACGGATTTGATCAGAACAATCCTACCCGCATAGGAAAGGAATTTGCCCTTCCAAAGTTGAAGCCTTTAACGGATGAGATCTAACATAGGGGTGCAGTGGAGGCCAATCAGCCTGGAAGGAATAAGGGGAAGGTCAAGGTATTTCATGGGAAGGGACTCGAGGGAAAACCCAGTCAAGCCGAGGAGAGTGGCTTTGACATGATCGGAGACCCCGAAAAGAAAGATTTGCGATTTTAAGAGGTTAATGCGCAGACCTAATAGAGATTCAAAGAGTTGGAGGGAAGACATGATGGAAGAGATAGAGGAGGGGGAAGCCTTGGAGAAGATCATAAGATTATCTACAAAGGCAAGGTGGGTGAGGTTGAGGCTTTTGCATTTGGGGATGGGGGAGATGAGGTGTTGGTTAGTTTTAGCCTAGATACTTCTAGAGAGGACCTCTAGAGCAAGGGAGAAGAGGAAAGGAGAAAGGGGGCAGCCTTGGCGGATTCCCACTTTCGAAAGGAAAAACTTAGTCGGGGAGCCATTGACGATGATCGAGAAGGAGGGGGAAGAGATGCAGGAATGGATCCAACGGACAAAAACTGGAGGAAAGGCCATCTGAGTCATGACATCACAAATGAAATCCCACCTAAGGGAGTCGAAGGCTTTATGGATGTCAATTTTCAAGAGGGCAGCGGGGGAGTAAGATTTGCGGTCAAAACCCCGGACAATTGTTGTACAAAGAAGAATATTGTCGGCAATGCTTTTGCCCAAGATGAAGGCCGATTAGTTCGGGCTAACTAAAGAAGGAACCACAAATTGAAGCCAATTGGCCAAAATTTTGGCAATGAATTTGTAGAGAAGATTGCATAGGGAGATAGGCCGGAAATCAGTTAGGGAAGAGGCTCCCTCTTTTTTGGGGATGAGGAAAAGGAAAGTTTGGTTAATATGGGGGAGCTGGCTGGGATTGTAAAAGAAGCGGCTGATGACTTTAATGAGATCATCTTTGATGAAGTCCCAACTAGCCGAGAAGAAACCCATACTGCAGCCATCATGACCTGGAGCTCGATTGGGTTTATGCGAGAGGACCGCTATAATGATTTCATCATACGAGGGAATGGATTGGAGGAGATCCAAAGAGGAGGAGGGAACAAATTTATTGATGAGGTTAGTGGGGATGGGGGATGGGGGAGGGAGGAGGGAGGGGAGGGCAAAAGAGAGAGGAGAAAAAGGAGATGGCTTGATTCTTAATGCTGAGGGCATTAGTGATGGTGGTGCCATCCGAAGCCAGGAGCATGGTGATGGAATTAGAATTAGAGCGGGCTTTCATAGAACGATGGAAGTAAGCCGTATTGGAGTCTCCAAGTTCAAGTCATTTAATGCGGGATCTGTGGCGGAGAAAACTCTCTTCTTGGGAGGAGAGAGATGATAGCTCAGATGAGAGCCTTTTCTCTTCCTTCGTGAGCAGAGGGTTGAGCATGTCCAGCTGGAGCTGGGATTGGACAAGGGAGTGATTGGAACGGCAAGAGGAGAGATGAGAGGAAATGTTGCCAAAGATGGAGGAATTCCAGACTTTGAGAGCAGCTTTGGTATACGAAGCTTTTTTGCGAAAGCAAGGAGAGGGAGATAGAAACAAGGAACAGGCTTGGACCAAGCCTCACGGATGGAGGGGAGGAAGAGGGGATGGGAAGACCACCTGTCAAAGATTTTGAAAGGCTTTGGGCCAAAGGAGGTATAGGATTGGATAAGAAGGTGGGAAGGGCTATGATCGGACATACCTGGAAGGAGGAAGGAGGCATGAGAGTTGGGGTAAAGGGAAAGCCAGGCATCATTAGTGAGAAAACAATTAATTTTATAAGCAGTCCTATCTGGACCACGCTCCTATTGTTC
The DNA here is from genome assembly GCF_018873765.1 of Telopea speciosissima. Lineage (NCBI taxonomy): Eukaryota > Viridiplantae > Streptophyta > Magnoliopsida > Proteales > Proteaceae > Telopea > Telopea speciosissima. The sequence goes on from NC_057922.1 coordinate 53,808,240, forward strand.
TAGATAAAGGGAGAACCCGACCATCTCAGATCATTGATCCCAAGTTCGTCAATGCAATCATTAAAGGCATTGACCGAGGGGAGATCAAGGGGGCGACCACCAATTTTTTCCGATCTGAAACGAACAACATTGAAGTCACCTCCTACACCCCAGGGAAGGGTGCCGACTGAGGACCGAGGGAGAGAGAGGTGATTCCATAAAGGAAGACGATCGGCAGCTCGGTTCAGGGTATAGACAAACGAGAGGAAGCGAGAGGATGAGGGATTGAGGAGGGAAAAGTGCATGTGCAGAATTTGGGAAGAGTAGAATGAGGAAGAGATGTGAATTTTTGCATATAGAGTCATTGTTCAACCGCACGAAAACTCTTAAAAATAAAATAACTCATATTCTGTACTCAAACCATCTCTAATTACATATAGATTCATGTTTTGAGTTTATATAAAGTAAATAAACTTAAAACATGACTCTATATGGCTATTAAGTTAATGTAAGACTAGAACCAGAATAGGTCTAATCCCAGGCAGGATCAAATAGAAAACCCTCCAATAAACAAGAGATCATATGAGGGAACCAAGAGAACAATGGGAACTCAAATGAGGGAGCAATTTCCTTGGTTGAAGTAACAAATAAAAACCCACAAATTTGTAACCTATTGAAACGATAATGATCGTGATGTGGTAATCTTCAAGAGATCAATATGACAATCAGTTGAAAGAAATCCCAGCACCTTGTAGCACTCTTGAGATTGGTTTGAAAAAAAATTAGGGTTTGGATTCAAGAACTGATGGGAGGGGATGGGAATGGAATGGGCTTCTCACTCTAGGCCTCTGATGCAAATATACCACTAAAAGAGGCTTATTTTGATGGGATAAAGTTTAGGGTTGGGTTATATGCATGTTGGGCCTTTGATACATGGTTCGAGAACTCGCGAGTGGCGAGATCTCGCCAAGTTTCTCGGTTTCGTGAGATCCCGAGACGAGATGCCATACACATTCTAAAACTGCACTTTCTCGGCGAGATCTCGGTATTGTCTCGGTACAGATTTTTCCAATTTTTTTTAGTTTTAAAAGTTCAATATCTCGCCGAGATCTTGATATCGGGTTAGAATATGGTTTTTTACCCATTTTAATTGCCCATTTGACCCATGTGCCCATTTTATTAAAAGAGGGCAATGGACAGAACTCGGAAATCTCGATAGTTCTGTCCATAGCTCTCTAAACGAAGGGGAAAACACTCAAACAGCTCTCTCCCTCAAATTTCTTCCTCTTTCTTTCAAATTTTGGGTGGATTGCATTGTTTGAAGTGAGATTCAAGTGCTAAAGTGAAGATTCAACTCGAACAGTCCAAGAATCATCACCTATTTGTAGGATTTCAAAGGTATTTTCTAGTTTTCCCCAAATCTATTTTTTTTCAAAAAAAATTGTGTAATCCTTGTTAGATTCATGTGGTTTTGATATATGTTAAACATCTTTGCCCGATCTATCATTTGATGGAGTCGGATTTAGTTTTCAGTTATTAAAATTTTTATTATAATTTCTGGAAAAATAAATGATTTATTTGAAAAAAGAAAAAGAAAAAACTAGGATGAATAGTGATTGTTTGAAAATGATTTTCATATATGTTAAACAACTTGGGATGCTCTACAGCCCCATGGATTAATATTTTATTTTTACCCATTAAAAAAAATATTTTATTTTTCAGATTTAATAAATATATTATAAAAATTAAAAAAGTATATATAATATTAAAGACAAATACTTGTTGCTTATGGAAAATTATGTACATAATATTCAACTTCAAATGGTGTTAAATACATCATTACATTATATTTTTCTTATACTTTAAGGTATAAATATTTTAAAAAAAAAATTCAAAATATTATTTTTAATTAAGAAATAAATACTAGGGTTAGGGGATAAATAAGAGATAATTATTTCATAGTTCTAGTAGCTTGACATTACGTTTAAGAGTTATGAATAGCATACTTTAAGTCTTGAATACCTTACTTTAAGTGATCCATGGTTATTAATACATGCTTTTTTATGTAACAGTGTAAAATATAAGACATTTTGTACACAATGTCTGATATAGCATGGCAACACGGAGTCCCCATGTCCGCAGACAAAAAGAAGTCCAAATGCAATTATTGTGGGAAGTTGCTATCTGGAGGAGCCACCAGGTTAAAGCAACACTTGTCTGGTACAGGCAAGGATGTTGCCTCATGCACAAATGTTCCTATCAAAGTGAAAGTGGCAATGGCACAACACTTGAAAGGAGGAAGATTAAAGAAAGCTGAGAGGGAAAGAATGCAACAAGAGTTTGATGAGGCAGTACTAGAGAGGACTGGTGTAGAGGTCCGTGGCGGAGATGATACTGACATTGGGCCTCCACCTGGTGAGTTTCAATCAGAGGCTGAATGGAGAATTTACCAGCAGACTTTGGCTGAGAGTAGACAAAGTTTTCATTTTGAGAATATAAGAGCATATGAGCAGCAAGAGGAGTGGTGGATCGGCTCATTGCACTGATCAAGAAGATGAGAGGAGGAAAAGCACTGGGACAAGAAATATACCACGACCCCCAACCCGACCACGAGTATAAGCTCCAGATCCCATTTTTGAGCAGGATCCCACAACTTTTAGGCAACAAGATGCCTACCAGCCAACCATCCTGCAAATATTTGGTGGTAAACAAGAAGAAGCACGAAAAGCCTTCAGCAAGTTCATGCTTTACCATGGCATTCCAGCCAATGTAGCACAATGAACATACTATAATGCATTCCTTGATGCTGCAGGGAGGGCTGGTGCAGGATGGAAAGGACTTTCACCACATGAATTATACAATGTATATTTGCCTCAGGAGGTATAGGAGCTGAAAGATTACATTGATAGTTTGAAGCCAATGTGGGAGACATATGGGGTTACTCTTATGGCTGATGGATGGACTGGACCTACTAGAGTGTCCATCATAAATTTCATGGTGAGTTGCAATGGAAAGACTGTATTCTTGAAGTCTATCGATGCATCAAAGGATGTAAAGGATGCATCATACTTGTATAAGGAGTTGAAGCAAGTGGTGGAGGAGGTAGGACAGAACGTTATCCAAATTGTGACGGATAACGGTTCCAACTTTAAAAAGGCTGGAGAGAAGTTGATGAATAAGAAGAGTAAGAGGATCCGGCTCTTTTGGACCCCATGTGTAGCCCATTTTATTGATTTAATGCTGAAGGACATGGGGAAAAAGACTTTGGTGGCGGGTATGGTAACTAGGGCAAGACAAGTGACAACTTTTGTGTACAACCATGCTTATGCTTTAGCCTTGTTGAGGGAGAAATGCAATGGAGATTTAGTGAGGCCTGGTGTAACTCGATTTGCCACCAATTACATTGCATTGAAGAGCTTTCAGACTAAGGCGATAGGTCTGAGGTCTATGTTTACAAGCGAACAATGGTTTGGTTGGCAAGGTTCTAAGTCAAAAGAAGCAAAGGTAGCATAACAAACCATTGCAAATGATGGATTTTGGAAGGACTTGGGGAAAGTGGTTGCCATATTAGAGCCAGTGGTGGCAGTACTGAGGATGGTTGATACAGAGAAGAAGCCTACCTTGGCTCACATTTATGCTGCCATCCAAAAAATGAAGGAAATGGTTAGAGTTGCTATACCACGAAGTGCAAAGTCCTACACTAACATCATTGATGAGCGGTGGGAGAAGCATTTGAGTCATCCATTGCATAAAGCTGGTGAGTTCAACATACTTTACACTTTAAATATTATAACGTTTTTACATTTACATATTCAAAACCCAAAGGCATTAAGTCACTAACAAATCATATTTGTGGTGTCTACTTTACCAACATACTATTTGAATCCAAAGTATCACTACTCCCTGGTCTTGGGCTAGACATAGAATTGTTAGGCGGTTTATTCTTGAGAAGTTGGAGCCCAATCAAAGACACACGATCGCTTGCAATGATGAGGTGAGAGTATGGGATTTTGGTACTTTGGTAGTTAGTTTATGAATGTAATTTCTAAATAGGAAATACTAATGCCTCAAATTGAAAATAGATTAAATACTTCAGAGAGGCCTCAGCAAGTTTCGGTCGACAAACTGCAGTGGAGGGTAGACAAAAGTCAAACCCTGGTAGGTGGCATGATATTACATTTATGAATTATAATTTTTTCTCTTTAGAATGTACATATTCTTACTATTCTATATTTGTAATGCAGCCGACTGGTGGGTGCTTTATGGTACAAGTTCACCTAACTTGAGGAAGGTAGCAGTGAGAGTGCTCTCACAAATTTGTTCATCCTCCGGATGTGAGCGCAACTGGAGTACATTTTCATTAATACATTCAAACAGGCGGAACAAGTTGGGTAGCGAATGACTGGAGCAACTTGTGTATGTGCACTACAATATGAGATTAAGGATGAGGCACATACGTGAAGGAATTGAGGCCAATGATAAAGAATCCATTGAACTGTCCAACATTTTCCAAGAGGACTCTGATGACGATGAGGATCCCCTATTCCAGTGGGTAAGGGATCGTGGTACACCCGATATGGATCAGCCTGGGGGTAGGCCCGACCCCACCATTGCGTTTGTAACCGGCACTGATGCTGATGATTATATGTCGTCGCAAGAGGGGCGTGCACATGCAGAGTCACCGAAACCTTTTGAGCTTGTTGTAGGAAGTCCTGCTGCTGATGATGATGATGGTGGTGGTGATGACAGTGGTAATGGTGGTGATGGTGATGGTGGTGGTGGTGGCATGCAGAGTAGCGGTTATTATGATGATCATCATGAGGGGGTGCGCGAGCAGTACCAGTATGATGTGGGAACGCAGGGGGACCCTGTGCGTTTCACCGGTGAGTCTTAGTTTACGCATGCCACTCAAGATCAAGACCATGGTGGCCACTCTAAAACATACAACAGAAAGAAGGGTCGCAAACACTCACATCAGTCAGATGCTTAGGATGATGACAGTAGTATGAACACCATGCTTGCAAGTTTTGGAAGCATGAGTATAGATACTACTAGTGAGCATCAGTCATGGTAATCATCTCAGCATCATCATGGCTATGACTATGGCCAGGAGAGCACCGGTTCTGATTATAGTGCCTATGGTCAGTATGGGCAGTTAGCAGCTGAGTATGGCAGTCAAAGCTCTGGGTCAAGTTTTGGGTACATATTCCCAGTCCCAAACCAGCCATATATGCTTCAAACTCAATATGACAGTAGCAGTGGATCTTACACCTCATACCAACAGCCTCCCTTGTACCCTAAGATAGGGAGATTGGTATATGTTGATCAGAAGATTTATATGGCAGCTGTGTCACACTATGTGCAACATTACAGCAATTCCATGACATGGGAATTCTTTGTGGATCAATATGGGGATGAATTTATTGCTTAATCATATTTTATGTAACAAATTCAGTGAACATTGATGTAATGTACTTTTTATTTGAATGTTTTGATTGATATGTACTAATTAGAATGTTTTGATTGCTAATTTGCTATGTTTTACTAAATTATATGTAGAGTAGGTTGTTTTAGACTTTTAGTACGATTTGTCGCCTACCAACCTATGGTCCAAAGTAAAACTCATATTTGGACTTGTTTTTTGGCAAATCTAGGCATGCAATTGTGTTTAAATGGCCTGAAATAGGCTGGATACCAAGTTTCAGATCCAAAATATGTGTAAAACCCACCGAGTTGGGGGTCCGAGTTAAAAAAAAAAAAAATGCAGCAACTCGCCGAGATCTTGGCTCGACTCGGTTTCTGGCTTGGCCGAGATGCCACCGAGACCCGAGTCTTAGAACCCTGCTTTGATCCCATGGTTTTTCTATGTAATAGGCTACTTTTATGGGCCTAAAATATGGGTAATTAGGTTGCATATGGGATTAGTTGTTTTAGTTCCATATTTAGTTTTATTTTGGTGTTTTTGTTCATAAATTGAACTGGTTCAACCAATGGTTCAATTTAAGTGATTTAAGTAGTTTTTTTTTAAGTGTTTAGTGGGGTTGGATTAGGACTTCGATTTTAGTCTATTTCAGTTTCCTAGTCAGTATAAGTTACCTAATAGGTTTAAGGATTGGGTTAGGCCTTTCCTTTTTAGTGTAGGAGTATTTTTGAGTCTAAGGTTGTAAGAAGGGCAAGTATTGAACATAAATTTTGATAATGAAAAAGCTTTTTGGTGCTCTCTTCCATTAAAGATTTGTCTTGTGTTTGATCAAGGCTGGTGGGACTGGTGTTTGATCCAATCGACACCTTGCAGTGTGAAGCCCGGGTGGTTAATTGGTGGGATTGGTGTTTGATCCAATCGACACCTTGCGGTGTGAAGCTCGGGTGGTTCTCTTTAAGTTCTACTTTCTAGTTTTAGTTAAAGATTCAATTTTTATTGAAGCTCCTCCATCAACAAGCTGCTGCCAATAACTGTTTGCAACTACAAGTAAGTTTGGAATCATCCCCATCCCCAATCTTCTTCTCCTAATCCTCTACATCCCCAAGGCCTTCTTAATCAACCAGGGAAAGCTCGTAGTGACATGACTAGTGAGAAAAGGATTGAAACTGCAGAAATATAGAAGTGAATACTCTTTTCAAAGATGAGAAACTTGAGGAGTATTTATGATTTATTACCCCATCCCTAACCTAATATATTTGTGTTCCCATGGTTCTCTTGGTTTCCCCATATGTTTTACTTTCCATTGTTCTCCTGGTCTTACCCTAAAACTGAATCACCTTTTGACGAAGAATTGGTAAATCTAATACCTCAACCCTAACTTCAAACCCTAGATTCAACCAAACCTCAACCCTAATTTGGCCAAAATTCCCAATTTTAGCCTACCCAAGTTTACCAGTTCATAGTAGATCTTGGTTATTGGCTTCTAGTTGGTCTCCTACCAATCTAGAACTACATTACCTACCTTTATCGCACGCAAGGGGTTCCTTGATCAAACACAAGGGATCTTCAATGGAGAAGAAGAGCAGAAAAGCAGCAACTTTATTTATCAAATTCATGTGCAATGCTTGCGCCCCTTACAACCTTATATAGAAACTCAACAATAGAATCAAACACTGAAAACGAAAAGCCTAACCCAATCCTTAACTGATAAGGTATCCTAAATTGACTAGGAAAGTGAAATAATAAAGGAAACATTTTCAAAACATGATTGGACATATAGAATCCTAATCCAGCCCAACTAAAACTAATGTAAGACTAAATTAGGTCAGAATTAGTCCCAAGTAAACCCACATTAACCAATTAACAAACCCTAGTAGAAGGGCATGGAGCAACACAGGTTCAGAATAGAGGTATGTGCTGGAACACAAGTTTCAGCCAGTAGAAGGGGCTAATATTAAGGTCGAATTCAAGCCTGGGTTTGCACAAGTGACTCCCAAAGTTTCAGCCAATTTGGATGGCTAGAGACAGCCAAAGAGGAAATTCACCAAAATAGAAAGTAGGGGAGTTGGGAGTAGAAACCGAACCAAGCAGCAACTTGGACACACACTTGGATCGAGTGGAGGTCCTATGGAGGTGCACCTGTGCTGTAAATCTTGTGCAATTCTGATGGCTGAGTTGAGAGTTGCAGGGGCGACACCAAAATAGAAAGTCTGGGTGGATCTTGCAAACCAGAGGGAGTCTGATCTCCAAACCAGGATCGAGTGTAGGGCCTGGTGTGGGGACTCTATGCTCCAAAACTCTACAGAATCTGATGCAGGATTATGGAGTTGTGGGGTCTTGAAGCTTGCAGCCCAACTGGAGCAGAAACTGGAATCCGCAGGGGGTGGAATCTCCTTGTGCGATCAGCAACAGCAGCAGCAGCATGCCAGCAGTAGCACTTGAGTGGTCTTCTCAATGGTTGGGCAGTCACAATATCACAGCAGAACACAGAGATAGATGGAGAGACAGAGAAGATGGAGAAGATAGAAAATAGAAGGTTGGGGGGATAGATGGATTAGGCTCTCACAGCCAGGCTCCTTCAGCCCTTCAAGTCTAACACACAACTTGAGAGAGAATCATACTTGCAGCTAGCAAATCTTCATTTAACTTGGTAAAATCATCGGGAGTGGCTAAAGCAGCCTTGCAATAAATAGAGGGCAGGACTTGCTCCTCAAGTAAAAGAAAAAAAAATAGAAACTTAACTTAATAACTTCAACAGAAAATTAGAAACTACTCTAATTACTTGACTGAACTAAATTAGAAACATAATAGATACTTCACTCCTTCAAGTGGGGTCTACTATAAGTGAACATCGGCCCACACTTGGAATTACAAAATTTTGTCAATAACTTGACAATTATACCCCCACGATTCTGTGTTTGAGAGACTCTACAACTCCCAGCCCTATTGGGCTGGCCCAATTTAAAGTTGGTTGGCCCTATGGTCCATTGGGTTGGTCCACCAGTTGGTGAAGTGAACCAGCCCTTGTCCCATGGGTTCCCTTAGACTATTTTTTGCCAAACAACTTGGCTTCTGCATAAAAAACACTTAATAATAATTACTTGCAACTTAAATTAAACCACGTAGAACCGGTTCAATTGAATTAACCCAAAACAACTTAGTCTAAACTAAGTCCTAATAATAGCAATCCCGTATGCAGCCTTGATACCCATAGTTTAGGCCCATTAAAGTGGCCTATCACATTGAAAACCCATGGGATCAAAGGCTCAACATGTATAGAACCCAACCCATGGCTTATTTCCATTAAAATAAGCCTATTTAGGTGATCTAACTGCATCAGACTCTCTCCTGTTTTAAACGGGATTGCCTGTGAATATTTGGGAGGAAATGATTCCTCATAGTTATATGGTGAGGACTAGGCGTTCTCAGTCAGCCATAAAAGCAACACTTGAAGTAGCCGTGTTTGCCACCCTGGTCAGAGAAACAATACCCCAGAAGGCTTTTGGTGTAGTAGAACGTCTAGCAGTAAGCCAGTAATCTCTACTGCCAATGAGTCAAAGTTAGTGGTCTAGTCCTACAAATGCTGTTGCTCCGAAATTAAGGGCAGTTGCCGCTGATCTCAAAGGAGGAATAGCAATGGCCTCATCTGTACAGGTCCAATGAAGAATTTCTTTCTCATTACTGAAGCCATTTCATTATAGTTTCTCCCCTGATCTCTGTCCTCTTGGTTTTGGTTTTTGCTTAATTATTTTTTTCTCCATTATGCCATTGTAAGAAGTTTGAAGTTGTTGTCCTATAATATTGAGAACAAACACCTTCTCGCAGAAATGTTGTGGAATTATGGTGACTAATGATTTATAGCTTCTTCGAAGGAAGACTTTAATTTTTTTCCTGTTCCTGCAGGATCCTAAATTATTGGCAGCTTTAGTAGAGAGCCGTAAAAGACAAGCTCCGTATGCTGGTGCATTTCTTCTGAAAGATGAGCCAGGGACTGATCCCAGTCTAGCCTCTGGTTCAGAAACGGAGAAGAATATAAACGATCTTAAAGGGAAGGAGTTATTCAACCGTCTTCATGAAGTTGGTACTTTGGCCCAGGTATCTCATTCTTGCCTTAAATCATCTTGTGTTAACTTTCTAGAATGACTTCAAATGCTATGATACTTGTGTGGCCATACTTTGTACACCTTTCCTTTCCTTTATTGTTTCCTTGGATACTCAGATAACATTGTTTTTATTTTGAATCTACTGAACCAGATTACTAGCATCCAAGGGGATCAGGTTGTGCTTATTGGCCATAGGCGGCTACGAATCACGGAAATGGTAAGCTGGACTTCAACAAGGCTTAAATTCCCTGGAAGCCTGCTGCTCAACCTGCTCATCTATCTCATGATATCTCCAATACTTATGGATAGTTTACAAATTTTTATAAAACAATTAACTTTCTGCAACTTTTTATTTTTCATGAATTAGATATCTTACCATCTTGAATTAGTAGTTTCGCCCTTTATTCCTTTAGTAGATTGGTTTGCTAGCCATTATGGGATTAAATTTTTATAATTTTGTAATGAACTGTTTATTTTCTTCCTTGATCAATTCTTTTGTCCCCTGTGCTGTACTACTACATTCTTTTTCTGATCAATGATATTTGTAATTCTTGAGAAAATTTGTCAAATTTTCCTTTTTTCAATAACTTCTTATGAGTAATATTTAAGATTTTTTGTACAGGTCGATGAGGATCCCCTCACGGTGAAAGTTGATCATCTCAAGGCATGCCTTTTCCACTTGGCAAAATAAAATTTTGAAAGGTTTTCTTGCTTTCCTTCTTCTCACATCCATTTCTCTCCATGTTGCAGGAGAAACCATACAATAAGGATGATGATGTTATAAAGGCAACACATTTTGAAGTTATATCGACTTTAAGAGATGTTCTGAAGACAAGTTCCCTTTGGAGAGATCATTACCAGACATATACCCAGGTTTGTCCTTATTTTATTGTACTTCAGAAGAAAAATCTCTAGACTATTGTCCATGTTGGAATTTATTCCCATGTAGCACTTGCACTTTTCAGCTCTGTTACTCTTCCCATGTGGTAGCCTGGTAGGCTGGAACCTTCTATTCATTTTGTTCCCCTAATAGCTTGTCTTTGTAATTCTCCAATTGATCCTCTGCTCTGTTGATAATACAGCTTTTGTGGTGCTCATTTATCTAATTGCTTTAGTGTCCACACAAATGTGAATTAATTGTTGAATTTCAATGTTGTAATAATTTTACTGCCAGTTGATTGATAGAGGAAGAGGAAAGAAGAGAAAGAAAAAGAAGGAAGTGGGAGGGAAGAAATTAGGAAAAGATTGGGTAAGTTGTGTGCGTGAACCTGCCATTCTTTGTTCAATTAAATCACAAGTAATTATCACCAAATTAAAGAAATACCCTTAAATGCCAATCCTAAGCCTAATGAAAGTATTAATTATCCATTAATGAACTAGAAGACCAAATAGACCTTATACAGTACATTACAACTGATTGGAGGGGGGGGGGAGGAGTATGTCCAGGGCTTCAAGCTAATGTAGGATACTGTTGCCATCCTTGCCTTCTAGATTGTAGGATAAGTAAGTCTCCTTGGAGTTCTAATTTTCTACTTTGTGAAAGTGATCTATTTCGCTTTTCTAATGCTAGGTGGGTGGTATGGAGACAATTTTAATGATGATAGGGAAACTTTTAGAAACAAAAGGGTGTCCTTTTAAGTTTCAACCTGAAAGCAGTTATTCAGATCCATCTCTAACATTAGAGATGGCTTTCAGATCTTGGAAAAACAGCAACTTAAACTGTTGTTGCGATTAAGAACAAAAGGGCCGTAAACTGGTACAGGTCCCACTTTTGCAGATGCTTGGGTGATGTAGATCAAAGCATGAAGAAGAGAAGAGTCAGGAATTTCTGTTCATGTGGTACTGTTCACGTGAACAGTGTCACAGCCCATATTGCCTTGATTGGAATCCTTCTAGAAGACCAAAGTTGAAGACTAAAACATTATTCACGTCACTGTTCACGTGAACAATGTCAAAGCCAAAATTTGCCTTGTTTAGATTGATTTTTAGAAGATCTTGTGGGCCCTTCAAGTGGAGGAAGATTTTATCCTAATGCTGCATTAGTTTAGTTTCTGTTTCTAGTTTATATTAGGTAGTTTCTAATTTCAGTTTGTTACTATTTTTGTTTCTATTTTGAAATAAGGCAACTAGATTTATAGGAAGTTTCTATTTTGGTTTGCAAGCTACTTGGTAGCAAGTTACTTTTTATTTTCTGTTTACTTGAGGGGCAAGGTATTGCTGCCCATATATATGTAATGTAATGGCTCTTAGTAGCCTCTAGATGAATTAACGAAGTTGCCTAGATTGTTTTGTTCAAGTTTTGATTGTCCTATTGTGAGGATGAAGGGCTGGGAGGCCTGGCTGGGAGAGCCAAAACCCTAGGGCTGAGAGAGCCGAATCTCCTTATCCCCCTTTTCCTTCTATTTTCTTATTTTCTTATTTTCTTCTTCTCTCCTTCTTCAACACCAACTGAGCTCCATCCTTGCTGTAACTGCAACTACCGCAATCGATCACTGTTGAAGCCTGGAATTATTATTCAATCAAGTCTTGACTACTGCTGTTGATCATCTTCAGAAGAAGGATCAAACCACCCTGTTGCAGACTTGTTTCTACTGTGCTGCGTGCAATATTCGAATCAGTCTTTCTTTGAAGTTTGAGCTCTGTTCCAGCAGGGCGTTGGAGGGTTGAATCAGATACACAAGAGGGCCACTCGGCACTAATTCCAGCCCAGTCTGCTGGCTGGTTTGGCTTATAGGTCTTAACCTTCTAATTTGGTGTTGCTTCCATATCTCCCAACTCCACCATCAGAATTGAGTGAAACTTTCAGCTTTGCTTTTCCTCCATACAAGCTTCAATCGATCCAAGTTTGGTTGCATTCCCATGGCTGGTTTGGTCTAAATTCTTAAACCTTCTAATTCTGACTTTGTTTATAAATTTGTTGTGGGTATTCTTGGGGCTAGGTTAACCCTAATCTAATCTTACATTACTGGGTGTGGTAGACTGGAGTTTGTCCCAAAACCTTCGGCAATTTTGAACGAAAGTGGCTTCCCTCACACCCAACCCATCCCTTCATGCTGGTAGTCTGAGTTTTCACCAGCACTGGCGTCTCTTGTGGAATGTAAGAATGATGACAAAGAATGAGGAAGAACTAGTCTATACTCCAACTTTCAGGGGCATATGCAACCCACTCCCAATAATTCCCATTGTATATTAAGGTTCTGATAAAATTTGATTGCTGATATACTAATCTACTGTCATAACTGGAACTCAAGGCTGTGTTTGTTTGGCTAGAAAAGTAAAAAAAAGGACAGAAAATCGTACAGATTCCTGTACGAATTTCTTGGCTCCCAACTTTTCTTGGCATTTGGAAGGCTCCGGGGTGGATAAAAGATTCCCATTTTAAATTTTAGAATCTCCTCGGGATTATTGCGATTTTCCAATTGCCCACCAAAAAAATAATCTTGCATTCTGGACAAGAAAAATGGGTACGGCGAGAAAACTCCCCCCTCCCTTTTTCCCCCTCTCGACAAACTAGCTTATTGTCCTCTCTCACTGGAATGGAGTCTTCGGCAGTTCCTCCGGCAAGCACCAGATCACAGGGACAACAGCACACCTCCAGCAAGCACAGGATTGAAGCCTGAAGAGTGTGTGAAAGGAGGGAAAGAAAAAGATTCTGGGGTTTCAGTTTTCTGTCCATTGATTGAATGAAAGCTATATCTCTCCATTGGAGAGAGAGAGAGGTATCATATCGAGTATGATGCGTTCAGGGGCTCATGTAGCACAAGAATAGCGGAAACAGTGCCAGCTTCGTCCTTTCCCACCTCAGTTGCTGATGCCATCTGAGTGCCAATACGAGTTGATCCGATGCTTCGTGGTCTCTGCTGGTACTAATGACCCTTTTATCCTCTGCTTCAGTGGTGATGGGGCTGAAGCAGAGAAAGAAACAGAGGGGAGAGGGGGGGGGGGGGAAAGAGGGAAGAGGGAAGAGGGAGAGAGAGAAGGAGGGAACAGGGAAAGAGAAACAAAGGGGGAGAGAGACATAGCCGGTCTTGGTTTCCCACTTTGACACAAGAGAAAAGCAGGCCATGTAAAGACAATGAGGGCACTTGTTAACAATTATTTTAGTATCTTTCCGTATCCGCCAATACTAACCAATACGTATCTTAATCTTTTTATGTATCGATATGATACCTAAAAATTTTTGATACTAGTGCATATAAGAAACCTCATCCTTCATATATAATCAATTGAATGCACTTGTCTTGCCGTACTTTGTTCTCCTTTGTAGACATGATATATTTTATATATTGTTTATTTGTAGCGTTTTATGCTTCAAAACTGTATTTTGCATATTTCTTAAGCATTTCCATACGTTTCTTGATTATTTCCATACATATCTTTAGCGTATCTTGCGTCTCTCCGATACCATACCGATACTTTAAACCTTGCTCATTATTCCTCGATCGGGTAAGCAAGCTCCTGTATAAGCTGAAGCCTGAAGTTCAATCTTTCTGCTAATTTGTCAGCCATCTGATGGCCTGACCCAGTTTTCCATGGTGAATGGGATAATTTATTCGCGTAATCATTGGCACATCTCATCAAGAATCACAAGCCATTGCTGTCAAACACTTCATGATGATCTGAGACTGAGAGCGGAAATAATGGGGGCCCACATGGCTAGAGCTTTTCCGGCAAGTGGTGAAGAGCGGAGAGGTCAGTGCAGAAGCATAGCCAGGTCGATTGTCTGTCTCCTCTCTTTCCGGAGAGAAGATGATAGGTCAGAAGCGGTTGATCTTTCTGTTTTAATCTGTCCCTCTCTCGCACGGATTCATTACCATTCAGATCAATTTTTGTTTATTTTTTTCTTTTCTTTTCTATTATACCAAACAGACAATTTTTTCTTCTTTTTGTCATTTCTTTTCTTCTCAAAATTCTTTTTTCTTTTCTTTTCTATCCATTTCTATCCAAGCAAACACAGCCCAATATTATTTTCTTTTTGAAATATAAGTGATGTTTAGAACCTTGACTGGCCTGGATGGTTGGACCCCACAAGGATATGCTTTCAGGTTGGGTTGGTATTGACCCAAACTATTTCAAAACCTATAAAGAGAACTGACTAATCTGTCCTTTTCTGCCGAACTCTTCAACCTTGACATTGATTTAGATTTATTTTTGTCAAAGGGAAGATAACACAAGTTACTCCTTGATTAACAGGAGTGTTAATTAGCCTCTTTATAATATTCAATCACATTTTCAAAGTTATGGATACTGAAAAAAAAAAAAGGTTCTATTTAGTCACCTTATATTCTGACATCTTAACTTTCTTTATTAGGAAACTTAATATGCGATTAATTAGAGAGAGAAATTAATAAATGATTAATGATTAGTAAGGTTGCTAAAGGCATGTTTGGATGCCAACACACTGTTCTTGTTCCAGGAAGTTGTGCTAACCATGGTATTCTTAGAATGTTATTTGCACCTGGGACATGTTTGCAACAATATCTTATGTCAGACTTCTTGGTACGTAAAAAGAAGGGACATGTTTGAATGGTGGTTTTAACCGTCATAACTAATGCACTATCCAATGATTCCAACCGTATTTCTCTCTCTTAACAGATAGTTGCAGCAAAAATTGAGCAAACTGCATCTCTGTACAATCAACCAAAATAATTCTCTCTCTCTCTCTCTCTATATATATATACCAACCGTATTTCTCTCTCTTAACTGATAGTTGCAGCAAAAATTGAGCAAACTGCATCTCTGTACAATCAACCAAAATAATTATCTACATATCTGTATATATATATAAAATATAGGGTCCTCCTACATGTCACTGTGAAGAGTGCAACAGATCATTTCACTATATTTGTATCTACCCTCTTGAATCATTTTGATGAGTGGAGATGAAAGGTTAAATTTGTAAATTGACCCGTAAGAGAATCTTGTGGGGAGAATTTTACAATTCCCTAACTCTTTCTCTCTCTCTCTCTCTCTCATCCTTTCCCCTGTAGCCACCACCCTCTTTCCCTTTGGTCGCCCTGCTGTCTCACGGCCCCCTTTGCAACTCGGGGGCTTACACGGGATGCTTGCCATGGTTGCCGCAGCAGTAGCTGCTGGGTGAGCGAATGGGGGTTTTATTTTCTGAAACACCCATCGACTAAAGTGGTGGGGCGGAAAGGGGGTTTCAATGGTGGGGGTTGGGTCAGGCCCTGCAACAACACCAACAGTCTCCATCCTCCTCGCAATCATGATTTGACTCTGCTTCACCGTCCTCAGTGGTGAAATTGTACAAAAGTAAGATCTATTATTACATGCGTCCAACGATGTGGCATCAAGGCTCATTGAAATTCAAAATGGAGCTTTAGAAAGGAATTCCGTTAAATTGCTTGAGTAGGTGGTAGGTGGTAATGGCGGTGGTGGTGAGAGCAGGGTATCCCGTTCTCCATCAGAACAGGATAGACGCTTAGACCACAGGATCCAAGCCCATTGGATTTTGAAACTTAAAAAAATGCAACCTATAAAACCTTTCGACCCAACTGAATCATATGAACATGAATCTTGAGAATCATATGAACATGAATCTTGAAAATCTGATGATCCATACTCCGAATTGGTTAGAAAGAGGGAAGGTTGTTTATGTTTCAGTGGGCTTGTGCCGATAATCCCAGGGTCATTTGAGGCAGGATGGAGCACCACATTGGCTACAACTTGAACATCACAAGTCGCTCCAGCCATTCTCCTGCACCATGAACGATCTGGACTGCACTGAAATTGAGGGTCCGTTCTTAACAAATTTCATTGCAGTTGCATCAGCCCACTGAAGAATTCATCGAAAGAGTACCATTGTTACAGGAATCCGTGGCTATATGCTATACTCTATGGAGAGGGCGAGGACGAGGAGGGGATCCCGGAGCCGGAGAGGGAGGGAATGGGAGCTGGGGTATAGATTTTGGTAATTTATTGTTAGTTTGTGAAATTACCATATAAACCCTTTATATATTGAATAACATAAATGAAAAGTGGGGATAAGAAAGTCATAGTGAAGTGAATTGTTTCACTAGGCGTAGTGACAAGAAAGAAAACCCATGTATATATATATATATATATTTTTTTTTTTCTTTCTGGGGGTGGGGGAGGAGGGGAGCAGATCATACAGCTGAAGTTGCTAGAAGTATTTGAAACTTGAGTTTGCTATAGAAGTTTAAAAAAAAAAAACTGAAAATGAGATGAATATGCCAGTAACCGTTTGTATCCTTACTTTGCTTGTAGGATTGCTAAGAACGCTGGTGGACATAATTCTCGGGTTTGCAATACATTCATCATTCCTAATCACTTTTCTTTTGATAATTGCAGCATATTGGTGACTTCAATGTTCCAAGATTAGCGGATTTTGGTGCTGCTATCTCTGGGGCAAACAAGTTGCAATGCCAACAAGTGCTTGAAGAACTAGATGTAAAATTCTTTATCACATATTTTTTTTACTACCAAATATATCCTTTTGAAATCAAACTGAATCTTTCTCAAATTTTTTTTTCCATATTGATATTGTTTTGTATGAGTATATTTACTGGTTGGTGTGATCTGGGGTTCCAAAGACCCAGTTTGGATCACTTATGGGCCCATCTGGATACTACACAACTCAACAAGTGGATCACAGTTCTGTAATTTGATGAAAGTCAAGCTAACAAAGAAAAGGAACAAAATAGGAACTGTTCGTGGGTGACATTAGAGTTATATGGGAGCGGTAATTTTGCAATAAAATTAAAAAGAGAGGGTTCTCTGCCTGGCAGCGTGGCCCCTGCGCCAGTGTGAGGGCCAATCACAGTGTGTGCAGGAGCATCAACAGGGACAGAATTTTTACATTTCACGAGGGGTGTAGCGGTCATTTCTCCCTAGGCTTGTGTCTCGGTGTGGAAGCCATGCTGCCAGGCAGTGTTCTTTTTCCCAAAATTAAAACAAGGACAGAACTGAACAACAAAAGAAGGGGAGGGCAGTATGGTAAAATAAACACAGATAACATCTGTGTGAGGGGGGAGTGTTGTCTTCTACCTCCCGGCAACTTAACCAGCGGCTGAAGGGTTGAATCGAAGAGGAGGGCTTCCTCTCTAAGGCTCACGCTGGTCCAGGGATTTAGGAAGTGGTTCACAACTAGGGGACCTATCAGATTCTGCTTGTAAAAGCCCACATCTTTGTTGAAGGACGATTACTCAATCACGACACCACAACTGGTGGAAAAACCAGGTTCCTCCAGGTTAGTCGAGTTCATTCCCTTTGCTAATGCCATGATAAAAAAAACAAAGGCATACCCAGACACCCAGT
Source organism: Telopea speciosissima (assembly GCF_018873765.1). NCBI lineage: Eukaryota > Viridiplantae > Streptophyta > Magnoliopsida > Proteales > Proteaceae > Telopea > Telopea speciosissima. The sequence continues at coordinate 53,826,042 of NC_057922.1, forward strand.
GCAGGAGGCTCCCGCCACTGCAGGGTCTGAGGATAATGTACGCAGCCTTACCCCTGCTTCGCAGAGAGGCTGTTTCCAGAGACTTGAACCCATGACCACTTGGTCACAAAGGAGCAACCTTAACGTTGCACCAAGTTCCACCCTCTTACTAATGCTGTGATACCTTACTTTAAAGTTATTAGGTTCAGATGACTAGCAATCAAATAAACAACTCAAAGAAGGTTTTAACTGTTGGACCTGAACATGGTGGTAAGAATAGGTTCTAGATGATGTCTGACTTGGTTCCTGTAAATGGAGGAGCTTCGCTGGGTAAGGGGCTGGGATTAGAGTTGCCCAGGGTTGGTTAGTTCATGCCCACAACCTCAGGGTGAACAGGTCTATACCGATGGAGTTTGTTTACTCATATGAGACTGCAGATGACATCCAGAACAGAACGCTATCGACAATTTGATAAAACAGAGTATATAAGATAAAGAAGATTAAGGAGGAAAGAGAGAGGAATAAGAATGAAAGAAGAAGTAATGATGTGGAGAAGGTCTTACCGGACAGGAAGAGAAAAGGAGGAAGAGTTCACGGCCAGCAAGCTCACACACACACCAACAACTCAATTAACTCAATTCTAATCGATTCTCCCCCGTAGGTTACTGGTGGGGACTGGGGAGTAGATAGGATGAACCCCAGGTTCAGATTACACACCCCTTTTAACAGGATCTCAAGAAAACCTTGAAGGAAAAGACAGCATAGAGAAGAAGGATACGACCTTTGATTTTCCTCCAACAGGCCTGGATCAAAATCTCTCCAATCCCAGTAGTCTCTCATTCTTTACTGAATCTCACAGCAGAAAAGTCAACAACCAAATTATTCATTCATAAAATCGTTAGTTGCCAAAATAGGCTACAAGCTCTGTTTATTTAAAAGAAAAATTCGTTACTAAGTAAGAAGCCTGTCTAACCACACTTACATAACGGATAGGAAATTTAAAACAAAAAGGACACTTAAAAGCAAATCTTCTACACTTGGTAAAGGAGTTAGACTTAAATAAAACGACTTAAAAAAACCTAATAAAGTAAATCCCGTATGCTACCTCCTCCCATAATTTAGGCCTGTGAAAGTAGCCCATTACGTAGAAAACCCATTGGACCATAGGCCCAACAATGTATAATAACCCAAGGCTTATCTCTAATAAAATAATCCCCTTTAGGTGATTTATTTGTATCAGTTACATACAGATAAGAAGAAAGACATCTCAAAATAGAAATCTATTCTACTAAGAAATTTGAATAAACTTAAATTCGAAACACAATATTATATCCTACATAATCTATCCAAATAAAAGAAGATTACTCCTATGTAGTCTACCAGCCCCGTTTGACCAAAAAACCAGGTTGGGCCGGTTGTGTCTCGGCTTGGTCTCCAAAGTGGGTCTATCCGGTCCAACCATGCTAACACAACTGCATCACTGGTACTCTTGATTTTTAATTGAGAGGAGTTCAATACCTATGCTTCCCTCCGAAGTTTATTTGCTTATGCATTTATTAGTTAGTAGTTACTAGTACATGGTGAAGAAAACACTAGGTTGTCCCCATCACAAAAGGGAACATTTTATAGACACAAACAAGTCAATATTACAGGTTGAAGTAGTAGGTATATTTTTATTTTGCCTGAAATGGATGTAATAGACAATGAATTTTTGTTCCCTCAAATTATCTCCGTCTATCTTTAAGCATCAAATCCGCAAATCAGTTGAATCCTATCTTCTTTCTTTTAAGCCACTAAATTTCCAAAAATAAGGAAGTCTTGTGACAAATTTGTGTACAAGTTGTTCAACTCTAATGAGTCACTTGAGAGTGAATCTTTGATGACCAAGAAGTAAGGTGCAGTTTTCATAATGGTTACCTAATGGTCACTTAGTACATAAAAGTATCTTCTCGTTTTGAAGGGCCTGTTTAGTTTTCCCCCTGTAGTTTCCCCTTCAATTTTTCCTCTTCTTTCCTCTTCTATTGGAGAAACTGAAGGTTGTGACTGCGGGTTTTAATAGTCTTCTACATCAAACTCCTAGGTTAAGGATTAATGGGAGAAAGCTTCACTTGCATTTTCATCCTTTCTATTGTGGCCTTCTGGATTTTCAAACCGCAAGTAACACACATCTCACTTTATTTATTACTTCCGCCTCAAGAAGGAGACTGTTCTGATTTCTTTTTCTATTTGTGAGGCTGTGCTAGTTTGTCTTTTCCTAGGCAACTAAGAATATGGGGCTCTTTTGACCTTCCCACCCCCAATCTCCTCTAAAAAAGGAAAAAGGACTAAACCCTATTACATAACATTACTGGTCTACTCAGTCTTAAAGTACTTGTTTGGTTATCATTCCCTCTTCTTTTCTTTGTTTCTCATATTTAGAAAAATGGACATTTTGACATTTTAGTTGTCTTAATGACCACTTGAAGTGGATGCCTAATGTAAGACCAGTTCTCAACTAGACGACTAAGAACTTAATCTCACAGTAGGATCACTCTATATTAATAACAGTAGATTACAGCATATAAATCAGCAACTGAAAATTTGTGTTTTAAAGGAATACATCGATCACACAACACTCTAGACGCACCTTCCACTTCATCCAGCCTATTCTAATTCTTTGTGCAATATCATTCTCCACTTCTCCTTCTTTATTTATGATTGAACCTAGGTTTTTCACCACCCCAATTTCAATCTTATTGTTACTAAAATTACACACCATATACTTTTTTTGGTTCTACTTATCTCAAAACCTTTTGATTCCAACTTTGATCTTCAGAATTCCAACATTGCTTTTATCCCAGCTTTTGTTTCATCCACCAAAAACAATTTCATCAGTAAAAAGCATACACCATGATCTTGAATGTATCTAGTCAGTCCATCTATGATTAGCGCAAACAAGTACAGGATTAGAGCTGATCCTTGATGCAATTAAATGTTAATTAGGAATTCCCTACCCTGTCCCCCCACAATTCTTACACTAGTCACGACACCATTCCCTTCTGGTATTAATTGATAAAATGTCTTTAAGACAAATCATAAAGTCATAAGAGGTGGAAGAGACTCAAATCAGATTGGAAATGTCTAAATTGTAATTTCTAACAAAAGATTCCTCAAAATTAACCTAAACATATATTTTTTAGCACCACCTGAAAGTCCTTTCCATAGTAGTCAAACTTCAAATAGTTGCTCTTCCCAAGAAAAAAAAATTGTTAGTGCTACCTGTACGAATCATTATACAATGCTCCTACTCCTAGGCCTCATCCATAACTGGCACCTTTTAAAATTAAAAAAAAAAAATAAACCAGCACAATGGAGGAACAATTACTAGACTTTCTGAATGAAAAAGTGAAAAGGAAAAGGCATTGATGTAGACAGTTTCTAGGCCAGCAATATAGCCGCAGGAACCTAAAGAACCAGGCCTCAACTTAATGGGGACACCATGGTTTGATGGGCGTATGGGCCAACGGCCAACCAATCTTGGGCTGGGCCTACCCTTTTGGGTTGGGTGTTTTCTGGTACACCCAAAACCAGATCGTGGGGACTGTTATCTATTTTGTTTATTTCCTCTTCAGTCCAGCCTATATGTATCGAGACCTTTAGTGTCTCCCCCACAATTTTAATGAAGTTGAAGCTCTGTTTTTTATCAAGTTCTGTGAGAAGCAGAGAGGTGAGAGACCTTGTGGCATTGAGAGACTGACCAAGGCCAGAGGTCTTGGTCATATCCCCCCCCCCCCCTCTCCATGTTCTTCCTCTTCTTCTTTCAATCGATTTTCCCAGGTTTCTATTTTTTGTGTTGTGATATAATCAATATCTGAGAGATATTCGAAGCCCTGTTGTTATTGTGGAGTTGCTGTTTGGCCCTTAGAAGACTGTCCTGTTGGCTGTTTCTGCTTTATCAAGTTCTGGATGAAGAAACATGACACACCCCGCAGCTCTGTTGGTTCAGATCCATTCATCAGTTGCAGCCCATATTTTAATACTGTAATACCCTTCCATACTCTCTCCTTTGATAGTAATATGAGTATGATCCAATGACTGGTTTGACTGTAACTACTGTCGCTATTTTTGAATCCTACTTACTAATTCTGAGTTTCCTTCATATCTTAGCATACAGCCATTAGAATAGGCTGAGATTTTGAGGAGTTATCCCTACCTAGGAGTCCTACCCTCGACTGGAGTATCATCCCCATACAAGGTGTTAGTTTCAAATTCTGGTACTCTGTCAGTTTTCTGGGTATGCTGCATATTTTCTACCCAGCGGTAGACAAGAACTTGTCACTGGTTGTTTCTTTTGTGGTCAGACTTCATTCCAAGGTACTGTTATAAGTTGCTGGGAATCCTAAGAGTTGAAAGAAATTTTTATAGACAGTTATACAGCCAGCAATGATGTATGGAGCTGAATGTTGGGCAGTGAAGAAACAACATATAAACAAATTTACTGTAGCTGAAATGAGGATGTTGAGATGGATGAGTGGTAAAACTAGAAAAGATAAATCAGGAATGAATAATTTAGAGCTAATTTAGGAGTACATATGTTTGAGGTTGCATGGACATGTGCAAGGGAGGCCTTCCAGTGCTCCAGTATGGAGGGGTGATTTGATTTAGATCGAAGGAGCTAAATGAGCCAGGGGTAGGCCTAAAATGACTGTAGGAGAAGTGGTGAGGAAACATGCATAGCTTAGGACTATTAACAAGTATAGCTTTGAGTAGAGCTGATTGGAGAAAAAGGATCCATGTAGCCGATCCCAGTTAGTTGGGATTAAGTTGACTTGAGTTGATTTGTCTGCATTATTTATGTTGTTATGGCCCCTTAACAATTCGAGCTTTTTTGATAAGCGGTTGTAACATGGTATCAGAGCCAGGAGGTCAGGTGTTTGATCCCTATTACGTACGAGGGTTTGTGTTTTGTTGTTGTGCTTGTATGCGTTGGTTATGGCCCCTTGGTGCCACATGATGGTGTCATGTGTAAAGCCATGTGTGTTGGGGGGGGGTGGCTGTACGTGCAGGGGTGTTGTTGTGTGTTGATATACATTGTTGTGGCCCTTAATTAACAGTTCGAGCTTTTGGGATAAGTGGTTGTAACAATTTACTTATGTTTAGTCTCTTTTTTGGATTCCAGTATTTAGAAAAAAGCCATGTATCACTGGATTACATTTGGCTGAGGTTTCAGTGCGATTCTCAGATGGTTTTTCTACCTTACTCCATCCTACATTTTTACACCATAATTATTGTAATAATACCAGGGCTTAGTAAACCAGCAAATCAGAGAGGGAAAAGATGAAGATAGAAGAGCTAGAGGCGATAGAAGTGTATTCCCTTCTACGGCACCAGCCACAATATATTATATTCTGATTACATAGGTTTAGTAGGAATTCTACTAAGGAAAGAAGATTAGTTACAATGTACACAAACAACTAGCTAAGCCTAAGTCCTAATTACAAAAGGAAACAATTAAAGACATAAAAGATAAGAACTAAGCTTATTAAGCTATGATATCCCACGGTACACTGATCTATGGAAGTCCATGGACCAGCAGTCCACACTACACTCTTACAATTATTTTAAGCTGAATATTGCAATCTTAGGCAGTATACGTCTATTATAAAAAGTTTATAAAATCTATAATGCTTTCGCAACTCTTATTATTTTGCCAATTTCAGGTACTTAATCGTTTAAAACTGACACTTGAATTGGTGAAGAAAGAGATGGAAATCAGCAAGATACAGGTATTTCTTGTCCATTGTTGTCTTTTATTTTACTTATGTGCCTAGTTTCTCATCTTATTTTGTCTTATATCATCTGTGCTAGGAATCAATAGCAAAAGCAATTGAAGAAAAAATAAGTGGTGAGCAGCGCCGGTACTTGTTGAATGAGCAACTTAAAGCAATAAAGAAGGTGTGGTGTTGTGTTATTTATGAATTGCCATTCTTTTAAAATATAGTGGGCGAGCCTTGGCGCAACGTTTAAGTTGCTATTGCAACCATCAGGTTGCAGGTTCGAAACATGGAAACTGCCTCTCTGTGAACGGGGGTAAGGCTGCATAATTTTGCCCCTCCCAGAACCTGCAGTTGCGGGTGCCTCGTGCACTGCGACACTTTTTTTTGATAACTTTTTTACATTTTAAAATTGGGTTTCAAATTTATTTATTGCTTGGCCTGCCTTCCGCTATCTTATACTTGTCGTGGTCTTGACATCATTTCTTTCGATCCAGGAGCTAGGCCTGGAGACTGATGACAAAACCGCGCTCTCTGGTGAGTTCTGTGTGTTGTGTATTGTTCCTCAGGGAAATGTCTAAGTCTGAATCAGTGCATTCAAGCATTAGCTTGGCAATGCTTGGGTAATAAAGGTTACATATGCATTTTGGGGCATGGAATGATTGACTCAAATGATTTGGTAGTTAGTAGTTACCCTAAATTCAGTTGCCTAGGTGCGACCAGGGGTGTGTCTTATCAATGTTTATCAGTTGAGGCTCTCAACTTTGTTATTCTGTTAAAACTTGTATTATTTTATGTTGGGAATTGTTTATCAAGGTTTGCTTTTCTTTCGGCATTTTCTATTTAAATACATTATTTAATGGTATCTTATCATATGTTTTGTTGCATATATGTAGTCTTCATTGCTTTCAGTATGTATTTGGTGCTACCCTTATTTTAAAGGAATTGACTAGTCATGGTATAGGCATTGATTAGTCATTGCTTCGCCCGGGCATTGACTCGCCCCTTTGACAACCTTGGTCAGAGTGACTGAATGGGGAGTGCCATCCTCACCAAATCATACAGTATACTGAAATACTGTTAGATATATGGGCCAGAATACCGTGGGGGGTATTCTGGACTTTTTTCCCTTTGTTATTTTATTTGTTTTGTATGTGGTTTAGTCCCACATTGCTCATGTACATATTTTTACTGTTTCATTACTCTTATAAATAAAGAGGTGTTTGGGATGAATAGATCATCCAAGCCTTACCCTAATTTCAAATCTCTCTACATGGTATCAGAGCAGATTTCGAATTAGGGACCAACACCCTTCGATTTCAGTTCTTTTCTCCCTCTCTCTCTCTTGATCTTCTTCCCCTCTCTTTCTTTCTCTCTTCTCCCTTTTTCTCCATCCCCATATAGGGCAGCACTGATGAGGTGATCATGTGATCTAGTTGCTGCCCCCATTACCTCATTTATTCTCCATAATTCTGCTCGATAGGAACAAGCCAGAACTGCCTATGATATTGGTTCTTCAGTTTATTTTGGAGATTGCTTCTACAACGACTACAAGGAATCAACTCCTCTCTTTGAAGACCACAACCTGCTGTAGGATTGCTCTTTTATTGGTTCAGTTCTTATCTCACAGATTTGAAGACCTCCTTGAGATCGATTCCACCATCACAGGGTTTTTTCCAAAACCCTGACACCTATCGATCTTAGGGTTGCTGCTGCCCATTGGACCTGACTTTTTGCAGGTTAGTTCTTCCATTATAAAGGGTCAATCGACTTCAGTTGAAGCCACTTTTCTGCAGTTTTTGTCCCTCTTTATTCCCTTTATCGATCTCAACAATTCAGGATTTTTTTTCAAAACCCTGACAATATCAATATAGGGCTCTTCCTTTGCTGCTGTTTCTGATTTTTGGAGAGTTGATTCAGCCCTTAATTTGAAGATATTATTGGGTTTATTTGCTGCCAGTATGGATGATTCTATCAATTCTTCAGCTACTTTGGGTCAGCCACTTAATAATGGTCACAGCAAGATAGATTACCATAGCTTTCCACCAAATCCTATTAAACTTGATGGCTCGAATTACCTTTTATGGTCCAGATCTGCCTCTTTTGCCATTGCTAGCCGTGGTCTCACCAGCCATATTAATGGCACTAGTGTTATGCCTATTGAACAAGGCCCTGCTCAGGAAAGGTGGCTGGCCAATAATGGTGTTCTCATGTCCTACTTGATTGGCTCTATGACTTCAGGTTTGCAGCATAACTTTCTTCTTCTAGACACAGCTGCACATATTTGGGCTGCTTGCAAGGAAACCTACGGGCAGCTTGGCAATGATGCCCAGGTATATGAACTTAGGAAGAAGGTCCTTCATACCACTCAAGGTGAACTTTCAGTTTCGAAGTATTATGCTACTCTACGCAGTCTGTGGCAACAATTGGACCACTTCTCTGATTTCCACCCGACTACAGTTGCTGATATTGCTTCCTATAAGAAGCATGTGGACAAGATCAGGGTCTATGATTTTTTGGCTGGCTTAAATGTGGAGTATGATCAGATTCATGTTCAAGTGTTGGGCCATAAGCCTTTTCCCACACTCGAACAATCTTATGCCTTGGTGTCCTCTGAGGAGAACCGGAGGGCTGCCATGTTGCACCCTCCTATTACTGACAGATCAGCTCTCAAGGCTGCTGCCCCTGCCACTCCTGCACCTAGTGGCACTGCTTCTCTTGGTGATTCTACTACAGGGACTGTTGTTTGTGAGCACTGTCACAAACCCTATCACACCAAGGAGAAGTGCTGGAAACTTCATGGGAAATCGGCTAATTTTGAAGCTAAAAGGGCTGCCAAGACAAAGACAAAGACAAAGACCAAGGCCCATCAGACTGAGACTGTTACTGCAGCCCCTACTATTGACACTGGTCTATCCCAGGATGATCTACAGGCATTCCTACGTGTGATAAGGTCTTCTGCTGCTGCTGCCTCTACTACATCAGCTCCTGCCAGTTCTTCTGCTCCTTCAGGTTCACACTTTGGCTGGTCAGGTATTCCATTTGGAGGTCATTGTGCTTCTGTAGCTTCCCATCCTTGGATCATAGATTCTGGAGCTACAGCTCATATGACCGGTTCCTCTGGTTTGTTTCATAGATATTCTCCCACTTCTGGGAAAGACAAGGTCAAGGTGGCTGATGGTTCCCTTTCTTCCATATCTGGAAAAGGAATCATCAACTGCACTTCCTCTCTTCCCTTGTCTTCTGTTTTGCACATTCCTAACTTTACTACTAACCTTCTTTCCATTAGTAGTATTTTTTTTGGGTGAATAATTATGTATTACCATACCCCAGGGGAGGGCAGGGAAAAGAGAGAAAGGAAAATACACGGGAAGAGGGGGGAGGGGAGAAACAAGCTGACCTACGCAGAGGTGGCAATAAAAAGGGAGGTCAGATCAAGACCCCAAAAAACTGCAATGTGCCTATTTCTAGGGGTGTCTTTGATAGCACTAAGAGGGATATGGCTGAGCTTGGAAGAGGTCTCAAAGGAGATGGCTCGCCAAATCAGATCGAAGGATCGAGAGTTGGAAGTCCATCTCCTAATGTTACGCTCCATCCAAATGTGGTGGACAACAGCTCCAAAGATTAGCTTGCCAATGATGTCGTAGATCGAGGTCCTTGAAAAGGACTTAGCCACCCAGGGCCATTCTCTGTCAAAAGGGAGGGGTCTTCTGCTACGGTGCCAAATGGATGAGAGGGCTTTTTTCCAGATGGTTGAGGTGAAAGCGCAGTTAAAGAAGAGGTGGGGGATGTCTTCGAGACCGTTCCAACAAAGGGAGCAGGTGGGGGAGACATGGATATGACGGTGAATAAGGAAGGCTTGGGTTGGTAGGCAAAGGCGGAGGGCTCTCCAGGTGGTGAGGCTATGGCGGGGAATGTGGCCTTTGAACCAGACAAGGTTGTGCCGAGGGATATTGGGGGCGGAGTGGCAAACGAAGTTCCAAGCAGAGAAGGAGGTGAAGCGGCCTTTGGGAGAGGGCAACCACAGAAGTTTGTCATCAGCATGGGGGGGAGAGGGGGAAAGGGGGGGGGGAGAGCAGGCCAAATCCGATCGACAATAGAGGGATTGAGAAGAGGGGGGAGACACCAGGAAGCAGAGGAAATGAGAGTGGACAGGGGGCATTTTTTGGGAAACTAGAGGAGTAGATGGACCTGGGGCCGAGAATGCAGTACAGGATACCAAGAGGGTGCCAAGGGTCAAACCAGAGGGAGGTGGAAGAACCTCGAGCAATGGAGGTAGAGATTCCACAAAGGGCCAGGGGACGGAGGGCAAGGATCTTTCTCCAAATCCAGGAGGCATCAGAGGGGGTGGGGACATTCCATAAGGAGTCGGACTTGAGAAGGTGGGAATAGACCCAGTTGACCCAGATGGAATCTTGTCGGGAAGAGATTTTCCAGATCAACTTGAGGATGCTAGCAGTGTTGGAGTATTTGATGCGGGGAATCCTAAGACCCCCCTCAGATTTGGGAAGGCAGATGGACTTCTAAGTTAGAGGGTGGAGAAATCTGGAGGTGTCGACCCCTTTCCAGAGAAAGGCGCAGGCGAGGCGCTTTGTCTTACGAGACGTGGCTTTAGGAAGGGCAAAGATCCCACACCAGAAGATGTAAGTAGCTTGGAGGACGGAGCGAATACAAACAAGGCGGCCGGCATAGGAAAGGAATTTGCTTTTCCAAAGCTGGAGGCGGTTGCGGGTATTGTCCAGCATAGGAGCGCAATGATGCTTAGATAGCCGGGCCGGAATGAGGGGAAGACCAAGGTACTTGACTGGGAGGGAGCCAAAGGTGAAGCCAGTCAGGTGAAGGAGGGAATCCTTTTCATTATCGGGAATTCCAGAGAGGAAGATTTTGGATTTAAGGAGATTGATGCGGAGACCAGAGAGGGATTCAAAGAGATGAAGTGAATCCATGATAGCAGAGATAGAAGAATGAGAAGCTTTGGAGAAGATCATCAGTAAAAGCGAGATGAGTAAGATTGATATGCTTGCATTTGGGGATGGGAGAGATGAGATGGAGGTCCGTTTTGGATTAGAGGCTACGGGAAAGGACTTCCAAAGTGACGGAGAAAAGGAAGGGGGAGAGAGGACAGCCTTGACGAATACCTACTTTGGAGTGGAAGAAGCCAGCAGGGGAACCATTGACCAATACGGAGAAGGAGGGAGAAGAGATACAAGCATGGATCCCACGACCAAAGGCAGGGGGGAAGCCCATTTGAGATAGCACTCCACAGATGAAGTCCCAGCGAAGGGAGTCAAAAGCTTTGTGGAGATCAATCTTCATGAGGGCGGCCGGAGAATGAGATTTACGGTCAAAACCCCGCATTACCTCAGAGCAGAGAATGATGTTGTCTGCAATGCTGCGGCCAGAAATGAAGGCGGATTGGTTTGGGCTAACTAAAATAGGGATAACCGCTTTGATTCTGTTCGCCAGGATTTTGGCAATGAATTTGTAAATGAGTTTGTAGAGGGAAATGGGCCTGAAATCCGCGAGGGAGGTGGGCCCCTCTTTTTTGGGGATGAGGCAGATGAAAGTCTGGTTGACCTGGGCAAGCTGGCTAGGCTTGTAGAAGAAGCTACGGATGGCTTTGAAAAGGTCTCCTTTGATGGAGTCCCAACAGTTGAGGAAGAAACCCATACTGAAGCCATCAGGGCCAGGGGCTTTGTTGGACTTATGGGAGCGGATAGCCTTGGAGATCTCATCATCCGAGGGAATGCTGATGAGGGAGTCTGCGACTTGGGGGGTAAGGAATTTGTTGATGAGATCCGGGGGAATGGGGGGGGCGGAGAGGGGGGGATTGAAAAGATTGGCAAAGAAAGAGATGGAGGCAGATTTAATGTCGTGGACCGAAGAGAGGGGGGACCCATCAGAGGAGTGAAGAAGGGTGATGGAGTTAGAATTGAGGCGGGCTTTCAGAGATCTGTGGAAATAAGCAGAGTTGGAGTCACCCAACTCCAGCCACTTGATGCAAGCCGTTTGGTGCAGGAAGCTTTCCTCAAGGGAAAAAAGGGAATACAATTCCTCATAAAGGGACTTTTCCGCGGAGGCAAGAGAAGGGTTGAGTAGGTCAGATTGAAGTCTAAGTTGTATGGAAGAGAGATTAGACTTGCAAGAGGAAAGCCTAGAATTGATGTTACCAAAGGTGGAGAGATTCCACCTTTTCAGGGCACCTTTGGTATTACGGAGTTTCCTAGAGAGAGCAATGAGGGGAAGGGAAGGAGAGGAGACCGGGGTGCGCCAAGCCTTGAGGACGGTGGGAAGGAAGAGATGGTGGGAAGTTTACATATCAAAAAATTGGAAAGGCTTGGGGCCAAAAGAAGTGGAGTGGATTTGGATATGGCAGGGGCAGTGATCAGACAGTCCTTGAAGAAGGAAGTTGGCTAGAGAGTGGGGCAAGGAAGAGAGCCAAGCCTCATTAGAAATGAAGCGATCAAGCTTGCAAGCGATGCGGTCAGGACCAGAGCGACGGTTGTTCTAGGTGAGGGGGGAACCAGTCCACCGAAGATCATCAAGGCCAAGATCTTCTAAGCACTTATTAAAAGCAAGGACGGAGGGAGAATCGATGGGTCTACCGCCAAGTTTCTCAACTTGGGAGCGAACCACATTGAAGTCACCACCTAAGCCCCAAGGGACGGAGTCCAAGGAGGGCTTGAGAAGGGGGAGGTCGTGCCAAAGAGACACACACTTAGTAGCAAGGTTACTAGCATAGATGACTGTCAAAAGGAAGGAGGTAGGGGAGTTGGGGATGGAGAGGCTAAGATGGAGGAATTGGGAAGAGGAGTGGAGGAGAGAGGCGGTGATTTTGGACGGGTCCCAAAGGAACCAAATCCGACTAAGAGGGGAATGGTTGTAGTTGGAGAGAAGAGACCAGGAAGGGGTAATAGAGGCAGCAATGCGGGAAGCATTATCTTGTTGGACGCGAGTTTCAAGAAGAGCACAAAAGGAGGAGTGCGTAGACTTGATAAGGGACCTGATATCCTGATGTTTAGCCAAGGAATTAAGACCCCTGACATTCCAAAGGAATCCAACAGATATGAGAACTAAGAGGGGAAAGGCAAGGTGCTCACCGGAGGGGTGCTGCGATAGCGGCGACGAGAGAAGACAAGAGCCGGGCAGTGAAGGAGTGGCCTGCGGGGGGGGGGGGGAGGGGAGGGGAGTTGAAACCGAGGGGGGAAGGGGGGAAGGGAGGTAAGGGGGGGACTCCGAGAGAGAGGGGAAGGAAGTGGATCTGGTGAGAGAATGGGACGGGGAGTTGGGGAAGAGTTTGTGGTAGAGGTAAGCAGGGGGCGTATAGATGGGCAGGTTATAGGAAAAAAATGATTGGGCTTGGGCTGGGGGTAATGGGTCAAGAGGAGGGGTGGGTTGGGTTGAGGTAGGGGTAGAGGACATAGCAGGGGTGCTGGGCCGAGAGCAAAGGGGGAGATGGGCCAAGGCCAAGGATTTGGTGGAAGAGGGGTAAAGGGTCTCAGAGTTGGGATGGGGATGGTGGGCCTCGATGGTGGGCCGAAAAGGAGAAGGGTGGGTGGAGGCTAAGGGTGTGGGCCCAAATGGAATAGCAGAAAGGGAGGTGGAATAGTAAGAGTCGTTAAAGGGTGGTGACGTGTTGGGGGTAGGGAGAAGAGGGGGTAGAGGGTGTAAAAAGGACGTAGAGGTGGAGGGTAAAAGGGGGAGAGGGGGTAAAGATGGTAAGAAGGAGGGATAAGTAGGGGGTAAAAGGGAAAAGCAGGGTTAGAGGGTCGAGGGGACAAAAGGTGGGGGGTATACAAAAGAGGGGCTGAAGCAGTCTGAGACTGCGCAATGGAGTAGGTGGTTTCGCGAGAATGGCAAAGGGAGCAGTCCTGAAGCAGGGGTTCGACTGCGAAATCGGCGACTTGACTAATCTCAGATGGGGAGCTGCACAGCGTCCCAGAGGTGGTAGGTGAAGAGACAGAGTCTCTTTCAAGCTCAGAGGGGAAATCTGTGGCCTGGTACATCGCTGTGTTTGCGCAGATGCAGAGAGGCAAATCAGGAGGATCTTCGATGGCCAATTTGTCAACATGATCGATGATCGAGGAGTCTGGCGTCTGCAGGGGTTGCAAGGCGAGAGCCTGGGAAGTCTCGGTGCTTGGGGCAGGCGCATTTCCCGAAGTAGCAGCGGCATCGACGGCGACGATGGCAGTGGAATTCCGAGGACGACGACTGAGCCGGCTACGCTGGCGTTGGTTTCGCTTGGGAGTTCTGCCACGACGCACTGAAGGAGAAGGATCTTCAATGGGCAATGCTTCGGTGGCGGAGACTTCGTTGAGAGAGGAAGTCGCAGCAGGAAGATGATCGTCCTGCGTGGTAGGTTGTTTGTCTCCGGGAGCAGTTGCTGCAGATGCAGGGCAGGTAGAGTTTGAGTAACCAAAGGATTTACATTGTTGATAGTGAGGAGGTAGCCATTCGTATCGCATAGGCTGTTCAAACGAGAAGCCATCTTCTTCTTTGATAGAGATGGATGAAGGGGGAGGGGAGTTTGCCGAGATGTCAACATAGAGTCTCGCAAATGAAAGTCTGTGTTGTTTGAGAGTGCGCAGGTCCGTGCGGAGAGGAATGCCCAGGACAAAACCAATACGGCTGAGGCTCTCAGTGGTCCAGTAGTGGAAGGGTAAACCAGGGAGAGTGACCCACAAGGGAATGGTGTTGAAGTCAACCTTGTGGAGAAGGAGATGAGCCTGCCACTGACGAAGAAATATTGGTTTGGTTCCCACCATCCAAGGGGCACCATCCAACGCGCGAGTCTTGGCTTCTTCAGAGAAAAATTTGAAAAGGAACACACCAGAGTCGAGGAGATGGATATCAAACATTCCAATAGCTTTTCATTGCTTGGTGAGGGAGGCCTGGACTATGGAGAAAGAAGGCCGGCCACCCAAAAAATGACCCACAAGGCAGGAGGTCCATTTTGGGAGTTTAGGGGAGAGAATGGACATGGGACAGAGGGCGAAAGGGATGCCATTTTCAGTGAGGGGTTTTGAAAAGTGAAGGGAAGTATCAAATCTAAGGAGTCTGACGTAAAAGGGAGGACCAGGAGGCAGAGGGGGGGGATTGGAGACGCAACAATGGAAGGAGGGGGCGAGGGGGAAATGACAGCGGAGGGGTTGTTGGGGGAGTCAAGGATGGGTGGCAGTGGGGGCAAAGGCGGAGGGCTGGCAGGGGGGGAGAGGGAAGGTTCATGACATGGGAGCTCCTACCATCCTAATCATCGTGGTTGATTGCTTTTCCTTTCCCCCGAGCCTCCATTAGTAGTATTACCCGTGATCTTAACTGCAAAGTCACTTTCTTTCCTTCTCATTGTGTGTTTCAGGATCTGGAATCTGGGAAGACGATTGGATTGGGTAAAGTGCAAGGTGGGCTGTACCTGCTTGATGACGGTCGCTTCTCTCCACCACCATTGCCTTCTCCGCTACACCAGAACTCCATGGTCTTTTCTGAACTCTACCAGTGGCACTCTAGGCTAGGTCACCCCCCTTTAGGAATTTTAGCTCATTTATTTCCTAGTTTGGTCACCCTTCGTACTTAGGATGACTTTTTTTGTGAGGCTTGTGTTCTGGCCAAACAGACACGTTCAACTTATCCACTTTCAAATAAAAGGAGTTCTTCTTGTTTTCAATTGGTGCATTCTGATGTTTGGGGCCCTAGTCGTAAAACATCTATTTCTGGTCATCGTTGGTTTGTCTCTTTCATTGATTGTCATTCTAGGAACACCTGGGTGTATCTTTTGCACACAAAAAATCAGGTTTTTTCATGTTTTCAGCACTTTCATAAAATGGTCCAAACTCAGTTCCAAGCTACTCTCAAAGTATTGAGAAGTGATAATGGAACAGGGTATACAGAATCCCAATTTCAAAAATATTTGGCTGAGCATGGCATCATTCATCAAACTAGTTGTGTTGATACCCCTGCCCAGAATGGTGTGGCAGAAAGGAAAAATTGCCACTTGTTAGAGATGGCCAGGGCTTTGATGTTTGCGCGGAATGTCCCATCTCAATATTGGGGGGATGCGGTTCTCACTGCGGCCTATCTCATCAATAGGCTGCCCTCTCGGGTTCTTAACTCCCGTAGCCCCTCTGATATTTTAATGGGTAATTCCTCATTTATTGTGCCTCCCAAGGTGTTTGGTTGTGTGTGTTATGCTAGAGATACCAAATCTCCAGGCAAACTTCAACCTCGGGGGCTCCGTTGTATTTTCTTGGGTTATTCTCCATCCCAGAAAGGTTATAAATGTTACCATCCCCCTTCCCGCCGTACCATGGTTAGTATGGATGTTATTTTCCATGAGTCCCTTTCTTAGTATTCTTCGCCACCTCTTCAAGGGGAGAGTTCTAGTGAAGATGTGCCTTTTGAGATTCCTCTACCTGAGGTTCCTCTGGCTGCTGCCCAGCCTTCTTTACCACCCACGGCTGCTGTCCAGCCTTCTTTATCACCACCCACGGCTGTTGTTCAGCCTTCTTTACCACCCACGGCTGCTGCCTTAGCCTCTTGTGGATGCTGCCCATCCTACTTTGGTTAATACCCAACGTCCTCTGGCTGTTCCTCCCTCACCTGATGGGAATCCTTTACAGGGGGAGACTATAGAAAATAGTGTTGTTAATGTTCCTATCCAGGGGGAGCTGACTCCAGTCCAGAGAACTATTGGTGAATTTCAGAAGAGAATTGACAACTCCAACATACTCACATATACAAGGGGCAGATCCAACAGAGGGCAGCTGCAACCCACTGTAGCACCAGTACCCATCCAATTGCCGGCTCCAGACCCGGATCCTACATCTCCTAGTAATCCCTCTTCTTTCAATCTACCTATTGCTCATCGTAAAGGTACTAGGACTTGCACTTTACATCCCATATCTCGTTTTGTTTCTTATAGCTCTCTTTCTCCCTCTTTTCGTGCTTTTGCATCTTCTCTTTCCTCTATCTTGATTCCTAAAAATTGGCAGGAAGCACCTACAGATGGAAAGTGGAAGGTAACAATGTTGGAAGAAATGAGAGCACTACACAAAAATAATACGTGGGATCTTGTGGCTCTTCCTCCAGGGAAAAACCCAGTGGGATGTAAATGGGTCTTCGTGGTCAAACAAAAGGCTTATGGTTCGGTGGATAGGTATAAGGCACGCCTGGTTGCAAAGGGGTTCACTCAGACTTATAGAATTGACTATCAGGAGACCTTTGCACCAGTGGCAAAGCTCAACACCATCAGGGTGTTATTAGCTTGTGCTGCAAATCTTGGGTGGGATCTTCAGCAATTAGACGTGAAGAATGCCTTCCTCCATGGGGAGCTTAAGGAGGAGGTATATATGGACATTCCACCAGGCTTCTCTGATGACATGACTAGGGGCAAGGTCTGTAAATTGAAGCGTGCTCTTTATGGGTTGAAGCAGTCACCTAGGGTCTGGTTTGGCAGATTTCATAAGGCTATGGTTTCAGCAGGTTACAAGCAGAGCAATGTTGATCACACTTTGTTTATCAGACGAGTTGGTGACAAGGTTACTCTTCTCATAGTCTATTTGGATGATATTGTGGTCACTGGTAATGATGGTGCTGCAATCAGGGATTTGTAGCTTCTCCTTGGCCGTGAGTTTGAGGTCAAAGATCTTTGCCCTCTAAAATATTTTCTAGGGATTGAAGTTGCTCGCTCTTCAAAGGGCATCTTTCTTTCTCAAAGAAAATATGTCCTTGATCTATTGACTGAGACAAGGCTGCTAGGTTGTCATCCTTCAGATACTCCTATGGAAGCTACTACAAAACTTAGGGAGAAAGAGGGTAAGCCTGATGACAAGGGTGGTTATCGCGGTTAGTGGGCAAACTAATCTACCTTTCCCACACACGACCTGACATAGCAGTCGCTGTAAGTTTGGTGAGCCAGTTCATGCATGATCCCTATTCCTCTCATATGGATGCAGTCCGTCGTATTTTGAGGTATTTGAAGTCTGCTCCAGGAAAGGGAATCCTCCTATCTCCCAATGGTCACCTCAAGATTGAAGCTTATACTGATGCCGATTGGGCTGGTTCTACTGACAGGAAATCTATCTCTGGCTATTGTTCCTTTGTGGGTGGGAACCTTGTCACATGGCGTAGCAAAAAGCAGAATGTTGTGGCAAGGTCCAGTGCTGAAGCCGAGTTTCGTGCGATGGCCCAAGGCATTTGTGAACTTCTATGGCTTAGAGGATTATTGCAGGATATCGGTGTTGCTGTCCATCTTCCCATGATGCTTTATTGTGACAATAAAGCTGCCATTAGCATTGCTCATAACCCTGTCTAGCATGATCGCACTAAACATGTGGAGGTTGACAGACATTTCATCAAGGAAAAGCTTGAAGCCGACCTCATTTGTGTTCCCTTTGTGAAGTCTATTGAAGAACTGGCTGATGTGTTCACTGTGGGACTGAGTAGCAAGCTGTTTCATCCTATCTTAGTCAAGTTGGGCATGCATGATATATATGCTCCAACTTGAGGGGGAGTGTTAGATATATGGGCCACAATACCGTGGGGGGTATTCTGGACTTTTTTCCCTTTGTTATTTTATTTGTTTTGTATGTGGTTTAGTCCCACATTGCTCATGTACATATTTTTACTGTTTCATTACTCTTATAAATAAAGAGGTGCTTGGGATGAATAGATCATCCAAGCCATACCCTAATTTCAAATCTCTCTACAAATACTTTTTCTTCTTTTTTGGGGAGGGTACAAATACGCTGAAATTTCATGCATGGATTAAATTCATTGAAGTACATGTATAGATTACACCCACCATTTGGTAGCTCTTACCTAGTAGAGCTCCAAAGTGGAGGCTGGATTTGATTGGATGACCTAGTAAATAGTATTCCAACTATTGTATTATTTGCATGTTTGGAGGAATATGGATCCTTATTGAAATGTTTTTGGACAATTTCTAGTATCATCTGATTGAAGATAGTTTTTGGTCCAGTTCAGTCTCTTGGGTGGGAGTGTGGGACCCATTGTGTTGTGGGTATCTACCCTGGTGCTGCACCGCTTATGTGGCTACATTTAATTGGATGGCTTCTTCCTGTGCTGTCTAGCTAGATTGCTGCTCTAGTTGGCTGTAGGTTAATATACATGTGCGCTTTTTATATGCATCTATGTGGATTTGACAGGTTTATTAGCTTTCCTTTCCTTGCTGCAGCAAAATTTAGGGAAAGACTTGAACCAAATAAGGAGAGATGCCCACCTCATGTTTTGCAAGTTATAGAAGAAGAGCTCACAAAGCTACAGCTGTTAGAAGCCAGTTCAAGCGAGTTTAATGTCACTCGCAACTATCTTGATTGGCTCACGGCATTGCCTTGGGGTAACTACAGGTAGATATGTTTCTTTGGCAGGTGTGTGCATGCTCATATATTTGCATGCATTGTGTTTGTGTGCATGCCTTTCTAGTGTTCTGGGCCTCTGACATTGAATTGTTTGATGTACATGATATGTCACTCTTTGTTTCATGTTTCGAACTAGACAAAGCTCGTTGTGGTTTCAGGACACTAGTTTTTTAACTTATGATCATACCAGATAACTCAAGAGCACAGATTATAGATGGCAGCTTTGGATCTCTAAGCGATTCTGGACTTATGATTTGTCTTTCAGGGGTTATACTTAGGCAACTAAACTGTGCATTTTACCCCTTTTTTTTTTTTTGGGGGGGGGGGGGGGAGGGGATGGAGAGGGGAGGTTTGGTTGCTCATTTGATTTATGGAACTGCATCCAATTACTAATACCACTAATGTAGAAGAGGTTCAGCTAAGAAATAAGAACCACTCTACAGTTGGATCGATCACAGGTTGCAGCAGATCATCAAAATAGTAATAACACCAAATTAGAAACAAGGACAGAATTAAAAGGTTAGGGTTTAGCCAAACCAGCCAACTGATGCTTTTTTGAATCGAAGGTAGAGAATGATAGGGATAGGCTGCCTTCAAAATTCTGTTCACTTCTGATGGCTTGATGTGAAGTTATCAAGGATTCGTCAAAATAGAAGGTTAGGAGAAAACCTTCCACAACAGGTTGTTGGTGCTCTCTGCAGTAGCCGAGTGTGAGACTTGGTATGGGGAGTTTGATCTGTAGATTTGGGTCAGTTCTAATGGTGGGATATGGAGATGGGAGGCTGGGGATGAAAATAGAAAGTATGGAGATTATGGAAGTTTCAGGCCTGCAGTGGGGGTGGAAGTGAGGATCGAATGGAGGTAATGGTGGGAAGGTTGTATGCTCCAAAGATCAACTAAAACTGATAGTTGTTTGTAGAGATATGAATTTTACAAATCCCAGCACCTGATCTGGAAGAAAATTGGGCAGCAACAAGATGGCTCGATCCTTAATTGAAGAACAGCAGATCTGGAGTAGCAGCAGTAGCACTCGGATGGTCTTCTCAATGGTTGGAGTAGTCGCAATAACACAGCAGCAGTCAGGGATCGATGGAGAGACAGAGAAGATGGAGAAATAGAAAATAGAAGGATGGAGGATAGATGGATTAGGCTCTCTCAGCCAGGCTCCTTCAGCCCTTCAAGTCAATCACTCAACCTGAGAAGAAATCACACTTGCAGCAAACCAAAGCAATATTTTCATTCCTCATAATCAAATTGTGGGGGGGCTTCTAAAAGCCCTTACAAATATATGGAGGGCAAAGCTTGCTCCTCAAGAAAGAAGAAAATAGAAACTTAACTATTTAACTTCAATCTAAAAAAGTAGAAACTTTCCTAATTAACTTGACTGAAATAAAATAGTAACTAGGATTGACATGAAAATAGAAACTACTAAATACTAATTGATTCTAAAGCCTTCAAATCTCTTCAACTGAATCATGTGGACCCCACTTTAGATGGCTTAATAGGTGCAGCCAAACTCCATAGTCTGTGGTGCCCATCCTTTAAGTTGTCTCCATTGGTTCAGTTTAAAAGACTTTAAGATATTGACAAAACTGCCCCCACAGTTTCTTCTAGTAAATACCTCACCAAGCCAAATTAAGGGGATGGGACACTGTTCATGTGAACAGTGTTTTGGCCTTTTCTTCTTCTGGTTTTGATCTACATCAACCACAGAACAATTTCCCCAATGCACAGGGAAATGGCTTATGTTTCAGGTTGGGATGGGACATTTTGGAACATGGCTCAAATTGTTTTTCTATTATTTGTACACCATTATCTTACTAGTGTATTTTGTGCAGTTATTAACCAGGTATAATTAAGTGTTGTTATGAGGCTAACCTTCAAGGATGGAATGAGAAGAAACAATTACAATTTGTGTTGGTGCAGTGCTATCTAGTCTTCAGGGAATTCTTCATAGGTCCAAATGTTGCTTTTTTCAGGGAGTTATATATGCCTATATGGGACCAAAATGTTGCTGTTGTCAAGTCTGTGTTGATTTAGTGCCAACTAGTTTCATCTACCTTGAATTTGTCCTTGCCGATCTACTTCCAGTACTCCTTAAATTTTTTTATTTTCTCATATTGGAGTTCACTTTACCAATTCCTTTTCACCTTAGTTTGAAAGCAACATGCAATACTTTGAAGTGCTACCTTTTATCAGTAGACGTTATTCTTCTGAAGATCATGGAGTTATTGTTTTTTTTTTTCTCTTTCTGTTGAAAATGTAGTGACGAAAATTTCGATGTTCATCGTGCTCAAGAAATACTAGATGAAGACCATTATGGTCTAACTGATGTTAAGGAGCGTATATTGGAATTTATAGCTGTCGGAAAACTAAGAGGATCATCACAAGGTAAGTAAAATCTAATGTGATTCTGTTCAGCATTCATAGTTTGAATTTGATATATTGAATGGTATGATACTCCTTTCCTCAAAGTATTATGTTCTAGAAACATGTGCTACCTTATGCCATGGATTACGGAATTAGTTTCTGCATATGAAGGCTGTACCATATGAGGTTGAAATTACCCACCTATATGTATTATAGATTATGCTTTAATTTATATCTCATATTGGAAAATTTAATCCCTAATTTTGTATGTATGAAAACCTTGTCGCAAATTGTGCTTCTTCTTATGTAAATGTACTATTGTATAAACCAGATGCACTCTTAACTTGTGCCTCAAAGCCTTTTCCCTATTAATTGGGGTTGGCTAGATGAACCTTTGCATGAATCCACATAAGTTGTCTTCATTTGTCATTATTTCACTTCACATCCTTTTTGAGCATCCAACGTGCACGATACCACTCTATGCCAGTGCACATATTTGTCATTTTAAGTTCCTGCAGCTCTATCTGTTCCTAATTCTGTTTATTCTAGACTTGCAACTTTGTCTGCCTCAACATCCTCATTTCAGCTAAGGTAATACTACAAGGATGTCACATATTGACTATTAAGCTTACTGATGTTGCTACTTATGACCCAGTAGTATAAATAAACAAAGTAGAATGTTGGAACATGACATTACACAGGGGTGTTCAGAATGGGTTTTGAGTTCAATTAGGTCTTGACTGAGTTCAGGCGCAGGCGACAAGCCTGGCCTTGCTCCATGAATGAGACGATCATTCTGTTTCTGGGCTCTGTTCGCAGAATGACCCATCACCGAACTGGTCAATATTTCAGGTCAACTGGATTTTGTTCCTCGAGACTTAATTTTTCATGCATGGGGTGATCTGTTGCCCTTGATGCATGCACATGTAATGGTACAGTTGGTAAACTGTTGCATATGGATGGTTGATATCTTAAATTCCCAACCCCATTCTTAGATTGATAAATTTTTGCTGCCTATCTATGCAAGTTGAAGAACTGCACTACCTGAATCTTTGCATTGTCACACGTGACAACCATTTGCAGGAAAAATCATTTGTCTCTCTGGGCCTCCTGGAGTGGGTAAAACAAGCATTGGTCGTTCCGTTGCACGTGCCCTTAATCGGAAGTTCTATCGATTTTCTGTTGGAGGGTTGGCTGATGTCGCTGAAATCAAAGTGAATAGAAAATCCTTTTATTGACTAAGTCGTTAATGCATATTAATATTACACAATGCCTTTTATTTGCCTTATTAACTGCCTATACTGATTCAGGGGCATCGTCGAACCTATATTGGGGCCATGCCTGGAAAGATGGTGCAATGCCTTAAAAATGTGGGGACAGCTAACCCTCTGGTTCTGATTGATGAGATTGACAAGGTATTTTTTGGGAATACTACATAGCTTCCACACCTGAGTGAATTTGTTGCTTTTAATATCATTTTAGGTGATTTGGGCCCTCTTTGCATTTGGTCAAGCCTTTTATCTCATAGCACAGTGCTTTCTGACCATGCAACATTACAGCACTTTTCAAAATTGTGGTGTCAGATGTCCATGTTCATGTCCATGTCCATATCTGTGGTTGATACCAAAAACTTGTCTTTTCTATGTAAGACTCTATGATATTCAGAGTAGGTGTCATTTCAGGGACCCTCAATCTGTGTTGGATACTTGACACATACGTCAGTGTTATTATTACTGTGTGACCATGACATCAGTGCTTATATTTTTTTGACTATTTATGATAATCAAATGGCTGCACTTTATACTGAAAATGTTCTTCAACAGTTGGGAAGGGGGCATGCAGGTGATCCAGCAAGTGCTTTGTTGGAGCTTCTTGATCCAGAGCAAAATGCAAATTTTTTGGACCATTATCTTGATGTTCCCATTGATGTATCAAAGGTGAGTCACCACAGTGCCATGAATTATGGGGTTTCATCCATGTGAAATTTTTTTACAAGTATATATACTGCAGATGTTGGGACCCTTGAACCTCTTCCTCTTGCTTTTCCTTACTGTAGGTTCTTTTCGTCTGCACAGCAAATGTAGTGGAAATGATACCCAATCCTCTTCTGGACAGAATGGAGATTATTACCATTGCTGGTTACATCACTGATGAGAAGATGCACATTGCCAGAGATTATTTGGAAAAGACAACTCGGGAAGCTTGTGGTATCAAGCCAGAACAAGTATGGATTTGTTTGACCTTTTTGTATTTTCTTGTTGTATTAAATCCATGAGCTTATTATGATCTTATTGGATTGGATAAGTTGGCCTATATATCAAATTTTAGATTGAGATGAACAGTACAAAGACAATGCAAGTTTAGTGAGTTAATGATTAGTTAGATCATGTTCTTTACTTGGTTTCGTTGAAAAATAAAGATGTAGCATTAGTATTGCTATAATGAATTTTGATATGTTAAGGAAGTTTTAAGGATTACTTGAAAGTCACAAATTATGGGATCAAACTTATCCAAAAAAAGGATTTGTGTAATCAAATTGTAATATAGAATGCTCTA
This sequence comes from Telopea speciosissima, assembly GCF_018873765.1. Taxonomy (NCBI): domain Eukaryota; kingdom Viridiplantae; phylum Streptophyta; class Magnoliopsida; order Proteales; family Proteaceae; genus Telopea; species Telopea speciosissima. Next base: position 53,850,073 of record NC_057922.1, read on the forward strand.
GTCGGGAGAGAATAATGGGAGACTTTCTTTTACCTGTGCTACAGATGCACTTCATTCACGGTGTTTATGATACATACACCAGTTGAGAGGTCTTGTCAAGGAACCTTAAAGATAAAATGATTATCTTATAGGATGATCATAACCTTTGCATATTTGATGAAGTGATACATTCCTTAGAATTCATCATACTAGCCCAATGGACCTGTTGGATACACTGAGCTTAAAGCTTCCTCCGGGTCTGATTCTGACCGCAGCTTTTCTAACATACTTGAATTTGCCTTAAATCTTTATCTTTGAGATTTTCTAATCTAGATCAGAAATATCTCTATTCGACTTGATGGCTTTATCTGTAGTGAAATATGAAACCTCAACATCATCAACATATGAAAATGCTTTAGTATTTTTTCAGTCAAGCAAAAGGACTCTCTTTGTGTTTTTATCTTTTTGGGTACTCAAAAGGAGTTTCTCTTTGACACCTTGAAGTTTTGAAATTTACTCCCAATTCATTAAATTTGGGTAATCCAGTGGTCATTCTCCTAATGAGTAACTTGTAATTCCATGGTGAAGTTTTCTTAATATGTTCTATTTTGATTAATAACTTATGAGAAAGAGTACCTTAATGTTCAATAACTATTCTTGCTAGGTTGAAGTGACCGATGCAGCTCTTCTTGCTCTAATAGAAAATTACTGCCGAGAAGCAGGAGTCCGGAATTTACAAAAACACATTGAGAAGATTTACCGCAAGGTTTGCTTGGATGTTCTATTTCAGTTTGCATTATGAACTTGGATGCTTACAACTACATTAGGCCTTTCTATAATCAAATTTTTTTTTATAGATTAATAGATTCTTATTGCTAACCAAGTTGGCTTCACAATTTATAACAATTCCTTGTAACTTTAGACTTATAATAAACAAAATTGCTCTCTTCCTATGTTATTAGTTATTAGAGGTACGAGTTTGTATGAGAAGGCCATATTGGAAGTACTAAGCTACCATAACTCCATAAGAAGTTTTTTCATGGGCTCCCTGGAACCCTAGTATATGGTGTGTGGCCTTCGCTGTTATAAGCTGTAGAACTATGGTTACTTATGGCTAGATGGTCCAAACTCCATGAATTGTAGAGTGGTATCTGTTGGTTTTGGAACCCACGAGACTACTTCTGTGCCCTTTCCGAAGGTCGAATATTCTGATTTAGTCTCTAGAGATGCACCAATAATAAGAAAAAATATCCACTAGAAAACCCCAGAAATGAAATTGAGAAAAATAAAAATGAAAAGTTGGTATTGAGGTACTTAATGTGGCCCTAACTTAGCATTGTGCTTCAACTAATTGACAGATTGCTTTGCAACTTGTGAGGAAAGGGGAATCAAATGAACCATCTCAAGTTATTGGACCTAGTGAAGCTGAAGAGAAATCTGTTGATGGATTGACTGAAGCTGTGGTAGTAGAGGAAACCCAGATTGGTTCTGAACAAGGAGAAAGTAGCAATGAAAAGCTGGGCAGTGAAATGCCTGCAATTGCTGACCAAATCCAGACAGATCTGCAAGCTGATGAAACGTGTAAAGATGATCAAACAGTTGATTCAACGGTATGTGCTCCAAAAACCAAAATTTTTGTTCATTTGTCCAGAGTGTGCAAGAGGAAGAAGATTGTAAGAGGAGCTGCAACCTGCTTTAACAAATAACAACAAGATTTACTGGTGTTCAATTGGCAAGAAAGTGAACGGAAATTTGGAAAATTCCTAGATACCTAATATTCTCTTGATTGACCCTTTGTTTTTCGTTGCCATTGTGTAAGGTTTTGAGAGAGAAACTGTCTTCTCTAGGTGGAAAGTTTCCAATATTTTTCTTTTCCTTTCGAAATCCATCTGAATCCTTCAAAGAATTTTTTCTTTTCATTTTTTTATATTAAATTTTTTTTTCTTCCTTTCTCTTGACAAATGGACCTAGCCATAATCTTTGATGATGATTATAATATGTGGACTTAAAAACTGTGGTTTGAATGCATTTTGTAATTTTGTTGTGCCTATAGTTGGAATTTTTCAGACAAATTAATTCTTGTACTAGGTCTTTATTTCCATTGACAAAATCATATTGGCTCCATCTGGCTGGTAGAAAAGGGAAGGGATGGCAAGTGAAATTAAAACAAAAGTCGGATGGAAACTTTTCTAATCATTGTTATAGTTGTCAAGGCGTCGCTTAGGCGACAAGGCGTTCTCTTAAGGGTAAAGCGACCTATCCCCTTGGTTTCCAAGTTGCCACCTAGGCACTGCCTTGGAATATTTATTATTTGATGTAGTTTGTGGAATGATTTTATGAATGTTCGTTGATTAATGTTTGATAGATCTTTTTATATGTTATATTGTTGCTGAAATATGTGTATGACATGTGTATATGTACACGATACACCCTACTAAACACTAATTCATAGAACTAAAGCCCCCTCACACAGTCACACTTCTGCTTGCCTTACTAAGCAAGGTACCTGGCCATCACCTTGGGTTCACTAGGCATCTTGACAACTATGATAGTGGCAAAAAATGATTATGTAACTAAAAAGTTTTTCAATTCTAGGAATAGATTTTTTTTAAGAACTTTTTTAACCAAACACCCTGGATTTGAATAGAAAAATAAATATTCCATTTGAAAGTTGGACCGTGTTTTCTTCCACCCACGAGGAATGGGATTCCAACGGGCGTCGGATGGGCGGGAGAGGGCATCATAAGGGTGTTTTGGGAAAATACTAAAACCCTATAGGGGTTTGTGAACCCTAAGATGGTGGGTGCACCGTCCTCTATGGGTGGAGGAAAACTTTGTCCTTGAAAGTATAACTACCATATTTGGTAAGATTTTGAGTTAGTCACACAACCAACAACAACAAAAAACTCAGCCTTATCCCAACTTAATGGGGTCGGCTACATGGATAAAAAAAAATGGAGAATGGACACTGACAAATGAAAGGTGGCAAATGCAAAGAGAACAAAAAGATTGAAATAAGAGGAACGATGCACAACCTAGCAAGTCAGGAGAATCTTAGCTAAATGGGGTCTGCTACATGGAGCCTTGACCTCCAGTAGGCTCTATCCGAAGTCATACTTGGTAGAAGACCTAGACTATGCATGTCCTTCCTCACAACTTCTCCTATGGTCATTTTAGGCCTACCCCTACCTCTTTTATTTCCTTTGATCAAGATTGTCACTTCTTACTGGGGCGTCCCTTGGCCTCCGTAGAACATGACCATACCACCGCAAACAACTCTCTCGAAGCTTATCATTGATTGAGGCAACTCCCAAGTCAACTCTAATACGTTCATTTCTTATTTTTTCCGCACATCCATCTTAACATCCTCATCTCTGCTACTCGTAACTTCTCAATATGACATTTCTTAACTGCCCAACATTCTGCCCCATACATGCTAGCGGGTCGTACAACAGTCTTATACAACTTTCTTTTAAGCTTTAATGGAATACATCAATCACACAGTACGCCGGATGCACCTCTCCACTTCATCCGTCCCACTTTAATTCTTTGTTAGACATCATTCTCTATGTCAACTTCCTTATTTATGATTGACCCCAAATATCCAAAACAGTCACTTTGCGGTATCTCCCTTTTCCCAATTCACACCATGTCAGTATCCAACATAGCATGGCTGAAATTACACGTCATATATTCTGTCTTCGTTCTACTAATCTTAAACTTGTTTCCAAGGTTGATCTCCATAGCTCTAACTTAGCCTTAATCTCTGTTTTTGTCTCATCTACCAAAACGATATCATCGGCGAAGAACATACACTACGTGACCTCTCCTTGAATGCTCTTGATTAGGTCTCCATGATAAGTGCGAAGAGGTAAGGGCTTAATGCAGAACCCTGATGTAACCCAATTGTGATTGGGAATTCCTTGCCCTGGCCTCCCACAGATCTCCACTTGTCACCACGCCCTCATACATATCTTTAATTACATTAACATATTTACTCAACATCCCTTTCTTCACTAGAACATGTCAGATTAAATCTGTAGGCACTTGGTCATAGGCTTTTTCTAGGTCAATGAAGACCATATGATTGCTATCTCTATATCTTTCCATGAGCCTCCTCAATAAGTAGATAGCTTCTGTCGTGGATCTACCTATCATAAAGCCAAATGGGTTTACCGAGATACGAGTCCCTCTTCTCAAACGAACTTCAATAACCTTCTCCCAAAGCTTCATAGTGTGACTCATTAGCTTTATATTTCTATAGTTATTGCAGCTTTTGATATCACCTTTATTTTTGTAGATCGGGACTACAATGCTTCTTCTCCATTCATCTAACATCTTCTTTGTGTGCATAATCCTGTTAAACAGATTGGCTAACCAAAAAACCCCACAACTTCCTATGGTTTTCCACACTTCTATTAGAATCTCATCTGGGCCTGGTGTCTTGCTTACTTTCATCTTTTTTAAGGCTTCTTTAACTACCGCCACACTAACCTTTCGTACATATCTTTGGCGAGTGGTATCTTGCTGAATAATGTAATCGTCAGAGTCATTTCTACTCGAACTATCTCCATTTGGTAGGTCACAGATATACTCATATATTCATCCCATCTCTTCACAATGTCTCATCCCTTACCAACACTCTTCCATCATCTCCCTTGATACACCTCACCTGATCGAAATCTCTATTCTTCCTTTCTCTCATCTTAGCTATCTTATAGATAGCTTTTTCCCCTTCTTTTGTGTTTAGGTTGATATAGAGATCCTCATATTTCTTTTCACTAGCCGTCTCCACAATCTTCTTAGCTTCGTTTCTTGCAACATAATACCTTTTCTTATCCTCTAGATCATTAGTCCTTTGCCATGAATGCAAAATTTCCAACTTTCCATTTTCTTTTTTAAACTAATTTCACTTTCTCTTCTTTTTCCTTTACATACATTAGAACAAGAAAAGGTAAGTATTGAGAGGGGAGGAATGCAACACCAGTAAGCCCTTATTCTTTAATGTGGTTTGTTAATTAAACTAAGTAACAACCTAGTGCAAGAATTCAAACGTCAAGGAATTCCAGCCATAGTTGCTATAAAACTAGTAATGACAAGTGAAATTTGAGTTTTCCACCACAATGTTTACTTCCCCACTGTAATCACCATCAAGAGATTATTGCTGCTCTTGTTTGACAAGAGACTAAAAGAATTTGTGCAGAATATTATTAATTCATTTGTTATGTTCGGATGGATTGATTTGAAAGGAAAAGGATTTGAGAACTTTCTACTTTATGCGATCCACTTGAAACTTGAAAGCAAATGTTCCCATTGTCTCACAAATTGGTTTGAAAATTTTGATTAAATAAGAACTTTGGTGGCTATTTTTTTTGGGAGGGGGGGGTGATAAGTGCTCAGCTGGCTACATTGTCCATCACTTTCCAAATGTTGATCCTTTCTTTTCAAATTTGGGATGGATAGGAATCATAGGATTCCTTCTACATTAGCCACATGTTTGGTTGTACAACTTAGTCATATCATTCTCACTTGTATGGAACTTGCTTTTCCCTGTATTATCAATACTTTTTCAGAACATATTTTTTGAACATTTCTGAAAGCTTCGTTTTTCCATGCAGTAAACTCTGTTTGGGCCATTAGTGTCACCAAATTTATAAAAGGTGACAGGCTTAATATGTCCAAATAAACTGCTGCATGGTGGGAAGTGGTAGGATCCATTCAGCCAAGCTACAGCATGTTCCATGCACCAAGTAGTTGCCCTTATAGACTTCTTTCTTTCTAAGGGGGTCCCAAATTATCTATCCAACTTCAATTATTAGGAGTAGATTTCCCCTCCAAAATTTACTCTGACTGATCTTGGTATTTATTAAGTACCTTCCCTGCCCTTGTTTTCATACAATTCATTTATATGTCTTACTGACAGGAAAATATAGGAACTGAGGGAGTCCAAGAAAATGAAGCAAGCAAGGCATTTGATAAGGTTGTGATTGATGCAGCAAATCTATCTGATTTTGTTGGCAAGCCTGTTTTCCATGCTGAACGCATCTATGATAAGACACCGGTTGGAGTTGTTATGGGTCTTGCATGGACTGCAATGGGTGGTTCGACACTTTATATAGAGACCACCCTAGTGGAGCAAGGAGAAGGAAAAGGAATACTCAATGTCACTGGGCAGCTTGGAGATGTCATGAAAGAGAGTGCCCAGATAGCCCACACAGTTGCTAGAGCAATATTGCTCGAGAAAGAAACGGATAACCCCTTCTTTGCTAATTCAAAACTCCACCTCCATGTGCCTGCTGGGGCCACACCAAAGGATGGGCCAAGTGCTGGCTGCACCATGATCACATCAATGCTGTCTCTAGCCATGAAGAAGCCTGTAAAGGAGGATCTAGCAATGACTGGAGAAGTAACGTTGACAGGAAGGATCCTTCCAATTGGTGGGGTATGTAAAATTAAACTGAACTGTATTCTCTTTAAATGCTTCTTTATTACTTTGTTTAGTCTCAATATTTTCTTGGAGTTCACAAAATGCAAAACTTTGATGTTTCAAGTGAATATGTATGTCGGAAAAAATTCCATAAATGAGACATGGAGCTATGCCTTATCCCCTAAAATGTATGAGGCTGCCCTTACTCTTAAGTATGAATGTCATTATCTTGATTGTTGGATCCCCACTTCTTTTAATCCGTAAGCTATGTTGCAATATTTGCTGAAAAATCTATCTTTTAACAAAATTTCAGCCTTCCTATTGTTTTTTTCCCCCCAATTTCAAAGCTCCACGCGGTTAGACGCCATCTGAAGTAAAATAAAATTTTCCTTGCTGAAGTAAAGTTGATGTATAGTGGTGTAAGAAAATGTGGTCCACAACACAAAGAGAGCAGGAGTTCAAAATTTTCAGTTGTATTTCTCCAGAAAATAAAAATCATTACTCAGCAAGAAAAATCATGTGCAGTGTTAAAAATTTGCATTACAACCGAACGTGTGGAAATTGATTTTCAATGTAGAATGTGTTGATTTCTTTCCAGTTTTGGCTATTTTCACCAAGTCACTTTCGTTCACTAACCTCCTTTTACTTTACCAATTTAAATATTATTTTACTTAATATATGACAAGACACCTGAACATGTGAACATTTCACAAAGGGCTGTACCCAGTGCACAGGGCTCCGGCGTTTTGCCGGGTCTGGGAGAGGTAGATGGTAGGCAGCCTTACCCCCTTCACGGAGAGGCTGATTCCCAGTACTCAAACCCGCGCCACTGTGCTGGCGGTAATGAGACCTAAGTCAACAATTCATGAAGACCTTAATATTTTTTTGTCTGTGGACACATTCTTTGAAGAGCAAGGTCTCAAGCCATATTCTTTGAATTGCCAATCATTGACCTTTATTTTCTTCTACAAGCACCAGTCATCTTCTATAACTGTAGTATCAAAGATTAGATATTTTTTGCTTTCAAGAAAACCATATAAAACCGAACTTCAGCCTTTAAATTAAATATTATCCCTTCATCTGTTGAGCTTTGGAGTCCATAATTGAAGCTGCCATAGGTATAAGCATTTTTTGTGTGCTTTCCACATTTTTATATAGTTGTTGGATGACCCTCTGGGTGGAATGATCAGAATAACTTATTTCTAATTTGGCAAATAAACAGGTCAAAGAGAAGACAATAGCAGCGAGAAGGAGCAATGTGAAGACTGTGATATTCCCTTCAGCTAACAGGAGGGACTTTGATGAGCTTGCTGCCAATGTGAAAGAAGGCCTTGAAGTTCACTTTGTGGATGATTACAGTCAGATATTCAATTTGGCTATTGGTGGGGACCAAGATACAGGAAAATAAAATCTGTTTAGTTGGGAGTCCTTAGCTTTTTGGGCACTGAAGTTAAACCTTTCTTGAAGCACGCAGTTGCTCCCGAGGCAGTGGCAGTTTTGTAGGTGCAGATATTTTCACTGTTTCCAGAGCTTCACAGAAAGGTACATGATCGTCACTTGGTAAATGCAAGATTCTTCATTATTTGTTTGAAAATTTTCACAGCTGAGAAAGACATTAAAGATTCGTTAATTGCTCGACCCAGGGAAGATATGCCATTATTTGTTTTCCCATGTAAAATCACACATTCTGTAACAATATGATTATTAATTTTTCAAGTGGTGAGGTGCTATAACATTTGTTTTGAAACAATTGTGAACTCATTTATCAGAAGAGAAATAATTATGAACATTGCTCATATATTTTAAATGCTTATTTATATTGCATAGCCTTAAAAGTTTTTAAAAAAAAAGAAAAGAAAAAAAAAAGAGGGTGGAGGGTGGGGGGTGGGGGGGGGGGGGGAGGAGACATGAAATAGGTTTTAAAAATAGAATAAACTTTTGTAATTGTTACATTATACGAATGTGTAATCTACTACATTGTTTTCATTATATTTAGTACTATTTTTTGGGCCAAGAGTTCTCTGTGGGGTAGCGTGGCCCCTGTGCATGCATGGGGACCAATGGGAGAGCATGCAGTGCTATGAACAGGGCGGTCATTATCGTCATTCATGGGGGTAGGGTGGTCATCTCGGGGATTAAAATCTTTTTCAATTTCTGAAATGCAGTTTGGGGGTGGGATGTCGCTACCTGGCAGGCGTGACAACCAACGGTCCAAGCTCAATTCAGCTAGGTGTTTTTTTCTTTCTCCTTGATTTCGGACCATTGGATGTCGCACCTGCCAGGTGGTGACATCCAACCCCTGAATTGCACCTCATTGCATTTTGTGTCACCAACCCTTAGAACTGCACCTCACTGCATTTTTAGGGAATTGGAGGATTTTTTTCCTCATTTCGGCCCTCTTTGTCTAGGCGTAGGACGCACACCCCTCATAGAGAGTTTTTCTCTTATTTTTTTTTTATTTACTTCTCAAATCAAATCAAAGGTTCCGTTTAGTTGGAAGGGGAATTAAAGGTAAGGGATGGGAAATTTTTCAAACTTAAAAAAGAAACTTTTGTAATCATTACCCCATGTGATTGTATCAACTACTTAAGTTTCTTATCATATCTAGTAAAAATACATTTTACATGTAATATTTATTTTACATTTTAAACCAAAGGAAAATAGATGCAAAGTAAGATAAAATTTAATAACCAAATATAGAATGATTTTGAGTTAGATATATTGTCACATGGGGTAATGATTAAAAAAATTCCTTTTTCAAACATGAAAAGCTCACTTCCCTTCCCTTTAATTCCCCTTGCAACAAACGGAGCCTAAGGGATTTGGATGCAAATGAAAGTAAGATTTAGTAATCAATTTTAGAATAATCTGGAGTTAGCGAACAATCATATTAGGTAACGATTACAAAAGTATTTTTTAGGTTTGATTAAGCTTCACTTCCTTTCCCTTGTAATCAGATGTGAACGTAGTGATGGGGAGTGTTTGTTTTGTATTGCAGCTAAACTACGAAGGTAAGATCAGAAGAGATATAAATATGGAGAAAAGGGAAGGGAAGGGAAGGGGAGGGGGGAGGGTTACATAAATGGGGTTAAAAGAAAGAAGAAAACCGACTACATATTGCTGTGTTACTTCTAGATGGATTGCATGTTTATTCGGCAATGGTTTAAAATCAATGGATTGTAAATCATTGTGAAAACTTGGATAACATTCAATGTAGTTTTAAAAAATAGACCCTTTTCAAATTTTGAAAACATCTTTGATTCATTTAGATTCAAGCCTTTCTCATATTATTCTTCTTTTAATCAAATTCTTCATTTAACAAAGGATTTATTCTTCTTTTAGAATTAAGTCTGAATTCAAGTTTGTAAACTGAAAAGGTGATAGTATCATTGAATATTTTGATTCCTACACATTGGCAATATGCATTAATCTCTTCGATTTATTTTTCACCATTAGAAATTTTATTTTACTTCACATGTAATCAAAAGGGGCAAGAGAAGAGTGGCCATCACTTGATAATTTTTTGTGTTAGTGACAAGTAATCAACCTACAAAGTGAAAACTAAGTGGGTTAAGCTATATGAATCCTTTTGTTCTGAAATAAATATGGGAATCTTGTGAATTGGCTAAGTTTTTTGTAAAATAAAATTCAACTCAGCCTTATCTCAATTAAATGGGGTTAGTTATATTAATCTTTTTTTTTTTTCAAATAGTTTCTTTAAGCTATAATTATAACTAGTCTTAAGCAATGTTTGTCTATCCTCACTTCTCATAGAGTCATTTTAGGCCTACCCCAGTACCCCACCCCCACCCACCCCCGCCCCCTCTTTAGCTCCTTTAGTCTGAATCACTTGTCTATAGGGATGTAAATGGATATTCGTAAATCAGTATTTGATCCGCGTTCGTATTCGTTTAGGAGAATTCGAATCCGTTTGAAACTAATCGGATACGAATATGATAATCCCCCTATCCGATCGATTATTATTCGATTCGTTTAGCAGTCCGACGGTAATAAAATATCTGAAATATAACTCTGTGTTTGTCTATCCTTTTAAGTTACCTTATTGGATTTTGTTATCATATTTTTATAAATTTATAAGTTAAGATAATGTGATTCTTTTTTTAGATTTGCTATTGGTTTATATATATTGTTTTATGCAATGTGATACATGGAATTACATATCTATTAAAAAATCAAAAGTAAAAAATGTAAGAGAATAAAAGACTAAGAAGAGTAGAAGAAAGGGTAGTTACTGAACTCTCAAGTCTCAACCCTAACCTTCATCATAAAAACGGTAAATATGTCAACGGATAGTCGAAAAATTGTATTCGATCTGTATTCATATCCATTTAGGAAAACCTGTATTCAAAAAATCACTATCCGAAAAATATCCGAATCCGTCCGAAAATCGATAGGATATTATCCAAATCCGTCCGAATATAATCGGATACGAATATGATAATGCCACTATCCGACCGAATTCGATCCGTTTACATCCTTACTTGTCTATACCGGAACATTTAAAAGTCTATGTTACACATATACATTCCACCTCAAGCAACCTTTCACAACTTAATCATGTATTGAAGCTACTTCAAAATTACCTTTAGTGAAAAGGCTGGGCATACCTCCTGTGTATGGTAGGCTAGCGCCCATTGTGTTTATCTCTCTCTTCTCTCCTATAAAATGACCCCTTGCTCCTCTTATATAATACCCCATCCAGTGCTAAGGGTGTCAATTGGTCCGGTTCCTTAACGGTTCTAGTCCTAAGGGGTTGGACCAGAACTGGACCAATAAGCTAATCAATTCCAAACTTGAGATCCAGGACCATTAACTAATGGGTGGGTCGGTTCCGGTTCCTAAACAGTTCCAAGCAGTCCAATCAAATTTTTTTTATAAAAAAATTCCCTAACACATGCTACATATATTTAATAATATTATAATAAGACACTAATTTCAATCACTTGAGATATGATTCATTTTTTTTCTCTAATCACATAACTAGTCTATATTACTTCTTGTTTGGTATTAATTAATAAGTAGGAACACCACCACCCTCATAAGTTAGGATTATTTTAAGGTATGTTCTTAAGTTAGCATTCCTAAATGAACCTTAAAAATTTATAGCCAATTCTTTGGTAAAATAGTACATGAGACAAGTGGTACCAGCCAAAATTGAAAAACTAACAAAATAAAAGGGTTTGACCTTAGTTCTCATGACCTTGAGTCTTAAGAATTAAGGTTAGGATGTGAATTTATTCCGGTTCTACCAGTTCCACCGGTTCCTAATTGGTAGATTCGTAACCGGATCAATAACTTATCGGTAGATCCGGAACCGGACCAATAAGCTATTGGGTGGGTCGGTTCTGGTTCCTAGAGGGCCAGTTTTGGTCCGGTTACCGGTTCTTGTCCAAAATTGACATCCCTATGACCAGTGCCCCTATTGGTGTCACCCGCTAGTTTACCGCATACAAGCAGTGTGCCTATCCCTCTTCCTTGACTTTAATTCATCCATTCATTATTTTTTTTTCTGGTTTTACTACTTATAGACGCTGAAAATTGCCACCCTCCCTTGGCAATAATGACTACTAGACACAAACGAACACCGGCGTCTCTCTTGTAGTTGGACTTACTAAAACCCCCCAAAAAATGGCCAAAAGAGCCCCAGACCCCCCCCCCCCAAAGTTCCATTTTTTAGTGGGGAACGCGGATAATTCTATGATGTCACGGATACACCTCTGAAGCGCCACGGAAACACTGTGGCTCTATACCTACGGTGTTGCAAAGTATGGAGCCTGTACTCCATGGTGCCACGGGAAGTACCACCCCCTCTTCCCGCGGAGTACGGTCTGGATGCCACAGTGGCCTAGATCCTCTATAAATAAAGTATCCCCTCCCATTGGGAGGAGGACCCCCATACCTCAGGAAGAGCGCCCTCTTTTGCCCATTTTGAATGTCTAGGTCCTTCCTAGTGACCCTCCCCTCCATTTTTCACTTCCCCACTTCAATATTCACGTGCCATTACGTTGTCCAAACCTCAATTAAACTTAACTCCCTATTTAACCCATTTCTACCCTTTTTATATCCATACCCTTACTCTTAGAGTCCATTATTCCCGACTGATGCTCTTATTCTGTCCATGGATTGAGTAATAGGCTCCCAAAGCCACCTATGACGTCATTACTCTGCCCAAAACCCGAGTAACCCCAAACTCATCCCACATATATAGCCGTTACTCTGTTCAATAAGAGAGAGGCATGTTGATCGTATGTCTCCACCTGATCCGTGTAACATTTTACATTTCGTATTCATTGCGTTTTTCTTGACTTTGTTGATTGTTTTGGTAGGTATTATATTCCTACTTTTCCTTTTATTTTTTGACATAATGTAGACCATTAAAGTAACCCGTTTGACACAAGAAATAGAAGTGTTTCAAAACAAGACTCTCCATACTTAACCCGCCTCCCAAACAAAAATTACTACCTTGGGGATACGACGTACTAAAGAGGGACTCTCATCACCGACTTAGAGAACTGACTTAGGCATCTGAGAATCCCCTCCAGTCCGGCCCTCTCACGGTGACCTTTATCTTGCATTCTACAGATCCGACGTCTGTCGCAAGTCATATCTATAGATAGACAGTTTTCTACCGTGACAATAAACATATTTACATGAATACCCCTTGATCCTTTTTCTGCCACTTGATTTCATTGGGTGAACCATCCATTGGTGTAGTATTATCACTGTCCGCTTCTTGTTTGATTGAGTTTTCTCACACCTATGGTCATGATTCATGACTCATGAACCATGGGTGCCAGAGAAAGGCGCAACCTAGAGTTGCGGGTTTGGTAGATTTAATACGCAAGTAACACAGTATTTCTATAATAACGCCCTTGTCACGTGACCGGGGTAAGGGAAAGACACAGTGTGTCAACAGTCTAAGTCTAATTCTAAATCTAAATATTTACATCATTTTCAAATGAAAAAGCCCTCTGTCATTAGGTGTTGAAGGGTCCTTCAGGTCTCGGGATCTGAGAAATCTGAACTCTGAATCAAACTCGAGGAGCAACACTAAAGCAAAAGGTTTTTACAATTGAAGGATATTGAAAATGGCGTCCGACGATCTTCCTTTAGACGATAAGGCGAAGAGAATGAGAGATCTGCTGTCCAGTTTCTATGCACCCGATCCTTCAATGCCCTCGAACACTACTTCTGCGAAATCTTCTTCGTTGGATGCCATCAACACCCCATCCTTTGATGCTGATCAATATATGAATCTTCTGGTGTGTGCAAGCCATCTCTGTTTTTCTGTAACTATTTATGTTTGTGTGTGTTTGTCATCCCTGTGAACTTCGAGTCAGATCTTTCTCCGTGGAAATTAGGGTCTTAAGATTCACATTTCTAAATTGATGATGCTGATTCAACTTTTCGATAATTTCACTTTTTAATTTCTGTTAAGTAGATGTATTTTTGTTATTTAAATACGTTCGGTTAGAACTGTGGAAACTTATGATTATAAATTAGATTCAAACCGAAGTATAAATTAAGGTTTCAGAAAGTTTACAATCCGTCTTCTCCCTTACTCCTTTTCCTTTCATTTCGAACTGTTTAATAGAGCAAAAGTGATTGAAGTTGGGGTAGGATGTAGTAATCCTAGATTTTATTATTATGTTTTTTTTGTGTCAACATTCTATTTTCATGGAACAATTTGAGTTTAAAGAATAAATTTATCATAAGAACCATACATTGCAAGAAGCATAAATGCCCTGGGAATTTTATCAATGGAATTCATTGCTCTGTTAATTTTCTGTCTTGTTTTTAAGCAATTGGCCGCTTTTTGTTTTCTAAATAAAAGTCACATACATTCATGTGTTTTTTCTTAATTTTTTTGGATGAGAGAAACTCAACATTTATTTGGGGAGATGACCCAGGGTCTGTTTGCTATAGTTCGAATCCGAAGATATCTATTTTACTTGCCAACTATCAAGGGTCATTTGGTGATCTAGAAGCCAAATTCATAATACCGGAGTTGCTGAATTGGTGTATTCACAACCATCAAAAGTGGAAGGATTATTTTATGTTACAGCTTATTAGGAGCATTTAGGTCAAGCAATGTTTGAAATTTCGGTCAAAATACCGAAATTTTGAGGACCTGTTTCAGTTTCGACAAAGGTTGATGTGATACAGGGGTCAACTCCACCACGAATACTGGTTTCGGTCGAAATAGCCGAAACTCCGAAATGGCTGAAATTCCAAAATGTTTCGGCCATTTTGCAGAAATGTTACAAAGGCCCTTATAAAATACTTCATTTCCAAGCTGAGGTCGTAAGTTTGACCTCATTTGAATATGTTTCATAGGTTTCAACTGAAATTATTGGAACCCCCCCCCCCCCCTCCCCCCAATAAACGTAGAATTTTGCCAAATATCCTTCAATCAATCTCTTGCTGGATCAAGACATCGTGGACTACTTTGAAGCATCTAATCCTTTTCTGGATTTGAGCAAGATTTGTGCAATACATTCTGGACAACACAACCTTTTGAATCCCAACCTGATGGGGTAGATGAGAAGACATTGGCTGGTCACATTGTTGTAGCGGCAACACTCGCACATCATCCTCGTCTGTTGGTGATGGTGATGATGGGGGTGATCCACCTGCAGGTGGGGATGATTTCTATCCACTAGCAAGAGAGGAAGAGGAACAACATGAGTCCATCCGATTCACAAGGGAGAGTGAGTTTAGCCAAGGACCCAAGATCTTGACCACGGTGCACATGACTCTCGTAGAGGCCACTCAAGAGGTCCACGTAGTCAGTTCAGACAAGACGAGGGGGGCAACAACATAGATATAGACATTATTAGCTTGTTTGGCACACTCGGGTAGTGACATGCACCCTCGTTTTTTGCAGAGAGCTCTAGTTCCGAGTATGGTGGGTGTGGCTAGTATAGTTCTTCTCCACTCCACTGCGTATGAGGGACAGTCACATACTGGGTCATTTTTTCTGGAGAGCTTCTTCTCATACCCAGCCCCCCAACCATATCAGCCTGGTCCACCATGTAGCTACAGTGGGTCCACACATTCATCTTCATAGACCGGTGATCTATTTCCTAGGTTGGGTTACCTAGAGTATCTTGACGATGACACCTATAGGGCTACTATGTTAGACTTCTAGCATTTCTTCATTCATACTATGACATGGCCATCATTTATGATACCGTCGGTAGCAACAATATTCTAGTTGCTTTGAGCCTCGCCGAAACTCTGTGGTACCAACATAGGCATAAAGGTGTTAAAAGTAACATGTAACTTATACAGTTGTACTTAAAAAAGTGTCTATGATGTCACTTTGTGATATTTGTGTACTGTTAATTGTTAATGATTCTTCTTCTTCATTCTTAATAAATATTTCAATTTCTTTTATTAAATATTGTGTGTTGTAGTACTAAAGTATGTGTAGAATTGGTTATATAAGGAAAAAGATACAATAGGCTACAACGTACACTAGCAACCTAGGATCCAAAGCCAGACTACCAATTTGGGGATTTTTTTCCTCCAATCTAATAGTTTGAATATGTGTAATCATGCTTAAATAGGCTTGTCCTAAGTTTTAGGGCAAATTTCAAATGTTTAATCACTGAAATGGACCAAATTTTGACCGAAATTTCATTCATTTCGCAATACATTTTGGTTTCAACCAGGGTTGAAATCTTGGTTGGTCAAACCCAAGAGCTATCTTTCCCTGTCATTATTGTTCGGGGTTTATTATGCGCCTCTAATATTGGTAGCCCCTCCCCATTTAGTTGGGATAAGGCTGAGTTGAGTTGAGTTGAGTGTTGGCAGTCCATACTTACACAACATTTTGGCTCCCTCTTGCATCCTAGAGTGGAAGCCTTTGCATATGTGACTACTATAAGTTAAGTTTTAACTTGTTTTAGCTTCAATAAATGGGTTTTAGATTGGTTAGGTGCTATTTTGTTAGGAGCAATCTGCAATCCATTTTATAATCACTGTAGAGCCAAGAATCTTTTTGGAGTTACCAAGGACTGTTTGGAATGGTAAGCTGAATGGTCACTTGTATGCTATTTATGAACGGATGCTCAGACTTCCCTAAAGGTTTGCACTAAGAAAACTTTTGCTTGTGGGATAAATGGAACTGGAGGGTATTTGATAGAAAAGCTTGTAAGTTACCAAGGATACATTCAAATAGCAACTCATATTTTTTTAATTGGACATCTGAAGGACTGGGAGAGCATCCTCTTGGACTTTTTGGAGGACATTCTTCCTGAGGGATGAGATTCCTATCACTGGGATGGTTTTCCTGTGTGTGTGTGTTTCTGTTTATATGGCCCATAACTTCTTGTGTGTGTGCCTGGTCTCTAATTTCTTGTTAGATGGCCCATAAGTTGCCTAAATCATGTCTGAATTGCTCAAATTTAAGCTTGTGACAAACTCTTGTGCTATTGTTATGTTTTTTGAGGCAGCATATTATTCCCATTGCAATTGAAGCACTTATGGCTCAAATTGACGGAATTGTGATCCCACAAGTTTTCAACCCTGGTCACTTTGGCTCAAATTGACAGAGTTGTGATCGCACAAGTTTTTAACCCTGGTCATCAGTGTAATTTTAATATAGTGCTTTTGCATGAAGAATGTTGGATACCTGTGCATTGCAAATATTACTACTACTAGTACTGAAAAAAAAAAGTGATTCTTGGGCACAGGTGTCATGATCCTTTATTTACCTTTATGGGTGTGGAGTGTGCTATTTTCCTAATCAGTAAATTGGCAGTTCATAATTTTTTTTTAACTTTTTGCTGAAATGATCAGATTCAAAAGTCGAATTTGGAGGGACTTCTTCAAAGGCATGTTGGAATGGCTGCTGAAATCAAGAATCTTGACACTGACTTGCAAATGCTGGTGTATGAAAATTACAACAAGTTCATTAGTGCCACAGACACAATTAAAAGGTGAGACATTATTCCTGATTCCATATGACATTTTATCCTTCTTTGCTAACAGCTTCTTGTTATTCTTAACCTTGATGCTTATTTTTACATAAAATTAAGAGTAGCTGACTTGGTGGTCCCTTAGGCTGCGTTTGGTAACATTCTTCATCAAGAACAGGTGTTTTTACCCGGAAACGTTTTTTGCTGTTCTCGGCCTGGAACATTGTTCTTTGTTTGTGATTGACCGTCTGTCAAATCCATTCCAGAATTGTTCTGAGAACAGCTCTTGAACAACTATGGCGTGTGGTAAAACTTGTTCTTACTCATTTACCAGTAATTACGGAAATGCCATTACCTTCATTACTATACCAAATACAACTTGTAAAAGCCATACCAACCTTAATATAAAATTACAAAAATTATTTTTTACAAGAAGCAGAAGGGAGAAGAAATTACTGGAATTATCTTGTGTTGATTATTGCCATGACTGACTATGCTATGAACAGTTGAATACAAAGGGCCTTGGTGGATTTGAACTACCATCCCCTTGGAACATGCTCATGTTCCAAGTGCTCTACCAATTTGAGCTAGAGACCCATGAAGTAGAGCTTGGAATTTACAAGTAACCATGAGACCTTGCCACAAACCTTGACATCCATGATGTTTTGAAGATGCAATCCAAAAGCCGAAACCAAACTGTTTTGCTCTCTAGCTCTGTTTATTGAGCCTTTTAGTTCGTTACCTGGAAAATAATCATACCATAAGTCTTGGTGAAATGAAAGATTGAAATAAATTTTGTATTATTGTGGGTGGGGTATAAAGAAGCCATCAAGGCTTGGAAATCTGAAAATCACAACAACTTCAACAGAGAAAGGAGAAGCTGATCCACCATTTGATTGATGGCAACAATGATAATATCCTTGGACCAAATACAACTGGGTCATCTGAACCATGTAATGTGTATTATTGTGGTAGATCCCAAATCAAGTTTGTAAGTATAGGGATCAGATTGGGCAGATTAGGACCTGTAGGCAGTGATCTAGCTGAAGCCACATTTCATATTAGAATAGGTTAGGTTCTCCTGTCATGGCTAATTCTCTAATGGCTAGGAATGACTTTAGCAAGTGAGTTTAAATCGATGCGTACTGGCACATTCTAACATGCAAAATTTCAACATTTTGTGTATATTATGTCTGAAAGTGTGGAAATAAAAGAATACAGCTAAAGCTTAATTCAACTTCTGAGCTGGTTGTAGACAACAGTGATAGTACAATGGTAAGTAAAAGATTAACAAATACAGAGACTGATTTATAGAGTTCAAGACTTCAAGCCGTGTGAATCAATCAAAGTTTGCACTCAATACACTGATGAAAGCTGCTAAGCTAATGCCCACATGGAGAATTACAAGTAAAATACAAGTAAAATAAATCAGACATCCACTGAGAAGTGTGGGTTGAAGGGTTTAAATTAAAAATTGTCATTTATGAGCTCCAAACCAAGAAAAGCTCTGCTTCTAATTACAATAGCTTCACAAAATCTAGCATTCACAAAAAGTTAATCAATTGACATTTCAGCCGATGCCATAATCAAGCCATAAGATGATGATCTTCATCATCCTTGGAATTTGAGCATCAAAGGAATTCACTCTCTAATTTTTTTCCTAAATTGATTATTCTCCTTCCAACTTTACTACATCATCATAAATATGTCAATTTGCTGATCTCAAATGCACAATATGAAAGAGTAGACTCCATATTCATTATCATAACCAGAATAACAAATAAATGAACAGAGTTCATCATACTTAGGAGTGATCCTTCCTTTCAATAGAAACCAGAATGAGAAGAATCCTAATTGAAAAGGTGATGTGTATGAAGTAAAGAAACAATTACATAGTTCTTTTATACAGTTAAATCAAGCACCATCGCAAACAGCCGCTAGCTCGGTTGGTTGGAGGCATTGCCAGTTGAGTGCATGCCCCCTAGGAGGTCAAGGGATCGACTCTCCTGGATTGCATATTGTGCCAAAAAGGCACCTCTCTCTCCCCTCCCCCCCCCCCTTGATGCAGAATCATTACCAAATAGGGCTTATTTCTTTAGAAATAGGCCTAGAGTTGGGTTATATACATGTTGGGCCTTTGTTCCCAAGGGTTTTTTTATGTATTAGGCCACTTTAATGAGCCTAAACTAGGGGTATATAGGTTGCATAAGGGATTAGCCCAATACTTAGTTTATTTTCCTGTTTTTAGATTGAACCGGTTTAGAATTGGTTGCACCCAATTGGTTCAATTGGTCTAATTTAAGTGAAGTATTCCTATTGGTTAATAGGTCCTTATATCCTATTGGCTAATATGGAATCTTCTTTTAAATTAGTTATTTTAAGTTAGATATCTTTTAACTTAAGTTAGTAGGGTTAAATAGGTCTTTTACTGTTTTAAATTAGTTAAGTTAGATTAAATCTCTTCCTTCCACGATTTTTGAAGGAAAAGACTTTAAATTGTACTAGGACTTGGCATAAAGCCATCTTATTAATATAGTAAATCGTGGAGGGCTCCCCCACATTGAAAATTTGAAAAAAAATACTGTTTCTGCTGCTGGCCGACTGCTGCTGCTGTTCCTGCTCCTTTGAGTGTGCATCCTTGTGGATTTCAAGGTGGAAAGAGTGGGTGGATTCCTGCGACTCTTTACGCCGTGACGGCTGGGAGGATCTCTCTCTCTGAAGGTGGTTTCATCCTTCATCGTTCAAGCTGCTGCTGGTGGATTCCTGTGGTAAGTTTGAGTTTTAATTCTGTTTTCTTATTCCTTCTCTTTCCCCATTCGATCCCCCCTTTATTTTTCTGTTTTTCTTTCATAAACCCTAGCCTGCTGAGTTCTGTCCAGATCTGTTTCTCCATCAGAAATCAATCAAACTTAGGCCAAGCCTCCCTAGACCATTATCTACACTCGACCCTAGCTGCTGCCCATAATCAACAGTCAAAACCCTAAATCCCTCTTCTCCATTAAAACCCAAAAAAACCCTAATTTCTGTCTAGACTTATTCAGCCGACAGAATTCCTTCAAATCACAGCCGAACTTCCATTCCCTTGTCCCTCACACTCGACCTCAAGCCCTGGTCATAAATCCCACTTTAAACCCTAGTTTTGGTAGTTTCCCTAAGTTCTAAAACCCAAAACCCTAACCCTAAAATTCTGGAATCTGAATTTTGATTTAAATCTGTATCAATTCTGTTTTAAAAGCCTTCCCAAAGCATGCATATTACAATCAGATATACAGTGCCCTATTCCCCCATACCTAACCCTAGAATTTAGTTTAAAACCCTAATTCTGCCCAGCCAAATCAGCAGTCTTGTTTGGTGATCCTATTACCTTGGTTCCTAGTGGGAATACTCCTACCTAGGACTACATTACCCCTCTTAGTTGTAGATTGTGGGCTTGTCTTAGCCTTCCCCCCTTAGCTTGTAGTTGGCCTGTTGGCCCTTGAGTAGTATAGACCAAAAAAAAATAAAAAATACAGCACTACCTATGTTAACCTCTGTGATTTACATAAGATGGCAAACAGACACAAACAGCATTTCACTTCTAGCGTGCATAGGCAGTAACAAGTTCTCAGGATTGAATCAAGCAAATTTATAAATCGAAAAATAAAAATAAGCAAATATAAATCTGAATAACTAAGGAGATGGAAAAAGAAGCTACCCTGGCTCAATGGCTACCACAGAGCCATAAATCGAGCAAGTTTAAAAATCTGAAAATAAAAAGAAGCAAATATACATAACCCTAATAACTAGGGAGATGGAATAACCAAGGAGATGGTTGTATTTGGTAACAGAAACAAAACAAAGCAACAACTCCCAGACTAGAACGACTCAACCTAAGCAATATTGATGAAGAAAAAAAATCCTTGAAACTAGACATTCAATGGGAGCAATTCCGCTCAACTGGAGTGGCTTTTCCCAATTGGGCCCAATAATGCACCACTCTGAATCTCAACCGATTCAAATGATTCAAAACTAATAAGCCAATGTCTAGGTTTGCCTGTTCCCATCGTATTTCAAGCGAGAGGGTGCAAATAGGCATCCAACATTTTAGGGTTTAGAATCAATTTCAGTTCCTAAACCCTAAATCGATTTTGCAAAATCGGGAGGGGGAGGGAGGGGGCGAGAGGGGACCTCAGATTTACAAAATTGCAGGCAAAGGGTTGCAGCAGAACCAGGAAGACGACTACCGTGAGAGCTGAGTTCGTTTCTAGTAGAACCAGGAAGACGAGTACCAGAACTGAGTTCGTTTCTGCTTGAGGTGGGTTGGAGAAGAACCAGGAAGACGAGTACTGTGAGAGCTGAGTTTCGTGAGGTAGTAGAGTGATGGGTTGGGGATGAGAGACATCATATTTTATCGGGACGACTACCCATTTTTGTGCCCTTTATGTTGTTTCGTGGAATGACAAAACACCTTTGACTTATTTCGTCAAAGTCGCTAGAGACCAAAAAGTTGCCCAATTCATTCGTTAGGAACAAAAAAACAAACCATTTTGCTAACGCAATTTGCCCGTTTTTCCGTTCTCATAGAACGAAAAAACAGAGAAACACGTTCCACGGAATGTTACCGAACGCAGCCTTACAGTTCTCCTTGTTCTGTAAGAGTAGCTTTTGAGTACTTTCTTCTTCATCTTGACCGTTTGAATTCCTTTTTCCCTTGTTAAAAAAGAAAAAATCTGTTTTATTTAGATGTGGATATGACTTCATGTAAGAGTGCCTTCTTGATGCAAAGCAAGATTTCACGACTCACAGACACTCAAGAAGTTGTGGGGAAAAAGGATCACCTGCATATATTTCAAAAGTGGTGGAATAAAAGCCATTGCAATTTCAGTTCGGACGATTACTATGAAGTGCTCTAGTTAGCTTAGGCTCTCTTTTACATAGTTTGTGTTTATATTTAGAGTAAACCACTTGTACACCCCCTGAGGTTTGTCCGTTTACTTGTACACCCCCTTGTTTTTAAAACTTTACTTACAGATCCCCTGGGACTGACGGAATACCCATTCCGTTAGGGTGAACATGTTAAGTAATGTCAGCAGGCCATAACTTAGTAAATGGCCAAAATACCCTTATGGATTGGTTGTCCTAAATAGTGTTTGAGAGTACTCTTCTTTCCTCTTTTGTTCTACTGCTACGGTAGCCATTGCCGCATTTTTATTTTTGGGTTTCACGGGTCTCATCCCTCTCTCTCTTCCAATTTTCTACTTTGTACAATCATGCCGCCTTCTTATTTCCTGTTCCTATACGCTGGTTTATTCATCCTTGTAGCGGTAATCATGTTACCCATCCCAGAGTCTTCAAAACCTGCAAATTCAGGAAACATAGCAAACAATAACATAACTAGTCCCTTCTGACTCTAAAAAGCGCAATATCTGGGTCGACTGGGTTTATTCGGGGCACCTCCGTTCTGATTCCATTTGGACAGCCACAGTCCCTTCTGACTCTTCCTGGGTTTGGCGAAAGATCCTTGCTCTTAGACCTACGGCTCTTGGAGCCATCAGATCCAAAATTGGTGATGGCAATTCTACTGCACTTTGGTTAGATCACTGGCAACCAAATGGGATTCTTATTCACTCGGTCAGCTCAAGAGCTATCTCCAATGGTGGGCTGAATAGGCAATCTCTGGTTGCAGATATAATATCCAATAATGTTTGGGCCCCTCCCCCCACCTTACGTCTAGTTCTCAGTGATGTCTGGAATGCCTTGCCTTCCATCCCTAGACAATCATCGGGCATCAGGAAGGAGTGACTGTGTCTCTTGGGTCCCCACCTCTACTGGTCTTTTTAGCACCAAAGCTGCTTGGAATCTTATTAGAGTCAGATGCCCCCTGCCTCTTGGAGGAAGCTTTTCTGGTTCAAATCTCACATCCCTTGCCACTGCTTCACTGTTTGGTGTTTTTTTTTTTTCTTATCCGAATATTATCTGGGACCTGGGCTGGCCCCTAGCACTTTATTAATGATCAAAACAAATAATAAGAAAGAATACAAATGGGGGGGGGGACTTTCCCGCCTAACCCCAACCCCAACCCGAGAAGACAAGCAATTCTCTCACACTCAAGGGGTACTTACCACCCTACAAGACCCCAACAGGAAAACAGAAATATTTTCGCATGACTGGGAAACCAGCCGCATCCTCGTGAATGATTTGTTTAAGCTTAGGAGGAAGACTAACAAAAGAACTGAATAAAGTGTTAGAAGCCGAGTCACAAGCATAGTTAGCTAACCAATCTGCCGCTCTGTTACCCTCTCTAAAAGTGAAAAAAACCATCGGACGAAGAGCCTGAAGGAGGAGTAAAATTTCGTGGAACCAGTACCATCCCCTCCAAATATTGCTCTTCTTTCTGGAAACACAATGCACCACCAAAGCCGAGTCTGAGTTAACGTGGAATTGTGGAAATTCAACAATCCCATTTTTGCACAAAGCTTAAGCCCATCCCGTAAGGCTCTGAACTCCACTATGGAATTGGTGCATTCACCATAAACATTGGCAAATGCAGCCAAGACATGCCCACTTTCATCTCTTATAACTCCTCCTCCTCCACCCACACTAGGGTTCCCTCTACACGCCCCATCTACATTCAGCTTTACTGCATTGAAGGGGGACACCAAAAAACTGCAATAGGAGGCCTGCATCGAACAGGGGGTGGGGAGACACGAAAGACCTAGAGGACAAGGGACTCCCAAAATGAAGGGGGCTTTTTGAACGAGCCTCGATAAGGGATTTTCTTCACCTAATTTTTAACCACTTCTATTATAAAACTCGAAGACCGAGATCTGTCCCCATGCCTCCTGTTATTTCTCTCTTTCCACAATTCCCAAATGATACGAGAAGGAATCAAGCCTGTTATCACCCCACATGACCCCCACTGTTTGGTGTGTTCTCTCCAATTGTCTCCCAACGCAGTCTTTCCTCCGCCATCGTCAGATTCAGGTCTCTCCCTTGTGCTGCCTTTGTGGGGTTGCAGATGAAGATTCAAACCACCTCTTCTTTGCTTGTCCGATCTCTACTTCCATTTGGAATGGCATCCTTGCCAAATGCTGGCCTCGTAGACGAAGAATTCTTCCCTTTTCTAGGGAATGGATTTGGATTGACATGACTTATGGCGGATCCTCTATTTGCAATACTGTTGGAAAGCTGGCCTTTTGTGCAACTATCAATCACATTTGGATGGAACGTAATATTAGGAAACGGACCACCAATTCTCGATCTCTTCAACAGATTTGGGATTCCATTTCTTTTGACATTAAAGCAAAGCTTCAGAGTGTTTCTCCTTCTTGTATTGACGCCCCAAGGAACAGGCATATTATTGTTTCCTGGGGCCTTCCCTCTTCTTTCCAGCCCCTAGCCTCCCCTGTTTGAGGTGGGGTCTTTTTTGCCATGTATATGTTCTTTTTTCCTTTGGGGGCTTCTGACCCCCTCCTTTGGTAATTGTAGAGAGATTTAAAATTATGGAAAGGCTTGGATAATTAGAGTCACCCCAAGCACCTGTTTATTTGTAAGAGTAATAAAAGAATAAACATATGTACATGAGCAATGTGGGACTAAACCACATACAAACAACTAAATAAATAAAGAGGAAAAAAGTCTAGAATACCTCCCACGGTATTTTGGCCCATATCTAACACTCCCCCTCAAGTTGGAGCATATATATCATGCATGCCCAACTTGACTAAGATAGGATGAAACAGCTTGCTATTCAGCCCCTTAGTGAACACATCAGCAAGTTGATCAGGAGACTTCACAAAGGGAACACAAATGAGGCCAGCTTCAAGCTTCTCCTTGATGAAATGTCTGTCAACCTTTACATGCTTAGTGCGATCATGCTGGACAGGGTTATGAGCAATGCTAATGGCAGTTTTATTGTGAATTGGAAGATGGACAGCAACACCAATATCCTGTAATAATCCTCTAAGCCATAGAAGTTCACAAATGCCTTGGGCTATCGCACGAAACTCGGCTTCAGCACTGGACCTTGCCACAACATTCTGCTTTTTGGTACGCCAGGTGACAAGGTTCCCACCCACAAAGGAACAATAGCCAGAGATAGACTTTCTGTCAGGAGAACCAACCCAATCGGCATCAGTATAAGCTTCAACCTTGAGGTGACCATTGGAAGACAAGAGAATTCCCTTTCTTGGAGCAAACTTCAAATACCTCAAAATACGACGGACTGCATCCATATGAGAGGAATAGGGATCATGCATGAATTGGCTCACCATACTTACAGCAACTGCTATGTCAGGTCTGGTGTGAGAAAGATAGATTAGTTTTCCCACTAACAGTTGATAACCATAGTACTAAAACTCGCGAAATTTCGGTCGAGATATCGAATATTTCGAGTATCTCGACCTGTCCGAAATGAAATGCAAGTCCGATATGAAAAAATGCAATATTTCGAATATTTCGATGAAATTTCGGAAATCTTGGTAATTTCAGTCATCTCGTTTCGAAAATCTCGGTCATTTTTGGCATTTTACACCCATAGAAAAATACCATATTTCGACCGAAATTTTGTCGGTATCTCGGAAATTTCGGTCAGACTGAAACACCGAAACAAAACGAGATTTAGTACCATGTTGATAACCACCTTTGTCAACAGGTTCACCCTCTTTTTCCCTAAGTTTTGTAGTGGCCTCCATAGGAGGATCTGAAGGATGACAACCTAGCAGCCCTACCTCAGTCAATAGATCCAGGACATATTTTCTTTGAGACAGAAAGATGCCCTTTGAAGAGCGAGCAACTTCTATCCCTAGAAAATATTTGAGAGAATCTAGATCTTTGACCTCAAACTCACGGCCAAGGAGAAGCTTCAAATCTCTGATAGCAGCATTATCATTACCCGTCACCACGATATCATCCACATAGACTATGAGTAGAGTAACCTTGTCACCAACTCGTCTGATGAACAAAGTGTGATCAGCATTGCTCTGCTTATAACCTGTTGAAATCATAGCCTTATGAAATCTGTCAAACCAGGCCCTAGGTGATTGCTTCAACCCATATAGAGCATGTTTCAACTTACAGACTTTGCCCCTAGTCCTGTCATCAGATAAGCCTGGTGGAATGTCCATATATACCTCCTACTCAAGCTCCCTATGGAGGAAGGCATTCTTTACATCTAACTGCTGAAGATCCCACCCAAGATTTGCAGCACAAGATAATAACACCTTGATAGTGTTGAGCTTTGCCACTGGTGCAAAGGTCTCCTGGTAGTCAACTCCATAAGTTTGAGTAAACCCCTTTGCAACCAGACGTGCCTTATACCGATCCACTGAACCATCAGCCTTCTGTTTTACCACAAAGACCCATTTACATCCCACTGGTTTTTTCCCTGGAGGAAGTGCCACAAGATCCCACGTGTTATTTTTGTGCAGTGCTCTCATTTCTTCCAACATTGCAGCCTTCCACTTTCCATCTGTATATGCTTCCTGCCAATTTTTAGGAATAGAGACAGAAGAAAGAGAGGATACAAAAGCACGGAAAGAAGGAGAAAGAGAACTATACGAAACAAAGTGAGATATGGGATGTAAAGTGTAAGTCCTAGTACCTTTGCGATGAGCAATAGGTAGGTCGGAAGGAGAGGGATTACCAGGAGATGAAGGATCCGGGTCTGGAGCCGGCAATTGGATGGGTATTGGTGCTACAGTGGGTTGCAGCTGCCCTCTGTTGTATCTACCCCTTGTATAGGTGATGATGTTGGAGTTGTCGATTCTCTTCTGAAATTCACCAATAGTCCTCTGGACAGGAGTCAGCTCCCCCTGGATAGGAACATTAACAACACTATTTTCTATGGTCTCCCCCTGTAAAGGATTCCCATCAGGTGAGGGAGGAACAGCCAGAGGAAGTCGGGCATCCAAAATAGGTTGGGCAGCAGCCGTGGGTGGTGGTAAATTAGGCTGGACAGCAGCTGTGGGTGGTGATAAAGTAGGCTGGACAGCAACCTGAGGAACCTCTGGTAGAGGAATCTCAAAAGGCACATCTTCACTAGAACTCTCTCCCTGAAGAGGTGGCGAAGAATAGTAAGAAAGAGACTCATGGAAAATAACATCCATACTAACCATGGTCCGGTGGGAAGGGGGATAGTAACACTTGTAACCTTTCTGGGTCGGAGAATAACCCAAGAAAATACAATGAAGTCCCTGAGGTTCCAGTTTGCCAGGAGATCTAGTATCCCTAGCATAACACACACAACCAAAGACCTTGGGTGGCACAATAAAGGAGGAATTTCCCATTAAAACATCAGAGGGGCTACGAGAGTTAAGAACCCTAGAGGGCAGCCTATTGATGAGATAGGCGGCAGTGAGTACCGCATCCCCCCAATATTGAGATGGGACATTCCTCGCAAACATCAAAGCCCTGGCCATCTCTAGCAAGTGGTGATTTTTCCTTTCTGCCACACCATTCTGGGCAGGGGTATCAACACAACTAGTTTGATGAAGGATGCCATGGTCAGCCAAATATTTTTGAAATTGTGACTCAGTATACTCTGTTCCATTATCACTTCTCAATACTTTGAGAGTAGCCTGGAACTGAGTTTGAATCATCCTATGAAAATGCTGAAAACATGAAAAAACCTGATTTTTTGTATGCAAAAGATATACCCATGTATGCTTAGAATGACAATCAATGAAAGAAACAAACCATCAGTGGCCAGAAATAGAAGGTTTACGACTAGGGCCCCAAACATCAGAATGCACCAAATTAAAACAAAAAGAACTCCTTTTATTAGAAATTGGATAATTTGAACGTGTCTGTTTGGCCAGAACACAAGCCTCACAAAAAAAGTCATCCTTAGTACGAAGGGTGACCAGACTAGGAAATAAATGAGTTAAGATTCCTAAAGGGGGGTGACCTAACCTAGAGTGCCATTGGTAGAGTTCAGAAGAGACCATGGAGTTCTGGTGTAGTGGAGAGAAGCGACCGTCATCAAGCAGGTACAGCCCACTGTGCACTTTACCCAATCCAATCGTCTTCCCAGACTCCAGATCCTGAAACACACAATGAGAAGGAAAAAAAGTGACTTTGCAGTTAAGATCACTAGTAATACTACTAATGGAAAGAAGGTTAGTAGTAAAATTAGGAATGTGCAAAACAGAAGTCAAGGGAAGGGAGGAAGTGCAGTTGATGATTCCCTTTCCAGATATGGAAGAAAGAGAACCATCAGCCACTTTGACCTTATCTTTCCCAGAAGTGGGTGAGTATTTATGAAACAAGCTAGAGGAACCGGTCATATGATCTGTAGCTCCAGAATCTATGATCCAAGGATGGGAAGCTACAGCGGCACAATGACCTCCAAATGGAATACCTGGCCGGGCAAAGTGTGAACCTGAAGGAGCAGAAGAATTGGCAGTAACTGATGTAGTAGAGGCAGCGGCAGCGGAAGACCTTAGCATACGTAGGAGTGCCAGTAGATCCTCCTGGGATAGACCAGGGTCAGTAGCAGGGGCTGCAGTAATAGTCTCAGTCTGATGGGCCTTGGTCTTTGTCTTATTCTTGGTCTTGGTAGCCTTTTTTGCTTCAAAATCAGCTGGTTTCCCATGAAGTTTCCAGCACTTCTGTTTGGTGTGATAGGGTTTGTGACGGTGCTCACAAACAACATTCCTTGTAGCAGAATCACCAAGAGAAGCAGTGCCACTAGGAGCAGGAGTGGCAAGGGCAGCAGCCTTGAGAGCTGATCTGTCTGTAATAGGAGGGTGCAACATAGCAGCCCTCCGGTTCTCCTCAGAAGACACCAATGCATATGATTGTTCAAGTGTGGGAAAAGGCTTATGGCCCAACACTTAAACACGGATCTGATCATACTCCACATTCAAACCAGCCAAAAAGTCATAGACTCTGATCTTATCCACGTGCTTCTTATAGGAAGCAATATCAGCCACTATAGTAGGATGAAAGTCTGAGAAATGGTCCAACTGTTGCCACAGACTGCAGAGAGTAGCGTAGTATTTTGACACTGAAAGTTCTCCCTGAGTGGTGTGAAGGACCTTCTTCCGGATTTCATATACTTGGGCATCATTGCCAAGCTGCCCATATGTTTCTTTGCATACCGCCCAAATTTGAGAGGCAGTGTCCAGAAGAATAAAGTTATCCTGTAAATCTTAAGTCATCGAGCCTATCAGATAAGACATCAGAACACCATTATTGGCAAGCCACTTTTCCTGAGCAGACCCTTGTTCAGTAGGCATAACGCAAGTGCCATTAATATGGCTGGTGAGACCACGGCCTGCAATAGCAAAAGAGGCAGATCTGGACCATAGAAGATAATTCGAGCCATCCAGTTTAATAGGATTTGGTGGGAAGCAGTGGTACTCAGTCTTGCTGTGACCATCATGAAGTGATTGGTCTGAAGTGGCTGAAGAAGTGATCGAATCACCCATACTGGAAGCAAATTAATCCAAAACTATCCTCAAATTAAAGGCTGAATCACCTCTCCAAAAATCAGAACCAGCAGCACAAGAAGAACCCTATATCGATATTTGCAGGGTTTTGTAAAAAACCCTGAATTGTGGAAATCGATAAAGGGACAAGAGAGGGATAAAACTGCTGGTAAATAGCAGCAACTGAAGTCGATTGACCCTGTATAATGGAGAAAATAACCTGCAGAAATATAGGTCCAATAGGCAGCAGCAGCCCCCAAGATCGATGAATGTCAGGGTTTTGAAGAAAACCCTGTGATGGTATATCGATCTTAGAGAGGTCTTCAAAACTGAACTGTGAAGGCCCAAATTGCAGTCGAGTGTGTCCTAGTAAGTGTAGAAGCAGCCCTGCAGAAGTAGAGCCAAAGTGTAGCAGCAACAAGCAGCCCCACACCCAAAGTCGACAATTGTCAAGGTTTTGGAAAAAACCCTGAAGATGGAGATCGATTGGGAGTGGAGGTCTTCAATGAAGGAGGATATCTATGCTGAATAGATGCTGGAAAGGGTGCTGAAGAAGCTCCAATAAGGGAAGAACAGCCTGCAATAATGGTAGGGGCTGATCTTCTAAAAAAACTTGAAGACTTCAAAATCGCAGGTAGAGTCCAGCAGCTATCGAGCAGGAATTGATCATGGAGAAAACATAAAAAAGAGGTTGGGAGGGGCAGCACCTAAGTCATACGACCACCTCTTGTAGTGCTGCCCTTAGGAAAAAAAGGGAGAACAAAGGAGAAACAAGGAGGGAGAAGAAGGGAAAAATGATGGAGGAGAGAAGGAGAAAAAAAATCGATGGGGTTGGTCCCTAATTCGAAATCAGCTCTGATACCATGTAGAGAGATTTAAAATTAGGGAAAGGCTTGGATAATTAGAGTCACCCCAAGCACCTCTTTATTTATAAGAGTAATAAAAGAATAAACATATGTACATGAGCAATGTGGGACTAAACCACATACAAACAACTAAATAAATAAAGAAGAAAAAAGTCCAGAATACCTCCCACGGTATTCTGGCCCATATCTAACAGTAATGATAATTTTTATTCATCCAAAAAAATAATAATAATAATAAATAAATAAATAACACAACTAGTCCTCTTCATCAGCAGCTCTCGGTGAATAAATAAATAAATAACACAACTAGCCCCTTAAGCTGGATTATACAAATAATTAAAGAAAGAAAATCTAGCTTGAACTAAAGAAAAAAAAAACACTCCATGATAATGCTAACACCTTTTCTGGTCCTGTTTTCATGTCTAGTACTCTAATATGTTATAGATTTATGTAGGTTCAAACAATGTTGCGGTTCTGAGTTATGATCGGAGTTCAAATTCTTTTTTAATTTTTGTATGTGCTTGAACTCAACAACTCAGTTCTGAGTTTATGCTTTGGGAAGGAAGATGGGTACAGTGGCATCGCTCCACCCACCCACTTCAAAAACCTATTATGCACATAGGTATGCCAAACATATTTCTTTGTCTACAATCTATTCTGTGTAATGGTTACCAAACGATTTTTATGTTTTGACCAAAAATGGTTTTCACAAATGATTTTTGTTAAATAGGCAAAAATCGAAAATAAAAAGCATACCAAAGAGAGCCTAAGTGAATAATATATTGTATTACATTATTCATAATATATTATATATTATCTATTATAGTATATACTATAATATATAATACTATATTATACATAATATGGGAAAAAGAACACTGCCTGGTTCTATGGATCCTGCACCTAGACATAGGAGTGCATGAAATTACCGCTCTCGTGAAATAAAAAATTCATCCATTTTGATACCCTGCATGTGGTATAGTGCAGGGGCCACACGAATAGACAACAATCTGTTGACTCTTGCCCATAATATATAATATATAATATATATTATTATATAATATACATGGTTGTCACGGCGTCTAGGTGACCCAAGGCATTGGAGAGGGCCCAAAATCAAGGCGGCACCGACTAGGCGACCAAGGCTCCCAAGTTGATCAAGGTGCCTGGATGCCTAGGCGACAACGCCTTGAAAACTATGATAATATATAATATGAAGGGAAGGCTTTTGTTATATGTAATATATTATAAATATATATAATATAATATAATATAAGTATAAATAAGGGCGTACCCAATGCACGAGGCTCCCGCCACTGTGGGGTCTGGGGAGGGTCATAATGTACTCAGCACTCAAACCTGCAACCCGCTAGGTTGCAATGGAGCAACCTTACCGTTGCAACAAGGGCAACCCTCATATATTATAATATAATATATGTATTATGTATTATTTAAGATATGTAATATATATTATATATATTATATTGTTTGGAGTTGCAAGGGGTGGGAAGTTGCAAAGGGAAGGCTTTTGTTATAAAAAAAAACTTCGTTTTTACCATTTTACCCCTACTTAATAACCAATTTAGCACATGTTCATTAAACATCCAGCGCATAAACAACTGTGAAGTGTTATATGCCAAATTGCCAATAAAACATAAACACCTCCTCACATCTTTATGAATTTAGTGGTACATTGATTTGGGGTCAATCATTAATAAAGAAGGTGACATAGAAGATGATGTTTCACAGAGAATTAAAGTGGGTGGATGAAATGGAGAGGTGTGTCCGGATTACTGTGTGACCGACGTATTCCTTTTAAGCTTAAAGTAAAGTTCTATAGGACTGTTGTTCGACTGGCAATGATGTATGGGGCAGAATGTTGGGCAGTTAAGAAGTGTCATATTGAGAAGTTATGTGTAGCAGAGATGAGGATGTTAAGATGTATGTGTGGGAAAACTAGGAAGGATACAGTACGGAATGATCGTATTAGAGCTGACTTGGGAGTTGCCTCGATCAATGACAAGCTCCAAGAGAGTCGTTTGAGATGGTACGGTCATGTTCAATGGAGGCCTAGTTTTGCCCTAGTAAGGAGGAGTGATATGATTCCAATCGAAGGAGGTAAAAGAGCTAGGGGCAGGCCTAAAATGACCATAAGAGAAATTGTGAGAAAGGACATGCATTGTCTCGGTCTGGTACCAAGTATGACCTGGGATAGAGCCTGTTGGAGGGCAAGGATCCATGTTGCTGACCCTATTTAGTTGAGATTCTCCCGACTTGCTGGGCTGTGCCTTCTTCCTCTTACTTTCATATTTCATCTTTCATTTGTGATTTCCCCTTTTTCTCATTTCTCATCTCATCCCCCATCCCTGTTTTGCCATCTCTTCATCCCTTTGTTGTTGTTGTATTGATTTATATTAATGAGAACTAGGGGTCATAAATCATACCAAACACCTCTATTTATGTTTATATGTCAGATAAACATAAATTAAAACTGCCTCCCGGAAAAGAAGGTGGTGGCAACGATATAACATCTATAAGAAAAAGTAGGCTGAAATTAGGAAAGTGCCATCACCAACTTCAGCCAGTCAAACAGAAATGGGTGATTTTTGTCTCAGTAGAGTCTTTGAGTGGCATGTTTCGGTCCTTTTCTTCATTACTTAGAAAAAGTGAGCCACCGGTTCAGGTACAAGATACTATCATCACTGCCTGGATTGCTTCTTGTTAACAGCCTAGGAATGAATGCTTGAGTGATTAGAATCGATCACCCAAGCCCCTTTATTTATATTAACTTGAAGTACATCTGATCAAAGTACAAATAGGAATAATAACACCTCAGTCCTAGTCCTACTAGGAATTCCTAATACAACTAGGAATGCCAGAATAGGACTCGGCTGAGTGTAAAACAATAAAAATAAAAGAAAAGAATCTAATCTGACTAGCACTACTCCTAACATGACTAGGACTAATCCTAATCAGCTAGGACTAGTAGCACTAATCCTAATCAAACTAGGATTGCTTACCCCAATCATGTAAGCAGCCTATTCCAACACTCCCCCTCAAGTTGGAGCAAAGATGTCGATCATGCCCAACTTGACTAGATTGGGATGGAACAATTTTCCAGACAATCCCTTGGTGAAGATATCAGCAAGTTGATCCGCAGATGTCACAAAGGGAATACAAATCAGCCCAACTTCTAACTTCTCTTTGATGAAATGCCTATCTACCTCAACATGCTTGGTACGATCATGCTGTACTGGGTTGTGTGCTATGCTGATGGCAGCCTTGTTGTCGCAGTACAACATCATAGGAAGACGAATAGGAACACCAAGATCTTGTAGCAAACCTTTAAGCCATAGTAACTCACAAATACCTTGTGCCATAGCTCAAAACTCAGCTTCGGCACTAGAACGAGCAACCACATTTTGCTTCTTGCTATGCCATGTGACAAGATTTCCACCTACAAAGGAGCAATACCCAGAAATAGACTTCCGATCTGCAGAACCAGCCCAATTAGCATCAGTGTATGCTTCTATCCGTAGATGACCATGCGTAGACAAAAGAATTCCTTTTTCAGGAGCTGACTTCAAATAGTGCAAGATACGAAGAACAACCTCCATATGAGAAGAGTAGGGATCATGCATAAACTGGCTCACAGTACTCACGGCGATAGCAATGTCAGGACGCGTGTGTGAAAGATAAATCAGCTTCCCTACAAGTCTTTGGTACCGGCCTTTATCAACAGGCTCACCCTCTTTCTCCTTGAGTCGAACAGTAGGGTCCATAGGAGTATCTGAAGGATGACAGCCTAGCAACCTGGTCTCAGTCAATAAGTCTAGGACATACTTCCTTTGGGAAAGAAAAATGCCTTTAGAAGATCTGGCTACTTCAATCCCAAGAAAGTATCGTAGTTTCCCTAGATCTTTAATCTCAAATTCTTGTCCAAGGAAGGTCTTCAACCGTCTGATCTCATCACCATCATTGCTAGTAACTACTATATCATCAACGTAGACTATAAGAACAGTGAGTTTTTCACCAACCCTCCTTATAAAGAGTGTGTGATCAGCATTACTCTGCTTATAGCCCACAGAAATGAATGCTTGAGTGATTAGAATTGATCACCCAAGCCCCTTTATTTATATTAACTTGAAGTACATCTGATCAAAGTACAAATAGGAATAATAACACCTCAGTCCTAGTCCTACTAGGAATTCCTAATACGACTAGGAATGCGAATAGGACTCGCTGAGTGTAAAACAATAAAAATAAAATAAAAGAAAAGACTAGCACTACTCCTAACATGACTAGGACTAATCCTAATCAGCTAGGACTAGTAGCACTAATCCTAATCAAACTAGGACTGCTTACCCCAATCGTGTAAGCAGCCTATTCCAACACTTCTCTTTGGTTGTTCTTAAACGACGATGGCTATTCATTTAAGGTTGTGTTTGGTATGCATTCTCGGAATTGATTCTGGGTCTAGAAAACATTCTTAAGCGAGAAAATAGAGAAGAACTGGGTTTCATAATGCGTTCTAGACTCGTACAACCTATTCCGAGAATGCATACCAAACGCCAGCCCAAGTCCATGGGTAGCACCACAAGATCTTTAAACAAAGTGGAAATCCTCATATTTCGTATGTACATGTTCCTGCGGCTTGGATGAGTATACTTATATATCGCAACGGCTATAAACAGTTTTATGCTTCTATTAACATAACATCCCCTTATTCTTCGCTCTTCTGAAACCGGCACAGAACCGGGTGCTTTTTCTATGTTGTTTACCTTAGTGACTGGGGAGGGGTCAGGGAAGACCTATTTGGGGCATTATTCAGGGTTAGAGTCTAGTTTATGTGTCTAATTAGGTTTTCCTAGATTGGCTTTTGAAATACAGAAGAAACATGAGAATCCAAACCCAATGTTCAAGAGCAGAAAACTTGGTCTTCCAGTTCTTGCATTTAAAGAACATTGACTGTGGCCTTGGGTCTTCATTGTTGGAATTCTAAGCCTTAAACTAATCTATGTTCAAAATTCAAAAAAAATTTCATTGACCTAGGACTTGACCAAGGTGGCCATGATCTGTAATCTTTTGCTTTAAAAGTTAATCCTGTCAATAACATTCTAGAAGTCCTCTCCTGAAGTATTCAGTTTTTGTGGTTAGAGTCAATGTGGAGGCTGTGAAAAATTAGAAAATTGGTATGCGTACTCAGGAATTGGACATTTTTCTGAGATTTTTTCGCTGTAAAATGACTTAGTATGGTGGTTAAATTTTGAGGAGAGATGGAGTTCTCCTTTATGTTGATGTACATTGATGCTGCCCTTCCCTAACAGTTCGAGCTTTTGGGTGAAATGGTAGCTAACATGGTATCAGGGCAGGGAGGTCAAGTGTTCGACTCCTGGGAAGTGTATCAAAAGAGTTTTCCCGACGTTTCTTCTCCCTCGATGCCGCGTGAGCTCCACGTGCAAGGACCATGGGATCTTGGCCTGCACTTGCGGGGGAGTGTTGATGTATACATTGACGCTGCCCTTCCCTAGCAGTTCGAGGTTTTAGGTGAAATGGTAGCGAGCATTTTATTCAATGAATGAATTTGCTCAGAATTGCTTTTCTTTGTTTCTTGATCTTTTAATCCTCTGTCACTCTCTAATACATTGCATGGAATCTCTTTTATTTATTTATTTATTTTTTCAGGTTGTAATCCAAAACCACAGACAAGTGAACAAAACAATTGGATAGGATCCAGCACTTAACTATTTGCCTCACTTATTTACAATTAGATATTCAACATTTTTTGTGACAATCAGATTTTAAGGATATGTTACTGTACATATTAGTTGACATAGTTAGGTTTTTCTAGTATATTAATATGTATTTATCATTGCAGAATGAAAAATAATATTGTAGGTATGGAGGTGAACATGGAGCAGCTCCTTGAGAAGGTGGTTGCACAGTTTCTGTTTTATCTTTTTTGTTTGTTGATTCAGGTAAAGGGCATAATTTTTCTGACTTATATTTCAGATTATGTCTGTTCAATCCAGAAGTGATAGGGTTAATACATCTCTTTTTGAAAAGAGAGAACATATAGAGAAATTGCACCGCACCAGGAACCTTCTGCGTAAAGTTCAGGTATCAAATTGAACTTCTTTCTTCTTATTGTCTTTGGTCCCTGGGGTGACTGTTGTGTCTTTTGACCAAGTCCTAAACCATGTGAGAGTTGACTAATCATGCCTCAATGTTGGGCTATTTCTACCTACTGAAGTACTTTATAAGACTCTGGTGTTACCATAAAGAAGGTTCTTTGTTTCTTATCCTAGATATTGCTGGATGACTATTTTCTTGATTTAAATTGCAATACTACGTTGTAAGGGCTAAGAAATAGGAGTACTAACTACTAAGCTTCAAATCAAATGAAAAATATTCCTTTTTCTCCTCATGTATGATTGTTCATGTAAGTTCTTGTGCATTCAACATATATGAGTTACCACAGATTTCATCTTTTGTGGAAAAGAGCAGTTCATATATGATCTTCCTACTCGACTTGGAAAGTGTATCAAATCAGAAGCTTATGCAGATGCAGTCAAGTTTTTTACTGGAGCCATGCCAATTTTTAAGGTAAATATCCTTACTTGTCTTTTGCAAATCCTTCTTTCATTTCCCCTCCTCTATTTTCTTCTTTTACCATTTCTTGGTTGAGTTGAAATGCTGATACAAAAGTTCTGCGGCTCTTAAAACTCTACTTCACTAGGTATATGGAGACTCATCATTTCAGGATTGTAAGAGAGCATCTGAAGAAGCAATGGCCATAATTATAAAAAATCTTAAGGTACACTTTCTTTTGTTACCAGGTATAAGTTTATATTAATACTTGCCTGGAGTAAAATACTTCTCTGTTTAGTTGTTAGTTTGACAACTGCCTATGCCATACAACTATACAAGTTTCTTGAATCCTATGATTGTTGGACACTTCCTCATAAATATCTAATCTGTCCACATCTTTTGTGTTCGACATATGGATATGTGTCTAGATTAGTCATGGGACACAACCAGAGTTTCATAAATTGTTGGACACTTCCTCATAAATATCTAATCTGTCGACATATTTAGTGTTCGACACGTGGATATGTGGCTAGATTAGTCATGGGACACAACCAGCGTTTTTCATAAAAGCTGCTTAACAGATGCAATTTTTATACCATGCTTTAAAGTGATTGCCCATTGATACTTTTTTTTCTCCAGATTTTTCCTTTGACTTTATCCACTGACATGTACCCAAACTTTTTTATGGAAATTTAACTTGTTGAGGTGACGTTTTTTATGTAAATCTGACTCAATGAGATAGTCATCTCAACAAAGTCTCAACCTTACTACTTGGGTCAGTTCATAACCCTGTTTCACCACTCCACTATATCTAGGACCATATTTTCGTTTAATTATTAGAAGCATAGTTGTCATGGTGCCGAAGTGAACCTAGGTGGTGGCCAGGCTCCTAGGCAACTAAGGCGCACATATACCAAGGGGGTTTTAGATGTAAAATATGAATTTTCTTTCCTTTTAAGATGTAATTTTGAGGGTCTTATATGTAATGTGAATTTGTATTTCTTTTACTTGTATATATGATGGGGCAATGTATAAAATAAAAAAAATATTTTCTTTCAATTATACTTTAACAAATGAAACCCATTTGGTCTTCTTCTTCCTCATGCCGGCGGAAGAGTTGGTTGTAGCACAAGTTCCTGGTATGTACCTCCCTCCTTCCTCTGTTGCAGTGGCAACGGCTATTACATTTCTGGAAACAGATCCAACTGCTGGCTGCTGCTGCTACTCCCCGTTTTCTTCTTATTTTTCAATCTCTGGTTTTTTCTGCATTCCCTCTCTTTTCCTTACGGTTCCCCATTTCCTCTTTTCCTCATTTTTCTCTTTCTTTCCCCCTATTTTCTGTCTGGGCGTCTTGAACAATATAGCGACCAGTCGACTAAGTGGAACCTAGGTGGCGCTATGACAACTATGATGCACAGTCACAACTTTCTCATAATTTTGACCCAAGCCTATTTCCTCATCCTGTTCTTCTGGTACATTCAACAGTTCAACTTGCACCATATTACTCCTCACTGGTGGTGCAGTCATTGAAGTCCTTTGGACAGGACCCATCTCTGCTGACTTGCCCTCTTCTTGTCACTGCATTCATTGATTATTCTAAGATTTCTATCTCTCTAGCGTTGTTACTTACTCATCTGATATTTTACCTCAGCTTCTCTTATAATATGTTCATGTGTACCTGAGTTGGGGATATTGAGACGGACTAGTGGTAGAACTCAAAACTCTAGTTTCAGAAATGAATATATTCATGGGAAGTTATGGGCTATCACCC
Organism: Telopea speciosissima; assembly: GCF_018873765.1. Lineage (NCBI taxonomy): Eukaryota > Viridiplantae > Streptophyta > Magnoliopsida > Proteales > Proteaceae > Telopea > Telopea speciosissima. The sequence continues at coordinate 53,889,063 of NC_057922.1, forward strand.
ATGATCAAATCAGTTATCAGTACTTACAAAAGAGGAAAAAGAAAGAAAAGTACAGAGGGAAAAAAAAATGAAACACCCATTGATAAGGTAAAGCATATCTTATAGCTATTAAAATAAGACCTCATTATGCTATTAAGAGTTAACCCATCTCTCAACATTTAATGATTAGAACTTTTAACTTAAAACTGATGACATTTTTTTTCTTTTGGAGAATGGGAGGGTCGTAGCAAGCTCTGTTACACACTTAGACTAACACTTCTACTTACCCCAACACAATCCATGTCAACACTGTATTATGACACTTACAGTTATGTGTATGGGATCCACATCAGAATACTTAAATGAAAAATTACTTAGTTTCACATTTTTAACACTAAAAATCACTAAAATACCTTGTGGACATGGTAACAACGATGATGATGTCAATGACAATGGTAACTTAATTATCTCTCATTGTTTGATGTATCCAAGTAGCAGTAATTTCATCGCAGAATTCAGACACATTTGTAGCCGAGTCTGTTAAGAAGTGTCAGTGCCACGGGTATATTTGTACTTATATTTATAGTTATGTCCTTATGTGTAAATTAACCATAAATTATAGGCATTAATTGTGGACTCTGTCCTTGGTGTTATCTTTGTCTTCTCTTATCAATATATAGATATGAGTAAATTACTCAGACCTTCCCTGGACGTTATCCTAATTCCAATTATCTCCCTTGTATTTTTAACAATTACTCACCCTTTCCCTAATTCTCAATCACCTCCCTTGTAATTGTTGAAAATACAGGGGAGGTGATTGGAATTAGGGCAAAGTCCAGGGGAGGTCTTAGTAATTTACTCTCTCTCTCTCTCTCTCTCTCTCTCTATATATATATATATATATATATATATATATATATATCATTCCCTACCTTGGTTTGAGCATTCTGTTTTTCTCTCAATGGGGCTGTTTTCTCCACTTTCTCATCTTCTCTCTTCCTTCTTGAACAGTTACTGTTATCAAGTTCTAGTACTACTACATGATATCAGAGCATTGATTTCATTACCCGAGGTTCCTTCTTCAGTCTTCACCCTTGTTTTGAGTGTGGTTAGGGTTTTTCCCATCTCTTTTGTTGTGCAGCCACCTATGCTGTTTTTTTTGTCTAGTAGAACCCTAGGTTTTTTAACATGCACAACTAGGGTTTCATCATTACTATTACTGTGATTACTGGAGGAGTGATGGTCTGTGGTTTATGAAGGAAAAATTGTACTTGAAGATGCTATTCTCCTGCGCTAGGGTTTGTTGTTTTCTCTCATGCACATTATGGTTTGCTTGTCTACATTTGTTTTTGTACTGCTGGTTATCCTCCTCTGGTAAGTCAAGAATCTTATCGTGAATACATTTTTGCGGACTGATCATATACTTTTGGGGGACATCAGACTCCCTTTGTTCTTGCAAAACCCGAACTTTTTGGGAGATTTTCCAAGAAACCCTATCATTTTCCATGAAGCATTGCACCCTAAATTTTCAGTGAGATGGATCGGTCTAGACACATGTGTACCCAAATCTGGACCCATGTAACATGGGCAGCTAATTACAGCTTGGCTGAGGCGTAACCAGAAAGTAAAATGATCTAATATAAATACCATTTTTTCCTATTTAAACCGAGAGGCATCCTTTTCCATAACTAAAGCATGTTACTCAGAACTCAGAAGACTAAAGAAGCAAAAAGACATTATCAGATGTTCTCGCTGGATGTTAAAGCACTTTGAATAATGACTGCTGCTGCTTCTTTTCTTTTATCTTTGCACTACAGATATTTTGTCCTCTTCATGATTGCCTTGTTCCAGGATGAATTTGGTTAGGTGCTAAATTTACTCCTGTTATCCATGAGGAAACTAATTTAGCCAAATCAGATACATCCTTCTGGTTGATTTATCTTTTGGCAGGAAATGAATTGCAAGTTAGACACTTTTTATTTGTTCTTCTATTCCTTGTCCATTTATTTGGGAACTGAATTCTAACTTTTCTTTTCAGGAAAAGCTATTTTCAGATTCTGAACCTATAGAAGCAAGAGCGGAGGCTGTAGTTCTTCTTAAGCAGTTGGACTTCCCGGTTTGTACTAATCCTTTTCTTTCATGTTGTATGTTCAGCTTGTTTGAGTTGGTTGCTCGGTGTATGTGCTAGTCATGCTGTGAGATACCTCACCAAGTCACCAAGCAATGTGCTTATATAGAAGTAGATCATATCATCAATTTTGGACATAATACTCTGAATATATTAGAACGTGACATAATCCAGCTAATTTTTCAATTTTATTGAAACAGTAGACATATAGCCGACCCCATTTAGTTGGGATAAGGCTGAGTTGTTGTTGTTGTATTGAAACAATAGACATCATAGTTGTCACGGCATCTAGGCGACCTAGGAAGTTGGAGGGGGCCTGGACGCAATGCGACTCTAACTAGGCGACCATCGCGACCAAGGTGGCCCACCTAGGTGACCAAGCCAGTTAACTTTATAGACTGTATGGTTTCTTCTTATGTGTAACTGACTAACTGTAGGGTTTTCTTCACCCTCTTTTAGATTCCCCTCAATATGAGTATATTTCCTCAACTTTTTGATTTTGTAGTAATTCAGAATGGTGGTTTTTGTATGCCTGGTTTTGTTATTTGTTGACAGGTGGATAACTTAAAGGCAAAGCTACTGGAGAAGTTGGAACATTTTCTTGAAGATCTTCATCTTGAATCTAGGGAAGTGGAGATGGTTTCGTGGGATGCTGATGAATCTTCTCACCTAGGAAAGTTTTCAGATCCAATTCCATCCGTGCCTCTTGAGGCCAGCACAAAAAAGGTAGCATCTTTGTGCGTTCCCATCATTTTCCTTGTATCATGCAAGGAACTTACGTCTTATAAGAAAATCTTATGTATAGAGTGGTTTGTGTACATTTCTTACCTGCTTTACCTGGATGTTTATGTTTTCACTTCCGATCATCATCTACCATTTTTTGCTTTTCTTTTTCTTAAGTAGTAAATTTCATTAGAAGGAGAAAAGAGAATCATTTCTTAGAGGATTTTATTTTTAGCAAGTTCTATGAAGAGCATTACATTATAACTTTTTATGTTTTACTCTAATGGACTTCACTCTAAATGTTTGAGTGCAGTTTTTTTATAAAGAGAATCATTTCTTAGAGGATTTTTATATTTGGCAAGTAATCAATAGGCATTTGGGTGTGTCCATGTCATAAAGAACCACCACCAATCTCATTGGTCAAATTTCAACCCAAAATGAGCATACTAATTGGGACAAAAGTGCATCCAAAGTTTTAGAAAGATTACAGACATGCTGCTGACCTCTATTATGACATAATGAATGTTTTTGGCATTCTCATAATGTATATAACTTTCAAACATATTTTGACCCTTATCACAAACTTCTACTGGGCTGAAACTTGATAGGTGGGATGGGTTTAGCCTTCTAGGGCCCACCTATGCCCACTGTTTGTTGTCAGTGTCGCATGACAATTGGTGAATGTTGGAATATGTAATCCAGAATACCATGGGGGTATTCTGGTTTTTTTGGGGTAATTTTATTCTTCTTATATTATTAAGTTTATGTCGACTATGTGGGTTTTAGTCCCACATCGCCTAGTTTAGTCACTTTATAATTTCTCCTCTATTATAAATAGAGGGGCTTACCTATCAATTAAATAACTCAAGCATTACAATCAATTCTTCTTCCATCTTCACTTCTCTCTCAAGTTACTGGTTACAGGTCCTAGGTTTTCTACATGGTATCAAAGCTGTTGTAACCATTAATTGATTCTCTTCTGGTTTGCAGTTTTGAGAGTTGTTTCAAAGTTCTCCAATTTATGGAGAAACCCTAGTTCTTAGAAAGAAAAGAAGAACTAGGGTTTCCTGCCCGTTTAATCTTTATCGATTTTTTTAAAATCTTCCACTATCGTTTGTTGGTCTTTACTGGTTCAAGCTGAAGATTTATTCAGTGAATATTTCTGGAATCCTTTCTGCTATCGCTACTGCTATCGTTTCTGGTTTTCTGGAGTCGATTGGATTCCAGGTATGATGGCTTGATCTGGAGGTGTTTACAAATAGGATTTCGGCCTGTTTATCCCCTTGGTTTTCGCCGGATTTCCCTCCAGTTTTTGAAAGTGGGTTGGCATAAACCCTCTTCTCTCATACTATGTTTCTGCCATTGATCGAGTTTGGGGCAAAAGACCTCACTGCAAGTGGTGTGGAATTATTTTTCTCCTTATGCGATTCAGCAGATTTGTGATATTATTGCCCTGGTTTGCTGCTGTGCAATCGAACTCTGGTTTCTTGCTGTGCAATTTCCGTCTAGTTGCAGATCACCGCCTATTCTTCTTCTCGGTTGTGAGGAGGAGAGTTTGGAGTTTACAATGGGCTCTCGTTCTCTGCTGTTGGCTTTTGTGGTCTGGTGTTTGTTGAGTCCAGAGATTGAAGACAATACTTCCGCCTCTGATTCACGTTGGAGGTTAGAGATGGTGCTGCTAGTTCTTGATAGAAGTGCGGCTGGTTCTTGGTTCATCGATTTTCTGTTCTTGATGAGGTATTCTTGTTGAGATCATACACCATGGGGAGTTGCCGTTGCCGCTGCCGTTGGTTCCTCTTCTTCCCTGGTTTCCGCTGCCCAGCTTTCCCTGGATTCTTTGTCGTAAGGTTGAAGACAACCTTCATAAATTGGTTTCTTAAAACCTTTTTTTTGAGTTCCGATAATACCCTTCTATTTATCTCTTATTATCTTTAATCCATTTTTTACATTCCTTTCCTAGTTTACCCTTTCTACTAGGGAATTAAATTCTTTTCCAAATCTGTCCCCTTGCTTCATTATTTTCCAATAACCCCTTGAAAATTCTGGTTATTTACCAAATAGCCACTCTCCATAGCCATTTTACCAATTGCATCCCATTGCTTTTTGTTTACTAAAACCCCTTGCAAAATTTTGGTTATTTACGGAACTGCGATTACTTTTTAATACATTCCCCTATTTGATTACCCAATTGACCCTTGAAAATTCTGGTTTATTACCAGTTTGCCCTTTGGCTTGGATTGTATTTAAAAGTGGATTTCCACCAAATTACAGCCATGCCATCATTTTTACCAACACCGTTCCCTTCCAATAATTCTAATTCCCTTTATATCCCATACCTTTGGTATTTACCCATAACACCTTTGGAAACTTTTGGTAAATTACAATTTTGCCATTCCTTCCTTTTTAATTACCCATAGCACTTTTAGAAAATTTTGGAATATTATGTTTTTGCCCTATCTTTTACATTATCTCTGTTATGTTCACGTGTACTACACGTGAGGGGGGGATTATGTACAGTACACCTACAGACATTGTAAAACCAGAACTTGCAGGAACACTTGGTGCAAAGCATAGAAGATCAGAGTTTTCATCATTGCCAATGGGTATCTACTTTGTTATTGGGTTGAGTTTGCCGTAAGGGGGAGATTGAAGTGTTGAAGATATTTGGTTGCTGCCTATTTGAGGACTTTCGATTGGGTTGATGCAATTTTTTTTTTGCTGCATGATTCAGTTTGTTTTCGCTGCTTGCTGCTCTAGTTATTTCACTTCAAGATTCTATGTCACTATGGCAATCTGAGAGTCATCACTGGATAGCTATTGAAGATCGTTGAAAGTTGCCTTTTTTGGAAGACATTCTAGTCCCGGTGATGCAAAATGATCACCAAATAGGGCTTATTTCTTTAGAAATAGGCCTAAGGATGGGTTATATCCATGTTGGGCCTTTGTTCCCAAGGGTTTTTTATGTAATAGGCCACTTTAATGAGCCTAAACTAGGGGTACTTAGGTTGCATACGGGATTAGCCCAATACTTAGTTATTTTATGTTTTTAGATTGAACCAGTTTAGATTTGGTTGCATCCAAGTGGTTCAATGGGTCTAATTTAAGTGAAGTGTTCCTATTGGTTAATATGTTCTTTTATCCTATTGGCTAATATGGAATCTTCTTTTAATTAGTTGTTTTTAAGTTAGATTCTTTTATTTTAAGTTAGTAGGGGTAGTTAGGACATTTTAGTATTTTAAATTAGTAATTTGACTTTGATTAGATCCCTTCCACGATTTAAGTGAGGAGGAGATTAGATTGTATGAGGATTTGGCTTAGGCCTTTAATTATAAATAAAGGAATCGTGGGAGGCTCCCCCACAATAGATTTGAATTTAAAAAAAGAGATTTTCGTGGATCCTTGCTCTCCAAGAGTGTGTGCATCCTTGTGGGCTTATCAAGGTGGAAGGGTGGGTGGAATCCTGCGACTCCTTACGCCGTGACAGCTGGGAGGCTCTTTGTGAAGGTGGTTCTATCCTTCAATGCTAGATTTACTGCCGTGGATATCTGCTGTAAGTCTACCATTAATTTCTGTTTTATCCTTCTTTCCCCTTCCCCATTCGATCCTCTTTTTATTTCTATTTGTATTCCATAAACCCTAGCCAGTCTTAACTCTGCCCAGACCTGTTCCCTCATTAGATTACCATCAAAATCAGGCTACAGCCCCCTTCCTATGTGCCCTCCAATCGATTCAGCTTTGGATCCCATCCATCCATCACAAACCCTAAATTCTTCTTCCCCATTAAAACCCTAATTGGCCCAAATTTTGTCTAGACTGTCTCAGCCGACAGATTACCTTCATAATTGGATCGAACCTTCCCCCAAGTCCCCCTAACACTTGCCCTAAACCCCAGCCCCTGAATCCTACTGTTAACCCTAGTTCTAGTTGTTTTTCTTGATTACAAAACCCGAAACCCTAACCCTAATTTCTGCAGGAAATTAAAACTGATCCAAATTCAGATATTTTTATACCATAATGACCCTCTAAACCTGTAGATTAAAACCCTATAAACCCCATTCCCAAATTCCCATCCTAAACCCTAATTTTGCCCTAAAACAACCCCTAATCAGTCCTAAACAGCAGGCTTAACCAGAGCTTGATTCTACCTGGCTCCTAGTAGGATTATTTCTTATTCCTGGACTACATTATTTTGGTATCAGAGCCATGGCTGAACATGGCAATCCAGTGCTGCCACAACCACTCGACCCTATGGCAGCAATAGTAGAGATGTTTCGAAATTTCTTGCTGACGGAAGGCGTTGTTTGAAGACTTTAGAGCTACACAGAGGACTATCACTGCAAGGTTGCACCTGATTGAGCAACGACAGGTTACTCCTCATAGGGGCATCAACATTCCCCTAGATGAGGACAGATATCAGCTCTAGTCCCAAGTTCACCAACCTCATAGAAGGCATAGGGAAGACAGGGATAAGCACAAGGATTACAAAGAAGACATGTATAGAGAATACAAATTTACATTGCCAAAGGAAATTGAGAGAGAACAAATTGAAGATAAAGCTGAAGTGGCAATGAATTGTGATGAAAAGAAAGAGACAGCACCTATAGCTTCAAAGATGGACAGTCGACATGTAGAAGACCCTACTGAAGTGGTCAATGACGAAGAAATCAAAGAAGACAAAGTAGAAACAGCAGAAGATGAAGAGGTGGTTGAGAACACTCCACAGGAAGGCAATGACCTTCAAGATGCTGTTCTTGAAGAGGTGAAGCTTGTGTCTCATGCATTAGATGCGAAGGTTGCACGCTGAAGGCTCTATGGACGAAACATTGACGATTCTTGTTGCTTGTAAAGCGAACACATAGAGTTTGTTCGCCACCATGGTTTTTCAAGAGAAAGCTCCACGCCTTGGAGATTTTATCCCCAATGTTCCTGCTTCACCGGAATTCTGTTTGGGGATGGTCAAAACTGCTGGTCACCTGTTGATTCCCCCTCATCACTATAAAATTCGAGGACGAATTTTTTCAAGTTGGGGAGAATTGATGCAGAATGATCACCAAATAGGGCTTATTTCTTTAGAAATAGGCCTAGGGTTGGGTTATATCCATGTTGGGCCTTTGTTCCCAAGGGTTTTTTTATGTAATAGACCACTTTAATGAGCCTAAACTAGGGGTACTTAGGTTGCATACGGGATTAGCCCAATACTTAGTTATTTTTATGTTTTTAGAGGACGGCTGGGAGGCTCTTTGTGAAGGTGGTTCTATCCTTCAATGCTAGATTTACTGCCGTGGATATCTGCTGTAAGTCTACCTATTAATTTCTGTTTTATCCTTCTTTCCCCTTCCCCATTCGATCCTCTTTTTATTTCTATTTGTATTCCATAAACCCTAACCAGTCTTAACTCTGCCCAGACCTGTTCCGTCATTAGATTACCATCAAAATCAGGCTACAGCCCCCTTCCTATGTGCCCTCCACTCGATCCAGCTGTGGATCCCATCCATCCATCACAAACCCTAAATTCTTCTTCCCCATTAAAACCCTAATTGGCCCAAATTCTGTCTAGACTGTCTCAGCCGACAGATTACCTTCATAATTGGATCGAACCTTCCCCCAAGTCCCCCTAACACTCGACCTAAACCCCAGCCCCTGAATCCTACTGTTAACCCTAGTTCTAGTTGTTTTTCTTGATTACAAAACCCGAAACCCTAACCCTAATTTCTGCAGGAAATTAAAACTGATCCAAATTCAGATATTTTTATACCATAATGACCCTCTAAACCTGCAGATTAAAACCCTATAAACCCCATTCCCAAATTCCTATCCTAAACCCTAATTTTGCCCTAAAACAGCCCCTAATCAGCCCTAAACAGCAGGCTTAACTAGAGCTTGATTCTACCTGGCTCCTAGTAGGATTATTTCCTATTCTAAGACTACATTGCCCGGTTTGCTGATCAAGTCTGTCCAAGTTTTGAAGATCTATTTTTTCAAGTTCTTGAAGGTTTATTTGGGAGCTGCATTCATATGTCAAACTGGATTCTGCTGCACCTTAGTTTTTTCCCATTTTGTTCAAGTTGGGCATTAGTACCTTGTATGCGCTAACTTGAGGGGGAGTGTTAGCATTATTATGGGGTTCTTTTTTTATTTAGTTCAAGCTGGATTTTCCTTCTTCTCTTATTTGTATAATTCAGCTTGAGGGGAAGTGTTGGAATATGTAATCCAGAATACCATGGGGGTATTTTGGTCTTTTTGGGGTAATTTTATTCTTCTTATATTATTAAGTTTATGTCGGCTATGTGGGTTTTAGTCCCACATTGCCTAGTTTAGTCACTTTGTAATTTATCCTCTATTATAAATAGAGGGGCTTACCTATCTATTAAATAACTCAAGCATTACAATCAATTCTTCTTCCATCTTCTCTTCTCTCTCAAGTTACTGGTTACAGGTCCTAGGTTTTCTACAGTGAGCTTTATGGGCCTATGGGGTTTATCAACCTTGGTAAATGTAACCTTAACCCCTTGTTTTTTCCTTCCATGTGAAAGCACAAATATAGACCGTTACATACATTGTCTTAGAGAAACCTGATTATTCCAGTCATGACTTACATTTTCCTAAATTTATTTTAAGTAGGAAAGCTTTGACACTTATTGATTAAGATTAAGGTAATTATTATGGGAATAAACCTCTAATTAGCCTAGGCTAGGATTGTATTTTATTGCATGGGGGCAGGGCTACTCACACAAGTGCAGGATGATTCTTTAGGTGAATGGCCTGGGATGGGTTTGGTTGTATGTGGGCAGTGTTTGGAAAGCTAAGCACATGTCAAAAATGGTGATTATATCATAAATCACAATTTTAGTTGACTTGTCCCGCAGATAAGATCTGTAGTGTTATAATTTATGACACTGCCAGGGGTGGTATGCCAAGTGCAAACCTATAAGCCACCTCTCAATCAATAGACCTTCTTTGGACATGAATAGTTCTATTTTATGCTTTTTTGATACATTGGCCCACAAAGAGCATTAAGCTGGACCAGTGTCTACTGCTGATTCCGCAAAATGATGCGGTTGATATCCTCCTTATTTCCTTGACATTGATCGCTATCCATCTAGCTATCTTTAGCCCTAAGGATTTAGGAACGATTGTTGACCTATAAGCGTCATCATATAGTCCACGTAAGCAGGACTTGGGTACAGGGAGAAATAAAAAAGGTGTTGTCTATACTCTATAACAAAGGCAGCCTTGGAATGGAGACTTTGGAAACTAATCCTTCGCCTGCAATGGACTATTGGAGAGAAGTTGTTTGCATTACTTGTTTTCTATTCTCTGGAAAATGGCCGATTAATCAGATTCAGGAACATAATTCATTCATTAATTTTCTGTACTTAGGTTTCCATTCAAGAGTTTGCAGAAGCTCTCCATGCTTATCGAGTAATATTTCCTAATTCAGAGGAGCGGTTAATTGAACTTGTACGAAACTTGTTTACCAGGTAAAAATCTGTCTTTCCACACTTCCACCAAAACTATTTATAATGTAAGTCGACGATTCACCCCTTCATCTTGATATTTTCATAAATTCTAATTGATTGTTCTTTTTGAAGGAATTTTGAAACCATTCAGCAGCATATAAAGAAAAAGATTTCTTTGGCATATCTTCTGGGAATGCTACGTAAGTTCTTTATTTCAATATGTCTCCTTGATGGTTAAAACTCCCTATTTTGGTATTGTGAAGGCTATCATAGCGCTCTTTTCTTTTTCTACCATAATTTTAGACATTCGTATACATGGCCTGGTCATATGTTTGAAATTTTGGCAGCATATGTCAAAATGGAATGGCATGCAAATTGAAGGGTCTTCAATGTTTCAGTTTTTTCACTGAAATAGACAATATTTCAGTGCCATTTTGGCCATTTCGGTGGTATATTTTAACCATTTCGGCCAGGGTTGAAATTCCAATTGAAATCGAAATCTCGGGCCTTGGGCCTAATCTAGCACCAGCAAATATGATAGTGAAAAAAGGTTGAGCTATACAGTCAACTGTTTAAGTTAGGTGATAACATCTTTACTGTCAGAACTAAAATCCTTCCACTTTCTATCTCCCTCTGTAACCTCCTCTATAAATTCACTGCCAAAGTCCTTGCCAACCGTCTTCAGCTAGTGGTCCCCTCTTTAATCAGCCCTAAACAATCGGCCTTCATCTCTGGGAGAAACATCGCTGATAACATCCTCCTTTGCTCGGATATTGTTAGAGGCTTCGATTGCAAATCCCATTCTCCTGCTGCTTTCATGAAAATCGATATTCATAAAGCCTTTGATTCCATCCGTTGGGACTTTATTTGTGATGTCTTATCTCTGATGTCCTTTCCCCCTGCGGCCCTACCTTTGTTCGCTGGATCCACTCTTGTATCTCCTCCCCTTGCTTCTCAGCAATCATCAACGGCTCCCCGGCGAGGTTCTTCCCCTCCAAAGTGGGAATCCGTCAAGGATGCCCTCTTTCCCCATTTCTCTTCTCCCTTGCTCTCGAGGTCCTCTCTAGGAGCATCCAATCCAAAACAGACCAGCTCATTTCCTCCATTCCTAAATGCAAGGCTCTTAATCTTTCTCATCTTGCCTTTGTAGATGACCTCATGATCTTTTCTAAGGCTGACCGTTCCTCCATTCCTTCCATTGTGTCCTCTCTTAATCTCTTTGAAAGCCTCTCCTAGTCTTAGGATCAATCGCTTGAAGTCCCACATATTCCTCTCAGGAGTTTCAGATTCTGATAAGGAGCATCTCCTCCGCCTCATGGGGTTTTCCCTTGGTTCCCTTCCAGTCAAATACATTGGCCTTCCTCTTATTCCTGCCAGGTTGATTGGTCATCACTGTAAACCTATGCTTGACCTTATCCGTAAACGGCTCCAACTCTGGAAGGGTAGACTCCTCTCCTTTGCTGGTAGGGTTGAGCGTATTAGATCCATTCTCCAATCCTCCTACATCTTTTGGTGCGGTATCTATGGTCTCCCCAAAACCACAATCAAGGCAATGGAATCACTCTTTTGTGCCTTCCTTTGGAAAGGCAAAGAATGCTCCAAATTCATCCACCTTATTAGCTGGGCTTCTATTTGTCTTCCCAAACCAGAAGGAGGTCTCGGTATCCGTAGGATCTGCGATTCCAACTCTGCGGGTATCCTCAAGCTTATATGGAAAATATCCTCTAAACATGACTCCATCTGGGTCAATTGGGTCTAATCCTACCTCCTCAAAAAAGACTCCATTTGGTCGGCCCCCATCCCTGTAGACACCTCTTGGGTTTAGCGTAAAATTCTTCTCCTTCGTCCTTTAGCCCTCAGAGCAATCTCCTTCAAGATCGCCAATGGCTCATCCATCTCCCTCTGGCTTGATCCCTGGCATTCCTCTGGTGTCCTCTTCAATCATCTAGGAACCCGCACTGTCTACTCCTTTGGCATCCCCAAGCATTCCCCTCTGTCTTCTATTATTTCCAATGGCCAGTGGTCTCCCCCTTTCCCTTATGCTTCCCCTAGGTTTGGACTTCTCTCCCCCCCCCCCCTTCCCCCTTTCCCATGTGCTTCCCCCAGGTTTAGACCTCTCTCCCCCCCTCCTCTCTTTTGGACAAGATCATTTGGTCCCCCTCTCCCAATGGCCTCTTTAGCTGCAGCTCCGCTAGGGACTTTGTTAGGACCCGTGCTCCCTCTATCCTTTGGCATGAACTTGTTTGGTTCAAAGGTCACATCCCCCGCTACAACTTCAATGTTTGGAGAGCCCTAAACAATTGCCTCCCTACCCAAGCCTTTCTCCTTCACCGTCATATCCTTGTCCCCCCTGCTTGTATCCTTTGCTGGAATGGTATTGAGGACGTCAACCATCTATTTTTTTCTTGCCCTTTTCCTCCTCCATCTGGAAAAAAACCCTCCTTTCCATCTAGCCCTCCTTTCCATCTAGCCCCATAGTAGTAAAACTGTAAAGTCCTTTACCCTTCGCCGGGAGTGGCTTTGGTTGGATATGACATTTTCAGGCAATTCTATTTGTGACTCAGCAGGTAAACTAGTGCGAAGGGCGGTTATCTCTCATATTTGGATGGAGAGAAATCTTAGAAGATGGACCACCAACTCCCGTTCTTTCGACAAGATTTGGAAAGCCATCTTCTTTGATGTCAGTTCCAAGCTTCACTTGCTTCACCATGGCTCTCTTTTGGACTCTCCTAGGAAAAGGCACATTGCTACTTTCTGGAGTTTTGATGTTTCGTTTCAGTCTCCTAGCCAGCCCCATTAGGGTTTGTAGGGCTGGAGTCTTTGTATAACATTCCCCTTCCCCATTTTCCCTGTGTATTCTCCCCCCCCCCTCTTTTCCCTTGTTTTGGTAATATATTTTTTATTCACCAAAAAAAAACAGAACTTTTTTATTGCCCTGGTCCAGTCAAATGGAACACTCCCACATCCAAATGTTCAGGTTAGATTTCTCTCTATATCCTGAAAGATCCTTTTGTTCCTTTCCTCGTAGACACTAGCAAGCAGAAATTGGAAGGATATCCCATTGTATATTTCCTCATGGCCACATGTCAGACATTTCCCGTTTGCACAAATCTGTGTTCCTCTTCCTTGCATTCAGCTGAAATTGCTATTTATCATCTTTTCTTTCCTTTCCTCTCACCATGAGTGCTTCATGTGCAGTACTCGAATCCAATTCAATAAAGTGATTTGAAATTCAGAAGTGCAACACAGTGACTGCTGAGACAATGGACCCTGGAAACCTAAGCTCACCTTGTATTGGTTTGGAACCATTGAAAATAAATAAGCAAGCAGATTTATATCATCATATATGGCTTGGCTATAAATAGATACTGATTTGGACAAAAGTATCTGATGAATATAATGTGATGCACCTGGTCGCACTTGGTTTTTGTGAAATTTCAGTGCACCAAAGAATTCTTTAAAGGCTTACATATAGCCTGCAAGAAAATTTTTGCTATGACAATAGAACACTGGCTTAATTCCTGAAAGTTGCTTCATGACTTCACCTAGGTTGTGTTAATAGCCATTAACTATGCCCTTTGCCTCACTAAGTTTGGACTCCTACTCTGAAAAGTGTACTGGATATGTGACAGAGATAATGCATTGTCAACTGATACTTGTTTCTTATTTTCCTTCTTTTTTGATAGTATTTGTTGTTTGATACTTTTCTAAGAGAAGTTTGTAGACATCACAGATTTGAAGAATTGAGCTGTCAAAACATGGGACTGTCCTAGTTGATTGCTATTATTCTTAGAAAGCTACCATATAGCAGGACACGTTACACAAGAAAGACTCTATGTTAACAAGCACTTGCATCCTCGAGAGAACTGATTGGATGTAGAACTCATATATGCAGGTCCTATTAGTTCAATTTCATAGAAGAGGGTAGGAACATTACTGTCCTATTCATGTGTGTAAAATGTTTATGGGTCCACAGTTTTAGCTCTTTCTGCTTACAATAGTCTTAAATTTAACACCTGATCACACAATGGTCCATGTGAAGTATACTTGGTGAAGTTTTCTTCTGACTATAGTTACAAACAATTTTCAAGTTTGCTTTTCTTTCTGAAGCCTGTCATTTTACTTTCTGTCCCTCTAGCTTTTCTGAGCCCTCTCTTACCCGAAGAATTTAAATGCTTCCAATCTGAGTTTAATTTCGTAGAATCTTAACATAAAGGTGCTTACTGTACAGGAGTTGTTTGGACGGACGTGACAATTATGGATGAAGTATTGCCAGAGGCTGCTCTCCCCGATTTTTCCTCCCAGGTCTTCTTATCTTCCCTTATAAGAAAAAATATTCTACTCAGTCTTTTTCTTTTTTATTCCATCCATAAATGACGGTTTTTGAGATTCAACACATCAATACCAAATGTCGAATTTTGCAATGTTGAACTAATGAACTTCATCTGGTTTCAGGCTGTGCGTGGTGCTATCAAGCAATACATTACCAGCACGTTTTCTTATCTCCTACATGATGTATCAGGTGATTTTTTTTAGATATGGTTTCAAAGCATGCATATTGTTTTGATGCAGAGGTTTGTCAATAGAGCTACCATAAAGGAAAGAGAACACAGTAATATACAGTCTGAACCACTTGAGCGTCTAAGAATGATTTTTTATTCAGCTAATGATGCATACTAATTTCTTAACATATGAAATATGAGCAATGTATATTTTGTCATCCATCAAAGTTAGTTTGCTTGAGATCCATGTATTCTTTGAATAAACTCACTAGTCTGATGTAGAATTCTGTTTAAATTTGCAGAAGCCCTTACAAGAGTCCAAACTAGGCCAAATGAAGGGTTAAAAGAAGCATGTTCTCTGCAGGTCGCCTTGGAGGCCAGCAAAAAAGCAGTGATTCAAGGCAGCATGGATGTATTACTGGTAAAACGATTAAAAAAATTTCATCTGAACTTCTTAATTCCCTCAAAGCTTGATGGTTGCTGGAGTCCTTTCCACCTTTATTTCCCTTATCTGGGAATTGAGATGATAACAAGATAACCCATCAGTTTCAACTAATACTCATGTCAAGCAGAAAAAATATTTAAGGGAAATTTATGTCTACCACCCGTGTTTTCAAACAATTACGTCTACCACCCCGGGGATTTAAAACATTACATCCGTACCCTTGAGTACTATGTTAGTTTTGGAAGGAAATGACAGTTTTGCCCTTTCTTATATATAAATAAACCCACCCCACCCCAACCTTGTTACGATGACTTTCCATTATTGCGATGGCGACCACCTTTTGCTCCTGTGGTGTTGCATGCATCTCCAAGGACTTCCTCTCTTCTCCTCTCCATCTTTGTTCCGTCCATCCCCTCCTTATAAATACAGTGATTGTTGGAGATCAACTCCAACTCTGGACCTCACTCTCGATATTCAGTTCAAAAATCATCCAAACCCAAATCCAGAAACCACAACAACAACAACCAGAGCATACAACAGAAGGTTTCAACCAGGTAATCGACGATGAAAGGATTTGAATCTGAGGGGTTGGTGGTGGGAGAAGCAACTGAAGAGAAACAAGAAATGACAAATTTGTAATTATGGAAGGTATGCAGAAAAAATTAGAACGCAAGAGGTTGGAGACCAAAAGGATAGTTCGTATATGAAATCCAATTTCAGATACTCTATCAAATTCTAATGCTAATCGTTGATTCAAAAGCCAAAAAGCTAACCCTAAACCTGAACCAACCATTTCAGGGACTGTGGCGTGATAAATCAAACCTTTCAGTATTTGATTGTAAGTAAACTTTTGAGGAAAAAATCTGAATACATAATGGATTAAATCAAGACGGGTAAACCTTTCCCGTTTGTAGCAAAAGCATGTGCGAAGCTCTTGAATCCCAACTACACCGAAATAATTCATACCCATTTTGTGAAATCCTCCTTTTGGTCTGATATATTCGTCCAAAGTCCAAACAGCCATGGTAAATATGTGGGCACTGTTATGTAGAGATTGTTCTTTACCATCTCTCCTTCGATCTCCTCTGCAACACACCATAGACACACACACAAAGAAGCTCTCTGTGTTCGGCAATGGGGATGACGATGGCGAGCTCTATGTTCGGCAATGGGGATGGTGATGGTGAGCTCCGTGTTCGGCTTTCCCTTTTGAAATGATGGTGTTTCAAACAAATAGGGGTAAATATGTAAAAGCACTTTCATTAAGGGTATTATGGGTATTTAGTTAATATTTGGGCGATGACATCATCACTAACTGTTCTCATCTAACGGTTGGGGTACGTTTGTAAGAATCTTTCAAAATACAGGGGAGGTTTATGAAATAGATGAAATCCCAGGGGTGGTAGACGTAAATTTCCCCATATTTAAACATTTCTGAGTGTTTGTTTGATTTTCCATGTTGTGCTTGAATGTGTTTTCAATTTTTTATATGACATGCTTTCAGAATAAACTGCTTTTTTGATATCATCTATTTCATTGCATCTGAAGAGAAATTGACAACTTGTTACGGAAAATGCAACTAATCTGTCGAAAACAACTACAATGTATGGATTACACAAATTTTGAATGCATAGCTTTAACAGGGTAAGTGGAGCAGTGTCCATAGTAATGCAACATCTTTATTGGTGTGACTTGTCTATTTCACCAAAATTAAAGAGCCTGTATTTGGCAAATGACTGGATATAGTGTACTTCACGAGTAGAAAACGGATCTTTCAATGATCTGGGAGTGAGCATGAATCTTTAAAAAAGCATTCTAGCTCTTGACATGGTGATGTGTGTACTGTGTAGAAGGGATCCCAGGTTACCATGTCCCTTCTATTCCTCTAAAATATGTTTGCAGGTTGAGAGCTATGACCTTATCCACGAGAGAAGACGAATGGTACCTTGACAATGCTGTCAAGTCTTGCATTTGATACTGGAGAGTTTAATGTCAGTGCTACTACAATGTGCCAGGTGTGGACATTGGGCAAAGATACAACAATTTGGCAACATCCTGCAGAAAATTATTGTTATCTGTGGTTGCTTACTTTTCTCTGAGATTTACAAGTTGACTTATCGTTTTATTATGCCAATCCAGAAGGCCAACAGAAGTCCTCATGTGAAAATATTGATTGAAACTAGTATTGCCAGCTATTACCATTAGGGTTGCATAACCCTCAGTTTTGAACAATGTTTGCCATTATTTCTTCCTGTCATTCCCCGTTAGACCATAGTTGTCAAGGCGTTGCCTAGGGCGCCGCCTATGCGTCCAGGCGCCTTTTTGGGTCCAAGGCCACAAGATGCATTGTTTGATGCAACAAAGGTGACCGCCTTAGACGCCTTATATCAGTTTTTTAACATCAAGAGCTTACATTGATTAATTTTTATTGTTTTATTTTTTATGAAGATGCTTATACTTTGATTATTATATGTTGGTTTTCTTATATTGGGTCATTACTAGCATAATTATATCATATTGCATTGATATAGCTTCTATGTTGCATATAAGCTTAATGACATAAAACTACCTTGCTATATAACATATACTACATGCTAAGGGCGCCCAGTCACCCCTCCAATGTCTAGGTCGCCTAGTCACCTTGACAACTGCTTTAAACACACACACCCACATATGAGAGGAAAGGAGAAATTTACTAATTTAATAATGGTTAACATCTGTCATTAGTGTTAAAAGTTAGTTATGCATATTCTCTCATTGCTTTGTCATTTTTCTTTGCTTTATTTTGTTCTTTTTTGTACATTTCAGGATTTTCGCCGACTTCTTGATGATAACCTAGGGATGTTAGTGAAGTTAAGAGATTTAATTATTGATTGGGTGCAAGAAGGGTTCCAAAAGTTCTTCAGGGCACTTGATGTTCACTTCCTTTCCCTGTCGGGAAGAAATAATTCAACCAGTCAAGAACAAGGTTCAGTAGATGGAATACAGGGGGACAAGGTGCTTGCAGGACTTGTTCTTGTTCTTGCCCAACTTTCTGTTTTCATAGAACAACGTGCTATACCTCGAATTACAGAGGTAAGTATCCACCAGTTAGTTGCATATATTGATCTTCTTTATGACTTCACGTGACATTTTTTAGATCTGGACCACAAGACCCTTTTTCTCCATATTCACAAGGACATGATATATAATTTTCAACGTTTACTATTCAGGAAATAGCTGCATCATTTTCTGGCGGTGGTGTGAGAGGCTATGAGTATGGACCAGCATTTGTTCCTGGGGAAATCTGCCGAATATTTCGGTCAGCTGGTGAAAAGTTTCTGCATCTTGTATGAGTGAAAACTTCTCTAAATTCATTATTTGTCTTTTAGATTGCCTGAACTGATGCATTGAGTATCTAAAGATGACACTTCGTAAAAATTTCTTTTTAACAACTTAAGCTAACAACAGAGGCATTACCACTGTTGTGAAGAAAATCCTTTGTGCAGTCATCTAGGAAATTTGAATATATATCGGTTTTTTATGGGGGGTATATAAAAATATCATTTCTAATCTCATTGACTGAAGGATTTACTGTTTATGCATCTGTGTTGCATTTTACACATTATTACAGATACTCTTTAAATGAGAAAGGGAGGTAAAACCGAAGTATTTGGGAGGCACGTCCCTAACGGGCTCTGTAATGTTTACTTCAAGTGGTATAGGAGAAAACAGTATTGATGTGGGAAGGGATCTTTGAGAATACTTAAGAACATGAAGAAGATGCCAATTTCTAGTTTGTCTTCCTTGAATAATCAAAAGCCTTTTTTTTTTACCAAAAGAAAAAAAAAAAAAAGAATCAAACATCTCTTACTGGACGCTTTATACGTCAACTGAATTTATGCAACTTATAGGACCTAAAAAACTTGTTTTTACTGTTTCCAATAATCCAATAGAAACCTGGAATATAAGACAAACTGTAATATTATTTATTATTGGAGTTGATCAAGGTAGCGAAAAGGCATTCCTAAAACATTTTTTAAATGTTGCATATGGAACACTATAAAAACATTCCTCACAGAGTCTCGAACGTATCTTTGATACATTACCTATGAAACAAGGGAAATGGATGACCCAGCCAGAAGCTAATTTTGTTGGATTTAGCGAGGACATGAGCAACCTAAATGAAGATACTGATTTTCTGCATGGTCCACATGACACTTATCATGAACTGGTAAAAGCACAGTTCATTTGGACAATAATAACAAACCTCTTGGAGAAGCCATCTGCTAGGGTGTACATGCCATGTGGACAAACCAAATCTCCTGTTCTCAAAAAAGTCCATCTTACCATGTGTGCTGGTTCCATGGAGGAAAGAAGTATCACAACTTGAGATGGGAAGGTGGTAGTTTTCTCAGAGAGCTGATGTTAGCCTAATAGTGAACTCTAAGTTTCTGTATAGAAAATAGTAGTTTCCAATATGTAAGAAGTGTAATGTATACTACAGTCTAGTGTTTTTTTTTTGTCCCACCAGTTCACTGTTTCCTTGCAGAATCAGGAAATGATTATTTATTGTTAAGAAATGATTAATCAGAAAATGTGATGAGAAATACTGCTGCAATTACTGTCTCAAAAATATTTGGATTTTATGAATATTTTCCAGGTACGTAATCTTATATATACTTTTCTTTCCAGTACATAAATATGAGAACCCAAAAAATATCTGTTCTTCTGAGGAAAAGGTTTATGACACCAAACTGGATCAAGGTCAGTGCTGTTTGTAATTTTTATCTCGTTGAATTTTGAGAGGGAGCAGTCTGATATCATCTTATTGAACTTATTAATAATTAAACAGCACAAGGAGCCAAGAGAAGTGCATATGTTCGTTGATCTATTTCTTCAAGAGGTATGTTCATATTCTATGTTTGTAAGATTTTTAATCTCCATTTGTGAAATTTAAGATTTTGATGAGGGGAGCAAGGTTCCAACTGCAAGCCAGGTGGAAGGCATTCTCCCTGTGGAACTCTTTTATGCCAGGTGGCAGTGTCTGCCTGTCTGGTTGGCCCCAAAATTTGAAGAAGTGTGTCCATCGTATTATCTAACTGTGGGTCGATTTGTACCCCAATCCGACAATGCCACACATCAGGAGAATGCTTTGAAATTGTTAGGGAAATGCAACTTTTGTTTGATAAATAAGGACCATTGGAAAAACATGGGAAAGGTCCTATTGATTTGACATGTGCTTTATCCAAAGGATTTTGTATCTATCCAATGGCTGGAATAACCAATTGACCTGTCAATGTGGCAATAAGTGGGAGTAGGCAGAACACTATTCCCTTCAAAAGTCAGATTTTAAGTTTTAACACATTCTTTGTATCTATCCAATGGCTGGAATAACCAATTGATCTGTCAATGTGGCAATAAGTGGGCCATGCAACAAGAACCCCTAAGATTCAAAGTGGGCAGAACACTTTTCCCTTCAAAAGGAAGATTTTAAGTTTTAACACATTCTTTGTTCTTCAAGTTTTCTTTTCATTTTTGGTAACCACCTTGTAAAGATAAAAGACACCAGTTTATTGATGACATACATTAAAAGGGCTTATTCTTAGCTTCTTTGTACCTCTTTTCGGTCTTAGTTGGAAGCAATAGGCTCCGAAGTACAGCAAATTTTACCTCAAGGTATCAGCCGCAAACATCGACGAACTGACAGCAATGGTAGCACTACTTCCTCCCGCAGCAACCCAATGCGTGAAGATAAAATGAGCCGTTCAAATACACAACGTGCCCGGAGCCAGCTTCTCGAAACACATCTAGCAAAGCTGTTCAAGCAAAAAATGGAAATTTTCACAAAAGTTGAATATACACAGGTATTACTTCGACAGTGAAGAGATTAATCAGATTCATATAGAGATTAACTGACTTTTCTTGTAAACTTCTAGGAGTCCATTATATCTACGACAGTGAAACTATGCCTTAAGAGCTTGCAAGAATTTGTCCGGCTCCAGACTTTCAATCGGAGTGGATTCCAGCAAATACAATTAGATATTCAGTTCCTGAGGTCCCCTTTGAAAGAAATTGTTGAAGATGAAGCTGCCATCGATTTCCTCTTGGATGAGGTAAAAAAGAAGATTGTTTTACCATGCATCAGAATTTTCATCGTAAATAGAGGTGGACATTGGGCGGTGGGTTGGGCAGGCTGAGGGGGTGTGGCTGCCCGACCCTGGCCCATCCCCAACAATATAGTTTTGGGTTTCCTTGTGGTTTAACCAGGTCCAATGTGGGGCCTGAAAAGTCAAGCCCTACCTCTTGCTTTCTTCAGGTTGAGCAGAGGTTTGGCTTGGTTCAGTCTGGTTAGGCCCACCCGGTGCTTTCCCTGATGGTAAAAACTAGGTACCTATAGGGTAAAAGTGGAAATCAGTGGCTACTTAGTCGATATAGTGTTTGTATTAGTTGTTGGTACAACATGTAGTGGGCCTGCCTAAGAGTCTTATTTTTAGAACCAAGGACGTTATCAGATTGTCCTGGTCATGGACTATATTTTTTCTTGTAAACTCAAGTTCAGTTTGGAGCAAGAGATCTACTGGACCATTTGCTTGTGCTCCCAACTTCCTGCATATACACTGTATACTAGTATGGTCTTGACGGATTGTACTTCTTTATTTACAACCAATGTAATGAAGTCCACACCCCTATTCTGTCATTCTCAAGAAATGAAGTTCCTTCTTGTATTTCATTTCAATCATCAGGTTTGTTTTGTTGCACAGGTGGTGGTTGCAGCTGCCGAGAGGTGTCTAGACCCAATTCACCTTGAACCCACCATATTGGACAAATTAATACAGGCAAAGTTGGCTAGAAGCAGGGAGCAGAACACAAGTTCATGAATTATCAAAAGTAAAACTGGTACTGCAGTGTTTGTTTATAATTGATTACGAACCTCTCCTAGTTCTTTTCTTTTATGATCTTGATCTGACTGATGAGCTAAATTCTGTAGTATCCAGCACCGTACTTAACCGGAATTGGTCACAGTTTTGTACATTGTTATTACATTCAATGACATTGTGGTTATTTCGTAAGTTTTCACGGTTACTGGTGTCAGGTTCTCCGTTAGCCAGTATCATGTATTAAAAACTCTAGGTTCTCAAATCGGGCTAAGACCCAACAATAAAACCTTTTTGTGTAGAAAATTTTTATTGTTTTTTGTTAAAAGTTTAGGACAAAATGTTATGTCATTTAAGATGTCATTGGGTATGGTAGATGTGAAGGTAATGTTTTCTGCACCAACACAAATATTACTGTGGCTTTGTTTATTTCAACATAAATATTTTCTTGGAAATTAATTATTATTTATAATTTTTCATATTTTTCTTCCATTTGGCCTTTTTTTGGTTGGACATGACCAGGAATCACATTTTAACATTTTTTGAGTGAGGGAAGGAATCTAACCATATGATAGGGGGTGGAGTCTTCCATGGTGCCAAGAGTACCAATGATCAAGATACCGTCGGTGTTTTGGGAAAACAGCATCCTTTCCAACTTTTTGTATTGCATTTCAGTAAAATAATCTACCTCTTTCTAATCTTTATACAATTTTGTATCGATTTTCTAAAATCTCTTAAATTATTTTATGGTGAAATAACGCAGTCTAAGAAACAGATCTCAGATGACAGAATTGTCTTGAGCCACTTTGAGCTTGGTAGAGATTAGCATGTTCTTGGTCTAGTACACTAGTATTTTGAGCTTCTCATGCTGATTTTCCCCCCTAAATTCTGTCTCATTCAGTTTCATCTCCTTGTTTATATGCATTTAATCTTCCTTATAGTTTGCATTAAATAGGATTCCTATTGCTACTTTGCTTGTGAATAGGTTGGTTATAGTACTTTAATTTGAGATTTTAGGGTATAAAATGGGGCTCAAGCTCAGATCTGGATCAAGCTGTTGGAAACTTGGGATCTTAACAAGATCCTGAATAGTAGAATGTTGGAGGGCATATGCGTCTGGTAGATAGGGAAAAGCTGAAGTTTAAGCTTAAAAATCCCAATTGGATCTAATACGATATCAGTATCTCTTAGGTTTGTGTGTGATCCACATTGGATCTGAGTTGGATCAGGGTTTGGATGTATTAAGGACTAATCCAGTCTGGATTCAGATCTCAAGAGGACATACCCATTTTATGCCCTAGATGGACTTGGTCCAAATATGAAGATTAGAGTTCTTTTTCATGTTCTTTTTTGATAAGCTTGTTAGGATGATCAACCAATTTTTAGCCACATAGACAGATGATTTTGACCAACTGTTGGATTAATGTACGCATAATTGATTAACCATGTGTCAAATTTCATTCTCATTCAATCAAGTATCTTCGTGTGTATACCATGCATACTTGTATTTTTGGGTCATCTATATTTGTCCATTCCTGCTTCCATATTCCCTAGATTTTCAGAGCTTTATTTGTCACTTGGAGAACTCTGTTTGAGCTGAAACTTGACGAGTAAACAGAGGACCTTGGAGTCTACCTAAAAATCTGTCCATAAAATTTGGGTCATGCTAACAAACTTATCAAGACGGTTTTCTTGGACAACTTAGCCTTTTGGAAGTTTTTTTTCAGTAAAAAGTACTGAAGATTTTGGACTATTAGGCTCAACCAGAAGAGTATAGTCGATCTCTGAGGATCCACACTGTTCTCAACAACCCCTCCCCCAACCTGAACCCTTAAAAAAGCAAGGGTCACTCATCTATGCATGTAATATTATATACAGCAGCCATAGCTCCCTCGTAAACCCCTTTGTTTCAATTCTGTGATGTTGAACAAAATATGGTGGTTTTCTGATGGAGGGGATCTGGGAAGAGAATTCCCTTGCATGAAACACTTTCTTCAGCCGACCAAATGGAGTTTCAGGTAATTTTTTTATGCTGCTATGAATATGTAATTCAACAGTGCACACCTGCAAGGTTGACATTGTTGTGGTTGTAGTTGATTCAATCGGGATGTGGCACTGGAAACAGTATACAACATTCAAGGGAATAAAAGCTGCTCTTATGCTTAATTCTGGCATTGCGCCATCAAGGCATCAAAACAACGGCAGTTGCCATTTAATTTCTTGTGCTCCATCGTTCATAATTCATCCAAGTTTGATATGCCATGATTACGGGGGATCAGTATGATTAAAATTTAAGACTGGATATCTTCAATAACACTCCATCTGCTTCCCTGGCCACCATTGTAGAATCAATTTTGTGATCCACTAACCTGTTTTAGAAAGTGAGATTTATTTTGATATTTTGATACAGGTAATGCTGCTCGGTTGCGTGGCCCAGTGCCAGCGTGGGGCCAATAGGAGTGAATAATGCCCAAGCATACAACTTGGGGTAAGGTGGTCATTTTGCCACCCCGTGTCTGGGGCATAGGGGTGTGCGACCAAGCAGCATTCTTTTACCCTTTGACACATTAATGAAGTTAAATTTCATTAATGTTGATGACTATAAAGCAACAAACTATGAAAACCAAACACAGCCTTGAGTGTAAAATCAAATCATTGCAGTTGAAGACAAGAAATAAGAGTTAAATCATTTTGCGTTATTGGCACAATAGAATTTTGAGGAAATCCAAGATTATGGAAGGATAGAAGCCGATAGATTGTGGGTTAAAAAATATAGTAAGGATACATGATTGAACTTGAATTTGAAATTTCATATTTAAATCATTTTCTAAATACCCATCAGTTATGATTGTTACATCACCCTTCTATGTGATAAACCAGACAATGTCTTTATCCATAGCGAGTAGAAAACCTTGTGTTTTAAAAGGCAAGCATTGAAATAGGTAGAGGGCTCTCTGAACTGACGGTGGGGAAGTAATTGAATGGTTTATCAATATGGGGTAGAGAGGAAAGAGAGATGGAGATATAGAGTGTTTACGCACCATATACCGCTGTTTAGGGGTGCAAGTTTGGTGTCAATCTGTCTGAGGCTGCCTAGGCCCATCCTAAGCCCTAATAGGGCCTGAGTTGAGATACCCTGGCCCTGAGGGCAGGTCAAGGCTAGGAATTTCTAGCCTTGTCGGGTTGGGTCAGGGTTGGGCCTAGCACAGCCCAACCCTATCTTCTTCTTCTCCTCGCCGGCCTGGCATAGTCTCTGCATCTCCCTTTCCCCTCCTCTATGATCAGGGTCAGCCTGACCCCAGCCTTGAGGGTGAGTCAGGGCCCAGGTCTGGGTTCAGCTAAGGAGACTCAAGGTTGGGCTGGGGTTTTAAAAAGCCTGGCCGGCCTGATCCGATGCTGTTGCAGCCCTTCCACCCGCTTGTTTTGATAAAACTTTTCATATTGAAATATTAGAATGAGATGTTTTTTTCTGTATATGAGGTTAATTCTTTCAATGTCAAGTGTCAACCCCATGGTTCAAGGTATAGGTACCGTATTGGCAGATACACATCGGTATCACTGGTATTTGATACCAATACAATATCAATACTGTAGTAGTGGTATCAATACAAGGGAGGGTAAAACAGTAAAATACAATCACTGATTGTACCTAAACCTAAGACCATGGTTAACCTAGACCCTAGTAGGGGCTCCAAAGTTTTGAGAGTTTTTTTGTTTCCCCCTTCGTTGAATAAAATTTACGAGTGGAGTGGGTTGAGTGAACTGTCTCTCTCTACTGTCTCTTTCTGTCTTTAAGTCTTATCCTACATGACTATGAAATAATATCAGAAGAGAAATGAAAAATCTTACAAGTCATTGGGACCGTTACAAAATACAAAGTGGGTTTGTGCAAATTAGTTAAATTGATATTTGAATTCTCTTTTCAATTGAGGGAATGAGGAAGGTTCAAGAGTGCCCTTGTGGACCATTACTATAAACCACATATAGTGGCATGTAACCTACCAACTTGAAAGTTTCTCCTTTGGTGAGGAGGAAGTAAGTGCATATGCCAATTCAAGGAAGAGGTAGTTGTTGCATATTTTGATTCATTATAGACTTTTTAAAACTTAAATCTTCATGATAAGGCAATTAAGAGGTCTAAGAGCAAGGTTAGTCCATACATGGAACCTCCACCCATCATAAAAATTACTTTTTCCACTTTTCTCCATTGTTTTAAACCAAGAAACTCGACTAACTCACTCGCCGATCCACGTAACTCGGTGATCTAGACTAGTTAGCCAGTGAGATAGTACTATGGTTTAAAAACCCGGAATTGGGATCGGGATAGGTCCCAGTCAATTTCGATCAGGATTAGTGAGGAATAGGTAAGACCCAACCCAAATATGTCCTAATTGGGATTGGCTGAGTTGGATTGGCCTTAGGTGATCTGATCCTGATTTTTGAAATCCTGAACAATAAAAATGTAGAAAATTAAAAAATAGGGCAAAATGCATAAAATTCAGAGAAAAAAAAAGATAGATAGATAATAATAATCATAAATCACCAATGAAAATAATTTAAACAACATTAACATTATCATAAAGCATACAAATAGAACCATATCGCATTCATAGTTCTAGACATAACCTGATCGAAATAAAATTAGCAAAACAAAGTCAACAAACATCAATAATAAATTAGTTGATTTGCTAAGTAAATCGGTTTAGATTTTAAAGAATATGACAAATTTAAACTTAATTGAGCTGACCCGAGTGATCCATTGAGTAAATTAGCCAATCTTTCCAAGTTGGAAATCCAAGTTAAAGGGTGAGTTAGAGAGGCGATTCTGCAAGGAACATGGTTTTAGTTCACAATATCGGTGGATTGACCATATTGAACAAATTTGTCCTTAATTCTCCTTTGAAAATGGGGTTTTTTACCATTTTAGTCCTTGTTCGTATTGTGTCGCTGATACAGTATCAGCACGGTATCGAAATCAGCCACTTGGAAAATTGATACCGGGGCGATACGATACTGATACATCAAACCATGGCAAGGAACTCAGCATCCCAAGTTGAATCCCCAAGTTTTAAAACAATGCTTTTCTCCTATACTAATGATGTGAGATTGATGGATATTAGCATTATATAAGAAGATAAGATTCCTACACAAACATAGTCTTCAAACAAGAAACAACCATGTGCAATTTTGATCATTAAAAAAGAAAAGAGAAAGAGGACTTGCCACCAAATTGAAGTCCAAGAGTTGAATTTTGTAGAAAATAAAAAAGGTGTCCATGAGTGGAGAAGGAAGAGAGAGAGAGGCATGGTTGGTTTGGGCCAACCGTTCTCCTTTTTCTCATGATATTAGTGAATGCTTCATATAGTGGTTCATATTCCCACCGCCCACACATCACAAAGTCACAAACCAAAAAAGCCTTTTAAGTTGGTGCAAGCTTGACCTTGATATTGGTCATTTCATTCTCAGGATCACAAACTTTACACTCACAATGAAAATGGATTAACATCTCTTCCTTTTGGGAAAAGTTGGTGACAAAGAAAGATAGACTCCTTTACTTCATATGCTTAGTCATATTCAATATTAAAAAATTAGGGTTTCTTTTTGTAACGTGTAATCATTCTCTCCAATCATCTAAAGAATGAGTCATAAAGAACTGACCGAGGTCAATCCCAATTTTGATTGATTTGATTTGTCCTACCCTGTTCGAAAACTAGGGTTAGAGTATTAAATTATCGATTATAGAGTCGATTTTGATTTGATTTGGATTGGAATCATTCGAGATTGATCTAGATCCCGATTCATTTTGATTTCATTCTATTCGTACATAGTTATCAAGGTGGGAAGGCAACCATATCGTTGGAGAGGATCTAAAATCAAGGCGACCAAGGAGCCTGAACGCCTAGGCTTTGTTTAGGCAACGCCTTGATAACTATGCACCCATATATATATGTACGATGCTATTTAGGCATTCCCTTTAAAGTTTAAAAACTTAGAAATTGGGAACAGGATCAACCTCCATTGATTCCTCTTCGGATATAATTAGAATCGGTTGAAATCCTAAGAAAATGGAATTGAGAAGAAGAAACATATTTCATATAAATCTTTGGTTTTTTAAATGTTTTTTTTTTTAATTCAAAAGTCTCGTAAATCTAGCAACATGATTAAGTTTAATTAATATTTTGCATTTTTAGAGTTTTAGTGAGTAAAAGAAAAGTGACAAAGTTCCCCACCAAACAAGTATAGAAAACAATATACATATTAAACCAATGGTAATACAAGGAATGATATCATCTACATGAATCAAGAACTAGAGTCAATATCGGAAGAGCCGATATCGATGTTGATCCAATCTATTGAACCATGTTTCTTTTAATCTTTATGGCCTCAATAGTTTTAGTTTTTCATTTTTTTTTTATTTTTTTTGGGTTTCTGGGGGAAGAATAGTTATCACCTCCAATTCACGAGCACCTCCAATTTCTCCAATTCCTATAATAGGGAGAGTGAACCCCGCCTAAAATAGTGTTTTTGAAAAGAAGGTACGATGGTCATTTTTAACCCCATGTAAGGAATTGAAAGAATTAAAGAAAACAACGAATTGGAGGGGATAACGAATGGGGGGTTGGGGGGGGGGGGGAATGACTGAACAAGACCCAATGAGAAGAGACATTGTTGAACTTAAAGGCAATTGACAAGGCCGGTTGATAAAAAGTAAATCAAGTCATTTTAAGCACGTTTTTTACTGTGGCAGTTAACTTTCATTATAGGGAAGCCCACTCGTGAGTCGTGAATTGATGATGATTTGTTACACTAAATGATTGCTTTAACTGGCCGTCACATCCCAACATAGATTTTAATCACATGTGTAATAAAAGTATCAAACAAGAAACAAACAAACAAAGAAAGAAATAAAGAAAGGAATGTCGGTTAGCAGGAGAGCGAGTGAGAAAAACTCTCTGTCTCTCTCCCCAAAGACTAAAGTGTTGATGTCGTTAACCATCCCTGTTTCGTATGATCGGATAAAATCGAACCTCAAGTAGTATGAGGCATTCGAAACAAATAATTCAATATGGTTTAGGTTTATCTTTTTAGTACCACAAGTGAAGTACCTACAACTATTCATTCCATTGTTTTAAGGAGGAGAGAGAAAGACATATGGGAGTGTTGGTGTAGGCCACACTTCTAAATAGTAAACTCCTTCCCTTATTATTCTTAGGCCTACTCTAGTACCACCTAAGTCTATATCTCTCTCCTCCCTCTATAGGGGTAGAAATGTTATTTTATAGAGGGGAGGAGAGAGGTAGACATTGGGAGCACTGCCATAGGCCATGCTCTCAGATAGAAAACCATCTCACTTCTTCTTATTATTATTATTACGGAAAAATACCTTGCTAGATCATATGGCGCTTGCAACTAGACACAAAGGGGGTGAACTGACGACCTCACCCCTATTGATGCTCCTACCCGTACTCACATGTGCCCCCGCACTGGTGTAGGAGCCACGTGACCTAGCACTCTAGCAATGATCCCCAAACCTTATTATTATTATTATTATTATTAAGGCAAGATATCGTTGTCTAGTCGTGTAACCCCTGCACCAATATAAGGCCAATGAAAACATGCACAGAGTCGTCTATCTGGATGGGATTTTTTATTTCATTGTGGCTGGATGATAATTTCACGTACTCCGAAGTTTGGGGGCAGATGCCACATGACCAAGCAGAGTTCTTTTCCCCTAATTATTATTATGGGAAAAAGAACATTGTATAGTCATGTGACTCTTGTGCCCAAACACAGAAGCGTACGAAATTACCATCCCATGCTCGTGAAAAAAAAAAATCCCATTTATATTGATGTCCCTGCACATACTCTCATTAACCCTTGCGTTGGTGCGAGGGTATAGGAGACCAAACAGCGATTTGTGAGGATTGGGATCCTCTCCACTGAGTGGAGTTCTAATAAGGCATCCGACGGTTGGGCTGTGCCGCACACATCCCTGTCCACATCCCTGTCGAATGTCTCATTGGGTACTCATTGGGCGGGATGCTCATTTGAAAGCATTGAAATCCGATTTGTGATCTCTTGCCCCGTTATTAGTTTAGAATTCTTGGATCAGGATCGTCTCCAGGGAGGAAGAAACGCCCAGGGCGCTGCCAGCCGTTGGACTGTGCCGCACACATCCCTAGGCATGCGCTGAGATGTGTGCAGCACAGCTTAGCCGTTGGATGTCCCCTGGCAGAACCCTGGACGCACAACTCCCTAGAGACGAGCTCAATTCAAAATTCTTTCATGATTAACCAAATCATGTTGAAGTGATTCTAGAAAGAAAAAAATCGTATGATAATGATTCTCATTTTATCCAAAAATAAAATAAAATAAACCATCTAAAATATTATCACGTGTTCCCAAATCCCAATCTCCAAATTCAAAACGTACTCTTCTTCCCAATGGTGGCCATTAAGTGAAATCACCAGTTCCTTTGCATATATGATCCCATCATGAGAAGACTAAGAAGACTACTAAGAGCCAAAATAATTCGCCCAACCCACTTGACATTATATATATATATATATATATATATATAAATATGCCAAGTCAGCATCATACCTGTGGACCTTTCTAGCTTGACAGTGCTCCAAAAATGGCATGGCATCACCTTTTACAGTTTTACTATTTTTCATTATAGAGCGCGGCTCAATTGCATCTATATACTGTTAGATTAAATCGATATGAATAGGGATAAAATCTCAAAAGTCAGGATCTCCATAAGGCGTTCAAGAACACAATCAAATAAATAATAGAAAACAAGGATAAAACCACCAATCTTGTTTCGCATCTATAGTGACGATGATCGCAGCAAAAGATAAAGACCAAAGATCTAAGTGTTTCCCCTTTATTCCCAAAGTAATTGGCTAGATGAGAATACCGTATACACCGGGATGATGAACACTGAATATCTCCCTCTCTTACAAGAATGCATTCCTCAATAGCAATTGAGAATAATTAGTAGTTCTGGGTAGAGGGGGGATCTAGCTCTCTTTATATAGGAATTCCTATAGGGTCTGACTCATCACAGTCCCAATAGGAATCTATCTACCCACACTAAAGCCAGTCCACATAGGATTCCTAATATAACCCAATGACCCCCTTAATTAGACCAATACCATAATTAGCATGAGTTTTACTTTATTTAATATTAGTCCATATTAGGGAATAAGGAATTATATTCGAAATATAATTCTAACATGTGCACACTGCATGTAATTGTTAGACACATGTTTTTCTTTGGGAAAATTATCTCCTCCAGTTTTCTGCCCGACTTAGTTTTCTAGTCCCTCTAATAAGGAGGGGGGTAGACCTCACCCGGGCAGAGTGTTCAGGCAGGGGTAGGGTGATCGTTGCCTTCCCTTTTGTTAGGGGACTAGGGAACTAGAGGGTGTAAAAGATCCATTACTAGCTTATTCATGTGTTGGGATTCCAAGCCAAAGCAATGATCTTGCATTGGATGTGAGTAGCCCAATGTGAATATGTATAAGAACTTAAGCACATGGATTTAGTTCATGATATTGGTCACAATATCGATCAACACCGATATCAAAACACCATTATTTTCATTTTAAAACAAAATCATATATGTATTATATTGGCTAATTTTATATCGATCAAGTATCTAATAGATTAATATCAATATTGATCACGACCGGTACCAATTCCTACAACCATGCTTGAACCATGGAAGACAAACTCGATCGAAACCTATCGAAACCACCGAGTTACTCGGTTTCTCAGGTTTCTGAGACGAGATGAAGGGGGACTTTATACAATTCCTGTATTCGACCGGGTTTCACTGGTTTCGATTGGTTTCGATCATATTTCGGTAGTTTCAACACTTATGTCTATCGAAACTTGGAGAAACTTGGAGAAACTTGGCTCGAAACTAGGACAGACATGTATTTATGCCAGAAAGCAGGCCAGAAACTAGGACAGACACTTCATTATGTCTAATATCATTTAAGTAAATGTTTACTTAAGATATTATTCATAAATAAGCAAATACCTCCTATTTGAATCCAATAAAAATAGTTAAAATTCAAATCTCAAAATGAAAAAAAAAGTCAACCCCCCAACTCAAGAACAAAAACTGAATTTTCGACGATAGGTGCAATTTTCAACTTTCTAATACTGGGGTTTTTCTCAAATCGAAAAATTTCATAAATCTTAATATGGTAAAACATTGCTAACACCAAAAGTGCAGTAAAATATTCATTTGTTTTGATTTCCAAAAAAATATTTTCATTCAGAGCGATTTTGACAGCATTCGCACACCAAATTAAGTATGACAGGTACATAACTCCAACATAAATCAGATTTAAACAATCTTGGATTTGTTGGAAAGCTATCAAAACAAAGCTTTCTAACAAATCCAAGAGTGCTTAAATCTGATTTATATTAAATGAGTTATGTTCTGGTCAAACCTTATTCGATACTATGTCCAAGAATAATATACAGTATCAAACTTGGATCAAAATCACAAGTAATATTTTTAGTGTTCTCTATGTGAAACTAATGCATGGATTGGGTTTAAAATGTCAAAAAATAGGTAACACAACAAGAATCAGGGCCAAAAAAAAAAAAAAAACTTACGAGCCTCGAAACCATGGTTCAAATTAGCCTACAGAAAGTCTCAGGTTTCGACCAAGATATAGTCAAAATCGAGACAAACTCGATTTCTGACTTATCGAAACCTAATCAAAACCCGATTTTAAAACCTTGGCTTGAGCACTCTTTCAACATGTGATATTAGATTTGATCCAAAAAAAAAAAACATATGATATTAGAATCAAGATGTTGCAACTCTGATGTACCTTCGAGAATGAAGAACCTCTTCGGAAGGTGCAAAGAAATCAGATTCGTCATCATGTATAGGTGTATCATCATCCAATGCCCAATGACATGGCCAAAAGAGAGATAACGTGGAGAAGTTGATCAAGGTGTCCCCATAATGATGTGGCAAGCATTCGAGTACGTGGGCAAACCGTGTGACAGAAAAAATAAAAAAAGTAAAAGGATAAGGAAGGAGAATGACAATGGCCAAATTGAAATTGATCTGCTGATGTCATCAAAGAGGGAGACACGCACTCTTCCACTTGTGTTGCAAGTCATTGGTGCCCTAAAAGCAACCAAAATCATCAGCAAACGGGCAAATCTTTGTTAAAGAGAAACATGGGCTAATTAATTGCCTTTTCTTGGTTAGCGTAACCTTGATTAGTTGAAGATCACAAATCCCTTAATTAGTACTCCACGTGATTAATTAAAGATAAGATTTCATACAAAATTGAAAACGCTGACGGTCCACCATAACATGCACCATCCCAAGATACATCACCACCTTTGATATAAATTAATGGGAAGGACAAATTTTGATTATGAACCTAAAATGGGCCATCTTTTGGTTTAAGTGATTGGTTTGCTCGATCAGATGGCCCATCCTATTGCTTTGGCAAATAGTATGACCATTGATATAAAACATAATATCACGTATCGTATCAGGCACTGTTGATAACCGATATCTGCAAAGATCAATTGTATCAAATCGATTCTATATCAAAAGGCCATTTTTTTATTCAAAAACCTTTTTTTTTTTTAACCGTATCAGCCTATCAATATTGGCTCATCGATATGTAAATGTGTCAATTGATCGGACCTAATCTGTCCCCACCAATTTACGGTTCAATAGTTTTTTCACCCGTTTAAGCAATTGGGCCTTGTAAGTCAGGGCATAAACAAGTTTCTATTTGATTATTCAAATATCAGTCCGTAATTGGGTTCAAGTTAATTGGAGTTTAAAGGTCTAATTGACTAATTGAGCTATAAATAGATTAATTGGACAATAAACAATTGTTTACCAATTGGTCTTAGTATTCGGTTAGTCTGTTGGGCAATCATGGGATCATTGCCTTGCACTAGAAACCCTCAATTATTTATTAATCGATGCTTGAGCCTGACACATTTTTAGGTTCGACGCCTACTGGTGGAGGTGGGGAGAGGGGGTGAGGGCACTACATCACTACATGGTACAAAGTTTGAAACAATGAATATGACAGGTTATCTAGTACGAATAATAAATTGAAGGCTGGTTTGATTTGATTGTGTTGTGGACCAGGTCCGGCATTCTGGTCCAACCAGTTCGGGTCCGGGTCTGGACTCTGGATCTAAGACTTGGGAATACTTTTTTTTGTTTCTTCAAAATGTTGAATCTTAATTGGCAACTTGACCATAAGGAGGTGACAAGGAAAAACAGTGAAGCGTCGGCGAGTCACGAATCACGAGTGACATGTAAAGCTTCTTCGCATGTCAAACTCCAATCATGCTTTTAATATTTTAAGTGCCCCAAGACCTCTTTGGGAGGTTTCGTGGAATGGGACCCAGTTTGATGCTCAAAAAAGTATGACGTGGAGAGTAACCGGAAGTGGGAAATTATGACGGCGGCTATGGCGACGCGTCTTCCAATCAGATTTACTTTACTCTGATAGTGATTGCTCTGACGGCTTTGTTGTGCTCTTGAAATTAAAAAAGAGGCGGCGGCGGTGGGGGTGACTTGATAAGTTTGTCATTGGTCAACCAATTGTGGTGGAATGATGTATTAGTTATTATAGTTGAATCCATTTGTCTAAGTTTGGATTAGTCATGTGTTTTAGGATTTAATTCAATTAAAGACTCTGCCCGAAGGTATAGCTTTTGCGCCCAGGCACATACAATATGAGTCAAAATGATTGTTTCACGGATTAAAATTCTCTGTAATGTATGAGTTTGGCGATGCAATGCGGTGTAGCCTTGCGAGCTTGATATGTGGATGATGTGACATCTAATAGTGTCAAGTTAGAGAAGAAAAAAAATAAGTGCAATCAAGCTAGCACCTTTGGATGTTGCATCATTCATGTGTCGAGCTTGCAAGGCCGCACTACTAGATCGATGCACTACATATGATTTTTTTATTTTTTTTTCCGCTGTTTTTCCCCTCATGAAAGGCAGAAATCTCACCTCTATTGATGCCTCCACACACACTTCTATATTGGTCCCTCTTGTTGATGCAAGGGGCAAGCTTCCGAACAAAGAACTCTTCCCCTTCAATTAAATACTCTCTTGTATGCATTTGTTTCGAATACTTCTACATTGACTAACTTCAGGATCTTAGACAACTTCATATATTAATTGAGCCTCTCCACCTATTAACTTAAGCTTTTGAATTGAATGCTTTAACATGATATATAAGAACTACTAAACCTAATGTTTGTGATCCATTTATTGACAGCCACCCAAAATAAGGGATACACATGTCATATGTTCTATTACCAAAAGAAGGGCAATACGTGAGAGAGAGTTTGTTGAGAATATTCCCACATTGACTTTACTCTCAGGCCTTAGATGATCTACATATGTCAGTTGGGTCTCTCCAATTATTAGTTTACATTTTTTAAGGAAACCTTAATATTTACGTGCATCTTTTTATTTTTTCAGCCATATAGTATGTGCATGAACCCTCTTTAATCTTTAGATTTTTAGAACTTTATTTTACCACTTGGTAAACTCTATTTGGATTAAAACTCGACACGTAGATTGGAAACTTTGAAGTCTACCTACCCACAAAATTTGAGCCCAATCAACCATGTGGTAGAACCTTGTCAAACAGCTAGTGATTATAACTCAACTCATTAAAATATTTTTGCTCTTGATCAGTCCGTTCATCCTCTCACTTTTTTCTCTATATCTTTAGTTAGTATACTAAATAGGATTTTCATCTTGACACCTCTTAATGTGTCAAATAATTAGTAATCTTATTTTTTTGCCCTCTTAGTTTATAACACTTTTTAGTTTTTGTAGTAAGGGTAAAGCTAGTCATTTCACATGTGTATTCGAAATGTACGTGGAGACAATGATAATTTTTTAAAAATGACATAATGGTAAGTCATTTTCAAATAATGTTGAAAACCTAGGCGGTTAGGCCTCTTTTATTCCTTGCTTAAAATTTTTTTGAGAATAAGACAATGGAAGTCAAAATAAGGTTTACATGTTCTAAATACACCTATAAAGATGTCATCAGACTATCTAAAGTTTAATAGTTGATCACACTTACAAGTTATTAATACGTACCCAAAAAGGAAGAGAGAAAGAGAGAAAGAGAGAGAGGGAGAGATATGGTTGTATCGAGCTTCAAAAGCTTGAGTGAAAAGAGTTGGGCTCTGCTTTTTCTCCTATAAATGTTGAAGTTCATCATTTCTCGACAATGATAACAACAGCACACAAACTGACCTTTGGATCTCTCTCAAGAAGAACTCACTTGTGCAGAGTGACCATAACATCCTCGCTTCCATAATAATGATGATTTAATATTTAAGAGAGAGAGAGAGAGGGGGGGGAGATGATTGAGAATCTCAATCTCCCAATACTTTGGATTTAGTACTTTCAAAATTCTTGTCAAGCACAAAATCTCCCATAAATCTCATCTCTTTGTATCATATACAATTAATGAATGATTCAATAGCTATTGAATTCTCAATCAAATCGTATCTCTTTGTATCATATACAATTAATGAATGATTCAATAGCTGGATTCTCAATCTAATTGTATTTCTTCGTCTCTTATACAATTAAGGAATACAATAGCTATTGGATTCTCAATCCAAACAAGTGTAGAAAAAAATTTCCTTTTCACATCTCCTTTTTATCTCACATGAGGATCCTGATTAAACGGCCATAAACAAAGAGTCTATGCACGAACAACATAAAAGTATTACATGAATAGGAAAGGGGTAGCATCATGGTTCGTAATCTCGATATCGGTCTTGGATCGGTGTATCAGATCGCTCTCGGTATCACCCAGAATTGAGTTGAATTGGACGCATTTGCCCTTGCTTTTTAATATTAAAAAAAAAAAAAACACTTTTATTACCTTTACCCTTAGTCGTACTAGTTATCAGTATTGGATAAGGATGGTCTCGGCCGATACCGATCCAATTCAGTTGAATTCACCGATTCGAGACCGATACACATCAGACCATGCCCAACATGTCATATTTACAATATTGTAGTTACCAACATGTACATAGCCAAATAGGTGCAACCAACAATTCTCAATTTAAGTAGATTATTAAGCATTAGTTTTCATAATACAATGTCGCATTATAGACTATAGAACATTTGAATACTGTTATAACCCCGGTCTATAGTAAATTTAATTTCAGAGATTCTGCAATACCCATTGGACCCATAAAAATTTTCAAAATTGTTTGTGAAAATAAATATTAAGAAGGTAAAGGGTTTCATGTGTGGCGTACATGGTACATAGTTGTACTTGACCCTTGGATGCGGATAAACAATTTTTATAATACCAAAACCCAAACCCCCATGTATGCGAAGCTTTGGATTTTCGAAAGTGATCGTACACAAAACCGTACCCTTCCCCTATTAATTAATAATATTGAATTTAAAAACTTTGCAAACAATTTACCAAAATATCAGCAATATCGGATTTGTGCCCAATCAAGTACAATCATTTTCTCTCCTCGATATTCTCTCAATTAAGGTAGTGGATTCCATGGTAGACATCTCTTTCGAAAATGGAAATCCAATACACCGATATATAGTCGATGCCAAAACTCACAATATGTAACTGCATCGATAAGGACCCCTCATAGCAAGAGACAGATTGTACACTACAGACAAGAAATCCATTCTAATTCAACTGATAGTAATACATATGTGAAATTCTCGTATGATTCAGTTCAATTTACACACTATATACACTCACACTTCTGTCCTAAAATCTCCATTGTTAAGTACATATAGCGTAACAATCATATATACAAGGTGTCTAATGTCATCCCCAATGGAGAATTGATTTAGGTTAAAATCTAAGAGTATCATAAGTAGTTATTAAACCATGTAAATTAATAGTCTCTTTGTTTCAGGCTTTATTTTTCTTGAATTTTTATTGCATGCCTTTCATGGTATTAAAGATTTAAGTGAGCTTTACCCAAATAAAAAATAAAAAAAGATTTAAGTGAGACCTCCAAAGTCCAAAGTAGCTATACTCGTGTGGAGTTATTGGCTTTGACTTTGACCCAAAACTAAAATAACTTATGCCACTTATAAATCTATCCAAATTGTTGTCAAGTTGGGTATTCCTACATTGCATTTGATTTGGGAAATATAGTTCAAATGTGACTATAGGGGAATAGAACGCTATCTGGTCGCGCGGCTCCTGTGCTCCAAATATATAACCGCTTAAAAAATTACCACCCTAACCCTCATAAAATAAAAATGGCATATCTTGTCTCCATGTTACATGGTTCTCATTGTCCCACGTGCAAGTGCGGGCAGACCAGACAACGATCTCTTTCCGTGATTGTATTAGAATTGAACCATAAATTAAATAATCTCTTTCTCTCTCTAGAGTGCAACCCAAACCTAACATGATCCCACCCCACTTAGTTTGGTGGGTTGGCTTGGCAATGTTGTAATTCATATTACCAAATTGGGTTTCCTTCTCCCCAACCCCCCTCCCCCCCCCCCCCTAAAAAAAAAAAAAACCCTAGCCCTTAAGGATCAGTTAAAGGATTATGATTCTCTACGTCCAAGCAGTTGAGTGGCCATCGTGAGGCCTCACACAGGAGGGGGTGAAATAACCGTCCCACCCATTACCCGAGCACCCTGCCTGGGTGGGATCCACGCCCTACCTGTGTGAGGCCGCACGGTGGCCGCTCGGTTGCCTGGACGTAGAGGATCCAAATTGTCAGTTAAAACGGTTAACCATGTAAAAGAAGTAACCGAAAGTTTTTCTTCACCGTAGGTGACTATTGGGTTGTTATTGTTCCCTCTACCCTTTATTGTACGGAATCCGAATTGCCCATGGTATTATTTCAATATTCTCATCCAACCATCAAAAGATTCTCTTTTTATCGTAGATGAAGAAAAATTCAGTCCAAAGGAGTATGTATAAATATATATGCACATGTGCCCATTACGACGTAGTTCAAGTTTGAATAAAAAAACAACCTCTTTGTGAAGCAGGGGTAGGGTTGTGTACATTATGATCTCCCCATAGTGGCGGGAGCCTCATGCATTGGCAGGACGGCAGGTACACCCTTTTTACATGCGAACATGCACATGTGATTATATGTTGGGGGAGAGAAAGATCATAATATAATTATAAGGGAAAAAGAATGTTACTTAGTCGCGTGGATCCTATGCCCATACATATGAGCATGCAGAATTATCATCCCACCCTTGTAAAATAAAAAATTGCATCCATGTTATACCCTTACATGCTCTATTGCCCCCACATTGGTGCAGGGCCACCTGATTAGTCATGGATCTCTTGCCCTAATAATTTGATAGCACAAGTTTTTCCCCAAAAAATTATGGGCATTTGAATATTTACAAATAGACATTATATTGGAAGACACTAACTAAAGACAATTATGCAAGATGGAAAGGTCATATTTGATTAGACCTAACGAAGATATTAAATTTGTGGTCTCAGTTTGATTGACATTTATGCTTCAAAGGCATAAGTTTCCCACAATGTCAAAGTGGGAAATCCACACCAATGAGAGGGCATGAGATAGATTTGTTCAGTAAGAAATTAAGGATCTCACATTTTATCGAATGCGAGAAAGTATCAATGTGGGTCTCACAACTCATTATGTTAGAGGGCATGAAAAGAAATCCCCATTCTAACATCACGAGGATTTGTTTTCCGTATTTCAATCGATAATTAAACATACAATTGACAATAATTTGTCTCGATTTAGGTTTAGGTCTTGTCTTTCAATTGACCTCAATCATTGTTTAAAGGAATTACAAAATCTTAATTACAAAGACTTACAAGTACTACTTCAGTGAAAGAGATTTTCCATTCTTGTTCTCTCCTAGAAATCCAAACGTGAGAAAAATACATGGGGATGAGAAGTGGAATGCATGGTTATTAAAGTCATGTGTAGTTATTTCTTATAAACTATTTTTGTAAGTAAAAAATTATACCATATGGATTAAGTTTTCCTTCACCTATGGTGTCACTCTTCACCATTGGTGATGTGACGCCATGATTAGACTTTAGTCAGATTTCATGGTTGAAGAGATTGTCTTTTCACCATGGGTGAAGAGAAACTGGATTCTACCAACTAATTAAAACCTTGTTTCGTATTGTGTTTTGATTGTTTGGGAAGATATTCATACACGGGAGATTCCCCCCCCCCCCTATCCCATCAACTCCATCAAATAGGGGAGCAAGGGTTTTTGTATAATTTCGTATGAGTATTTATACAAATCTGACTATATTTAATGTTGATCGTGCACATGTAGGACCGTGCATAAAACTTTT
The DNA here is from genome assembly GCF_018873765.1 of Telopea speciosissima. NCBI lineage: Eukaryota > Viridiplantae > Streptophyta > Magnoliopsida > Proteales > Proteaceae > Telopea > Telopea speciosissima. Next base: position 53,929,536 of record NC_057922.1, read on the forward strand.
GTCTACTATTTTACTTCAAAATTTTAAGTTTACGTTGAAACAACCAGAACCCAAATCAAGAATCACAACTCACATCCAATATTTTATCCCTCCAAAAAAAAATAGCAAGAGAACGCTATCCAATCTTGTAGTGCTTGCACCACTGTAGGGGCCAATAAGAATGCATGCATGTCCAGCTAAGTGAATAGGAATTTTTTTGTTTATTGGGAGTTGAGCGATAATTTCATGTGGTCCTCTTTTTAAGTGCAAGAACCATGCAATGTTTCCACATCCCCCCCCCCCCCCCCAAAAAAAAAAAAGAAAAACTCACATCGAATATAAAGGCAATGTACTCACATTCCACCACCACATATTTCTTGTGCTTTAAATTGGGTGTACGGTTCAAACTGTTGGTATCAAATTGGCCGACAATGACAAATACCAATACATTTATGCCAATCTTACAACATTTAATTCAATCATGCACATGCACAACCATATATGAAAACTAAGCTCACATCCAAATATCCAATAACCCATACCAATACCTAACTGATACATAGCACTGACATCGTTTTTTTTTTTTTTGTTTAGAAGAACCCCCAAGGATTTTAACCCTCTCTAATTCCTAAAAATGTGTAATGCAGCATTGCTAGGTGGAGATGTCGACACCTAGTAGCTCAAACATCCAGCAGTTCGAGCTCATTGAATTTTTTTTTTCTTTCTCAAGCTCGGCACTGTTGGATGTCCAAGCTGCCAGGTGTCAACATGTCCACCTAGCATGGCCACATTGCATATTTTAAAGGAATTGGAGAGGATTATTTTTCAACCCGCAAACCCTAATGGTAGGGAAAAGGGAATTTATTTATAGATTATATGCAGTACTCATGGTTGGAGTATGACACACCTCCAAAATTCAAGGATTAGAATTTAGCCAGACCATCGTACATGTTACCGACAGAACCCTCCTAACTAGAGAATCACTATTATCGGTTTAAAGAAAGATACAATAGTCCAAAAAAATCAAAAGATCAACATTTTGAAGGGCAAAATGGTCTAATCTAGCTTTATCCGATGTTGCATTGGGATTGATATTGACGGAGGCTTAGTATGAAGAATGAAACGTAGTCATTCTGGTATTCAGAGGGAATTAATTTTATTTTCCTATATTTGATATTATTAGCAAAAATTACCATTTCTTTTTACCCTTAAATGATTAAAAATATATTTCACCAATCATGGACTCGGCCTGAGGTTGAATGTTAAAGAAACGAGAAACAACTAACCAAACTAACTCTGTAACCCTTTTTGTACCGCGCAAACATAATCGGCTTAGAGAGAAAGAGGAGATTTTTTTTTTTTTGGGTAAACAGAGAAAGAGGAGATTAAGGTATGGTAATCTTCTCTACTTGATAGATGTAAATCTGTATCTATTACTTAATATAACCTTCTTATTTTTACCCAAAAATTAATCCTCGCTTTTTGATACCATACTTGGGTAGACCTGACTTGAACCTGAGAGATTATGATCGATCCGATCGATTAATTAAACATGTCAGACGCCCATTCGACCTAATTATAGTTCATTTAAGAACCCTTTCTAACTTAATTAGTCAATTGGCTTGTTTAAAACATGATTATTGCTCGATTATGGACAAATAACTGACCGACCAAATAAAAACATACTCATGCCTTAGCCTACGCTTAGGGTGTCAATCCTAGTCCGAACCGTTAAGATCGATCGAAACCGACAAAAAAAACCCGAGATCGAACTGAATCGATCCTTATTAGATTGGATTTGGACTGGGGTATGACGGGACCGGTTGAAAATCGGACTACACCGGATCGACCGATAACAAACCAAAAACCGAACCGAATGAAACCGATAAAAAAATAATGAGTATAAAGTTATGAATAATTGAATTGATTTCAATATTAGTGAGCAAATTTATAATTGTAAGGGAAATTGTTACAAATCAATGAATATGACGTTATGAAAATAGGAAAATTGATTTGTAACAATGCTTCTTCCATTGATCATCTTTTTAAGTGTGGGGCTAATGAAATATTTTATATAGTTGAAAAGAGAAAGAGAAGAACATAGGCACAAACTGAACCTAACTTGTTTGAAAAAACCTGGTCGATCCAAATCGTTTTCATAAATCGAATCCGACACGAAATCAAATCGCACCAAAACCGAAACTGAGCCAAAATCGAAAAGTCTTTATTGGTTCGATTTTGATTTCCCTAAAATCTCACACTGAAATCGAAAAAATAGAATCAAATCCAAACCAAACCGATCGATTGACACCCCTATCAATACCTACACAATTGATTGTATCGATGGCTATGATAAACCGATACAATCATACAACCCATATATTTCAATATGGGTGGGGGAGAAGTTGAGATATATACAATCTCAAAAAGTATAAAGGACATTTGGGAGGATTTGTGACTTAGAAGTCAAACAGGATTCTTTTACTAATAATAAGATCTGATTGATCTGTCAAAAGAATTCCCATTAAAACCCGTCGCTTCCTTAAGATGGAGAATTCAGGGTTTAAAACGTCAAACCCCTTTCCTCTCTCTCTTCTCTCCCGCGCCTTCTTTCTTAATTTTCGCTCTTCTTCTGCTGCTCTGTTTTCGTCTCCGCGTCCCCTGTTTGTGTTTTTTTTATCGGATCCTCTCTGTCTTTTGCAAACAAAACTGATCTGAAAATAACTCTTTTCTGTTTGATTAACAGAAATATATAAAGAAAGAAGTTCTTGAGATTAACAAAAAACATCATGGTTCAGGGACCTGCATCTCAGAAGATTCACTTTTGTTTCGATGAAAAAGAGTCTGAAACTGATCCCAAGCGTATCAAACTCATGGGTTCTAATGAAGAGGTGGGTTCAGATTGAGAAAAGATGATTCTTCTTGGGTTTTATGTTTCTGGGTTTAATTCGGAATTTGATAATTTTTGCAGGTTGGAGAAGAAAATGTATCCGGAAAAACTAGTCTTCTGGGATTGACGTTAAGGAAAACTCCATCTTTTCTAGACCTTATAGAGATGAAACTGTCTCAGGGAAGGAATCTTAGACAAAGCGATGGAAATTCCGATAAGAGCAGGGCAGGGAGCGAAGAGTTTTCTGTTCAACCTATTGCAGAGAAGAGTACGGCGGGGAGCGAAGAGGTTTCTGCACAACCCATTACTGAGAAGCATAAAGCTGCGAATTTTCCTGCAAATTTGCTTCGAATCGGTACCTGGGAAAGAGTTACTATATACGAAGGCGATTTGGTTGCTAAGTGTTATTATGCAAAACGTAAATTGGTTTGGGAAGTGTTGGAACGTGGATTAAAGAGTAAGATTGAGATTCAATGGTCAGATATTTCTGCCATTAGAGCAATCTTTCAAAAGAACAGAGCTGACATTCTTGAAATTGAGGTTAATTCTTTGCTCTGTTCTTCTGTTCTTCTTTATTTTATGTGGAGAAAGAACAAAATAATAACAATTAAGAAGGTATTTGTTTTGTGTACAGTTATGCCGTGCACCAATGTTCTTCAGAGAATCGAATCCTCAACCCAGAAAGCACACTCTTTGGCAAACTGCTCCGGATTTCACTGGAGGTCAAGCACCAATTTACAGGTAACCTCTAAAGACACCACGGAATGTCAACATCTCTGTTTCAAGCTTTTCCTTTTTCTCTATCCCTTTTAGTGTTTAAACCAAATTTGAATTAAACTTTAGTACTTTAAACTCGTTAAAGTTACTAGTTTAATATTCCTTTTTTTCTGTTTGTTTGGGTAGAAACTAGTTTAATCTTTTCCATGGACTAATAAATGTTATTTTAGGTTTCGGAAAATACTAAAACCTAAGGGGGTATTTACAAACCCATAGGGAAATGGGATTATTCCATTTCGGTGTCTGTGATTATGAGCGACAGGAAAATTCCTTGTGCTCGTTTTGCAAGAAATTTTTATGGGTCCTCGTCCCCCTAAACTATTCAGTTCAATTCTCAAACAATATAAAGTTTTTAACCCAAAAACTTAGTTATAGAAGGCCAACTACAAAGACATCCAAGGTTTCAAAGTTTCTAACATACGAATATTTTCAACAACATAATACCTAATTTTGAAAGTGGAAAGTTGAAGATAAGAACTCTTAAGCATGATAAGAAAAATAATTATGTTAAAAGAGATAAAAGAAACATATTTAGTGATGGAAAGTTAGGATTGAGAAAAACTGACAAAGAAGTTTATAGGCTTTCCTCTTTTTCTTTGGGGGTAAACAAGAAGGTCAATATCTAGTTGCCTAATAATTAATAGGTCAAATGTTCTCTCTGTTGGGGGCACAGGCTGCGCCCAAACACATGGGGAGTGGGTAAAATGATCACCCTGCCCCCTTGAATGGTAGAAATACCCACCCCATGTATTTTGATGCAGCCTGCGCTGCGGCATAGAGAACATCACCTCTAATTAATAAGTGTAATATCTCCTTCCAGGGAGCGAAGGGTGCGCTCGCATCTCCTGCTCTCCATCTCTCTCCTCCTATGGTAAGCAAAATAATTATGTCAAAAGGCTTTCCTCTTTTCTTTTTCTTTTTTTTGGGTAAACAATAAAGTCAATATCTAGCTCTCTAATATTCAACAAGGGTAACATGACTAACATCTCCTGTCGGGAGCAAAGGATGCACTAGCGTTTCTTTGCTAGGTGTCAACCTCTCAACCCCGAACTGCACCGCACTCGGCGATCAAGGAATTGGAGAGGATTCCATCTCTCTATCCTATGATAAGAAAAATAATTATGTCAAAGAGAGAAGCTACCGCACCCTCCGCTCTCGGGAAAGAAACATTAGCTGTAACTAACAATATAGACCGCACAAAATTGACAATTTGAATCAAAGATTCACCTTTATACCATAGATTATTAAGAATAAGGAACTTTTTTTTGACCAATAACTTGGATCTGTAAATGGTCTTCTATCACTCAATTTGATGTTTGTATTTTCTCTTGATAGCAAGTAGCTAATCTTCTTATACTTGTATCTGATGTTCTCTCTTTTAGGAGGCACTATGTTCAATTCCCTGAAGGAACCCTTGAGAAACACTATGAGAAGCTCTTGCAATGTGACAACCGGTTGTTGATGTTGAGCAAGAAGCCTTTCCCAACATTAAACTCTCCATACTTCTACTCAAATCTTTATGGTTACCCAGACTTCTCTTTCGGTATCAATGGTGGCCATCGCCTATTTTCACAGTTTCCCCACTTGAGTATTCCTAGGACTAATGCAATGCTTCTCCATCAAATTCAGAATTTTGATACAATCACACCTTCCTTCACTGTCAATGATTCAACTTCCCCCATGTCAGGTAAATTTTTTTTCTTATGATCATATAAGGCTGTGCTTGGTTTGCAATTTCGGAATAGATTTTGGGTCTAAAATGCATTCTGATAATGGCATTCATTGTGGTAATTCAGTTATGGACTTTCCTCACATCAAAGAGAATGGGAGTAGTTACAATAGGCAACAATATCATCAAAGGGCTCAATGGGTTCAAGGCATAAGCAATGACCAAAATCTCTATTTCAAAAAGGGAGGAGGGGTTGGAGAACTTCCATTGATGGTTTCCACTAGGCAAGATAGTTCTCTCATTTCTCAACAGCAAGTTTATCATCATCATCATCAATTGCCTTGTGGAAGTCAATCTTCGAACAATTTATTATTAAACGAGATTGCGGAGCAGTTGCTAAACGATCCATTTGCGTCAGTATCATCTGATGAACAAAGAGTTTTAGCCAAGGTGAAGTCTATGGGTAACCTCATTGACACTTCAAAGGAATCAATTCCAACATCAGGGAATGCCAACCCTAATTCAATTAATTTTGATATTTCTGATTCGAATTCCAAAGCATATGGAGGAGGGGAAGATTATAGGATGAATAATCACATTATGCTTAGAAATATGGAACAATCAATTGGAGGGAGTGAAACCTTACGTCCACAGCCACTGAATTTTTTCCCTACTCATCAAGGTTCTAATGAAAATCCATCAATGAATCTTGCAAGATGCCCTTCATTTCCATACTTCTTTGTGGATCCTACACTGGAAGATGCTACATCTGTTGGTCCTGCAGCAAATGAAGTGAACCAAAAATGGTTATGAGATTTTATGGTTAATGGACTTGTAATTTTTTTTTGTTGCTTTTTTCCCCCTTTCTTGGGATGCATAAGTAGATTACTACCATCATTTTGTAGAAATTGAAAGCTAGAAATTTGATCTTTAGTGACAACCTAAGGTTGCTGAATTTCTATAAAGTTGAAGGAAAAAAAGAGAGAGAGAGAGAGAGATGACTCTTCAAATGGAATTGGGGCCGAATTTGGCGAAGAGATTCTCTCTTCGCCTTAGGAGGCCGAAGTTTGCCTAGCTATGTCTCTGTCTCAGCCCACTAAGGAGATGATGGGCTTATGTCTTAAGCACAGGGAAGACCTAAAAGCTTCTTACTCCAGACCTGAACTTGCACTTGAAGAGGTAAAATTTTTGGTGAGTTACGCGCCATTTATTTCTGCCATTCTCCTCTAAATAAATAGTGAATGTTTGATTGATAATTTGATATAAATGAGTAGTATAGTATGACAATAATATGCTCAATTAAGGCCTGATTTAGTATGTTTTCTATTTTCATGGGGTGATTCCTATTTCGGAAATTGTTTGATATGATTTTTACACCTCTTTTTTTTGTTTGTTGGGGGGGAGGGGTGGTTTAAGTTTTGGGAAGCAGTTTTCTGTACGGGAGTGTGGCCTACGCCAGCACTCCCATGTGTCTATCTCTCTCCTCCTTAAAACAAGGGGGCAGAGGTGTCTTTTCACATAGGGAGGAGAGAGATAGACTCATGGGAGTGCTGGTGTAGGCCACACTCCTGGACAGAGAATTTTTTCCCTTAAGTTTTTTACACCTTATTTGAGTGAAATAGAAATTCTGAAATAGCATAGTTTCAAAATTTCTATTTCATTTGATATTACTCTTGCTATTTAATGAGCACATGGTTAATTTGATGGGCAACGTAGTAATTTCGTGTTAAAATAAAAACTTCACCCTTCTTCTTCTCTTTTAATGGTCTCATCACCACCACACGCACCACTTCCACACCACAACCACCACCCTTCCCAAACAAATATAAGAATTTATTCTCAAAAATTGAACTACCAATTGAATTTTTTTTATTCTTTAAATATTTTATATTGATACAACCAAAACAATTTCAATTTCTTGACCAAAAATCTATTTGTTGACTATTTCATGAATTCATTTCGAAATTAAAATAGAAATCAACCATACCAAATCTATCCTTAAAGTTTGAGTACTATCTTGTAATAGCTTTGTTGGCAAATATTTTTATTCTATTTGTGTATTAATAATCATCATATGTTTGTGGGACCTTCCTTTCGCCCACGGTGAAGAGAGAACCTCTTATGCCACAATATCTAAGTGTTGGATTGGACTAAGGAAGGATTTCTTTTACCAAGATCAATAGGGGGTGGGTGTATAACGATAAAATTGGCCCACTCAATCATGGGATTATGTTATGGTGGATTAAGAGAGAATCTCTTAAACCACAAAATTTGAGTGTAGCTGATGTCGAGATTAGGGACCAAGGAGGGGTACTATCAAGTTTCAACTACGTATGATAGGGGATGTGAGTTTATTGATGAAACTAACCCTTTAGAAATCCAATCATGAGGTGACATCATGGTGAAAGAATATATTTATGGTAGCCAAAAAAGGGAAAGGGAATGCTACGTGGGCACATGCGGTATGCTGCCCCTGCGCCCAGACACAGGGGTGCGCAAAATGACCACCGCACCCGCATAGAAAAGTGGAAAATCCCAAAGGTGTGGCGGTCATTTTGCGTGCCCTTATTTTTGGGAACATGGGCAGTGCACTACACGTGCCTAGATAGTATTCTTTCGCCCGCGAAAAAAAATTATCTTTTTTTGTATTAGACACATAAATTTGGACAAAATAGGTCAAGGCAGTCAATAGTAAGAGTGTCAATTGGGACGGTTCCCGGTACCTGAGACGGTACGGTACCGGTACCGGTACCAAAAGTGTCAATCCCAGTACTGTTCCATTTACTTAACGGGACCAAACCTAGATCCCAATCCTGATTACTAGCGGGATGGGACGATACCGATTCCTAAACAGTTCTAGACACTGTAGAAAAAGGAAGAAGTTTAATTGTTCGTAATGGAAAAATCCGATTGTGTTTTCCTCTTTGATTTTTCAAACAAAACCTTATTATCACACATGTCACTGTCACATGATACTACTAAGTGGAAAAAAGAAAAACCTGGTACATGAAGTTGCTTGCAGGAAGAGAGAGTAGCACTGAACCAGAATTTTGAGGGGCGAGACTTCAAGAGCTGCGGCTGTTCACTTGTTCCTTTTCGTATTTACAACGTAATTAATGAAACCCTAATGCATCATAAATATAATTCTTATACCCTATTTTTTCTCCCCAAAAAAAAAAGATCTTATATATTTTTTCTTTTTAAACGGTACTAGTATGTCCGGTACCATTCCGGTACCTTATTGGTATTTCGGTATTGGTACCTTTGGGAATCCCGTCCCAGAACCGTCCCGTCCCATTTATCATTCGGTACCAAAATCAGATACCAGTACCATCCCATTTACTACTGGGACGGTACGGTACCGGGTTTTAGTGGGACGGTATTGGGACGGTTCCCGGTTCTGATCCCAAATTGACACCCTTAGTCAATAGTCCCTTGCTCTGGTATGTAGCAACATCTCTACTTTCCCACAGGTCTTGGGTTCAAATATGTTCTCTAGCAAATGGAGTCCGGTAAAGTCCTATAGTTTATTAAGATTGGTTAACCTTTTGGGATTAGCGTAAAAGAAAAAAAAAACAACCACATCAGAGACATGTTTACAAAATTAGAGAAACAAATTTTTATTTTTTTTGGGGGGGGGGGGGGGAGAGGGGCGGGTAAAGGATTCAAGAATAATATGTTTTAAAAAAATAAACAAAATTAATGTCTAGACATACTGAGACGGATAAAAATCACAAAGAAATTGATCTACCATGTGGTAGATAAAAGATTTTCAACGGTCTCAGGTGTCCTAAAAGATAGCATTCTTTTCTAGTGGTAGAACCATTTCCTGGTGGAAAAGAAACATATGTTGCTAGAATACAGATTTAAATATATGCCTTATCACATATGGAGTTGTGGTCATGAATAATCTGGTTTCTAATTATAGAATTTTATGAATGTTTTATATTTTCATTGTCACTCGATTTATTTACTTCTTTTAATCGGAATAATTGAATCGATTTTACTTTTGTAAGGTCTTTCATTATTCTTTTTTATAAATAGAACTCTTTTGGTGCTCACACTGACATTCTCTCTTCAATTTTGATTATGTGGACCCCATGTGGATAATATCATTTTCCAAACCTTCATTGGTGTAGTGTGCAAATACCTTTTACACTGGCGTTGTGGGAAACCCTCTCTAAATTTATAGAAATAAAAATTTTCATAGAAATCTCCTTTTTTCCTAGTGATTTGATTGTTGAGGACGAATCCACATCCACGGGGAAGAACCAAAACAAACACTCACACACAACGTAAGAAATTTACCGTGGTTTGGCACGAATGCCTACATCCACCTAAGAGAACTAGAGATTTTCTGCTAAACCAAAAAAACTTTCTACACCACTCTCCACCTCACAAAGTGTTCCCTTTCGCTTGCGATCAGGGTTTTCCACACAGAAATAATATACATGGAACCCCAAAACCCGAATCTCCATACAATTACAATTTTACCCTCGTACATTTAATGGACCCAAAACCTGTTCCAATTACAAATACAAAACCAATTACAATTCTAGGACTCGCAAAATACAAGGCATACCCAACCCCAACAATTTCCACCTTGGCTTGGATTTTGCATGCCACCCTTAAGAAGACCGATGTTGATGTCATTTCTACAATCTTTGCCATTGTCTCTGTCTATCTGCCATACTCGAACCGGAATGGCCCCCACCCCCACCCCCACCCCCACCCCCACCCAAGTGTCTCATATAGCTCATTGTCGCCGTTGTACTATGTGAGGTGGCGTCATCCCTCATACCGCCATTGCTTGCTCTGAGAGATCACTCTCACTCACCAAATCCGAAGCGAAAGTCACCCACTTCTTTCCAAACTTGTCCCTGTTCATCGCATGGACCATCCGTAGTCTCTGCCATCTATTTGTACCTTTTCTCTACGTTCCAATAGTGGCTCCATTTGTTTCAACACTCCCTATAAGTCTGTACAAATTCTCAATCATCCATCTCTACATCACAACCATGACCCCTTTTGAAACCTGAGAACTCTACCTACATATGAGTATCTGAAACCTCTCAAATCTAGTGTTCCTAGTGAAATCAGAATCTGCCTTAGATCTAGGATATGCCTCACCCTAGTCAAAGTTTGCACAATCCCATCAAACATGAAAATCCATACAGTCCTAATCAAGATAACCTTGTTTTCCACATTAATTTTCATTTTGATAGTACCACTCTCACATGCATGATATGTAGTAAATTGATCCATGACTGAATACATATGAAACAAACGTCTACTACCAAACGATAAAAAAAAAAAAACATGTTCCACTAACAAATGTTTGTAATTGATAAAAAAAATTGAAACAACTGTCCTTGAGAATTGTGCCTTCTTCCTCTCCTTGCACACCACACCGTCCGTTTCTCAAATCTTCTTGCATACACTACAACGATCTGTCGAACCTCACTCTGATACCACTTGTTGGGAACAAATGCACAACTACGAAGAAGAATCCAGGTAAACAATCACACATAACACGAGTAATTTATTGTTGTTCGGCACGAATGTCTACATTCACTCGAAAAAATCAGAGATATTCCACTAAGCCTGAAAAACTCTCTACACAACTCTCCACCTCACAAAGTATTCCCCTTTGCTTATGACCAAGGTTTTCCACACAGAGACAATATATAGAGAACCCCAAAACCCTAATCCCCACATAATTATAATTTTACCCCCGTATATGTAATGGACCTAAATCTCATCCCAATTAGAAATACAAAGCTAATTACAATTATGTAGACCCGCAGAATACAAGAAATACCCAACCCCACAGTGATCATGTGATATGATTCTTGGGTTACACTTTCACCACTATTAACAAGTTGAAATACCCCTATCTAATGTAATCAAATGGTATGAATGAGTTGGGGTCAGGAGGAAAATGGTCTACCAAGTTGTAGTATGTGAAAGGATCTACACTCTTGCTAGGTGAAACTCTTGCTATTCGAGATGGTCTGCTGGAAGGCATAGCACTCGCAGTTGATCACCTTATCTTGGAGTCTGACATCAAGGATATTATCTTCTTTCTCCTGAACCCCAATAGATTTGTGCCTCTCAATTTATCTTTGGTGACAGCTGATATTAGACACCTGTCTTCATTTCTTTTATCTTATAAGTTTGTCTATAAATCTACAGATGCCAATGTTGTGGTAGATACTCTAGCCCGGAAGGCCCTGTCCATATAGTGTACGATAGTCTGACCAAACTCCACTCCGTGGCTTAAGGAAGCTTGTACTCTTGTAGCCACATGCTCTACACTTGAGCTTGAATAGATTATCTTTTACCCATAAAAAAAAGAAAAGAAGAAAGAGTCTACACTCTTAATCCTATACTTTCTTATGTGTTGTCCTTTTCTTTTCCCCCCATTTGTGTTGATAACTATACATGTCCTTTTAATATTTTTCTTTCTTCCAAACAATATTACTTTTTACTTATAGTTTCAAACCTTTATTCTACTGCTTGGCTAACTCAATAGATATTAGGATCTATGTATCCACAAAATCTCAAGCTCACCCACTTGCCAAATGGTTGATACTTTGGTCACACAAGAAGGCTTTACAAGTGCACTATTTTTAATAAGGGCAGAAGTTTCCCATGACAACATAATGGGAAACTCCACCTATGAGAGGGCAGAAAGACGAATCGTCCTAATAGGAGCCCACTTTTTTTTTTCTTTTTTTGAGAAGAAGGGGTTAGTGTGGATTCGTTTGCACTCCTACATAATTTTTCCTTCTAATAAAACCCCCTTTTATTTTCAAACATTTTTTCTTTTTTAGTGCTCAATAAATCATAATTTTCATTATAGTGATAATGGACTGATTTTTCCTTCAGCCATGGCCAATGGATTCTTCCTTTAACCGAGGTGTTCTATCTGTGTTGATACGGTATCACACAAAAGTTAGAGGGGATGATTTCAACCATTTGTAAAAATAGGGGACAAACAAGTGCAACCATTGATGGCCCCATAGTCCTTTCGCCGTATGGTGAAGGAAATTTTTCCCCATACTATGATAGGCAAAATTTTTTTTCCAATTCCAGTATGACAAGGCTAGAGGATGTCTCTAGTCCAACACTTAGTTTTGCAAGTAACATATGGGTGAGGACAAAACTGGTAGGATGTTTGTAGTGTGCTTTGAAGCCTTTACATGATCTCTAAACTTTAGTTTATATTTTTGCATTCACTCCCCACCTACCCATCCACCTTCCTTTATTTACTACCTTTTTTCTCTACTGGATAAAGTGAATGCTTCTACCGGTGTGACAGGTCAAGCCGTGGGAATATGCCCTAGAACTCTATCTTCCCCCTATCCCTTGTTACTGCCTCTTTACTATTTGTAGATCTTTTACTTCCTTTTATTTTCTATTTATTTTGATCAGAAAGGTAGGGAATGGTAAATTTATTTTTTTCTGGTTTGATAAATGGATTCCATCTCTTTCAGGTAATCTCTCAACCTCATCCCTTATTTCTATTGTTCTTGCTGATCGAATGAGAAAAGTAGATAGTTTTTGAGTGAGTACTGATTGGAATTCTAATTTGTTAAATGATATGTTACCTTTGGTCATTTCTTCCCCAATTCAAATAATAAACCTTTCAACTTCGGATGATAGTTGGTGGTACACTAGGGCCAAACATGGCATCCTGAGTACTAAACTGGCTGCTAGAGAACTTAATCCTAATTTTGTTAATAACAAGTTTTTTTTATCGACTCATGGTGGCAATTCTTTTGGAAACTTAAGATTCACCCAAAATTTAAAATATTCATCTGGCGTTTGCTAAATGCAAGACTCCCAATCAAGGCTACTCTTTCAAAATGGCTTCAAATCGACCCTTCCTGTGCTCTATGTGAAAATTGTGTCCAATCCTCCTGGAATTTATTCTTATCTTGTGATTGGGTTAAACATATATGTGTGGCTAGACCTCTGGGGCTGAGAACTGAATCCTTGGCTTATGCAAGTTTGAAAAATTTCTGCCTGCCATTTTATCTTAACCATAAATTAGATAAACAATATTTAGTGTGTTTATTATTACTTGTTATTATATTTGGGCAGTCAGAAACAAAGTTGTTATTGGATCAGAAAAACTTGATCCAATTTGAATAATGAATCATATCAAGAAATGGTTGGTAGATTTAAAACTATCCCCCCCCCCCTCAATTTCGTCCTATGATGTAATTTATACTAATGAGGAGGTTTTATTAGTTCCTTCTTCTTTTTTCCTTACCTGTGTTCAATTTTCTTGTTTTAACCTGTGCAGGACACCATATATCTGGACTAAGTATGGCAATTTGGACCTATATTTTTTTGCTGGATGGCAAATTTATCTTTTTTGCTGCAGGTTATATAAATTCTGTCAATTATATGGAACCCGAACTATTTAGTATTCGGATAGGCCTTAACCATGCTGCTAGTATGGGGTTGAAGATAAAAGAAGTGTGGTGTTCAAATCAACAGATCACTGATGTTCTTCCATCTCCAATCAAGTTTCCTTGGCCTTGGTATCTTATAAAAGATAAAGTTTGTATTCTGATATATCGCAAGATATATGTTTTGATACTCAAGGAGATGCATTTTGTATAGCTTTAGCCATGAACCTTGTTAGGTATGCCCAATCTAAGAACACTGTATATTTTTATAATTTCTAATAATATATTTCGTCTTTTACCAAAAATAAAAAACACCTAGTTTTGCCACATGGAAAGGTAATATGGCAATTTTGATTGTGTAATTATTTAGAAAATGGCCTAGATTGACCATATGTCAAATTTTTAGATTCAAAATATATATATATATATATATGCAAGGGTAACCAAACCCAAACTGAAACCGATTTGATTTTATATGTTTCTCATTAGTTTTTTTATATTCTGTTTCATATCGATAATTTGGTTTAAGTGGAAATAACTAGCCAAAACAAATAAAGTTGGGAAAGAAATTACAATCTCATAAAGATAGAGTTCCATGCATGATGTCAAATCTGATATGTATATTTCATCCATTTTTAACACAACTAAACAAAGAAACCCATAGTAGGTAATTTAACATAACCCAACAAAGACACATGATTGTAGGGTTTTAGTATGGTTTAAGTTTGATTTGGTTCGATTCAATATGATGTTTAAATCAAAATTGAACCGAACTAAATAAAATTTTGTTTTTTAAATCTAAAACCGAACCGAGTTTGTTCGACTTGATTTTAAATGCCGGTTTCAGTTTGGGTTCTAAATTGACACCCATATAATATCCTCACATGTAAGGATGTCAAATTGGAACTGGAACCAAAAGCCGAATCCATATCAAATAATTGGAACCAAACTGAATAGAAATTGGTTAAAATATGGAATTAAAAAATAGAATTGAGACAGGACTTGATTACTTTCTAGATCTAATATAAGAACGGAAAATTATCACCTCCAGTTTGCTGACCGGCCCAGTTCCCCAGTTCCTCTAATAGGGGGATGGTGGACCCCACCCGGGTAGGGTGTTTGGGCATGGGTAGAGAGGTCATTTCAGCCCCCCTTTGTTAGAGGAACTGGGGAACTGGGCCGGTCAGCAAACTAGAGGTGATAAAAGAACCACAGTTAGAACCGAATCCGAACTGAATTTGGGTACAAATGTATTATAATACATTAATATTATATAATATAATATAAATATATTATAGTATATTAATACACTATAATACTACTATATTATAATAATATACTAATATTAGTATTAGATATTTTATAATACTACTATATTATAGTATTAGTATTATAAGAATCGGATCCAAACCGAATAGGAATCTGAACCGTACAAGTTTGGTATGAGTACCAAATTTCAGAATCAAGGCGGAATTTGGTTCGGATCTGGATCACACTAATACTCACTGAACCGAACCGAATACTTGGTTCGAGACCGATATACACCCTTACTCACATATATTGGATTGGATCATTATTTGGACCATGCCCTTATTGTGTTTTTTAAAGATGATTCTTGACTCACGAGTTACTAAATTCTTCCCGCCAAAACGAATATTACGGTCTCACCGTCCCACCGCTCAACGGCTCAGCATTACCCGCCAAAAATTCTGAATTTCATTCCAAGATTTGCTCTTGATAGTCATTCTTCTTCTCTGCTCTCTCTCCCGTTCATGCCAACAGAAGGACGCAGAGAAGCATGATGGATCTTGATTTGAATGCCGCCAAGGTGAGCCTGCGATGTCACAAATCACATTTCCTTTCTTCCTTTTTATTTTCTCTCTCAAGCTAAGCCATTGATCTGTTGCGGTCATTGCAATGATTTACTGACAAACTTCGCCGATCTGAATGGCGAACCCAAATACCTCAATATCCTCGTAAGTGTATGAGTCTATCCCAACTACTTCAACATCCTCGTAAGTCTCCTTCTCTCTCTCACTGCCGAAATAAGATTCCTCAGCCAAAAGCCACCAGTCATTAAAATTCGAGCAGTTCAGATAGAACTCAAGGATATGTTCAATGTAATCTCTCTCTCTCTCGTACCTCAATATCCCCTTCTTTCGGGGTTTCTCATGTTCAGTTCGTAAAATCCTTATAATACTACTCTTTTTTTTTTAATAAATTTCTTCCCCCTTCCCTCATTAGTATAGGGACATCAACGAGGAGTTCTCATACGGGTTACTTAAAATACTCGTCGATATCTTGGTATTTTCGCCGATGTCATTGATGAACTCATGTCAGAGACAACTAAGGCATTTCCGGATGACGACCATGATATCCTTATGACACAGAGAGCGGAGGGGACTGAGAATACAGATGGTTCAGATCCACTCCAGAGGAAGCCCCCAGAGATTAAGCGTTGCTAGTAAGTACAAAGACAAACCCTTTTGCCACTGCCGTCACATCTTTTTCTTGAACTCACTGTTTATGGTGAACAAGTCGTTAGTAATTATAACATATTAATTGTAAATTTGTTGCCATTTAATAGTTCGATAGTATGTGGTCTTGTAGAGTCGTGTAGATCAAGTCATACTGTTGGGAAGAGGTACGGGAAAAAATAAAAAATGTTGCAGCTCACAAAGTCACAAAACCATATGTAACACATGAAGCAAAAGAAACAAATATAGAAATGGAACAAACAAACACAAAACCAAAGGAAAACCATATTTAATGTGGAAAACCCTTCAAAATGAAGGGAAAAACCATGAAGCAACTCGAACGCAATCCAATAAAATCAAATAAGGATTACAATGTTTCACCTTTCAATTGAGATTCGCAACAAGATTGAGAAAGAACAACAAGCATTTAAAGACTTTATAATATTACCTCACACATCAACAAAATGCTATTCCTCTATCTCTTAATAGCCCCAAGAAAATGTATCACCTAAGCTTGAAGAAATCAACCGAACGCACAAACTGTAGCTTCGGTCAACCAGCTGAACAAGACCGTAGAAATATCACACAAATGGCCTCAAGAATGACCAACCGTGAGAGTAAACATCTTGTAGAAATTCTGCATTTCTTTTTCTCCAAGAGCTCTAAGAATCTCTTCTTTTAGCTTCTCTATCAAGCTAAACTATTCCTGTTCTCTAATCTTGTCACTTTCTCTCTGCTTGGAGAAAACCCACTACACATTCTATCCAAAGTGACTCTTCGTATGACTACAAAGACTACTAAACCAAGGTATTGCTTGCCAACTCATATGGCACTTGACTTCACATGGGCTGGAGCCAACATGGCTCAACACCCATCAAACTCTACGTAGGACTGGACCATAGTTGTCACGGCGTCACGGCGATCCAAGTCGGTGGAGGGGTGTCACGTCGATATATCGACATGTCGCCCGCCAAGGCGTTGCCATGGCGAGCATGTCGACCATGTTTTATTTTTTATTTTCACTATTTTTAATGTCATTTAGTATGATATAATATATATCCTATAACATCAAAATCAACATGAAAGTGTACTACTAATATACTATGGTTTAATTCATGAAAGTGTAATATCCATTAGTGTATATGAAAGTATGAAAACATAGATTAGTAACTGTGCAAGCCTGCAACTGCAAGGCAAGAAGAATGAAAAAAAAAAAAAAAAAAACCAGAGAGAACTACTTGCTGTAAATCTGTAATAAATCCCTGCCCCCACCTTCTGTCTCTTGATTCTTTCCCTGTCTCTGTGTGTGTAATTGTATATGTGTGGCTGTGTGCAGGGCAAGAAGAAGGGAAAAAAAACACCTTCTCTGTCTATGTACAAGCCTGCAACTATAAGGCAACAAGAAGAAAAAATGAAAAAAAAAAAAAAAAAACAGCGACTGTAAGCAAGCCTGCAACTGCAAGGCAAGAAGAAGAACTGAAGAAGAAGTTAAGAAGACGAAGAAGTGAGAAGAAGAAGAAGAACTGACGGAGAGAGTTGCTGGAACTGAAGAAGACGAAGAAGAAGAAGAAGAGTCGCCGGAGGACGGAGGAGATTGGAGAAGAAGAAGAAGAACCAAATAAATAAAAAATAAAAAATTACTTACCTGGAGGTTGCCTGAGGGGTTCGAACTTTCTGAGAGTTGCAGCTTCAGTTCTTCTTCTTCTTCTTCTCACTTCTTCGTCTTCTTGACTCCGTCAGTCTCAGTCTCAGTCTCCGTGTCTTTGTCTCACGAAGTCTCTCCTCTGTCTCGACAAATCACTTTGTGATTTCTAAAATCTCCCAAATTCCAATTCGAATTCGGGATTTAGGGTATGGTAGTAAAGTGTACTGTTTAATGTTTAATGGTTTTAATTTTGTATGTTAATGTGACCAATACAAATCAAGGAAAAAGCATTTAAGCTTTTAAATGGTTTAAAAAAAAATAATATTAAAACCTAAGTTTTTTACACAAATATCGACCGATATGCCCATATATCGTGGTATGGCGTCCATGGCGGCGCCAAGGCGACGCCATGGACGCCATATCGGGCGATATTTATACATAAGCCATGTCGAAGCTCGATATGCCATCTTCTCCAGCGCCAGGACGCCATGACAACTATGGACTGGACCCAACAAGGTCCAATACTCAACAAACTCTCCCTCTACTCCCATGAGGAGGACTCACCCATACTGAAGGCTTACACGACATCATGTTAAATTTCTACATAGTTCATGGTTCTCTTTTGGCATTGCCTTTGTCATCATATTTGATGGATTTTGATCAGTATGAATCTTGTTTATCTTCATCAAGCCCACTTTCAGTAACATCTCGAATCCTATGGTACTGGACCTCAATATGCTTGGTCCTAGAGTGAAATGTAGCATTCTTGCTTAGATTAATAGTCTTTGAGTTGGTTGAACTATTAAAAGGGCAAAAGGCTAAATGGAAGAAAGCTTGATTTTTTTGCATAAGAACAATACCTATGAGTTAGTTGAAATACCAAAAGGGCGAAAGACTTTGAAAAACAAGTGGGTTTTTTCAAGCTGAATAATGAAGATGACAAGAAAAAAGTGAGGTGCAAGGAAAGGTTTGTTATCAAAGGATTCGGGCAGAAAAAAAGGTGTTGATTTTGATGAAATATTCTCCCATGGTGAAGATGTCTTTTATTCACATTATTCTTGGTCTAGCTGTTTATCAAGACTTGGAGATTGAGTAGTTAGATGTGAAAACAACTTTCTTGCATGGAGATTTAAAGGAAGAAATTTTACATAGAGCAACCAAAAGGTTTCCTTGTGTAAAGTTTGTTATCAAAGGATTCGGGCAAAAAAAAGGTGTTGATTTTGATGAAATTTTTTCTCCCATGGTGAAGATGTCTTCTATTCACATTATTCTTGGTCTAGCCGTTTGTCAAGACTTGGAGATTGAGCAGTTAGATGTGAAAACAACTTTCTTGCATGGAGATTTAAAGAAAGAAATTATACATGGAGTAACCAAAAGGTTTCCTTGTGTAAGGCAAGGAACACATCGTGTGCAAGTTGAAGAAGACCTTATATGAACTGAAGCAAGCACCGCAACAATGGTATATAAAGTTTGACTAATTTACGATGATTAATGGTTTTACTAGAACCACTGTTGACCATTACGTCTACCTCAGAAAATATTCAGATTCTCCCTTTATTATTCTCTTATTTTTTGTTGTTGATATACTCATTGTTGGTCAAGATTCTAACTTGATTGACAGGTTGAAGAAAAAATTGAATAAGGTCTTTGATATGAAGGACCTAGGGGCTACTAAACAGATTTTGGGTATACAATCAAGCGTGATACGAAGAATAAGAAGTAGTGGCTATCACAAGAAAAGTACATTGAGAAAGTACTTGAAAGATTCAACATAAAGAAGGCCAAGCCTGTGAGTACACCATTAGCTAGCCATTTCAAGTTGTGTGCTAAGCTATTTCCAACTAGGAATGAAGAAAAGAAGAAAATAGAGAAGATCTTTTATGCTTTAGTTGTAGGGAGTTTGATGTATGGTATATTATGTACAAGACCTAAACTAGCACATGCCATTGGTGTTGTTAGTAGGTACTTAGCAAATCTAGGTAAGCAACATTGGGAAGCTGTAAAATGGATTCTAAGGTATCTAAGAGGCACATCTAAAGTTTATTTATGTTTTAGAAATTCATCATCTATGGTGGAAGGCTATATAGATTCAGATATGGCAAGGGATCTTGACAGAAGGAAGTCTACTTCAGCTTACTTGTTTACTTTTGCAGGAGTCATTTCTTCGTAATCAAAGCTACAAAAATGTGTTGCACCATTAACTATAGAGACATAATATAATCTTGCTACAAAAGTTTTTAAGGAGATGCTATGGTTGAAGTGTTTCCTTATGGAGTTGGGTTTGGAACAAAAAGAGTATGTTGTTAAGTGTGACGATCAAAGTGCTATTGATCTAAGCAAGAGTGCTACATTCTACTCTAGAACCATGCACATTGAGGTCTGGTACCATTGGATTCGAGATGTTCTTAAAAGTGGGTTGATGAAGATCAACAAGATTCATACTGATCAGAATCCATCAGATATGATGACCAAGACAGAGTTTGTTGGGTATTGGACCTTGTTGGGTCTAGCCCCATGTGGAGTTTGAATGGCTTTAAGCCATGTTGAGTCTAGCCCATGTGAAGTCAAGTGCCATATGAGTTGGCAAGCACTACCTTGGTTTAGTGGTCTTTGTAGTGATATGAAAAGTCACTTTAGATAGAGTGTGTAGTGGGTTCTCTTTAAGGAGAGAGAAAGTAACAAGGTTAGAGAAGAGGAATAGTTTAGCTTGGTAGAGAAGCTAAAAGAAGAGATTCTTAAAGCCCTTGGAGAAAAAGAAATGTAGAATTTCTACAAGATGTTTACTCTTACGGTTGCTCATTCTTGAGGCCATTTGTGTGATATTTCTACGGTTTTGTTTAGCCGGTTGACCGAAGCTACAGGTTTGTGTGTTCGGTCTTCAATTAGGAGGTACATTTTCTTAGGGTTATTAACAGGTAGAGGAGTAGAATCTTATTGATGTGTGAGGTAACATTGTAAAGTCTTCAAGTGCTTATTGTTCTTTCTCAATCTGTTGTGAATCTCAAGTTTTGGGCATAAAATTGAGAGGTGAAACATTATAATCCTTATTTGATTTTAGTGGATTGCGTTCAAGTTACTTCATGGTTTTTCCCTTCATTTTGAAGGGTTTTCCACATTAAATCTGGTGTTCCTTTGGTTTTGTGTTTGCTTGTTCCATTTCTATTTTCGTTTGTATCTAGTGTTGCATACGATTTCGTGAGCAATGCATGTTTTCATGAGGACATGATTTTGTGAGCTGCTGCATTTTTTACTCACACAAGTGAAAGGATAAAATAAGGAATGATAATATTAGAGCTGGTTTGGGAGTAGCCCCGATTCAAGATAAGCTATGAGAAAGTCGTCTGAGGTGGCATGGCCATGTTCAACGGAGGCTTTCGGATGCTCTAGTTCGGAGGAGCAGCTTGATTCTGATTGAAGGTTCTCAAAGAGCTAGGGGCAGGCCTAAAATGACCCTAATGTAAGACTAAAATACCAGTCCCCAAAAAAAACCCACAAAAAATTCAAATAGGAACAAAATCAGAATTAGAAACTTATGGTTTATGATCAAACCAGCCATGTGATGGTTATCCCACTTGGATCAAGTGTAGAGAACAGTAGAGGGAAGCTGGCCTTCAAAATTGATTCTATTCTGATGGTCTGATGTAGAGATATCAAAGAATTGCCAAAATAGAAGGTTGTGAAAAACCCTCAAAAGGTTTGGACTTGAGCTCCTGTGCAGATCGAGTGAAGAAGGGATGGAGAAAATCCTCTGCTGAAAGTCTCAACCAATTGT
The DNA here is from genome assembly GCF_018873765.1 of Telopea speciosissima. NCBI lineage: Eukaryota > Viridiplantae > Streptophyta > Magnoliopsida > Proteales > Proteaceae > Telopea > Telopea speciosissima. The sequence goes on from NC_057922.1 coordinate 53,951,168, forward strand.
GCTGGTGGATTTGGGAGATGTGAGAGATTTCCCAAATTAGAAGATTGTGGCCTACAGGCCTAACCAGCTGGCAGAACTCTCTCAAACTGGGGTCGAGTGGAGATGATGGTGGGGTTGTTGTGTGCTCCAAAAATCAGCTAGAACTGTTGGCTACTTGTTGAGATATGACCTCCACAATTCATATCACCGATTGTGGGATTGCAGAGCAGCAACAGGGTGGTTCGATCCTCTTAACTGAAGAACAGCAGCAGCAGCCACACTCGATTGATCTTCTCAAAGGATAGGGCAGTCACAATATCACAGCAGCACTCAGTGATCGATGGAGAGACGGAGAAAGGTGGAGAAGATAGAAAATAGAAGGTTGGGGGATAGGTGGATTTGGTTCTCACAGCCACGCTCCTTCAGCCCTTCCAGTCTCACAATCAAACTTGAGAGAAAATCATTTTTCCAGCAAAAGCACATCATTCAATTAGTAAAATAATCGAGGAGGCTGGAACAGCCTTTACATTAAATAGAGGGCAAGACTTGCTCCTCAAGAAAAAGGAAAAAACAGAAACTTAACTTAATGACTCCAACAGAAAATTAGAAACTACCTTAATTACTGACTGAACTAACTTAGAAATATAAAAGATACGTCACTCCTCAAGTGGGAACCACTATAAGTGACAATCGGCCCACACTTAAGTTATAAAATTTTTGTCAATAACTTAACAAATATACCCCCACGATTCTTGGTTTGAGAGACCCAGCAACTCCTAGCCCTGTTGGGCTAGCCCAACTTAAAGTTGGTTGGCCCTATGACCCATTGGGTTGGTCCACCAGTTGGTGAAGTGAACCAACCCTTCTCCCATGTGTCCTTTTAAGTATTTCTTGCCAAACAACTTGGCTTCTGCATCAGCTCTCCTCCTCTTAGGAACATTCGTCTCCGATGAATGGAGGAATGACATGTAGCTCTCATACAATTCTGGGTCAAGGAGCTTGAAATCATCCGCATGGATCCATATGCTGTCCTTTATTGGGCGGCCTATCCACTTGACTAGGAATGAATAATAACCCTTACCACCCCTCATCATGGTGTACTTGTTGTCAAGCACCTCTTCAATGTCATCTTCGGTAGAAGTGGCAAATTGGGGAAGTTGTAGAGCATATGCTAAGTCTCCTTCGTTTGAATGGTGTCCAAGGTAGATGGTAAGGTCTACTACGTTGAACAGATTGCTGATCTTCATGTCCGGTGGCAGCTCCAACATATACGCATTGGTTCCAATGCGTTTCAGCACCTCAAATGGCCCCATCTTTCTTGGATGCGGCTTGTGGTTGGCACCTGGAGGGTCTCTTTCAGCAGAAGCTGTGTGCAACATGACCATATCTCCTGTTGAAACTCAACGTATCTATGATGGCGGTTGGCAGCAGCTTGGTACCCTTCATTGCTGATTGTGATGCGGCGTCTAACTGCTGCATGCACATCTGTAATATGTCGTACAAACTCATCAGCCTCAATGCTAACTCTAGCTTAAGGTGGCAAAGGCACTAGATCAACTGGTCTCTTGGGCTGCAATCCAAGGACTATCTCAAATGGCGTCCTTCCAGTCATACGGTTAATAGAGTTGTTATAAGCAAACTCGGCTATGTCTAGGATGGAGGGTCAAGTCTTCTCATGAGCACGAACAAGGCAGCGGAGAAGATTTCCCAAGCTCCAATTAACCACTTCAGCCTGTCCGTCTGTTTGAGGACGGAAGGCTGTTGAAAATTTATCTTGGTGTTTGTTCAGCCATAATGTCTTCCAACAGTAACTCCTAAATTTCATGTCACGATCGATACCAAATAATGTAAGACTTGAATACCAGGTTCAAAAAAAACCCACAAAAAAATTCAAATAGGAATGGAATCAGAATTAGAAATTTAGGGTTTATGATCAAACCAGCCAAGTGATGGTCACCCCACTTGGATCGAGTGTAGAGAACAGTAGAGGAAAGCTGGCCTCCAAAATTGATTCAATTCTGATGGTCTAATGTAGAGATATCAAAGAATCACCAAAATAGAAGGTTGTGAAAAACCCTCAAAAGGTCTGGACTTGAGCTCCTGTGCAGATCGAGTAAAGAAGGGATGGAGATAATCCTCTGCTGAAAGTCTCAGCCAATTGTGCTGGTGGATTTGGGAGATGTGAGAGATTTCCCAAATTAGAAGGTTGTGGCCTACAGGCCTAACCAGTTGGCGGAACTCTCTCAAACTGGGGTCAAGTGGAGATGATGGTGGGGTGGTTGTGTGCTCCAAAAATCAGCTAGAACTGTTGGCTACTTGTTGTGATTTGATCTCCACAATTCACAGCACCGATTTTGGGATTGCAGAGCAGCAGCAAGGTGGTTCAATCCTCTTAACTGAAGAACAGCAGCAGCAGCAGCCACACTCAATTGATCTTCTCAATGGATGGGGCAGTCACAATATCACAGCAGCACTCAGAGATCAATGGAGAGACAGAGAAAGGTGGAGAAGATAGAAAATAGAAGGTTGGGGGATAGATGGATTTGGCTCTCCCAGCCAGCCTCCTTCAGCCCTTCAAGTCTCAACTTGAGAGAAAATCATTTTTCCAGCAAAAGCACATCATTCAATTAGTAAAATCGTGGGGGAGGCTGGAACAGCCTTTACATTAAATAGAGGGCAAGACTTGTTCCTCAAGAAAAAGGAATAAACAGAAACTTAACTTAACGACTCCAACAGAAAATTAGAAACTACCTTAATTACTGATTGAATTAACTTAGAAATATAAAAGATACTTCACTCCTCAAGTGGGGACCACTATAAGTAACAATCGACCCACATTTGAGTTACAAAATTTTTGTCAATAACTTGACAAATATACCCTCACGATTCTGGGTTTGAGAGACCCAGCAACTCCCAGCCCTGTTGGGCTGGCCCTATGGCCCATTGGGTTGGTCCAACAGTTTGTGAAGTGAACCAGCCCTTCTCCCATGTGTCCCCTTAAGAGTATTTCTTGCCAAACAACTTGGCTTCTGCATCAGACCCTAGGAGAAGTGGTGAGGAAAGACATGCATAGTTTAGGTCTTGTTTCAAGTATGATGTGGAATAGAGCTGATTGGAGGGAAAGGATCTGTGTTGCCGGCCCCGGTTAGTGTGTATGAGATTGATTTGTTGTTGTTGTGTTCCTTTTATTTTCCTTTATCTTGTTCTCGCTAGGATCCATGTAGCCAACCCCATTTAATTGGGATAAGGCTGAGTAGTTGTTGTACTAGTGTGAAGGTTTTTCCGCAACTCTTCCCAACATAGATGACTGAGTGGACTTCTACCAAGGTGCTAATTGCTTAATTCATAAATGGAGATCACTTTGGTTTATTGCTTTGTTTGTTAGATATCCCTAGGGGAACCCTTCAAAAGAAAAAGAGCACTGTGTCCTTCATTTTGGAGCTTTTATATGATATGCATGTTTCCTTGAACTCATTTTATCTTGTAATGCAGCGAGGTCTATATAAAGCTTCTTCTAAAGAAAAACCATTTACCATTCAGATGTTAAGCCAATGATGCAGGTACCGGTGTATACTTGTGAAGAATGTGCCTTTGAATTTACTAGGTATTTATTGCTAGGTGCCCTCAAGTGCATTTTAGTTATTCTTGGCAATCTTATCATTGCATGTATCATATTACACAGTTTATCTAACCGAAGAGCCTTAGATAGATGTGAATGCAAGAGCACAATTTGTCTAGTGGATCCCAATGAGTTGGGATGGGGCTTGGTTAAGTTGAGTTGTATGTTAGTCAAATAGAAATTCACATGCTCCAAATCTTGGATTTGTGATGGTGATATATTTTTTCTCCTTTTGTTTTACAAAACAAGTAACTGCTAGAGAATTCATGCCTCTGTTTTAGTGCCTATCCAACTGTTTTCAAGTCAACAAAACAAAAGGGAATCTTATCCTTCAGTTTAGAGCTTCAAATTTTTTGAAATTTCAAGAGGTACTATATTCTGTTTCTCTTCCATAGAGCTTCAATTTATGCGAAGTTAAGTAAACCAGAAGTTTATCTGCATGGTTGTAAAGTGCAAAAAGGTATCTATGATTTATATTCTATTCTTATAATGCCATGCATCTAGTGATTTTTTGCTCTTCTTTTGCATAGTATAAACCACTAATATGAAATTTATGCAGGCAGAAATTCAAGAATTAGCAGAACATGTTCCAACACTTACCACAGACACAATAACCATTCATTTTAGAGGAGAACTCACTAGTAAGGTTTGTTGATATATTTTCTTACAATGTTGATGGACTCGCTCTCTTGCCTGGGTGGAGGTGCCTCTCAAGTTTCCTGTCCAGAGTAGATTAATATAGAATTTCAGAGGTCAAAATTGGTCATCTTAAGACAGTTTTATTTAGTTGTTTATTTATTTATGGTGAGATTCAAGTTATAGGAGCATTGATGGTTTTTTTTGGCATATGTGGCAATAATATGACATAAAAAGAAGACATTTTCTTTTGGGTTGAAGTTAAAAGTAGACGATGTGCTTGCTTTAAACCTTCAGAGAATAACAACAACAACTAAGCCTTATCCCAATTAAATGGGGTCGGCTAAACCTCAAGAGAATAATAAAATAGATATTCTTATTTTTTCCCCTTGCTTTTTTGTTTTCTTTGGAGGGGCTTGGGAGATTTTTCATTTGCTCCCTCCCACCCCCAAGTTTCCCACCCCCAAGTTTCCCTGATTATATTATGCTTATTTGATTTGCCTCTTCATTTTCCTTAAATTTGTTTATCTCTTTCTGGTATTGACCAGGTTCTCCAGGTGATGTTGTTGAATAATCAAGAATTTTCTTCCTTTTCCTTAAACAGGATTTAGAGCAATGTGGTCTGGTTTGGTTGCATATACATACTTGGAGGCCATGTCTGTTACCCATTTCAAGAAAAAAAATACGAGGACTGAAAAGGTAAATCAGTAGAAAGTAAAACTAAGGGAACAGATACAAATACATGTATTTAGGTGTATTCTAATGCATGTCGGTAAAGCTAGTCCAAGGAAACAATCAGCAAACATCAAAACAGGACAATATTGAGCTAGCTTATGGAAAAGACACACAGCATTGTCTACGCGAGTGGTTTGCTCTTGTCCATACAAGTGTCCAGCATTACAATTCTGGACAAGCAAGAAACCCACAAGTGGAAAGTCCAGCAATCATAGCTTGGAAATGATGCAGTTGAGATAGGCGACGCCTAGGTGTCTTGGTCGCTTTGCATCCAGGCCCCCTCCAACGCCTTCATCGCCTAGATGCCATGACAACTATGGTTAAAAATTTATGCCATGTCATACTTACTGCAAGAGCATCTAGTCATCTATGATCTTTTTGGCATGAACTGTGGAATTGAATTATACAAATATAAAATAATATATAAACATTAGGTTAAGCTGGATTTATTAGGAAACATGATCAGATGCTGTAAAATCATATTACTGAAAGAAAAAAAGGTAAATATCCAAGGATCCTTTTTATGTTTTAATTGTTCATTTTTTCTCAAGGATTTGTGGATTCAAAACTGAAAAATGTGTCTCAGGTGCTTGCAGACATGAGCATATGTGCTATTGATGAGTTCGACAAGATGGAGGAACCAGATTGGACAGCAATACTTTAGGTGATGGAGCAGCAGTCAGTCAGCAATGCCAAGGCCGAAATTACCACATTTCTCAATGCAAGTGCTGCTGTTCTAGCTGCTGCAAACCCTGCTTCGTATGGAACTACTCTTTATCTTAAACATTCTGTCATTTTTCATGCATTCATAAGATAAAATTTCCACTGCTTCTCAAAATTGGTGGGGACTAAAGTGGTACTATCTCCTTTCCCAAGAGTAATTGCAAGTATCTTTTTCTCTTAGATATGGACTGGTTCTTTTTATAATTGGCTTGTTTCTGAAAATAAAATTAATTGCATCTAGAGTAAAGACTTATCTTTGGTGTTGAAGGGGAAGATATCATATATGGAGAGCTCCAGCTGAAAGTATTAACCTCCCTCCAGCGATTCTGTCACTTTTTGATCTCCTATGGGTGACTCTGGACCGAAAAGATATGGATAGGTGACCTTGAAATGGCTAGCAAGTCGTGTATGTCCGCTAAAACAAAGATTCTCCTGCTCTTGGGTTCGCTGTGCTTGAACCATCTGTTCTTCGGTAACTCTCACTTATCAACCTATAATTGATTTTTATTTTTATTTTTAACTCTTTTAAGGTGTTGCAATAGTCTTCTGATGTATGGTGATTACATTATCACCTTTTGCTTTTAAGAACAAAACATGGGTATATTTCTTTAGACTAGGTTATATTCCCTCACCATTTTTCTTTAATAGCTTTTGAGGGCTATTCCTGTGACTCTGTATAGGTTTTATGTTGTTGAAACAATGCTGATGAATGCATTAAATTTGTTTCATTACATCAGCATGGTTTCAGGGTTCAGCACCATAAGTTTCTAGATCACTGACACCAGAACAGCAATTTAATAAATTAGGTGTAAACTTCTATTTTCTTCATATAGTTATGAATTTTTATTGTGGCTAGTTTATTCAAATAAAGGGAAGTAATGCTAATCATATATTTGTATCATCGTGTACCGATACCATTTTAATATTGTGGAAATGGATATGCATCTATAGCTTATGTACCAAAAGTGTAAAAGTGTCTCCTCCTGTATGAAGCAATTAAAATTGGCTTAATTTTTGTTTGTGGATGTCTTTTAGCTTCTCCAACTGGAAGGTTCACATTTGAATAATGAGTTTGATGTGAATTCTAAAGGAGATATTTGATTTGGCTCAGAATCTAGTCTTTTATTCAAGTTTTTATATCACTTACTCTTATAATTTTACTTTTAATGGTTAGGGACTAAGGAGTACAATTTTGATTTAATCCTAGAATTTTACTCAGTTTTTTTGTTCAGAAATAGCTTTCTGTTTGTATTTATTTTCCCCCCTTGATTTTCAGGGCATATATCTCAGCTGCAACTCATGCTGTAGCATTTGGCAGGAGGAGGCAAAGTCAAGTGCTCCTCATTCCTACACAACAGTGAAGTCCCTACTCAGTATTTTATGGATATTGACTGTAAGTTGTTCTTTTTCTCTTAGATAATCTGATACTTTCTTAGTCATTCAAGTATCCAAATGTTTGCTATAGTAAAAGAATAAAATTACATTAGTGGAATTAATTGCTGATTTAGTTGCTTGCAGGAGCAAGGCTCAGATTCCCAGAAATTGTGGCTCTGAGTGATATGGGCGAGGCACTAAGGTCAATGCAAATGTCAAAGTTCTCACTATATTCAGAAGATCGTCAGAGATCTGGCCTGGATGCCATCTCTGACATCTATTCAATTTGTTTGAGATGAATCTGCAAGGATGAATCATTTGGATGTGAGCTATGCCCCTGCACTCTATTGGATCTCCAGAAAACTAAGTTGTTGTTTGTAAAAGTTAGGAAATTTAATTACAAGAAAACCAAATGAACCAGGTTCACTTTAGTTTCCTTTACCTTAAATCAAATTTGGTTAAATTGGTTGGCTGTGATTGTGCTTGGTTCCAAGTTACATTCGATCACATGGTGAGTTGATAACTGATTGCATGGAAGACTGTTCAAGCAGGTAACAACTCAGCATCTGCTATATCCTTTATATTTCACTCCCAACTCAACTCAACTCAGCCTTGTCCTAAGTAAATGGGGTTGGCTATATGGATCCATTTTCTCCAATCAACTCTATTCAAAGCCATACTTGTTACTGGTCCTAAGCTATGCATCTCTTTCCTCACTGCTTCTCTTAGAGTCATTTTAGGCCTATCTTTGCCTCTTTTAGCTCCTTCAGTCTATATCAAATCACTCTTCCGTACCGGAGCATTCAAAGGCTTCCGTTGCATTTCCATGCCAACTCAAACAGTTTTCACAACTTATCATGTATTGTGGAACTACTATTTAAAGGAATATGTCGATCACACAACACTCCGAATGCACCTCTCCACTTTTCATCCACCCTATTCTAATTCTTTGTGCAACATCATCCTCTATTTCTCATTTATTTACGGTTGAACCTATGTACCTAAAATTTTCACTGTACGGTATCTCTCTATCATTGGGCAGACCTTGGTGCAATTGTAAGGTTGCTCCATTGTGACCAAGTGGTCGTGGGTTCGAGTTAGGAAACAGCCTCTCATCGAAATGGGTGAAAGTCTGCGTACATTATGACCCTCCCCAAACTCCGCAGTGGTGGGAGTCACTTGTACTAGGTACGCCCTTTGGTATATATCTATCATTAGTTGTCACCACCCTACTTTCAATCTTGTTGTTGCTAAAGTTACACACCCTATGTACTCTATTTTTGTTCTACTTATTTTACAACCTTTTGATTCCAAGGTTGATCTCCATAATTCCAACTTTGCATTTATATCTACTTTTGATCTGCATAATTTCAACTTTGATTAAAGTCATGCTCAGGGTCCAAAATGACATTTGGATTTTGGAATTTATATTCACAATCATGGGGCATCTTGGCCCCCTGCTTGGCTGGCTCGAGTTGGCCCTGCTGGGCTGCCTCGAACTGGTCCATCCCTGGCCCAAAGTGGGGCCTGGTCCTTTGTCTCTTCCTCTGTCCAGAATCTACATCAATATTTTCTTGATTATACCATCTGGTTGGCTAGTGACTCCACTAACTGACTAGCTTGTAACTCTCAATTCATGATTTATCTCACAAGTGTCCAAATGTATGGGAGATTGTTCAGAAAAGTGTCTTGGAGTTTGAGTATTCATGGACTGCATTACATGGTGAGATGGGAACTTAAATTTCCAATGGAACCTATTAAAGGTGACTCCTGCAGCATGTACTCTGAAAGAGACCAGCTGAGGAGGATAGCTACCACTACTGGTTTAATCTGTGATTAAAGTAGTTTTATGCACCCATTAAAACTTTGCTTTCTGTGTACCAATAGCAATTTCAGCATAGGCGTCTTTTAGTGGGATTGGGTTTAGTTTATTGTCTACTGTGAAATTGTTGTGGAGTGACTTTTTTGGTTAAATAAAAAAGAAGGTAGGGGTTTTAACAAAACAATGAACTGCAGTAGCTGTTGGCACAGTGTACAGTGAAGTTCAATTGAAGGAGTGCTTAGAGAAATATGCAGCTTTAAATGTGTAGCAGATCCATCCAAATACCCTTGACATTTGCTTCATTGATGCCTCTGTAAATTATTTAGTAATGAAAACCTCTCTTAAAGTGGAAAGCTTACTGTTTAACCTCATCCACCTTCTATGGCTTGATGAGTCCTAGCATTCTTGATCATGCCCTTATAATTTCAAGGTTATCTAGTTAGAATTTAAGAATTAAGTTGATTTATTCATTATATATATCCATGCCATGAGAGAGTGGTCATTCCCTTCTGAAATTTGATTTTTGGAGTACTCTTTATTACTATAGAAACAATCATTTGTCATTCAATGCATCCTGTACTTGGGGCTTAAAAGTGAAACAGTGATTGAGAAGTTATATTTGCTTGATGGGTGAACCCTTTTCTTTTAAGACCCATCATGTTTGAAACCAGGGGCTAGTGTTAGAATCTTTTTCAAGTCAAGATGAGGGCTCCAGTGGTTGAACTCCACATCTGGAACAAACCTTAAATCATTAAATGATTTTAGTCTCTCATACCCTATTGGCTGAAACTTATGCAGAATATCCCTTTAATGACTAATTTTAGAGAATGTAGAATTTATTAGTTATTAGAGGTGCTCACAGTGGCTTTTATCCAAGGTTCTAAAACTCATTTCGTTCGAGGTCGAACATCCGCACACTCTCTTATTTCTAGAATAGAGAAATTCCAAATTGGAGCTTCTTTTTCTATTTCTCAGTTATTTTTTTTGTCCTGATTTATTTACAGGAACAAAAAATTGAAGCGGTATTAACAAACAGATTTATACTATTTTTGTTGTTCCCAGGAAAAAAAATCAAAGAAATAGAAAAACAGAAGTGCTATCATGCAGGCCCCAACTAGCTGTCAGTTGTAATTAGGGTTTGAATAATTGGATTGTATGGAATCCTATATGAAAACTAGGGTTTAAGGTTCCGCCACCCCCGATTTTCACCGATTCAAGCCGTTTCCAAATCCCGATTCCTGTTTTTAAACCCTGGCCTAAAGCCTGGGGTGTTTATACTGTTCATCTGCTCTCTTTGTTGTGACCAGATGAGATAGTAATCCGATTATATCATATGACGGTAAAGGTGCTTAGGGGTATTTATGTGAATATGTGGATGAAATACCATTAAATATTTTTCAGTTTATGAAATTGAGTGGATAAATTTCCCTTGTGGAGTTGTGGGACACTATTATTTCTTTTACAGTGAATGATGACATCACTAGCAGAAGAGCTATCTCAAATAGCCAAATCACATGATAGGAAAAGGTAAGGTATTGTTTATTCACAGTGATTCATCGGGGGTTTACAAATTGTCTCTTTTCTTGTTTATCTCTTTTATCTTTAAAGTTGGAGAGGGAAATTTTGTAATAATTTGATGACCTTGCAATTTTAGGGAATGCAATTAACACTTTTAGTGTGTGCTTGGAACACTACATCTCATCTTTTTCCTAGTAAATAAAATGGAGAAAAGTTCCATGCATGGGACACATGGACCACGTCCGGACACATTGGTGGAGAAAATGACTGCCCCACCCCATGAATGGTGGAATTTCTGCCTCCAATGTGCTAGAGCACATATGGCCCTTGTGCTTCCATGTTGAGAACGGTTCCCCAAATAAACTATACAAAGGTAGATAAGTCTGCGGACAAAAAGATGAATTGTCAATATTTAATAATATTTTTTTTTGAAAAAATATTTGGTTTTTTTTAGGGTCTTGTTGGAATAAACTTGATAGTGAACTTTTTTGTGGCAAAAATGGATCTTTCTCATCATTCCTCAAGAGTCTCTATTCATTTGTATGTAACCATCTATTAAGAAGATTCATGCATATATTTTGAGAGTGTTCTCTAAGCTGGTGGGGTGGGAAATCAGCCAACGGATAAGGCAAGAGACACTCTGTCAATAGAGAGGCGGAGAGGAGAGCATCAAGAGGAGAAATATACATAGGGCAAAGTTTTTTTATCCGCCAGAGGAAGGTATGCTAGCACCATCTCTCTCTATCTCTTTCCTCACATGAAATGATTTTATTGTCCTCCTATGTACAAAATCTTTCTATTGCTTATTGGTGCGCTTCTCTATGCCATTTGCTCAAAAATCCTCTTCCAATAATAATAGTGGAAAGTAATTTTCTGTTCGGGAGTGTTGCCTACGCTAGCACTCTGTGTCTCTCTCTCCTCAAAACGAGGGGACAAAGATGTCTTTTCATATGGAGAGGAGAGAGATAGACTCATGAGAGTACTGGTGTAGGCCACACTCTCGGACAACGAACTTTCCCTCATAATAATAATATGGGAAATGTTTCATGGGGGGGGGGGGGGGGAGCGTACCGTCCATGCTCAGACATAGGGGTAAATGATCGTTCTGCCCCCATGAAAAGCGAAAATGATCGTCTACTTGATGCTTTTGTGCCTGCTCCTATTGGCACTTGCATGCTCGCAGGGGCTACGCTCCTCTACAGTAATCATTTTCCCATAAATATGGGTTGGGAGTGTGGCCCCTGTGTGCACATGGGGGCCAATGAGAGTGTGCATTGACATCTTGGTGGGTGGGATTTTTGCCTTTCATGGGGGCAGGGTGGTCATTTCGCCCCCTATGTCTGGTCGTAGGTGGTATACTTCCTCACATAGAATTTTCTTTCAAATTATATTATGAGATAGGATTCCTTAGAAGGCAGTGTGCCCTTGCCCCAACATGAGGGCCAATGACAGCATACGCGAAACTATCAACAAAGTGAGAATTCCAACTTTCATAGGGGTGGAATGATTATTTCGCATCCCTCTTGTTTGCGTATAGAGATCACATTGCCTTTTAGGATTTTTTCCATATATATATACAAAGAGGGGTGGCATAGTCTACGCCACCAACTGGCAGGTTTTTTCCCAAATTTTGATTAGGGATTCTCTTTCATCTTTCTTTGTTTTTATCTATGTACTACTGTGATTGTGAGTGACTTTTGTGTCAGTTGCTGTTCAGCTAGATGTGGAAAAGGGAAAAAGTTTCGTAGCCGTTATATTTAAAATTTTTGGAGGGTACACCTCAAGTCTTAAGAAGGTTTTCAACATGTGCAAAACACTGTTTTCTTCACAACTCGCCCTTTTGTTCCCCAGTGTATTTGTTTTTTTTTTTTTAAAAAAAAACAAAATCTTAATAAGTGAATTATCTTATTTTAGTTACCAGAAAAAAGAACTATCTTATTTATTTTTCTCTATAAATTAAAACTATTTCCAGTGATTTTTTGTTCTCAAAAAACAAATATAAAAAGTACTATTGAAATGATACCAACATTTATCGGTCGAATCAAGTCAAATCGGACCGTTCAACCTATCAAAATCAAGGTTTTAGTAAGTGATATTGGATCAATCGATCCTGATTGGCTAGTATTGGTCCGATCAGATAGTTTTATCTCCAAATTTCATAAAAATCCATTTTATTTACATTTTTACCCTTAATTAATATAATTGGATGGATATTGTATCTGATCGGTCTCTACTCATATTGATACGAATCGATCAATTTGACCAATTAATACTGATTCCTTGAACCATGATCAAAATATCAATACCTTAATTTTTTGAACCATTTTATCCCGATATGATATCATATCGGTATGGGATACCGATGATACCAATACAGTTCATCTGATACAAATATTGATATCGATACCTTGATTTTTTGTATTGGTTATTACTCTTTTTCCTAATAAGTACAAATTATTATTGTTTTTATAACTTGCCATCAGAAGGCATTTTAAGAGGAATGGGTATAAAGGTTTTAAAAACGGCTTCGACAGTCTCGCCTTCTCTCTCTATTCTCTCTCTTTCTCTTTCTGCACGGAAAAACCAAAAAAGAAAGAAAGGAATAGAGGAAAACAAAGAGAAGCAGAACTTCCTCCTTCTCTATTTCTCTTTCCCGCAACCTCAATTTATCGCTCCCGACGCATCCAACAATCGCTGATTAATTTTTCACACGCAGACCTGCAATCTGTTGATCGTTTCAAAACTTCACCTACCAATTCACCAATCTCGAACGCGGAGTCTCATTAACTCCCTGAAAGAGCTCGCTTCTTCGACTTGGAACCGACTCCATTGAAGGTATTTCAGTTTCAATTGGAGAAGAAACTCAATTTGATATATTGGGTAAGGTCTTCGCATATTTGGGAATGGATCTCGGATTGTTTTGCTGTCGCCTTTCCTCAAATGTCTGATGAGTTTATTCTTCTTGGAACTGGTTCGGAATAAGAGCTTGAAATTGGGTTCGTGTTGTGGCCGAGTAATGCAGTATGGACTCAGGCATGTTAGGGTTTTGGAATCGTAAAGACGAGTTACAGTTTACGGGTAATTACCCATCTGGTTAGCGTACTGGGAGCATCACAAAGGTTTGAATTTGATGTGGGCATTATTTTTCATTTATTGTTTTCTCTTCTCTCCTACTTGTGGTTGAATTTTTAAGTTTTGTGAAAAAAATTTGTCAGTTGTCTCACTATAGTTCTTTTTGGGGCACAGAAATGTGTTTATGATTTCGTATGGTTGCATGAATTGTTAATGCATCTTGTTAATGCTTTTAATTGTTCGGATTTTGGCTCCTTAGGATTGGATTTATCAATTTGGGTATGGTTCCTCTCGATATTGCGAAGGGTAACTTGGCTTTAGAGAATTGGTTAAAGAATTGTGTAGGTGATTACTGATATCTTTAGGTTCCTATATTTCTCTAAGATTTTCTAGTAATTCAATGCTCCCGTAAGTTGTTTAAGATTTCACCTGGAGATGAGATTGTTCATCACTAGTTTGATATTCAAAAGACTCTAGCTTGGTCTACTGGAGGATGCAAGAGCCTTGTCATGACTTAAGGAAGGGACATTTAGAAACTAGTCTAACAAGGGAGAGATGGGGAGGACAATGCATAGACTGATCTTAATTCGTTTCATTAAACTAAAGAACTTTCGGGAACTTTAACTTGAAGACATCCATGGGCTTTTCCCATGGCTCATTTAGTGAGGTTTCTGTTGTGTGATTGCTGAAGTAATCTAAAATGCACTAGGAACAGTATCACATGCAATCTCTTTAGAGTACGACCCTACCATAATGCCATTTAATTCTGTGCAGGCTTGCATTCTGTAATCATTAAGCATAGTTGATGGTGCATGGTGGTTACTAGGCGCCTAGACTAGGCCAAGGCACCCAAGGCAAGTGCCATATTTCAGGAAAATATGCCCCATTCCTTATGCTGATTTCAGTTTTAGGTATGTTTTCTCAATATTTTTCTTCTTTTTCCCCTTCTTTGCCTTTTAGTCCTCCCTGGTTTCTCTCCTGGTCTGGGTACCTAGACACATTAGGCGACTAGTTGACTAGACTTGTTTGGGCGTGCCTAGGCAACACCTTGACACCTATGCTTGGAGGCATCCATTTTGTTATGTCCTTTCCATTTTGTAAATATCCTTCATTGATTTTGAGGTGAAATGATTCAGATCCTTTAGAGGCTCTAGTGAATGGATTATTTCTCAGAAGTTGGAGGGCCTTTGTATTTCAATGCCAGGATGGATGAATCATGCTGCATTTATCACATTGCAAGTACAAAACACTATCAGGATTTTTTTAGTACAATCGCTTGCAATTCATGCCATGCTGAGTAAGTTTTATGGAGAGCAGCAAGTGAAGAATTTTTAACTCAGCAGGCCATTCAGGTGTAGCTGGTATAATAAGAACAGGGGATGGATTGGAAGTTGGGGGTATTTTTTAGACCAATAAGAAAAGGAGATTCAATTTAATGCAGAATTGATGCATTAGAAACAGGAATGCAGTTTTTGTTTGAGGGAAGGTTGCTTTAGTGCAGTTGTGAAAGTGGATTTAGATGTGATTTGATGGATTCAACCATGGTGAATGCTTCCTTCTATTAGAGTTATTTGGCTCTTGGCTGCTCAAATGCAAGTTCGAATGGAAGCTGAGGATTGCTAATGAGGTGGCTGATGATTAGGCAAAACAAGGGGTAGTGAGGCTGAAATTATGTTTTGGGAATGATACACCATTTTGGTCTGCTATCTTTCCTTTAGATGCAGGGCTATGAGTTTCATGTAGACTCTGGTCCTATTGTTGTCTTTATGTTTTTATGTCAGTTGACTGTAATGAATACTTGCTTTTATAATAAGCTGTTACTTATCAAAAAAAAAAAAAAAAAACTCAACCTGTGAACTCTTTCGAACCTGAGGATTTGGTGCTGGAGAATGTTATCACCCTAGTTGACTACCCAATCTGAGGCTAGAAGTAGCCCACGTGTATGTGTTCCATGACGTCACTTAGTAGGTCTACAAATCTCAGGAGTCAATCCAGTGGTTGAGGTTGAATTTTAGAGAGAAATTATGGTAGAAATCATGTGGAGGAGTACCACGGTCTAAACTTGAAAAGCTTCGGTTGTAATTTTCAAACTCATAAAAAATAATAATTTCAACGGGAAAGTCACTGCAATTATGATGGTCTAACTATTAAAGTTCAAGCCAAAAATAAAATTTAACTTGGGCAGCAGAATGCATAATTTGAGAGGCACAGAAGCATATTGTCTCTCTCTTTCTTTTTGATTAGAAATTAGCAAATAATGTGTAAGTGAGATGCTATTTCAAGTGGAGTGGGATTGTGGAGATCATAGTTCAAGAGTGTTTCTCATTCAAATTTAGTAGTTCGAGTCTTAGTTTAGAGATGAGAATGTTGGGCTGTGAAGAAGTGCCACATAGATAAACTTGGTGTTGTAGAGATGAGGATGTTGAGATGGATGAGTGGGAAAACTAGAAAGGATAAAGTAAGGAATGATCATATTAGAGCTGGGTTGGGACTTGGTACTAGCCCTGATTTATGATAAAATTAGAGAGAATCGTTGAGATGGTATGGCCATGTCCAATGGAGGCCTTCAAGGGCCCCAGTCCGGAGGAGCGACATGATCCTGATTGAGGGAGCCGAAAGAACTAGGGGCAGACCTAAGATAACCTTAGGAGAAGTGGTGAAGAAAGACATGCTTAGCTTACGCCTTACTCCTCCTAGTATGACCTCAAACAGAGTTGTTTGGAGATCAAAGATCCATGCGGTCGACTCCATTTAGCTGGCCTTTGTCTTTGTTGTTGTGAGGCTGTTGTTTGTATTACACCCCTCTTTGAGACCTAGCGGTGTGTAATTAAGAAGGGTCGATGCCCTAGAGATTGTGTCGATGTTGTTTAGTATGACTTAGTGCAGACTGTTGTTCCCCCCCTCCTTTTTTTCCCCTACCTGTATGTCCCCCTTCCTTTTTACTTCTTCTTTACCTATGGTCTCTTATAGGATCCATGTAGCCAACCCCATTAAGTTGGGATAAGGCTTGGATGTTATTGTTGTTGAGTCTTGGTTGAGAGAGTTTATAAAGTAGGGCTTTAGGGGGTTCGCCAACTTATTATTGGAACCTCCTCTCTGAGTGAGAGATCTTTGATTGTTGGGAGTTTTTAGCCCTAAACTAATGCTATTTTTGTAATTGCTTAGCTGTTGGCTTCTGCAATAGAAGTTCTCTTCTGTTTTTACTGCTGGTTTTCTTGAATTCAAGCTTTCTTTGGTTTACTATTTTTCATTTTTATTTTTGGAGATCAGATCTCGATTATTTGTTTGTTATTGAAATATAATGATTTCATTAAGAGACAAATTCAAATTTCTTCAAAAACTGGAAAGTAAAGCCTGTTTATGTGGCCTGAAAATCACTCTGGTTGCAGCTGCATCTCTAGCTAGGATTTTGTCATTTTTCTGACATTTGAGGGGTGTGACTGTGTTTGTATTGATGCAGATAGTCTATCTAACCCTGGAAATTTAGGTCAAGTGGTTTTTTTTTTGGCTTGAGGCTATTCTATTTCTACCCGCTAGAAACACGACCATTGATTTTCTGATTTTTCTTACTTTCTTTGAGGGGGTGAGTAGGCCAGTTTGTGCGTTTGGTATTCTTGCATATATACCTATCAAATCTTATGGTGGGAACCATGACCAAAATACTGGCACGATATGAGTCCGTGATGATATTTTTATTTTCAGAGCCATAGTTCAGTTACATGCTCAAGATTCTGTAATCTCTCCATGTACTCTTCTTTTGAACTTTAATGAAGGACATTTTTTTACTTTTGCATGGAACATTGCCTTTTTGTAAGTGAGATGTTTTCTTTTAGCATGAAGCTAGGAACCCTTGTTTGAAGTATAGTTGTCTCGGAGTCTAGGTGACCTGAGGCATTGGAGGGGGCCTGGACGCAAGGCGACACCAACAAGTGTCCTAGCAACCAAGGCACCTGGATGCCTAGATGCCGCTAGACAACTATCGTTTGAATCCATGAATTATCTTTTGATATTGCCTCCTTGTCTTCTTTATTTTTAATTTCAACTAGAAACTCTGGCTGTGATATTTTTCCTTCTAATTCCTTTCATGCACCCAAACTTGGATGATGTTTTAATTTTCTCAAAACCTGACCTTCCAAACACTTCAAACTAAATTCCAAACTAAAACCTGATATATTGGATTCACTGTCTGTATGCATGAAAGTCATAATATGTGCTCTTTCTGTTTCTCCTGGTTTTACATGGAACAGATCTTATTCTCTTTCTCCCCCCCCCCCTCCAAAGATTGGTAGGCTTTGGACAAATCATGGCTCTCCAAAAAAGTCTCCCAGCTGGTGATGCGCCTTCTCTTAACATGGGACCTTCAAAATTTTCAAATAAGGTGCATGAGAAGGCTCCATATGCAGAGGCAGAAACAGCTGCATGCCCTCCCATGGAAGCTGATGTAGATATTGACCTCAGAGAAGTTTACTTTCTGATTATGCATTTTCTCTCTGCTGGGCCATGTCATAGAACTTATGGACAGTTTTGGAATGAGCTCCTGGAACATCAACTTCTACCTAGAAGATATCATGCTTGGTATTCAAGGAGTGGGGTACGCAGTGGGGATGAAAATGATAATGGGTTGTCCTTCCCCTTGAGTTACAATAAATTGGTAGAGAGGTACATTTTCAGAGTTTGATTGTCTGGTTCTGCTTTCGTTGATATTTTGAATCTCTATCCGCTGTTAGTTTGTTCTAACTAATTGACTACACGGGTTCTTTTCTGCCATTCTGAAATGCACCTTGATACTTGCTATAATAAAGAGACTAAGTAGTGCTTCAGGAGTAATAGGCTTCTTGTATAGTTGTATGTTATGGGCCTACTTGCTTAGCCGATAACAAAAAAATTTTAGCAAGAGTAAACTATTTTCCACCAACGCCAAGTACAGTTTACCCAGAAAATGTGAATGTCCCTCTTCAACATAGAACCAAGATAGAAATAGAATCAAACACCTGTAACTTTAAGGTACAAAATGATCCAGTTGGAGAACACAGAATTTTGCATCTGATCCACGAATATAAATCAGACCTGAATATTGTTTTAAATGATTGTTAACAAACTCCCAAATAATGTTGAAAAGACAAATCCTGGGTTGTATTGGACTGCAGTACAAACAAAAAAATTGAGTCTTCGACAGTAATCCTTCTCTGGAAACAGCCTCTCTGCGAAAGCACAGGGGTAAGGCTGCATACATTATGACCCTCCCCGCAGTGGCAGGAGCTTCCTGCACTGGGTACACCCTTATTTTCGACAGTAATCCTTCTCCTAAATCACACCCAAAGAGAAATATGAATGGTATGAGCTGAACAAGGCCTCATGTTGTGACATTACCGAGAACAGACAGTCCTGTTCAATTTCCAAGCTTTTATATCTTCAAGTAAATGGGCCAGAGTTATCTCCAGTCATTGATATTTCTCCGAAGGGGTCCAGATCACTTAATTTTTTGACACATGTAGTAGCTAGGGTTGGTTTCAATTCTTGTGTTAAGCAAGAGAAAGATAAATCAGGTTGTGCCATTACAGGCACTTCTGAGCACCTACGGTATTTTGAGAAGAGAGTTTGTCTATTTATAAAATAAAAAAAGTCCATATTGATAAAACTACCAACTCTTATATTTTTTTCTTACTTAAAAATAATTTATGATTTTTCTTAATTAAAAAATCCATATTTCCTATTTTCCCTCTAACTCATATTTTTTCTTCATTAAAAATAAATTTTATAATTTTTTAGAAATAATAATACCATAATTTATAAAAAATAATAATGGAATGAGACATGATTCATAATTTTCAGTTGTAAATACAGCAACAATACTTTCATCAATTTTAAAGAATTTTCAAAACTAAAAGAAACTTTATTTTTCTGAATTTTCTGTAATTTTTAAATCCAGAAATTAAAATAATTAAATTTCTGACAGAAAAATAACTCCTGATCGGCTAACGGTGTCCAACATATATAAAATCGACCCCCAAATACTAAGTATTAACAATTTTGTTGCAAGAAATTTTTTTTTCAGAAAATTACAAAATATTAAAAAAAAAAAAAAATCTGGCTCTGTGAAGTCAAGGCTATGTGATATATAAAAAATAGAATGCCAACCACCAAGTATTTATCCTTTTTTTTTTTTGGCAAAATTAGTTATTGGGAAAAACAAAATACCTCCAACTTTGGATCTTGCACAAATCTTTCAACAACGCAACAAATCGTCGCTTTCACTACGTTCCTCTACTGCCCAAGCGTTGGTTCCAAGCTTGTACGGCAATGATTTGGCTAAGGCAGCAAGTAAACTGAATTTTCCAAGTTCAGAAGTCGAAACCAGGCAAAAGTCACAAAATGGGTTGAAATTTCGACCAATTTCGTGCGAAACCTGGTATTTATATTAAAGGCTGTAACAATTTCGACTGAAATATCGACAATAACTGTATGTAAGATCGAATTTTGGCGAAATGCTGAATTTTTGGTCAAAATTTGGTCAAAAATGTATATCGCAGGCTGTTTCGTCTCGACTGCCTGCGCAACCGAATGTTTCGTGAAATATTGCCGATATTTCGTAAAAACCTTGTACCATGCTCACATGTATCTCCTTAGGCTTCTGCATCAAGCAATATTTGTCACGTTTATGCTCAAATTTGTTTCTTAGTAGTTTTTTCTTCTTCTGAAGAATAAGTAATTGAATTTATTGAGTGGTTTCTTTTACTGTGTTCTTAGGTATCCCCACATTGAAAAGGATCATTTGGTGAAGCTTCTAAAGCAACTGATTCTGAATATGGCCCCACCATTGCATGGTATGATCGGAGGAAACACACCAAATGCAGCAGATGTTCCAACAATCTTAGGATCGGGTTCCTTCTCACTTCTGGAATGTATGTGTTATAGTTTATCTAATATACTTTTTGCATGTCTTATTGTGGTGGCAGAAATTGTAATATGTAAAATATACAGTCAACTGCTTCACTCCTGATTGGAGAACCTGGTTTCATCATTGCGTTGACTTTCTTGTATAGTTACCAAGGTGACTAGGTGAGCCAAGGCATTGGAGGCATGCAGTATATGATTCTATGTAATATAGAAATGATAATTTTATATGCTTATATCCAACATAGAAGCAATATCAATGCAATATGATATAATTATGCTAGTAATGACCTAATATGAGAAAATCAGCATATAATAAATAAAGTATAGGCTACAATATAAGCATATTTATAAAAAAATAAAGCAATAAACATAAGTCAATGTAAACTCGTGAAATGTCCACAAGGTGTGTTGTCGCCTAGGACCCAAGAAAGAGCCTGGACGCCTAGGCGCTGCCTTCACTACTATGGTTTCTTGTACACTTTATGTTTCTCTACTTATACCTGTTTGCTACTAAATTTCCTTCGGTCTCCAACTATTTCTGATGCTTTGAATCTCTTCGTGCAGCTGATAGGAACAAACATAAGCAAATCAACCGCATGCCTAGTTACTTGCGTTGGCCTCACATGCAGGCTGATCAGGTGCGTGGTCTAAGTTTGAGGGAAATTGGAGGTGGTTTCACGAAACATCATCGTGCCCCATCCATTCGTGCAGCTTGTTATGCAATTGCTAAACCATCAACGATGGTGCAAAAGATGCAAAATATAAAGAAGCTAAGGGGACATCGGGATGCTGTCTATTGTGGTACTATTTGCTATTTCTGACTACGAATTTACAATTTTCATCTGGATACTGGAACAGCCATTCCATAATTGTTGATGACCAGTTTTATGCTTGGGTGCATTCACGTGGGTTTTGGAACTTTCTAAATAGAAATGACCAAAAAAAGAATTTTTTTTTATAAGGAGAAAGTTTTCCTTCACCCACAAATCTAAGGTCATCATTACCCCCCCTATATGTTGTAGGGCCGAGATGCCCTTCACTGTTCTCTGACACCCTTCTAAGCACAATGATGGCCATCGGTGGAGGTATTCTTCCTTCACTGTGGTTAAAACTGGGTCCTTTTGTAACTTTTTGTTTGGCATTGAAAGTATCTTGTGCAAGTAACTTTTGGGTAGCCATTTGGATTGCGCTACTTTTGATGGTCTTCTGAGAGAAGAGGAAAGGTTGTCGTATAGAAAACAAGGTCTGACCTTTTAATATTCCTGCTTCAAGTGGTTTCTTTTTTCACTTCTCCAAGCACTTCCTAGCCTTTGCTTTGTATACTAAATGTTTCTCCTTCATTTCCCATTTGTTTTTCTTTCTCTTGTTATAGATTTGTTTCTTTAGTGTTTTCCTTGTGCTTCTCTTCTCAAATCTGAGCATTTGTAGGCCCCACTTCTTTTTTCTATATATTTGCTTGCACAACCCCCAATTTGTTATTTCTTAGTCTCTTTTCACATTTGCTTCCTACTATGTTAGCCATCTTTTGGGCCTTTTTCTGCCAAGGACCTAATAAGATGTGAGAGATTACAGATTGAATGTAAAAAGTTTAATGGGAAGGGCGCAAGGACACAGAACAAGTATGAACAGTTTACTATATCTCCCATGTTCAGAGGCCTATGATCTATCACTGAAGATTTGTACCTAAAACAAAAATTCAGTTTGATAACTGTGGTTACTATTGGTGCTTGATGGTTGGCATGCACTAGTGTGTCTGATGTTGGCGGGTTTTGGGGGCATATGGATAGAAGAGTAGAAGGCTAAAGTCTCAATTTTGATTTAGATGGTGAAAGGTAAAAGATCTAACTAGGTTGATAGATTTAGTGCAGGGAAAATTATATTGCTCTAATGGATGGTTTTTATAGTCTGCAACTTGCCCCACATACAATAGGATAAACCTACAAGTGAGTAGAGGATCTAATGTGGTTTTACATCTGTTAAAAAAGAAGAATGCATCTGGACTGAGATATGTCCTAATGGTCTTGAGAAATCCCAGTTACAGTGACAAAAATAGTAGTTGGATGAGGTTTGGGTGGCAGATGGGTGGTTGCCAACATTACTAGGTGGCTAAAAGGAATAAACTGCTGAGCTTCATTATTTTCGGAGAAGAGTTTGCTGCTTTCTCTTTTTAAGAAATCCAAAATGAGAGAAACCAGGCTGAACTGGTCTTGAGCAAAGAAAATGCAACCAACTCATACTCTGATGGAAGTTAAGGTCAAATGGATTTGAAAGCCAGCTCCATGGGAAATGCTACTTCACAGAGGAGGGGTGGGAAAGACTGGAAGGGTGAATTACTCCCAGCCACCTCGGTCCATGTTTTAGCTGATCTTGTGGAATATTTCAGGGCCTTGGTGTCTCTCTCTGTTTACTAGTCATAGTGTGACAGGTCCTTAATATAATAAGGGAACCTAGGATGGATCTCATGTTTTGTTAAACAAAGACTGACCATTAGTGTTTACTTAGAACTTGTAGTCAAAACCAGGAGAGTGGTCAAGACATGTAAATTTTTTCCCGTTAGGAACAGAAGATGGGTTTCAGTGGATGCTGACTACAGTGTATGGGCTAATTATGCAGTGGTCCTTGAAAATGAGAATGAGGTTTGTTGGATGCAGACTACAGTGTGTGGGCCTAATAAACATGGTTCGAGAACTCGGTTTCGGTACTGGTTTTGCCCAGCCAAAAAATCGAGTTGGGCCGAGATCTCGGCGAGTTGGTGCACTTTTTTTTTTTAAACTCGTTTGATGGTTTTAGTGGGGTCTTGACCTAGTTTGGTCATGAAACCTGGTATACAGCCTATTTTGGGCCATTTAAACCCAATGGCACTATCAAATTTTCCAAAATCAAAGTCCAAATAGGAGTTTGACTTTGGATCCTAGGTTGGTAGGCTACGATGTACTAAACTACTAATAGGGCCTATTCTACACATAAGTTGATAATAGAAAGCAATCAAAGCATACAATTAATGTAAAACAACTTAATTACTTAAATAAGCATGAGAAATGTAAAAGTGTAAAATACATGAATCTTACCGTATACCTCTATGATTCCAAGCCATAGTTTCGAAGCAAGTTAGCCTCTGTATGTGACACATAAGCTTCCCATGTCATAGTGCTGCTGAAGCATTACACGTACTCTTCCACATAATACATAAAAGTGTTGTCATCAACTATCTGAAGGAACCCTATCCTAGGGTATGGAAGAGGCGGTTGCGATGAAAACCAATTTTTTCAAGTTTCTAGGAACTTTACTGTCGAGACAACTGAGAGCAAGGTTCAAGATCTCGGGTTTTGACCAAGCTGAAGCCGAGATATGGTTGAAACCTACCGAAACCAGGTTGAAACCTGGTACTTTTTCTCAGCTAACTCGAGACAGTGGTTTCGAGGCCCAGAAATGGTTTTTAAGGTCTGATTGTTTGTATGTAGCCTATTTTTTGACATTTTAAACACAATGTATGAACTATTTGCACAAAAAAAAAACAAAAAAACAAAAAAACAAAAAACTCAAAATGGTACTTGTGGTTTTTGACCCAAGTTTACAAGTGTATGCACAATGTACAAAGAATCATAGTTCTCAAGACAAACACTTAATTATGCCAAATATCATTTAAGTAAATGTTTTTGTATTTCATTTACTTCAGATAGTTTTTATAAATAAGCAAATACCCCCTATTTGAATCCAATAAAAATAATTAAAAAATCAAATTCCAAAAGGATAAAAAGTCAACCCCCCAGTTTAAGAACAAAAACTGGATTTTCGGCAGTAGGTGAAATTTTCAACTTTCAAATGTTGGGGTTTTTCTCAAATCTATAAATTCCATAGATCTTAATATTGTAAAACATTGCTAAAACCCAAAAGTGCGGTAAAATATTCATTTGTTTTGATGTCTAAAAAATTATTTCCATTCAGAGCCATTTTGACAGCATTCGCGCACACCAAATTAACTTTGACCGGAACATAACTCCTTCAATATAAATCAGATTTATATTGAAGGAGTTATGTTCCGGTCAAAGTTAATTTGGTGTGCGCGAATGCTGTCAAAATGGCTCTGAATGGAAATAATTTTTTAGACATCAAAACAAATGAATATTTTACCGCACTTTTGGTTTTTAGCAATGTTTTACAATATTAAGTAAATGAAATACAAATGCAAAAACATTTACTTAAATGATATTTGGCATAAATAAGTGCATGTTTTGGTTTCTGGCATAAATAAGTATATGTACTGGTTTCGAGCCAGGTTTCCCCAAGTTTCGATGGGCATAAGTGTCGAAACTTTCGAAATTACCAACATCTTGGTCGAAACCATGCTTTTCAAGTACCTGGCCAACTCGTCTTGGAAACTTGCAAAACCGAGATATCTCGGTCGAAACCCGAGATTTAGTTCTATGACCGAAAGCACTGGTCTCGGTCGAGTTAAAGCATAACTTAAAGGGGGGTTTCGTTCAATCTTGGTCGTACCGAGATCTCAACCGAAACGTTGTAGTTTTCCATTTCATCGTCAATCTCGTCTCGCCTTTTGAAAATTGCGAGATATTACCGAGACCTCGCCAGCGAATTCTTGTTCCATGCTAATAAAGCTGTATACAGTATACAGCCTGTATATCTGTGCAAACTAGAAGATGCCAAGGATGGCTTGAAGGTGGCTTAACAGTGTCATATGCTAGACTGGGAAAACGGTGCTGACAGGTTTTGACGTACCATCATAAAAGAAAAGGGAATTGGGGATATCCACCTAGAGCCTCCAATTTCGATATAAATATATAACATACTTTAAGATAAGGTTTGACAGATTTTGTTGTTTGTTGATTTGGAGTATAGATATTATTCAAATTCAGGATGTGGAGATACTTATACTGCGAAATTGATACTATTGATGGAAGTACAAGAAGGAAGGATTTGAGCCTTGTCATTTTGGAACTGTTGACCTGACATGGCAAGTGGTGTTTCTGAAAAGGTATGCACATTTGGATAGATTTTTGATGGCTATGGAATGCATTGACTTGATTATTAAAAGGGGGAAATGGTGTTATGTTCAATATTGACTTGGAAAGATGCATGTCCCAGTCAAGTGCAGGCTTCTTATGGAAAGTAATGGTGGCTATGATCATTTGTGGAAAAATGGGTGTGTTGGATTACTTGGATAATGACGTGCACAGCTACATCCCACTTGCAATAATGGTTAATAAAATTTCAGAAGGTTTTCACCTACGGACTAGGAGCTTGAGATAGTATAACCATGTACCCATCCTTTAACCTACTTGGGAATTCTTAATTATCCTCCTCTTTACACTGGTTGCCTTAGCTGTTGTCGATAAGGATGGCCTTTGGTACACTGTGCAACTTGATCTGGGTCAGAAATCATTGCTGCAACTCCACTATTCTTGCTGTTTGTCACATTCTTCACCCTCCAGGACTATCTAAAATCTCTGGTTAATTCGGAATTATTGATGAGTATTTGGCACGATATGCACCGATACTTAAAACCCTGGTTCAGGCCGATGCTCCCCATGTTCTAGTAGTTGGACCAACTCTTTCAATGAGTGTAATCCATCCTCAGTATTGGAGAGGATATTTTCTCTGATGGCCAGCCACCTCCTGTTGGACCCGTCAGCCCCCCGCCCTCTCTACTATTTGCCTCCCCAAGGATGAGGGGGGTCTTGGCTATATATATATAGAGAGAGAGAGAGAGAGTGAGAGTAATCCATTCCAAAAGCATAACCTATTAAAAGAAGACTCCAAACATCCTACAACCAGCTAAAAAAAACTCCAATTAATGGGACCCACACAATCTTGTCCATATACTTAATCCCATGTACAGAATAAAAACCCTAAATATGGGCTTAATAAAAAGGTCCATTACATCAATAAACCCAAATAAAAGCCCAACGTCCATAAAACCCATCCATGGGCTAAAAAAGTCTTCCTATGCCCAATTGAACAATCTCAAATGCATCAGTAGATGGGATCCAATTCCTATGATCTCTTCCATCGTCATTTACCTATTGTAGTGATAATGGTTTCTTCTGTCACTTCTTTCCATTTACATTGATTTGAGTAAAATTTTGTCTATCAGGAAACACAGTGCCTTTTACAATCACAATCTGTTAGTGATTCCTCGTTCCAGTAACGTGGTGAATTGGTACCCAGACAGAGGAACCTATCTATGGGTAAGTGAGTGGATGGATCATGTGGGATTTTGAAGAATTTGTCAGGTGTATTATTTTCAAGGTGGCAATGGAGAGCAGAATGCTTTTGAGGGAACAAGTGGTTTGGGACTGGGAAGCTATGCAATCCATGCTTAATATTTTTTCCATTGAAGATGCATGGAGATGCATGTAATTTATCAATCCAGGTGTTACTAATTAGGACTGGGTCCATCCAGTAATTGGCTTATTGGGTACTGTGATCCTCACTTCTACAACCCCCCGCTCGAAAAAATCCTATTTTTGAAAAGAAAGATTAACTGGACTTCTCATCCCTTAGTTGACATTATATAATATTTCAAACCGAATCAGGGAGGGTTACTGATTACACCAACAATTCCATTCTTAAACGCTTGCTTGTGTGGTGATTGATATTTGATACAGTGTTATTTCTCTGTTTCGTGCTCCTTTGATTCAAAAATCAACATCAGGCCTTGATTTCTCAATTATAAACACCCATGCCAGGATCTTATGGACTTCAGTTGCCTTGACAATTCTAGTTTATTTTTAAGTTCTGCACTTTGGGTTTGGATGTTTGTCCGAGACCTTACGACGAATCATGTCAAGCATCCATTTCTGAACTGCATTGTTTTCTCTGCTGTAGTTTCTGGTGGAGTCTCTATCACTGTTTTTTTCCCAGTTAATTTACTTTTCTATATTTAGTGTGAATCTTGGTATTGAATTGGTCAATTTAGAACCATTTGCAATCATTGTTTGGTACCTAATAGATTTTCTTGATGGAAAATCCTGTAGCCACATTGGACTGCACTGGGAGATATGTGATTACAGGTTCTGATGATCGTCTTGTAAAAATTTGGTCAATGGAAACTGCATTTTGCTTGGCCAGCTGCCGTGGGCATGAAGTGAGTTTTAGAGGGTCTAATGGTCTATGTTTTACACATGGACACATAGTTTGTCTCTGTTCCATTTTTTAGTATACTTACGTTTTATGTATTTATGGTTTTAAAGGGGGACATAACTGACTTGGCTGTCAGTTCAAACAATGCTTTGGTGGCATCCTCATCAAATGATTTTGTCATTCGAGTCGTAAGATTTCTATTACCTTTGGTTGACTGAATGTTTTCTATTTTATTGGTTTTGATGATTTAACAGTTTCTTATGGTCTACTGCAGTGGCGTTTGCCAGATGGGCTTCCAATTTCGGTTTTGCGGGGGCATACTGGAGCTGTTACCACCATTGCATTTAGTCCGAGGCCTAGCTCTGTTTACCAGCTTTTATCGTGAGCCTCTTTCTTTGAGTTTACTTGCTTTGTAGTTACTATACTGTAGAACTCTATTTGGTCTTCTTTCTGCCTTAAGTAATCTGAATACTTTCTCTATATTAATTTTAGTATTGGAAGACTGATTATTTGTCTTAGGGTTGTTCATTGTATGTTCTATTATGCCTCTTTTACTTCTGTAAAAGATTGTATCCTTAGCAAGGTACTAAAACTCGGGTCTCGGTTCCAACTCGACTCTTGGAAAAACCAAGACGAGTCGAGATCTCGCCGAGTTGGTGCAATTTTTTTTTTTCAACTCGAAGCCTCAACTTTTGGTCAACCAGAGATCTGGACCCGAGATCCGAGATCTCTGGACCCGAGATCCGAGATCTCGCCGAGATATTGCACTTTTGAGACTCGTAGGCAGTCTCGTCTCGGCTTTTCCAAAAACCAAGAAACTCGGCGAGATCCCGGCGAGATCTCGAACTATGATCCTTAGATGGGGAATGTGAAATAGGGACATCAGCTGCAGACTGAACTTGAGAACTTTCCTTTGCTCAGAGTTTTTTTTCTAGAGTCGCTATACCAACCATTTTATATCAGTGGCAAAATCGGAAATGCATTTTTCCTTTTGGGGTTTTTTATTTACAAAGTTTGATTTAGATTTATGGTTTCTTACAGAATTACCTGCATGTCAATTATTGCATTTTATTTGGGAAACCTCAATCTGTCCCTAAGCTATATCCATTGTTATGATGTCTCCCCTTTAGTATATGTATTTACACTGTTTACGGCAAAGTTTTTAGGAGAATCTAATGCAAACGTCGATCTCGAACCAGGGAAACCAGTGGGAGATTGGTTGCAGCAGGATCAATACAATAAAAGGAATAAAATTAAATAACTGAAACTCTTTTTTTATTGCTATTTTCTATTTACATATAAAGAAGAACATCAAAGGTTAGGAAAGAAGAAGAAAGGGGTATAGAAGGGGGGGGGGGGATAGGATCAGCTATCTCAGCCCATCATCATTTCACCCTTGGTATCTCACCATTGTTGCATCTCACAGCTTCATCAATAGCTCTTTTCTCTTCAATCTGTCTCTTTTCTGTTCAGCTGCATGCATATATTTATAATAAAACAACCCAATCCTAATCTAAGTAAGAAACTAATTAATAAAACCTATAAAATAGAAACTAGACTCTAACTAGGGTTCCTAACAGAACTAGGATTCCCAATTAGGATTACAACTCAAATAGGAAACTAAATAAGTGTCTAATAATAATAATAACACAAAAAATCAACTCGTCTAGGCCAGCAGTCCATATTGGCCCCCAAATCACTGTTCACGCGAACAAAGTCGTGAGGTACTGTTCACGTGAACAGTAACTTTATTTTTCTTCTTTGGTCTTCTTCATGCTTCGATCAACATCAGAATCATTTAAAAAGAAAATCTTAACCCTGTAATGTTGTCTGTTCACCTTTGGGGTTTTGGCTATAGAATCGAATGTATGGCAAAATTCTACAAAATGAAAAAGAATAATGGTAGGCTATAAATTGTTGCAACCATGCATACTAATTGGCTGTGGAGAACTAAGGGTGATTGGGGAAACTTTTCCATTAAGAGAAATAATTATGGGACCTGATTGGGGGAGTGAGATTGAACTTTGGCTTCTTTGCCAGAGATGTACATAGTTGTACAAGATTGAAATTGGAAATTGTAGGTATAGTATAATATGCCTTGTACTCCTAGAGAAGAATATGGAACTTAATGATTTAAATATGGCCAGTTTGTTGAGTTTGTGAAGTCTGTAGGGGTCTGCTCTATACGCCAAGGTTAAAAGCCCATGTTCATTTGGTAACAGTGAACTGTCAACGCGTTTGCATACTATCAATTTTCTTGTTTTCTGTCATGGTTGAAATCCAGGCCTGTCAAAATATTATCATATTTATACGGGGAATTCCAGGCATTCAGGCTTTCAATTTGTGTTAGTGAAAGAGATATAGAGTTGCTTTGTTATTTTTGTTTGTGGGCATGCTCTTTCACATGCTAATCACTTTGGCCTGTAGTTTCCTCCTCCAAAAGAAAGGTGAATTTATCAGTTTATAAAATAACCTTTCTGTTCTCTGCATGTAATTGTGTCTTCTTGAAGTGCTTGAACACATATTGTTGTGCTTTTATAGTGTAGTTCATTCATATGTTCACCTTTTCGCTGTTACACAATCCATACATTCAAATTGCCGCTCGGCATTTGCTGTAATCTATTATATACTGTTTCCTTTTTCCTTTTTAGGTCATCAGATGATGGTACATGTCGGATATGGGATGCTAGAAACTCCAACTTCAGTCCACGAGTTTACATTCCAAGGCCTGTGGATGTCACAGCTGGTAGTTACTTCTGTTTACATTGGTTGACTTGGGCTTTGTCTGATTGGAGCTTACATGGGATTATGAAACTTGTTGCAGGAAAGAGCAATGGTCCCTCTTCAAGTATTGGTCCTCAGAGTCATCAAATACTTTGTTGTGCATTTAATGCTAATGGAACTGTTTTTGTCACTGGGAGCTCAGACACTTTAGCCCGGGTACATCTAGGCATTTTTACTTCAGCATTTGCATGCTACTTCATTTTCAAGTCCATTCCTAAAATGAATTTAGCTGTAATTATATGTGCTCTGTTACCAAGGATCAGTTACTTGCAGGTGTGGAATGCTTGTAAATCGAACACAGAAGACTCAGATCAACCAAATCATGAGATGGATGTGCTATCTGGCCATGAAAATGATGTGAACTACGTGCAATTCAGGTAAGTTTGTTCTGGGTTATGGACAGCATTTAGTATGAAATTTTACCTATGATCCTTGTTGCCATGTCCCCATGCAGTGGTTGTGCTGTGCCATCAAGATATTCTACAATTGATGCTTTGAAGGAGGATAATGTTCCGAAGTTCAAGAATTCCTGGTGCAATAATTTTCTACTTCTATCTTTATTACCTTGGGCTCTCTTTGGTATTATTTAAATTTATGTTTATCTGACACATAAACATAAATAGATGTCTTTGGTATGATTTATGACCTCTATTTTTCATTAAAATAAATCACTATAAGCATAAATTCATAAACAGCTCGAGAGTTGTTTATGATTTATCACCGTAAATTGTTAATGTTTGTTTATGCGGGTACCATTAATGAACATGTGCAGAATTGCTATTTAAGTGGGGTTAAAATGGTAAAATTAATGAAAATTAGAACAAAACCTCTATTTTGTCCCTCTCTCTCTCTCTCTCTCCAACCCCTACGGATCAGGTATCAATCACCTGCAAAACTGATACGATGTGGATGTGGTATCAGGATCGGAAACTAGTAAAACCGTTATGTATCACCCAATTCGGGTGATACGATACCGATACCTCAAACCACACCACCCTACCCCCATGGTTTTAGTGCACGGTATCGGATCAGGTATCAGTTACCTGCAAAACCGATACGATGACGATATCGTTTTGGCATGGATCAGCCATATCGGACAAATTTGCCCCTGATTTCCCTTTAAAAAATAGGATTTTTGATTGTTTTACCCCTTGCCCGTACCGTGTCACCGATACGATATCGGGATCGGAAACTAGTAAAACTGTTACGTATCACCCATTACTGGTGATACAATAATGATACCTCAAACCGCGCCACGCTGCCCCCATGGTTTTAGTGCACGGTATCGGATAAGGTATCAGTCACCTGCAAAACTGACACCGTAACCGATATGGTATCGGCATGGATCGGCCGTATTGGACAAATTTGTCCCTGGTTTCCCTTAAAAATAGGATTTGACTGTTTTACCCCTTGTCCGTACCGTGTCACCGATACAGTATCGGGATTGGAAACTAGTAAAACCGTTACGTATCACCCAATACGGGTGATACGATACCGATACCTCAAACAATGCCACCCCACCCTCTCTCTTAACATATATCATATTATATATAATATCATATAATATGTACTATATAATATATATATAATATATATATATATATATATATTATGAATAAATATAATGTATAACATAGTCTTCACTTAAGTATACCAAATATATTTTTCATTTTATAATCTATTATGTCTAGTGGTAACCAAACGATTATTGTTTATAGGTCAAAACCTATTTTCATTATTGATTATTCATAAATAGGTCATAAATATAAATATAAACTATGCCAAAGAGAGCCTTAGTCCATTTATATTTCTCTCAGCTGATTTAATTCTTGTACTTATGCAGAATCAGCATTGGCTACCCTGTAATTGACATTATATTTGCATCTTTTCTTTATCAATGTCTTTTTAGGTTTACACATGACAACATAGTCACCTGTTCTCGCGATGGAAGTGCTATCATTTGGATTCCAAGATCACGTAGATCTCATGTGAGCTCTTATTTCAGACAAGATTTTCTTAATATGATTTTAGTTGGATACATATTTGCTTATTTCCT
This sequence comes from Telopea speciosissima, assembly GCF_018873765.1. Lineage (NCBI taxonomy): Eukaryota > Viridiplantae > Streptophyta > Magnoliopsida > Proteales > Proteaceae > Telopea > Telopea speciosissima. The sequence continues at coordinate 53,983,484 of NC_057922.1, forward strand.
CAAGCTTTTCCTGTGAGGATGGTTTTGCGTTGTCTATTTCTCCTTCAGTTTTGTGTTTTGTACCGAGTTAGATATGTATAATATGATGCTGATTTTTCCTGTCCTGGTTGCAGGGAAAAGTTGGACGCTGGACACGGGCATATCATCTGAAGGTTCCGCCCCCACCAATGCCTCCTCAGCCTCCTCGTGGAGGCCCACGTCAGAGATTCCTTCCAACTCCTCGTGGTGTTAATATGATTGTCTGGAGCCTGGATAACCGTTTTGTGCTTGCTGCCATTATGGGTGAGTCATTCATTGTTGGTCTGAGTTTTAAACCAATAATGGTTGTCATTGTTATTGGTATAATGCTTTCATAATGAAATATTCATTGACATTTGGAGTCATGGAAACCTAGAAATGATCAAGATGTTTGGAAGATTTCCTTTCCTTGATCTTGATTTGTGTAGAAACTCAGGAACTGCGACATTAGCTTCAATGGAGTTAACCTGAATTCTCGCAGCTTCCATATCATATGGTTACATTAGGGCTTCAGATGGGTTGGGAATAGGCAAGTATGGGCCTTACCCGTGCCCTTCTAGGTTGTACAGACCTCTTACCTGTACTCTGCCTTATCCTTCAGGGTAAAGGTAAGAAATTATTTACCCTTACCCTACAGGGTATGGGTAAGAAATTCCATTATCCGGTGGGTAAGGCAGGTAAAGTAATATTAAACTCAGTTTTCAGCTAAATTCCTATCACAATTTCGCAAAGCATATTTTTGTACTAATTTATCCGGAGTACTATGTTATTCCATAATCAAAACCTAATCGATTACCCCAGAATAACCAAATACATCATCCGGAACTGCCATAGAAATAATCATTTATATAGAAATTGATATTCACTTATTCTTACAAACAAATTGCAACATTTAAATCTAGTAGACTAAAGTCAGTAATATAAATAAATATAGAATATTTATTAATTAAAAAATATAGGTGGGTAAACAGGTAAGGCGGGTGGAAAAAAAAACTCTATCCTTACCTGACCTGCCTAGGCTAGCAGTGTAGAATTTCTACCCTTACCCTCGAAATGAGAGGTGGGTAAGTGGGTAAGGCAGGTAAACGGGTTCACTTGCCAGCCCTAGGTTACATAGCTTAATATTGTATGAGCATGCCTGTAAAAAACCCTTGTATGACTTCTCTTTCTTGGAGAAAGAAAAATGATGGCCAGTGTTTCAGATGCATGTACAGAGGGTTTAGAAGCGTGGTTGTGAACATGCTGTTGTGAAGTCTGAACTACATGTATCTGAAGAGGGTAGTCTTCTAGAAGCTTTATTTTTTGGTTTTTATTTTCTGGATACATTCATAGAAGCTTTATTTTGGAAAAGATAGACAAATATGTAGGGCTTGTTTCATTGATTGGGGTTGTATTCCTGCTGGCCAGATTTTCAGGGACTGCGCTGTGTTAATTATTTTTAGAAGGAGACAGTGGACAGGATGGTAGTTAATTGGCAACCCCTTCTTGAGGGGCTGTCTAAGTTGAATGTGGATACTCTGGGATAATAAGAGTCGTCATAGATTTTTCTGACCCTATTGATGAAGTTGACTTTGTAAGAATTGATGGGATTAAGGTTGGGAGTGGAGCAACTAATCATTAGGGAACTCTTTCATGCCATCATAGAGAGATTCAGAAAATGTTATTTGTAGAATGAGGGATCTTTGGGAAGATTTATGGCAGTGTTCATTAAATTAGACCCATCCGGCACCTAGTTTAGTATTTTTTTAGTTTGTTTTTCAATGTAATGGATACCAAGAAGTGCTACTGAGGCAGCTGATGACTTGCCAAAGCAAGGGTGTCTGGCCTCGATTATGTTTTTGGAAGGCTATCCATTTGTAATTTTGTTTTATATTTTTTGGGTGGGTTTCTGGTTTTGTTAGCTTTTATGCTGCTCTTCATTTGGAGGGGAATTCCTGCTGTGTACTATTGTACATTTATTTTCTTTGATTTCTATGAAGTTTTGTCATCAAATTTCCAATTACAATGTGGCAAACATGGGTGGGACAATGTGATCGAGTACAGCACAACCATCTCTGACGCAGATTCATTACCAGAATAGGCTTGTTTTATTAGGAATAAGTCTAGGGCTAGGTTATATACATGTTGGGCCTTTGATCTCATGGGTTTTCACTGTAATAGGTCACTTTTATGGACCTAAAGTAGGAGTACATAGGTTGCATACGGGATTAGCTCTATACTTAGTTTATTTTCATGTTTTAGTGTTTGAAATTGTACCGGTTGAACCACTGGTTCAATTTAATTGATTTTAGTAGTTTTCTTTTAAGTATTTAGTGGGGCTGAATTAGGACTCTCTTTTGAGTCTATTTCAGTTTCCCATTCAGTTTAAGTTATGTAATAAGTTAAGGATTGGGTTAGGCCTTTCTTTTTTAGTGTAAGTTTCTAATTTTGAGTCTTTTATATAAGATTGTAAGGGGGGCAAGTATTGGACACGAATTTTGATATTAATGAAAAGCTTTTGCTTCTCTTCTTCTCCATTGAAGATTTTTGTTTTGTGTTTGATCAAGGTTGGTGGGATTGTGTTTGCTTCGATTGCCACCTTGTCAGTGGGAAGCCCGGGTGGTTCGTTGGTGTGATTGGTGTTTGATCTAATCGACACCTTGAGGTGTGAAGCCCGGGTGGTTCTTTGAAGCTTTCTTTCAATTCTTTGAAGATCTCCTTCAAGTTTAAGATCAAGATTCAAGATTTGTTCAAGATCCTCTAACCAACTGAGTTGCCCTTGTAACAACAGTAAGTTTGAATCATCCCATCAATACCCATTCTTCGCCTAATCCTCCAAACCACCCCTCCAAACCACCCCAAAACCCTAATTTTCCCATCCATCTCTTGAAACCATCCCATCTCCCTAAATAAACCATTCAGCTAACAACACCTTCACATAATTGGATCGAGTATTCTCTTGCCTAATTGGAATACTCGAACCAAGCTGTTTTCCCATTACCCCATTCAAACCACAACATCCCACCTATTTTTGGAGATCATCCCTTTACCCAAATTCTTCACAGATCAATCCAACCATCAGAAACACACCATACCTGGATCGAATTTCATTCCCTACACTAGGAATAATCTATCCAAAGTTCCAAACCCTAGCCCCAAATTCCCATCCTAAACCCTAGGTCCCCCCTCTTTTCCAAAACCCGAATCCCTAAACCTAAGTTGCTACTCAAATTTACACACTTCTGTCCATCAAAAACATCTCAGGACCTTCACTAATAGACTCACCTACCTTGACTTGACATAACCCTAACATCAAACCCTAACCCTAATTTCATCAAAAACCTATTTTTGACCTAGCCAATTCACCTGTTCATAACAGATCCTGGTTTACGGGCTCCTAGTTGGTCTCCTACCAATCTAGGAGTACATTAATCTCATTGCTCAAATTCAGGCCAAACAAGTAATGGAAGACCAATTGGAAGTGGCTCCTAAGTGATAAAATTGCACACATGCCCCACATTTATTTTCTTTGATTTCTATAAAGTGTTATCAAATTTCAAATTACAACGTGGCAAACATGGGTGGGACTATGTGAAAGGGTACAGCACAACCATCTCGTTGGTCAAATTTCAGGCACAAGCAAGTAATGGAAGAGTGATTGGAAGTGCTTCAAAAATCAAAACTGGCTCTAAAGTGATAAAATTGCACACGTGCCACTAATAAGAAATGTCACTCTTGTAATTTTACGAAACTTTACATTCATTTTTTAACCTTTTTGGGGCTAAAAATTGACTGGTGATTTGGATGTGTATCTGTATCACATCAACGTAATCCATGTCTTCTGCAATGCAATTCAGTGGTTATTACCTTAAGAAAAAAAACATTGGATATGTCAAAAAGCCTTTTGTAAAGATTTACTGATGGGGTTTCAATTCACCCAAGGAATTAGAGTTCAGAAATCCCAGAGAAATCCAGAATCACAGGGATGGAACCAAATCATGTTTGGAAGATAACCTATTAGACTAATCAAGTCAAATCAGATGTGATGCAGTTAAATAACCACCTACATGGGCTTATTTTATTTGAAATAAGCTTTGGGTTGGGTTATGTATGTGTTGGACTTTTGATCCAATGTGTTTTTATTGTAATAGGACACTTTAATGGGCCTATAATATGGGTTGAGGCTAGGCATACAGGAATAGTTAGTTAAGCGTCTTTATTTCTTTTTTCTTTTTTTTTTTTTAAAAGTATTTTAGTTAGGTGGGATTAGGATTCTGTAAGTCCAGTTCTGTTTTGATCAGTTTCCTTCATTATTTTAGTTTCCTGGTCAGTTTTTTTTTTTTTTTTTGGATGAATTCCTGGTCAGTTTATGTTACCTTATTAGTTAAAAATTGGGTTAGGCCTTTCTTTTTTAGTGTTTGAGTCTGTTTTTCAGTCTCCTAAATAAGTTTGTATAGGGGTGTGATTCTGAACCTAGGGTTAAGTCTTTCTACCCCCCCCCCCCCCCACACCAAGATGTACTTAATATTATGGTTTCCTGGACTATTTAGCAGGGGAAGTATTCTAGTAAAATATGATAGCAATCCAACGCCTGGATTCAACAAAATGAAGGTTTCCTACTTGAAATATGAAATTGAATTCAATTGCATGGTTTTAGTGGCTCAAAACAATGAACTAATCATCATCTGATTTAGTAAATAAACAGCAATTCAGGAGGGGAAGTATTCCAGTAAAATATGATATCAACCCAACAGCTAGATTCAACAACATGAAGGTTTCCTACTTGAAATAGGAAACTGAATTCGATAGCATGGTTTTAATGGCTCAAAACAATGAACTAATCATTATCTGATTCAGTAATTCAACAGCAACATGAGATCTCAAGCAATAATAGAATTCAGAATCAAGAAATCAGATCCAGAAAATCCAGAATTGAAAGTAGCATTGAAATAGGAGTCTAGTCTCTGAGATATTGATTGGAAACTGAAATTTTAAAACAGAAATCAAGTCCCATTGTTCAAAGAAGCTAACAGATGGTAAGATGGAGTGGATCAGACTTTGATAGAGATTAACAATGGAAGTATTACTTAACAGCAAGCCAGATCTGAATTTGAGACTAGAACTAGAAGAGAGATCTCAGTATAAAGAAATTAAAGAACTGACTTGTTAATTCAATTGGAGAGAGAATCTCAATTAAGGATTCCACCTGAATTACAGCTACTGAATCCACAATTGCCCACTTTTGAATCCATAGAAGTACGCTCAGAATCAATTGAGCTAAACACCCTAGAATCCACAAGCGCTGGTCTGAAATCCACAGAACCAATTGGCAGCAAAGAGCTTCTTCATTCAATAAATCGTTGGTAGGCCTGTAGCCCTTTACATTTCCTTATACAGAACCGTGCTGGACAGCCTCGGATCAATTTAGGTTTAACCCAATCAGGAAACAGAACAGAATCAAAACTGGATTCTAAAACCCCCAATTGATAGTTGTTTTGGAGGTGACATTATGTCACCAAGACACTGACTAAAGAAGGGAAAATCAATTTTAAACAGGGCTGGACTCAAAGAGACCTAATCCAGCCTAACTCAAACAAATTTAATGACAATTAGAATAAAGAAATAAAAGACTCCAAACTAGCCCATGACTTGAGATTCCTTGGGTGAACCAGAACAGAACAACAGGGTCAAGTTGAACCAGAAAACTGGTTAAAAATTGAACCAGACCAAACTGCTGTTCATTCTGCCCTTTCTTCCTCTCTTCTGCTGGAATTCTGCATCAAATACCATACCATCAGTGAGTGTTGCTAGGCAGTACTGTGCTGTGGTTGCATCCTTTCAGGTGATTTTGCAATGTCTAAGATCACTGACGTTACCCTGTGATGTTATTTTCTTGTTCCAGATTGCAGAATCTGTGTGTGGAATGCTGCTGATGGTAGCCTGGTCCATTCTTTGACTGGTCATTCTGAATCTGTAAGTATTATTGATCGTTTGTTCTAGATATTTAGAGTCTGTAGAAAGTCTTTTTATATGGTGAAAATATATTTGCTCTGTATTTGAAAATATTTGCATTACTGCACATGGCAACCCCATCACTCAAAAGCATCCTCTGGGCATTTAATTATGACTAACTTTGTGGATATTTTGAATTTATCTTAGTTCAAGTATTTTTTTTTTCTTTTGTAAATATTTTACATATTCACATTGTTACTTTTGCAAGTTTGCCCATTTTGGTTATTAAGTCGACTCTGGGCTACTCTTGCCAGTTTATCTAAAATTTAAGCTCTGTTATGCGGTGGTTTTGCCGAGGGTGAACCTTGGTGTAACGGTAAAGTTGCTCCATTGTGACCAAGTGGTCATGGGTTTGAGTCTTTGGAAACAGCCTCTCTGCGAAGCAGAGGTAAGGCTGCATACACTATGACCCTCCCCAGACCCCGCAGTGGCTGGAGCCTCGTGCACTGGGTATGCCCTTTTTATGTGGTGTTTTTCACACTTGACACCATAATATGTTTATATTTGTACTGTTAATTGAGGAGTGATGATATTCCAATTTATTGTTTGTCCATTATGTGGCTATAAGCTTTCTTTTTGTTTTAATAACTTCTTCTTCTTAAAGAACTTCACTTACCTCTTTTTCCTTGAACTTGATGCATATTCATATTTGGTTGACAGGTGTTGAGCAGAATTAATCTCTAACATGATATTGTCTGTTGTCTTTTTTACCATTTTCTGACATGTCAACTTTGTGATTTCTTGACCTGCAAAATTACCTTTAGTGTCCAGTTGTCAATTCCGACTCAATTATCATATATCCCTTCCAAATATTATTTTGTTTCGCCCATAGTTCTGTTTCAATCACTGGTTATTTATGTCACTTTCCACATTATTAACTTTTATTCTGGTCATTTTCCTTGTATTATTGGTAGACCTATGTTTTGGATGTTCATCCTTTCAATCCCCGGATGGCTATGAGTGCTGGTTATGATGGGAAAACCATACTGTGGGATGTGAGTTGTCTGGTTCTATAAGTTCTTTTCTATCATCTTTTGTTCTGTTGAGTGCTCCTCAATTATGTTTTGGTATTTTATGTCTCTAGATATGGGAGGGAACACCCATTCGCATATATGAAACTGGACGCTTCAAGTTGGTAGATGGGAAGTTTTCTCCGTAAGTTAAACTTCACAGGTTTCAAGATATTGACGATCTATATTTTTCCTTGCATTAAGTGAATGTTTTTTCCTATAGATGTATGGTATTTTCATTTGAAAGTGGAGAATTCATTACATTCTTCTTTTGGTATCTTGCTTATAAGAAATTCTGCTTAGGATTTCAAAATACAAGGGGGGAGGGGAACCCAGCTCTTACTCATTATTATATCTGCTAATTTTTTTCATGATTAATACACACAGTTGTGCTGCCACTTGCGAGATCCACAGCTATGAATCATTTTAATTTTGTTGTATGTCTCGCTTTTTGCAGATGATATTGTTTTGGTAGATGAAATAATTGTTGGGATAAATGCATAGTTCGAGAACTCGCGAGATCTCGCCGAGTTTCTCGGTTTTTGGAAAAAACGAGACGAGACCTTAGGCAAGTCCCAAAAGTGTGAGATCTCGCCGAGATCTCGGTTCGAGATCTCATTTTGAACCATTTTAATGAGGCATCTTGTCCATATCTCGCCGAGATCTTGGATCTCGGGTTGACCCATGGAAATGACCCATCTACTATGTATTTACTTACCTAACTTGACAGAACTCTTATATGCTTGCTGTGGGGCACTATATGCAACATTACAGCAACGCTATGTCATGGGAAGACTGTGACACTAGTGGGGACTGAATACTTGATTCAAAGTCATTTTATGTGATGATAGTTGTAACACTGTTAAACAGTTTGATATATCACTTTAACATTTCTGATTCTTATTTAAGTTGTTTAGCTATTAATTGAATGTTTTGCTTGCTTTCTATTACTAAATTATGTGTAGAGTAGGGTATTTTAGTACATCATTGCCTACCAACCTATGGTCCGAAGTGAAACTCATATTTAGACTTTGATTTTGCAAAATCTGATAGTGCCATTGTGTTTGAATGGCCTAAAATAGACTGAATACCAAGTTTCAAACCCAAACTAGGTCTAAAACCCACTGAGGTGAGACTTCGAGTCAGAAAAAAAAAAAAATGCACCAACTCGCCGAGATCTCGACTCGATTCGGTTTTTCCCAGAACCGAGTTGGTTCCGAGATCCGAGTTTTAGAAACTTGGATAAATGTCAAGTTGGATTTATGGAGATCAACGTTGGAATCGAAGGGTTTTAAGATAAGTAGAACAAAACTAGAGTATATAGCATGTAACTTTAGTAACAATAGGATTGAGAGTGGGGTGGTTAAAAACTTAAAATTGATAATAGGGAGTTACCACAATGTCATAACTTTAGATATCTATGTTAGCAGAACGTGGGTTAGAAAGAGAGAATTAGAGAATAGAATGTGTTAGATTCATTGATAGGTAAGCCCCTCTATTTATAATAGAGGGAAAAGTTACAAAGGGACTGAAATAAACATAATTACCCCTAACTAGCTGACTCTATAAGAACTACAACTTAATCCTAATATCATAAGAATAAATCTACCCCAAAAGGACCAGAATACATATTCCAACACTCCCCCTCAAGCTGGATTATACATATAAGTAAAGAGGGAGGATCCAACTTGAACTAATAAGAAAAAAAAATTCCATAATAATGCTAATACTACCCCTCAAGTTGGCGCATATAAGGCACTACTGCCCAACTTGAACAAAACGGGAAGAAACAAAGTTGCAGAGTCCAACTTGACAGATGAATACAACTCCCAAATAAACCTTCAAGAACTTGAAAAATAGATCTTCAAAACCTGGGCAGACTTGATCAGCAAACTGGGACTGGAATGACTTCCAAAAAAGGCAGCTTTCACCAATCTTCTATTAGCTGTCCAGTGATGAATCTCTGACTGATAATCTTGAAGATAAGCAACTAGGGCAGCAAGCAGCGGAAACAAATGAATCAGGCAGCGGAAATGATCAACCCAACTGTAGATCCTCATATAGGCACTGTAAAGGCATTGTAAATCTTCAAATAGGCTTGCAATAACCAAACATCTTCAATACTCTTCATCTCCCCCTTACGGCAAACTAATGAAGGATACCCAATAGTAATGGTGGAGAAGACTGATCTTCTATATTTTGCACCAATGTTCCTGCAAGTTCTGTTTTCTGCAATGGCTGCAGGTGTATTGTACATAATCCCCCCCTCACATGTAGTAGTACACATGGACAGATAACGGAGATGATGTAAGAAATAGTGCAAAAGTATAATATTCCAGAATTTTCCAAGAAGGTGCTAAGGGTAATGGAAAAGGAAGAAATGGCAATTTAGAGAATACCATAAACTTCCAAAGTGGTTAAGGGTGTATGCCAAAGGTATGGTATGGGAGGTGGTGAAGTGAAAAAAAAGCAGTGGGATAATGAATCACGGAGAAAAACAATGCAAAATATAAATTGTCAACCATCTTCAAACGATCAAACAAATTCCTTAGATGGAAACTCCTGCAAGGGAGAGACACCAAACTCCAATATTCAAATCTGATAAGTAAACAGATCTGATTTGAAGTAAGGAAAGACTCCAATCTTCAAACACAGAAGAACTAGTGGGACAAAACTCCAATTTGTGAACTCCCACATGCTAAATAGAACTAACGAAGATATCTGGGTAGAATTGATGGAATAAACTTAAAAAAAACTTGGATCAGATCTGAATTAGTGAACAATGCTAGGATCAAGTTCTCAAAGTAAGCTGGATTTGAATCAGTAGAGAAAACTTCACACAACTGAATAGGTTCGTAGTTGCAACCAATAACTATGGAACACACTGTTGTAATCCCAAATAAACTGATCTCCAGGGTAGTAGATTCGAGTCTTCAACATGAAAGAAATTCGATCTCCTATAGTAGGATACTCAGTCTCAAGAACTGGGCAGCAGTAGTCCTCATAAAGGCAGCAGTAACTTGTCAACCAGACATGTTTACAGAAGCCAATAAATAGAACCAGCAAGGTATGTAGTAAAGCTCAATAGAATGAGCAAGTATAAGATAAATAATCCAACAGATCCATAGGTAGTTAAATCAGCCAGCCACATAGGAACCAATAAAAGAATAGGTTGATAGTTGGAGAAATTGAGCCATAAGAGTGAAACCTGAATTTTTTCAAAAAAACTCCAAGAATGATGCTGATATTTAGGTCGTATGCTTCTTTGATATGTATAAGACTCTCCTCAAAAAATCAGCAAAAAAGAACAACCCTAACCCTAAGATCGATTAAAGTCAGGGTTTTGGAAAACCCTGAAAGTGAGATCGATATAGGGAAAAGGGGGCTTCAATTGTTGATGTAGATTTGCAATAGATGCTGATTTGTACTGCTAGAATGGGACCTCCAATGCGAACATCCAATCTCCAATAATGAGACTTGATCTTCAAGAGGGAGAAACACCAAAAAATTGCAGAAAAATAAGGCAGCAGCTATCACAAAAAAAAGGAACTTCTTCAAGCCATGAATTGATGAGGTAGAGTATCACTCTTGATGGTAGAAACCCCTCCATGATTACAGCAGCAAAAATCCCTAACCCAAAATCAATATGTGTCAGGGTTTTGGAAAACCCTGAAAAGTAGAGATCGATTGGGGTAGGGGTCTTCAAAAACTTGGAAAGGAGCAATTATTGAGGTCGAGTGCTCTTTGAAGTGGAAGTAATCAGCCCTCCAAAAATCAGCAAGATCTAAAACCTCTAACCCTAAATTCAATTGGATTCAGGGTTTTGTCAGGAATTTTAGCAGGTAACCAAATTAGAAGGTTAAGGAATCTTTGCTGTAGAAACTAATCCAGCCATCAGAAAGGGTCCAAACTCAGGTCGAGTAGGGTTTGTATAGGGAGTAACCTGTGCAAGAAATCTCAGCCTGATGTGATGGTTGGATTGTGAGAACCAAGGGTTGATCCAAAATTAGAAGGTTAAGGGTTTGGCCAGATCAATTGGGGTAAATCAAGGCTGGAGAAGAAAAGAAAGGGGAGTAGATGGAAGAAGGTAGAAAGGTGCTGGAAAAGGTTGCATAGGAGGCTCCAACAATGGAGGATCAGCCTTCTTGAGTGAGAGGAATCTGATCTTCAAGAAAATTCTGGAAACCTTCAAGTTGCAGGTATGGTTCCAGCAGAATTTTAATGGAAAAATAAGTAGATAGGATGGAGTAGGGCAGCAACTAAATCATTGGTTTAGATTTTACCTCATTAGTGTTGCACCTTTTCAAGGATGAGAAGAAGAAAACCAGAAGAAGGTGAAACCGAGAAAGAAAGAAAGGAGGCAGAAGTCGATTGAAGAAGAAAAGGAGGTTTTTTTTCTTTCCTTCTAACCTAGATCAGAGTTGGCTCTGATACCATGTCAGCAGAACCGTGGGTTAGAAAGAGAGAATTAGAGAATAGAATGTTAGATTCATTGATAGGTAAGCCCCTCTATTTATAATAGAAGGGAAAGTTACAAAGGGACTTAATAGACATAATTACCCCTAACTAGCTGACTCTATAAGAGCAGCAACTTAATCCTAATTCCAACACTCCCCCTTAAGCTGGATTATACATATAAGTAAAGAGGGAGGATCCAACTTGAACTAATAAGAAAAAAAAAAAAAAAACTCCATAATGATGCTAACAATCTAGGGTCAATCGTGAGTAATGAAGGAAAAATAGAGGATGATATTGTACAAAGAATTAGAATACGATGAACAAAATGAGGGGTGGATCTAGAGTGTTTTGTGATCGACATATCCCTTTAAAACTCAAAAAGGGAAATTTTATAGAACAGTTATACAACCAACAATGACGTATGGGGCTGAATGTTGGGCAGTTAAGAAAAAACATTTAAACAGACTTAATGCGGTTGAAATGAGGATGTTATGGTGGATGCGTGGTAAAAACTAGGAAAGATAAAATAAAGAATGAACAAATTAGAGCAAACCTGGACGTTGCCCCTATTCATGATAAGTTGCGAGTGTTGAGTGACGTAACCCGAAAGGGTATTTTGGGGGTTTTCCCCCTATAGCTGACTTATTTAGTAGTCGGCTATGAGGGAGCCTTGTTGTAATTCTGTCCATTCTCTTTTTATTATAAATATAAGGGCTTGGTGATCACTTTGATCATCCAAGCATTCAGCCTTTGCACTGCTGCTGACATGGTATCAGAGCCATTAAACCTTTTCTGCCAAGTTCTTGGGGGTGATCTACATATTCTCTTATTTTCGGGTTTTCTCCTAAAACCTTGACAGATCGATCTCACCCATCCCTCATCAACAGCAGCTAATTTTTGGAGGAGTTTTTCACCTCACCAACAGAAGAACTCGATCCAAGTTTGAGCTGTTCCCAACAGCTGATTTCAAAGATATTGATTTTCTCCATATTTGAGTCGATCTGGTGTTTTCTTGTGCCCTAATGTCTAACACTTCTACTGTTACTTCTGGACTTGATGGGCAGCCATGGAATGAGTATCTTCCCTTTGCTGCCTCAATCAAACTTGATGGCATTAACTACTTGATGTGGTCTAGGTCTACTTACTTAACTATTGCTAGTCGTGGTCTTACTGGACACATCACTGGGACTGCCAAGAAGCCCTCTACAGCTGATCCTCTTTAGGATCGATGGATTTCAAATGACTCCCAAGTCATGTCCTTCTTACTTAACCCTATGCAACCAGACCTTGCCAGTGGTTGTTTGCTATTAGGCACTGCTGCGAAGAAGACTTATGGTCAGGTTGGAAACGATGCTCAGGTGTATGAACTTCCCAAGAAGGTTCATGAAACCACCCTAAAAGAACTTTCCATCTCCCAGTGCTTTGGGCCCTTCGTAGCTTATGGCAACATTTGGATCACTACATTGATTACCAAGCCCACTAATGCAATAGAGATTGCTGCCTACCGCAAGCATGTTGACAAGATTCGAGTTTATGACTTCCTGGCTGGTTTGAATGTTGGTTTGAATGTTGAATACGATAAGATTCGTGTTCAAGTCCTTAGCAAATCTCCTTTTCCTACATTGGACCAGTCTTATGCTTTGGTTCATACTAAAGAAAATAGACGGGCTGCCATGCTTCATTCTCCTACCATTGACCGTTCTGCCTTGCAAACTGGTTCAGGTTTTACTCCCATATCTGATGGGTCTTCTCGCACTGGAGATACCTATAAGGAGGTCATTAATTGTGAACACTGCCATAAGCCATATCACATTAAAGCCAATTGCAGGAACCTTCATGGTAAACCTGCTGACTTTGAGGTGAAACGTGGTCTTGGGAAGTCCAAGTCCAAGGCTAATCACACTAAAACTGCTGCAGCCCCTTTTACAGACATTGGTCTCACTCCGGATGAACTTCAAGCTTAAAAGCCTCTCCATCTTCACCTGCACTTGCTGCCCCTTCTGGTTCTCACTTTGCTTCAGGTATTCCAGTCGGTAGTCACTATGCATCGATTGTCTCCAGTCCTTGGATTATAGACTCCGGTGCTACTAACCAATTGACTGGTTCTTCCCATATTTTTCATCAATATTCTCCCTCTTCAGGGAAACACACTGTTTGTGTGGCTAATGGTTCCCTTTCTTCTATATCTGGAAAGGGTTTTATTCGCTGCTCTCCTACCCTTACATTATCCTTTGTCTTGCATGTTCCCTTTTTCTCTACTAATCTTCTTTCAATTAGTAGGCTTACCAAAGATTTAAATTGCAAAATAACTTTTTTTTCCTTCTCACTGTGTCGTACAGGATCTGGTGAAAGGGACGACGATTGGGGGTGGTAAGGTACATGGTGGTCTCTACTTACTTGACATGGGTCAAACTTCTCTCCCGTCAGCTTCATCTCTAACTCATTTGTTACACTCAGCCTCGTCTCCTGATCTCCATCTATGGCATTGCCGCCTCGGCCATCCTCCTCTTCGGATTTTAGCTTTTTTATTTCCTCAATTAGTAAAGGATTGTAAAACGGATGAGCTTTTATGTGAAGTTTGTGTTTTAGCCAAACAAACTCGTTCTAGTTATTTCCCTTTGAATAAAAAAAATGTTTCCACTTTTGCTTTAGTTCATACTGAGTGTGGGGTCATGCTCGTCGCACATCCATTTCTGGTCATCGATGGTTTGTTACTTTTATTGAGTATTATACTCGACTACCTGGGTATACATGATGTAGCACAAGAGTGCAGTTTTTTGTTGTTTTCAGCTCTTCCATTGTATGGTTCAGACCCAATTCAATGCAACTCTAAAAATTCTGCTCATTGAAAATGGCAGAGAATACATGGAGGGTCAATTCCAAACATATTTGGCTGATAATGGGATAATTCATCAAACCAGCTATGTCGACACTCTTGCCCAGAATGGAGTGGCTAAAAGAAAAAATCGTCATCTCTTGGAAGTTGCTAGGGGCATTATGTTTGCACGGTAGGTTCCTTCTCAATACTAGAGTAATGTTGTACTTACCGCTGCCTACTTGATAAACCGCATGCCTACCCTTGTTCTTGTTGGTCGTGCACCTACGGACATTCTCCAGGGTTCCTCTTTTGTTGTTCCACCGAAGATCTATTGTTGCGTTTTCTATGCTCGTAACCATTACCCTCATGGCAAGCTTGATCCTCGTGGCATTCGGTGTATTTTTTTGGGTTACTCAGCTACGCAAAAAGGATACAAGTGTTATCATCCTCCTACCCGGCGTACTTTGGTCACCATGGACATTGTCTTTTATGAATCTCTAGCCTATTATTCCCTGCCACCTCTTCAGGGGGAGTATGATTCTTTGGGTATTGAAGATGTGTTTGCTATACTACCGGTTCCTGTTCAGAGGGAGCCATCTACTCCTGATCTAGCTCCGGTTCCTGTTCAAGGGGCAGCAGTTGGTTCGAAGGCCTGTGAGTCAGATTCTTGTTGATGAAGTCTATATCCGGACTCCTAAGCACAAAGAACAAGTTAAGACTACCACCACTACGGTACCTCTTCTCCAATCGCCAGACTTTGATGTAGGGCCTGCTACTCCATCTGGTAAGGTTCCTTCTCTTGAATTACCTATTGTTGTTCGTAAAGGCATTAGGTCATGTACCCTACATCCCATCTCCAATGTTGTTTCCTATGATTCTTTGTCTTCTTCCTATCGTGCCTTTGTGTCTTCTCTTTCCTCTGTTTCTATTCCACAGAAGTGGCAGGAGGCATTTGCAGATCCAAAGTGGAAAGCAGCCATGATGGTAGAGATGAAAGCCTTATCCAAAAATGAGATGTGGGAGTTAGTGGCTCTTCCTCCAGGCAAGAGACCAGTCGGTTGTAAATGGGTGTTTATAGTCAAGCAGAAGATGGATGGGCTAGTAGATAGATAAAAGGCAAGACTTGTGGCCAAGGGGTTTACTCAAACCTATGGGATAGTCTACCAAGAGACTTTTGCTCCAGTTGCAAAGTTGAACACAGTTTGGGTTTTATTGGTTGGGATTTGCAGCAGTTGGACGTAAAAAATGTTTTTCTTCATGGAGAGCTTCAAGAGGAAGTTTATATGGAGATTCCTCTAGGTTTTTTATTTAACAAAACTCATGGAAAGGTGTGTAGACTGAAGCGGGCATTATATGGGCTGAAGCAATCCCCTTGGGCTTGGTTTGGCAGGTTTCATAAAGCCATGGTTTCTGTAGGGTAAAAATAGAGTAATGCTGATCACACCTTATTCATCAAGCGTTGTGGAGATAAAATTACTCTTCTTATAGTCTATGTCGACAACATAGTTGTGACCGGCAATGATGTTGATGAGATCTCTCACCTGAAAGTTTTCTTAGGACGAGAATTTGAAATAAAAGATCTAGGAAAGCTAAGGTACTTTCTTGGGATCGAAGTTGCTTATTCTTCCAAAAACGTTTTTCTTTCCCAGAGGAAGTATGTCCTAGACCTTCTCTGTGAGACTGGTTTGTTAGGGTGTTAGCCTTGTGATACTCCTTTGGAAGCTACTACTCGTCTGAAAGAAAAAGATGGTGAACCCTTGATAAGGGACGTTATCAACGATTGGTGGGAAAATTGATCTACCTCTCCCATACTAGATCAGACATTGCATTTGCGGTGAGTTTGGTCATTCAGTTCGTGCATGATCCCTACTCCACTTATATGGCTGATGTTCTTCATATTCTCCATTACTTGAAGTCAGCTCCAGGAAAAGGGATTCTTTTGTCTCTGCATGATCATCTTTGTGTTGAGGCCTACAGTGATGCTGACTAGGGTGGTTCTCCGGATCAGAAATCTACTTCAGGCTATTGTACATTTGTAGGAGGTAACCTTGTCACTTGGCGTACCAAGAAGCCGAATGTTGTGGCAAGATATAGTACTGAAGCAGAGTTCCATGCTATGGCCCAGGGAATCTGTGAGTTATCGTGGCTTCAAAGTTTACTTCAAGGCCTTGGTGTTCCTGTCTGTCATCCAATGATGTTGTACTGTGATAACAAGGCAGCAATTAGCATTGCCCACAATCCAATGCAGCATGACTGTACCAAACATGTGGAGATTGACAAACATTTCATCAAGGAGAAGTTAGAAAGTGGACAGATTTGTATGCCTTCTGTGAAGTCAGGTGATCAGCTTGCTGATGTCTTCATTAAAGGATTGAGTGGAAAATTGTTTAATCCTAATTTGGTCAAGTTGGGCATGTGTGATATCTATGCACCAACTTGAGGGGGAGTGTTGAGTGATGTAACCCAAAAGGGTATTTTGGGGTTTTTATCCCCCTATAGCCGACTCTACTAAATAAGTCGGCTATGAGGGGGCCTTATTGTAATTCTGTCCATTCTCTCTTTATTACAAATATAAGGGCTTGGTGATCACATTGATCATCCATGCATTCAGCCTTAGCACTACTGTTAACAGAGAGAAACTCCTTTGAGGTGGCATGGACATGTGCAACAGAGGCCTTTGAATGCTCCAGTATGGAGAAGTAATTTATTTCACAAAGAAGGAGCTAAAAGAGCTAGTGGTAGGCCTAAAATAACCATAGGAGAAGTGGTGAGGAAAGATATGTAAAACTTAGGACTGGAATCTGGTATGGCTTTGAATAGAGCTGATTGGAGAAATAGGATCCATGTAGCCAACCCCATTTAGTTGGGATAAGACTGAGTTGAGTTGAGTTGTCTCACTTTTCTTGTTTACTTGAATGCTGGAAGTATGAAATTTGTCCTTGATGAGAAGTCTTCTGGCGATTTTAGGGAAAACAAAGGAGCGCAAAAAGAACATTGCTTGCATCTGCCTCAAACATCTGCAAAAAGAACATTGCTTGCATCTGACCCTAGGCGTTGGAGAGGGTCCAAAATCAGAGCGACACCAATTAGGCGACCAAGGCGTCCAAGGCGCCCAAGTCGACCAATAGTTACAAGGAGTTCAAATGCCCTGATGTTCGTTCACCTGAATCTTTCAGGCTGCCTTCTCCTGTTAGATATGCTTCACCCACCGGAGCCCGCCCCATACTCGCTCATCCCGAGGGTAATGACCTATCCCAAGCTGCCCATATCTGGAAAGTCGTTCCAATAGTTACAAGGAGTTCAAATGCCCTGATGGTAGTGATCATGCCCTCAGTAGCCTAATCACAGGTGCCTAGCTCGATAGAATAGTGTTGGATGCCATCTCCCATGTATTGAATCGAACATTCGCTTCGCTCCTCGAGTGCCCGCACGGCTTTAGGAAGATAAGGGGGAAATCGGGTTCCTGCCACTCGGAGGGATTGATTGATGCCAGCCAGAAAGAAGTAGGCTACGGGTAGGACCTTGTTGTCTGCCTACGGGCTTTTTTAAGGCTTCCATCTTGTGGGGCCAATATCTGGACATAATATTCTGAGTTTATGTTCTTTAGTAGTGGCTTGGTGGCATTTCTTATTATTTTATTTGGCTCAATAGATAATTGTCTTGCATTTTTTTCCCTAGTGGCCTATATCAAATGCTCGTAGTGGCAGGATCATAATTCATTCTGGCCATATATTCAGGGTCTTTTTAGTGCTTTTCCCACTGGGCATCCAGCAAGGGTTTTGTGAATTGTGATGGAAGTTGATTAATTGGTGGGATCATGGTTTGATTTGGAGTTGTCCAAGATGTAGAATGATTTTTTAAAGTTTGTTATAGAGGTGCTGTAAATCAGTTAGTTCCAGTTAAGTTAGATCAGAGTTACAATTCTAGGCTTAAATTGGAATTTCAGCTCGAGGCTCTGTCTCACTCAGCTATGTGGATCCATATTGCTATAATCCTAGTATCTAGGTTCCTTCTAACCCATTTGGATTCCTAGAGTTTATCTGCATTCTTTTTTTTTTTTCCTTTCCTTTAATCTGTTATACCCATCTCATACCATCATACAATAACCTTTCCATTACTGCTCAAACTTCCATCAAAACCATAGTACAAAAACTCGTTAAAGCTCGATCAAGATTTCAAGTATCTCGGTGATACCGAAACGAAACACACTTTCGAATTGAAAAATTACAATAATTCGACCGAAATTTTGATCATTTCGCGAAATTTCGGTACTTTGTAACATCTCGCCGAAATATCGGCAAGATGTTACAAACCCAAGTTATAAAATGTCAAAATCTCGTGAGCTCTCGGTCGAAATAGAGTCTCGGTCGAAATTTAGATCGAGAGCTCACAAGGCTTGTTTTTTTCATTTTCTTCCACCCATTTCTTCCTCCTTCACTTCTCTTTGGTGATTTTTGAACCGGCTTTCGAATCTTGGCCGCATCTACACCGGAAGCACTTGGAGAACATAGGATTGAACCTTCTTAGCACATCTATGAAGTCTTTCTACTATTTCAGATAAAACCATTTTCTCCAAAAAAAAAATTTTTTTTTTTGAAAAAATCATGATCAATACTTGTTTGTTTGTGATGAAATCAACCCAGAGCCATCATATCACAGTGGATCAGTGGGTAGTCGTGGTTCTTCACACTTTGGTGACCCATATCCTAGGATAGGTTACCTTCAGCATGTTGATGATGCAATTTACATGGCAACTATGGATGACTACACTCGTTTCTTCTCCCAGACTATGGTGTGGCATTCATATGTCTTATAGTCGGAGAACAATGCACGTCGGCTCCATCGGACTATAAGTGGGGTCGATCTTGGACGGCGGAGTAATTATTATTAGTAGACATTTGAGTCACTTGATGACACTACTTGACTGGTATTGGGAATTTGGGATATTGATGTTATTGACTTATTGTACTTAATATTATGACTTATGAGTCATTGAATTTATGTTTCCAAGTGAATTTACTTGTTTAAATTGCTTATTAGTTATTATGTCCTCTAGTATTTAAAGTCTTCAACAATATGTATGTGTAATGTATGTGTCTAAGTTATACATTAGGATTCGACCGTATACTGCCAATCAATGGTGCAAATCCAAAACACCACTTTGGATGACTATTTTTGTAATTTGAACATTTGCACGTGTTTATATAGCCCAAAATAGGGTTTCCATGAAGTTTTAGGCCTTAACTTGGCCTAAACCCACTGAAATGACCTACCGAAAACTTGCAGAAAAAAATACAATATTTTGACCGAAATTTCGGATATTTCAGATATTTCGGTCAGACCTAAATACCGAAACGAAATGAGATTTTAAACATTGATCAAAACCAGCATTCAAGCAATTAATGGCAAGCCTTCCCTATCTCTAGCAGGCAGTTACTATCAATATATTCCAAGAGCAGCACTGAAACACAGCCACACAACTGTAGAGTCAAAAGAAATCAGTTTTCACTGATTCATACTACCCACCAAATACCCTTTCAGACTCCAACAATTTCTTTGTCTTCAACGCCTCTCCCTTTGCTACCAATTTAATTTTGTATATGAAAATTAACTCTTTACCCTTTTAAATCCACCCTATGGTCAATTGACTGGTGTTTACGGGGGTTTTTTTTTTTAAGGAGAAAATAAAATAGATTTGAATGTGACCTCTTTGCTTCCAATGATCCCAGTAATAAGTCATATAGATCTTACACCACTTTCTTTACCTATCATTTCAGGATGTATTATTGGAAGGAGTTTGGGGATAATTGCTATCCTTTCATGATCTACAATGACTTTCTCTAGCTGGCATTGATGTTTTCTGTAGATTGTTTTATCCTATCTTGATCTGCTTGAAACTACCTCAATTTTTAGAAAGCTGAACCTGAACCCTCCCTAGCCAATGCTAGGGTTGGGCCCGCCTGTTTCAGTCCATATAACTCATGCTTGGTTTGGAATAACTGACCCTGGGTCATGTTGGATTACCCTTTGGCTTGGCTTAGGTTGGCCTCTAAGCCTGCACATGTTGCAGTCCAGTTGGATTGACATTTTCTTGATTTGGCTACTAGGATTGTTCTCATTACTTTGGAGTTTACTGCTGCAACTTTATTCAGACGTGTTTAAGTCATTTACACTTCATGCTTCTGTATTTGTTTTTAACATAAAGCCTCTGTGAATATATCCTTCGTTCTCTCTTGTGGTACTCTGGTTATAGATTTGGCTTTTAGTGAAATGTGTTTCCCTCTGTATTATAGGGACGGAACATCAATTGTACTTTCAGATGATGTTGGGCAAATATACATATTAAACACAGGCCAAGGGGAGTCTCAAAAGGATGCCAAATATGATCAGGTACTGCAAACTTTATTTCCAACCTTTTCTGTTTTGTTGATTAGTACATTCTGGTGCATGAAACTCAGCCTAAATACTTATTTGTCTTTAATGTTTCCAACAGTTCTTCCTTGGGGATTATCGTCCCCTTATACAAGACACCCATGGGAATGTTCTTGATCAGGTTGGTTGACTGTTCTTTGTTTCATATTACCTGTTGGTATTGGTAGACTCGTGCCTTTGGTCCATATTAACACAGATATTTGTTATATACATTTCTTAGAGTAGAGATGGAAGTCTTGTGCATGAAACTTCCTTCAAAATGCAAGCATAATGTATATGTTTTGGATATTATTATCTTAAATCTATTTTGAAATTTCCATCCAACATCTCCCCAACTTGACCCCCCCTCACTGAGCAAGGAAATGGCCAGTTTGTATGAAACTATAAATAGACTAATGATTTGGAGAACTGTTTGTCCTGTCTTATAGGACCCATTGTACAGTCTGGGTACTTCTTTTGGGACATGTAGTTTTGTATAAAGTAAATAAGGACCAGCTTTGGATGGATTCGAGGACACAGATTGCCTAGCCTTCCATGATCATGATATGTAATAAGTGGCAAGAAAAATGATTTGTAAATCTTTCAGAGAGCTACAAATGAGTTATTCGATCATGCCCACAGGATAACTACATGGTTTGACCTATTCATTGGTGGGTTTGACTTTTGATCTCCTGAAAATGAGCCGTGAGAATTAACGGTTTTCTGCTCCTTCCTATATCAGAATTTTTTTGTCAACTCTTCCAAAAATTATTATGGTTGCTTTAGCTGTTGTCACTAAATACATGTACAACACTCATGCCAGACAAAATTCAGGATACATAAGAGTGTAGTAATTTTCTATGTACATGTACGAAAAAAGTTACATGAATAATACAGATTGGTACAGAAAATGTAAGTAATCTTATATCTTTGAAAATTTCCCAATGATACTTGTTTTCTTTAAATACTTTACATTCACTTTTTTTGGGGGGTGAATAAATAATTCATTACCAAGGAAGGAGAATATACAAGGGCCCAAAAAGGTGGAAAGAGAAAGAACAGAGACTAACAAGCTGGCCAAAGATGCATCCACCCTTCAAGTGGGGAAGGCATTGGGCTGCAAAATAGAGACGAGAAGACCCCAGGAGACAACAATGAGCCTGTTCCTTGGGTAATCTCTTACATTAAGATGAGGGAGACTGGATTCTTAGAAGTTAGAACTAACATCAAAGAAGATGGAAATGGAAGTCCAAATCTTATCAAATAATCGGGAGTTGGTGGTCTATATGTGAAATTGTGAATTATTTCTGTTACATTCAAATATTATCCGTGTTCTATATGTGAAGTACTCCTGTGACACAGGATGCAAACCACTTCCTGAAGAATAATTTCAGTGTGAGATTTCTGTGTTCTATTTGCAAGTGCATGACCATATAACCATATCCATGAACAACTCCTTTAGTGCGATTGAATTTTTGTTTTAGATCAAATGTCACTTCGATACTTCAAACTGGGTGCATATATGCTGGGTGTTTCAATTTGATATGCAAATGTTGTCTTTGTTCTGATTGAGATAATCATTGGGAGATATTTCATAGTTTATGTGGTTAAACTTCAAAACTCTGGTGAAATTTGATGCAGGAGACTCAACTTGCTCCTTATCGAAGAAATATGCAAGATCTCCTCTGTGATTCAAGTATGTAAATGACTCTTTTCAACATATCAACTAGGGTTTGTAATTTTCATTATATTAATGTCATATTTCTGTTGTGTTGGTTGCTGTTGGGGTATGCCAGGCATGATTCCTTATCCAGAACCTTATCAGAGTATGTACCAGCAACGGCGATTAGGTGCATTTGGTTTGGAGTGGCGTCCTCCTTCTGTAAAATATGCTGTTGGAGCGAATACCAGTCTTGGCCTCCAAGATTACCAAATGCTGCCATTGCCGGACTTGGACAGAATGATTGATCCGTTACCAGAGTTCATAGATATAATGGATTGGGAACCAGAAATTGAAGTCCAAAGTGATGATACTGATTCAGAATACAATGTTACTGAGGAATATTCAAGTGAAGGTGAGCAGGGAACCGCAGGTACCGGCTCTTCCAGTGATCCAGAGTGCAGCGGAGAAGACAGTGAGGTTGAGCACAGCCATAAAGACGGCCTTCGCAGATCAAAAAGAAAGAAACACAAAGAAGTAAGTTTTGCTTTCAGAAATCTTGTGTCTGTTCTTGTTTGGCCCCAGTTATGACTGAAGTTTTTACTACTTTTTAGGTTGAGTTTATGACTTCTTCTGGGAGGCGTGTTAAGAGGAGGAATTTGGATGAGCGGGATGGCATTCTATCTAGGACTAACAGGGCTAAGAAATCAAGAAGCAGACGGAAAGCTTCAAGGATGAAATCCTCTACTTCAAAATCGTCACGTCCCCGGAGAGTTGCTGCTCGGAATGCTCTTAATTTGTTTTCTCGAATCACTGGAGCATCAACTGATGGAGAAGATGAAGTTGGCTCAGAAGGTGATTCATCAGATAGTGAATTAATGAACATTCGTAGCTATGAATCTGACAGATCTATGCATAATGGGCAAGAGAAACATCCTAGGGAGAAAGAATCATTTTTGCATGCGACTGAAGATGTGTTCAAACCTCCTGAAGTTCCTGAATCTGTTAAAAATACAGGGAACAGGAAGAGATTGGTCCTGAAATTTTCGAAGAAGCCTCTAGAGGGTACAAGATATGGTGTTGAAAATCTGGTCAGTTTAGTGGGTTCATCATCCAGAAATCCTCCAGAAATTAGTAAAGCATATTTAGGCTCTAAAGATCCAGGTTCTTCCTCTGGCCATGCAATTGACACTGTGCTGTCTCAAAACTGCAACGGAAACAAAATCAGAGGGAGAACACTATATGAAAGGTCTGAGGATCATTTGGACATGCCTGCAGGATACAAGGATAACAAAATTAGATGGGGAGAGGTCAAGGCACGCACATCCAAGCGTTTGAGATTAGGCATGCCAACCGATGCTTGCCCTGGATCTATTGTTAGTCATGATGGCCACAAGGAATTAGGAAATAGTGTCGATGAACTTATGAAACCTGAAAACAAGAAGGAAAGGGCTTCTCCTTGTGCTTCAGAAGGTTTGGATGGTGCAAGAAGTAAAGAGCTTGCTCCTGAGTTAGTACATGAGTCTGGATTATTTAAGCTCTCATCCCCTGATGAACTCCAACAGAGAAGAGTTGCATCCCCAGTTAATTGTAATGGATATGTTAACAGGGGAACTGATGACCAATCTGAGCTTCTTGAGTCCAGAGATTATGGTGACATGGTAAAAGATGAAAAAATTGAATCTCTGTGTTTTACCAATCACTCTGAGGAAGCGAAAGAGAATCCTCCACCTAGTTCTACCAAGTTTAGGATTAGAACGAAATGGAGTTCGAGGGAACCTGAAAGTCCTTCCAAGCATAATCCTGTTACCACAACTGAGGAGTGGAGGAGTTCTGCATGTGAATCAATGTTGAGAAGTCCAATGCCCATGGAACAGAACCTAATTTTGGGAGTGCCTGGTGAGGATGAAGGTACAAGTGGACACAACCAAGATCATGGGGACTTGAATGGGTTAGGGAAATCAGAGGCTTTAATAGATAAAGGCTTTAGTTCATCTGCTTTACAAGATTTGAAAGGGTTGCATTCAGATTCTAACAATAAGATATGCCATGTTGTTTATAAACGATCAAAGTCTTATAAGGCTAGACTTGATTCAGAAGGTGATGGTGGTGGTACGGGAGAAAGTTCTTCTCCTACAAGCAACCATAATCTTGACTTGAGGATGGACTTCCCAGCAGATGCTCCTGATGAGCCCCGTAGAACAAGATCCATGGGAATGAATGCAACCATGCAGGAATCTAATACTCTGAACCGGAACTTCATAGTGAGGGAAGGTTATGGGTCAGCTGAAACATCAAAAAGTGCAGACAAGTTTACCAGGAACACACCTGAGCAGCTCCTATGTGAAGAATGGAGATCACATTCAAAAATGCCTGTGGGCCTAAGGTCTGCTAGAAACAGGAGAGGCAATTATTATGATGGGGACATGAATCTTCAAGATAAGAGGAAGTCATATCATTCAGTGAGGAAATTCTCTTGGTTAATGTTAACGGAGCATGAAGAGGGCTACCGGTATATTCCTCAGTTGGGCGATGAAGTCATATACTTGAGACAGGTAACTGCAAACTATCCTTCACGATGATTTGATTTGATTGGTATTAACTCCCCCCCCCCCCCTCCCCCATGGACGATGATTTTAAATGCTGTTTTCTGAATTTTAAGCAGTTAGTGTTATTTCCGAGAAAAAAGAAAGAGAAGCTGTTGGTGTTATTTGTTTTCAGTAGTTTAATCCTAGAGCTGCCTGTCAAAGAGAAGTTTTTAACCATGGCTTTACTTTCTGTTCAGGGACATCAAGAATTTATGGAAATGAGCCAAACAGTAGAAGCTGGACCCTGGAAATCAATCAAAGGAAATGTGGGAGCAACTGAACTCTGTAAAGTTAATGAACTTGATTATTCCACTCTTGCGGGATCTGGGGAGAGCTGCTGTAAAATCACACTTGAAATCATAGATTCAGTTTCCAGTGTGTTTGGTAGAACATTCAAGTTGACTCTTCCTGAACTGAATGATTTCCCAGACTTTATTGTTGAAAAAACACGGTATGATGCTGCAATCAAGAGAAACTGGACACACAGGGATAAATGTCAAGTCTATTGGAGAGAGGAAAATGAAGAAGGTGGGAGTTGGTGGGAAGGTCGGATTCTGGCTGTGAAACCCAAGTCTTCCGAATTTCCAGACAGTCCATGGGAAAGATTTGTTGTTTCATACAAGAGTGATTCTACTGGACAGCATCTACATTGCCCTTGGGAACTGCATGATCCTGATATCCAATGGGAACACCCTCATATTGATGAGCAGACCAGAGAAAAACTTTTAACTTCTTTCACCAAGTTGGAACAATCAGCTAGGAGAAAAGAGGTTGGCCTTCTATTATTTTTTTCTTTTTTTTTTATTTTTTATGCAAATGGCCTTCTATTCATGTTAGACTCTGCATTGGAATTTTCATATTTCATTATTTCTTGTTTTTGGTCAATAGCTCAGAGGCAGAGATTTTCGCAAATGGAAGTTTAGTATTTCTAGTTTAAATACAATTGGACAACTCTTAAGTTTAGTTTGTTGGTTCAATCCTTAAAATTGCAGGACTATTATGGGATTCAAAAATTGAAACAGGTTGGACAGAAGTCAGATTATTTAAACAGGTATTACTCTGTCCTTCCTTCCTGCATTTAAATTTTATACCTTCTCTTTTTCCTGGTGGGTGAGGAAAATCCAAAATTCTGTGTTGTTCAAGGCAACTCCTTGGCATCACTTCTAGTTAAGGTTGGCTGTGCACCCAGGCACCCAGATGTGTGCCTAGGCTGTCATTTTGGCTAAGCATTAAGCAACCACCCAGCAGATAAAATGTTTGTATTATCATTTTAGATTAGATGTTCTTTGCAAAGAATTTATTGCTCAGGGAATACCTGTATTTCTATTGCACTATATCAATTATCAAGAATGATAAATATTTGAAATGAACAAAAAAGAACTAGGTCCAGATCTGTGGATCGAAATCTGGCATGTTAAGGCAATCCTTAGCCCCTCCCCAACCCCCCCCCCCCCTCCCAAAAAAAAAAAAAAGGGGGTCGGCTACATGGATCTGAAGAGGCCATTACAGTAATAGAAATAAAGCAATAGAAGGAAGTAAAGAGGTAAAAAGGGGTTTGAAAAAAATAATAAATAAATTACTAAAGGAAAAAGTCTAAGCAGCATCCCAGGAACATCCCCCTACGAGGGGTCGGCTACATGGGTCCTTGTCCTCCAAACAATTCTATCCGCGGTCATACTAGGATCAAGCCCTACCATATGCATATCCTTTCTTACCACTTCTCCAATAGTCATTTTAGGCCTGCCCCTACCTCTTTTAGTTCCTTCAAATCGAATCTAGTCACTCTTCCTTACTGGTGCATCCATGGGTTTCCTTTGGACATGACCAAACCACCTCAAGCGGCTCTCACGAAGTTTGTCTTGGATTGGTGCAACTCCCAATTCAGTTCTAATACAAACATTCCTTACTCTATCTCTCCTTGTCTTGTCACACATCCTCCTCAACATCCTCATCTCCGCTACACTCATCTTATCTATATTACTCTTCTTAACTGCCCAACATTCCGCTCCATATGTCATCGCTGATCTTATTACTGTCCTGTAGAATTTCCCCTCAAGCTTAATAGGCATGCGTTTGTCACATAAAACTCCTGATGCTCCTCTCTGCTTCATCCATCCTACTTTAATTCTGTGGGAAACACCATCCTCTATATCACCCTCTTTGTTAATGGTTGACCCTAGGTATCTAAAACATTCACTTTGTGGTAGTTCTCACTCCTCAAGTTTCACCAGTTCATCACCTCTCCTGGTTTGACTGAAGTTACACATCATATATTCTGTCTTTGTTATGCTTAACCTAAAACCTCTTGATTCCAAGTTTGATCTCCTTAACTCCAACTTCGCATTAATCCCTTCCACTGTCTCATCTATCAAAACAATATCATCAGCGAATAGCATACACCAAGGGACCTCATCTTGAATATGTCTGGTTAAATCATCCATGATGAGTGCAAACAAATAGGGGCTTAGAGCTGATCCTTGGTGTAACCCAATTGTAATTGGAAATTCACTACTTTGTCCCTTTGCAGTTTTATATATATATATATATTACCTGCAGAGTGCCATCTTGATGTGAACTTGATGGGACCTCCATTTACCCCACAAGTTTCAACACAACTGTGATATGAGGAAATGCATATAAAGTTACATTTTGCCAGCTAACCAAAAACTTTCGCTCCTCCTGGTTGGATGTAAAATGATGAGTTAATATTGTGAACTATTTTGTGAAGAAAAGACCAATTCATTTTGCTAGCACAATAGACCAATTTTAATTACTATTTCCAGTGTGTTTTTAAGTTATTTACACAATCATCATCAGTAAATTAGAAAAGTTTCCATTTTGCTTCTGGGCTTTGTTTGTTTCTTGGTAAAAGCTATGTAAAAGGAAAACTATCAGGTAAAAATCAGTAATAAAAGGTGGGATTTTACTTGAAAATTTTCCTTTTAATCTGGTTTTACCTAGAAACAATTGGAATCTTAAGGTTAAAGTTGTTCTTGTATCTGCAGCCCACCATGAAATCTTTAGGTATGTATGAACTGTTTCCATAATGAAACTGTGCAAAATTCCCATAGACCCTGATTCAGATGCACTGTTGGACTGATTCTCAAGGTCTTCTAAGTATGTAGGAGGAGAGTTACTGACATGGGTGGGTAAGATTCCCCCCCCCCCCCCTTCCCCTCCCCAAAAAAAAATAAACAAAACAAAAATTAAGACAATGGGTAGGATGAATTTTACTAAACTTGATTTGCTTGAATGACCTCAACCTCAAACAACTGTTTTGCATGCCAATTTGAACCAGTGGAAGGAAAGTGAATTTTGGTTCTTTGGAATTGTTGTAGGTTTCCAGTACCGCTGTCCTTGAAAGTAGTCCAGCAAAGGTTGGAGAACAATTATTATCGTAGCTTGGAGGCAGTGAGGCATGATGTTACAGTGATGCTGTCCAATGGCCAATCCTACTTTGCAAAAAATATGGAGCTTTCAACGAAGATGAGACGGCTATCAGACTGGTTCTCACAGAAGCTGTGATCATTTTAGGTTTTCTCTAAACAGTTTTGTAGAAGACTCAAGAGTCTCAGGTTTCAGCGAGTCCTCTTTGGTTTTATTTGTAGATATCTTTTCTTCGTTGGTATTTATTGAAGGTCTTTTTACCTATCGATCCAATTTTGGGGATTTGGTTTTCCTTTTAACGATTGTTAAGGTGGGGGTGGAGAGAGAGAGAGAGAGAGAGAGGAGGCAGTTTGTCTTGGAAAACCACACACGCGAGCCATTCATTCATGTATAGAGACAGACACGACTACTGTCGTTATCCATTATATTTTGCAATAAGAAGAGAGAGAAGGTAAAAGGTTCCACATCATTCTTTCTTCAATTTTTATCTTTCGCCCTGTGTTTGTGTTCCATTCCTCTTTTCAATTTTGATATACTATTGGTGCTTTTTTAGGGCAAACTGGTTCAACCAGCCCAAATAAACCTTTTCTGGCTTTGGCTTTTGCCTTGTGCGCAGAAAAACTGAAACTTGGACTTTGCAATGAATGGTAGATTAGTCTTTTTGGCTTCGCCGCTGCTGCTGCTTGTGTCTTCACCTCTGCCTGTACGGAATCAACTTGATTAACTGTTATCTATTATTGATGAACAAAGAGATGCACAAGCATGTCATGCCCTACAGACTCACCTTGCATTGGGGAGATAAATGAACAAGACTGCCGACCTAATAACAAAGAGTAAGGGTAAGGATTAGGGGATATGCTTCAGACACTTGGCATATTACAGAATATATTCTTTTGAGAACTGAGTTTCCCTTCACCCATGGCAAAGGAAGAATTCTTTTATCATGGGAATCGAGAATCAATATAGTCAGATGGTCAAAGGAGATGATAGTTGCGATTTCGTCAATAAGGGGTGGGAGTGTAATGATGATCCAAAAATTCAATCATTAAATCACTTCACTCGTCGTGAAGGAATTCTTCTCCACAGAGAAGGAAAATATTTTGATGAATAGATTCTCCAACACTTTTAGCTTGTAAGGGAAGCAGGACCTTACTCCCTATTACTCACCATTATGCTTTCTTCTTTCATGCTATGGGTGCAAAGGGAACGGTAATTAACTCTTTGTTTGAAAAGAAAATTGTCTTAAAATCTAATTTTTCACTACTTGTTTTTAATTTATAAAAAAATTTACATTGACACTACACATTTTTGGATTTTGCTCTAATAAATGGGAAAAAATTTCCCACAATGCTGGTGTAATTTCCTTCTCACATGGATTTTTCTATTATTTTATCTTTCTTGCTTTGAATATGTAGGCTCCATATAAATGTTACCTTTTTGAAGACAACCATTAATATGACATGCAAATTCCTCCTTACACGGACGTCATGAGGAACCCTATCCTAATATTCTGTGGATCAATATCTATACGATGGGAGCTGCATAGTTTAAATTTGAGTATAATTAATATTTTCTATAATTATTTTAAGGGACAGATTTTTCTACACAATCGTGTTTGGTACATGATCGTACTTTCAACCATTAGATGGGTATAACCGTGTACAATACACGGCTTTTCATCCCCATCCAATGGTTGAAGGTACAGTCATGCAGCATGTACGATCATGTACGAAACCTTTTGCCTTATTAAATAATGGGAGAATGTTCTCTGTGTCACCGTGCAAACTGCGCCTAGACACTTGGGCAGCTTGTGTAGTGGGGCAGGATGGTCATTGCACTCACCCCCATGTGCTTGGGTGCAGCTTGCGCTGCGGCGCAGAGAACAACTTCCCTTAAATAATTTATAAATTTTACCATTTACAAACAAACCTTATAGAAAAAATTTCAACAATGTAAAGGGCAATTCTGTCATTGTACCATTCCCTTCTTTAACAACAAAAAAATTCCCCATAGTTCCTATCCTCCGATTCTCCAAACTAACCTTCTGTATCTTACAGAATAACGAAAATGTCCCTCCACATGCCCACACCAACTTCCCGGCTTCCCTAACCCGTCTCTCCTGGCTCCTACTACCTGCAATGCCCTCCTCTTTCCTACCCCTTTTCTCCATCAAAACCCTCTCCACCAGAGTCTCCCGATTCCTCTGCACCTCATCTTCTTCTAATGCTCCTCCTCATCATCTTCAACCCATACTACTAATAATGGCGGATAATAAAACCCACACCCAGCTCAGTCCGCCAAAAGCCGACGACCCAAAACCCTTAATTTACCCAGTTCCATTGTCTCCCCCGTTTCCTCTGATATCGAAGCAGATAGAGCTGAACAGAGCCCTCTCTGCGTCTTCGAAATCAACCCTCTTTACTCTCTCGAGAAGTGATGTAGTCTTCGAAGACGAGTATCTGATCGTCGTCAATAAACCTCGGGGAATTTATTGCGAGACAGTCTTGTCCGCGATCCCTCGTCTTCTCCATGATTCCCAAGGTAATATTAAGATTTCTCACCCTTCTTTTGGATGCGGTTATTGAAAATTTGCCTGAGATTGAAGTTGCATCTGCAGGGACCGGAATAAAAAACCCACAAGAATTCCATCTTGCAAATCGACTGGATCGTGACACGAGTGGTGTAATGGTCATAACCAAATCTCATAAAGTTGCAGGGAAGCTCGTGAAGGCATTTACAGATCACAAAGTTTCAAAGACATACGTGGCTCTGTGTTGCGGCTCTGCTCCAAATTGGGACAGCATCAGCATAAGGTCTGGTCATGGAAGATCGAAGCATGGTGCCTGGAGAGTTTATGCCGCATCGGATGTGGGTCGATCGCTCCCAGGAGGTTCCGTAGTCAGGGATATGGCAACTTCATTCCAAGTGCTATCAGTGAACGGGAGGGAGAGATTCAAAAACCCAACAACCAAATCAAGTACTGATCAACAAGAAGAATTAGGTGAAGAACAAGAAGAAGAAATGCTGGTTGTGGAAGATGTTGGTGTGGGTGTCGCATCCTCCACAGATGATGGTAAGAAAGATGAGATTTTGATAAGAGCCAATCCTCAAAGCGGTAGAACTCACCAGATCCGCTTACATTGTCAGTATTTGGGGTTACCAATATGTGGGGATGTGAAGTATGAAGGCCCTCATGAATGGAAAGGGAAGACTTGGGATGGCCATGCCCTTCATGCTCAGACCTTATCTTTACATCACCCAGTCACTGGTGTCCCTCTTATATTCCAAGCTCCTCTACCCTCCTGGGCCAAACCCATTCATTCCTAAATTTCTTCTTAGTTCTTTCTTCCACCCACTCTAATTGTTCAACTTACCTTGCAATGAAAGAGAGAAATTTGCAAATGAGTTTAGAGGTTCAACTGATTCTTATACAGCTCACATAATTTTTACAGTACAGGCAATTTCAGATCTTGATGATAACAAATCACTGCAAAAGCAGAGATATTCATTCTCAAGATCCAACTTGGAAGGAAGGAATATTGACAGTAGTCTGGTATGAATAAGAAAATAAGAGTACAACCTGGACAAATTAATTCTGAACTCTGAATAGTCAGTTTCATGTTAACAAACTCAGAAGTGCTACTACTTGTCCTCTTAAGAGTTTAACCCTTGCCATGACCATAGAACATATATACTGAATCTTGGAGGCTGAGTCGGATTGGCAGCAGCTGCTCAACTTTGTTAATGATCAAAGGTCTTCCCCTCCAATCACATCCGAGATTTACCCTACTATTAAAGACTTTGTACTTTCTCCTGTGTCTTTAGAGAGATTAACAGCACTGCTGACTTCCTTTTTAGGAGGGCCTTATCTTTTAAGTGCGAGACCAAATGGCCGCTGTCCACTCCTTGGCTGTCTGCAGTATGTAATTCAGATGCCTTGTGCGAGGCACGTATCAATGAATAAGTTTGTTTCTTACCAAAAAAAAAATTCTTGCTCAATAGGTTTCTGTATCAACTGCATAGAGGGTTTCCTCCTGGGAATTGTATTTTTCCTAGATTCCAGCCCGTAGTGCATGTGTGGATCTAAAATGTCAAATTAATCATTAAATTCTAAGTTTTTTTTTTCATCCTAAATGTCTATTTCTACCTTCAATGTAAAAAATAAATCAAATTAGTCGAGAAGAGTTTTTCCAATCATTCATTTGTTAATGACAAAATAACATCTGCCATTGTATTTGCAAGCAACCTAAAACTAAGCAAACTCCTTGTTAATGCAACCACCAAAGTAAAGATCAGTTGAATATAGAAAGTTCAAATGACCAGGAAGAACACAGCTTCTCCATGGCTTGAACTTGAGCACATTGAACAGATTTAGTTCGAGCTAGAGTTGGATCGGCAGCTACATCCTGCAAGAACTGAGTGTGCTCACCAACAGAGTGATAGTGTGCTCACCAACAGAGTGATGTATCTCATTTCTATACAAACTATTGTTATCAGCAACCTCCTGCATAATTAAAAGCAGGGGTTTTATTGGGCTCAGAAGCTTCATTTGGTCTCATAAGTAAAAAAGGTTGATGACATACCGAAAACTGTTGCAATAGAACATCAAGATGTGAGATCCATGGCCCTCTATATGACCAAACTTCACTGTCAACTTGGAGAGATTTGCCAAGCCATCACAAATGATTACTCAGTAGAAGTAGGGTCTTCTAATATGGGACATGATATTTCAATTCATGGTAAGATGCTGAAAGAACCAGAATGCCATTCCTTTGGGTGGAGAATATTGTTGTTGTAGTTTTTTTTCTTTCATAATGAAATAAATAAAAATAAGATTGCAGAAGACTAGGGAGGAAATCCAAAACATTCTCCACCTAAAGCAGTATCATTGTTATGCAGTGCATTCCAAGTAACCAAATGGAAAGACTTCAAAACTGTGGTAATATTAACCAAAAAAACAGAAGGAGCTCAAAGCCACTTTGATCCATCCCCATTAGTCTACAACTACATCACTTTGCTGGAACTAGTTATCTCTAGACTCTGGATTCCCAGCGCTAAAGCTCCTTGCAGTCCTTGAAGTAAATTCTGGGTTATTGCTTCCATATTGTCTCCTACACCACCAAAATTGGTCCTCACAAAGACCACCTGATTATGAACACATAGAACAGCAACCCAGATTGCCAAACAGTTAGTGGTATTACAATCAGTATTCACAAATAGAATTTCATGATCCTCATATGGTTGGAAATAAAATCAAGAAGATTACAAGTGAATGAAGGGATAACACAATACTCAGAATAGGACTCAGATAGGAGATAGTTAAAAAGGTTCTTACTCAATGAAAGATCCACAATCCATTTGTGAACATCATGCATAATAGCATAAGGCTTAGGAGGCTTACCACGGAAAAGGACTTGATTGCGACGTGATCCCAAATGAAGTAGAAAGTTATCAAGACTACACTAAAGAACCACTTACATTCTAAGGAAGAAGAAAAATTCGATGTGCCGGTAGAAAATAAAGAAATGAAAAGGGATAAAATAGAAGTGCTAGATCAAAATTCTGTATGAATACCTAACAACCTGTTGCATTAAGAAATCGCTCAGCGGTCCTTCGAGTGCCGTAACCTATAAAAGACCCTGGGTGACAAAGGAGAATCGGTGTGGTTCCGGCCTAGGACTCTCCGATGCCTAAGTTAGATTTCTCTGAGCAAACAGATGAGTGAATAAAACTCAAGATGGGTGGAGGAGTAGAGTACCTTCCCTTTTATAGTAGTGTGTGGCGGTGTGAAGAGTCCTAGTAGATGTGGAGTGATCTCCGTAGTGGATAGAGTCCCTGGGTAGCAGGGCTTGTTCCTGATTAGTTGTCTTCCCGGGAGATGTAGTGTCCTTGATAGACTAGGTAGTTGCCTTCCTTAGAGACGTGGTGTCTTTGGAGGTTGCCTTCCTGTGAGGAGTAGTGTCTTGATGGACTTGGTGTCCTTGGTGGATAGACCTCATCTTCCTGGGATTTCTGGTACATGAGTCCGTTCAGACTACGTGACTTGATAGGCGGTGACCTAGAGTCCTTGGTGATGTAAACTGTGCCTTGTTGATGGCGGCGGTTTCTGTCGTGTTCGGGGATGTCTCGTTCGGAGAAGGGGTCCATGCCCAGGGAGGTTGGCGCCCGGGGAGGTCCACGCCCCCAAGGGAGTTGGCGCCCAAGGGTGTTGGCGGATGGTGCTTCACAGACACTGTGTTGGCCCTCTCTTCCGGGTCATGTCACACCACGTGGCGTTCTCTGACTGGTTGGTGTGAATTTGGGTTCATCATTTGCCCCCCACTCTCTTGTAACAACGTGTTCAAGAGAGTATTTCATGTCCTCTTGTTTCTTCTGAAGGGGTGCCTTGTGAATAATCCCTTTGCAAAGGGTGCCTTTGCAATTTGTTTGATGATGTGGAGGTTGGGGGTTCAAAACCCCCCATTCTCATCTTTTTTGTCTTTTTCCTTTCTTTTTTGTAGATATGTATGTCTTTGCCTTCATTTCACTTTTCACTTTGTACTTGAGCTTTGGGTTTGGTGACCACTTCTTGTGCCCCCCAAGTGTTTGATTGTTTGTCACGATGAGGGGCATCTTGCCTAGTTCTTAGACATTAGCCTTGCTCTTGGTGTCTTGCTTGACCTGGTGCCTATGACCTTGCTTGTTGTGCTTTGCGTTGCTTACTTGACATCTTCCTAGGTGGGTGCTGACGTGGTGTATGCCCAAACCACCTATGCTCAAGCAATCCATGCCTAAAGGGAGATCCTTCGTAGGGATTCGCGCCTAGTGCCCCACCGGTCCGCGCCCATTTACAGTTCGCACCCTCTTGTGGTCTGCGGTCGGCGTCCGTCACGGTGGAGGTTGGTGGTCATCTTAGTCCACGTGGCGTTGGAGGTCGTCGCCCCCTAGTTTCGTGCCTGTGATGTTGGCGGTCGGCGCCGATCTTGGTCTACGCCCTGTTGGAGGTTGGCGGTCGGCGCCTTTCTTGGTCAGAGCCTTGTTGGAGGTTGGCAGTCGATGCCTGTCTTGGTCCGTGCCCGATTGGAGGTTGGCGGTCGATGCCTGTCTTGGTCCATGCCTTGTTGGAGGTTGGCGGTCGGCGCCTGTCTTCGTCCATGCCCTGTTGGAGGTTGGCGGTCAGTACCTGTCTTGGTTTGCGTCCTGTTGGAGGTTGGCGATCGGTGCCTGTCTAGTGGAGGTTGGCGCCTATCTGGGTTCACGCCTATCTGGGTTTGCGATCCGTGCCCTGTTGGAGGGTGGTGGTCTCTTGGTCCGGGGTCCACTGGAGGTTGGCGTCCATCTTGGTCCGTGGTCAGCGCCTGTTGGAGGTCCGCGGTCCATGCCTGTTGGAGGTTGGCGCCCATCTTGGTCCATGGTCAGTGCCTGTTGGAGGTCGACGGTCCCTTTCTTGGCCCGTGGTTCGCGCCTACCCCTCTCTGACCGACGTCTATTGGTGAGCATTGTCTTTCCTTCCTCCATGGACACTTGCCCTTCAACTCTTTTTTTTTATTTTTTTTGATTGGCCTTGGTTTGATGGTTGCAGGTGGTTCCTTTCTCTTCTCCTCGGTTGCTTGGTCTTGGGAGGTCCTCATTCTGAGTAAGTAACCCGTTGTCTTCCTTGTTTGTTCATGTCTTCCGCTGACGACTCTGATCCGACCTCGGTTGGAGTTGGATCTGTTGAGGCGTCTTCGTCGGGGTCATCTTCCCCTGCGGATACTTCTGCTTCCTTTCCTTCCCCTGTTGCTAGTGATGGGGAAGAGGCTTCTGGAGATTCTGCTCCTAGTAGAGGTCGTCGGGCCTCCCAAGCTTCTACTTCTGTTGCGACCCTAGAAGCAAGTTGGCCCATATTGCTAGTATCTTGACTTCTTCAGACTTGGTGTCCCTATGTCGGGAGTTCCATATACCCCATGAGGTCTTGCTTCGTGTCCCTGGACCGGATGATCGTGCTTACTCCCACCGAGGAGATGAGGTCTACCTATACCGCATTTTCCTTGTTCATGGTCTTCGTCTTCCTGTCTCCCTCTTTGTGGTGCTGGTGTTAAGGCATTGGTGCCTTAACCTCGGGTAGGTGTTGCCCAACTCTTGGAGGGACATACTGGCCTTCTATGTGTTCTTCGCCCAGATGGGTTGTGCTGCCACTGTTCCCTTGTTCTCTTACTTCTACGTGTTGAAGAAGGGGGAAGGTGGGTGTTACCACTTCGTCTGTCATCTCCCTAGGAGATCTCTTACCGCGCTCGATCCTCTGGTGGGGATCACCAGTTCGGTGAAGTACTGGAGTACTGGAGGGATCGCTTCTTCTTCGCCACGGTCCCCCACTATGCCTTGCGGTCTACCTGGGAAGTTATTGATATCAGGAGGGTGAACCGTCCTTTTGAGTTAAACGACTTTGAGCGCGACTCCCTCCAACGCTGTCAGGGATGCGACCCGTTCGATATCCATCAGTTGGATTCTGAGGCTTTCTTGTATCTTTGGAAGTTGAGTCCTGGTAAGATACTTGACTTCTTTGATGTTTGCTTATGTACTTTCCTTCTATGTATTCCTGGCTTGATCTGCCATGTGTTCTTGGTTGGATGCTTATTTTTTGTGTTTTGTATGTACTTGATTTTTTCTTCTGGTGATGTTGATTTGACATGCATTTGATCCTTGTTGCTTTGATGGTTCTCGTATCTGTGCAATCCCATGTAGTTGGCGGTCTATAGGGATGTCTTATCTTAGTGGTCCATGGACCTTGGTGGCATGACGGCTCTGGTGTGACATGGTGCCTTAGGCATGAGGCCTCAGTGGTGGCGGACTGCCTTAGGCGTAAAGCGGACTGCCTTAAGCTTAAAGCCTCGATGGTGGCGGACTGCCTTAGGCGTAAAGCTTCAATGGTGGCGGACTGCCTTAGGCGTAAAGCCTCAGTGATGGCGAACTGCCTTAGACTTAAAGCCTCAGTGGTGGCAGACTGTCTTAGGCGTAAAGCCTCAGTGGTGACGGACTGTCATAGGTGTAAAGCCTCAGTGGTGGTGAACTACCTTAGGCTTTAAGCCTCAGTGGTAGCGGACTGCCTTAGGCTTAAAGCCTCGATGGAGTAGTAGAAGAAGCCGAGTATTCCCAAAAAAAATTTCAAATTATCCTTAAAACTGTAATGCCATCTACAGCTACTGTTGGTGGTGCTGCTACTCCGGTGTTGTTACTTCTACTGATAGTACTTCTTCAGGTGTAGTGAGTTCCAGGTGCGGTCTACCTTCTTGCCCCCCAGAGTTTTCAAGTGGTATGTCCCTGGATGTATTTGCTTGAAAACCATATAAGGTCCTTCCGAATTTGCTGATAGTTTTCCTTCTTTTCTTGGCTGTGATGTACTTGCCCTTCTTAGGACTAGATCTCCCTGATGGAATAGTCGTTCACCTACCCGGGTATTGTAGACTTCCATTGCCTTGTTTCAACTAGGGGGCTCTCTGCGAATAATTTTTTCTTTGAGGATGTGCTTGTGAATAACTTGACGAGGGAGAGGTCATAGGTTCAAACCCCTCTTTCCCCATCTTTGTATCCATTTCTTCTTTTTTCCTTTCTTTTGTAGATATATGTACTTTTGTCCTCTTTTTACTTTTCACTTTTTGCTTTCCACCTTCTCTTCACTTTTTGCTTTCCACCTTATCTCTCTCTCTTTCTAACTTTTTCTCCTTCTCTTTTGTACTTGAGTTTTGGATCTTTTGTCTCTTTTGTGTGTCCCCCATGTGTTTGATATTATGCCATCATAGGGTGCATTTGGCTTTTGATTGACTTTTTTTAGGCATCATCCTTACCTATGGTGGCTTGTTTGAAGGGGTGCCCCTGACCTTGCTTGTTGTGCTTGGCGTTGCTTGCTTGACATCTTCCTAGATGTGTACTAACGTGGTGTGCGCCCAAACCACTGAGGCTTTAAGCCTAAGGCAGTTTGTTCACATACCTTGGTATTGTAGTACCCTGATGGAATAGCCGTTCACGTACCCAACAACCCAAATTCTTTGGATAAATCATCTGATATCCATTTTGCAACTCTACACACTTAGTATGAATACCATAATGGCAACATTAGCCATCCAAAAAACTTAAACTTTGGATGGATGCTCAATTTTCAATAAAATCTCCACCATCTTTTTAGAGTGTCATTCCCAGAAGTGCCCACATCATACCTAATGTTAGCAAGTATTTTGGAGGCCACAAGTTCTGTTGACAGGGCACTCGACTTGGTACTAGTATAAACAAATGCATCCCTGTTTTGAACATTCGAGAGAGGAATCTTGATGATCGAAGCAACGAGCAGGAAAAATGTTGTTACTCAAATAGACATTCCATTGAGAGCCACACAATAAATCAGCAACAAAAGTGTACAACTCATTCCGAATGCAGGACTCTAGAATAGTAAAAGAAGACAACCTAGGGATCCAAGGATCAGACCAATTATAAGTAGATCTATCGTTTCCTATACGGATACAAATAAAACTTTTCAGAAGTGGGAGAACACTAGCAATGCTATTCCAAGCCCATGATCCTCGCTTTTTAGCAACCTTGCTATCAAGGAGATTCCCTTATGGGAAATATTTTGAACGAAGGATGGAGGTTCAAAGGCTATCAAGGTTAGTTAAGAGCCACCAAACAGACTTTGCTAAGAGAGCCACATTGTGACCCAATGCAAGTCTAATTCCTAAGCCTCCCAAAATCTTTGGTCGACATATTGTGTCCCAAGCAACTAAATGGGATTTATTCCTGTCCACATATGATCCAATCCAAAAATTAGAGCAGATTGAATCCAAATAACAATACTAAGGCAAAGAAGAAAGAGACTAGCAAGTTGGATTTGTGTGTCTTGTATTTTGCAGGTCCATATAATTATAATTGGGACGGGTTTTGGCTCCATTACATGTACAGGGGATAGAATTGTAATTATGTGTAAATTAGGGTTTTGGAAATTTGATGACATTTTCAAGACTCATGCTGACAAATTCTGCTCATTATAAGGTCACTCAATTCCAATTACAAAATTTTAAGACTATTAACATTATGAGACCAATACTTGGAACAATTACAAGACTAAAAAAGACAAGAAAACAATGTCAAAGAGGGGCCCGAAAGGATCTTTTTGAGCATATCCCAACTCCAACATTGAAAACACATGTTGTTCCATCCTAAACTCATCATAGCATCTATCTGAATGACCACTCGTAATCTTGGTTATCCCCAAGCAACACTTGTAAGTCTACTAGAGGAATTATGAACATCAGAATTCAAATGTACATCGGTGGATATCACTACTACATGTCCATGAAAATTAAGTTTAATAACTATTTTTTTCCCCTATGTTAAACATGTATAACGAATCAGTAGAGAAAGTAATCCACCATCCATTACTAACTAAAAAAAATTACTACTTTTCCATCAAAGTAATCATACACAATAAGGGCATCCATGAGTTAATAAAAAAAAACTCGTCCATAATAAAAAATAGGGAAGTAGTTTTCTGTCTGGGGGTATGGTTTACGCCAGCACTACCATGTGTCCATCTCTATCCTCTTCAAAAAAGGGGGTTTAAGTGTCTTTTCATATGGGGAGGAGAGAGATAGACTCATGTGAGTGTTGACATACGCCGGACATAATTCTTTCTCTTAAAAATGACTTCAAACTTATTTGAATACAATCACCAACATCAAAAGTAATATAAATTTTTTCTATCAAAGACAACATACTTACTTTCTGGATCTCTATCAATCTATTTCTCCAATAGCCACATCCTCTTCTTCATTAGAACTGCAACAAAGATCTCTCTCCATCCTGGGTCCTTTGTATCTATTTGACAACCTTCATGTACAAATCCTGATCGAGATCTAGAATATTTTCAAGCAATGTCACACAGTGATTGATACTATAGTCCACAATCCCAAATCTAGGAGATGGAGAACAAGAGGAAGTGTACTTCTCCATTCTGGCTCGAGATACCTCACACATTGTCCTTATGGCCCCTACAAGATCTGAATTCATACTCCTCTTCCTAATGACTAGGGGTTTTATCAAGTTTGTGGATAATAGTAATGGTATTTCCTAATTTAGCACTCCAATCATCAAATCCACCCAACCTCCCAGACCCAGGAGTATGTGGAACAACCTCATCACCCTCCAGGTCATTGTCCTCATCTAAGATAACATGATCCTTGTCGTTTCCAACTCCTCCATCCCCACTACCATAGGAATTCTACAATTCAGGTCATTGTAACAAGCATGTCCCTTAAACTTTTCCCAGGTCGGGTTTTCCTGAAAAATAAATTTACTTCCCTTTTATTGGAAACATGGCTAAACCAAAAGAAACTATTTCAGACGATATATGGAGCAAAGATTACCGTTATGGTTTTATGTGCTTCTCCCAGACACCATTATCCTCCACTATGCAAGTCCTTGTCATAGAATGACATCTGAAACTTGTTGTTTCCAACAGTTTTTGGACAAATATACATTAAATAGATAGTGGATCCATATCTTTAAGACCATGAGTGAAAGATTTAAGGTTGTGTTTGGTATGATTTTTCAGGCTATGTTTGGTATGCATTCTTGGAATGCGTTCTAGGTCCATTTCACATTCTTGGATGATAAAAGCAACTATTCTTATCATCCAATAATGCGAAATCGACTTAGAATGCATTCCAAGAATGCATACCAAATGCAACCTTAAAATGTATTGTTGACCGAGAGTGCATTCCAAGAAATCATAGCAAACACGATCGTAATTTAAAAAGTCCATTTAACAATTCAAATGCTTTCAAAGTAAAACTATGTCGTTGATTTGATCAATGACCCTTAAAGATTCCCTCTTTTGGAGGTCTCAGTAGTGGGATCTTTATCCCCTCAATTTGTCTGCCCCTCAATTTCTTCAATTCCATCTAATAAGGGGATAGAAACGACCACCTTACCCCCTGCCTGAACCCACTGCCCGGGGTGGGGTCCACCTCCTTCTATTAGAGGGAATTGAGGAAATTGGCGGGCAGACAAATTGAGGTGATATTTTCCCCTCAGTAGTGCTGGAGGATATTAGACACCTTTTGTCATCATTCCAATTTATCTTTTTCATTTGTATTCCAAGGGCGCTGCAATTTGTTTGGCAGATGCATTAATTAGGAAAACACTATCCATCGTGTGTAGGACAAAATGACCACATTCCATTCCTTGGCTTTGAAGACTTGGTTTGTCTGAAACTACAGGTTGTACACATGGTTATCATCATCAGTAAGTTCTATTTCGACCCCAAAAAAAAAAAAGTAAAACTATATAGTTTTGGAGAAAGTTTTCCTCCACCCATGGAGGACGGTTCACCAACCATCCTAGGATTCACAAACCAACAAGGTTTTAGTATGTTTCCAAAATACCCTTGTGATTCCTCTCACGTGCATCTGGACCCACTTTGGTGGCTGAAGGAAAATCGGTCCATTTAATTTTATTATCTTTAAATGATTTGGGTGGGATACTTAGGACCCACACAATGCTGCTGAGGCTAAGAAAATGAGATGATAAATATATGTTAAATAAATAGTGAATCCATGTGTTTAAGATCATAGGTTAAATGCTCTCTTCTATTGAGCAGACTTTATAACAAGTAGCAAATCTTATGGCTATCCCAAAGCTAAAAAATTAGTCACATTTTGAGTTCTGATCATGGATTTAAAAATCCAATTGGAATTTGTATGAATCGACGGATCTAGTTTGAGATTAACGGATCTCGATTCCAATTAACACCACCTCAATCTCGAATCCAGATCCTCTATTGTCGAGCTACCCGATGAG
Organism: Telopea speciosissima; assembly: GCF_018873765.1. Taxonomy (NCBI): domain Eukaryota; kingdom Viridiplantae; phylum Streptophyta; class Magnoliopsida; order Proteales; family Proteaceae; genus Telopea; species Telopea speciosissima. The sequence goes on from NC_057922.1 coordinate 54,025,631, forward strand.
AACGTGTTGCCAAGACATGGTGAGGCGCACAATGACCGCCTTAAACCCACTTGGGGAAGGTGCTTGGGCAGGGATAAGGTGGTCATTATACGTCTCACCGTGTCTTGGCAGCACGCTCCTGTGGGGCAGCTCGGCAGCAGAGGATCCAAAATCCAAATTGCTCAATCTCAATATCCGAGTTTTGACCGAGTTATGCCAAATCCGATTGAGCCCAGCCGACACCCAGATGATTCCGGAGATTTTGAATTAGAACAAGTTAAAACTCCACACAAACAGAGTAACAGGTGGCATATCGTATTCGGTATCTGGGTTGTGGATTTTTGTCGTGGCAAAAAAATTGACAAAATCCAAACGCTACCTACTGATAATGAATCCTACTTTACATTCCTAGGATTTTAGACTTCAAGAGCAGGAGGATGTACTAATGCTGCTAATGGAAGCCTCTTTCATACTCCTGCAACTCTCGAACTAGAGTAAGGAAAGAGCTAATCCACTTCGTGGAAGGAGAAAATAAGAGAAGAAGAAGAAGAAGAAGAAGAAGAAGAGGCAATGCTACCCATGAATCTCCCCGAGGACATCATCTTGGACATACTATCAAGGCTTCCGGTGAAGTCTCTTTTAAGATTTAGGAGCGTATGCAAACCATGGTGTGCTCTAATTACCGATCCATATTTTGTCCAAATGCACCTCAGCAGATCCCTTGCAATCAATACCAACCTCATCCTCATTTTAAGGAAATACCCAAAATTCTTCTATGTGGACTTGGATGTTTGCCAACAAGAAGCTGCGGTAGAACTTGATTGTCCGTTCAAGTCTCCAAAAGGATACCTTATATTCGCTTCTTCTAACGGCTTAGTATGTATGTTCGACGACGACGGTGTAGTCTGTGATTCCCAAAAATACAAAGTGTACCACACATTCCTTTGGAATCCATCTACAGAAACCCATAAGAAGCTGCCCTTTACGCCTATAGAGGTTCCCGTCAATGCCCGCTTTGCTTATGTCGCTGGTTATGGGTTCGGTTACGACCCTACCACCGACGATTACAAGGTGATAAGGGTTATAAGGTTCTACAATGCTGGTGATAACGGTTACTACTTAATCCCGGAGGTAAAGGTATACTCTCTCAGCACCAACTCATGGAGAAGAATCGAGGACATTCCCTTCCTTGACACCCAACACAGACTTGGGGTTTTTGTAAATTCTGCTTTTCATTGGATTGCAGTGTGCAAGACGGGACAAATGGGACTCGGGATTGTTTCTATTGATGTTAAAGATGATGTGTGTCGAGAGGTGCCACTGCCCGATTCTGTGGATGATAAATTTTACATGGTCATCGGGGTTCTAGGAGGAAAACTCAGCATGCTCTGTAACTTCACCAGGGTCTGTGTTGAGCTATGGTTGATGAAAGATTATGGGGTGAAGGACTCTTGGGAGAAACAGTTCTCGATCGAACAACAATCGGTGTTAGGGTATTTTGACTAGTGCAACAGGCCTATATGCTATTCAAAGAAGGGTGAAGTTCTATTCGAGAGCGAAACCTTCACCGGAGAGGTGTTCAGGAGCGCTGGTGCTTTATGATCCCCATAAAGGAAGGGCTAGTTATCTTATGCCTCGTGACAGCTGGCAAATAGTAAGCATTGCGAGTCTCATTTCACTAGATGCCAAAGATGGGGCTGAATAAAAAAAAAAGAAGGAAGAAACAGAGGTAATTTGGTAGAGCAGATTTACACTTCAAGCTAGCTACTATGTCCTGTTTACAATTGTTCCCTCCTCGATAGTTTGTGTGTTTACACTCTGCACTTGCTCTTATCAATTATAGTTTCATCTCAAAAATTCCCATGAATGATTATTCCATTATTGCAACTGTCTAAAGTCGTAATGCAATCAATCAAAGTTTCAAGCTGTTTGCATTCAAACTAAAGGAAAAGTAGGGTGAAGACATGAATTGCCTTTCCTTTGCTAGCACTACATACTAATGCACTTGGGTGATGTGAAAGGGGCATACATATATTTTACCTGTCGGTTGTAATTACTTGAGATCTTGCCATGTACATCAGATTTAAGTTACTTGGATAAGAGTTAAGAAGTGAGCCTTGCTTTCTGCATTCATTATTTTCCATTTAATTAGACTGCTTGGTGAAAATAGTAAAATCTAAAAGTAGTTTGCTATCTATCTGAAGATTTTTCCTTACATAGAGGAACTGAAGGAATAGAATTTGTGAAGCCAAATCTAAAAAGTAGTTTGCAGTAGGCTTTTTTTGAGTTTTGTGTGCTGTCTTATACTCCTTAATGATGGAAATTTATCTTCACTTTTTTTATGAATGTTTTTCTAAACAGAATCTGTTCATAAATTGAAATTACATTAAATTTCCTACATGCCTTTTTTTTATTTAACGCAGGTGGGTACAAATGTGATGATCTACTACCCCTATTAACAGAGTATACTGAAAGTGATTCTTTCAGTCATATTATTGAGTATGGTGATATTTGGACTTGATGATATCGAATATACCTGAAAGGTGCCATATACCCAGGCGTATGTATCCAGAATCAACAAGATAATATTTTCCTACAAAAGCAAACATGTAAAGTTAAAATTTCAAGTGTCATTAATAGAAAAAAAAAATAGATAGAGCCTGCTAAGGATGATGTTAAAAGAAATAATGCATTTTCTAAAACTCAGGATGAATATAGATCTAGAAAACTGTAATGCTTTTTCAATCCCAAGAAGACTGAAACGAATCTTTCCTTCTACAAGAATATGCTGCTAACATTCACATTGAAGATAAAGTTGAGGAATGGTGTCGTCCAGCAAAAATCATCAGAAAGCAATCCAAAAGTCAAACAACAGCCACCAGAGACAGAACTTTGTCTAAACTCTTAAAGACAACAATGAAGGCAAAGTATATTATATAAGATTAATTCAGTTTACAAATCTAAAATGATAGATCCATGAACACCAAGTGTTTAAGTCTGTTCTCTTGTTGAACAGGGCCCAACCACTAGTACTCCTCTCTATTAGGATGGGGTGCAGCAGGGGCTAATGAAAGAAACAACAAATACAACAAGAAGGACAACCCCTTAAATAGATGAGTTGGTACACAAACACCAGCTTGAATCAAGTTTAAAGAGACATGCAAAAGATTTTCCTTCATTAAAAGGAAGGGCTGATAATAAAACGAAAAAATGACCCTACCAACTGATCTCTCAAATCTTTATCTCCTCAGCCCTTCAAGCTTTGACCAATTCCAGCCAATTGATTGGAACCATAGAAGCCAAATCTCTAGATAACTGCTTATATAACACACTGAAGTTTCTGTTTTTTTCTCAACCCATCAACCTGCTGCAGCTGTCCAGAAGCAATAGTAATCGACACTAGCCTAACTGCACCTCCCTTTACTCGCTTCTATTCAATCTTCACTGAAATCTGTACTCTAGACGTACAATTTCCAAGTATCCTACAAGAAGTAGGACTCGTTAAAACATATACCAGAATCCATCCTATCCTCTATTTTCTTTAGAAGAGGATGGATTTCATAGATCAACTTCAAGTGGATGGATTTTATACATCAACTTGGTACTTAGGGTACCCCATGATTGTCCTGCATTAGGGCTTTTTTATAGTAATTTCTCTAGCAGGATTAGGGCTGATTGGATTTCAAATCTAACAATGAGTGTTTAGTTATTATTTGGTATTTCTTTTTCTTTTTTCCTTGGGTCCTGCAAAACCAGCAAGAAGTCCCCCCCCCCCCTAAAGTTAGGTCTTTACTGAGAGAATAAAAAAGGAAAAAGAGGAAACTCAAACCAAAAACCGATGAAGAAAAAAACCACAATCAAAAGCCAGATCCAAAAGCAGATGTCCAGCTAGAAACTTAAAAAAAAGAGTCATAAAAAACAATCACCCCAAATAAGGAAAAAAAGTTGCCAGACAGTACCCTATAATTAATCAAAATGGAGGACCAACAATAAGAAGGTGACTTACTAACCACCCCACCTCTGTTTTTTTTTAATCTTTCTTAATTTGGGGGATGGGGGAGCGTTCATTCTCAAAGAGGTAAGAAGACCACTGTCCTCCACCCATTACAACCTGCCTACTCCAAAAAAATGAAAATATGATTCATATGATACAGCCTCTCCTACTGAAAGCTTTCATTCCATCCTTTGATCAAGGTCAGCAAGTATCAGGGAAAGACCATTTCATTCTAAACCTTTTTAGGAAGTCTAACCAAACGTTCCGACCAAAACGAACATTCCAAAATACTTTCTAAAATTTTCCGTACACCAATAAAAAAGTGCAGCTTTATGGGATTGAATGGGCTATAGATATGATATTGATGTAGATCAAAACATGAAGGAGAGGCCAAAATACTGTTCACGTGAACAATGCCACTGCCCCTTATTTTGCCTTGGTGTGATTGTGTGAATGCTACTAGAAGATCTTGGGGGGATTGCTTGAAGACTTTTTTAGAAGAGTCAATTTTTCTGTGTGTGGGGATTTAGAAGTTTAGTTTAATTTCTAATTTCAGATTTAGAAAGTAGGCTTAAGTTTCTATTTTTATTTAGACTTAGTTTCTATTTTATAGTTTCTAATTTTGTTTCTTGCATGTTTGGCTGAATTATAAAGCCTAGTTTCTATTTTTAGAAGTTACTATTTCTTAAGTTTTTAATTTTGTTAGCTGACCTATTCCATTAAATAAGTAGTCCCTCTTGTAATAGAGACAGAATTTGAGAATAAAATTTTCTGGTCAATTAGGCATCGAATTAAGAGAGATCCTCCTTGTTTCAATAGCTGAGACAGCTGTGGGTGAAAGACCCAGGCTGAGAGAGCCATTCTCCTACACCCCTTCTTCTTCTATCTTCTTCTCTTTATCTTCCTATTCTCTCTACCCTGTTCGTTCCCCTTTATTGCTGCTCCCATTCGAAGGTTATATACACTGCTGTGCTGTTTCTGTGACTGCAATATACTATTGTGAAGATGCCCTTTGAAGACCAAATTCAATTCCCAATCATCTTCAAGGTTTGCTGCTGTTGCACACCATTAATAGATTCCTATCGTGTTGATCCTGGCTGCAATCGATGATGTAGATCAAAACATGAAGAAGAAGATGCCAAAACACTGTTCACGTGAACAGTGTCATAGCTCCTTATTTTGCCTTGGTGTGAATGATACTAGAAGATCTTGTGGGGCCCAAGATAAAATTGCATGAAGACTTTTTAGAAGAGTCAATTTTGTATGTGTGGGGATTTAGAAGTTTAGTTTCTAATTTCAGATTTAGAAAGTAGGCTTAAGTTTCTATTTTTAATTAGACTTAGTTTCTATTTTATAGTTTCAAATTTTGTTCCTTGCTTGTTGGCTGAATTATAAAGCGTAGTTTCTATTTTCATTAGGTTTCTATGTTTACAAATTTCTATTTCTTTTAGAAGTTACCATTTCATAAGTTTCTAATTTTGTAAGCTGATATATTCCATTAAATAGGCAGCCCCTCTTGTAATAGAGACAGATTTTGGAGAATAGAATTTTCAAGCCATGTTGCCATCGTTTGTGGGAGAATATCCATGTTTCAACAGCTGAGATAGCTGTGGGTGAGAGGCCCAAGGTAGAGATACCCTACTATCCCTGTCCCCCCTTCTTCTCTGTATCCTCTTCTTCTTCTTCTTTCATATGTAAACAGAAAAGAAAAAGCCATAAAGTTTCAGTTAGTTAATTTGTTCTTCATTATTGTGTTGATCCCGGCTGCAATCGATCTCTCGCTGGTTTTCCCTTGTTCGAGGTCAACTTTTGCATTAATCGATCTCTCACTGGTTTCTACCTCGTTCGAGGTCGAGTTTTGCATTAAATGTGGTAAATAGTAAACTCTACATCCCCATATGCAGTCCACAGGAAAAGAAGAGTTCTGTGACATTTTACTCATAAACCAAGGGAGTGGAAGATAGAGCTAATAGCAAACACCTGGTTGAGACATGATAACCAGACCTTCTATTAAAATGTGTGACATCTTCACACATAAAAGAAAAAAAAAATGGTGGCATTCTTCAATCAAATAACTAAGGCTGTGTTTGGTATGCATTCCAAGCTTAGAACGCATTTTGAGGTAATAAAATGAGTGTTTGGTATCCATTTTTGTACTTGGATCTTGGAATGCGTCGTGGCCAATTCTGGAACGCACCATATGACCCATTCCATGTTCTGAGGTAAAATGAAAATGCCTTGTTCTAAAAGCATGGGAAGTGGGTTCCTCCATTTTCAGGGGCTGGAGTTGGTGCCTTGGTGGGTCTCGGGCAAATCTGCAGCGACGACAAAATGTAAATTTGTGAGTAGCACAGCATTCGCAACACGAGAAGAGATGAGTAGAGTCTGAGCATTCTCCCTATGGTCCAACACAACAATGCCATAGGAAACTCAGGCATATCAACTGAAGAATCAATGAAACGAAGAGGATTGGTTTCTTCATCGTTTTCCAAGATCAACCAAAGATGAGATGGGATGGGATGGTTTTAAGGATGGATACATGATGGAGAGTAACAGTAGAAAAGTGAGAAGGTGGAAACAATTTGGACTCATGGAGAGAGTTGTGAGAGTGACCAACTGAATCAATGGAAAGAAATTAATTATGAAGGTTTAATAAGGTACCTCTTCGAAAGAAACAAAATAATTGTAGATCCGAAACCCTTGATTGATTACGGAAAGGGAGAAAAAAAAGGGTTTAAGAACCTCAGACGCAATATGGTGGAAGTAAAAATAAATTCAGGAATCAAATACCCAGATCTTGTTCTTATATGTATATAATAATGGAATTGATTGAAGTTGAGAAAGAGAGAGGAGTAACTCTGAATACGAAATTAAGAACTTCTGGTGGAGTAGAGTAGATGCAGGAGGAAAGAGGGGAGAGGATCCAAATATGAATATAAATGCTGAATTGAATTGTTGAGTTTTGAATCTCTTTGGAGCCAAAAAATTGGAAGTCCTGAACGGAGAGATGTTAAATTCTCATGCAGATTTGCTAATCAACCGCCTCGGCAATTTTTACCCATGACTTGTTTGACGAAATGCCGAAAAAAGGTTTTGTATTCGTCTGTTCATTGCTGTTATTACTTATTAACTTTAGATGCCCATGATATGTTTGATGAAATGCCTAAACATTCTTAAATAAATAATGCATTTAAACTATACATTTATCCAAACAGTGTTTGCATTTTCAGCTAAGAATGCATTCTACGTTTTCAGAATGGGAATACACATTCTCAAAGTGGGAATGCATACCAAACTCAGCCGAAGCTTTCCAGTCTCAATGAACAATTAAATAACTAGAGGAACCAGAACTAAAACCCATAAGGGTAAATTATTTGACGAGGAATCGTATTGAATCAGTTCCATTTGGAAAATTGAAATGTCCAACGGTCCAAGTGAAAATGAAATTTTTTTTTAAAAACTTGAGATAAGATGGAGAAGAAGAAAATAGAGATTGTTGATTACCCTTGAATGTTGATTTGCATGAGCCTTTTCTCGACTATTCTGTGCTACACCACCTCCGTCGAAGCACCAACCCTGCTATTGTTTTACCATTTTCAGTGAGCTCAATGGTGAGAGAGACACAAGAACATCACTAAAAATCTTAACCATAACACTGTTCACGTGAACAGTGTCACAGCCCCTTATTTTGCCTTGGTGAGAATATTATTAGAAGATTTTGTGGGGCCCAAGATCAGATTGCATGGTGTTTTATGCGTGGGAATTAAGAAGTTTAGTTTGGTTTCTAACTTCAGATTTAGAAAGTAGTTAATTAGACTTGGTTTCTATTTTATAGTTTCTATTTTGAACCTTGCAACTTAGAGTTTCCATTTTAGTTTCATTACTTGTAACCCAAGTCTCAGCCTTATAAGGGACTTTCTAATTTTTAGTTTCTATTTTGGAGCTCAATCCTTGGGCCTTTATATATAGTAACCTGCCCATAGAGGCACCCCACGATTTTATGAATTAATGAAGCTACTTAGATTGCTTTATGCAAGTTTTGACTATCTTATTGTGAGGATGAAGGACAGGGAGCCTGGCTGGTGAAAGCCGAAGCCCATGAAGGGCTGAGAGAACCTGGCTGGTGAGAGCCAAATCTCCTTATCCCTTTTCGCTTCTTCTCCCATCTTCTCTTCTTATCCCAGTCGATTCCCTTGTGTTGCTATTAAGATGTTTTGTTGCAACCTATCAACGATCCTACTGTAGAAGTGGTTCTTAGTTGAACCCCTTCTACATTATTTGGTATTAGACCTATCACCTCTTGGGTTGATGTTAATACAAGGAAGATGAAGTCGGAAGTTCCTTCCTTTGCTGGGTAGAGGGATCTAGTCTTCTTCTTTGTTTGGTTGGATTTTCTAGAAGAATATTTTTATTGGTACAACCCTACAGAGAAGCAGAAGCTTAGGTTTGTTTACTCACAATTGACTGGTTATACTAGCAAATGGTGGAAACTCCATGAAGAGAGACTCATAGCTAGGGTACGTGAACCTAGGACTTGGGAAGAGATGAAGTATGAGTTGAAGAATAAGTACCTACCGGAACATATTCGCAAAAAGCTCTCCCTTCCACAAGATTACCACTAAAAGACATTTACACTTGAGGAGAGCATGAATCAACTAATAGACCAAGTGGCTTCTTTTTTTAGCAAACATTTGAAGCCATATTTGGTTCCCATTGCCCTCCCACCTCCAACAGATGCTACCATGGAAGTCGTTGAAGTTTTGAAGATGGAAAAACAACAAGAGAAGGCAGACTCGGTGATCATAGCCATTGAATCCATTCAGGATATGTTGGTGGGTGAACCACAAGTCCACAACTTGATGATGATTGGGCTGTCAATGCTGCTCTTGCAGGGGAAGGGTGTGAAGACACCCTGGATGATAACAATGACATTTATGAGGCTACTGTTGAAGTTCAGCAATTTCTAGCCATTGAAGAGCTAGCCCTTGATGTTCCGAATGTTGAGGCTTACATTGAAGAATTTAAAGCAAACAAAGTTGAGGCAGCGGATGATGTGGAACTTTGCACTACAGTTGACAAGGTGGTTGAAGAAACCATTGAGGAGGCTATGAATGACAAGGAAGAATTCAAAAAGTTTGATTCTAAAGCAGAGAAGATCGAAGAAACATTAGTAGACAACTCCAAGACACGACTAATGATGTGGAACTTTAACATGTGGAATTTGTTATTTCACTAACATACTTTGAAGAACGAACTCCACACCAAGGTTCAAGATCTCGGGTTTTGACCAGCCAAAAACTTAGATATGGTCGAAACCAGTGATTTTTCCCTAGCCAACTTGAGTTAGTGGTTTCGAGGCCCAAAAATGCTTTTTTAATCTTATTTTTTGTATACAACCTATTTTTGACATTCTAAACACAATGCTTGAACTATTTTCACCTAAAAAAAAAAAAAACTCAAAATGGTAGTTGTGGTTTTTTACCCAAGTTTATTAGTGTACGCTCAGTGTACCAAGAGTCATAGTTGTTAGGCCAAACACTTATTTATGCCAAATATCATTTAAGTAAATGAAACATTTACTTAAGATATTATTCATAAATAAGCAAATACACCCCCTTTTGAATCCAATAAAAATAGTTAAAAAATCAAATTCCAAAAGGATAGCAAGCAGTTCAAGAACAAAAACTGGATTTTTGGCAGTGGGTGAATTTTTCAACTTTCTAATGCTAGGGTTTTTCTCAAATCTAAAAATTCCATAAATCTTAATATGGTAAAACATTACTAAAAACCAAAAGTGCGGTAAAATATTCATTTGTTTTGATGTCTAAAAAATCATTTTCGTTCATAACCATTTTGATAGCATTCGTGCACACTAAATTAACTTTGACCGGAACATAACGCCTTCAATATAAATCAGATTTAAGCAATCTTGGATTTGCTAGAAAGCTTTTATTTGAGAAAAACCCTAGCATTAGAAAGTGGAAAGTTGAAAATTGCACCTACAACCGAAAATCCTGTTTTTGTTCTTGAACTAGGGGGTTGACTTTTTTCCTTTTGGAATTTGATTTTTTAACTATTTTTATTGGATTCTAATAGGGGGTATTTGCTTATTTATGAATAATATATTAAGCAAATGAAATACAAAAACATTTACTTAAATGATATTAGGTATAAACAAGTGTTTGTCTTGGTTTCTGACCTGGTTACTGGCATACATAAGTATCTATACTGGTTTTGAGCTAGGTTTCCCCAAGTTTTGATGGGTAGACATGTCAAAACTTGCAAAATTACCATCTCGGTCAAAACCATGCATTTTTTCAAGTACCTGGCCAACTCATCTCGGAAACCTGCAAAACTGAGATATCTCGGTGGTTTCAACAGGTTTCGATCGAGTTCTCTTTCCATGCTCCACATTCTGGATTACATCTGTATCTTCAAGGAGCTGCAAGAATATTTGTTTGGACAGAAATTAGACATTCACCACACCAAGCTTACCCCTATCATCTTCAAAATTCGAGGTCGAATTTTTTCTAAGAGGGGAAGAGTTGATGTAGGACAAAACATGAAGAAAAAGAAGCTAAAACACGGCTGATGTTACTGTTCATATGAACAGTGTCACAACCCCTTATTTTGCCTTGGTGAGAATATTATTAGAAGATTCTGTGGGGCCCAAGATCAGATTGCGTGGTGCTTTATGCGTGGGGATTAAGAAGTTTAGTTTGGTTTCAAATTTCAGATTTAGAAAGTAGGTTAATTTTCTATTTTTATAGATTTAGTTTATATTTTATAGCTTCTATTTTGAACCTTGCAACTTAGAGTTTCTATTTTAGTTTCATTACTTGTAACCCAAGTTTGAGCGTTATAAGGGACTTTCTAATTTTTAGTTTTTCTATTTTGGGGCTCAATCCTTGGGCTATATATTGTAACCTGCCCATAGAGGTACCTCACGATTTTATGAATTAATGAAGTTGCTTAGATTGCTTTGTGCAAGTCTTGATTATCCTGTTGTGAGGATGAAGGGCAGGGAGTCTGGTTGGTGAGAGCCGAAACCCATGAAGAGCTGACTGCTGAGAGAGCCGAATCTCCTTATCCCTTTTCCTTTTCTTCTCCTATCTTCTCTTCTTATCCCAATCTATTCTCTTGTGTTGTTATTATGATGTTCCGCTGCAACCTGTCATCGATCCTATTGTAGAGTGGTTCTTAGTTGAACCCCTTCCACATGATAGAGAGAGAGAGAGAGAGAGAGAGAGAGAGAGTAGTACATTACTACAAATCCCAATCGAATAAGAAAAATGTTTTTGCCGAATCTCAAACATTTTCGTAGTAACCAGAGGGAGAGGAAAGTCCGTGAGGAATGTGGAGCATTTTTTGTTGTAGTATCTTGTTCATTATATATAAAGTTACGAAAACTTACTAGTTTGCTCATCAAAAGAGCGAAAAGGTGACCAGAGAGCTTGTCGCAGTAACTAGAGAGAGAGAGAGGAGAGTCCGTGAGGAATGTGGAGCATTTTTTGTTGTAGTATCTTGTTCATTATATATAAAGTTACGAGAAATTACTAGAGCTGTTTTTTAGCATGTGCTTATTACAAACCAGCTCAAAAGAGAATGAATGGAATTTCAATTTTGAAATTGAAATCGCTTCCCACCTATTTCAGAATTTCAGTGAAATTTAATTTCTCTTTCATTGTAATTAGATCCAGAAAACAACTTTCAAAATAGAAATAACCCCATGAAATTGAAATAGAAATTATACCAAATCTGCCCTAAAGTAGTTTGGAGTAGGCTTATTTTGAGTTTTTTGTGCTGGCTTATACTCCTTCATGATGGAATTTTATCGTCGCTGTTTTTTGGAATGCCTTTCTTAACAGAATCTGTTCTTAAATTGAAATTGCGTTAAATCTCCTATGTGCTTCATGTTGTTAGCTACATTCCATGTGCTTTTTTTTCTTTTTTTTTTAATAATTTAACGCAGGTGGGTACAAATGTGATGATCTACTACCCCTATTAAAAGAGTATACTGAAAGTGACTCTTTCAGTCATATTATTTAGTATGGTGATATTTGGACTTGATATCGAATATTCTTGAAAGGTGCCATATACCCAGGCTTATGTGTGTATCCAGAATCAACTAGATAGTATTTTCCTACAAAAGCAAACAAATAAAGTTAATAATGAGACAGCCTACTAAGGATGATGTTAAACGTAATAATACATTTTTTTTAAAACTCAGGATGAATATGTATCTAGAAAACTGTAATGCCTTTTCAATCCCATCGACCCCAAGGCACCTTTCATGTTAATAATCCTGTTGAATCTTTTTGTTTCTCTGTATTGTATTGTTGAATCTTTTTGTTTCTCTGTATTGTATTGTTGAATAATCCTGTTGAATCTTTTTGTTTCTTTGTATTGTATTGCAGGCCTATCGATAACAACTATCATATCTGCATTCAAATGGGCTGCCAATGATGCAATGGTGATGTCTTTTGTTCTGAATTCCATGACCACTGACCTCTCTAGTCAGTACCTTCTCCTTGACACTGCCACTCAGATATGGACTGCTGTCAAGGGTACTTCTGGTCGTTCAGGGAATGGTGCTCAGGTTTATGAGATCAGGAAGACTCTTCAAAACACTACTCAGAAGGAGATGACAGTCACTAAGTACTATGCTGCCCTCAAGTGCCTATGGCAGCAACTGGATCACTATGCTCGATTCCAGCCTACCACTGCTGCAGATATTATTGCCTACCATACCTTTGTGGATCAGTTTCGGGTATATGATTTTCTTGCTGGACTTAATGATGATTATGACCCTATCCAGGTACAGGTTCTTGGTCGAGTTCCTTTCCCCACTTTGGAGGAAACCTTTTCATAAGTACATAGTGAAGAGACAAGGAGGGCTGCTATGATGATTACTCCTAAGGTCGCCAGATCAGCTTTATAGACTACTATTGACACTTCTGCTGATAATGTTGTTGCTACTGCTACTACTAAAGAGCCTATGAAGTGTGATCATTGCCACAAACCATATCACACTAAGGCTCAGTGTTGGAAACTTCATGGGAAACCTGTTGATTTTGAGAGCAAACGTGGTCGTGTTAAATCTAAAAACAAGGCCAATCACATTGAAAGTGTAACTTCAGCTCCCACTATTAACATCGGTTTCTCCCAAGACGAACTTCAAGCTCTCCGCCGTCTGTTGAACACATCTGTTGCCCCCACTACATCTGCTGTCAATTCAGGTTCCTGCTTTGCTCGTACAGGTATTTCCTTTGGTGGTTATTATGCATCAGTAGTTTCCACTCCTTGGATTATAGATTCTGGAGCTACTGATCACATGACAGGTTCCTTCAGCCTTTTTAACACATATTTTCCTGCTTCTGGTAAGGACAAAGTGAGAATTGCTGATGGGTCCCTCTCCTCCATATCAGAGAAAGGATCCATTGGCTGTTCCCCTTCTCTTACTTTATCTTCGGTGCTACATATACCCAAGTTCACTACTAATCTTCTCTCCATTAGCAGTATCACCAAATCCTTAAACTGTAAAGTGAATTTCTTTTCTATTCATTGTGTTTTTCAGGAACTGGACTCGGGGAAGACGATTGGATCTGGTAAAGTGCATGGCGGATTGTACCTGCTTGATGGAGACCCTGCAGCAACACAGGCTTTGCCTTCTCGACTTTGTTCCCCAGCATCTTTCTCTTCTGAATTACACATATGGCACTCTAGACTAGGACATCCACCTTTAAGTACTTTATCTATTTTATTTCCAGCATTAGGTAATTCTTGTCATAAAGAAGACTTCTTTTGTGAACCTTGTGTCTTGGCCAAACAGACACGTTCAACTTATCCCATTTCCAATAAAAGATCAGCTTCTTTATTTCATATTGTTCATTCTGATGTGTGGGGTCCTAGTAGAAAAATTTTACTTTCGGGGCATCGGTGGTATGTTATTTTTATTGATTGATATTCTAGGTTTACTTGGGTCTATCTTATGCACAATAAGAGTGAGGTTTCCTCATGTTTTCAACATTTTCACCAGATGGTTACAACTCAATTTCATACCACTATTCAAATTTTACGGAGTGATAATGGGCGTGAGTATATGGAAGGTCAGTTCCAAAAATACCTGGCTACCCATGGGATCCTCCATCAAACCAGCTGTGTTGATACTCCAACCCAAAATGGTATGGCTGAGAGGAAAAACCGCCACCTCTTGGAGGTCGCTCGTGCACTCTTGTTTGCCCGGAACGTCCCTTCCGTTTATTGGGGGAATGCTGTCCTCACTGCAGCCTATTTGATTAATAGGCTGCCCCAGTAGGGTCCTTAACTCTAGACCCCCTGTTGAGCTATTACTTGGCTCTTCCTCATTTGTTGTTCCACTCAAAGTGTTTGGCTACGTCTGCTATGCCAGGGATACCAGGTCCTCGGGCAAACTTGATCTACGTAGTCTTAGGTGCATTTTCTTGGGATACTCAGCTACACAGAAGGGCTATAAGTGCTATCACCCCCCATTCCGTCGGACTTTTGTCAGCATGGATGTCGTGTTTCATGAGAGTGTCTCCTACTATGTGTCCCCACATCTTCAGGGGGAGAGTGTAAGAGAAGATGTGTTGACTATAGACTCTCCACCTCCACCCCAGCCTGTTTATCTTGAGTCTGTTCAACCCACTTCTAGTCCTCCCCTTAAGTCAGGGGGAGAGATTGTTCAGCCTCCTTCTAGTCCTCCCCCCGAGTCGGGGGGAGAGGTTCCTGTACAGGGGGAACAGCCCACTCCAGCCCAAACTCCTGTCCAGAGGACTATTAGTGAATTTCAGAAGAGGATTGAAGCTAACAATATAAAGACCTATGGAAGGAAACATAAGCAGGTTCAATCAACCATTGCTCCAGTACCCATCCAATTGCCAAACCTGGATCCAGGACTTGCCTCTCCACCCGGTAATATTTCTTCTCCTGAGTTACCTATTGCCCTTCGCAAAGGTGTCAGGACTTGCACTCAGCGTCCTATATCTCATGTTGTTTCTTATGACTCCCTTTCCCCATCATTTCGTGCTTTTATTTCTTCCCTTTCTTCTGTTCGTGTTCCTAATACTTGGCAGGAAGCTCTATCAGATGGAAAGTGGAAAGTAGCCATGATGGAAGAAATGGAGGCTTTGAAGAAAAATAACACATGGGAGCTTGTGGTTCTTCCACCTGGGAAGAAAATCGTTGGACGTAAATGGGTGTTTGTGGTGAAACAGAAGGTGGATGGCACCGTGGATAGATATAAGGCACGACTCGTGGCCAAGGGTTTTACTCGGACATACGGCATTGACTACCAGGAGACCTTTGCACTGTTGCAAAGTGAATACGATTCGGTATTGTTATCATGTGCGATCAACCTTGGTTGGGATTTGCAATGACTAGATATTAAAAATGCCTTCCTAAATGGGGCCTGGAAGAGGAGGTATACATGGACATTCCACCAGGGTTTTCTTGTGACAGAAATAAAGGAAAAGTGTGTAGGCTGAAGCATGCATTGTGTGGGCTGAAACAGTCACCCCGGGCTTGGTTTGGTCGATTCCACAAGGCCATGATTTCTGTGGGCTATAAGCAGAGTAATGCTGATCACACACTCTTTATCAAGAGGGTTGGTGAAAAACTCACTGTTCTTATAGTCTACGTTGATGATATAGTGGTTACTGGCAATGATAGTGATGGGATCAGACAGTTGAAGACCTTCCTTGGCCAGGAATTTGAGATTAAAGATCTAGGTAAATTACGATACTTTCTTGGGATTGAAGTGGCCAAATCTTCAAAAGGCATATTTCTCTCTCAACGAAAGTATGTCCTAGACTTGTTGGCCGAAACAGGTTTGCTTGGCTGCCACCCTGCAAATACTCCTATGGATCCTACTGTTCGGCTCAAGGAAAATGATGGTGAGCCTGTTGATAAAGGCCGGTACCAAAGACTTATAGGAAAGTTGATTTGCCTTTCACACACTCGTCCAGACATTGCTGTTGCTGTGAGTGCTGTGAGTCAATTTATGCATGATCCCTACACTTCTCATATGGAGGTTGTTCTTCGTATTCTACGCTATTTGAAGTCGGCTCCTGGAAAAGGCATTCTTTTGTCTTCACATGGTCACCTACGGATAGAAGGATATACCGATGCTGATTGGGCTGGTTCTGCAGATTGGAAGTCTATTTCTGAATATTGTTCCTTTGTAGGTGGAAATCTTGTCACTTGGCGTAGCAAGAAACAAAATGTAGTTGCTCGTTCTAGTGCCAAAGCTGAATTTCGAGCTATGGCACAGGGAATTTGTGAGTTACTTTGGCTTAAAGGACTGCTACAAGATCTGGGTATTCCTATTCGCCTTCCTATGATGTTGTACTGTGATAACAAGGCTGCAATCAGTATAGCGCACAATCCGGTACAGCATGATCGTACCAAGCATGTTGAGGTGGATAGGCATTTTATCAAGGAGAAATTAGAAGGTGGGCAGATTTGTATTCCCTTTGTGACTTCTTCGGATCAACTTGTTGATGTCTTTACCAAGGGACTGCCTGGAAAGTTGTTTCATCCTAACCTAGTCAAGTTGGGCATGATCGACATCTTTGCTCCAACTTGAGTGGGAGTGTTGAATAATGTAACCAGTCTGGACTTTTTGGGCATTCTATTTTGTGTTTTTATTTCTGTTTTTTTCCCCCTTATACGATTCCTATTAGGGATTCCTAATTCTAGTGGGAATTCCTAGTAGGAATAGGATTGGGGGGATTTGTATCTCTTATGTAACTAGATTTTATTATAAATAAAGGGTTGGGGTGATCGATCAGATCATTCAAGCTATTCTCAATTCTGGAATTCTAGTTTTGAACATGTATGGACTCTCTTTATTTTTGGATGAAGAAGCTTCTCTTACAGCATTTGTTTCTTCATCTGTTAGCATCCTCTTTCCATTTTAGAAAACAATTTTAATTAATTAATTAATTTATTTTTCAAACCACATGTGACTCGATCTTCCCCCATTTCCTTTCCAGGTTCAATTTGAGGCTTAAGTGATCTCTCTGAAGTATAGTAGCAGGAAGCTGATGGACTGGCTAAGAATAATTACATCTAAGTAATATATAAGATCATACTGACCAGTATCTTTGATCTATTATCCATTGATGTTGTTTTCTTTTCTTCCTTTTATCTTGGATTGTTATTTCTGTTTGTGCATATGTTCATGTTGATTTCGTTTATTGCTCAAGGACCTAGATTGAAGAGTTTAAGCATCTTCCTTCTGAGATTATCTTAGATATATTGTCAAGGCTCCCCATAGTCTCTTATGAGATTCAAGAGTGTGTCTAAGTTGGTTCAGTTTGATAGAAGACCAATCATGCATTGAAATGCAGCTTAAAAGATCACAGATAAAAAACAAGGGAGTAAATTACATGTACCTCCCCTATAGTTTGGTCCAATTACAAGCAACCCCCATTTTTTGAACAATTACATGGGCCTCCCCTGGACTATGGTGGGGCTTACAAGTAACCCCAGACCATTAAGTTGAAACCGTTAGTTGAAGCAAAACATTCATTAAAGGCCATATTACCCTTCGGTAGTGTAGTTTTACCCTTACATTACAAAACCCAAACCCATCTCCTAAACCTTCCAACCTCATCTTCCTCCATCTCACCTCTTTCTTTTCTGCCGATTTGCATACACATCTTCCTGTCATCTCCGGTGATTTGTGAGGAGCTCCACTCTCCAATCCAGCGATCTTCGAGCTATGAAACCAACCACGACCAGCAACTCCACTCTCCAATTTGGTTGCCATTCTTTAGACTCATCAATTTGAGTTATAGTGGTAGAAGCTCCAGTACTTCGTGAATATGTTTCTATTTGATTGACAGTAATTGTAATACCAAGTTTAGAAGTTGCTTGCATCACCTTTAAATATGAGAATAGATGCAATATAAGACACAGTACTAAAATGATCATCCTTTTGGATTGAATTTCCTTGTGGAGATCCTTTTGGTTAAACCTGTCCAGTGGCTGTCCTCACACCTCCATGATTGTGTAAGATACAATAAAATTAAAAAACCACCAAACTTTAAGATCCAAACTGACAAAAAGAACACCAAACCTGAATATGACTGGTTTCAATCTTGATAAGTAATGGATTCGGCAGAATTGAAGAAAACCATTGTCTGAGGCAGTCCCGCCACTGCTCGAAATGAGGATAGATGCTGAAATACTGAAAAGCTTCAATTGACTCTTCCACTGACATAGGCACAGGAAGGTCACCTTCTCCTTTCTTTGAGGGAGTACTGAATTTCTGAGAACCTGGGGACATCCTCACAGGTCTTAATGGTGTGCTTCTTGTAGTTCCAGAAATCATAGCCGAATTCGAAACATTACTAGGAATAGCTATGCCGAATCTATTGATGGTGGCAGGAGGAGTTGCCAGTTTTGCTGCTGATGTTGTGAGTTTCTCATCTACATCTGCCAGTTTGTAGAGCCTTCAGAGAAGAAAAACCCTTCAACTCCTCTCTCTCCTTTCCTTGCTGCATTGGGACTGGATTGCAAGAGGGTTGAAATGGGGTTTTAAGGTTTTTAACTGAGGGATCTGGTTTTCTGTATTTTGACCTCAAATGGGTTGTCATGGTTTTCTTGTCTTCGAGATCTACCCCATCTAGGTTGTGAAGATTTTTTGGGTATTTCGAGGCTACAGGGTTTGGCTTCTTGGGTTGAGGAAGATTTGGTTGGAGTTCAATAATGGTGGAACCGGCAATAGGGGGTGGGGGCAGGGATGGGAGGTGGAACCGGCAGTAGGGGTGGGGGGTGGAGTTTCAGGATGAGGGAGAAGAAAGAAGGGGTAAAATTGTGTTTTACATTTCAAAACTAACACCTCACTAACACCGTTAGCCTTCAGTGGTGCGGATGTAATTGTTCAAAACACGGGGTGTTCTTATAATTTGATCAAACTACAGGGGAGGTACATATAATTTACTCAAAACAAAAATATATCTGGAATGTAAGGGACATTGTGTTAGAGTATATGTGGAAGTATGGGGAGCAAGAAAAGAAATAGGACTTTGACATCCTTGGGTCTTGCAATGGTTTGCTCTGTGCATGGTCTCTTGCTTCAGGTATGGATACTTCAAATATTTGTGTGGCATAGTCATATGCAACCCAATCATAAAAGAATGTGTGATGTTGCCAATAGGAGGTGGGAACGTTCAAATTGGTTTTGGTGTGGACCTCACAGGCAGGTACAAGGTAATTCAAATATTTCTGAAAATAGATTCCTATGCTGCTGATACTGATGATAATTAATGAGCATGATATGCTGCAGGCGAAGTGTGTGATTATTACATTAAGTAAAAATATAGGATTGATCCTCACAAGCCAAATCATAGACAATATGATGAATTACTGATACTTCAAACCTGTTGATGGATCCCTTCCCTGGGGCTCCAGTTGCAAGACACTCTTATGATTAGAAACTAAATAAAAATAGTTGGACAATATGAGGAAGCTGAACTTGTGTGGAAGTTAGTTGACATCTCTACTCCAGAGCTGTTGGATGAGGAGTCTTTGGTATAACTTTAGGGGAAGAGTTCTCTGAGTGAGAGTGTGGCCTCTGTGCATGCAGGGGGCCAATGGGAGTGCACCCAGAGGTATCAACATGGCTGTCATTACCACCTTTTATCGGGGTGGGCTGGTTTGCCCCCTGTGAATGGCGCAGGGCGCAAACTCCCCCAGAGAACATTTTGTTCCATAACTTTATTAAAGAATTTTTTAAACCAATTTAGTATTTAAATAGTTGTTCTGAATCAATGGCAACAAACCGAGACTTTGATATTTTGGTGAAAATGGAATGAAATGTAGTACTTGGGTTAGATGATCCCATGATAACCCATTTGAACAAGTCATTCAGAGAAAATGGTGTGGATGCCTGTTTATAAATATAGACAATGGAATCCTGATAAGGATATACTTAGACTTGATCCTATGCTAATTAATGTTAAGCTTGCAAAAACCCATTTAAAAAAAATATGGTTAATCTCTAAAGTGGGTGGCCACTGGCTAGACTGGAGAGGTAGAAAAGTAGTGAAGCCATGCTTTTAGCTTCCCATACTGGACTATGTTGGGCTTAAAATTCTTTACAACTCAATAGATATTCTAACTTACTCAGTTTGATTCTTTGAAATATCTTTTCCTAGTTTTTTTTTTGGTACTAATTTTCTCTTACATGGGGTTATTTATTATTTTTCGCTCTCATGTTCTAAGTCCTGACCATGTGGATCCATATGAATGATTCTACTATCTGCACCACCATTGGTGTAGCATACAAATTTCTCCCTTCTCCCACATTGGCATCATGGGGAAACTTCTCCTATTAGTGACCAAATTTTTGAAAAAGATTCTGTCAATCCGGGCAGCGTGCAGCCAGGTGCAGCGCCTGAGATGAGGCGGGTGCATTGACCGCCTTACCCCATGCCCAAACAGGGGTAAGGCGGTCAATACGCCCGCCTCATCTCAGGTGCTACACATGCAGCACTGCTGCCCGGATTGACAGGAGCCGAGTCCCCAAATTTTGTGTCACTTTGTTGGTTTTTAACTAGTACAAAAAGATGATCAATTAAGAAATCAGTAATCACTATTTAATTGGGTAGGTGGAATGTTCTTAATTTATTATGTGCTTGCGTACTTTTAACATTTCTTTATGGATTCATAGTCAGCACTTTAGCCATTTTTAACAATAGAATCATGTATGTGTGGTTAAAAATATGGGAAAAGGTTCTCTAAGCCAATCGAGGTATACTACCACCCATTCACATTTTTTAAGTAACTATAAAAATTAAGTGAAAAAAGTGCACAATGCCAAATAATGAGTCATGGAGCCTATATTAAAATTCTTCTATTTTGAACAAATTAGGTCCCATGTGGATGATACTATTTTTTATACTGCTATCGTCGTGGCTTGCAGATTCGTCCCCCACAATGATGTCATGAGAAACTCTCCCTACAATTATTTGTTTGGTACTTTTCATTAGTGTGCTTCCCTATGCCGCTTGCTAAGAGAATCTTCTCCCTATAAATATTTTAGGATTGTAAGTTCAGATTCCCAAAGTACTTGAACAACACGCTAAATGTATGCAGTGTAAAAGTAAGGGGTGAGAGTTAATAATGTAACAATCACTTTGGATCAAACCTGGGTTGCAAAAAACTTTCTTCTTCACGAGTCTCCCTTAAACTATAGCTCAATACGTGTAACACACCCCACAAATGGTCTTTCCACACGGGGAAGAAAGGGGGGGAAAAAGGATGGTGATTGGGTCACCCAAATGAGAGGATCAGTCATCTATGGGTTTATACGCAATAGGTCAATATTATGGATCAAGCTCCTCTACGGCGCTAGGGTGTGCCTGACATCTTCTGGCTCGACACCAGAGATTGCCACGTGCACTAGGATTTTGTCATTGCAAGGTCTGAAAAGTGTCATAATGTACGTAGCCTTACAGGGAACACCCCTAGTTATATGCTCAAGACCTGAGCTCGGCTCACCCCAATTTTCTTGGGCTTGGGCTGAGATTATCAACCCATGGGCCTACCTAGTTTGATAAATCTCAACCCAAGGGTTGGAGATATTAGGTAAAGTTCCCGGTTTAGTCCAAATGGAGTTTGTTAAGTAGCCAAAAAGAGCTTTGAAGAGTTTTTTTTTTTTTTGGTAGAAAGGTTCGAAGAGTTAGGACTTGGGACAAAACGAGAGTGCCCAGTAATTAGTGAAGCATAGTAAGCATGCGAGGGACTATTTGATTGAATTTGAGTATGAAATTTGACACATGGTAATTAATCCAATATATGCTTTTTCTATCCTGTAGTTTTAATAGTCACATAAATCTATCCATGGCGCACAATAAAAATCACCCGCCCAATCCAGCTTAGTCATGGAGGAGAGAGAATGTCAGTATAAGCCCACATAATCAAGCTGTGAGTGAAAATGAAAAAGCATCCCCACACAATTGGCGTGAGATATTTTGTTTCAAATGAGAATTGAAATAGCTAGGGTGGTTTGCAAGGAATGAAGCCTCAGTTATGCATGGAACATGGCCAACGTCTACCTTATGTCACGACCTAAAATATGTCATCAAAATTAGGTCTGAGTAGGTAGGAAGACTAGATTAATCTCTCGAATTAAAATAAATGAAAGCCTCACACTTGCCAAAGTAAATATATATATATATTATTTTTTAGAATTGTCATTATCTCACGATATATAATCCTTTGCCAGTCTACATGACTCATTTTTTTTATTAGGAATTTCGTTCATACTTCAAAAGAAGGTTGCCAGCCTGCTAGGCTAAGTGATGCACATGCTTAGACACAAGAAATGTGAAATGACGACATCCCCCTCCCCCTCCCCTTGAAATGAAAAATCCCACCCCAGTTAGATATCCTTGTGTTCTCATTGGCCCTGTGCTGGTGCAGGGGCCATGCAGCCTGACAGCAATCTTTCTCTCATTCAGTATTTATTATGGGGAAGCATTTTCTCTCCGGGAGCATGGCTCCTGTGCCTGCATGGGGGCTAATGGGAGAATGCACAAAAACATCAAAAGGGACGAGATTTCTACCTGTCATGTGAGGGTGCAATCTATTGTTCACCCCATCCTATGTCTAGTTGCAAGCGCCAAGCTCCCAACAAAGTCCTTTTTCCCATTTATTAATTTGTTAGCACTGATGTAAAGAAATAGAGAAACATGTTAGGAAAGAGAGACGAGGGACATATATATATTTTTTTGTTTTTTTGTTTTTGTAGGGAGGGACGTGACTTCAAATGTCACTGATGCGTGTTTCACACTAATCACTAAGTATTTATTAATATAAAACATGTATTATGGTTCCTCCAAATGCCTAAGTTTTTTTTTTGGTAAACCCAAATGCCTAAGTTAAGTAAACAATTTTTTTTTATTTGATTATAATTTTTGAGTGAGCTCATAAGTTAATATAAAAGTAGCTTATTTAGTTAGAATTGTTAAGTCTAAGACTTTGGAGAAAGTTCTCTTTCACCTACCGTGTAGAGTTCACCCACAATCTAAGGTCATCATTTTTACCCTTATTTGTTGAAGGTCTGAAATGCCCACCAGTGGTTTTTGACACCCATCTAAGCTTAACGATGGCTGTTGGTTTCTACCAAAAAAAACTATGGCTATTGGTGAAGAAATTTCTCAGTTCACTGTAGCCTAAAGAAAACTGGGTTTGAAGACTTTTGACCCATTATAAGTTCAATCAAACTATACAATTTTATATGGGGAAGGACAGAAGGTATTCTTCCATCAACTCCGTCAAAAAAGGGGTGCTAGGTCATTATGTCATTTGAGAATGACATTTATGTTAATACATTTAATGCAGATTGTGCATATATACGACCGTCACCGTGTATGCGAACTTTTGTCATTTTATATTTAAAAAAAAAATCTATACAATTTATAATATATCTAGATTCTTAATTATTGGGATTGAGTATAATCCCCATCTATAAACCAGAATGTGACAGGAATAATTATCACCTCCAATTCGCTGTCTGCTCTAATTTTTTCCAATTCCTCACATAGGAGTGGAAATGACCATCCTACCCCACCTTGGGCAATGTTCGGGTAGGGGGTAGGGTGGTCATTTCCACTCCTATGTGAGGAATTGAAGAAAATTGGAATGGACAGTGAATTGGAGGGGATAACGATTCGTTTTTGCTCATTATCCCCTCCCCCCACCACCATAAAAAAAAATGTACAAAGCTTTTCCCCATTTTTTTTGGGAATGGTAAAATTTTATATTTTTAAACAATTTTGAAATTATAATAATAATATGTAAAAAAAAAAATGCATTTAGAACTCTATCCTCCTCTTTTTTAATAATCAATAAAACCATTACTTTCTTTCAGTAAATAAAACAAGGGAAAAAGTTTTCTGTCTGGGAGTGTGGCCTACGCCAGCACTCCCATGAGTCTATCTCTCTTTTTCCCATGTGAAAAGACACCTCTGTCCTCTTATTTTAAGGAGGAGAGAGAAAGACACATGGGAGTGTTGGCGTAGGCCACACTCCCGTACAGAAAACTACTTCCCATAAAACAATTAGTTTGGTGCAACAAATCTAAGAGTACATAAATTTTCAAAAAATAGAGTTAATTACTCATACCTTCTCTAGACTTTGTCCTAATTCGAATCACCTCCCTTGTATTTTCAACAATTACATCCATCTCATTTCTGCAGACGGTATTAAAAGTAAAAGGGAATTAACAATTTTAACCTTCTACAAAAACCATCCCTTACTTGAATCCTTTCCCTACGAGCACCCTTCATCTCATTCTTGGTGGTGTATACTTTCATTATTTATACAAGTCTTGAAGGGCTGCCATGCAATGATTAACAGATTTTCAGACTAATTTCATTCTGCAAACTTTTGCTAGATTTCCAGTCATCTCCCTCTTTTTTCAGTCATTTTGGTTTCAATTCCTCACTAAAACCCTAAAAGTGATTAAAACCCTAGAAATGACTAAATCTCTAAAAATTTGTGTGTACTGCAGCAAGAATTCTTTTAGAAATTATAACCAAAATGAAATTTTCAAATGATTTAGAGCTGCAAAATGAGGGAGAAGGGAGAGGAGAGGGAGACAAGGGAGAGGGGATTCACACAATGGAAGGGAGAGGAAAGGAAGAGAAGGGAGAAAAGGGATTAACTTATCCTCGGGAGGAGTTGTAGGTCGTCAAGGAGGAGTTATAAACCCTCAGGGGATTCTGCGATGATGTTCTCAACAATGTCAAGCAGGAGAGGCTATTACAATTAGGGGAATGGAATAAAAGGGCAAAAATGTAACTTCACTCCTCTAATAAGGATAGTTTCATCAATTAAATATTTATGTTGATATGATGTCAATAATTAACAGTAAAAACCTAACGGGGTGGGGCTGACTATAACAACTTTTGAGAATTAGGGGAAGGGAAAAGTAATTGTTGAAAATACATTGGAGGTAATTGGAATTAAGACAAAGTTCAGGGGAAGTCTAAGTGATTTACTTAAAAAATTAAGCATGAAATGTATATTCATATGTAGGGTAGTACTTGTTAATGATGAATGCAGTAATTAATGTTAAGCTTTCAAGATCCCATTTAAATATGATGAATCTCTAAAGTAGTTGACCGTTGGCTAGACTGGAGAGGTAGAAAAAATAGTGAAGGGGGTGATTTGAAATTTATTAAAAATCAGGGAGTGATCTGAGTTTCGTTTGAAAATCAGGGGTGATATGTAATTGACCCTTATAGTTTTATTCAAATTATATCTTTTCTTAGTTCTTATATGTCTCCTATAAGGTAACCCAATCTGAGGAGGCCAAAAATTATGTTTGAGAAAAATTTTCCAGCATGTTAAAGTATTATTTTTTTTTTCTAACATAGAATTCTTTATTATTTTCTCTTTCCAACTCTAATCATGTGGGTCCATGCGAGTGGTTCTTTTACCCTTGGTGTGGCGTGCAGATTACCTTGGCATCGTGGGAGACCCTCAACTAAATAATTAAAATCAGTCCTACTAGCTGCATATGGTGGCCAGCATAATTCATATATAAGACGAGAACAACTGTTAGAGCAGCTGGCTTGAGGTTAATGCAGTAGAGCCTAACCTAGGATCCCCCTCCTCCCCCAAAAAAAACAAAACAGAAAAGGTATTCATATAAGAAATCAGTAATCACTAATTGATTGGGAAGGTGAACTTTCTTAATTTATTGTGTGCTCACGTACTTTAGCTTTTTTTTTAAGGGTAGGTACAACTCCTCAAATAAGAGACATGCATTTGTCATTTTGAGGGGGCTTTTGTTCTCATTCAATGTTTTG
Source organism: Telopea speciosissima (assembly GCF_018873765.1). Classification (NCBI taxonomy): domain Eukaryota; kingdom Viridiplantae; phylum Streptophyta; class Magnoliopsida; order Proteales; family Proteaceae; genus Telopea; species Telopea speciosissima. The sequence goes on from NC_057922.1 coordinate 54,051,455, forward strand.
TCCGAACCATGCAACATGCACAATTTTGCACAAAACTTTTTCTTTTTTTATTTTGGGAAAAAGAACTCTCTCAGTGGACTGTGAAGACTCTCATGAGTCCTATCTCTTTCTCTTTTCCATATAAAAAGACACATCTACCCTTTTGTTTTGAGGAGAAAAGAAATAGATGCATGGGAGTGTTGGCATAGGCCACACTCTCGGACAGAAAAATACTTGCATTTTATTTTTTAAATAAATCATTTTTAGCCAATACTCCTAATCTGTCTCGATATCATATTGGCATCATGTATTAGTGATACCAATACTTATTGGCCAAAATTGTTGATATGATAATTATATTCTGAACCATGCTCCCATAATTAGGGATAAAGTTCTCTACACTAGGGGCGTAGGGTATGCCCAGACAGATTGGAGTGGGAGAAATGACCAACCCGTCCCCCCCCCAATGACCCAAACCCCGTCCTTGTCCCGCCCCATGTGTCTGGGTGCAGGTTGTGCCCAGATGCACTTCCAGATAGAGAACGTACGCCCTAAAAATTATTTTGGAAGGTGGATTGTTCTTTATTAAGTGATTTGTCGCGTCTTCTCCTTTGAAATATTATTAGGGTTTTAATTTGAGGTTGATATTCCCATTGAATTACATAATTAAAGAGAACACATGCTAGATGTATGCCAATGTGACAGTTTACTTTGGCAATCTAGTCTACTAAAATTTCCCAAATAACAATATAAAGTTAAGAGAGAGGTCTACACATTGTCCTCTTATATTAGCATTATAAACGTCTAAAGGGTGAAAGAAGTTCGAGTGACTATTGATTTGTATATAGGGAAACTCACATCATTAAATAAGAAGAAAAGAGAAAGTTTGTGAGTAGACACATGTACACTACGATGACATGCCCAACTTTTTCTTTTTCAAGTTTTTAAAGAATTATTTTTAAATTTAAAACTTCATGATCTAAAATACATGGATAAAAGTCTATTATATAATCTAAGGAAAAAAATTATCATTGGGCATATTCTTACACATATCCTCTTGCATCCCACCCGTGGACCCCACACTGTCTTTCCTCATTAAAAACCCTTTTTTTTTTTGGTAAAATTAAAAACCCTATTGGACAATTTGATTTTCTACAATTCCTCCATTGGGAAAAATAATCTTCTCCAATTCCCTAAAAGTGTGCAGTGCGGCAGTTTGGGGTGGAGATGTCAACACCTGGCAGCTTGGACATCCGACGGTGCCGAGCTCGAGAAGAAAGAAAAAAACAAAAAAGAAGTAAAAAATCCTCTCCATTGGTGGGAAACTGCACTTTTGCCCCGTAACGTTCCCTCTTCTTATAATCTAATATATAATGAGTCATATGATTGAAATAGAGCAGTAAACTATTCTTCTTCTTTTTTTTAATGAGAATAGAACGGTAAACTTGACTTGTGGCTAATCTAAAGAGTGTTCTATAATTTTTGTTTTGGGTAAGAAGTGTTCTCTAGTGAATACAACCAATAACAGCCCTTGATATGCATGGCTTATATGGATTTCATCAATCCAATCGATTGGGTCACATGTTGTTCTTAGCTGTGAACATAAAATACCAAAGTGCGTTTCTTCAAAGATTTAGATACGCCAACCAGTTGGGTTTTAGACTTTTAGTAAGCATTGTCTAATTTTATATCTAGATTTCCCATTACAGTCCAGGATAGAGTAAGCTGGTGCGATTGTGGGGTTTTTTTTCATATTATGAGCTCCTTGAATTTTTTGTTTTTCTTGAGCTCTGCACCTTTTGTTTAATTCTTGAGCTCGGCACTATTGGATGTCCGAGCAGCCATGTGTCGACATCTCCACCTCAAACAATCGCACTGCACAGTTTTAGGGAATTGGAGAAAATTATTTCCCAATTTTAAAGGGGGAACTTCAGTAAAATGGGTAGGGGCATGCAAAAGTGGTACGGATGTTGACGTTGTAAAAATCTTTTCCCCTTTATTTATTATTATTATTTATTTTTATTTTTTTTGGTGAGTGAGGAAGTCTGCACCCTTGTATTTGTCTCTCAATCTCGTCTTCTCTATAAATTACCTCTCTACCTTCCACCCACTAGATTGAATCAAAAGGGGGGGTATTGATTAGGTATTGTGCAGGTGTAGGAGTCACACTCCTAGACAGAACACTTCCCCATAATTAAATAAAAACATGGAGAGATTTACCAAGATGCCAAAATGGGGATCTGGATCCTCTTTGCCTAGCTGCCGGCAGGATCGTGCTGTCAGACACGGCTACACGCAAAGACCGCCTTACCCCCACTCGGGTAATGCGTTTGGGTAGGGGTAAGGCGGTCTTTGCACGCAGCATCATGTCTGGGTAGCACGGTCCTGCCGGACAGCTCAGAAGTAGAGGATCCAAATCCCCAAAATGGAAAGGGTTTCCCATGTCACACTAATGAATGGATGCTGATCAATTTTGTAAGAAGCTTGTCAGAGAGAAGAGGAACAATGATAATAGGCATATGACATCATTAGATGTAACTTTTCTTATTTTCCTAGAGAATCCAATGCTATAGGGGATTCCTTAGCCAAGAAAGCCATGTCTACAACTTGCATGATAGTTTGGCCAGCTACCATTCCGTGGTTGAGGGAGGCTTGTACCCCCACCACCCATGTGTTCTTCACGTCTCTCTCAATAGGATTTTAATCCTCTCCAATTCCTAAAAGTGTGTAGTGCGACAGTTCGGGATGGAGATGCTGACACCTAGCAGCTTGGACATCTAACGGTCTGAGCTCATTGACTTTCATTTTATTTTTTTTCTTCTCGAGCTTGGCACCGTTGGATGTCCGAGCTACCAGATGTCGACATCTCCACCCCAAACTCCACCACACTTTTTAGGGAACTGGTCCTCTCAATATGTCTCTTCTTACCCCCAAAAAAATATCATGCGAAAACATTTCCTTCTTGCATAAAGTTTCTCTTGCTTTCTAAAGCAATGGGCTGAAAGGGGGAGATTATTGATAACTATCCATAACGTTAGAAGCTAAATTTGAATTCCTATGTCTGCCAAATACATCTTTAGGATATGTCATTTGTGGGTTTCCTTTCCAATAAACTTTGCACAAGAATTGTTTGAACACTTTTTAAAACGACAAACGCAACTCTTCCACAAATTTGAAAGACAAAATTGTTAATGGTTTGTGTCATAAATTTTTTACGAAATATTTTGTCACAAAGGTTTGTTATTTGTTTTTTTAAACTCACAAGACACTTGTATTATGACGTGGATAGAAGATTTATCCATTTCGACAGTTGAACAAAGAGGACATGCTCTCTCGATTAGTCATGTGTCAAATTTCATAATATAATTCTATTAAATACCCATACGTTTTGACATGCAGCCTGCATATATTAATTTGTTCTTTACTAGAAAAAAAAACTTTATATATTTGTTGTAAACTATAACAATGATATGAGAGATAAATTTATCTTTGACCAAATGATTATCGAACAATTATATTGCAATGTTGTGGTGCTTCACGAACAATCACGAACACATCTACCACAACTATCAAATTTGAAAATGTTGGGAGAAAACAGTGGGGTTGAGTCGTGCCATCGATCACTCTCCTTAAAATTGTAGACGCTAGCTGTAAGATAAAACTACCCTACGCGCAATCCGGGTTATGCGAATGCTGGAAATAATTATCCAAATTACATATGAAGTCACATGTAATTAAAGGGGGTTATAGTACTTATCACATATAGCAAACCCCATTTAGTTGAGATTCTCCTGACATACTGGAGTCTGACTCGTTCCTCTTATAACTTCCATTTTTTTTATTTTCTTTTTAATTCTCTTTTTATTTTTCATCTTTCATTTGTTAGTTTTCATTTTTGCATTTTTCATCTCAGCGCCTATCCCGCTTTTTCTCATCTCTTCATCCCCCTTTCTTTGTTTAGACCTTATTTTTAGCTTCTTTGTGTTGTTTTGATCCATGTAGCTTATCCCATTAAGTTGGCACAAGGATGCGTTTGTTATTGTGGAGTACTTATCTATATTGTAGACAACCCAAGGTTGATGTCGGTAAATTCAAGTATCAAATATTGCGTCACGAACCTGAGATTGTATGGACAAACTTAAGGAATCAATGGGCTGAATCATGCCAATGGACCATTTCCTTAAGATTGTAGACGTCTCCTATGGTGCAAGACGGGTTCTTGCAAATCAACATCTAAGATAAAATAGTCTTGTAAAAACCTCCATTAATCGTCGCACTAGCTTACTGGGCCACATCAGAACACTTCAAAGTTGTGCTTAATTAATCAAAATAAAACCAAAATGTAAAGAAAGCCAAGATAAATATTAAATGTGGATTGTTATCCAATTGTTAGAGAAATGGGCAAAACCCCCTTTCTATATATAAAAGAGGGAGAGGCAACACCATGGGATGTCTCTAAAAGACATATCCCAGAAACCATGTCTTTTCCCAAAAGACTTGTTTGTTGACCATTCAACAAGTCTTTCACTAGTCACACTTATGGTCATTTAGGTGTCTCTTAGGAAAAGACCCAATACTCTAATACACCTTTTATAAAAATAATATTTTAAAATTTCAATTACGAATCAACCTCTAAGAGGAAACAACCCCAACAAACCCTTATAATAGTTGTTGCATTCACTTACTAGGTCACATCACTCGTATTGTGCACAATCAATAAGAATACTTTCTCAAAATAGTAAAAACTAAAGGCAAACACAGGGTAGGAGAATGAAAAAGATTTTAGAACACTCAAAATTATCTTTTTGAATGCTCAGAATGTCCTCTATTTACAGAGGAGAGGTGCCCCTTGGAAACACCTATTCAAAGGATGGAGAAAAATGAATCCGATGTCAGTAGGGAAAAGACTGGTTTTAAGTCCGAAACAAAAATGAACTTTACACACTAACGCTAAGGCACGGCGTGCAAGTGTGAAAACAAACCTTGAAACCCCTAAAGAAAAGAAAGTATAGGGAGCCTTTCTTCCAAAAATAAAAACCTAGCTCTGTAGTTCTCAATGTAAAATATGTACCACACTCTACTCTTTTTCATAAGAAATGTAAATCTAAAGAATTCTCATTCCTTTGCTTTACAAAAAACAACACCGGGGAGATACTAATTCAAACCTTATGCTTAGGAGACGCACAATCAAATAACTTTTTGAAAATGATACAAAAGTATTTTGAAACTTCATTTATAACAAATGCAACGATATTCATGCATGTGTATCAATACTCTAGCTATTATTGTGCTCCTCCCAACTTTGAGTAGGATTAGATGGTTTAGATATGAATAACCATAAAATGGAAGGTTCAAATTTGTCTAGTGACTTTTTGAAACAATCACAAACGTTTGTGACACCAATTTTTTGTTTTGGAGTAGAAAATTTGTGACATCATTAACTACCTTAATTTTTTTATGGAATTATTTGTATCATTAATTAATATTATAATACAGATTAAGAAGAAATACAATATTACTAGATACATCAACTGACTACCCTCATTCATGAGCAGGTTTTAAAATTCCGATCCCGATTCTCACCTGATCTGCCTTAGGCCGATTTCTACAGAATAACCATAGATGCTTGGGAATAACTGATTTCAGGGCCAATTCCAATCCAATCTGAAGGGACGACCTATCTCGATTCCAAGTTTGAGGTATCGGTATTGTTAGCCATCGATCTCAATCCTTGGCCAATACTGTATCCATGGAATGGTACGGACCAAGAGTAAAAATATCCACAAAAAAATCTGTTTTTGTGTTTTATAAAACCCAAGAGCAGGTTCTATCTGATACGGGTGATCCAATTCAATACGATATCGATATTGTATCGGTTTTTGATATGATTGCACTGAATCCATGATGTAATCACCTCCCTTAGTCTCTTTGTTTTGGATATGATATGATGTCATTGCATCCACAAGGGTGATATGTATTAGTATTACTTTGATGATCTAAAACTCAATTTCTAAAAGGTTGTGTAACAAAACAATTGGCTAAAAAAAAAAAGTGGGTGAAAGTTGTGTGTGTTTACAGGTCTCAAACAGGCTGGCAGAATTTTTTTATTTTTTTTTATTGTTTTATTTTTAGTTTAGTGGAACCAGACTGGCAGATATTGGTGTGACAGTGTCGTATCTCTGTCAATCCTAACAGCCCAACTGGCAAACCACCGAAGGCCGAAGGCCGAAGGCCGAAGGCCGAAGGCATGGAGCAAACAGTCAACCAACCCTGGCGTTTAACGGTCCAAACCATGGTTAACAGTCAATTTATGCCAGCTGCCGCCTTCAGTTGTGAGAAACAGCACTTAGTTTGCCACCTCAATTTTTTTTTAGGGACCCCTCAATTGATTTTAGAGGAAAAGATCCGTACATTATGCATGTGTACCTAGATTCTCTCTTATATCTTTTCATGGAAAGTGAAGTTCAGATCTTATACAGTCTTGTATGAAAAAAAATTTCTATTATTTTTTAGGAAAATAGAAATTACTTGGGCAGTGTCATATGCTGTTCTACGCACAGACATAGGGATGTGTGAAATAACCATTGTACCAAGAAAATCCACTTTTCCATGGGGTACAATGGTCATTTCAATTGCCTCTATGTCTGGACGAAGGGGTAACGTGTTGCACGTGTCCAAGTAGTGTTCTTTCTCTCTATTTTTATAATTTATTTATTTTAAAAAATAATCCATATGGAATAATACGTTTTTTAGACTTCTAATTGGTATGAAAATTACATGAAAAAGTGATCAACATGTCAATTTCTAAATTGATTCCTATTTTTACTTATATAAATAATTCATACTAGTTCATTGAGTGTTGAGCATAAAGAACCCAAGAGTGTGGTGAGTAGAAAGTAGGGACCAACCCTATAATAATAATTGGAGCTTCATTTCCCATTAAAGGAATAATGTTTTAGCTTCATACATTGCACTGTATTTCTTACCATTGAGGTGTGTTTAATATGATTACTAATGATCACTTACAAATATTGGATCTAGCTCACTCCACCTTTAGTCAACACCTCTAAATCGGTTATAGAAACCAAATATTGGACTAATTGGTTTGAGGACTCTTGTACTAAATATTTCATCTCACAATAGTTCGAAGAAGAACACTTAATTCCATCGCTTCCCTTAACCATCAAAGCCTCACTCTCAATACTCGTGAAGAAATTGCTCAGCTATTCAAACCCACTCTAAACAGCTTTATACTACCCAAAGGTGTCGGATTGATAGTAATTGCTTCTCTGATATCAAGAATCGAGTTAACAAGGAGGATAATTTAAAAGAGTTAGGAGCATGCCTAAGATGACTATAGGTGTGGTTGTGAAAACTGACATGTTTAGTCTAGATCTTGTACCAAGTATAACCTCAGATAGAACTTATTGAATGACAATGATCCACATTATCGACGCCATGTAACTAAGATTTTCTTGAATTCCAGGGCTATCCTCTTTTTTTTTACTTTCATTTTTCATTGTTCTTTGTTCATTACTAACTTTTCTTATCCCCTTCTTTATTTTTAATCTCTATTCCTCTTACTTTCTTTTACCTTTGTGAGGATCTCGTTTTTTTCTACTTTACTTTTAAAAGGACCTATGTAGTCGACCTCATTTAATTGGGATAAAACTGAGTTGTTGTTGTTATTGTTGTATTTGGACGAAAAAAATTCAATCTCTAGGGCAAGCAAGAGAACAAAATAAGAAACTCTACTTTATGTAAGGGAACAAGGTAAAAATGTTTGAGTAAATTATTGAGACCTTTCATGAATTTTGTTCTAATTCCACTCACCTCTATTGAATTTTTAACAATTACTCTTGTAATTATTAAAAACACAAGGGAGATGATTAGAATTAAGGCAAAGTTCAAGAGAGGTTTGAATAATTTACTCAAAATGTTTCACATCTTCCATCTTCCATCTTCCCTCCCCCTTGTTAGTTTTTACCCCTAAAAAAAAAAAAAAAATAATAGAAAGGGAGACTGATTTCTTAACTGGCAAGGTAGGGGAGCCAGTCAATGGGGAGACTTGGAGACGATTCGTCAATAAAGAGACAGAGAGTTTAATTAATGAACCTTTGGTTTAACAGTTTGGTTTTGATTTTTACCCACTTCTGGATTGACACCCAACTCGGCTTATCGATTGCAACCCTACTGCCCTTGAACCATGTATCTGATTTAAGGGTGTCAAATTAGAACCGAAAATCAAAATGAACTGGCTGTTTTAAACCGAATCGAATTAAATCGGATTGATTTTGTTTTCATAATCTAAAATCTTTCATTGATTCATTTTGATGATTGAAATCGTCAAATCAAATCGAATTATCCATTTTTCAAATCGAACAAGGAACCGAATCAATCATATTCCTTTTTATATATGTTTTAATTAATATGGATGACAAATTTTATTCAATTTTAATATTTGAAAAAATTTTAGTGGAATATAGCTCTAACAAACAAGGGGTTCTCTTGTTATAAAGATGCAAAAAGTTTACCCAAACACTTAAAACAAAGCTCAAACCGAACACAAAAGCGAGGTCAAAACCAAACAATGTCGATTTGGTTCTGGCTCTGAAACACATGCTCTTATTTGGTTTCAATTCAATTTCACTTTCCACATATTGTAAACTTGTAACTCAAACCAAATCAAAACTAGACCTAAAAACTAAAACCGAACCGATTGACACCCTTATTAATTATTGATTTATGACACCTGTTATTTTCCCTAGTTTTTTAACCTTTAAGTAGCAGCCCCACCCGAATCAAGTTAAAATTTTCAACCACAAAAAAAAAAAAATTCCACAGTCAAATGTTATTTTTTAAAAGGAAAATTAAGAAATTAGCTAGATCTAGATTATGGTTTACAAATGCATCCACCCAATCTTTATCTTAACGCAACTTGCTAAATTGTTTAAATTTTTTTATCCCCCTCTTCATCTTCCTCAGCTGTTTCGTTTTACCCTAACAAACCGTTGCAACCCTCACCGGGTGTCTTCAGTGACAACGAGTTATCTCTCCAACAGATTAACGGCAGTGATCCCTCTCTCTAAGTCTCTAGTAACTTATCTGAGCTCATTCACAAAACTGTTTCGCATCATAGCTTACGACATGAACAGATAAACAATGGTTGAAATTGAAACTTGGAAGCAAAGTCATCCATCGCTTCTTGGAATTTCAAAATTACCCCTAATATTTTTGAAAAACAATCAATATCTCGGGTGTAAACAAGAGAACAAGATGAGAAACTCTACTTTATGTAGGGGGAACATGGCAAAAATGTTTAAGTAAATTATTGAGACCTTTCATGAATTTTGTTCTAATTCCAATCACTAATAGTAATTATCAAAAATGCAAAGGAGGTGATTAGAATTTGGACAAAGTCCAAGAGAGATTTGAATAATTTACTCAAAATGATTTTAGTACGCTCAAGTCCTCAACTGTTCCTTTTGTGCTTTTATTAAAAATTTTCTCTCCTTTCTATTTGTGCAATGGCTAAGCATTGAAATTAATGGAAAGGGACACTGATTTCTTAACTGGCAGGCAGGTTGGGGAGCTGTTTATCACCATTAAAAAAAAAAAAAAAAAACACCAGAATAGGGAGCCAGTCAATGGGGAGAGCAGGAGACTATTCCTCAATAGAGAGAGAGAGAGTGTGTGTGTGTGTAAATAATGAACCTTTGGTTTAACAGTTTGGTTTCGATTTTACCCACTATCGGATTGACACCCGGCTCAACCTACCGTTTGAACCATGTATTTGATTTAAGGCTGTCAAATTAGAACCGAAAACCAAAATGAAACTGGCTGTTTTAAACCGAATCAAATTAAATCGATTCGATTTTGTTTTCATAATCTAAAATCTTTCATTGGTTTGGTTTGATGATTGAAATCGTCAAATCAAATTGAATTATCCATTTTCAAACCGAACAAGGAACCGAATCAATCATATTCATTTTTAATGTTTTAATTAACATGGATGACAAATTTTATTCCATTTTAATATTTGGAAAAATTTAGTGAATTCTAGCTTTAACAAACAAGGGGTTCCCATATTGTAAAGATCAATTTTTTCACCCCAACAAAAAAATCCAGCCAAATTTTATTTAAACGCATATAGCTCCACCCAATTAGAATTTCTATATTAATTTTTAATTGGAAAAAAGATCTCTATTTGGTAGTGTTTTCTATGCTCTCTAATAGGACATCATAAGATGACATCTCTACCCTCTGGATAGATACCTAAACGTGTTCTCTCATTGAACACTTGTCTGGAGACCATGGGACCAAGTAGAGATCTATTACCATAATTTTTAAATGATGAAAAGTTAAAGACGTGTTAAGTTAAAAGAATGCGTATATTTGGAATGGGAGAATATTCTCTGTGTCGCAACGCAACATACGCCTAAGCAAATGGAGGTGGACGCAATGATCACCCTCCTTTCCTACACAGGCTGTCCATATGTCTAGGCCGCTGGGCGCAGGCTGCGCTGCGACATAGAGAACAGCGCCCCGTTTGGAAAATTGTTTTTTGACCGATAGGTCTTCAGTTTCAGCCAGCTGTTTACCTAAAAAGAAAAAGTTTTAGCCAGCTGTTCCGACACGGTGATCTTTCTCTCTCTCTCAATCAAGAGTTTCAAATCGGAATATTCCTTTAAAGCTTCTGAGAAACCTCCTCGCTAAATTGGGATTACAATTAATATTATTTAAAAATAATTAATAATTTAAGAAAGCCATTAAAACTTGCAGCAAAAGCCACCTCATTTTGTTTGTTTTCCACTTTTTTTTCTATAAAAGGTTTGCTCTAGACTCCATAAAACCTTTCTTCCAAACCTTTCTCCCATTGTTATCCCGTTGCGTATCTTCTCCGATCGTTCGGTGGTTCGTTCTGTTCTCCCCTCTGGTTCCGACTCTGGATCGTCGTCTACGTCTGTTTGGCTAAGTATCTTCTCCGTTAAGCGTCTAATTCTTCAGTTTTTTTCTATGATCTTTGATCATATAAAAAAGATCTGTTTAATTGCTGCTTTTATTTCATAGATCTTGTTTTGAGATCTGTTTTTGTTGTGGATTTAGGGTTTTCTTTTTCACTATCTCGTTGGATCAATTTCTTGTCATGTTATCAGCCGTTTTAAGTTTTCTTCTGTGGAAATCCCTTCTCTAGACTTTATGAGCTACGCTACTCTTCTGCGTAGGATTCGTCTTCTCCAGTCTTTCTCCGTCGTCTTCCTCTACTGGTTCTATGTTTTCTCATGAGCTGATTCTTTTCTGATTGATCTGTTCTTTCCCTTTTCTATTTAATATTAATTTTGTACTATTATCGAACCCTTGAAAATTTGATTCTTTGAGTATACCCATCTCTCACATCGCCCCAAATCCATCATCTTCTTACGCTCGGAGAATAAATTAGAAAAGGAAGGAATCAGGAATGTCATCTGCGCAACCACTCTCGAGTTCTGGTTCTGAAGGAGATCCGCAATACGCGGGGATCGATGATAGGAAAAGGAAAAGGATGCTTTCGAACCGAGAATCTGCGAGACGATCGCGTCAGAAGAAGCAGCAGCACTTGGATGAACTGATAACCCAAGTAAGCCAACTCCAGAAACAAAACAGTGAGATTGCGCAGAGCACCGAGGCTATCCTGCAACACTACAACCAGATCGAGTCCGAGAATCAGGTTCTGAGGGCTCGTATGACGGAATTGAACGATAGGTTGGGGTCTCTGAACTCTTTCCTTGGCTTCATGGAAGATACTGGTGATCTCTTCATGATTAACTCGCCAGAGATAACAGATCCTTTGCTGAAACCATGGCAACTCCCCTGCCCATCACAGCCGATAATGGCTTCTGATATGGGCCCAACATTTTTCTAGTTCTGTAATCTATCTCTGAGATTACAGGCCGAGATTAATTATGTTTTCTATTGTCCAATAGTCTCTGTATGGTTGTAATGGTCATGATCTGTAATATGAATAGTGTTCTTGGGTTTAGGTGTTTGCTGTGTTTTCCAATTGTTTGGGATACATGGTTTTGCGTCTAGATTTTTGATTCCAGAGCTTATTATGTAATGTTGGTTTTCTCTTTGAATCGAAATGGGTTTGATGGATTGATGGGTTTTAAATGTTTATTATCATTTGTTTGTTGTGATGGGATGGTTAATCATTGGTTAAAAAAAGCACAAGTGGTTTTGTTATCAGTTCAAGCTAATAGATTTTGGGTTTAGAACAGGTTTTGAAAGCTGAAACCCAATTCTTCTCTATTTTATTGGATCAGAATGGGTTCTAGACCCAGAATTTAACCAAGAATGTATGAGAAAATTGATGAATTAGATATGTTTAAATGAATTGGTATTTAAGTATGTAACATTGTTTTATGTACAATGTGAATGGGAGATTAACTTAGGTTCATGTATGAATGGATCATCTGTTTGGATGGTGATGTTTTATTCTTTTTAATTTGAATGGTTCACTGAATCTTGTTAAAGTTGAAACATTGGTCAATATTTGTGTGATTCAATTCAATTTGGTTAATTCTTTTTCTTTTCCAAACATAATATTGAATCAGGCAGTCCTGTATATGATACTTAAAAAGCCATCATGAATCAAGAAAAAAGTGTGAATGCATAATACTTGTCAAATATAATTGAAGGGAAAATGATATTGTGCCCTTTCATATTCTCTCTTCTATACAAACCGGCATGTTGATCCCCTAGGATTCCCATCCCATGAAATACACAGCCGCATCCCATCTGGAATATGGATTCTAACTTACAAAATTAAGCTGGAAATATTTGTGTAAATTAGTTTTGTGGTATTATATTCATGGCAAAAGTTTTTACTCATTCAGTGACAAAAAAACATTAAAATTTCTCCTAATGGCTCCATTTGGTTGCAACTTGTAAGGGAAGGGATGTGAATTTATCAAACCTAAAGTGTCATTATTAATGGGAAGTAGTTTTCTGTCTGGTACTGTGCCAACACTCCCATGTGTGTCTATCTCTTTTTTTCCTCAATTTTAGGGGGTAGAAATGTCTTTTCATATGGGGAGGAGAGAGATAAAAGAGAAATTCATGGGAATGTTTGCGAACAAAGTTCTTTTTCTCATATTATTAACTATAGTAAGAAACTGAAGTAGTTTATAAAATCATGTGTGGATGAAGTTTCCTTCCCTTCAATTTCTCGGCAAACAAAGGGAACCCCTCTGAGAGGAAGTTTTGGAAATACCTCTCTTCTCTCATCCTAGAATAAGTGTTACTCTACCTTTTCTTAGACCACCAACCTCTCTACAGTCTAAATCGAGGTTTTCCTTCTCCCACCCTTAAAAAAAAAAAAGAGTTGAATCAAACATTGTTTTAATACACGGTATCCAATCAGATATTGTCATGATTTGAGGTATCACTATCAAATGGCCTGTATCGGGTTAGATATATATCGGTATCAATAGTCACCGATCATGATACCACAATACCGATTAGAGGTAAAACAGTCAAAAAAACTTTTCTTTTTTTTTTTAAAATGAAAACTAGGGGCAAACTTGTCCAATATGGGCCAATACGTATCGATATCATATCAGTTTTGAAGGTGACCAATACCCGATTGATGTCGTGCATTAAATCATGGGTATCAGTCCCCTTGGAAACCAATACGATATCAATACAGATTGGCTTATATCAAACAGTTTTGCTGCTAGTTTTCCTAAAAATCTGGTTTTTTTAACTATTTTACTTTTACCCTTGATCCTTACCGTTCCACCAATTTGAGATCGATGACTAGCGATACCAATACGATCTCATACCAATACCTCAAACCATGGGATCAAGGTTTAAAAAAAATAAGAATTAGGATCGAAACTAGCCAAAATCGATCTCATACCAATACCTCAATCCTTAAAATCCTAGTTTTGTGTTAGGTACTTGACCGATACGCCAAATGCTCCGCAGATGATGAAATGCGTTAAATCAAAACCTTTTAGCTATTCCATACTAGGTTGACCCAATCTAGCACCCATACACTAGATCGAACCTCATTAGACGCATAACATTTTCGTATTCACTGTGAATTGGAATCCGATCTGGTTTGATCTGATTTTTCAAACCATAGGATGAATGAATAGTGTTGGGTAGTCCTCTTGGAATGTGAATCAAGTTGTAGGTTCCTTTTTATTTATATATTTTCTTTTTGGTGAAGTTGTAGGTTCCTTTTAGTTGCAAGGGAAATGGGAAAGGGAAGTGAAGGGAAGGGAATTTTCTTTTTCCATTTTAAGTCGTTTGGTTACAACAGAAGTGAAGTGAAATTATTTTGGTTAAATTGTTTGATTGGTTATAAAATTGATGTAAAATCAATGTAAAATTTTTTAAAAATTTGTAATTCAACCCACTTTCATTGTTGGAAATTCAGGTTTTCTGACTCGACTCATCTTCTAGAAAAATCTGTTGACTCGGCCTTGTCAAACCCGGTCAAGACGAGTCACGTTTTTTAATTTTATAATGCTTAAATATGTATAAATTAGTAAAAAATCATAAAAATACAGAAAATATGGGGGAAAAAAAATCAAGTAATCACATATCAATGCATTTTGAGTTTATACCATTGAATAAGAGAAGGGAGTCGAGGAGTTGAGGCTTTCTTATTGTTTTAGATTATGGATTTACTATTTGTTAACTCCGTTTCTAAGTGAACTAGTTTTATAATTTTTTTTAAAAACGACTAAAGTCGCCGATTTTGTCATGAATCGGGTAAAAAACACCAAGTCTTATTTGACTCGGACCATTTATGACCCAGTCTCGTCATTTTTTACTCTGGCCTAGTCTACACGACTCTTGACTAGTTTTTCAAATTTTGATTAAACTCGAACAACTCGCCCCAATCAAAACCCGATTTTCCAACTATGCCCACTTTACTAATTTGCACTTATTAAGGCCCTTATTAATCATTTATTAAACACAAAACAAAAAAAGTACATTAAAATTTTGGAAATTCAAAAGAAGATGGCTTATCTCAATGCATAAAATTTAAATTTTAGTGAGTCATACTAAGATCAATCTTTTGTTATATATCACAAAATTTTGATGAATTTGAAATTAGGTTTGAAAACATATCATAACTAACCCGTTGAGACCCACACATAGATGTGCATAGACAACTAGAGAGCCACTGAATTCTAACAATTTGGATGGTTAGGAGAGGGTATCACTCATCAATTGGGGAATATTATTGGACATATAAAAATCGGTGGGTAGATATTTATAATCATTAATGACCATTGTGGCAAAACCAAGCTGTAAATTTGGGCCTAATGATTCAAAATGCAAACATTCAATAGACCTCTTCTGCATTTCTCCAACCTTAGTGTGAAAGAGAAAAATAAAATGATTTTCAATGACAAATTGGATAAAGGAAATGCCATCTACAACTGGTTGGATTTTTCCTCAATCAACCAAAGAGTACATTTTGCTTACGGGAAAAAAAACCCCAAAAAATAGCCACAACCAAGACTAACCTCAATGGCATGTCTATATCAGATTGCTATGTCAAGTTCCTGATTTGAAGTTTTCTAGCTACATTGTGAGCACTGCATACAAGGGTAAGGATAGGGTCACCACCATTCCTAAGTAAACACAGTTATTCCAAAACAGTAAGGCCCTTGGCCATTTAATGAAAACTTTGGTTCATGTCTTCCTTCAAGTTAGTTGATTTAGCCATGACTTCGGAAGAAACGCATCCCATTTTCAATCAAATAATGGCTCTAGGACAAGTTTCCTGCACCAAGAAGAGAAACACATATAAAAGCATTCCCTAAATACCCCTGTCCCTGCAGGGTAAAAAACAAAGGGTTCTCTCAATCTTTCCCTTTCTCTTATTGGGTTTTCAAAAATCAGCATCAAGCCTATTAACAATGACGATGAGTTACAGAGAAAGGAACTGCTATAAAGTGAAAAACAATAAAAAAAAAAAAAATCAATTCGTCTTCAAGATTCAATAGAACTCCAAGAAACAAAACAATAAAATCTTATGTTTAATAGATCATTTAAGCACAACCCAATCAACATATACAGAGTTAGAATCTAAGAGCCCGTGTGGTAACACTTCTGTTCCAGAACAGGTGTTTTTTACCTTTATCATTTTTTTCTGTTTTTCTGCTAGAAACATGTTTCTGGACTCTAAAATAGTGTTTGGTAAACTTGTTCTAGAAACGTTTTTAAAACAGAAAAATAACACAAATCCGTTTGGTAAAATCTGTTCTGAAATACCTTTTACCAAATCAATGAATTATTACAGAAATACCATTGCTTGACTAAACTTACTTAAAATTAAGATGAAAACATCCACCATGATCATGTATGACAATGCAAAAAGGATCTTGGTGGATTCGAACCACCATCCCCTTAGAACATGCTTGAGACATGCGCATGTTCCAAGTGCTCTACCAATTTGAGCTAAAGACCCAACAAGTGGAGTTTGAAGTTTACAAGTAACCCAAACCTAACCCAAATCTAATGAAACAGGTTCAAATGAAATCCAAACCTCATTGAACTCCACACATAATATCACTGGGGTGCTAATGAAAAAGAAATCATTTACAGATAGGTCACTACAATGTGGTGTCAATTTCAAGAACAATATAAGCAAGAACAAATGAGCTGGTTCAATGAGCTGGTCCTACTACAAATGAGCTTACCTTGTGCATGCTGACCCCTCTCTAATTAATAAATGAGCTGGTTCAGGCCTATCACATCTTTCCCAAAACACAAAAACCTGCATGTTTTCCACCCTTACAGCTCACCAAGAAAAGATCAATTATTTTCCTCAATTCTGATCAATTCATATCTGTTATGTGGTTCATGCCAACCAAAATTAAATAACTGAAGGAAAAAACTCTCAACAAGCCATGTTTATCTGCAATGCATATGGCTGATCCAATAGTTCCATCCTTTGGTTTGGTAGGTTTTTTTTATCAGTCCTATATGTACTCATTGTCATTTTTTATGGTCCATCTCAACCATATGACCCACCTTATTTGACTTTTTTTCTTTTGCATTTTAACAATTTGTTTTCAAAATTATGATTCTTTTTCTTTCAAATCTTTATCCTCATGGGGCAATGTTTGTCTCAGCTGATACTCCTCGCCTTAGTAAAGGCTGATATGGATGGTTTTGTACAAGTTTCATTGCCAACTGAACTGCCATGTATGGCAGAAAACAAACTTGTACAAAGAGGCTCTACAGGCTACAAAGAGAAGCCTCTCCCCATCATAGCAACCACCATCCACCCTAAGGCGGTAGCCCAACAAAATTTCTTTTTTTGGGGTAGGGTGGGGTGGGGTGTTGGGGTCGGGGAATAGACACAAGTTTCTGAGCTAGGGTTGGCTCGGTTAAAGACAGCAACGTATGTGGCAGTCACTCCACATTCCAATATTCTATAGCCATTACCGTTTCTGTAAAGCTCCAAGCTGGGAAATGCAGAGGGAAACCATAGAGGAACTGTCTCCTCTACACGAGATTAAAGATTCCAATTGCCAAGGAAGCACAGAATATATAAATATAACATAACAGAAGAATAACAATAACCAGATTGAAGAAGCAGCAGCTCTTCTATTTCAATAGTACCATGCTGCCCCTACACTTGAGCACTCACCCCCACCCCAGCTTGCTGCCCACACACCTGAGCACTTTTTCCTTCACCCCATGCTGCCCATACACACCATCATACCCTCACACACTTACACTAATTTACTCACACACCCCCCACCTTGCTGCCCCTGCACTTGAGCACTCACCCCCCACCCTCACACACTTTTACTAACACACCTGAGAAATTCAGAATTCATACTCGAAGAAGGATTCTAGGAAAAAAAAGTGTGAAGACGGAATTCTGAAAACAGAGTTTAATAATGATGTATTGAATTCAACATGGTAAGTCGAATAAAGTGATAGTTGATAGTCCAGTCAGAGCTCTATCATGTGCCAATGTCCAAATCCATAATGAATTAAAGTATATAGTGTGTATTGAATGGATGCCAAGGTCAGAAATAGCAGCTGAGGTGAAATTCACTCTTTAATTTAGAGAGAGCCATGTACACAGCTCTCCATAGAAACAATAATAAATACAAAAAAACTATCACTAGAATCCACACGGTGCCACAAGATTTCCTGCCACCATCCATGACTCTATCTGATAAAAAAAGTTTGACAAAAAAAAATTAAGACCCAATGCACGTTCTCATCATGACTGCAGAATCCCATGATTTTAAGCTTATTCACAACTTGTTTGAAGACTTTCCTTTGGATAAAATTGGAATGATACAAAAAGAGTTAATAAATCCAACCTACATACATGCTTACATCACGAGGCAACAATGGCTTTTCTGCAAAGTGGCATGGCAAAAGTCAAATAAACCTACTATATAAAGCCATTATCCGTCCTAACTCCCTACTGTTTTCCCTAAGTTAAACCTACTGTTACAGATCTGATTTTGGTTTCTATTATTGACTGTAAGTCTGAACTTAGAACCTATTGGGTATAATTATTGAGATGCTGCTTGGGACTAGGTCACTGTGACTTGGTCTTACATTCGTGTAAGGGAAATGTAAGACAGTGATACTACAGTCTCCAGGGGTTCCCACTTGGGTGGAGTTGAAGCCTTTCTTCAAAGGCAACATCAAAGATAATGGTCGGTTCATGTTTGCTTGTTTGTTTGTCTAACAACCTCACTAGTAATTGGAGTATCTCTATTGAGTATGCCCTTTCTCACCACAGATATACCAACATGACCCAGCAACAACAACAACAACCATAACCTTATCCCAACTAAATGGGGTCGGCTACATGGATCCTATAGAGGCTAAGATAGTAGAAGAGATAAGAGAAGTAAAAGAAAGTAGAAGGAAGTAAAAAAAAAAGTAAAAGGAAGAAGAATGGAAAATAGGAAAGGAAAAAGTCGAAGCAGTAGTCAAAGCAGCATCCCAATGAACATTCCCCTACAAGGGGTCGGCTACACGGGTCTTTGTCTTCCAAACAACTCTATCTGCGGTCATACTAGGGTCGAGCCCTACCACATGCATATCCTTTCTTACCACTTCTCCAATAGTCATTTTAGGCCTGCCCCTACTTCTTTTAGCTCCGTCAAACTAAATCTGGTCACTCTTTCTTACCGGTGCATCCCAAGGTCTCCATTGGATGTGACCATACCACCTCAAGCGGCTCTCACGAAGCTTGTCTTGGATTGGTGCAACTCCCAAAGTGGTTTTAATACAAGTATTCCTTACTCTATCTCTCCTAGTCTTGCCACACATTCTCCTCAACATCCTCATCTCCGCTACACTTATCTTATCAATGTTACTCTTCTTAACCGCCCAACATTCTGCTCCATAAGTCATGGCTGGTCTTATTTCTGTTCTGTAGAATTTCCCTTTAAGCTTAATAAGCATGCGTTTATCGCATAACACTCCCGATGCACCTCTCCACTTCATCCATCCTACTTTGATATTGTTTTGATAGATGAGACAGCAGAAGGGATTAATGCAAAGTTGGAGCTATGGAGATCAAGCTTGGAATCACGAGGATTTAAGCTAAGCAGAACAAAGACAGAGTATATGATGTGTAACTTCAGTCAAACTACGAGAAGTGATGAACTGGTGAAACAAGGTATTACAAATCAAGGAGATGGATCGCAGAGAGGGCTTTTACCTGTGGAGCTTGGATCGGTGTGTGAGAGGTCAGAAATTGTGAACTCGAGCTTTGAACGTTGGGGAAGAGCCTCTCAAAGTCTTAGATTTTTTGGGTTTTCTGCAAAAATCAGAGTACAATCTTTAAACCCAACCAAAAAAATAATAGAAGAAGAAGAAGAGGCTGAGCAAAGGAAGAAGGATAAGAAGATCAGAGACGAAGAAGAAGATGCTGATGAGCAGAGGTTTACCTGAGTAAAATGGAGATTCGTTCTACCCACTAGATGCCTTCGATTCGGTTTCGGTGGAGAAGACTGGTAGGAAGCAAGAGCAAGGGATTCGTTGGAGAAGACCAGAGCTAGGGGTTCTTGCTCGTTGGAGAAGACGATGTCGCAAGATGCCTCGGTTTTGGTGGAGAAGAATGGCAAGAAGCAAGAGCAAGGGATTCATTGGAGAAGACCAGAGCAAGGGTTTCTTGTGCTCGTTGGAGAAGACGATGTCGCAAGCAACAAGAGTAGTCGCTGGAGCTTTTAGGATGTCTTCAGTTTATCAGGCACACATTTTCAATTTTTTGTTTCATTTGAAGTGTTTTGGAACTGTAGAAACAAGGTAAACCTTGTTTCGTAAATAGGTGTTTTAGATGTTTTTTTTACCTGGTTTGTTTCACTGGCACATAAAAACAGACCGGTGGACCCAAACGGTAGATTCCCATTTTATGTGCCAGTAGCACAGAAAAGAGCCAAAAACAAGAAACAGAAGTGTTACCAAACGGGCCCTAAAAGTATAGTAGGCCCTGATTTATCAAGATAAATCATAGTCAATTGGTGTCATTGAGAAGGACACTCAGATGCTACCAGCTTGAGTAACGATTCACATATGAAGGCGTGTGAGCATGAAAATCATGAATCTCAATTGATTAAGAATACCAAACAAAAATCAAACTACCATAGCAAGAAGTCTGAAAACAGGTCTTCATAAAAGAGGGAAGAATGAATGGCTTAAAAGCATGTTAAGTTCTTCAAATAAGAGATATACCAAGCAACATGCCTTCCTAGTGCATGCAACCACATTTAGTAGCACCTGTCCTTTTTTCTTTTTCTTTTTTTTTGCCCATCATGACTATGTAATATCCAGGCAGTTTAAACTAGATGGTCATACCATCAGACCAGTGACCCACAAGTCCAGTTGAGTCCCCTATTTCTAGTATGTTTTAAGAACAATGTAGTCAAGTTTATGAAAACCTTTAAAGAAGACCTCCATTTAAAGTCATCAAATGAGCACAAGAAGGTATGTCTAAATAGAGAACAAAAATATGGACAAAGCATAAATTAGAGGAAACTAAAATTACCTCAGAATATTCACCCAAAAAATATATATATTACCTCCGACTCCAAAACCTTTAACATAGACATTAGTGAACAGTTCAGAATAATGATAAGGCATTGGACTTTCCTTGTAAGATAAAATTAGAGTAAAGAACAGTGAGAACTGAGAACTCAAAGTTCAGCCACTAAGAAATGTATGCAACCAGAAACAGTATAAACTTTAGAGCTAAGAGAGGGAGAGAGAGAGACTCAAAAATTTAATTCATATGTAAATACCTCCTCCGCAAGGGAGTGGAGGAAAAAAATAATGAGGAGATCAATATGAAAACCCAGCAAAGAAAACAGAAGTTCTCATGTACTTCTGCCAACCTTCTGTGTACACAACAGATTCTGAGAGAGGGACTGGAGTAATTCTTTATCCTTAATTGGTTTCATCAGAAATAACAGCATGAGCAAAGATAATCATAGACAGTGCCAAAGTCGGGGACCCTACACTAATCAATGGATTGCTGATCTGCCATATAGAAAACACTCTTTGGATTGATGGTTATAAGTTATACTTGTCACATATTTTAGGTAATTGGTAATCGAAGACTAGAGACAAATTTGAGAAAGAGGGAGTAAAAGAATTATTTCTCTGAGATTGGTGACATTATGATTTATCATCGTGCTGTATTGGAGAATGTTAAAGTGACAGTTGGGTTATGAAATGCCTGAAATAGCTCTTGCCTGATTTTATATATATATGTTCTTGTATTCAGGAAGGTTGGCCAATCATTTTGGCAAGACTCCACAAACATGGCCATGCAGGATTGAATAGGTGTGGAAATAGTCGCAGATTAAGATGGACCAATTATCTAAGGCTGGATATCAAGCGGGGGAAGTTCTCCGAGGGAGAGGAAAGAATTATAATCCAACTTCACTCTGTTCTCGGAAATACGTGTGTTCTTTTTTTCTTTATGGAAAAACTAAGTGTTCTTACGTTGTACTATATATAGTTAAGCGTATTTGGGCAAGAGTAGTACATTAGATGAACCGATAACAAAATCAAGAACTTTTGGAACACCCATTTGAAGTAAAAACTCATTCAAATGGGTATTGATCCAATCACTCACAGGCCCAAAAAATAAATCTCAGTAAACCACATGGAAAATAAGATCATTCCAACTGAAATCTCAGCTCCCTCATCCACCTCAACCATTTTTGATGATTTGGGAGAATTCAATCTTGATGATGAAACCAGTGACTTTTGCTGGACAGATTTAATTACGTATGTATTCCTACTTTTCAACTTCAGGCACAAAATCACTACAATCCATGATATATAGCTAATTCCATTTTCAATAGTTGCATAGAAAAGGGGGGGGGAATCATTGAGCAAACAGATCGATATAGCCATTCTGTCACTTGAGTGTACCACACAAGCATCTAATATCTGTTTAATTGTTTCTGCTTAAACTCATAACTAATACCTACTATCACTGCTGATTGAATCTAGAGAAACGCCATAAAGAGTTACAGATTCTTTGACATACCAAATAATCTCCATCAAAATTTGACTATAATGAGATTATGAACATTGATCAGATACAGAGAAGTTTGACCAGAAAACTATGAAGTTAAAGGAATATATACAACACAACATGCAGCCAAGTTTGACTATATAAATTTGAAATACGACCAGTCAAATACCATATTTGAGTTGCAGGAGTATTAGGGGTTCATTCCATCGTTACCAAACCCTAGAAGTTACAATCTGAATCTTCCTAAGGATTGAATCTATTGTTCTCAACTGAAGTTACCGATATCTCTGAATATTTATGGGATGAGATCGGACAGATTATGATGAAATATTAAAACAAGGTATGATAATAAACAATAGGTATTAGAGAAGAAAAAAATCAGATTTTAATGACTAGATTCAAGGAGAATGTTGGTAGAAACTAAGATGCAAAGCATGGTTGTCAAGGCATCCCGAGCACCAAAGCAGTCTCTAATGGGCAAGATGAGTGGTTGCGATGGTGTTCAAGGAGCCAGAGACAAAAGGAGGAGGTTGTAAGAGCAGCTGCTACCACCATCGCCAAAGTCAAGAAAGAGAAAGGGCGCTGCACCAGACACTAAAGGAGGAGGAGGTTGCATCGACGACAGGGGGAACCTAGGGTTATTTTCACTCATCAAATTCGATTTATTTTATTTAATTTAAAATCATCAAAATGCAACGGATCTAGTACCTGATCAGAACAGAGTTGATGAACTTTCCATCAAATCAGAGCTGCCAAGCTTCTCAGATAGAGAACCAGTCATGCTCAGAGCTTCCAAGCTTCTCACACAGAAAGAGATCCAGTGCCTTCCAAGCTTCTCAGAGAGAGAGAACCAGCGCCTTCAGAGCGGTTAGAGCCTCGAGGTTCTCCACAGCTTTCAGAGGTTTTGATATTTCAATTGAGAGAAAATCCCCCAAAGTCAAGCTTTCAGAGGTTTTGGGTCAGTTTCACTATTTCCTTGGTATTGAGGTTGTGAGAAGCAAGAAAGGTATCAGCTTGTCCCAAAGAAAGTATGACTTAGATATCCTATCCGACACCGGTATGCTTGCATCAATACCAATAGATGTTCCTATCGATCCTCATCAGAAGTTTGGGGTTTATGACGATGAACCTCTTAAAGATTTGCATCAGTATAGGAGCTTGATTGGAAGTTGATATATCCCACAGTCACCAGGCCAGACATTTCATTTGCAATTGGTGTCCTTAGCCAGTTTATACAATCTCTCCATAAGGCTCAGTGGGATGGAGTTGTTCGTATCCTTCGGTATTTGAAGGGTGCCCCTGGTAAAGGGCTTATTTATCGACCCAATAAGCATATAAATTTAGTTGCTTTCTCTGATGTTGATTAGGCTGGTTCAGCTCGTGATCGTCGTTCTACTACAGGATATCACACCTTCATTAAAGGTAATATGGTTACATTGGCGGAGTAAGAAACAAACCACCATTGCCAGATCTAGTGCTGAGACGGAATACAGAGTTATGGCTCATACTTGATACTACTGCAGAGTTGATGTGGCTCCGTTCTCTATTACTTGAGATGTGTTTCCCTGTTTCTACTATGAAAATGTACTGTGACAACCAAGCTGCTATATATATTATCAGTAATCAGGTCTATCATGAGCGGACCAAACATATTGAAGTGGATTGTCACTTTGTTCAGGATGCAGTTTTAAAGAAGCTTATTGAGGCTCCCTTTGTTTCTTTAAAAGACCAGCGGGCTGACATGTTTACTAAGTCATTGTTTGCTCCTAGTTTCCGTACTTGATGTAACAAGCTGAGATTCTAGGGGTAGTTTGGTCTAGTTGTTATTAATTTATTCTTTTTCATTTATTGTTTTGAGATTGGTACAGGGGTATTTTTGTCCCCTTGTATTCTTTCAGTTAAATATATATAAAAGGAGGAGGGGCCTGCGGTAAAACAATAAATTCTAGCTGCAGGCAGCCTCCCACGGTTCTGGCTGTCTTCTCTTTTCTCTTCTCTTTGCTTTGGTTTGATTGCAGAAATTTCGTTTCGTAACATGTTTTCATTTTTTTAGAGTAGGAAGGTTGTTAAGGGTGGAGGACAGTGGTATTCTTACCTCTTTGAGAATGAACGCTCCCTCCTTCCCCAAATAAGAAAGATTTAAAAACACACACACACACACAAAGGTAGGGTGGTTAGTCAGATCACCTTCTTATTGTTGGTCCTCCATTTTGATTAATTATAGGGTACCGTCTGGCCACTTCTTTTGCTTATTTGGGGTGATTGTTTTTTATGACTATTTTTTTTAAGCTTCTAGCTGGACATCTGCTTTTGTATCTGGCTTTTGAAAGTGGTTTTTGTCTTAATCTGTTTTTGGTTTGGGTTTCCTCTTTTTTCTTTTTTAGTCTCTCAGTAAATACCTAACTTTAGGGGGGGGGACTTTTTGCTGGTTTTGCAGGACCCAAGGAAAAAAGAAAAGAAATACCAAATAACAACTAAACACTCATTGTTAGATTTGAAATCCAATCAGCCCTAATCCTGCTAGGGAATTAATATAAAAAGGCCCTGATGCACGACAATCATAGGGTAACCCAAAGTACCAAGTTGATGTATGAAATCCATCCACTTGAAGTTGATCTATGGAATCCATCCTCTTCTAAATAAAATAGATGATTAGAAGATAGGAAGGGTTGTAGTATTTTTAATGAGTCCTACTTCATGTAGGATACTTGGAAATTGTACTTCTAGAGTTTAGATTTTCGGTGAAAATTGAATAGAAGCAAGTAAAGGGAGGTGCAGTTAGGCTAGTGTCAATTACTATGCTTCTGGACAAGTGCAGCAGGTTGATGGGTTGAGAAAAAAATAGAAACTGCAGTGTGTTATATAAGCAGTTATTTGGGGATTTGGCTTCTATGGTTCCAATCAGTTGGCTGAAATTGGTTAAAGCTTGAAGGGTCGACGAGATAAATATTTGAGAGATTCAGTTGGCAGGGCCATTTTTTTGTTTTAGTATCAGCCCTACCTTTTGATGAAGGAAAATCTTTTGCATGTCTCTTTAAACTTGATTCAAGATGGGGTTTGGGTACCAACTCATTTATTCCATTGCATTTGTTGTTTTTTTAATTTGCCCCTGCTGCGCCCCATCTTAATAGAGAGGAGTACTAGTGGTTGGGCCTGTTCAACAAGAGAACAGCCAAAACACTTGGTGTTCATGGATATATCATTTTAGATTAGTAAACTGAGTTAATCTTATATAATATACTTTGCCTTCATTGTTGTCTTTAAGAGTTTAGACAAAGTTCTGTCTCTGGTGGCTGTTATTTGACTTTTGGATTTCTTTTTTATGCTTTTTTCTGGAAGACACCATTCCTCAATTTATCCTCCATGTGTGTATGCTAGCAGCATATTCTTGTAGAAAGAAAGCATTGTTTCAGTCTTCTTGGGATTGAAAAAGCATTACAGTTTTCTAGATCTATATTCATCCTGAGTTTTAGAAAACGCATTATTGCATTAAACATCATCCTTAGTAGGCTCTATCTCTTTTATTCTATTAATGCCACTGGAAATTTTAACTTAACATGATTGTTTTTGTAAGAAAATACTATCTTCTTGATTCTGGATACACACATACGCCTGGGTATATGGCACCTTTCAAGAATTTTCAATATCATCAAGTCCAAATATCACCATACTAAATAATATGACTGAAAGAGTTACTTTCAGTATACTCTGTTAATAGGGGTGGTAGATCATCACATTTGTATCCACCTGCGTTCAATAAAAAAAAAAAGGCACATAGAATGTAGCTAACAACACGAAGCACATAGGAGATTTAATGTAATTTCAATTTATGAACAGATTCTGTTTAAAAAAGCATTCTCAAAAAAAAAGTGACGAAAAACTTCCATCACAAAGGACTATAAAACAGCACACAAAACTCAAAAAAAAGTCTACTGCAAACTACTTTTAGGTTTGGCTTCAGAAATTCTATTCCTGCAGTCCCTCTATGTAGGGAAAAATCTTCAGTTAATTTATAAGTGGGTCAGCCTTCCTGTCTCTCCCCACCACATAATGCCAATTCAGCATAATGTTATAGATATTTCACTATTTTCACCAAGCAGTTCTTATAAGTGCAGCTTCTTCGCTCTAATGTGCAGTCTAACAAGGAAAATAAGTAAATTTCCAAAAGCCTTTTCAGCAGTCTAATTAAATGGAAAATAATGAATGCAGAAAGCAAGGCTCACTGCTTAAATCTTATCCAAGTAACTTAAATCCAATTCACATGGAAAGATCTCAAGTAGTTACAAATGACTGGTAAATTATATGTATGCCCCTTTCACATCACCTGCATTAGTATTTAGTGCTAACAAAGGAAAGGCAATTCAGGTCTTCACCCTACTTTTTCTTTAGTTTGAATGCAAACAGCTTGAAACTTTGATTGATTGTATTACGACTTTAGACAGTTGCAAGAAAGGAATAATCATTCATGGGAATTTTTTGAGATGTAACTATAATTGATAAGAGCAAGAGTGTAAACACACAAATTAACGAGGAGGAAACAATTGTAAACATGATATAGTAGCTACCTTGAATTGTAAATCTGCTCTACCAAATTACCTCAGTTTCTTCCTTCTTTTTTCTTTTATTCAGCTCCATCTTTGGCATCAAGTGAAATGAGACTCCCAATGACTGTTATCCAGCTGTGACGAAGCCTAAGATTACTAGCCCTTCCTTTATGGGGATCATAAAGCACCAGCACTCCTGAACTCTTCTCCACTAATGGTTTCGTCTCGAGTAGAACTTCACCCTTCTTTGAATAGCATATAGGCTTAATATACTTATCAAAATACCCTAACACCGATGGTTGTTCGATGGAGAACTGTTTCTCCCAAGAGTCTTTCAGACCGTAATCCTTCATCACCCACAACTCAACACGGACCGTGGAGAAGTTAGAGAGCATGCAGAGTTGTCCTCCTAGAACTCCGATGGCCATGTGAAACTTATCGTCCACAAAATCAGGCAGTGGCACCTCTCGATATTCATCATCTTTAACGTCAATAGAAACAATCGCACTGGGGGCAATGTTGGGTCCCATGACTCCCGTCTTGCGAATTGTAGCCCAATGAAAAGCAGAATTTGTAAAAACCCCAAGTCTGTGTTGGATGCTAAGGAAGGGAATGTCCTCGATTCTTCTCCATGAGTTGGTGCTGAGAGAGTAGACCTTCACCTCCGAGACAGAGTAGTTACTGTCATTAATGAAACCACGGGCACCATAGAACTGTATAACCCTTATCACCTTGTAATCATCGGTTGTAGGATCGTAACCAAACCCATAAGCAGTGAAATGCGCATAGCGAGAATTGATGGGAAACTCTATAGGCGTAAAGGGCAGCTTCTTATGCGTTTTTGTGGATAGATTCCAAAGGAATGTGCCGTACACTTCTTCTTTTCGGAATTCAGAGACTATGCCGTCGTCGTCGAACATACATACTAAGCCGTTACAAGAAGCCAATACAAGGTATCCTATTGGAGACTTGAACGGATGATCAAGCTTTACCGCCGCTTCTTGTTCGCAAACATCAAAATCCACAGAGAAGATTTTTCGGTATTCCTCTAAAATCAGGATGAGGTTGGTATTGGTTGCAAGGGATCGGCTGAGTTGCATTTTGACAAAATCAGGATCGGTTATTAGAGCACACCATGCTTTGCATACACACCTAAACCTTAAAAGGGACTTCACCGGAAGCCTTGAAAGTATGTCCAAGATGAGGTCCTCAGAGAGATTCTTGGTTAGCATCGCCTCTTCGTCTTCTCTTATCTTCTCCTCATTCACGTCATTCTCCGCCATGGCTAGGGTCCAAGGGACTAGGGCTTCCTTCAAAGAGAAGAAATATAATGAGAATACACAAGCAGCACTCCACAGTCCGCACAGAAGAAGAAGTGAGGAACGCAGGGCAGAAGACGGTAGGGGATTCCCGTCCTCGCTTTCTTCCGTGGGTGGGTATAGCTCTTTCCTTCCTCTAGTTCGAGAGTTGCAGGCGCAAGAAACGGGAGCATTAGTAGTTGTGTGGAGTTTAACTTGGTTTTAATTCAAATTCGGTGGAATCATGTGGGTGTCGGCTGGGTTCAATCGGACTTGGCCCAACTCGGTCAAAACTCGGATATTGAGATACAAATTAGTTTTCCACCCATGATCTTAAATACCCGGACTCACTATTTATTTATCATATAATTGTCATCTCATATTCTCACCCTCAGCATTTTGTGGTCCTGGTCATCCCACCCAAATCATTTAAAGAAAATAAACTAAACATATTGAGTTTTCCTTCAGCCACAGTGAATGGTAATTCATTCACCAAGGCAGGTTTAGCTGCGCATGGGAGAAATCACGAGAGTACTTTGGGAACATACTAAAACCCTATTGGGGTCAGTGAACTGTCGTCCTCCATGGGTGGAGGGAAACTTTCTCCTAAGCTATATAGTTTTTACTTTGAAATCATTTGGAATTGTTGAGTAGACTTTTAAAATTAAGGTTGTGATTGGTATGACTTCCTGGAGTGCATTCTGAGTCAATGTTGCATTTCAAGAAATCATACCAAACACAACCTCAAATCTTTCACCCATGGTCGTAAACTTTTGAACCCACTATCTATTTTATGTATATTTGTCAAAAAAGAAAAACTGTTGGATACAACGAGCTTCGGATGGCATTTTGTGACAAGGAGTGGAGGATAATGGTGTCTGGGAGAAGCACATAAAGGTAAATTCTGCTCCATATATCATCTGCAATAGTTTCTTTTGGTTTAGTCATCTTTCCAATAAAAGGGAAATTATTTTTTCTAATATCATGCAAATAAATTTATTCTTCAGGAAAACCCGACCTAGTAAAAGTTTAAGAGACAAGTCTGCCACAATGGCCCGAGTTGCAAAATCCATATGCTAGTGGGGATGGAGGAGTTGGAAACGGCGAGGATCATGTTATCTTAGATGAGGACGAAGACCTGGAAGATAAAGAGGTTGTTCCACATACTCTTGGGTCTGGGAGGGTGGGTGAATTTAATAATGGAATGCTGAAGGAAATACAATCATTGGTACCCACAGACTTGATAAAACCCTAGTGTCATTAGGAAGAGTAGGAATTCAGATCTTATAGAGGCCATAAGAATAATGTGTGAGGTATCTCGAGCCAGAATGGATAAGTACACTTCCTTCTATTCTCCATCTCCTAGATTTGGGGTTATGGACTACAGCGTCAATCACTGTGTGACATGGGCTTGAGAGTATTCTAGATCTCGATAAGGATTTGTACGTGAAGGTTATCAAACATCTACAAAGGATCTAGGATGGAGAAAGGCCTTTGTTACAGTTATAATGAAGACGAGATTGTGGCTACTGGAGAAGATAGATTGACACAGACCTGGAAAGTATGTATGTTGACTTTGATGGAAAAACATTTATATTATTTTTTATGTTGGTAATTGTATTCAAATAAGATTGAAAGTCATTTTTAATTATGGATGGGTGTTATTTTTAACTCATGGATGCCTTTATAGTGTATGCTTACTTTCATAGAAAAGTAGTTTTTTTTTTGGGAGGGGTTACTAATGGATGGTGGATTACTTTCCCTACTGATTTAATATTAGGGATGTAAATGGATCAGATTCGGCTCAGATAGTGCTATTTCCGCATCCGCATCCAATTAGCTTTCGAACGGATTCGGATAGTGCTAAACGGATACAAACACGGATACGGATCGAATATTTTATCCGTTTACATGTAAATATAGTTTTTCGGATAGCTATAGCCTATCCGTATTTGTATCCGTTTAGCTTTCGGACAGATTCGGATAGTGCTAAACAGATACAGAAACGGATTTCGGCTATTCATTTATATCCCTATTTAATATACATGTTTAACAGAGAGAAAAAAATAGTTATTAAACTTAATTTTCTTGGATATGCAGTAATGACATCCACCAATGACCACTTGAATCTTGGTGTTCATAATTCCTCTAGTGAGGAGGAAGAGGATCAATGGTCTTTGATGGAGAGTAGATTTACAGGTGATGAATAGGTAACTGAGATTATAAGTGGCCAGTCAGATAGATGCTATGATGAGTTTAGGATGGAACGACATCTGTTTTCAAAATTTATTTAACCTAATGATAATCCGGGGATGATCAAAGACAATTGTACATCCGAGTGGATGAACAAATAACCATATTCCTCCAAATAACTAAAGCAAAAGGTGGGCATAAAAAACAGTCTAAAATATTCTATCATTCTGGTAAATTGTAAGTCGCTTCTTTAGAATAGTGTTGCAAACATTTTCTAAGCTAGGGACAAAAATATCAAACCACCTTCATTCAACAGAGTCCAAATAGAGATAATATCAAATCCCTACCACTACCCATACTTTATGGTAAACTTGGGAAATTTGTCTAAACTTTTACTATTGTCTTTCATGTACACTTTCATTATTGAATATGATTGTAGTTTGTTAACTGTTGTCAATATTTAAAGGACTGTATTAGTGTCATTGGTGGCACACGCATTACTATCATTGTACCAAAGGAAAAACAAATTCAGTATAGAGGTAGGAAGAGAATAACCATGTAGAATGTAATGTGTGCATTTGTATTTGATATGAAATTCACATTCGTGTATGCGAGTTAGGAGGAAAATGTCAATGACTATCGAATATTTGCCAAAACACTTCAAAATGAGCGGTTTAGATTTCCTCACTTCCCTTCAAGTAGATCAATTTAAATCTACAAAATTAGAATTCCGATTCAAGTTAATTAGTTTTATTAACCTTTTGCTGATTATTATTCTTTTCACGTTATAGGAAAGGATTACATCGTAGACTCTAGATACCCAATTCTATGAGGTTATTTGACACATTTTAGAGGAAAGAGGTATTTCTTGCAAGATTACGGGGGAGGGGGAAGACAAATTGGAACCCCAAATGAATTGCTTAATCATAAACATTCATCTTTAAATAATGTGATTGAACGAGCATTTGGAATTAGAATAATTATACAAATATCAACAAAAAATACGTAATTGTTTCTACCTTAGAACAGCATAAAAAATATAGAATATGTAAACATATTTTAAGTAAAAATCGTCAGAAAAATACTTACCTATAATCTTAAATTTTAATAGGAGTCTATCCGATTTTATATTTAATTACTACTTCCAAAGGCTCTGTTTGGTTGCAAGGGGAATTAAAGGGAAGGGAAGTGAAATTTTTAAACTTAAATAGGAAATTTTTGTAATCATTACCCCATGTGACACCATGTGACTATATATCTAACTCCAAATCATTCCATATTTGGTTATTAAATTTCACTTTTCTTTGCATCCATTTTCCTTTGGTTTAAAATGTAAAATAAATATTACATGTAAAATGTATCTTTACTAGATATGGTAAGAAATTTAAGTAGTTTATACAATCACATGGGGTAATGATTACAAAAGTTTTTTTTTTAGGTTTGAAATTTTTTCCTTCCCTTCCTTTTAATTCCCCCTGCAACCAAACGCAGCCAAAAGGAATCTGAATTGGAATCGGATTTTCTAGAATTTTAACTATCCATTTACACCTCTAATAAGTCCAGTATTTCTTTTATAAAAAAAAAAAAAGTTAACTATTTCTTATGCCAGGCCCAATTTCTGTCAATTGTTTCTTGGATTCTACCATTCTTTCTTGGATCATTATCATCTCCAATTCTGACACCCTCCAATTCCCTACAATCCCTCACAGAGGAGCTGAAATGACCTCCTAACCAATGCCTGAACACACTGCCCAAGGTGGGGTAGGGGGATCATTTAGCTCCTATGTGAGGGATTGTAGGGAATTGGAGGGTGTCAGAATTGGAGGTGATAAAAATTCTTCTTTCTCCCTTATAGTTTTTATATGGCCTATGAACCTTGTAAATCAAAGAGCCTAACAAACTTGTATTATAATAGGAAAAAAGAACATTGTGGACGGGAGTGTATTGGCTGCGCCCAGATGCAAAGGGGCGAATGACCGCCCCGCCCCCCTATGAAATGCGAAAATGCCATCCCTATTGATGCTTCTGTGCCTACTTCCGTTGGCCCTCGCGTGCACGTAGGTGCCATGCTTGCCCACAGGAAACACTTACCCTTTATAATATGGGAAAAAGAACCATGAAAGGTAGCGTGGCCCCTGCGCCCAGACACAAGTAGGGGCACAATGAGCCCCTCCCCAACCCGCTCGTCGTGAAAGGCGGAAATCCTGCCCCTATTGATGCTTATGTTTGCTCCCATTGGCCTTGCGCTGGAATTGGGCCACGGTGCGTTTCAGGGAACCCTCTCCCTTATAATATATGGGAAAAAGAACTCTGAGAGGGGGGGAGCATACCGGCTGCGCCCCAACATAGAGGGGGTGAAATGACCGCCCACCCCCATGAAAGGTAGATCTAAATGCCATCCTATTGATGTTTTAGTGCGTGCACAAGGGCCACGCTCCCCCACAAGAAACAATTCCCCATAATATAATATATATATATATAGCTAAATATTTAGCATTCATATGGTTAGCTAATCAATTCTTTTTTTATTGATCGTTGATCCAATAGCGTGGTGACGAAACCCTTGCTCGCTCACTCTCAGATTCTCTCCAATGATGCATTCTGATTTGGGAACAGCCGCCGTTCACTAGTTTCGTCTCACAGAAATCAAAGCATTTCCTGGGGATTTGTTGATTCTGTCATTGGACGGGTTCCTGGTTTCTCGAACGAAACCCCTTCTTCGTCCCTTGTGTGTGTTTTTCTCCGCCGTTGTGCGTGTTTTTTCTCTGCCGTTTGTGTGTGTAATTCTTCTCTTCTCTGTCCTCCATGATCCTTGGAATCGTCGACGATGCATCCACCGCTCTGTTCAAGGATCATCACCGCCCCATCTTTTCCATTTTCCTTGTTTGTCTGTTTGCAGGTGATGTTGTCCCTAATGTTGGTGGCACTGAGTTTATAATTGACTCAAAAGCTCCAGCCGCCACTCAACCTTCACCATACCTCTCCTGTCGCCAGACAAATCTCCATTCGCCGATCCAGTAGATCCTTGCAGATCTGTTCAAAAGTAGGTTGTGGCAGTGTTTCAGATGGTTTTTCTGCTGTCTATCGAAGCTCTACTCGTCGATCTAGCAGACCTTTGCCGATCTAGCAAATCTGTTTGAAAGTAGACTGTGGCAGTGTGTCGGCACGCATGGGAAGTTTGGTGTTGGTCTGTTTGGCATGTATGGGCCCCCCTCTATTGGCACATATGTGCATGCAATTATCTTTAGCTGTGTCTGCAGTTTTCTCTCTAGGGATATGGTTGTAATCCATCCCCTACTCTGGATGACCCAGTCAATGGCATGTGAGACCGGGTCAATCTCCACTCCTTGGTGTTGGATACCTTATATCCATACCTTGTGTTTATCATGCTCTCTATCTATCTTATGTATTTTGTTTTCCTTTGTTTGGCGTTGGGCACACATGAATGAATAGCCTTCTTTTCTACCAAAAAAAAATGGTTAGCTAAGAGTGGTGGTTTATCTATTAATGTAAGTATAGTATGTTATAATCTTGGTGGGTGGCTTGATCTGGACCGTGGAGTTTGATCATAATTTATTCCTCTTTTTTTTGGATTAGAACATGAATACATCAAATCGATTTTTCTATTCATGATTGTTTACTTGGGGAAGGTAAATTAAAGTGTTTTTATTGAATCTTTCATCATTATAAGTTATGAATGTAAGATTATATTGTGATTCAAACCTGAAAACAAACCTGATCTAAACTGGTATCAACTCAATATTGAAAACCAAAACCGCACCGGATCGAAACCGACAGAAAACTAAAGATTTCTTAACGGTTTGGTTTTGGTCTCGCTACGAAACCAATTCAGCCAGGCCGAACCGGCCGTTTGACACCCCTAGTTTTAGGTATTGAAATTCAGATCAATCGGTCTCGGCCAATACCGATCCAATCATGTATTGGTCGAAACAATCGATCGGCATCAGTCTCCGATGGTACTGATTCGTATATCTTGATCCATGTGTATAAAATTGGAAAAAATACGATTTCAACTTTGAGCAACCTCTTGTCTAATGGTTGTATAGTGGGCCTCATACGGTCATACACTCATATAGTCATACGTATTCAAGGGTGGGCTCAATAGTACATTTTGTTTGAAGACCTAACATCCGAGGCTTCAGGTAGCGAAGGAAGATTGCCAAACAATTATTACATCATCCATTGGTTAAGATATTAATGTTTGGTATACATTCTCGGAGTAAATTTTGGGTGTAGTACACATTCTAAAACCCGATTCTTCTCTATTTTCTTGCTTCAATGCATTCTCGACCCAAAATCTATTCCAAAAATGCATAACAAACAGTTATAATCTGGTGAATCACTGCAGAACACCCAAAACCATTGATACAATTGATCAAAAGAAATTAGTGCAAACCCATTTGGGATAAGCAGTTCATTCATCATTCACCAATTTCAATATAAATTTATAAGAAATCAACAACACAGAATGGGTATGGCATGTGACATGTCTATATGTGCTGTTACGTAGAACCTATATACATTCAACTTATACCATATATGATCAGAGTTTTGAGTTTCTCTTTCTTCATTTTAAGACCTGAAAATTTATATTTTTTTTAAAAAAAAAGGAGAACTGCAAATCTACAGATAAGGACAGTAAAACAGCTAAAAGCATTGAAGAGGATGGCAATAGAGTAAACTATGAATTAATAACAGGAAGAAGAAGGCAGAAGGGCCTCAATCCTCATAGGTGCGGCATTCATCAGTCTCAGGGTTGTCCTTGCAATAGGTCTCCAGTGGATCGGTCTCCTTCTGCCTTTGTCTCGCATGGCTGGCTGCTGCACTCACCTCTTCCACCTCATCCCACGCTGCTGCGCATTCGCCGCTCGTTGGGTCACCTGCACATGCCTCCTCCGCACCCTTTATGCTCTCTGTTACCTTCTCTGATATCTTCTCTGGTGCAGTCCTCACGTACATGCGACCACCACCTCTCCCTCCCATGTTTTGCTGCTGCTTCATGTTCATGTTTATCCTCCATGGGTGGAGGCTCACGAGACATGGAGAATTGCCTATCTTCTGGGCCTTGGCCACCGCTGCTGTGGTGGAAGATAGGCTCACACCAGCTATTGTTGTTGCCATTAGTGGTGTTCCTTTCCTTCTCAGTTCTTACTCTTGTCCAGCCACTTAGTATTAATTTGACAGAGAGCGAGAGGCTGTGGAACATAACAAGCAATGTAGTTGGGTCTCCTTTCCCTCCATACACACACTTCTTATCACCTCACGGCCAACCAAACACCTCCACATGTAGACCAGCCTCGAGATAGTATTAGGGAAAAGGTTCTCCTTCTCACATGAAGTGACCTTACTGCCTCTCAATGTACGATATCATTTTGTCGCACCTCATTGGTGCATTCCCTATACTGCTAGCTAAGAGAACCATCTTCCTCTTCAAAATATCCCAGGCTTCGAGAATTCTAATACCATTTATCTAATGACGAACCTGCCCTAACTTTACCCGAAGCAGATTCCAGTTGAATTGGATCCTGGTTCTTGGTTTGAAAAATCTGTCATCGACTGATTCTTGGCTGATCCAATTGCTGGTTCCACTTCTTCGAACCTTGACGCAGGACCGTATTATTATCCCTTTCATTTTTTATTTTGTCAGGGACATTTTGGTCATTGGAAATGTGAATACAAGTTGAAATATCTATCAGGATAGCTAGCCTGCTTTTCTTCTACTCCTGTGGCATGAGAACATCAACAGAAGACTCACGGAAGGTCTTGCTTATGCCCACTAAGTAACAAATCTTTCCCTGATATTTCACACCCCTTAAAATTGTCTATGTTCTAAAATATCTATAGCCCATCACCATCTTGAGTGATGGTTAGAGGAAATAAAAAGTGATGTTTATACGTGGCTCATTCCTTTCCATTCCTTTCTCCTTCCTTCTGCACCATCAGGTCATTTGCTCTATGATTAAGACTGTAATCAGCTAATTACTTAGCTAACATTATGTAAAAGGATAACCAAAATAGCTAATATATTTAATACCAAACCTCTAAGAAAAGCAATTTTTTTTTTTCTAAAATGTCTATAGAACTCAATATAGAGTACACATATCATTAACCACTACATAATAGAAATATATAAAAGTTTCTGAGTTTCAGCAGGTTTGGAGTGCTTGGACTACCCAAGGCATTCAATGGAATTCACCCTGAAGGACTCAAAGTCATCTGAACCCTAGAGGTCATTCCCTCCCCTCGAAACAACCCACCACATTTCTGGATTTTCTAGGCTATGGGTTTGAACTTTGAATATAACCTGG
The DNA here is from genome assembly GCF_018873765.1 of Telopea speciosissima. NCBI lineage: Eukaryota > Viridiplantae > Streptophyta > Magnoliopsida > Proteales > Proteaceae > Telopea > Telopea speciosissima. The sequence goes on from NC_057922.1 coordinate 54,088,338, forward strand.
TTGAAGTTATGTTTGAATACTATAAACAATTAACCAAGCCATCCTGAACAAGTCTAACTTAGTTGGGTAGACAGGAAAAATCATCTCCATAAACACAAAGCAGCACTCCCAACAGTTCTTACCCCAGAAAATGTGTAACTGACTACAAATACTAAATTTCTTTTTCTTTATTTGACTGTTTTCAGTTTAATACAACTCCATACACAAACTTTCATTTTTTTTAAAAATCCATACACAAACTATTTTTCTATCTAACATATTCATGTAAAACATTGATCTCCTAGAACATTAAGACTGCAAGCCAGAAATCATAGTTTTGATGTCTCAGAGAACATCCAAACGAGAATTAACATAGATTGGTAGCTACCCATCATAATTCACCATAACTCATGTTCCAGAACCCAACTTCATGGTCAAGAACATATACGAAAGCTTCCTCAGCTTTTCTCAGAATATCCTCTGATGCCTTCTCAAGACGTCTACTAGCAATTCTCTGCAGAGATTGGCAATATTGCCCAAAACTGTTGTTTCCCCATCTCTGACAAGTATCCATCAGCTCTGCAGGAGTCTTGGTTCCATCTTGCAGGCAGAGAGAGAAACTCTCTTGGTAAACAGCTTCAATGGCCCAAAATGCTGTGATAGCCACCGTATATCCAACCTCTGAGCCCATCAAGCTTTCTAAAAAACTGACAACAGCATGTTGATTAGCAAATGTTCCAAAGCTCAATCTTTACATTTTTTACCCCCCAAAAAATTATAGGAAATTTTTCATACCATGGTGTGGGCACTCAACACACATGATATAAGAACCATAACCACTTGCCCTTTAATGGCAGAAAACAGTTACGTTATAAAGTGGAAAACATGTAGGTAGGACATCCACAACCACCATGCCAGCCCTTGTGCCACACACAGGGTAGAGGGTCATAACCTAGGTTATGAAGGGTTTGATACATATTTTTCTATGCTACTATTTACTTGATTGGAGGATCCCAATACCGGAAATTTCATCCTAGACTAGTCATCCTCCCCCTTTTCTCTACCCACCCAAAAGAATGTAACAGATCAGATGCCCACACTAATACAATTAAGTAAGTTTTTGGCCAAGCAGATTATTTTTTCCCTTTTTTTAAACATTTGTCAATTATCCTGCAGATTGCCTAAAGGGCCCCAACAAATGCTATGCCCCAGACAGACAGATAGAAGAAGCAATAGAGAAAATCTGATGATACTTCAGGTGCAAAGGTTACCTGCAGTAATCTTGGTTTGCTTTTTGAGGTGAAATTCCAGATATCAGAACATCCCACTTTGAACCTTCCTTCTTGAACCATGAAATCTCATCATTCAGAGAAGCCATGCCACCTAGTATTACTTCAATGTCCAAGCCGTCTTCTGACTCCCTCCAAGCCTTAAGAAGAACACTAGCTACGAAAGGGATGAATTCCCTGACAAATATAGAATCCTGTCCCTGTCATTTTATTTGAAGCAGATTTTTATTACAGCTTCCAGGCAAATAAAGAGAGGGGGGGGGGGGGGAGCATGCCGAAACAGAACAGTGATAGTGGAAAATCATAGCGAAAAATAAAAGATAAATGGATCTCTCACACACAACCCCCCACCCCCACTCCCCCCCCCAAAAAAAAAAAAAAAAAAAAGAAATTGAGCTAAAACTGCAAATTCCACGAATCTAAAAATAGGCACAGCCATTTTCTTCCTCAAGTGATGGAAGACTTGTATTCACAAAAAATATATAGAAGCCTAGAAGAGTGAACCCAAACTGTAGACAGGAAATAACATTTTTACACCTTGTAAAAACCTGGTTCCTGACTATAAGCATTAAATCTCACCAAATCTTCATGTCGATGAGAGAATCTACAACGTAATTCACGCCCCTAAAATGTAATGAGCAGACACCGAAGACTCCCCCAGACAATATTTGCTTGAACAGAAGCATCTAACCTGCTGATCTCTTGAGGATGGGTCCCCTCACAAGATCCATCTTAATTGTGTACTTCAGTCCCACACACTACTAGAGTAGCATGGAGACATCCATTAAACAATAAACTTAACCCCACATCATCAAATCCAAATGCCCAATCAACTGAAAATTGGTCTTTGAACTTCCATATCATCACTAAACATAGAACCAACCTGACACAATAAGATTTATCAGAGTGAAAATACAAAAACCCTATTCTTGCTATATTGCTTCAGGCTCCCTCCAAAACAGCAGAATGTCAGCTCCTCTCACCAGAAAAACTCCCTTTCCATTTTTATTTGAAGTTCTATAATTTTTTCCTCTGAAAATCAAATTGTTACAGTCTCTGCTGATGATCACACTGTTTGTGGAGATCAACCACTAAAACAGCCAGGGTGGCAATTTGAATGTTCCAATGTCCCAAATGCTATCCTAAGCATTTATGGGACAGTGACATCACAAATGATATTATATAAATTACAGTAGCATTTTGTTGCATGTGCCACAATATTGACAAGTTATATGGGTGACAAGGACTTGAAAGGGGTATAGATGGAGAATCCCCCATAAGGCAGCAATGCAGTTAATGATGGGTGGTTGTTTAAATCTCAAAGGACTCTACTAGTCACTTTTTTCATTCTCTTGTTTCATCTTTGTTTTGGCTCCAAGCTCTGAGCTTCGAGAGAGGGTGGCGGTGGGAAGGGGGAGGGGATGTGGGGGGCTCAACTTCATTACCTGATGCACAATGGAACATGAAGCATAGTGCCCCATCAACATTCTAGGAATCTGATCAGTTTAAATGGGTAAATGAAAGCCACAGGTACTCTGGATCACTGTAAAGCACAAGTAGCAAAAGGCTACAATCAGAAAAATAAGCAAATATGACTCAACTACTAGTTCTGTCATTTGTCCACTGACTTTCCAAATGGGTGATCTTCAAATGCTCAGACACAAGATGCAATTCTTCGTGACTCTGTGGAGAAAGTGTTGATGCACCTAGCTCAAAGGTTTATTGATACTAAATATCCAAATCATCTCTACAAACTCAGCGAGGCACTTCTTAAACAGGCGTAAAGAGCCCAGGAAAGTTATTTTCGAAGTCCGTACAGGCATATGACGCTGCTTTTGTTGCCTCTAACACTGAACGATCTCTTACATCAGGAAGACTTACAATGAGATTACTTATCTTCTTATTTATGTTGGCAACATCATTGTAATTGGTAACGATAAAGTGGTGATCTCTTAATTCATTTCTCTATAGGATACAGTTTATGCTCCCAAGAACCCTGTTCCTCTCACTGCAGCTCCACCTAACTTGCCTGTCTCTTCGTAAAGGTATCCGCTATTGCACCCAAAAATCCATGGTTGCTTATCCTATTGAGAATTATGTTTCCATTTCTCACTTCTTCCCTCCTTTACATAATCTTACATTGTCCATCTCTTCTAATCCTATTCCTCAGACTTATCACGAAGCCTTCTCTCATCCTGGGTGGAAAGTGGCAATGGAAACAGAAATGGATGCCTTACTCTCTCGACGGACATGGACCCTGGTTGACTTACCTCCTGGTAAGGATATTGTACATTTTTGCTGTATATACGCCATTAAGTATAATCCGGATGGTTCAGTTGAACAGTTGAAGGCTCGTTTGGTTGCCAAGGGATTCACTCAGACGTATGGTGTGGACTACTTTGAGACATTCTCACCTGATGTTTGTCTCAACTCAGTTCATGTTGTTATCTCTTTAACAGTGAATTTGGAATGGCCGCTCTACCAACTAGATATCAAGAATGCATTCTTGTATGGTGATTTAGAGGAGGAGGTATATATGGAGCAACCTCCTGGCTATGCTGCTCAGGTGAAGAATTCACACCAAGTTTGCAAACTACACAAATCTATTTATGGATTGAAACAGACAACTAGGGCTTGGTTTGAAAAATTCAGCTCAATTGTTACTAAGTGTAGGTTTTCACAGTGTTATTCTGATCACTCAATTTTTGTTCATTGCCGAGGTCCGAAGGTGGTGGTGCCAGTAGTTTATGTTGATGATATTATTGTATCTGGTAATGATACACCTGGTATTGCAAAAGTAAAGCCCTTCCTACATCAGCATTTTCAGATGAAGGACTTGGGTTCTCTTAGCAATTTTCTTGGCACTGAAGTTCTCCATAGCAAGAGAATGATTAGTCTCCCAACGAAAATAAGTGTTGGATCTTTTGTCAGAAAGTGGTATGCTTGGCTGTAAACCTTTGGATACTCCTATGGATCCTCATCAGAAGTTTGGCACAGATGAGGGTGAGGTATTTGAAGATCCTCACCGGTACAAAAAGCTTGTTGGGAAGCTTATCTATTTAATACTTGTCTTGACATATCTTTTGCAGTAGGTGTGATCAGCCAGTTTATGCAGTCACCAAAGCAAACTCACTAGGAGGTGGCTTCTCGTATCTTAAGATACCTAAAGAAAGCTCCAGGAAAGCGGCTGATTTACAAACTGCATTAGAATGTTGATCTAGTAGGGTTTTCTGATGCAGATTGGACCGATGCTGATGGTGATGGTAGGTTTACCACAAGTTATTGTACTTTTGTTGGTTGTAACCTTGTCTCGTGGCGCAACAAGAAGCAACTACTATGGCTCATTCCAGTGCTGAAGCAAATATAGAGCTATGGCTCATACTGTTGCTGAGTTGATGTGGTTACGATCTCTTCCTTAAGAGTTGGGTTTTCCAGTTGCTCAACCCGTGAAGATGTTGTGTGATAATCAAGCTTCCATCTACATTGCTAGTAATCCAGTGTTTCATGAAAGGACAAAACATATTGAGGTTGATTGCCACTTTGTGCAGGATGTTGTTTTAAAGAAGTTGATTGTTACTATGTTCATGTCATTCGCTGATCAATTAGCTGATCTATTTACCAAGGCTCTCTTTGGCCCTCGGAAGTGTTGTTCCAAGCAGTTCATGGGAGATTTGTATGCTCCAGCTTGAGGTGGAGTGTTAAAGTGTTGTCCTATAGGAGTCGTGGACCCCTATTGGACTTTCCAAGAGTTGTGGTAGTGTGTTATTGGTTAGTACTCTAATGTAAGGCTAGGTATAGATTCTCAACCCCAGTTAGGACCTACAACAATGATATCAGTATACAATAACCCCCCCCCCCCCAAAAAAAAAAAAAAAAAATCAATGACATAAACCCAAGCAATACCCAATCGGCTAGAGCAGATTAGGATGAACTCCAACAACAAGTGATAAAACAAAGCTCCAATATTCAGACAGTTACTAAGGTATAACTTCAACCCAGAACAAGCCCAGATAACCAGCAGTCAACCACTTTTATCAGATTGAAATATGGACAGAATAGTAGTGGAAAATTAAGTCAAAGGAGAATTCCAGTAGCTCACAAATCAGAACTTAGAATGGCCTCAAATCCTGATCGAAAGCTATCCCTGGCGGGCTGATTGATGCTCGAAATTTGGGCCAATTCTGATGGCCAGTTACAGAGATCTGAATAGGTCTTGAAAACAGAAACTTATGGATTTCCAGCCCAACCAGCCAGCAGATGGGAATCCAGGCAGGGTCAAGTGGAGGTATAGGGATGCTCCAATGGTGCTGCAAAAATCACCCCAAAAGGATCAGTAGTTGCTGAGTTTGTTGGACTTGAAGTTGCAGCAGGTTCTAGATAGAAAACCAGAACCGCAAGTACGTAAAATGCTCTCTGATCAGCAGCCGTAGAAGCAGTAACTTTGGGACTCCAGTGGATGATCAGCAACCTTACTTGAAGGCTCGGTTGGCCTCTGTAGCCTTGGTAAGTTGCAGACAAAACAGGGAAATAGAATAGAAAGTAGGGACAAGAGAAGATAGATCAAGTAGGAGAAGGAAGATAGGGATAGGAGGAGGGGCCTCTCGGTCTCTCACCATAGCTCTCACAGAGCAACTGACTCTCTCAGCAACTGATTCTCTCAGCCAAGCAATGAGCTTAAGTTCTTTTCTTCAAATCGTTGGGGCGATAGTGGGCCCTCTTCTTTATCTATAATCAACTCATCAATAGTTACAAAATTGGCAACTCCCATTGGTGTGGGGAGATTGCTTGGCTGCCAATACAACTGAAAAAAGAAACTGACTCCTAAATAATAACTAGCTGGAAGAAACTAACTCCTAAATAATAACTAGCTGGAAAATAGAAACTCAAACAATCTAGCTATTGACTCAACAGCCCTACAAGAAAATAGAAAGTACTGAAATAGAAACTAAGAAAGGAAATAGCAACTAAAGATATGATATTGGTGGAATATAATATTCCACTCCAGCTGTCCAGATAGGAGCCCATATCACTGTTCACATGAACAGTACCAAATGAACATTCGGGTATTTTTCATGTGAAAAGTAACTTGTGAGCAGTAAATTTTACTGAATTCAATTTTGCATCGATCTACATCATACTATCATACTCATAATGGGGGGATGTCCCACTGTGAGAGAGTCCTATTCTGAGATAATAAGGGTCAGTATGACAATGTTAAAAAAAAGCGATTCTAGTGTTTTCCTGTTTGTTTGGAACAAAAACGGGGTGAAAACTGTATGGTATGTCCGGTTTGATTTTCTGGTTTTTTGAAAAGAACCGAGCACTTGGCACACTTTTGAGCCCCATTTGAGAAACACCGATTTGGAGTTTCTGCATGTGAGAAAACGCTTCTGCCAAAAATGCGATGAAACACATGTCTCTTGAAAGTTAAAGGGGTATTTATGGTATTTACCATTAAAACATAACAATGCCTCTCAACTTTCCTCACACACTCTGCTACCTGGATACCTAACGCTTCGATAGGATTTACCTTCCCTTCCCCTCCCCTCCTCTCCCCGTGTCGGTGAGACAAAATCGACACGACGGCATCTCCGGCTTGGCGTCTTCGACAATGGTAAGTCTGAGTTTGATTTTTTGTTTTTTTTTCCGTTTTCAGTTGTTCTTCATCTTCTTCTCGCTGTCATTAGCTGTACCTAGTAATCTGTAAACGGTTTGTTGATCCCCCTCTGTCAATCATGACTCTTTTTGACCACTTTGCTTGATCAATTTGAAGGCTTTGATTTCATGGGTAGAGGCTCCATTAGAGGGTAACCTTCTTTCTTTACCTTTCTTCATCTGCAAATGACAACATGGGTTTTCTGTTGATTATGAGAATTTAGCTTTTTAAGGTATCTACTAACTTCAGTTCTTATATTTGGCTTCTCACATGATGCTTAATATCAAATACTCTACATCCATTATTACCCAAAGATTGGAATCAGTGGATATTTCTGGAAAACCTAATGCTGTTGTTGTAAGCACCCTCCAATTTGGGGCTATTGCTTAGCTGAGATTTTTCTATTTAGATTTTTGTTTCAATGTTGTTTGGGTCTTTATTGGATGTTATTTCTTAGCTATGTGCTGTGAAAGGCCCAAGACCAAGATATCCACAAGTATGGAAAACTAAGAAGAGAATAGGCACTATCTCCAAGTCGCAAAAGCTTGTTGAATGTGTGAGGTCCTCCTGTTTGTCAGGGCTTTGAGTTGAAATCATCGCACGGGTCTCTCCTTCTTAATCTCATTCCCAATCTACTCCATCACATAGTCCTTGACGCTCCCTGAGGCAGAAGCACCTCCACCATTTTCCTGACGCTACCACCAATCCTTCCCTGAAAAACTCTTCTACCCATACAGGTTTGTGTTTTTTCTTAATTACAGAAACGTTTTTTTTTTTCAATGTTACCATACAGCATTTCAGAATTCAGGACCCAGAAACGCTCGTGCATTATAAATAAAAGGCACTACCAGCGATAGAATTGATACTGAATCTATCGCTGGGTTCATCTCTCTCTATCTATCTATTGTCTCCTCTTTCTCTTCTCTCTTTGTTCTCATCTTCTTTCTTGGTGGCTGGTTATTAGTTCTTTACCTTGTTACTTTTCATATCTTTCTTCATGGAGAAGTTCTTCACAACAGCAATTGCTTATTTTTGTCCCAAGGTGAGTTCACTCAAGATCTTGTATGTTAAACTAAATTCAACTCTGACTGTGGTGATCTTCTAGCTGTCTAAATTTAATGTAAACCCTCTACCCAACGTTCATTGCTGAGCTTCAATATTCCTAAGAGTTTAACACCTATCGTGATGCAAAGTTGCCAACTGAACCTCATGCCTACAACAAAGACTGGATAACGGATTTCTTTCTGGCCAAGATAGGTGTTAAACTTGTATTCTCTTCCAATCTAATGATTTGAAAATGTTAGTATTATTCATCCCACACCAAATTCAGTTTCCTCTTCTGAAACAAAGCATGCAACCCTGATTTCATTTTGTGTGGAAAAAAATATATCATTGAACTACCCTTGATGTTCACTACGTTTCTCATTTGATAAAGTGGCTGCTAATCTAACAATTTTCCAGTTCAGTTTTTGCTGAGAGAGAAGAGATAGAGGATAAAGAAAATGAGGAGTGTTACGTCAAGAAATCGTCGAGCGGTCCTGCGAGTGCCGTCACCTGTAAAAGGACCAAGGGGTCACCAGAGAGAACCGGTGTGGTTCCGGCCTAGAGCTCTCCAATGCCAAAATGAGATCTCCTGAGCAAACAAATGAATAGAGATTATTCAAGATGGGTTGAGGGTGTGAGATACTTCCTCTTTTATAGCGGTGCATGGCGGAGTGGAGAGTCCCTAGTTGATGTGGAGTTTTCTTCGTAGATGGAAGAGTGAACCACAGAGTGGATAGAATCCCGGAGTAGCAGGGCTCCTCCCTAGTTGGTTGTCTTCCCGTGAGACTTAGTGTCCCAGTAGGGTTGTCCTTCTTGACGGATAGATCCTTCTACGTGGTAGATAGGGTCCCTGGTGCTTGAGTCCATCTAGGTTACGCAAGTGGTAGGTGAGGGCCCAAAGCCTTCGTGGTGGTGTGTATTTTGTTGGCGACGTGGTGGTCATGTAGTCCAGCTTGTACTTGCACCCTATCGAGGTCCCAACTCTTCAGTAGATAAGGCCTGAGGGGGAAGGATGTACAAGTCAACATTGGCCCAAGGGGGATGACGCCCAAGTGTGGGTGGCGCCCAAGTGTGGGTGACCCCCCAGTGGATCTCATGCTGTCGGTGTTTGGGTGATCTCCTGCTGTTCCAGGACACGTGGTATCTTCTGATAGGTTGGGATGATTTGTGATTCATCAAGGAGACAAATGACCAAACTAAGACGAAAATATTACATTGCACCGATCGTAAAAGAAGAAGAAAGTAGCAGAATAAAGAAATTGGTTAAGTTAGGAGTTACCAGCCATCGCTTGAAGGAGGAGATATCGATCGTTCCATCTCTGATACTGAGGATGAAAGGGTGTTTGGTGGCCTTAGTGTATAGCAGATGGTGTCGATTCAACCATGTCTGGATCACGCCACCTCCATTTCCGCTTTTTACCTCTTCTTCTCCTTCCATTTATTTCCGCTTCTCTGCCTCCGATTTCCCTAACTCTGAGTCTCTTGAGGGACGAGGAAGGAGGATATAGTATTCGAGATTTCGAGTTGTGGTGAGTTTATTAAATTGCACCAATGATCGTCTAATTTTTTGATAATTACATTTGTAACCCACAAATTTGACAAACTAGATCCAAAGGTCCCTGAACTGAAACCACGTTAAAGTTTTAGAAAGAAAAGAGAAGCTCTTATTAGCGAAAGCTTCCAGAGATCTTCCTACCTGAATACCGAACTATAAAAGAAGCCCAAAGAGTAACCCTACGTAATTAATCTAAAATTTGCCGGACATTCCTGCAATTTGAAATTTAGAGCTGTAAATCTGTAATCCCCCATCTCTCTTCTGGTTTTCAGCAAATGTGCAATCTTCGTTGGCGCATCGATGGAATGGTGGAAAACAAGCAACCATGAGCATACACTAAAAGCTGCAACACCCACAACGCACCAATGGCAAAACACCATGTATGAAAATCTGTGATTTTGCAGTTTCTCTGCAAAGCATCTTAAACTCGTCTCGGTCTAACTGGTCTCTTGCAAGTACAGCTTTGAAGAGAACCCACAGGCCATAACTGGTAATACCAAATGAATCCAGAGCTTGCGTATGAACCTCCATAGTCCTCCGTCTATAACTCCAAATAATGGAATTCGATCGGAAGAAATATGAGATTGAGAAATAATAGAAGAAGACGCGAATAGGTATTTCCAGAGATTTTTTGATGACATGTGAGAGAATGTCTTGACTTGAACTAATGTGAACTTATTTTAGGAAAAAAATTAAAAAGAAAAATTGGAAAGAAGAACTCTTTCTAGGAGTGTGGCCTAGGGGATCTTTATCCTTCCCTGACCGGCCTAGTTCCCAGTCCTCCTAACAAGAGGGGGACGCAATGACCATTCTATCCCTGTCCAAACACTCTACCCAGGTGGGGTCCAACCCCCTATTAGAGGCATCTGGGAACTGGGCCGGGCAAGGAACTAGAGGAGAATTTTTTGTGGTCTAGGCCATTACTGTATCTCTCCTTCCCATAAGAAAAGACATTTCTAGCCCCGTGTTTTCTATTGGGAAGTAGTTTTCTATCTGAGGAGTGTAGCCTAACCATCACTCTCATGTGTCTATCTCTCTCCTCCTCAAAACAAGGGGGCATAGATGAAATAGGCACATGGAAGTGATGGTTTAGGCTACATTTTTGTAAACCATCACTTCCATACACAATACTACTTCCCTTAAATTTTTTTTATTTTGGTAGAATGTGAAGTTAAATGACTCTACTAGGGGTGCAACTTTGGCCCTGAAAGGTAGAGCCCATCCTGAGCCCGAACAGGGTCTAGGTTGAGATGCCTTGGCCTTGAGGGCAGGTCAGGGTTGGGAATTTTTGGCCCTGAGTCAAGGTTGGGTCGGGTCAAGGTTGAGGCCTCGGGTTGAGCCTGGCTCAACCCTAAGGGCGGGTCAGTGTTGGATTTTTTTGGCCCTGAGTCAAGTCCAAGTCGGGCCTGGGTCCAACTAAGGGTACTTAGGGTTGGGCTGGGGTTTTAAAAGGCCCAGCCCAACCCGACCATGATGTAGCCCTAGACTCTACGGCTCTCATGTGTCTATCTCTCTCCTCCTCCTCAAAACAAGGGGGCAGAGGTGTCTTTTCATATGGGAGGAGAGAGATAGACTCATGGGAGTGTTGGCGTAGGCCACACTCTGAACACAGAACTTTCTCCCTTTAATTAAATCATCGGATGTAGTTCTTTGTCCGGGAGTGTGGCCTACGCCAGCACTCCCATGTTTCTATCTCTCTCCTCCTTAAAACATGGGGACAGAGATGTCTTTTCACATGGAGAGGAGAGAGACAGACTCATGGAAGTGCTGGCATAGGCCACACTCCCAGACAGAGAACTTTTTCCCTTAAATCATATATCATCCCATGTATGTCTATGCAAAGATTTAAATCACAGTATTGTTTATGGGCTACCATCGACACTTATACAGATTGGTTGATATGGGGCCATATCAATAGCTCTTATTTTTTTTGGAAAAAAAAAAAACTGTAGGATTCTCAGTCAACATTTTGAGCTCGTTACTTTCTCACACACACTATGGGAAGGCAATACAGTTGCAAACATCTTGGCTTCGATAAGTGCCACTAGTCAACAGAAGTTATTTCAGGATTTTAATCCCCTTTCTTCTGTTGTTTTATCTTTGTTTTATGACTCTATTGGGTGTACTTTTTCTTGTGGTTTCAAATAAATTTCCTTCTTATATAAAAAAAAAAAGGAAATTTATGAAACACCCCTTGAAAATGGGTTGAAACTCATATCACCCCCTAAAATTTGAAAATACTCAGATCACCCCCTGGTTTAGACCCAAAATACCAAATTAGTCCCTGACGTTAGTGTTATACTGCTAAATGATGATGTCACCCAATTAAATAAACTTAAATCCCTAAACTATCCTTGACCAATGTTGATTTACGTTTTTACCCTTATAACTAAAAACCCCAATTCTATCTTCTTCCTCACACCACTCTATTCCTCACCTGCAACTTAATCTCACTTCACCGGAGAGAAGAAATTTTTTTTTTTTTTAAGGTGGAACAACACTAGAAAAAAAAATTTTGAATCTGAACAACTGAAGCGGGAGGAGGAGACAGAAGAAGAAGAGTAGAACCAGAAGATATTGCAGAAAAATATTTGATTCCAGATTACCTAACTGAGCTCTGCAACCTATAGTTTCTCAAAGCTAAGGGCTTCACCTGCAACCCACCACTACCGACCTGCAACCCTAAACTGATTTTGTTTACCCTCTCAAAACCCATGAATGACAATGAAAAAACTGAAATGGATTTCAAAACTGCTTTTTCTTCTTCTTCGCAGTTGAGACTGCAAATCTGGAGATGGGTTCATGCTTCTCTTCAGACGCCACTGGTTATATACCTCAGATCCGTCTACAGCCAAAGTCATCTCTTGATTCCTTCAACCATGATTGTCTCTTATTCGATGACTGTATTCCCGCCCTCGATCCCTTTGATGAACTTCTGGCGGATCAGATCTATTTCGTCCTCCATACTAGTCGCCTACAGTATCGCCTCGCTGTGAAGGCTAGCACCGCGCTCGATGGAATAAGAAAATACAGTTATCTCTAGTTTTGGAACTGAACAACCAGAGATTTGGGAATGGTGGGTTTGATGGATATTATGATATGATTTGTTTAAGACTTCCAATGACAAGTCGAGAATCGGAGTTTCAAGATCTGAGTCCATTAGGAAATTGCCGAGAAATTCTTCCAGAAGAACCAAGTTTGGTATTCAGATCGTTTCGAATGAGGCTGAGCATCATTTACGAAGGATCGGTGGTCGATTAATTATGGGTTTACTCGATCGGATCATCATCGAGAATTCGACAACCCTTTCATTTTCCTTCCAAGATTCTCCACCTGCAAAAAAAACCTTTTTCTAAGACTCGCCATTTTTGTTCTACAATTAACTCATTAATTTAAATCAAGATTTATCATTTATGGAAATCGAATTACGGACATCACGAATAAGGACTAAAGCATCGAAGACCAGCATGTTGCATTTCTGTAACCCAAGTTCAAAGTTAAAACCAAGCCAGAGGAAGCGAATCAGAGATTGGAAATAGATCTTCTTCTTTCTTCTCCCTGATTGCACAAACCAAATTTTTAGAAGCCCCTACAATGATGAAGACAATCATATGAGAAATCAGAAAACCCATAACCCTTTCCAAAATCAATAGAACAAATTTCCAACCCAAGAATTGCAGAAATCGAAATCGACAGAACCAAAACCCTAGAACCTTCTCGTTTTGGATTTTCCATTTTAAATCTTAGGAATTAAATTTTGTGAATTTTTCTTTAAGTTCCCATCTCTCATGGCAATGCCTTCTTTTGAGTCACCATTCTCGGAGGAATGTGTGATTTTCGTTCTCAAATGAAGCAACAAAAGGGCGCAGGATTTCTTTTCAACTTCTCTTCGCTGGGTTATTGAAACCCTAAGTCGCAGGGTTATTGAAACCCTAAGTAAAGAGAAGCAGCGGCAGCTGCGGCGGCGGCGGCGGCGGCGGCGGTGGTGGTGGTGGTGGTGCCAGCGGAGTTGCAGGGAAGGGGTGGGGTATCTTAGGTTGAAGATGAAGGAAAGGGCAATATTGTAAATTTAATTCTAACGATTTAGTACAAGGGTAAAATAGTCATTTTACATCAATAACTAACAACAGACTAACACACTGTCAGTGTAGAGGGGGTGATCTGAGTTTCGATCCATTTTCAAGGGGTGTTTTATAAATTTCCCAAAAAAATTTTTTTTTTTTGGGCATAGTTGGAAAATTGGGTTTTCCCCTTTACAATTAATGATAAAAAGTGATATGATTTGTAACAATGATTGTGCTATACACTTTATTTATCTATTGATTTCCATATGAATTATCTTCCCTTTGCAATTTATTCATCTTTGTTCATATTACAGCTTGAACACATCAACTAAAATTTTCTATTCATGACTGATTACTTGTTTGACTTGGGAAGGTGAATTAAAGTGTTTTTATTGAATCTTTTCTCACTACAAGGTATGAATGTAAAATTTTATTGTGATTCAAACCTATCTAAACCGGTATTACCCGAAAAGGTCAAAGTACATCGAAACCGCACTAGACCGAAACTGAAATCGATCGAAAACCGAAGTTTCTTAACGGTTTTGTTTTGGTCTCACTCATTCTGAGATTGAAACCAATTCAGCCCGACCAAAACCGGGCCGAACCTTTGACACCCTTAGTTTGTACCATGTACTCAATTCAAGTAGAGCAATTTAATGTGATTTTTAAAATTTGACCTGGTTTTCAAAAATTTTGATTTGACTTTGACGACTACTCACCTCAATCAAAACCCGATTTTCCAATTAAGTGATCATTTTTTGATTAAGAGCTTGTATAATAAAGGGGGGGGTGGAATTAGGGGATGGGGATAGGTCTCAAGGTGATTTGAACTCATGACCTCTTATTTGAGGAGTTGGTCTTTTGCCAACTGAGCTGACCCCTTGGGTTAGTGGTGACCAATATTTTGATCTTGAACCATGCATTATATCCATAGTCATACATTTTCTAGATAATCTTGAACTTTTCAATCTTGGAAGTCATGAACATTTTATATGCTTTATATTTCTCAATTAGGAATTAGTATTTAAAGTAGTTTGAATTAAAAAAGAAAATACTGTATCATATCTTGGACGTTAGAAACAATGATGAGTCTTATTCCAACATTTGGTCGTTGAGATTATTCAAAAAACTTAAAAATTGGACTAAGGACTAAGGAGGCGGTCAAAGGAGTATGACGTCGTCGTGTGATTTGATTTCCTGCCTCGCAGTGACATGGGATCGGAACTCCATCACTTTAGAAGGAACAGAAATAATTAAAGGGCGAACAGTTTTTCGGTTTTCAGTATTCACTCCATTTCAGAATCCAAATGCTTTAGATATTCCTTGCTTACTGTTCATTTCCACTTTCTAGGCTTCCATACCAGGATAGATCAGAGTTTTGTGCCCAGAAAGAAAACTGAACAGGGTTTGATTTAAGGCTTCAGACTCTTTCAAGACCCGGAGGAGCCATGGATATCCAGAATAAGAGGGTACAATTCCTGCTATTCATGATTGGCCTCCTTTCTCTCATTATCGTTGGTATGCGGGTCCTTCCTCCCACTCTTTCAATTTCTCTAAATTCAGTTTGGTTAATTATAAGTTCTCTTATGATTCGTTTTGATTCGAAAAGTTTTGTTCTCTATATAGAAACACAAGCATATCACTTCACTTCCATGTGATTCTGAACTTAAATTTGGGAAACAATCAATTCGCTTTGTATAGATTAAAATTAATGGTACTTCCAATATATAGAAAATCAGGTTAAATAGTTGTAGAAAAGGATCATTACTGAGCTTCAGTTGGGCGAAATGGTTTGCTTCTGTAATTAGAGGTTGATTTGCTTAAGTTATTAAGGAAACTCATAATTAGGGCGAAAGAGATTAGAGAGCTGTATGAATGTATGATGAGTGATCCGCCTTCCAACTTCCAACCCAGTTCTCTTTCTTATAGGGACTTTTCTCTCTGTTTTAGACTTTTTGACCTTTACAAAGATTTTATTTGCTCCATAAGTGGAGTTTAGAGATGAAGTGAGGGCATTCAACAAGTTTATTTGAACTATTATGCAGATTGAAGGACTAGAAATGGATCAGTTGGTAGGTTAAGATGAAGCAGGAAAAAATAATCAGACACTATCCCTTCCTACTCCTCTTAACTTTTTTGCAGAAGTTTTTGAGTATTATACCTTCCCCCATTCTGCTCATTTGTCAGCCTGTATTTGTCCTTTTCCCCCTCTAATTCTTGGTGTAGGTTTGGTCCATTAGCTGAGAACTTTGTTGTGCTGCCATTCTTTTTGGGCATGCTGAGGGCTAAATCAAATTACCTTGTGATTTAACCGCTGTATATACTTCTACCTTTAGCTGCTGTAAATTTATTCTCATGGGCACTTCCTACTTTCTTCATCTTAAGATTGCATAGCCCTGTTAGAGTTTGTTAGCTATTCGTAGGACTAATATGTTTAGGAGATGCAAATATCATCTTTTATTCATGGATACTGTTTGGTTTGAGTGTTACTTGGAAATTTTGGTTTATTTTGGATTTTATTCATTGTGAGATTATATGTTGCCTTACCTGTAGAGGCCTAATTTGTATTAGTGAACAATCTAGAGTTGCGTGCAGCACAATGTGTAGTTCAAGGTTCTAAATCTCAGTTTCGAGGCCACTTTTGTCCCTATCCAAAACCTAGATTTCCCAGGTTTCGACCGAAACCTGGTATTTTCTGAGCAAAACTCGGCATGTCATGGGCTGGCCAAAATTGGGCTGATCGAAACTGGTCAAAATTGGTCGAAACTTGGCATTTTTTTATCGAAAAATATCGAAATGTCCGAAATATGGTCGAAACCAGGTTGAAACTTGGTACGAGTGACGAGTCACTATCGACTCAAGTTTTCATCTCGATTTCTGTCGAAACTGAGATATCTCGGTCGACTTGCAGTTTCGATCAAGATTAAGAACTATGGTGTAGTTACATGCTTGCGTTCTGGTCATGTGATTGTTGTCAATTGTCATGGATCATTAAGTAATTGAACGTAAATTGGATGCAATTTTCTTCCAATTAGTTCTCTATATTTTCTTATTTCACAAGCCTAGGCTCTCTGATGGCTTGCTCTTTGCTTTTGTGTCTGCATTTATGTGTGAGAATCTGTGAGTTTTAATTGGCTTTTCTCTATCTTAATTTCTTTATAGCTTATGTATTGCACTCTTGTGTCCATGTTGCATTTTTACTTTCTATAACCATAGTTTCTTAGTATGCCATATAATAAGGTGTACATTAAATTAGATTTTACCAGGTATTGTGGTTAACAGTACATTTTTAAAGTATTCCAGGCAAATGTAATATGGCATTTGGTTGCAACAGCTGAAAATAAATGTATTCAATTTTTAGTTACAATACTTGATGATAATCCTGCAACTTATTCCTTTTCTTTTCAGGTCCTTAGTCTATTTATGGCTGTTCTGTCTGACTTTCATGGGTTATCCATACAATTTTCTGACTGAAGTGAATGTCGTTTGAAGTTAAAAGTGTCAATAAAGTAGTGTTTCATTATAGTTTGAAATATTAACAATCCACTGCATATTTTTAAATCCCTAAGTTTGGGTAAGGTTAATCTGGGGCCCAAACCCCCATAAAAAAACAATTGCAAATACCACCCACTAGAATTGGAGGTGGATTCTAATGATGTCATAATTAACTATCGAGGGTTCAAGTGTTCACATTAATGGGTAAGGCGCCAACAGATCTATTGGATTCTTACCAAACAGTATTGAATATCAATATTGTCAAACATCTTTGCCTGTGTTTCTTGTGCGAAGAAGCTGTGGGTGTTGTCATTGTTGTCAATACAGTCAATACACTCTCGAGGTGATAGGTGGTTTGCCGAGGTCAAAGTGCGGTCTATTGCGAAGAAGGGCCAACGTTTCAGTGCAGCAACATACCCAAATTCGACATCAAATAAGCCTTGTTCGATGTTGAATGAAGGGTCCTCGACACCAATTGCATGATGGTCGACACATGCTCAATGTCGACATGGAGTACGTCCCACATCAAATGATATTACTGATAAGCTCGATTGCTCATTACTCTTTGTTGGATGGTCGATGGTTTCTCGACATTGAAGGCATGTCGAACAATGTGCCTCTTGTGTCAACATGCATGACTAACAAACTCGACACCTATTACATTTTGGTCAACACTAAGAAGGTCTAGCTGACGTGAAGGGAGAGTCGATCAATGCGTGCTTGACGTTAAGCAAGTTATATCGCGTGTCGAATGCGTCTACATGTGGCCAAATTGTGTAAGTCATCCTTACCCTCATTGATTGTACATCACTTAAGAAGGAATTTTCAAGCTTTGAAAGAGATCATCAAGGGCTTGTGAAGAGAGGAGGAGAGAAGCCACACCACAAACCTAGGGTTTGTGAAGAAGACATAAGGAGAGTTCTACTCGTTTCAAGAATGATCTTTGGACCTCCAAGGGTGTTGAAGTGGAGATTGTGAGTGGAGGAAGGAAAGGAGAAGCATCTCATTGTAGCTAACCTTTCAATTTGTGCTTTTTCTATTGTAAGGGTATTAGACTGTAAGCAAAGTGTTTGACAAAATGCCACAGTCAATACATTGGGCTAATTGAGGGCATTTGCAAGGATTAAAGTATCGGTCTGTGTCGTACCATATTGACCGATATGTCTCGGTATCAGTTGGTGTCGATACGATACAGGGCGATACGTTTTTTTATATGAAAAAGTGATAAGTGTTCCATCTACTACAGTACAGGCTCCTGCTCTACCTTCCACCGATGTTGCACCGGCTGAAGTTCCGACTGAAGTTCCTTCACCAGATGTACCCATTGCTAAAAGGAAAGGTACTCGTTCTTGTACTACTCGTCCTGTCTATCCTATTGAGGACTATGTTGGAATTTCTCATCTTCCCTTGCCCTTTCGTAATGTTTCTTTCTCCTTGTCCTCATCTTTTGTGCCCAAAACTCATAAGGAGGCACTTTCGCACCTTGGTTGGAAGGGTGCTATGGATGTGGAAATGGATGCTCTATTATCTCGTCAGACATGGACATTGGTGGATTTGCCTCCTGGTAAGGATTTGGTTCGTTGTCGTTGGGTATACACTATTAAATATAACCCAGATGGATCCGTTGAGCGCCTCAAGGCTCGTATTGTTGCTAAAGGCTATACCCAGACCTGTGGGGTTGACTACTTTGAGACTTGTTCTCCCGTGGCTCGTCTCAATTCTGTTCGAGTTCTTATATCTATTGCTGTTAATCTGAATTGGCCTCTTTATCAGATGGATATCAAGAATGCATTCCTCTATGGTGATCTCCAGGAGGAAGTTTATATGGAGCAACCTCCGGGGTATGTTGCTCAGGGGGAGAATGTTGCACGTGTATGAAAGCTGGCAAAGGCTATCTATGGGTTGAAGTAGTCCCCAAGGGCATGGTTTAACAAATTTAGCAGTGTTATGACACAATGTGGTTTTTCCCAATGTTATTCGAATCATTCAGTTTTCATCCGTCGCTGAGGTTCCAAGCTGGTGGTACTTGTGGTGTATGTTGATGACATTATCATATCTGGTAATGATGAGTCTGACATTGCAGATGTCAAATCCTATCTACACAAGCAGTTTCAGATGAAGGATCTGGGTCACCTTAGTTATTTTCTTGGCATTGAAGTCCTCCGGAGTAAAAAGGGTATTAGTCTATCATAGTGAAAGTATGTGTTAGACGTACTATCTGACACTGGCATGTTAGCTTCTAAACCAGTCGATACTCCCATGGATCCTCATCAGAAGTTTGGCAAAGATGATGGGGATAACTGTGATGATGTACACCAATATAGAAGACTTGTTGGGAAGCTTATTTATTTGACTGTCACTCGCCCTGACATTTCCTTTGCTGTTGGAGTAGTTAGCCAGTTTATGCATGCTCCAAAGCAAATACATTGGGAGGCAGCCTGTCGCATCTTGAGGTATTTAAAGGGTGCTCCAGGGAAAGGCCTTATCTATCGGCCACGTAATAGTGTTGATCTTGTTGGATTTTCCGATGTTGATTGGGCTGGTTCTGACAATGACCGGCGTTCTACTACTGGATATTGTACTTTTGTTGGAGGAAATCTAGTAACTTGGCGAAGTAAGAAGCAGGCTACTGTATCTAAGTCTAGTGCAGAAGCTGAATATAGAGCAATGGCTCATACAACTGCCGAGTTAATGTGGCTTCGTAATCTCCTTCAGGAGATGGGTTTTTCAGTTCCTCCTATGAAGATGTTTTGTGACAATCAAGCTGCTATCTATATAGCCAAGAATCCAGTGTTTCATGAGCGTACAAAGCACATTGAAGTGGATTGCCATTTTGTGAGAGATGCGGTAATGTAGTTCTAGATAGGGTAAAGCCCTACTAGAAGCCAATTAAACCAGGACCAATAACAAGGAACAAAGGGGGTGCTGGTTCTGCAGTTTCAGTAGGACAGAATTGCAATTTTAGGTCAAATCTAGGGCTTAGGTTAGGATAATGGAAGGGGGGCTTAGGGGGTATGGCTAGGCAGGTTTATAGGACTCTAATAATGTAGGTATTATAGAGTTTTAAGTGTTTTGAAAATTCTGTAAAACTGGGCAGCAAGATCTAGGGTATAATGGAGTTAGGGTTTATGGGATTCAAACAAAAAATAAAGGGGATCAATTGGGGGAAAGGATTAGAGGATTAGAAGAAGAAATTGGGTGTCAAACTTACTGGAGATTCCACTGGCAGCAGCTTGAACAGATGTGAAGGATAGAACCACCTTTGAATTGAAGAAGATCCTCCCAGCCGTCACGGCGTAAGGAGTCAACCGGATTCCACCAGTCCCTTTCCACCTTGATAGAACCATAAGGATGCACACTCAACAGAGCAACACTCAATAGAGTAGGGCAGCAGCTATGGCTGCAAACAAAAAGCTTTTCATTAATCAAATTCGTGTTCAAGGCTTTGCCCCCTTACAACCTTATATAAAAGACTCAAAAATAGACTTCTACTCTAAAAAGGAAAGGCCTAACCCAATCCCTAACCTATTAGGTAACTTAAACTGACTAGGAAACTAAAATAGACTCAAAATAGAGTCCTAATGACTTAAAAACAACTTAAACTACTTAAAATAAAGAAGATTCCCTACTAGCCAATAGGATATAAGAACCTCTTAGCCAATATGATCACTTCACTTAAATTAGACCAATTGAACCAATTGGATGCAACCAATTTAAACTGGTTCAATTAAAAACATAAAAATAGACTAAATATTGGGCTAATCCCGTATGCAACCTATGTACCCCTCTTTTAGGCCCAGAAAATGGCCTATTACATAGAAAACCCATGGGATCAAAGGCCCAACATATATATAACCCAACCCTAGACTTATTTCTAAAGAAATAAGCCCATTTCGATGACGAATCTGCATCATGCGGTTATGAAGAAGCTGATTACTACTCCATTTACTTCTTCTGCAAATCAGTTGGGTGATATGTTTACAAAGCCCTTGTTTGGGCCTACCTTTCAGAACAATCTCAGCAAGCTGGGCTTGGGTGATTTGTATGCTCCAGCTTGAGGGGGAGTGCTAAATATATTAAATGTGTATGGGGGTCCATGACTTAATGTACCATGGGGGTACATAAGTCATGGATACAGCTATCCAGTCCATAGGCCAGCTGTCTGCCAGCTGTAGTCTTCTTATTTTGTTCTTATTCTCTTTCCTTATTTCAGTTATTAGATATAATTCTGTTTCCTTAAATTAGGAAACATATTTAGAAAGATTATTTAATATATTTCCTACATGAGAGGAGCATCTCTCACAACCGAGACTGCTCCATCTCTAGCAGGCTCTTCTCTAGAAGACTACAGCTAGCAGACTACAGCTCACTACAGCTGGCCTACGGACTGGATACCTGTATCCATGACTTATGTACCCCCATGGTACATTAAGTCATGGACCCCCCATACACATTTAATATATTTAACAATAAGTATCGTACCATATCGGCCGATACGATCGATACCTATTGATAAGTATCGAGTTTCCATTAAAACCCAAACTGGGCTTCAGTTCACGAACTAGAGAACAAAACAGAGCAAGGACGGACTCGTTTTTAACCCAAAATTCTACTTTCAATCCCTCCATTTGGTTTCCTTTCAAATTTGTGACTTTGGGCTTCAATTTCAACACTGAAAAGCGACTCAAATCAAGCAGACAGACTTCACTTTGAATCATTTAACATTCATGAATCTCGTATTGAAAAAGAAATTCATGGAAAAGTATGTTTCTCAAAACTTGAGTTTTTTTGTTTAAATATTTACTTTAGACCTGTTTTTTGCATTAGTTACATGAATTTAGGTAAAACTAACAAAATCATAGTATTAAACATGAATTATTGCATGGATTTGTGCTCTGATTCTTAAAATTTCGCAGAAAAATGAAAATTGTCCAGCATGATTTTTTTTTCTTTTGTTTTCTTACAAAAAACAAGAGATATGGCTTGGGAAAACTATATGTTGATCACAATTCACAAGCAACATATTTCAATTGAAATGCACTTGTCTCGTTATACGTGTTCTCTATTTTAGTGTTCATGCATGATACATATATATATATATATATATATGTTTCTTATTTATATTATTTTTTGCTCCAAAAGTGTATTTCCATTAGTATCTTGTGTATCTCTGATACGATATGTCTCTTAAAATCACCCCTCCGATACGATACCCAATACCGATACTTTAATCCTTGGAAATTTGCACATGCCATTTGAATGTATTCTTGTGAGCTATCAAGTGGGGTGCTTGGTAGAGGGGTTCTAGCTCCTTTGTGGTGGGTGTCATATAAAGTTGGGGGTAGGTGCTCCTTTGTAGTGGGTGCTACTTAAATCTGGGGGTAGGTGCTCCTTTGTAGTGGGTGCTACTTAAATCTGGGGGTTGGTGCTCCTTTGTGGTGGGTGCCACATAAATCAGGGGTTAGTGTTCCCTGCCGTGGGTGCCGTTAAATGTGAATTGTATTGGGCATTATACATAAGTTGGATTTGGGTTGTTGCTCAAATAGTCATTTGCACCATGGACATAACCACACTAGCAAACCATGTATACTCAGTGTTGTGGCTTGCTTTCCTTGTGGTTTGTGTTTTGTATGTGGGGATTGTGTGCCGGCTCAATGTGTGAGAATTCCCCCAATCAGCAAGAAGTTTTTGTGAGACTCTTGTTACTGATTCACCCCCTCAGTGACAACCTGAGTTCAACAATTGGTATCAGAGCCCGGTTTCTTATTGGCTAAATCAGCTAAGGGCGATCCCAGTGAGCTACTCTTCCATCAAGGCACCTCTATTCGATGGAACCATTTATGCCTATTGGAAAGTGAGAATGCAACATAACTAAGTACACTTGATGCAAATTCATCACCGAAATAGGCTTGTTTTATTAGGAATAAGTCTAAGGTTAGTTTATATACATGTTGGGCCTTTGATCCTATGGTTTTCTATGTAATAGGCCACTTTTATGGGCCTAAAATATGAGTAATTAGGTTGCATACGGGATTCCTTACCTAATTTTATTTTTGTGTAATTAGTGGTCATGTGATCAAAGTAATGATATGATTTGGTTAAGTGGTCATGTGACTATTTAAGTTGGGCTGGAATAGGACTCTATAAGTCCAGCCATGTTTTGAGTCTATTTCCTTAGTTATTCTATTTCCTTAGTTATTTCACTTTCTTATTCAGTTTAGGTTACCTAATAGGTTAAGGATTGGGTTAGGCCTTTCCTTTTTAATGTAGGAGTCTATTTTTGAGTCTTTTATATAAGGTTGTAATTAGGGCAAGCATGGTACACGAATTTTGATATTAATAAAAAGGTTTTTTGCTGCTCCTTCTTCTTCATTGAAGATTTTTGTCCTGCGTTTGATCAAGGCTGATGGGATTGGTGTTTGATCCAATCGACACCTTGCGGTGTAAAGCCCGGGTGGATCGTTTGAAGGAATCGGTGTTTGATCCAATTGACAACTTGCGGTGGGAAGCTTAGGTGGTTCTTTTGAAGCTCTCCTTCAAGTTTTTGAATTTTTTCTTTCAAGTTCTACCTTCAAACCAGCTGCTGCTAGAATAATTTTGCAACTCCATTGAGTTTGAAACATTCCCCATCTCCCTTATTCTTCTTCTAATCCTCTACAGCACCAACCCTAACTTTCCCCCTTTTGTTTTTGAGTTTTCCAAAACCCTAAAACTCCCACAAACCTAACCAGCCATCAGAACAGCATCATACTTGGATCGAATACTCCCCCAACCTATTGGAGCACTCGATCCAAAGCCCAACCACATTCACCCATTCAAACCCTAGATTCCCTCAATTTTCCACTTTTCAAAAACCCAAAAACCTTAAACCTAACTTGCTGCCCTATCAAGTTTACATACTTCCCTCCATCAAAACATCTCAGGACCTTCACTGTTAGACTGCCCTACCTCCACTTGACATAACCCATACATCAAACCCTAACCCTAATTTCACCCAAAACCCTATTTTTTGACCTAGCCGATTCACCTGTTCATAACGGATCCTGGTTGATTGGCTCCTAGTTGGTCTCCTACCAATCTAGGACTACATTAACAGTAGGGTATGATGTGTGAAAATATGTTGTGCATGGTTATGTGGAACACCTTCCACTGATGTTGCAGAGAAGAAGCAATTTCTAAACAACTCAAGGCCAAAAATTGCCATCATGTGTGGTATTGTGTATACTAAGCAGTAGGGGTGCAATTGGGCTGGTGGGGCCAAATTTTGAACCCCAACCCAACCCGAGGTCCCTTTAGCTCAACCTAGGCCCAGCCTAGCCCTATGTTGGGCAGTATTGGAATATGTACTCCAGAATACCGTGGGGGTATTCTGATCTTTTTTGGGGTAGTTTTATTCTTCTTATATTATTAAGCTTATGTTAGCTATGTGGGTTTTAGTCCCACATCGCCTAGTTTAGTCTTTTTGTAATTTCCCCTCTATTATAAATAGAGGGGCTTACCTATCAATGAAACAATATTCTAGGCTAGTCTATTCACTTATTCTCTCTTTTCTAGCCCACGATTCTGCCAACATGGTATCAGAGCAAGCAGGGGTCAACTTCCTATCACTATTAAAGGCCGACCTTGTAGGAAAGGGAGGAAATAATATGTATATCAGAATACCCCCATGGTATTCTGGAGTACATATTCCAACACTCTCCCTCAAGCTGGATTATGCAAATAAGTAAAGAAAGATCTAGCTTGAACCAAAGAAAAATGAACTCCTAATAATGCTAACAGGCAGGGATCGTAGTTTGAAATCTCGCGGTATCTCAGTATCTTGGGCTGGTCAAGATATCTGAAATATACCGAAATTTCGCGGAAATATGGTATTTTTTCTACCATATTTCGGCACTCCATCTCAGTGGGTTTTTGGCTTGGTGTGAAAGGTGTTGCGGTCAGTACCTACTGTCTCCAACCACTCAATATTAAGGCCTGATACTTCATGTATTGACAGTATATGGTTGGACCCTGTTGTATAAATTGTTAAATACACTTTATTTATGAAATATATCGAAATTTCATGAAATATACCGAAATTTGGACTTTTTTCATTTCGTATGGTCATCTCGTCTTGGTAGTGTCGAGATATCCGAAATATATCAAAATATCGGCGATATATCGCGAGATTTTGAACCATGGCAGGGATATTGTGACCTAGGCCCAGCCCTATCGGGCTCAATCTAACCCAACTCGGCCAGGCTGAGCCGAGTTGGCCTTGATTGACCCTGGTATCCCCTACTTTTGTCATTTTAGGGCTAGGCTAGGTTGGGCTAGTCCCGGTTTTTAACAAAATGTATGATATGCTTTCTCAATTTATATATTATATATTTATATATACAGGGCCAAGCCCGGTCAGGCTGAGCCTGAGGCCTCAACACAGGCCTGACCCAGCCCTACCCAGAGGCCCGAACCTGGAAATCTCATCCCTAACCCAGCCCGCGATCTGAAAAACCTAGACCAGGCCGGGCGCGGGCTCGCTGGGCCAAACTTACACCCCTACTGAGCAACATTCATGAAGGTGATACCAAAATCAAGGAAGCAAAGCTACAGGCATACTGTACACTGTTTGAAGTGTTGAAAATGTCTAAAGATGGGAATGTAGAAGGTTACACGCAGAGGAACAATGAAACTGTGAATGCTATCAGAGGTCTAGGGGAAGAGCTTAAAGATTCAGTGATAGTGAAGAATGCCCTTTGATCCCTGCCATCCAGGTTTGACTTCAATGTCTCAGCTATTGAAGAGGCTAAGAACCTAGATGTTTTTAGCATGGATGAGATGCACGGTACCTTGACGACATATGAGATGAGGATTGGCAAGTCCAAACCCAATGACAAAGAGGCTGCCTTCAAAGCTTAGAAAGGTCACAGGTCAAACTAAGAGTCAGAAGCAGAAAGTTCAAAGAATGAATGCAAACTTTGTTAGAAACCTGCAAAAAGGAAAAGGAAAGTACATAAGGAAGTTATGTCTAAAATGCTTCAACTGTGGAGCAATTGGATATTTTGCCTCAAAATGTCCGTGCCAAGGGAAGACTGACAACGAGGAAGACTCTGGTGAAGAAAGCAGTGGCAGAAGAAGGTCAAAGAAGAGATGGGGAAAGTCATACGAGAAAATCTTCATTTCCAAGAAATGTGCTAGTTCATCAAATGAGTGCTCCACCAGTGGCTTACAAATAACAGTAGTGAGTCCTTGTTCATGGCCTTTGAAGAGAAAGGGCAAAAAGGGAGAGAAAAGTCTGATGAAGAGAAAATGGGCCCAGAAACAGATGAAGAGGAGATTGAAGCAGAGGTTGACCTTGAAGGAGAGTTGATTGCCGCCTTAGATGAATTGAGTGCAGAGAGAAGAAGACATAAGAAAACCTCCAGAAATCTAAGAGATGTAGCAAAGTTTATCATGAAGTTGAAGGGGCAAGTAAAATGTTAGATATATGGCCAGAATACCGTGGGGGTATTCTGGACCTCTTTTCTTTGTTATTTTATTAGTTTTGTATTATGTGGTTTAGTCCCACATTGCTACCATACAGATGTTTACTGTTTTATTACTCTTATAAATAAAGAGTGCTTGGATGGTATTCTGGCCATATATCTAACATAAAAGAATACAAGGTCATAGTGGAAGCACTTGAAGCCCAACTCGTCTTGAGAATGAGAACACCTGCAGACTTGAAGAAGAGATCACAAACCCAAAAACCCAAGTGATGGATTTAAATTAAAAGGTGTGTGATCTTTATGAGCTTGAAGAAAGGACATGCAAACTTGATGAGACTTTGAAGAGTCAAAGACCCACTCACATCAAGACTGGACTTGGCTTTGTAGAATAAGCATTTTCAAGTAAGTAAAATGGGTCAGTGAAGACCAAGTAGAAGGGTAAAGGCACAACTAAGAGTCCTGTGAGAATTAAAGAGAAGATGCATCAGCAGAAACAGGGGAGGAAGGCAAGAAATGCAAGGTAGAGGAAGAAGGTGAATCATAACAGCTACAACAAGGTCACCTATCAGAGGCGAAGGAGGTACATGACTCCCACAGCATGGCAGAGACCACAACCCAGGTTCAACTCTTACTTCTTGGATATTGCTTCACTTGTAATGGTTATGGTCATTAAAGCTCAGACTGCAAGTACAGTATGGGACCAAGGAGTTATGAAAGGAGAAATCATATCTCACCTACAATGGGGCATTCTGTGGAGTGTTATACATGTCATAGGCATGGGCACATTGTAAGAAACTGTAGAAGAGTGACTCCATACAAGCAGTGGCAAGAAGAAAGCAGTATCATGAGGCTAGACAGAGCAAGAGAACTTCTGGGAGGCAACCACAGCAAAAGGTAAAACAAAAGTCTCGAGCGGTTAGTAGGAGTGTATGGAAAGAGAAAGCCACAACAGAGCAAACAGCATATATCTCTATCCAGCCATTAGCCAAGGAGGCTCGTAACTGCCTTCAAAAGAATTTGGGTGTGGGTACTTCTCCCAAGCATTGAAGTGCACAGAGGCTCATACTTAAAGGGGGAGCATTTGTCATGTTGTATCTTTTGCTCCAGTATGAACTCAGTGGGAGTCGGTTGCTAAGCCCTTTGGATTTGTTGTTAAAGGGGGAAGAGTGTCCTTATGAGGGGGGAAAGAATAACCCAAATGAAGGGGAGAAAGAGATACCTCACGTAGGGGGAGATGTGCTTCAGAGAAGAAGGAGATTTTGTGGTGTTGTTCATGGAAGGAGTGTGTTCTGATGACTTTGGAGTATGTGTTACCAATAACTCCAAAGGGGAGAGATTGTTGTGCGAGGGGCTGTGGGTGTTATCATTGTTGTCAACATAGTCAACACACTCCCGAGGTGATGGGTGGTTTTTAGAGATCAAAGTGTGGTCTATTGTGAAGAAGGCCGAATTTTTAGCAAAATGGAGAGTATGGCAACTTACCTAGATTCAATGTCAAATAAGCCTTGTTCGATGTTGAATGAAGGGTCCTCGACATCAGGTCGAATGATGTTACTAATAAGTTCGACGCCCATTACTCTCTATTTGACATTGAAGGAGTAGGGTTGACGTTTGATGAAGGGTAGTCGACGGTCTATCGAGGTTGAAGGCATGTCGAACAGTGCGCCTCTTGTGTCGACAATCGACATGCACGACTGACAAACTCCGACACCTATTACATTTTGTTCGACACTAAGATGAAGGAGAGTCGGTCAATGTGCACTCGGCATCAAGCAAGTTACATAGTATGTCAAATGCGGTTACCCGTGAAAAAAATTGTGCAAGTCATCCTTAGCTATTTAAGTTGGATATTCGGGCATACAAGATTAGAGAGACATTCCCACTCATGAGAGAAGGGGAAAAGGAGAAGCTCCAAGTCAAGAAGCCCTAGAAGAGTTCCTTGAGCCATCAATGGGGAAAGATTCTTCTAGCTTTGAAAGAGATCATCAAAGACTTGTGAAGAGAGGAGGAGAGAAGCCACACCTGAAGAAGATACAAGGAGAGTTCTACTCACTTCAAGAATGGTGTTTGAAGCTCCAAGGGTGTTGAAGTGGAGATTGTGAGCAGAATAAGGAAAGGAGAAGCGTCTCAT
The DNA here is from genome assembly GCF_018873765.1 of Telopea speciosissima. NCBI lineage: Eukaryota > Viridiplantae > Streptophyta > Magnoliopsida > Proteales > Proteaceae > Telopea > Telopea speciosissima. The sequence goes on from NC_057922.1 coordinate 54,117,018, forward strand.
TGTAGGTAACCTTTCAATTTGTACTTTCTCTATTATAAGGGTACTAAACTGTAGGCAAGGTGTTTGACAAAATGCCAGTCAATACATTTGGCTCATTGGGCGCACTGGTGTAATACCATTGGAATGTATTATTGTTAGCTATCAAGTGGGTGCTTGGTAGAGGGGTTGTAGCTCCTTTGTGCTGGGTGCCACATAATGTTGGGGGTAGGTGCCCCTTTGTAGAGGGTGCCATATAAATCCAGGGGTTGGTACTCCTTTATGGTGGGTGCCACATAAATTGGGGGTCAGTGCTCCTTGCGGTGGGTGCCATTAAATGTGAATTGTATTGTGCATTATACCTAGGCTGGATTTGGGTTGTAGCCTGAACAGTCATTTGCACTGTGGATGTAGCCACACTTGCAAACCATGTATATTCTGTGCTGTGGCTTGCTTTCCTTGTGGTTTGTTCTGTATGTGGTTATTGTGTGCCAGCTCAATATGTGAGAATTCCCCCAATTGGTAAGAAGTTTTTGTTAGACCCTTGTCACTGATTCACCCCCTCTCAGTGACAGCCTGAGTTCAACAGGGTTATGGGCTTGTCGGTTGGTCGTGGTTTTTTGGTTTTGCTAGCTGCAAAAGCATATCTTGCAAGATTGCATAGTGTGTCAATGCGGATCAGCTCTCTGTTTTTTGCTTTTTTGCTTTTTGCATAGCGTGTCAGCAGATGGTTTTGTCTGCTAGCTTGTTTGTCCTGCTGAACCAAACAGTGCCTCAGTTATGAGTTACATTTGAGCATTTGAATGATTGGGCCAAATTTGGAGGCAAAGTTTATAAGCTGCTAATTGGAGGCTGAGTGATGCCAAATGAAAGATGAACAATATGATAGAAAGGTTTGCTTGATTGTTAACCATGATGATATCAAGGATAAAAAATTGGGGATGCAGGATCAGATTGGACTCCAGTGATGCTGATCCCTATCTCTATCCCTATTCCGACCCCAGTATGGTTATGCTGAGTTTAGCTGTTCTTATCTAAGTATGGGCAAAAACAGCCGTATATAGACCTAATCGGCTGGGTTTTTGGGGAGATTGGTATCAGATAGTTGATCGGGCTTTGCCAATCCAGAGTTGACTTGGCCAAGTCGCCTGATACAATCCCGGTATCTGAAACCATGGATGATATTGGTCATCTTTTGCCTCTAATTAAGGGTGTCAAATGAAAACGGGAACCGAAACTGAAACCGAACTGAATAAAATTCGGTTAGATTTCAAAACCGATTCAGTTCTCGGTTTGGTTCCGGATCAAGCATAGGAACCAAAACTGAATCGAATTTGGATACTAGTATATTATAGTATGTTATTTTAGTATTTTACTATAATACTAATATATTATATAGTATATCAATACATTATAATACTAATATGTTATACGATATATTACTAATGTCTGTATTAGATTTTATAATACTATTTTACTATACTACAACATTATCGTATAGAGAGTTTTAGGGAAGTGCTCATAGGTGTGCTTGAAGCTTTTTGATTTACATCATCAAACTTTTTCAAGATTTCTGTGACATATTTAGTTTGACTAATGAAAATTCTATTTTGGGTTTGTTTTATTTGTAAACCAAGAAAGAAATTCAATTCAACCATCAAGCTCATTTCAAATTCATTTCCCATACAAGTATTAAATTCATGACATAGAGATTCATTAGTAGCACCAAAAATAATATCAACATAAATCTGTGCAATAATCAAATCTTTTCCTTTGTGTTTTACAACTTTTACAAATAAAATAGTGTCTACTTTACCCATTGTGAATTCATTTTGGCGTCACAAGCCATCATCTTAGTTCTTCTTCTAGTCTTGTTACTCCAATGAAATGGTGTCTCAATCGTTATCTTACATCAATGAGTAACTACAAGAATTTACAACAACAAACTCCAACTTATCCCAACTTAATGGGGTTGGCTACATGGATCCAAACAAAACAAAGTAGGGAAAATTGAGGTCTAAACAAAAAGGGGAATGAAGAGGTGGGTTGACTGGTTCGACAGATAGATCTGCCGGTGAATAAAATTTAATTTTTCTGTGCAGTTTTGAAGCTGCAGGTTCATCGACTGTTGCCATCTACCGGTGGATGAATATTTTGCTGATTTGTTCTGTGTAAGAACCTAATAGAACTGAATTTTTGAACCGAATAAGAACCAAAACCGAACCGAAACCAAGCAGGTTTGGTTTGAGTATCAAATTTCAGAACTGATTCGGTTCTCGGTTCGGTTTCGGATCACAACAACACCCTCTGGAACCGAACTGATTGACACTCTTACCTCTAATATTTTAAATATAGTTGAGAGGTATCATAGATATGTGTGAAAGCATTAGGCTTCATTTGAAGCATTGGTTTTGCTTGTAGTTTTCTGGATTTGTAAGTCCAAAACCACAAAATTCAACTTGGAGCACCATCCAATTTGAGTGTGGGCCCTGAGCAAATCTTCTTTCCAATGAACATGCAAACTAATGAAAACATGCATTTTGGTAAAACTTCTGTATTCTGGAAGATGACACCTGAAGGTGGTATTAGGGCATTATAAATTATTTGCTACTGAATTTAAGGCTTCTCAGGACATTCAAGCTTAATCTTCTTTTTCAAAGGGTAAGGATTGTACTAATATCAAGAGGAAGCACTATACATGGATGATGTAAACAAAAAATCCAGTCCTTGAATAGAGAGCCCCTTTGTAATTTAAATCAGCCATCCCCCACTAAACAAAAATCAGAATCTCATTTTCCCCATGCCATATGAGTGTTCTACTGAGAATCTGAAAGAATAGAAAGCAAAATGATGTCATTTTTACTTTCTTCATCCTGTACACTGAAGATTCCTTATCTCAAAAACCATTGGGTTTCTCTCCTCCATAAGCACAAGCATGCTGCAAAAGGACAGATCTCCCAAACTGTTAGAGCTGTTCCATCCACATGACCCATTTCCCATTCCTCTAGACACTGAAACTAGGGAAGCAGAAAGACCCATCCAGCCCCACCAAATCCAGCATCTCCTGCCATACAGCAGCCACTAACTTACATCTTAGGAACAAGTGATTAACATCCTCCTCTGAATCAGAATACAACCTGTAGTGGTTCCATAATCTCTATCCCTTTAATTAGATTATTATCATTTGTCGACTGTGAAGTTTGTCTCAGCCGTGCTATCCACGGAAAGAAAGCCCCCCTGGGAGGAAGCCACTGACTGCAAACTATTCTGTATGGTATACAGTAGACACTATAAATTAGCTTGTACAAGGTTCAAATAGCAAAATTTTCCACTGATTAGATTTTCAAATACATGCATCTGCACTTTCTTTGGTTCTTGTACTGTCCAACAGGTGCTCTATTTTCTAATGCTTTTCAGAAAAAACAATAGAAATAATTTTTTTTCCATGATCAAAAGAAAGTTGTGCTTAACTGTGACACCTTACAGCTGAAAAATGCCGAGAGCTGGTTGGAGAGGAGGCATCATCCAAGAGTGGGAAGTTTACTCTGTTAAACTGTTTCGATATGGGCTCTGGGTCACTTGCATGTGCAGTTAAGGAAGGCGTAAAACTCTACACCTACAACATCAGATCTGCTCACGTTGAGAGAGTGAGGCATCGAGCGATTGAAGTTGCCCTAACTGAAGCATTAGCACAGGGGCTGGGTGCCAGTGATGCAGCCAAGCAAGCACAGAAGGAGGCAGCAAAGGCAGCAAAGATGGCAGCTCGACAAGCCAAACGCGTCATAGGCCCCATTATTTCTTCTGGGTGGGACTTCTTTGAAGCCATTTACTATGGGGGTACCGTGACAGAGGGCTTCCTCAGGGGCTCTGGGACCTTGTTTGGAACCTATGCTGGAGGGTTTCTTGGAGAAGAAAGGCTTGGGAAGTTAGGTTATCTTGCAGGAAGTCATTTGGGCAGTTGGGTTGGAGGAAGGATAGGACTGATGGTGTATGATGTGGTTAATGGAGTACACTCCCTGCTTCAGTTTGCTCAAACAGTAGAAAGTGAAGTATTTGAAAATGAGAACTCTGAAGCTTCTCAAGAGTCCTACGTTTATGAAACTCCTAATTATGAGGAGCTCTAAAGCCTCGATGGTTCTTATGAAGTTCTATATGATCTGCTTTCATAATTCTTTTTGTTTCTTTCTCCCCAGTCTCCCCCTCCCCCTTCCTATAATTAAAATTATCATTGAATGTAGCAAAATTGAACTGTATTCTGCTGACCTGTGCTTGGAGAATCTAGGAGAAATTTATAGATTGGATAACCTTTTCCCCAAGTTAATTTATGTGCGAGAGTTCAGAGATCTCTTAAGTTCTGCCTGCTTAATTAATACAGACCGGCCTTATTAGGCTTACTAAAAGTAGCTCTTATATGTTGGATAGGATGATCTGCGCTGGAGTAATTGTGACAGCAACATTGATACATTGATGGCAACAACCTCAATATGAGCTTGGTTTACAGGGATCTATGAGTTTCTTGAAACTGCATCGAGCTCCTAGAGTGCATTAATAGGACGAACTCGTTTTCGTGCAGGAGTGCTGTAGCATTAAGCCATGTGATCTTGAAGATGTTAGTATCCTTCTTGGCAAAGTCTCTAAACTGCCACATCCCCCACCTTCATTAGAGTCCCATCTTCACTTGCCTCAGTAAGCTGAGTTGTGGCAAGGAATCATCAACAGGACGAACTCGTTTTCATGCAGGAGTGCTGTAGCATTAAGCCATGTGATCTTGAAGATGGTAGTATCCTTCTTGGCAAAGTCTCTAAACTGCCACATTCCCCACCTTCATTAGAGTCCCATCTTCAGTTGCCTCAGTAAGCTGAGAATTGTGGTAAGGAATCATCAACTATTCTTAAGAGGAATCATATAGCTTCATAGGGTCCCATATTTTTTTGTTCTTGTTTATTGGCTATCTTATTTATGTAAAGATGTAAAATAACATCTGATTAGATGATGATATAGACAATATATCTACAAAGTAATGGGGGTGGGGGTTAGGATTAGAAAAAAAACCCCTCACCAATGACAGCAAGGTACAATATGCGAAATCGGCAAGGATCAATCTCAGCCGATTCCAATTCAGCTGGAATTGGTCGGAATTGGCCTGAACCCTAGAAATCCAATACAAATTGGCCGCATCAGTTAGACAGGAATCAGGTTTTGGTGATTCAGAATCGGCAATCAGCAAGGAAAAGTTTTTCTTTTTTAAAATGTCAGGAGAGTGCTTCACCCATGTGCATACTGTTGTATGATGAGGATCATGCCAATGCAGGGGATGGAGATGAACTCATTGCACGGTTTGGATTCTGTCCGCGCATCTATAACACTTACGTAATGATATCATACATATAAATAAAGGGAGACGAATAGGCACACTGCTCTTGTGTAAGAAACTAATGGGCGGTACCAATGGGGGAGCAGGATGGGGTATTTTATAGGAGGGGCAGGGGTCATTTCAAAGGGGGAACTACTTTACAGTATACCGGCAGTGTGTTAAGTCTTTTTTTTATAAATAAATAAATAATAATTAGATTTAAAAAAAAAAAAAGCTTGAGGTTTGTTTAAGGATTAAGTTTTTCTTCAATACCGTAGAGAAAAGAGAATCTCCTCTGGTGGTGATGTTACTGTGCGATTGGATTTTTGTGTTATTATTAAGTCTCATCCCTTACCATACAAAGTCAAAAATTTCTTTACCCATATTATTAGAGGGTTTAGACCTCCATAGTGAGTGAAGAGTAAATTGATCTTTTGTTCTGTACATGAGCATTGGCCAATGGGTAAATTTCAAAGTCAAACCATTGATTGTTAACGAATCACCAAGTTGTTAGTGAAAAGAGAATCTTTTAATCCTCGAGATTTTGACATTTTCTTTGGACTGAGAAAGAGTATTTCAAACATTCGTACATAAGGGACATAGGTTTTTTTTTTTTTTTTTTTGGGTTGGTTGGAAGGCAAATAGTATTTACTCAAAAACAAGGAGACAACATCATCATCTACATACTTACGAAGCTTTCCAGACCGAGCCCTGTAAGCTAACCGATGGACCACTGATACATAAAATAGACCTTGCTTCAAAACATCCACAAAGTTATACATGTTAATTACAAACTTAATATCAATTAAGTAAGTAAAAAGCTCCCATGGCCACCGTTCCATGCCTTGTCGGCCTTGATGCAACAGATCCCCTATAATTTGGCAGTCAGTCCAAATGGTGGCGGTGGTGACTCCTGATAGCTTGGCTTTTTGAAGTCCTTCGAGCACTCCCCCCCGTCCCTCTGATTCAAGAGCGGTCTCTGTATAACCAAAATTCAAAGTTGCACTAACAAACCTTTTATCAAACACAATCATAGAGGCCCATCTTGCTTCCCCATTGCACTCTTAATAACTCCCTTCACAATTGTGATTATGATGCATGATGAGGATAAGAATGGCTCATGATACTTAGAAAGGGTAATGCAATCAATCAATGGGAGTTACAAGGACATCCAAAGAAGGGAATTGCACTCAATCTAAATCAGCAACTATTTATTAATTTTTTTCATATTACTCATTGGAATTGGGAGAACACTTGGAGTTTATACACTTCAAAGATTCCTCATTCCATTATAGTTTTAACCTAGAATCTCTCACGCCCAGCTTACTTAGCATTTTCACTTCCAAAAATGCCCTTGGTTAGGACCTTTAATCACCATATAATCTTGTGCAACTCAAAATGAACCATTTCAAACCATGGTGAACCAACCCGTGGTTCAAATCATTCAAACCATACACATGGACCATATAACCTTATAAAGGGATGGTCATAATTTTCAACATAACAGACACTGGAAAAGAGAGTTGAATAAGGGAACATTCCAACTCCTACCCGGCCAGGAGAAGATCAAAAACCCTATTTATATAGGGAGATTGATGTTCCCTTAGACCCACTATAGATTTGCAGTTAGGTTGGCAACCATGGGTCCATCCAAATATTAATTGAACAATTCGATCCCACTTTCCAACAGCGAAGTTGTCTTAGAGTAGGAATAATGTGAGCGATACTATTCCAAACTCATGAACCCCATTTATGTTTAAAATTCATATCCAAAATATTACTTCTAGGAAAATATTTCGTTTGTAAGATCTTGCTCCATAATGAAGTGGGAGTTGTGAGCTGTCTCCATCCTAGCCTAACTAGGAGAGCTTCATTATGTACAAAATTTAACCTAAACCCTAAACCTCCCATACTTTTTGGCCTACACCTTTTGCTTAAGGTATAAGAGATATATATATATATATATATATATTTTTTTTTTTGTGTCCACTAGTTCACCTCTCCAAAATTGGGCATCAATTCTATCTAATTGTGAGAAAATCTTTGTTGGGAATGAGAAATAAGACATAAGATATGTAGGTATAAAATTAAGAACGGATTTAATCGGGACTGATCTATGTGCTTGGGATAGGAGATGAATCTTCCAACAAGCCAGTTTTACTTAGAACTCAAACAATAACTCCAGATAAGTGTTTGCTATTAGATTTACTTACCAACAAAGGGGCAGGGTTAATGATGATATTAATAGCCTAATCATTGCATCAACTTACTATGACCGAAGAGATTCTCTTCTCAGCCATTGGCATCCCCTTGGTGTCTAAATGTTTCTGTTGTGGTAATCCAAAGAGAGACACGGAAAATCATAGTCTGATTAGGGGAAGAACCGCAACTAAGGTATGGAATTACTTTACAAGCTTATTTGATGTAGATTTGATTCATGCCTAGGAGGTGCAGAGCCGAATTTTATTTTGGCAGAATTTAGCTAATTACAAAAGCCTTTGTGGCATCATTACTGGCCTCCTTCCTTGGTTTATTGTTTGGGAGCTTTAGCGGGAGACGAACAATAGAAGACATGGTGAAACCCGCCGCATTGCGGGTACAATTATAGAAAAAATCAGGATTGGGTGAGAAGTATTCCATACCCTTCCAAGTTTAGGCATTCAGATACAATAAGGGAAGCTTTAATTGTGTGTGGTTTCAGTTTAGAGGCCACCCCCTAAAGCTAATACCACCCATTCCGATTTACTGGTGTCCACCTTTTGTCTCTGTAAAGCTGAATGTGGATGGTGCTTGTAAAAGTAATCCAGGATTAGGTGGCGGATGAGGGGTCATTAGAAACAAGGATGCGGTAGTTCTGACGGCCTTCTCTAATTTCTATGGGGAATGCACTAATTCGGTGGCAGAATTAAGAGCCTCGAGGGAGGCTTGAACCTGTGTTCTGATATGGGCTTTACGGATTTTGTGGTTAATTCCGATTCTACTTCTACGGTTAGAGTGATCAACCAGAAAAAGTGTAACCTCTAGAAGGGGTGGTATTGGTTTCAGGAAATCCTATTGCTTTGTAACTCAACTCGAACGTCAATTACTTTTGCTTTTAGGGAAAGTAACAGAGTAGCTGATTGGCTTGCCAATTTTGCTTACGAAACGACATCTAATAAAAATTTCCAATTTGGGGAAGAGCCACCGGGGGAGCTTTAGCGCATTTTCCAGGAAGACAAGGCTGGTTTACTAGTTCTTAGAAAAAGGTAGTGCTTGATTTATCTCTTTATTTATTTCTGTTGTCAAGGGTAGAGGTTTTTCCTTGTTTGTGTGGTTGAGAGTTTTCGCTCCTGTGGGTAGGGGTAAGGCGGCAATGTCCCCACCTTGTACTTGCTTTTAATTCCACTTCCATTTTAATAAAAATTTTAAGGGCCTCCCCCCGGGTCCCAGATAATATTCGGGGGTAAAAAAAGGATTCTCTTTTCACCTTTGTTAGAGAAAAAACTAGGTAAGTTCCAATAAAAAAAGGTTTAGGCCATGAAGTCAACTTCTGTGATTAGAATTTTTTTTTCCTTCCTTTTTTTTTTTTTAATATGCAAATCGTCTCAAATCTCCATCATCCATGACTTTCAACCATTTTGTAACATAAATAAAATGAATAGGTAAAAAGAATAGGACAAATGTTTTTTTTTTAATCGACGAAGTAGTGATAAGACATCATAGTAAAAACTTATCCGCCGTGGAGAAAGCATCAATACTCCTCTGTTGAACGAAATTCTCAAAATACCCTTCCACTCTCAACCAAATAGCGTTTTTAACACAAATTCGAGGATCAGAATGTTCTTGTTGATTCTAAATTGGTTTTCTTGGCATGAATCAGCTATTATCCAAAAATTGGGATAGATAATGGTTTATTTTGATTCGAATTAGTCAATTCACCATTCGGATTTCCATTTCTTTGAATTGTGCATCCAAGTGTAAAAGATCCAACCTAATACACTATTGGAGAAGGTTTTCATGCACGACTGTTTGTTCGCTATGGATGATGATGGTCAATTAAGACTTAGAAAACACAGGTTAAGGTATAATGGTTTCACGTATCTTAACGAGAGACTTATCACTTGTATATATAATTATGTAGAGTTTTAACTAGTACAATGGTTGAGATGAGATAGAACACTAGAGTACAGATAGTTAAAAAGAGTTGTAGATAACTCAAAACACTTGGTGATAAGCCAAACACAACTAAGTGGTGTGCTTTAGGCTACCACCATCCGGCTGTGTTTCTATATGTTGTGAAGTTGAATAATGATGTGGCTTCAATATTCCCTACAACCGAAACTCGATGTTGCCGATGTTGAGCTTGTCACATAGTAGCTGAAAACGAGCAATGGTAGGGGCTTTCTGAGTGTGTTAGCAAGTTGATAGTTGGAAGAAACAAATCAAACATCAAGGAGGCCCCGTTGGACAAGATCCTGCACAAAGTGAAAATCAATTTCAATGTGCTTTGTGCAAGCATGAAAGATTGGGTTGGAGGAGAGGTACGTTGCACTGATGTTATCATACCATAGTATCGGAGGACGTGAAGGAGGAATCCAATGTCTGTAGGTAAGGAGCGAAGCCAGATGAGTTTAAAAGTTGAATTGGCTAGAGCCTTATATTCGGCGTCAGTGCTAGAGTGTGCGATAGTGGGTTGCTTAAGAGAACCCCCATTAGACAAGATTGGACCCTTGTGAGGACAATGACATGGTGGGGGATCGGAGAGAGGTGAATTGGATGTTGGAGTCGCCAACTAGAGGGTCTAGGACCCAAAATTTGTAAATGTATGATTCTCATATTATGCCCTTTTAGGGATCAAATGATCCGTTGGTTTGGGTACAGGTCAAGTTATAGTTTGGGGAAGGTATTAGGCATCCTAGTCCATCCAGACTTGCCAATCTCTCTATTGTTAGGCATAATGGAATGAACAACACACTTTGGGAGAATGTAAAATGTAAGTAAAATTATGAGAAAATAAGATACAAGAGATGTTAAGAAACACATACCCGGAGGTTCAGCTGCAAGGAAAGGGTTAGTATACATGAATGTAAAAGTAGGAGAATCAAGTCTTAATAAACTTAAACATGACAGACATTAATCTAAGCATGGTGATGAGAAAAGCATAGGAACCGAAAATGGTACTTTTATGTATGCATATGATGAAGCATGAAAAGTAAGTGTGAAAGACACAAAAGTGAATATGTAAGTTGGAATAGAGGAACATGAGAATGTGCAAGGCATGTGTAAATATGTAATAATATAAATGCAAACATGGTGGAATCTTAGACTATTGGGCATAGGGGTTATGTGAAGATGCATGCATGAGACATGACATAATACAAAACAAAAGAACAACAGAGAGTAAATGTGATCACCACCTAGAGAGGTGGGATCACTTTCCTCTAAAGATGCAAAACAGAAAAAATGAAAATAGCGAATGTCGAATAAGATTAAGAATAAAAAAACAAAATGGCCTACCTAGTTAGGAGAAGATCAAAGCGGAGGTATAGAGGTTTCCCTTGTGTAACTCAGGAGATTCGAACGTTGAGCAAGTATCACTGCTTGAAAGGCTTCTCTTGCCTTCTTGTACTTGAATGCTTCGTTGTCAAGCTGAGATTACTGGATTAGCGTCTTTGAATCTTGATCTTGGAGTCTTCAAGTAGGGTGATGATGCCCAAGAGGGGAAGGGAATGGTAGGATTCAAGACTCTTGAAAGTAGGCTAAGTATGGGTGTAAGGGAGCATTGTCTTTGAACTAGGGACATAGGCAAAGCTCATAAACAATGAGAGGGGGTGTATTTATAGATGTAGAGGGGTGTGTGCATTCCCAAATTCGTGTAGGTATGGCTGGGTTCTTCCAAATCCTCCAAAAGGGGGGTCTTTGCATCGATGGTGGGTGTAAAGTCAAGGTAAGGACCAATGGATGGGTAGCAAGTGTTTTGTTGCCTTTGGAGGTATATCTTGGGGCCTAAGGGAGCCAAGATTGAGATCCAAAGTGCCAAAAATAGGCTGAAATGCGAAAAGAAGCACAATCAGAGCAAAATATAGAAAGTTTGGGCTTCTCGGATTTGCAGAGATTCGACATTGAAACTGCTAGAGTCAACATCAAAGTGGGGCACAGTCGACATCGAGTGACTGTCAATGAACAGGAATCGACATCGAAGGTTAGTACCTAAATGTCAATTACCATTAACTAAATGTCGAAGTGAGATGGACAGTAGAAATGTACTGTATGACAGTAGGAGGGTATGGCTCGATGTCGAGGGTGGGTAGGCTCAGTGTCAACTCGTGGCTTTGAGTGTCAAGATTGTTTTCAGTCTCGATGAGGATGGTTTGGACTGTTTGGGTCAGGTTTTGGGCTAGGCCAGGCTAGTGCCAAGGGGTCTGGGTCAGGACTAGCATTTCCAGGGAATCTTAGAGGGCTTGGAGGCTCTGGTTCAAGCTCTGGCAAGGGGAAGGGTGATTGGTGAATAGATTCGGGTAGTGCACATTGACGCTATATCCATAGATACACTGGCTTTAGGCCTTGGAGGGTGCTCATCATTGTTACAGGAAACCTCTGGGGAGAAAGATAAAATGAGGTGTCTACAACCCTAGAAAAAATGAATTACCACTTTTTGATCGTCGATCATCAGGGTAGCCCGCCCAATCGGCATCAGAGAAAGCAGTGAGTGATTAATAAGGTCCAAGATGGAAGAAGAGGCCATGGTGCATAGTCCCTTTTAAGTAATGAAGAATTCGTTTCACAGCCGCTTAGTGTGTCGTTGTAGGCCAATGTATAAATTGAAAGACATTGTTGACAGAAAAGGCAATGTTGAGGCATGCAAAAGTAAGATACTGTAGTGCACCAACAAGACTGTGATACTTCGTGGGATCCGGTAGCGAAGAATCTTCAAATTTGGAGAGGGCTTGAGTGGAAACCATTGGGGTAGATATCGGTTTAGCCTCTACCATTTTAGCATGGGAGAGGATGTCCAATATATATTTCCTTCGGGAGAGTACCAGGCCGTGAGAATAGTGGGCAGCCTCGATATTGAGAAAATAGTTGAAGAGGCCAAGATCCTTTACTAGAAAATAAACCTTAAGTGCCTAAAGCAGCCAAGTGATGAGGCAAGCCCTATGGGAATCAAGAGAATGTCGTCGATATATATGAGCACCAAAATGATATGATGACCGCACCGGAAGCTAAATAATGATGTATCAACCTTTGAAGACATGAATCCCAATTGTAACAGACGTGTACTAAGTCAGGAGTACCATGCACGAGGAGCCTGCTTCAAGCCATATAAGGCCTTGTGGAGACGACATACATGAGAGGGGTATTACAGGTGAGCAAAGTCGGGAGGCTGAGCCCCATAAACCTCTTCATTGAGATGAAGGAGCGCATTTTGGATATCAATTTGGCAAATAGACCAATTATTATGCACAGCCAAGGCAAGAATGGTGCGAACTATTGTGGGTGTGACTACCGGACTGCAGGTATCACCATAATTAAGATCGGGTTGTTAATGGAATCCCTTGGCAACAAGATGTGCCTTGTAGCGATCAATAGAGCCATCAGCCTTGCGTTTGAGTCAAAAAAACCCATTTACAGCTGGTGATATTCATCTGGGAAGATGGCAGAACTAGGGTCCAAGTCTCATTGCGTAACAAAGCATCAAACTCAATGTTTATGGCAGAGTGCCATTGGGGATGTTGGACGACATGATTGTGGTAGGTGGGTTTAATATCCACAAGTTGCACTAGCAAAGCCTGTTTGTTAGGCTTAGAGAGAGGCCATCGAAGTTTAGAGATCCCTTGGTGAGACTGAGTCCGTGGAGGAGAGATCACGAGTGGGGGGGGAGGATCAATAGAAGAAATGGGCGAAGGGAATAGGGGGGTTGGGGAATCATTATTTATATAAGTAGTTACATCTCCAAGAGGGGGGAGCTAAGGCAGAGGCCCAGTAAGGCCAACCATGAGGGGTGGGAGAGGGGGTACCACAGGGTAGGGAAAAATGGAAATAAAGCCTCATACATTTATGGTAATAAAAACACGACCAGATGTCCGATTCAGGCCTTTGTAACCATGGTGAGAAGGACTATAACCAATAAAAACACATTGAGTGGAGCAGTATTCTAACTTGGATGAGTTGTATGGTCGCAGATATGGGTAGCAACCACATCCAAACACCTTAAAAAATGTGTAGTCCGGATTTGTTCTAAAGAGCTTTTCCAGAGGAGCTATGTGACCAATAACTGCACTTGGCATGCGATTAATGAGAAAACAGGCAATTTCAAAAGCTGTATCTTAAAATCGAAGAGGGACCGAGCGGTTGGCTAATAAAGGTAAGCCAGTTTCAACAACATGTCGATGTTTTCTTTCAACAGAACCATTTTGCTCATGTGTATGGGGGCAAGAGAGGCAATGAGTGATGCCCAAATGTGATAGTCAGTGGCAATGGTACAATACTCACCACCCTAGTTAGATTGAAAAGCCTTGATTTTATGATCAAAGAGGCATTCAACGTGGGGTCCTAAACTGATTAAAAGTATGAACAATGGCATCCTTGGTCGATATTAAATAAATCTAGGTGAATTTATTAAAATCATCAATAAAGGAAACATAATAACAAAAACCATTAGACGAAAGAACGGGGCGGGGCTCCATAAATTTGAGTGAGGAACACGCGAAACGGAACCAGTACAATAAAAAGGGAACTTGTGACTCTTGCCTTATTGACATGTAGTGCAAACAAGAGATAAGTTGTGATGTGAAATAGGAAGCCGACGATGATGAACCACAGAGCGAGTGAGACGAGTGAAGGGGTCTCCAAGATGACCATGCCAACAATCCAGAGATACACGTTCACCAAGAAAGACCACTTTATTAGAGCTAGTAGAGAGCAGAAGCTGATAAAGAACTTCACTGATCCTATTATGCAGTAGCTTATCCTCTCTAGTTAGATCCTTAACACAGAACCAAGTGGGGTGAAACTCAAAGTACACATTGTTGTCTTGAGAGAACTAACTAATTGAAAGAAGGTTATTAGTAATTGAAGGTATATGTAGAATATTTTTCAAATGAAAATCTTGTTGGGAAGCAGATAAAGTAGAGGAACCAATATGATCAATATGCAAACCTGATCCATCGTCGACGCATAGCATGTCAGAACCAGTATAGTCAGAGCTGAGATTGAGCTGATTCAAATCAGCGGTGATGTGATGTGTGGCACCCGTATCAGGGTACCATGATAGATCAAATGCAGAGGAGGTAGCAGTACAAAGTGGCGACAGTAACGGAGTCCTCGTAATGAGAGTAACAACGGTTAGCAGAATGTCTGCCTTTGTTGCAAATCTGACAAAAACACATAAAGAAGAGGACATGCGAACGGTCAGAGGTGCTGCCTTTCTGCCCATTGGTGGAACTGTTTAACTGTCCATTATCAATAGATGAAGAGCGATAGGACTTAGAGGAGAAACGTCCATAGGAGGATTTGGCAGCCATGTTGGCATTTGGGAAGTTGGTCGCGGTAGACGAGAAATGATCAAGCCATACCTCATGCTGAAGGAGGTTGGCATAAAGATCAATTAAGGTAACTGGATTAGGTCAAGTGGTGACTGAAGTGATGAAGGAGCTATATTCAAAACCTAAACCACTTAAAACATACCCAATCAGTTCATCATCCCCAAGAGGCTGACTGGTAGCAATAAGAGAATCAGCAAGGGTCTTGCTCTTTTGGAGATAATCAGTGATGGAAGAAGTACTGCATTTCTTGAGAGCAGATAACTGAAGGCGAGTGTGATAGCACAAGCTTGGGATTGGGAGGAGAAATTATGCTCCAAAAGTAGACCAGACCTGTCATGAGATACTGAGGCCCTCAACCTGTGCAAGAATCGGTTTAGTAAGGGATGAGATCAACCAGCTGAGAAGAAGCCGGTCTTTCTTGAACCACTTTACAAAGGCGGGATTGGGGGCTGGCGAAGCAAAGTCAAGAGAAGCAACAACACTAGTAATAGAGGTAATGTTTGCAGGGAGCATGGAAGGAAGAAACCGTGACAGTGGAGAAAGAGAACCATCAATGTAGCCTTCAAGATCATATGTTCGTAGAACCGAGAAAAACTGAGACCTCCAAAGAGAATAATTTTATCTAGTGAGTTTCAAAGAAATAAAGTGGGTTGGGTTTAGGGTGGTGGGAAATGGGGATGTCATAGTTTGGTCAGCTATATTAGGAAAGAGAATGGATCGAAAAAGAAGCTTGAGAGCTCTAGAGTTCTGATACCAAATTAAGACTTAGAAAACACAAGTTAAGATTGAATGGTTTCTCATATCTTGATGAGAGACTTGTCACTTGTATATATAATTATGTAGAGTTTTAACTGAGTACAATGGTTGAGATGAGATAGAACTCTAGAGTTTAGATAGTTACAAAGAGTTGTAGATAACTCAACACACTTAGTGATAAGCCAAACACAACTAAGTGGCATGCTTTAGGCTGCAACCATCCAGCTATGGTTCCGTCTGCTGTGGAGTTGATTGATGACACATACAAGAGATAGGTGCTTCAACATGGTTTAATAGGATACTTTTGATTATTTCGACCAACCAATTATCCTCATCCGTTGAGTGCACAAAAACTTTGAGTCTGGATCATGTCCTTGTACAAGTACATTGTCCTTGTTCCCTTATTAGCTAACACATGGATTTCCATTAACCTGTTACCTTCTCTACCTCCACCACACCATTTATTAACCCCCTTAGCCGACACATAACCAGTGTACTCCTTTTCCTTTTTCTCTCTCATTTATTATTTAATCCCATTTCTAATTCTCTTTTTAATTTTTTATTTAACATCCATTATTTAGATTGTTTTATTTATTTTAAATTTTTATTTAATCCTATTGCAACTCAGGTACTTGGGGTTTAACGGGCTCGGTCGATATCTATTTGATACGGTGTTATATCTCTCATTTATTATTTAATTCCATTTCTACTTCTCTTTTTAATGTTTTATTTAACATCCATTATTTGGATTGTTTTATTTATTTTAATTTTTTATTTATCCCATTGCAACTGAGGTGTTTGGGGTTTAACATGCTCGGCCGATACCAATTTGATACGGTGTTCTATCTCTCATTTATTATTTAATTTTATCTCTACTTTTTTTTAAAATTTTTTATTTAACATCCATTATTTGGATTTTTTATTAATTTTAAAATGTTTTAATTAATCCCATTGCAACTCAGGTACTTGGGGTTTAACGGGCTTGACCGATATAGATTTGATAAGGTGCTACAACAAATAGAATAGCCCTGACCATACCAATAAAGATTGAAAAAATAAATTTGAATGAGGTCGACTCACAACTAGTCCCTTCTTCTATCTCACATTTATTATTTAATATTACTTCTATTTCTTTTTTAATTTTTTATTTGATCCCATTGCAACTCTTTTGTTGCATAGACAATTTAGTAATCAATATCGAATATGATAATGGTCTTGGCCGATACCGATTCGAGACAATGCTACAACAAATGGGATCACGCCATGTGATTGACGGTACCAATAAAGTGAAGTGGGTCACAGATGGACGGGATGGGATAGGGTATCGATATTAGATCATCTGAATCGGGTAATTCATATTGGTATCGATTGGGGGAACCAATCCGATACCGATTTTACCAATATATTTTTTTTAAATCTCTATTGGTATGGTCAGCCACATAGTGCAATTCTATTTGTTGTAGCATCGTATTAAATTGGTATCATCCGAGCCCGTTAAACCACAAATACCTGATTTGTAATGGGATTAAATAAAAAATTAAAATAAATAAAAAACAATCCAAATAATGGATGTTAAATAAAAATTTAAAAAAAAAATACAAATGGGATTAAATAATAAATGAGAGAGAAAAAAAAGGGTAGACTAGTTATGAGTAGGCTAAGGGGTTTAATAATTGGTGGGTGGAGGCAGAGAAGGTAAACTCGTTAATGGAAATCCACGTGTCAACTAATAATGTAACAACGACAACAACTCATGTACTTTTACAAGGACATGATCCTGACTCAAAACTTTTGCCTTTATTATTGTAGATCAACAATGTCTTTGTTTTTTTTTCATCAACAAAAACAATGTCTTTTTTTTAGATAAATATGCATGCACCCCCTAAGTTGTTCAAAAATTCCACCTCACCCCCTGCTCTTCTCACAATTCTACATGGACCCCCTTTTTTTCAAATTATCAGAAGAACAAGGGGTGCTGGTGGAATTTTTGGACTACTTAGGGGTGCATGCCTTTTTGTTTTTTTGGGTTATTTCCAAATGCCCCCTGAAAATGGCCAAACTTATAGTTACCCCCCTGAACTTTCACTAATTCCACGTGCACCCCTGCTTTCCAAACTAAGTACCACTATCTCCCGTTAGATAGATCCGTTATGTTATAATAGTTTTCAGTTTTTTAACATGGATGGACCATTATACCCCTTGATAGGGTAGAATGACAAAAATGCCCTTATTTGGAAGAAACAAAAAAAAACCTGCAACTCATCTCCCCCAAATCGATTTGGGGAAGATGAGTTGCAGGTATCTTTCAACCCATTTGCAATCATCCCTGCAAACCCCTTTGATTGAACCCATTTGCAATCATCCCTTGGCCATGGACTCAAAGAACACGCTGGTGGCAAGGTTGGGAACCTCTTTGTGTCTTGGCAGTAATTGTAGATGACAAGATTTCTGAGAACCCAAGCGTAATCTTCTTCTGAGAGTCGGAGAGATGCCAAGCGTCGTATTGATCCCACCATTGCTGTGTGGTAGTGGAGACACAAGCAAGGTATGGGTCTTGCCATTGACAACTATCGACATTGAAATCTGTGTATGTGGACACGAATGGAGCTAATGTCCAATTCGTCTTCTCCAACCCACCTCTGGTTGCCCAGTCATTGGTGTTCCAGATACTGGAAAAGATGTACATGGGCTTCGCGTTAGGGAAGAAAGTGTTGTTTAATGAATCAGAGTTCTTGAAAACCCTTATCGCCACAGCATCGACGAAGAACCTGTTTTGTTGAAACCCCAAAAAATCTCACATCAATTAAGTGAAAAAAAAATTTCTCTTTTTTAGGATTAGGGAATAGAAACTTACACAATCTGGTGAGAGTTCCAGAGAATGGAATAGGAATGGAAGTCCTCAGTTGGATCGAACCAGAGCATATGCCTCATCTCACGGTTCCCAACTCCATCTTGGTAAACGTTCGTCTGTATCAAATAGGGTTCCCCTATTCTATTCCCTAAGAACTCGATATCTAGCTCGTCCCTCGTTAGCCCTGCTCCCAAATCCGAGCACATATGCAATTCCAGATTTCGATTATCTCTTCATTCATCAATTATTACCACAAACTCACAAAGTAGAAATCCAATGTAGATTTAACTTACATAATAGGCTGTCACAACACCAGCAGAATCGCCTCCAACAAGCTTGAGCTTCATACTGAACCACCCAAATATGTATCTCTATTTTGTTTGAAACCCACAGCCTGTTTTCTTAGAGACAAAAACACAAACAGTATCTCAATAACAACAAAATCAAAGACTAAGACCCAATTGCAAAACACAGATTCATCTCTTTGTACCTGTACTATTGTCAAGGGAGAGGTACCAGACCTTCCCATCTTCAGAGGTCTTGAAATGACTCTCATTCCACATTATATCGAAGTTATCTGCGAAAGAAAAATTGGATGCGGCTGCTTCCATTGTAGGACAACAAGCCATGAGAGCTCCAATGACGAGAAGAAGGGCCAAAGGAGAGTTGCAGGTTTTTTTGTTTTGTTTTTTTTCAGGTAAGGTCATTTTGGTCATTTTACGCTATCCAAGGGCAGAATGGTCCATCGAAGTTCAAAAACTAGGATCCGTTATGTTATAACGTCTCTGTCTAAAGGCAGGGATTATAGTGGAACTTAGTTTGGAAAATAGGGGTGCATGTGGAATTAGTGAAAGTTCAAGGGGACAACTGTAAGTTTGGCCATTTTCAGGGGGGCATTGGGAAATAACCCTTTTTTTTCCCACTAATTTGATAAGAGTAGATCAACAATGTCAAGCTAAAAAGTTTCATGTACGGTCAAAAAGGAGAAGGATCAGGATCGTCTCTAGGGAGCACAGGACGCCCAGGGTACTGTCAGTCGTTGGATTGTACCGCACACATCCCTAGATGTGTGCCAAAATTTGTGCAGCACAGCTCAACCGCTGGATGCCCTTGACAGCACCCTGGCGCACGCCTCCCTCGAGACGACCTAAATTGTCATAACAGAAGGAATAAAGTCATCCTGGCTTGTCCGCAGCATTGCAATTCCATTGGGTTGTACTGTTGTAGCCCGTGGTGGTAGTCTGGCACAGTTGCCCACGCGCTGACAATCTAGTCCAACTCTCTTTATCCACCAGTCACTCTTACCTCACTCACTTTCACTCTTACCTCATTCTTTCTTTCATGGGCTGGGTGGGTCATCAGAGATGATTCTTTTTGTATATGTTCATTTGATTATTGGTTTGATGCGGTGTAGGTCTTCCCCACTACAATTATATCATGCTCCTCCGGCATAAGCTCTATCATCGTTTCTCTTCCCTTTCCTCTTTCTCTCCTCCTCCTATTTCCATTTTCCCCTCTTCCTTTCCATTTAGCCGTTCTCCTGGTTTTCCGAAAATTCATCAGAGAAACAGTGTAAAACCCTTGAAGAGCAACATGTTTACCTCCAGGTTCCATAATCTCGTCCCTATTAGAGCTGCTGTTGCTGAGGATGGCTCCGGTGGCTCTAATGGCTCTGTTTCGTCTTCCACCATTGAAGATGAAGGTAACTATAAAAACCCGTTTTGATTTTCTTTATGTTCTCTGGGTATGTTCTATTTTTATGTAGTTTGGATGGTTATCCCTTAGATTTTGATCCGCTTATGGGATGGCAGCTGTCTGAGTATTGGAATCACGCTGCTGAGTTGAACTGCTGCCTAGATTATTACATAATTCTGAATTGAGTAGAATTGGATTGGAGTTTGTTACATCTTGTAACTGGGATTTTTGTCCCAGGCGAATTTAAAACTAGTGAGAAAGTCAAATTTCTTTGGGTTTCTGTCTGCTCAAGTATAACTGCGTTTCTTTGTATGCTAATTATCGTTTTGGGTCGTCTTTTCAAGTGTTCTCTAAGCTACTATGTGAGGCTCCAGTGGTGTATTGAACTAAATATCTCTGATTTCATTTGGCAGGTTAATGTTTTTTGGTTCAGATTGTATTTGTAGTAGTTATTGGTACTGAATCTCTTTAGCCTCAGAAAGTCTATGTGATAGTTATGTTCCACCCATATTAGTGGGTCTTTATCCACAATACCGTTTAGTTGCATTATTACCCTCACATAATGCTAGAGGTTGTTTACAGCTTCTTTTATTCTTTCACAGTTAGTGAACCTTGGCATGATAGTCTAGCATCTGCATCTATCGACTATTCCCATTAAAACACAAAAAAAACTGACAAATTGATTGAAGGTTATAAAAACACTAGTAGTTCGGAAGACTATTTACCTGCTAGAGGTTGGTCACAAAGAAAATTTATCCACTTTGCAGACATGTGTTTTGGTCGTTCCTTCTTAGTTCTATATGAAACTTTTGTTTCAAAATGTAGTTTTACCTTTTTGGGAAATTTCTACAGTCAAGTGTATCTGTCCAGGAATAAGGATGATATTGTATCTGGTTTGAAATACTATCATACCAAAACCAAAAAGATAGAAGCCATTTGCTTCAACACTTTGTTGCAGACATGGCTGACATGTTGGTGTTATTGTATCCACCATTCATGTTTTGTAACAAGGAGTTCCTGGGCCTTAGCTGATTGCTTGGATGAATTTGATCATGTACATAAAATAAAAAAAGGAACTAGCTTAAGAACGTCTAGATCATATTTCATAAATGGTCCCCCAATACACCTTTTTCGATTTTCGAACTGTTCTAATTAATTTCTCTTGTTGGTTTTGTCCATTATTGTTCAAATCCAAAGTGACCATTTACCAGTATTCATCTTTGAGCTCGTCTCTTATAATTTGTTGGTTCTGAGTTTTTCTGTTACATTTGGTTTTCTTATATCCAAGTGTAAATATCTGCTCATTAACGTTTACTTTGCTTACATATGATGCAGAAAATTCACTTGGTGGTGGATATCGTCTTCCTCCTCCAGAAATTAGACACATTGTTGATTCACCACCTCTTCCCGCATTGTCATTTTCTCCGCAGAGGGACAAAATATTATTTCTCAAGCGCAGAGCTTTGCCTCCACTGTCAGAACTAGCAAGACCTGAGGAAAAGCTTGCTGGAATTCGCATTGATGGAAAATGCAATACTAGGAGTAGGATGTGAGTAATGAGGAAATTTTATTTTCTTAGTAGGTATACAAACATATGGATAGGAATTTATAACTTCATTCAAAAGAACACTTGTATAGTTTGAGGAATACTCTAGAGGTATCTTTCAACTGTTAGACCTGACCTCTGTCCGTGCAAATTTGTTGTACTTGTGCCCTTTGGAAGGTTATTGCAATGTGAACAGTTATATAGATCATTCTCTCTGTCACATTCTTTTGTTGTCTGAACAAAATATTATAATTTAACTGGATTTATCATTGGAAAATTGACTAGAAACAAAGACCATAGATAGGATGGCTATGGTCATCTCATCAAGTTTATGTCGGGGGTAGATTTATTTGTTGATACCTGTTGAAGGATTGGTGGCATCTCTTTGCATTTATGCATAGTGGCATTTCATGATAGGTGTCAAATAATAAGATATCAGTGCCAGGGTATTCCATTTATTTCGGACAGTATTTATCTTTATTTTATTTTCTTCTTTTAAAGATTCAATTTTAACAAGGTGTTAATCTCATCCTCAGGTCATTCTACACTGGTATTGGGATCCATCAATTAATGGAGGATGGAACACTGGGGCCAGAGAAGGAGGTACATGGCCTCCCCGATGATGCTAAGATCAATTTTGTTAGCTGGTAATCTCCCAAATTTAATATTTCTCAAAATCCTCACCTAGCTCTTTTACAATTCCAAAGTTATGGAATAATAGCTTTCAAATTCTATGCCATACCAACAACAACAACCATAACCTTATCCCAACTAAATGGGGTTGGCTACATGGATCCGATAGAGGCTATGACAGTAGTAGAATTGTAGAAATAAGAGAAGTAAAAAGAAGTAAAAAGGAGTAAAAGGAAGTAAAAAGGAAAATAAGTAAAGGAAGAAGTCAAAACAGTAGTCAAAGCAACATCCCAGGAACATCCCCCTATAAGGGGTCGGCTACGTGGGTCCTTGTCCTCCAAGCAACTCTATCCGCGGTCATACTAGGATCTAGCCCTACCACATGCATATCCTTTCTTACCATTTCTCCAATAGTCATTTTAGGCTTGCCCCTACCTCTTTAGCTCTGTCAAAATTGAATGCGGTATCTTCTTTTGGTTATAGATGGTTTGTGACTTTTATTGATTTTTTTTAGTCGTACAACTTGGGTTTATTTAATACAACAAAAGAGTGATGTGTTTTCTATATTTCAGCATTTTCACCATATGGTTTCCAGTTAGTTTGATGCTAAAATCAGAATTTTTCGGTCTGATAATGGTACTGAGTATTCGGTTGGGACATTTTAGTCCTATTTTTTTGCCCATGGGATTATCCATCAAACATCCTGTGTTGATACTCCACCTCAAAATGGAGTGGCAGAGAGAAAAAACGTCACCTTCTTGAGGTTACTAGGTCCATCATGTTTGCTGTGTTAACAGAATAGGATTAGAGAATGAATGCTTGGATGATTTAGTCATCCCAAGCACATCTTTATTTATAATCATAATGAAGAATGAAACAATTGTACATTAGCAATGTGGGACTAAACCACATGTACGAAATAAATAAAATAACAAAAGAAAGAGGACCAGAATACCCCATGGTATTCTGGCCATAGAGCTAACACTCCCCCTCAAGTTGGTGCATATATATCATGCATGCCCAACTTGACTAAGATAGGATGAAACAGCTTGCTACTCAGCCCCTTAGTGAACACATCAACCAGTTGATCAGTGGACTTCACGAAGGGAACACAAATGAGGCCGGCTTCAAGCTTCTCCTTGATGAAATGACGGTCAACCTCCACGTGTTTAGTACGATCAGCTGGACAGGGTTATGAGCAATGCTAATGGCGGCTTTATTGTGACCAATAAAGCATCGTAGGAAGACGGACAACAACACCAATATCCTGCGATAATCCTCTAAGCCACAGAAGTTCACAAATTCCTTGTGCCATTGCGCGGAACTCGGCTTCAGCACTAGACCTTGCCACAACATTTTGCTTTTTGCTATGCCATGTGACAAGGTTCCCACCCACAAAGGAACAGTAGCCAGAGATAGATTTTCTGTCAGGAGAACCAGCCCAATCGGCATCAGTATAGGCTTCAATCTTCAAGTGACCATTGGGAGATAGAAGGATTCCCTTTCCCGGAGTAGACTTCAAATACCTCAAAATACGACGGACTGTATCCATATGAGAGGAATAGGGATCATGCATGAACCGACTCACCAAACTTACGAAGAATCGCAATGTCGGGCGTGTGAGAAAGGTAGATTAGTTTGCCCACTAACCCCTGATAAGCACCCTTGTCAACAGGCTCACCCTCTTTCTCCCTAAGTTTTGTAGTAGCTTCCATAGGAGTATCTGAAGGATGACAGCCAAGTAGCCCTGTCTCAGTCAATAGATCAAGGACATATTTTCTTTGAGAAAGAAAGATGCCCTTTGAAGATCGAGCAACTTCTATACCTAGAAAATATTTTAGGGGACCAAGATCTTTGACCTCAAACTCACAGCCAAGAAGAATTTTCAAATCCCTGGTTGCAGCATCATTATTACCCGTGACCACAATATCATCCACATAGACTATGAGAAGAGTAACCTTGTTACTAAGCCGTCTGATAAACAAAGTGTGATCAGCATTGCTCTGCTTGTAACCTGCTGAAATCATAGCCTTATGAAATCTGCCAAACCAGGCCCTAGGAGACTGCTTCAAACCATAAAGGGCACGCTTCAATTTACAAACCCTGCCTTTAGTCTTGTCATCAGAAAAACTTGGTGGAATGTCCATATATACCTCCTCCTCAAGCTCTCCATGGAGGAAGGCATTTTTGACATCTAACTGCTGAAGATCCCACCCAAGATTCGCAACACAAGATAATAACACCCTGACGGTGTTGAGCTTTGCCACTGGTGCAAAGGTCTCCTGATAGTCAACTCCATAAGTTTGAGTGAACCCCTTTGCAACCAGACGTGCCTTATACCTATCCACTGAGCCATCAACTTTTTGTTTAACCACGAAGACCCATCTACATCCCACTGGTTTTTTCCCTGGAGGAAGAGCCACAAGATCCCACGTATTATTTTTGTGTAGTGCTCTCATTTCTTCCAACATTGCTGCCTTCAACTTTCCATCTGTAGATGCTTCCTGCCAATTTCTAGGAATTGAGATAGAGGAAAGAGAAGATACAAATGCAAGAAAAGAGGGAGAAAGAGAGTTATAAGAAATAAAATGAGATATGGGATGTAAAGTGCAAGTCCTAGTACCTTTGCGAAGTGCAATAGGTAGGTCGGAAGGAGATGGATTACCAGGAGATGTAGGATCTGTGTCTGGAGCCGGCAATTGGATGGGTACTGGTGCTACAGTGGGATGCAACTGCCCTCTGGTGGATCTACCCCTTGTATAGGTGATCATGTTGGAGTTGTCAATTCTCTTCTAAAATTCACCAATAGTTCTCTGGACTGGAGTCAGCTCCCCCTGAATAGGAATATTAACAACACTATTTTCTATGGTCTCCCCCTGTAAAGGATTCCCATTAGGTGAGGGAGGAACAGCCAGAGGTTGTTGGGCAGTCTCCAAAGTAGGATGGGTAGCATCCAAAGTTGGATGGGAAGCATCCAAAAAGGGCTGGGCAGCAGCCGTGGGTGGTAAAGGGGGCTGGACAGCAGCTGAGGGTGGTAAAGATGGCTGGGCAGCAGCTAGAGGCACCTCAGGTAAAGGAATTTCGAAGGCCACATCTTCACCAGCACTCTCCCCCTGAAGAGGTGGCGAAGAATAATAAGAAAGGGACTCATGGAAAATATCATCTATACTAACCACGGTACGGCGGGAAGGGGGATGGTAGCATTTATAGCCTTTCTGGGTTGGAGAATAACCCAAGAAAATACAACGGAGCCCCCGAGGTTCAAGTTTGCCTAGAGATTTAGTATCTCTAGCATAACACACACAACCAAACACCTTGGGAGGCACAATAAAGGAGGAATTACCAATCAAAATATCAGAGGGGCTACGGGAGTTAAGTACCATAGAGGGCAGCCTATTGATGAGATAGGCCGCCGTAAGAATCGCATCCCCCCAATATTGAGATGGGACATTTTTCGCAAACATCAAAGCTCTGGCCATTTCTAACAAGTGGCGGTTTTTCCTTTCTGCCACACCATTCTGGGCAGGGGTATCGACACAAATAGTTTGATGAATGATTCCATGGTCAGCCAAATATTTTTGAAATTATTATACTTTGTCCCATTATCACTTCTCAATATTTTGAGAGTAGCCTGGAACTGAGTTTGGACCATTTTATGAAAGTGCTGAAAACATGAAAAAACCTGATTTTTTTGTGTGCAAAAGATACACCCATGTGTGCCTAGAATGACAATCAATGAAAGAGACAAACCACCGATGACCAGAAATAGAGGGTTTACGATTAGGGCCCCAAAAATCAGAGTGCACTAATTGAAAGCAAGAAGAACTCCTTTTATTTAAAATAGGATAATTTGAACGTGTCTGTTTGGCCAGAACACACGCCTCACAAAAAAATTCATCCTTAGTATGAAGGGTGACCAAACTAGGAAATAAATGTGCTAAAATTCCTAAAGGGGAGTGACCTAACCTAGAGTGCCACTGGTAGAGTTCAGAAGAGACCATAGAGTTCTGGTGTAGTGGAGAAGGCAATGGTGGTGGAGAGAAGCGACCATCATCAAGCAGGTACAACCCACCGTGCACTTTACCCAATCCAATCGTCTTCCCAGAGTCCAGATCCTGAAACACACAATGAGAAGGAAAGAAAGTGACTTTGCAGTTAAGATCACGAGTAATACTATTAATGGAAAGAAGGTTAGTAGTAAAATTAGGAATATGCAAAACAGAAGTTAATGGAAGAGAGGAAGTGCAGTTGATGATTCCTTTTCCAGATATAGAAGAAAGGGAACCATTAGTTACTTTGACCTTGTCTTTCCCGGAAGTGGGAGAATATCTATGAAACAAACCAGAGGAACCGGTCATATGATCTGTAGCCCCAGAATCTATGATCCAAGGATGTGAAGCTACAGAAGCACAATGACCCCCAAATGGATTACTTGACCGGGCAAAGTGGGAACCTGAAGTAGCAGAAGAATTGGCAGTAGCCGATGTAGTAGAGGCAGCAGCAGCGGAAGACCTCAGCATACGAAGGAGTGCCTGTAGATCATCTGGGATAGACCAGGGTCGATGCAGGGCCGCGATATGATCTCGATCCTGATGGGCCTTGGTCTTGGCAGCCCTTTTAGCTTCAAAGTCAGCTGGTTTCCCATGAAGTTTCCAGCACTTCTCCTTGGTGTGGTAAGGTTTGTGACAGTACTCACAAACAACAGACCCAGTAGTAGAATCACCAAGAGAAGTAGTGCCACTAGGTGCAGGAGTGGCAGGGGCAGCAGCCTGGAGTGCCGATCTGTCAGTAATAGGAGGGTGCAACATGGCAGCCCTACGGTTTTCTTCAGAGGAGACCAGGGCATAGGACTGTTCAAGTGTGGGAAATGGCTTATGACCCAACACCTGAACCCGAATCTGATCATACTCGACATTCAAACCTGCCAAAAAATCATAGACTCTGATCTTGTCCATATGTTGTTTGTAAGAAGTAATATCGCACTGTACTTGGGTGAAAGTCGGAAAAGTGGTCCGAGCTTTGCCAAAGGCTGCGCAAAGTAGCATAGTACTTGGAGACTGTCAACTCCCCCTGAGTAGTGTGAAGGACATTCTTCCTGAGTTCATAAACTTGGGCATCATTGCCAAGCTGTCCGTAAGTTTCCTTGCAAGCAGCCCAAATTTCCGAGGCTGTGTCAAGGAGAAGAAAATTGTGCTACAGATCTGTAGTCATAGAACCAATTAGGTAGGACATAAGAACTCCATTGGTGGCAAGCCACTTGTCTTGAGCAGCTCCAACCTCAGTGGGCATAACAGTAGTACCCCTAATATGACCCGTAAGGCCACGGCCAGCAATGGCAAAGGATGCAGACCTAGACCAAAGCAAATAATTACTGCCATCCAACTTGATTGGATTTGGAGAAAAAATGTGATAATCTGGCTTGTTGGTTCCATCACCAATAGAAGTAGCAGTCGAATCTACAGAGTCACCCATGAAGGTAGTAGAGAAGCCCAAATCGCAAAGGGGGGTTGTTGTGAAGAAAACCCCAAGAAATCCTCCAAGTTAAGTGCTGAAAATTGGAGGAGAGCCTGCTGGTAGTGGTAGAACAATGGTCTCCAAAAATCAGCAACAGTAGCCAAGTAAATCCCTTAGATCGATTTTTACAGGGTTTTGGAAAAAACCCTGAAATTGATGAGATCGATGTAGGGAAGAAGAAGAGCAAAATCTCAGCAGATGGAGCTGAAACTAGGATCGAGTGGTGCTCTAGTAATGCTGAATCACTCTGCCAAATATCAACCGCAACAAGAACCTGCAAATCCTAGATCGATAATGCTCAGTGTTTTGAAAAAACCCTGATTTGGTGGAAGAATAATCGATCTAGGATGTCTTCAAACTTGGTGGAGATAGGAACTAATCCGAATAGTAAATACGCTGCAGCTTCTTGAGTCTTCAATGATGTAGATTGCTTCCTTGGAAGGGAGTGAGAGCAGTCCACAAAAAACAGAATGGAGCTGAAATTGTCTCTATCGATCAAATAACTTGATCATAGAATGAGGTAATGGAGGGTAGCCATTGGATCTATTGATCACCTCATCAGTGCTGCCCTAATAGGGGTGAATGAAGAACAAGGGGAAAGGAGAAGAAAAAAACTTGCGAATGAGAGGGGAGGAGGCTGAAATCAAGAAAGGAAGAGAAGGGGGGGTCCCTAATTCGAATTCTGCTCTGATACCATGTTAACATAATAGGATTAGAGAATGAATGCTTGGATGATTTAGTCATCCCAAGCACATCTTTATTTATAATCATAATGAAGAATGAAACAATTGTACATTAGCAATGTGGGACTAAACCACATGTACGAAATAAATAAAATAACAAAAGAAAGAGGACCAGAATACCCCCACGGTATTCTGGCCATATAGCTAACACTATGAATGTTCCTGTTTGTTTTTGGGGCGATGCTGTTACCACTGCTGCTTTTCTTATTAATAGGATGCCTTCCCGTGTCCTAAATAATAAGAGTCCAATCAAAACACTTCTTGGTACTGTCATCTTTCCTGTCCCTCCTAAAGTATTTGGCTGTGTTGCTTTTGTCTGTAATCACAATGTCCATGGGAAATTAGATCCCCAGGGTCTTAGATGTATTTTTTGGGATACTCTGCTACCCAAAAAGGATATAAATGTTATCATCCTTTTCGAAATTTTTTTGTTTCCATGGATGTTGTTTTTCAGGAAGATATTCCTTTCTACCTGTCCCTCTTCAAAGGGAGTCTGTTCACAAGGAAGAGGTCCTTCAAATTCCTATAGATCCACCATGGGAAAAAGAAGATGTTCTTGAGGATGGGGTTACTAGTCAGGAACAGGTACAAAGCCAAAGTGAGGTTCTTGTTCAGGGGGAGACTCCTGTACCTATTGAAACTACCATTCAGCCCAGGAAGGAAAAAGTAGTTCAGGGAGATGAGTTACTTTAGATATATGCCAAGTTCTACCAACTCTGAACCCTCTGGTACGCTTCCATCTGTTCCTCCTTATGATCCTACTCTAGACCTTCCTATTGCTGTTAGGAAAGGTAAACGTAGCTGTACTCATCACTCGATTTCTAATGTGGTTTCTTATGACTCATTGTCACCTAGTTTCCATATTTTTCTTGCTTTTCTATCCTCTGTTTCTCTTCCTAACTCCTGGCAGGAGGCAGTGGCACATTCGGATTGGAAAGAAGCTATGGAGGAAGAGATGAGAGCTCTTAGCAAAATAACATGTGGGATTTGGTTCAGCTTCAACCGGGAAAGAGAGCTGTAGGGTGTAAATGGGTATTTGCTGTCAAACACAACGTTGATGGAAGTATTGAAAGATATAAAGCCAGGCTGGTTAGAGGCTTTA
Source organism: Telopea speciosissima (assembly GCF_018873765.1). NCBI lineage: Eukaryota > Viridiplantae > Streptophyta > Magnoliopsida > Proteales > Proteaceae > Telopea > Telopea speciosissima. Next base: position 54,146,711 of record NC_057922.1, read on the forward strand.
CCCAGACGTATGGGATTGACTATCAGCAGATGTTTGCTCCAGTAGCTAAGATGAATATTGTGAGAGTTCTCTTATCTTATGCCGTCAATCAGAGATGGAACTTATTTCAGCTTGATGTAAAAAATGCGTTTTTGCATGGTGAATTGGCTAAAGAAGTTTACATGGATATTCCACCAGGTTTTGATTCTCAAAAGACTTAGGGAAAGGTGTGTAAGCTCAAGCGAGCTCTTTATGGGTTGAAGCAATCTCCTAGGGCATGGTTCGGTAGGTTCCATAAAGCTATGATCTCCACATACTCTTTATTAAAAGGACTACCGAATATGTGACAATATTGATAGTGTATGTTGATGACATTGTCATCACAGGGAGTAGCCAGGAGGAGATTGATGCTTTGAAGAAATTTCTGGATACTGAGTTTGGGATCAAAGATCTGGGTAAGCTTAGGTACTTCTTGGGTATTGAGGTTACCTACTCTAACAAAGGAATCTCTTTATCCCAAAGAGAGTACACCATGGACTTATTATCTGAGACAGTTATGTTGGGATGTAAGCCAGCTAACACTCTTGTAGAGTCTAATTGTCATCTTCGGTCAAAAGAGCAGTACCAGAGATTGGTAGGGCGTCTGATTTACTTGTTCCAAACCCGTCCTGATATTGCCTTTGCGGTAAGTCTGGTAAGCCAGTATATGCATGACCCCTACTCTACACATTTGGATGTTGTCTACAGAATTTTGAGATATTTGAAAGCTTCTCCTGGAAAAGGAATTTCGGTTTCTCCTTATGGACACATGGAGGTTGAAACATATACAGATGCAGATTGGGCTGGGTCTCTTGATGACAGGCGTTCTACTTCTGGCTACTATACTTATGTTGGAGGAAATCTTGTTACCTGGAGGAGCAAGAAGCAAACAGTTGTTGCTCGTTCCAGTGCAGAGGCTGAGTTTCGGGCTATGGCCCAAGGTATTTGTGAGGCTCTTTGGCTCCAAGGATTGTTGCAAAACCTTGGAATTGAGGTTGATTTGCCTATGCGATTGTACTCTGACAGTAAGTCAGCAATCGGCATTGCTCACAACCTTGTTCATCATGATCGAACAAAGCACGTGGAGATAGACTGTCATTTCATTAAGGAGAAAATTGACAGTGGTCAGATGTGCATTACCTTCGTTCCCTCTGATGATCAACTTGTGGACATTCTTACCAAAGGCCTAAGTTCTAAGTTGTTTAGTTCTATTGTTAGCAAATTGGGCATGATTGATATCTATGCACCAACTTGAGGGGGAGTGTTGTAATATGGGTACAAGGGTAGAATTGTCAATAGGGGTATTTTGGTCTTGTACTCATTCTAGATTTTTCTATTCTTCATTATAAATAAAGCTGGCCTGTGTCTCATTGACACAAGTCATTCTCCCATTTTCTAAGATTTCATCAGATGCATAGTAGTACGACGGCTGTCCTCAGATTACACCATAGCATAGGCTTGCTCAAGAGTAGGAAAAGGATCTCTATTAAGGACATGAGCCCTAATTTGATTAAACTCCATATTTAGGCCAACAAGAAAGTCATAAACACGAAGCTTGTCTTCCCACTTTTTGAAAGCAACAGTATCTGTATCACAGGTAGCAGAAAAACACCCATAAAAATCTAACATTTGCCACATACTTCACATAGTAGAGTAGTACTAGGACAGTGATAACTCTTTCTGTTGCAGATTATGGATCTTCTTCCTGATATCATAGCATTGTGCATCGTTACCAACCTGGGAATAAGTTTCCTTTGTGGCCTTCCAGATTTTTGCAGCAGTATCAAGGAGAAGATATCCCTGCGGAATGGTAGGATCCATAGAGTTGAGGAGATTCGATATAACAAGGCCGTTGTCAATGTCCCATTTAATTTGAGAAGGACCAACATTAGTAGGCTTGATAGAATCCCTTGTAAGGTGGCCAGAAAGACCACGGGAACCCACAACAAGAGAACAGGAATGAGACCACATCAGGTAGTTATTCCCATCTAATTTGATGGAACTCATAGGGAACGGAGGAAAGTCGTATTCACACTGTAGGACTACTTCTTCCTGTCCAGTAGATGCGGTCGACATGTCCGACATAATTGCTGATCACAAAGGACAAAGAAAGGGATCCTACCGCATAAAAATCTTCAAAAACTGTAGAAGGATATTTAGATCATAGGAATGGAGAGATCCCTTGGTGGGAAAGAGATCACCACCAAGGGAAAGAAAGGAGAAAGGGCGCGGCGGTAGCAGTGGTGTCTAGCGGTAAAACCGAGAGAGGAGGCGGTGGTGGTGACCGGCAGTGGTAGGCGGTAAGGGAGAGAGAGAGAGAGGCGGTGAGTTTAGGGTTTCATGAGCAAGGCCATTAGGGTTCAGATCCCAATGTCGATTCTAGCTCTGATTCCATGTTGGATTTGGGCAATTGAACTTATGTCAATGAGACACAAGCCTTCTTTATTGATAATAAATCTTATGAAGTACAAGTTACAGTTATTCCCTTAGGGCAACACCAACTGAACCCTAATGGACAAATATACCCTTGTACCCATATTACAACAGGAACAAATATTGATTTATGATGTGTTCAGTTTGATGTTTGTGGATGCCCAAATAAATAGAAATGTCCACACTTATATTTTTTTTTCTGATGCATCTGAGCTTATTATCTGTTTACTTAATCTTTCTACATATTGAGCGATCCCTGTTAGCCTTCCCTGTGCTCATTGTATATTTTTTTTCTTGTTTCAACAAGGTCAAACGACGGTCGACATTTATCTTTCAGTATTCGAATTGATAAGGTGATTGATTTAAGCCCTTAAATTAGCATGGTTAATCTGTCTTTTAATAATTTTTTGTTGAATGGATGAACAGGAAAAAAAATCAGCTCACTACTAGGATACTTTGCACACTGTTATCTATTTATCGCTGTAGTTTCTGAAAATATCAAGCTACCTTTGTGCATCAAAATATGTAGGAAAATTTAATATCATCATCCTTAGACCTAACTGTTGTGCAAACAGTGGCTTAACGGTCTGTGTAGTGGATGTCTATGGGTAGGCACCGTCATTTGTTGGAATTAACAAGGAACCTATTCGAATAATTGATTTGATTGCATGTTCATAACTTTCCATTTTATTGTATTTCCTGATGTGTCATTTGCCTTGTTTTTCCCATTTTGAACAGAAAAATGCTTATTGAACATGTGATAGGTTGAATGATTCTAATACTTGTGATCATTTGATTGGGTCTAATGTTCAAAATATTTTTTTGTATCCACATGCCACTGGTAAATTTTTATTATGATCTACTTACACAGTGCAGTTAACTGTGATAATGTCTTGCCCTGTTATCAAATTAACAGTATGTATATGTCAGGACAGTATTTTCAGTCCCAAAGAAGAGGGAGGAGTCTGATCCTTTAGTCAAACCTGTGACTGAACTAGTCTTGAACTATTTGAAGTCTGTGAACTGGCTGGTGGTTAGCCAACTTGGTAGACCACATGGGTGGAAAATATGCTAGGTGCCCCCATACATGTGCGTGCGTGCGTGCAGGGGTCTCAGGTAGACTGCATTTTGGCAATTTAATTGAAATTCCACTGTTTTTAAGATGAAAATACATACAGGTTAGCTGCTTCTTTTTTTTTTTTGGGGGGGGGGGGGGGGAGTGAATGCTGTTTAGAGATTGAGAGAAAATCGGGAGTAGTTTGGGCCATCCTCCCCTCCCCCTTGCCATTTACTATCTCTGTTAAGGGAGCTATTAGATGCAGAGTGATGAGTGAATGCCGGGTGCTGAACCCTAGGTTTGAAATTTGATGCTGTCTGTCTGCATGCTCACTGCTTTTGTGCTAATGTTACTTAGCTACAGATTTTCATCAATAAGCTATGTTTACTTTTACTGAAAGAATCTTCCTCTCACTAAATCTCTTAAATGTCTGAGACATTACAGAAAACTGCTACCTAGGGTTTTATTCCCCTACTGCTGATCATTTGGGTAGAGAATACCTCACTTTAGGTTTTTTTTTTTTTTTTTTGGGGGGGTGGGGGGAGGGAGGAGGAGGAGAGATGAAAACCCTATATCTGATTGATCCTTCTTAACCAACTCCAGCACTGCTCAGAGACTGTCTAGTGAAGTAGTAGTGATTCTTCTTTGTTCCCTTTCTTTTATATCTTTATTTAAATTTACTTTTATATTATGTCTGAAATACAATATGTATTTCACTCTATATATGGGCAAAAGGTTTTATGAATGGCCGTGTACTTACATGGTCGTGCCTTCAACTGTTGGATGGGGGAGAGAGGGGGATGTGTAATTACACTTCTGCTCCCCACTCCCATCTAACAGTTGTGTATGTACACAGCCATGCATAAAAACTGTCATATTATATATATGTATATATATATGGGAGAAGGATCTACACACTAGCAGTGTATAATGGAATTTTACATGCTAGCATCTAATGTGTCAAGTATGACCTCGAATAGAGCTGATTGGAGGGCTAGGATCCATGTAGCCGACCCCATTTAGTTGGGATAAGGTTGAGTTTTTGTTGTTGTACACGCACACACACACAAAAACACAGACACACAAGCAAACTTGCACTTGCAAATGCATGTGTGGAAATATGTTAGGGGTAATATTTTTATTCTTTGAGCTTTGTTTCTTTTACCACCAACAAACGAATAAAAGTCAAGCAAATTAGAAACATTAACACTAATGATCTTCTGAAGCTTCATTTCTCCCATCCCCAACAATGGAGAGAGAGAAAGAGAGAGATTGTCATTAATCGGGATCGGAGTGGACTGATTTCTATTCTAATCGGGTGATTCCACCGATTCCGATCCTATTCTTGAAACCATGGAGAGGAACTATTTTAACATATGTAGCAAATTAGGAGCCATTTCAAGGTTTTATATTTCCAAATCATAGGTTTCTTAACTATGTCTGTATATGTGTGCAAATTAACTATGTCTGTATGTGTGCAAAATAGAACTCTTAAGGAGATTTAGAAGCTTCAAATGTGTACACAGTAGAAATGATCTTATTTTTAGAAAATAAAACAAATTTATCCATGTGTTTAATAACTCACCTTGAAAAACAGATATCAATTTCATTAAAAAGACACTTCTAGGCTTTAGACCTTGGGTTAGAACTAGGGCCAGTCCATGAGAAAATTCAGGCATATGTTTAAAAAACATTGCCTCTAATTCCTGAAAGATTGACTGCCCACCACTGTACCCTCATCCTTGATCTCATGCGCCAGAGGCTTCAGTTATGGAAAGGCAAGCTTCTAGTTTATGCTGGTCGCCTGGAGCTTATTAGATTTGTCCTCCAATTTTCGCATATCTACTGGTCGTGTTTATTTGGGCTGCCCCAGTCCAAAGGAAATTGAATCTCTTATGCGCTATTTTCTATGGAAATGCAAAGAAACTTCTAGATTCCTCCATCCTATCAGCTGGGCATCCGTTTGCCTTCCCAAATAAGAGGGAGATCTTGGTTTGCGAAGAATCAAAGAGGTAAATTCAGCAGACATTCTCAAATTGATTTGGAAGATTGCTGTCAGGAAAAAAGTATCTGGGTAGATTGGATATATGCGAGACTGCTTAAGAATGATTCTATTTGGATGCTCCCCACTTGCCTGATGCTTAATGGGTATGGAGAAAAATCCTTAACATCAGGCCTATAGCTCTTGGGACTGCAACTTGCAAGATTGATGATGGTTCTTCTACCAAGCTGTGGTTAGACCATTGGCATCCTTTGGAAGTCATCCTCCCCCTAGTCGATTCCAGAGAGATTCATAAAGTGGGCCTTCAGAGACACTCCTTAGTAGCAAACATCATTTACCAGGATGGATGGGTTCCTCTTCCCTTCCCCTCTTTGCAAATATTTGGAATGCTCTCCCTTCCATTCCTAGAAGACCTTCCAGTTCTGGAAACATTGTCACCTAGTCCCCTCTTCTATGGGCCTCTTCAGTGCCAAGTGTTCTTGGCAAGGTTCGAGAACTCGCGAGATCTCGCCGAGTTTCTCGGTTTTGGGCAAAACCGAGTCGAGTTCCTAGTCGGTACTCAAAAGTGCACTTTCTCGACCGAGATCTCGAAGGTGAAAATCAAGTTTTTTTTAGTACAAAAAAAACAATATCTCGCCGAGATCTCTCGGTTGGGCCCAAAGATGCTTTTTACTTGTATTCAGCCCAATTTTCACCCCAAAACCCATTTCCAACATAAGAGAGAGCAGGAACAGAAGTTCTTAGGCTCTAAACCAAGGGGAAAAACACCTCTCCTTCAAATTTCTTCTTCTTTCTTTCGATTGTTGGATGGAATGCACTGTTTGGAGTTAGATTGAAGTGCCAAAGTGAAGATTCAAGTGCCAATTTGGAGCATCATCACCTATTTGCAAGATTTCAAAGGTGTTTTCTATTTCTTCCCCAAATCTATTTTTCCAAAAAAAATTTTTGTAATCCTTGTTAGATTCATGTGGTTTTAATATATGTTGAACATCTTTGCCCAATCTATCAGTTCATGGAGTCGGATTTTTTTTTTCAGTTAATAAATTATTTATTATAATTTCTGAAAAAATAAATGATTTATTTGAAAAAAGAAAATGAAAAAAATAGGATGAATAGTGATTGTTTGAAAATGATTTTGATATATGTTAAACTACTTGGGATGCTCTACAGCCCCATGGATTAATTTTTTATTTTCACCCATTAAAAAAATTATTTTATTTTTCAGATTTAATAAATATATTATAAAAATTAAAAAAATATATATAATATTAAGGAAAAATACTTATTGCTTATGGAAAATTATGTTCAACATATGTACATAATATTCAACTTCAAATGGTGTCAAATTCATCATTACATTATATTTTTCTTATACTTTAAGGTATAAATAGTTTTAAAAAAAATTCAAAATATTATTTTTAATTAACAAATAAATACTAGGGTTAAGGGATAAATAAGAGATAGTTATTTCATAGTTCTAGTAGCTTGACATTACGTTTAAGAGTTATGAATAGCATACTTTAAGTCTTGAATACCTTACTTTAAGTGATCCATGGTTATTAATACATGCTTTTTTATGTAACAGTGTCAAACATAAGACATTTTGTATACAATGTCTGATATAGCATGGCAACATGGAGTTCCCATGTCCGCAGACAAAAAGAAGTCCAAATGCAATTATTGTGGGAAGTTGCTATCTGGAGGAGCCACCAGGTTAAAGCAACACTTGTCTGGTACAGGCAAGGATGTTTCATCATGCCCAAATGTTCCTATCCAAGTGAAAGTGGCAATGACACAACATTTGAAAGGAGGAAGATTAAAAAAATCTGAGAGGGAAAGAATGCAACAAGAGTTTAATGAGGCAATACTAGAGAGGGCTGGTGCAGAGGTTTGTGGCGAAGATGATACTGACATTGGGCCTCCACCTGGTGAGTTTCAATCAAAGGCTGAATGGAGAATTTACCAGCAGACTTTGGCTGAGAGTAGACAAAGTTTTCATTTTGATAATATAAGAGCATATGAGCAAGCAAGAGGAGCTGGTGGATCTGGCTCAGCTGCACCAGTGCAAGAAGATGAGAGGAAGAGAAGCACTGGGACAAGAAATATACCACGACCCCAAACCCGACCACGAGTACAAGGTCCAGAACCCATTTTTGAGCAGGATCCCACCACTTTTAGGCAACAAGATGCCTACCAGCCAACCATCCCACAAGTATTTGGTGGTAAACAAGAGAAAGCACGAAAAACCTTCAGCAAATTCATGCTTTACCATGGCATTCCAGCCAATGTAGCACAAGGAACATACTATAATGCATTCCTCGATGTGCAGGGAGGGTGGTGCAGGATGGAAGGGACCTTCACCATTTGAATTATACAATGTATATTTGCCTCGGGAGGTAAAGGAGCTAAAAGAATACATTGATGGTTTGAAGCCAATGTGGGAGACATATGGGGTTACTCTTATGGCTGATGGTTGGACTGGACCTACTAGGCTGTCCATCATAAATTTCATGGTGAGTTGCAATGGAAAGACTATATTCTTGAAGTCTATCGATGCATCAAAGCATATAAAGGATGCATCATACTTGTATAAGGAGTTGAAGCAAGTGGTGGAGGAGGTAGGACCAAGGAACGTTATCCAAATTGTGACGGATAACGGTTCCAACTATAAAAAGGCTGGAGAAAAGTTGATGAATAAGAAGAGTAAGAGGATCCGGCTCTTTTGGACCCCATGTGCAGCCCATTCTATTGATTTAATGCTGAAGGACATGGGGAAAAAGACTTTGGTGGCGGGTGTGGTAAATAGGGCAAGACAAGTGACAACTTTTGTGTACAACCATTCTTATGCTTTAGCCTTGATGAGGGAGAAATGCAATGGAGATTTAGTGAGGCCTGGTGTCACTCGATTTGCCACCAATTACATTGCATTGAAGAGCTTTCAGAGTAAGGCGATAGGTCTAAGGTGTATGTTTGCAAGTCATGAATGGTTTGGTTGGCAAGGTTCTAAGTCGGAAGAAGCAAAGGTAGCACAATGCACCATTGCAAATGATGGATTTTGGAAGGACTTGGGGAAAGTGGTTGGCATATTAGAGCCCAGTGGTGGCGATCGAGGATGGTTGATACAGAGAAGAAGCCTACTTTAGGTCACATTTATGCGCCATCCAAAAATGAAGGAAATGGTTAGAGCCGCTATACCTCGAAGTGCAAAGTCCTACACTAACATCATTGATGAGCAGTGGGAGAAACACTTGAGTCATCCATTGCATAAGGCTGGTGAGTTCAACATACTTTATACTTTAAATGTTATAACTTTTTTACATTTACATATTCAAAACCCTAAAGGCATTAAAGCGATTAAGTCACTAACAAATCATATTTGTGGTGTTTACTTTACCAAAGATACTATTTGAATCCAAAGTATCACTACTCCCATGATCTTGGGCTAGACATAGAATTGTTAGAGGCGTTCAAGCCGTTACTCGAGAGTTGGAGCCCCATCCAAAGACACAAGCGCTGCAACGATGAGGGAGAGTATGGGACTTTGGCACTTTGGTTTTATGAATGTAATTACTAAATAGGAAATACTAATGCCTCATATTGAAAATAGATCAAATACTTCAGAGAGGCCTCAGCAAGTTTCGGTCGACTAGCTGCAATGGAGGGTAGACAAAAGTCAGACCCTGGTAGGTGGCATGATATTACATTTATGAATTATAATTTTATCTCTTTAGAATGTACATATTCTTACTATTCTATATTTGTAATGCAACCGACTGGTGGGTGCTTTATGGTACAAGTTCACCCAACCTGAGGAAGGTAGCAGTGAGAGTGCTCTCACAAACTTGTTCATCCTCCGGATGTGAGCGCAACTGGAGTACATTCTCATTGATACATTCAAAGAGGCGGAATAGGTTGGGTAGCGAACGACTGGAGCAGCTTGTGTATGTGCACTACAATATCAGATTAAGGATGAGGCACATACGTGAAGGAATTGAGGCCAATGATAAAGAACCCATTGAACTGTCCAACATTTTTCAAGAGGACTCTGATGACGATGAGGATCCCCTATTCCAGTGGGTGAGGGATCGTGGTACACCTGATATGGATCAATCTGGGGGTAGGCCCGACCCCACCATTGCGTCTCAGAATCGTATCGATGTTGATGAATATATGTCGACGCAAGAGGGGCGTGCACATGCGAGTCACCGAAACCTTTTGAGCCTGTGTAGGAAGTCCCGCGATGATGATGATGGTGGTGGTGATGACACCTGGTGATGCTAGTGATGGTGATGGTGATGGTGATGGTGATGGTGGTGAAGCGCGCCGCTAGTGGCATGCGGAGTGGCGGTTATTATGATGATCGTCATGAGGGGATGCGCGAGCAAGACGAGCAAGAAGTTGGAACGCAGGAGGACCCCTGTGCGTTTCACCGGTGAGTCTCGCTTACGCATGCCACTCAAGATCAAGACCACGGTGGCTACCCTAAAACATACAATAGAAAGAAGGGTCGCAAACACTCATCATCAGTCATATGCTCAGGAGGAGGACAACAAGAGTATGAACACCATGCTTACAAGTTTCGGAAGCATGAGTATAGATACTACTAGTGAGCATCGACCATGGCAATCATCTCAAGATCATCATGGCTATGACTATGGCCAGCAGAGCACCGGTTCTCGATTATAGTGCCTATGGTCGATGGGCGATTAGCACTGAGTATGACAACCAAAGCTCTAGGTCGTGTTGGGTATACATTCCTAGTCCCAAACCAGTCATACATGCCTCAAACTCAATATGACAGTAGCAGTGGATCTTACACCTCATACCAACAGCCTCCCATGTACCCTAAGATAGGGAGATTGGTATATGTTGATCGAAGACTTATATGGAAGCGTGTCACACTATTTGCAACACTATAGCAATTCCATGACATGGGAATTCTATATGGATCGATATAGGGATGAATTTCTTGTTCAATCTCATTTTATGTAACAAATTAAGTGAACATTGATGTAATGTACATTTTATTTGAATGTTTTGATTGATGTGTGCTAATTAGAATGTTTTGATTGCTAATTTGCTATGTTTTACTAAATTATATATAGATTATGTTGTTTTAGTACGACTCGTCGCCTACCAACCTATGGTCCAAAGTGAAACTCATATTTGGACTTGTTTTTTGGCAAATCTGGGCATGCCATTGTGTTTAAATGGCCTGAAATAGGCTGGATACCAAGTTTCAGACCCAAAATATGTGTACAACCCACCGAGTTGGGGGTCCGAGTCCAAAAAAAAAAAAAATGCATCAACTCGCCGAGATCTCGGCGAGATCTCGGCTCGACTCGGTTTCTGGCCTGGTCGAGATGCCACCGAGACCCGAGTTCTCGAACCTTGGTTCTTGGGACCTTGTCAGATCATGGGGCTCCATATGCCTTTGGAGAAAGTTTGTTTGGTTCAAAGGCCATATTCCCCGCCACAGTTTTTGTCTCTAGAGAGCTCTCTCAAATTGCCTCCCAACTCAGCCGTTTCTTCATTACCAGCATATACCAGTGTCCTCTTCTTGTTGTCTTTGCTGAAACGCCACAGAAGATGTTGATCCCCTTTTCTTCAACTGCACTTTGTCCTCTTCCATTTGCGCCAAGTTCTAGAATGATGTTTGCCTAGGAGAAGAAGAATTCTTCCTTTTAACAGAGAGTGGTTATGGGTGGACATGTCTTTTACAGGAAATTTGGTCTGTTATATGTTTGGGAAGCTTGCTTTCGGTGCAAACATCTCCTTCATTTGGATGGAGTGCAACCTCAGGAGATGGACCTCCAACTCTAGATCTCTTTGTCAGATTTGGGATTGCATCTTTTCTGAAGTCAATAGCAAAGTTTCTAGGCTCTCCCCTAGTTGTATCACCTCCTCAAGGAACATGCATATTGTTGTATCTTGGGGTCTTCCCTCTTCTTTGCTCTCCCTGCCCCCTTGAGGGGTGCTTCTCTTGTATGTAGCATTGTTTTTCATCAATTGCCCAACCAGTATGGCCGGAGTTGCAACTCCTTCTAAAGAATGCAGTTCCTGGCACACCCCCCACCCCCCCAAAAAAAAAAAAAAAAGTGATGAAAAGATCCAAAAAGCACTGCACACAATAAGAACTTATTTAGAGTGCTACAGTTAATAAGCTCTCATATAGTATAAGATAATTCACATTTTGTTACCAGCTTGTGTAATTGATACATCTCAATCAGAAAGGTTTCAAACAAAGCACCAAAGAAGAGTAAACACTAACTCTCTACCATCACTCTAGATCAAACGTATGACCACCCAAAAAAATAAAATGAAGACACCAGAGCAAGGAATTTGCTAAAGAGAAAAGCATTCCCGAATTCTTACAGTAGAAGAATTAAGTTTCACCAGAAAATCGCAAATGATCAATCTTTCATCCTTTTCCCTCTTGGGGTTGAATTATTTCAACTGTTCTAAGGCATCTTTTTAGAGCTGCAAATGTTCTTAATAAAGTATGCTTTTGGGGGTGGGCAGAGAAAGATGGTAACTGTTGTGTAACATCAACACTGTTAGTTTGAAACTTTGAATAGAGGTGAAAAGTTGGGGTTAGCTTTATTAGCTGGCCTGCTAAGAACATAATACAAACAGAACTCTGTCTGTATGCCATATTTAGTCCCATGATTTGAAAGGAAATTTTACAACTTTTTTGACATGGAAACACCCATCGACCATGGTTGGTTCTCTTCTTCTTGGCTAGCCAGGGGTGAATTTACTTGCTCCTTAAATACCCATTTGACACAATCCAATATGTTGGGGTTCTGAAAAACTTTGTGCTGAAATTAACAATTAACATCTAGAGTACTACAAAGGGATAAAGAGGATATATGACAATAAAATCATATAGAACTAAGCAAGGTTAAAAAAAACTTGGAATTGGGAATGGAATCGGTTTCCATTGATTCTGATTTGAATCAACTTGGAATTGGCCAGATTCGGTTTCCATTGATTCTGATTTCCATCTCTTCTCTCTCCCTTTTGAAGATTATAATTTCATTTGCCAAATCAATGTTCATGTGCATCATTTCTACTTATGTGGTGAATATGTATCACACAGTTCTTTCATATTGCTCATAATGCATTGTTTAATATGTTGAAAAATTCCATGAAACAGGAGAACAGTATCAGCAAGCTTAGCGTATGGGTTGCAGATGTGGAGACAGCAAAAGCAAGGCCTTTGTTTCAATCACCAGATATCTATTTAAACGCAATTTTTGATAAGTAGGTGTAAACTTTGTTCATATGCAAAAACTACTTGTGTGTACGTTTTCTCCACTGTTGTGTTACCTGACAGACTTTTTGTTCTTTCGTCACAGTTTTGTTTGGGTAGGTGACTCCATGTTATTGGTTTGCACTATTCCTTTATCTCGTGGGGACCTGCCAAATAAGCCATTGCTTCCTCCTGGTCCTAAAATTCAATCGAATGAGCAAAAGAACATTGTTCAAGTCAGAACATTCCAGGATTTGCTGAAGGATGAGTATGATGAAGATTTGTTTGAGTACTATTCCACCTCGCAGCTTATACTGGCCTCTTTGGATGGGACAGTACAGAAATTTGGCCCACCTGCTGTATATACATCACTGGATCCTTCCCCAGATCAAAAATACCTTTTGATTAGTTCAATTCACCGCCCATACTCATTTATTGTACCATGTGGAAGATTTCCCAAGAAAGTCGACGTTTGGACGACTGATGGGAAGTTTGTCAGAGAACTTTGTGATCTGCCCCTTGCGGAGGACATCCCCATAGCATTCAATAGTGTGCGAAGGGGGATGCGTTCAATCAACTGGAGAGCAGATAAGCCATCAACACTCTACTGGTATATTTCTATCTTCGTAAGTTTTCCTAAATAAAACATGAATCATTGTTGTGTCTTAAAGATCAAGATTTTTTTTTTTTTTTTTTGGGTGGGGGGGCGGGTGAGATAAATATTCAAATCATTATTTGTTTCCAAGCATTATGTTTATAGTTGACCAGCGTTCAAAACAATCTATATGATACCACTCCAAATGCTGTTCGTTAGTTGAGTTTAATTTGAAAAGTTTTTTACATTTTGGATCTACTATCTTTATAAATTTATCTATTTATATGTAAATAAATAATTTAATCTTTTACCTTTTGTGTGTTCCTTTATAAATTAATTTTATTTTTTACCTTTTGACTTGTTGAAAATTTACAGGGCGGAGACACAAGATGGAGGGGATGCAAAGATGGAGGTTTCGCCACGTGATATAATTTATACACAACCTGCTGAGCCACAAGATGGTGTACAGCCTGAGGTTTTACACAGGCTTGATCTTCGGTATAGGTATGAGTATATGCTTTTGGGCAATACAAAATGTGGTCATTGCATCCTTTTTATATCTATGAAGCTTTCTAGCTAACAGCAACATTCATCCAGAGGAAATGACATGTCTAGGGAAACTTGGTGGTGAAATGAGAAACTTCAAGCAGCCATTAAAGCTAAGAAATCTAGTTTTAAAACTTGGCAAATAACTAAAAATGAGGAGGATTTAATAAGTATAATTTTGTTCTAATTGAAGCTACGAAGATAGTAGGGAAAGCACGGACTAAGAAATATGAGGATCTCTATAACAATCTAGGCATAAAAGAGGGAGAAAAAGATATCTATCAACTAGCAAAAATGAGGGAAAGGAAGAGTAGAGATTTCAATCATATTGGATGCATTAAAAGTGAATATGGTAATGAATTAATAAGTGATGAGCCAGATTAAAGAGAGATGGAAAAACTATTTCTGCAACTTAATAAATGAAAACACTACAAGTAATACTGTTTTAAAAGATTGTAATAATCATCAAGAAACCACAAATCGTAGATATATATGGGAAATTAGGACATTTGAAGTAAAGGAAGCTTTAAAGAAGATGAGAATAGATAAAGCTGTTGGTCTAGTTGGTATCCCAGTAGAGGTGTGGAAGAGCTTAGGATTTTGTGGAATAACTTGGCTACCCTAGTTGTTCAATAAGATTATGAACACAAGAAAAATGGCTGATGAATGGAAGAGAAGCATTGGTTACCTGCCTGAGAGATGGTTTTATGCCAGGAAGATCAACTGCAGAAGCTATTTATTTGTTCAGGAGACAAATGAAAAGAATTAGAGAATGTAAGAAGGATCTCCATATGATATTTGCTATTTATTTGTTCACGAAACTAATGGAAAGAATTAGAGAATGTAAGAAGGATCTCCATATGATATTTATTGACTTAGAAAAAGCATTTGATAGAGTCTCTAGAGAGTTAATCTGGCAAGTGTTAGATAAGAAAAGTGTTTCGAGCAAATATGTGGAATTTATTGAGTTTGTGATTAAGGAAGACTTCGAATACACTCCGCATGAAGCTATCACCATCCCATATACTATTCTTACCATTGGAGAATTTATTGAGTTTGTGAGTCCACCTCACTACTTTGAAGAGAAGGCTCCGAAGATTGAAGAATTTATTCCTAATGTACCTACATCACTGAAGTTTTGTTTGAGAATGGTCAAAGCTGCTACTCACATGTTGTTTCCCCTCGTCACTACAAAACTCGAGGTTGAATTTTCTTTCAAACTGGGGAAAATCGCTGCAACTAAATCATTAAATGGGCTTATTTTATTATAAATAAGCTTTAGGTTGGATTATGTATGTGTTGGGTCTTTGATCCCATGTGTTTTCATAATGGCCCACCTTGGTATCTCGGTGAGATCTCGGTATTATTTCGGTATTTTACATTAATTGTATGCTTTTTAGTACTAAATTATGTGTGGAATAGGGTCTATTAGTATGTCGTAGCCTACCAACCTAGGGTCCGAAGTCAAACTCTTATTTGGACTTTGACATTTCAAAATTTGATAGTGCCATTGTGTTTAAATGATCCAAAATAAGTTGTATACCAGGTTTTATGACTTAACTAGGTCAAAAACCCACCGAAACCTGGCTTTGAGTTCAAAAAAATAAAATAAAAAAATGCACCAACTCGGCGAGATCTCGGCCCAATTTGGTTTTCTGCCTAGCCGAAACCAGGTCCGAAACCGAGATCTTGAACCATGCTCTTAGTTCATGTTCTAATACTGAATCAAATTCTGATTTTTCTAATCTGTTACTGCTGATATTCATAGTCCATGTTCGGAATCGAATAATCTGTGTACTCTTTTCTGACCCAGCTCTACTAGGATTAGCTCTTAACTTCTGATCCAACCCTTGAATCAATTTCAGATTTTCAGCAATTGATCTATACCTTGTTTACTTAACTCGATTGGAGTTTGGTGATCATCTGACTATCCGATTTGCTTCTATTAATTATTCTCCTAATCTGAATTTTTATTCTCTGAGAAAAGGTCCTATTATGGTACTGTTCAAATTCCGTTTCTACATTACATAGTTAAAGATATGTATAATAGGGTAGTGAGACTAGTGATTAGTGTAAGAACGGTGGGGGGAGAGGGTAGTGAATTCCTAATTACAATTGGATTACATCTAGGATCAACTCTAAGCCTGTATTTTGTTTGCGCTAATTATTGATGAGCTGACTAGAGACATTCGAGATCAGATCCTTTGGTGTATGCTTTTTGCTGATGATATTGTTTTGGTGGATGAAACAAGAGCAGGGATAAATGCAAAATTGGAATTATGGAAATCCACCTTGAAATTAAAAGGTTTTAAGATAAGTAGAACAAAAATAGATTATATGGTGTGTAACTTTAGTTACAATAGGATTGAAAGCGGGGTGGTAAAATTGATGATAAAGAGATAAGGCAAAGTGGAAGTTTTAGGTACTTAGGTTCATAGTTATCAAGGCGGCAAGGCGACCAAGGCGTTTGAGGGCCTTCCTAAGTGCCAGGCGTTGCCTCGGCCGACAAGGCATTCTAGTTTTTTTTTAATTATTTATTTTTTATAGATATAACCATTTTATTTAGCACAAATAGCATATTAAAAATTTAATAAATTCTACTTATATGCTAAATAAATATTAAAGAATCATTAAAAGTAGTCATTAGACTCATTACAATGAAGTCAACAATCCATCCATAAAACATAAAGTGATGTCAACAATCAAGGAATTACATAATCATATAATCACAGAATTACAAAATAAGTGAAACACAAAATAAATAATCTCAGATTACATAATCATATAATTACAAAATGATAAAATTACATGACTTACACTAGCAATTGCACAATTTGATTTGAAATTGAATAACAAAATCACATACCACAGAATTATAGCCACCGGCCACATCACCAGCAGCCACCACTACTGCTACCAACATAGAAGAAGAAGGAAGATAAGAAGATAAAGGAGGGAAAAAAAGTGCAATAGAGCGAGAACATTGAAGGTTTCAGAAATTTTAAAAGAGCATATGCTTTTGTTTCTGAAAAATCTAGAGTTCATGATTGTCTACAGAGAAGTGTAGCAGGGAAAAGGGAACCAACACAAAGATCAATTTTGCAACAAACAGTTGACGTTCAAAAGAGGAAAAAGAATACTTCAGAGAAGTGTCGCAGGGAAAGGGGAAGAAGAAGACGATCCAGTTCCTTCGATTCTGTTACCTGATTCCTTTCTTCTTCAGTGATGCCGGCTCTTGCTCAGCGACTCTAGCGCCAGTTCCTTCGATGATGATGAATCGCAACCACAAACCCCACTCCGGTGACGGCATTACTAAAGAAGAGCTCGAGGTCGCAGTCCGTCACCGGGGCAGAGTTCGTGGTCACGATTCATCATCGTCGAAGGCATTGGAGTCGCTGAGTAGGAGCCGGAGTCTCTGGAGCAGGAAGTCAAGGATTTCTTTTTCCCAAGCCTCTTTCGATTTTGTTTGGTTTAGGTGATTCTACGTAACGCAATGTACAAAATATATATATATATTTTTTTAACCCGAACTTCCCTGGGACCCGAGCCAGCCCCAAAATTTTATTAAGTCAGAAAAGAATAAAGAATACAGGGGGGGACGTCCTGCCTTACCCTAGCCCAAAAGCAAATCAGCTCTCAAGAACAAACCTGAGCCTAGTCCTGCCCTTAAAGTCTAGTTACCAAGGGGACTATACTCTAAGGATCGGCAAGCCCTCTCTATCCTCCCTAATAATACATTGAAAGCCACCCATTGGTAAGTTGTCCGGCTGGAAAGTTGAGCACCCAGTGCCACAAGCCCGTTTGGCCAAGCAGTCAGCAGCTCTATTACTCTCCCTGTATGCAAAAACCACCGTGGCCCTCGTCGCCTTGATAAACAGGAGGATCTCATTAAACCAGTACCACCCTTGCCACAGGCTACACCTCTTTAGATTTACCTGTTTTACCGTGGTGTCCGAATCCGAGTGTACAATCACATCTTTGAACCCCAGATCATGGCATAAGCGTAGGCCATCCCTTAAGGCTCCCAGCTCGGCTATAGTGTTGGTGCATCTCCCATAGTAGTTTGAGAAGGCTGCCAGGACTGCTCCGTCAGTGTTCCGAATAACTCCTCCCCCCCCCCCCCCTCCGTCTCCAGGATTGCCCCGACAGACCCCATCTACATTAAGTTTAACTGTAGCAAAATGGGGGCACCAATAAACAGGGAGGGGCCGAACAGACTTGGCTGGTGGTGCCACAAGGTCAAAGCATTGCAAAATCAGCCCGTCCCTTGCAGTCCCTTGTCTGCCAATCTTTGCGGGGAGCGGGAGCTCTTTCACCCAGCTTTTAATGCACCCAATGATCGTGATAGCAGTACGCCTTGGCTCCCCATGCTTCCTGCTGTTCCTTTCTTTCCAGAGTTCCCAGACAATCAGAGCAGGCAGCAGCCCTACAATATAATCACTGATGCAGCGATAGCTCGCCAACCCATGCCATAGAGCTATCCAACTCTTGACATCCTGGCCGGGGTTAGGCACAATATCAAACAGGCGGGAAAAGTAAGTCCACACCTTGGTGGTAGTACCACCATCAACTAGGCAATGATCTGTCGTTTCTCTCTTAGGGCTCCCACAACAGAAACATCTAGAAGCCAACGGAATCCCCATCGACATTAAGGTAACCTCCGTTGGTATCTTACCATTCAGCAGCTGCCAAGAGAAAAAAGCCACTTTGATCGGGAGAGATGGGTTCCATATCCACTTGGCATAGGGAACAGCTGGAGCCACAGTCCTGATCTCATTCCAGATTGACTTGGTCGAAAAACAGCCATCACTTGCTGGGGTCCACACTAGTACATCAGTCCTGTTAGAAATGTGAAAGTTACCAGAGGTAATGTTATGCCTGATAGCCTCATCATCAATGTGATCCAGAAGACCTTGCTTCCAAGAACCATCCTCCTCCATGGCATCCTTTACCCGCAGGTCCACATCAACCAGGAGAGTATTGTCCACTGCATCGATCAAAGGACCCGCCCCAGACCAGTTATCCAGCCAGAAGAAAACATTCCCTGTGCCAACCAGCCACCGAGATCTTTCCAGAAGCAGTCCCCTAAAAGCCAGGGCATTCCTCCAAAACCTAGAACTCACTCCCTGTGGCTCTACCAGCACCACATGGAGCCCTTTGAAGAACTTGGCTCTGAAGAACTCGCTCCACAGAGATTGGTCCGTCAGAACACGCCACAGCCCCTTAAGCCTCAACGAGAGACCAACATCCTCTAGCAGCCTAACACCAAGGCCCCCTTCCTCCAACGGCCTACACACCTTCTGCTAGCAAACCCAGTGCTTCCGTTTTCCCCATTTTGTATTTCCCCAAAGAGAATCAACAAAGATGCCATACAACCTCCGCAACACAGCTTTAGGAGGATCCAACGTGGCCAGGACATGGATTGGGATAGAGGAGAGAACATGCTTTAGGAGAGTAACCCGACCCCCAAAGGATAGGAGCCTTCCCTTCCACCCTGCCACCTTACTGCTGATTTTATCAACAAGGCCATCAAAGAAGTTGATCTTGAGCCTTCCACAGTGAAGAGGGGTACCTAAATAAGTGATTGGCAATGCCTTCTGAGTGAAACCAGTGACCACCCCCACCATCCTAGCCTAGGCCGACGAAGCCTTGAGCCCTACCACAAAACAGCTCTTCTGTTTGTTGACAAGCTGACTTGAAAAGCCTTCATACCTGCTGAGGAAGCCCATGATTTGCTTTAGCGAGCTCTTGAGACCCCTGGAGAAAATAATGGTGTCGTTAGCAAACTGGGAATGAGAGATCCCTGGGTACCCTCGCGGAAGCCTGAAGTAGGAGGCATACCCTTCAACAAATAACTCCTTGATCCCCCTGCTAAGCACCTCCTCCGCCAAGATGAAGAGCGTCGGCGACAAAGGGTCCCCCTGTCGTACGCCCCTGGAGGATTTGAAAAAGCCTGACTGCCTACCCCCCAGCACAACAGAGAACCAGTAGTTCTCGACCGTCCTCCTGATCAGGTTGATCCAGTCCCTACAGAATCCAAACTTCGAGAGCACCCTCCACAGGAACTCCCACTCTAGTCGGTCATAGGCCTTTGCCATATCCAACTTCAAAATCACATTGCCACCCCTCGCCTTCCTATTCAGCTCGTGCGTAACTTCTTGCACAATGGAGATCTTGTCATGAATGCACCGCCCCTGGACAAAAGCACCCTACTCCTCTGCCATCAGAGCTGGCAGCAGCCCTGCGAGCCTTGATGTCATAATCTTTGCAATGACCTTGTAGGAGAAGTTACACAGGCTAATAGCCCTCAAGTCAGCCATCACCTCAGGATTGTCCTTTTTCGGGATCAGGACCAAGTTGGCGGCGGTAAAGCTTCTGGGAAGAGCACCACATGCAAAAAAGTCCTTGACCGCAGCCCACACATCAAGACCCACCATCTCCCAGCAGGTCGTAAAGAAATGCCCCGAGAAACCATTAGGGCCAGGCGCACTGTCAGACGATAAGGCAAAGACCGCACCCTTAACCTCCTCCAAGGATGGGACTGCTAGCAGAGAAGCATTATCAGCTTCAGTCACCATCGAAGGGATCACAGACAACAGCCCCTCATCCACCACACAACCCTGCGAGGTAAAGATGTACAAAAATAATGTACACAAGCCTATGGAAATATAAGAAATGGAATAAAATTCTACATATTTTTATTTTGTTTTGTTTTTAAATGATTCGGTGTATCGCAATGTATGAAAATCATATACACAAAACCAATAAAAATATAGGGAATATGATAAAAAAAATAATAAAATAATAAAAAAGCACTTTACCAGTAAGGCGACTGCTCACCTTGACCCTTAAAAACTGTTGGGACGCCAAGGCGGCACCTAGGCGACGCCTTGATAACTATGCTTAGGTTCAATCATAAATAAGGAAAAATAGAGGATGATGTTGCACAATGAATTATAGTAGGATGGATGAAGTGGAGGGGTGCGTCCGAAGTGTTGTGACTTGTGAGATCGATGTATTGCTTTAAAACAAGGAAAAGTTTATAGGACAGTTATACAACCAACAATGATGTATGGAGCTGAATGCTAGGCAGTGAACAAATAACATATAAAGTATAAACAAACTTAGTATAGCTGAAATGAGGATGTTGAGATGGATGAGTGGTAAAACTAGAAAAGATAAAATAAGGAATAAACAAATTAGAGCTAATCTAGGAGTAGCCCTGATACATGATAAGTTGCTAGAAAGTTGTTTCAGGTGGCATGTACATGTGCAACGGAGGCCTTTGAGTGCGCTAGTACGGAGTGGGGGATTTGATTCAGATCGAAGGAGCTAAAAGAGCCCGAGGTAAGGCCTAAAATGACTAGGAGATGTAGTGAGGAAAGGCTTGCATAGCTTAGGACTAATAACAAGTATGACTCTGAATAGAACTGATTGGAGAAAAAAGGATCCATGTAGCCGACCCCATTTAGTTGGGAACTTGGGATAAGGCTGAGTTGTAGTTGTTGTTCTAGCCAACAAGAAGTGTATGTGCTTGGCATTCAGAGATGGTGGTTGACCTTACTAGATTGTCTTTGTTGTTTAGACCAGTGTTTTAAAAAATGTTTTTTGCATTTGGGACCCCCTGGGGTGGGGAGAGCTGCCACCCATTTTTTGGGTGATGCCCTTTTTTTCCTGTCTAAGATGTCGGACAGCATCACAGGCAAATGAAAAGGGGACAGCCGGGACAATCGTCAAGCATCCAAGTGTATCGGATGGCTCTTTACACACTTGTGTCTGTGTTAGTGTTTGCTATTCTTGTTAGCTAATTTTTTCTGTGCTTTATGCACTTCAAACTGATATTCGTACCTTTGAATGAACATTCGAGAGTAATGTGTACATGGAGTGTCACACCCCGGCCCGGTTAATAAGGGCCAAGTGTGACTGGATGTCTCAGACACCCAATCAATCCCACCAGGATCGCAAGTGCAGTGTTCTATTTGCAATTTCATCCATTATTATCAGAATTTAAATGTAGCGGAAGCAATAATAGAGCAATAAAACAATAAATAAGGAAAAACTAGTGATAACATTATATTCATTTGAACTTGTATGTACATCAGTTACATTGTGTTTCCCAAAAAGCTTTAGCTCATGAACCCAAAAAGTTATATACTATCACATTTACAAAAGTGTTATAAACAAAAGGAAAGGAAGTAGCCTGATCAGTCTGGACGTTCAGGAGAACGCACAGTCATCGCAGGAGCACGAAGCATCGTGCTCAACAAAGAGAGGAGTATCAACTCCAGCAGCAGGAGAAGCATCCTCAGTTGGAGCAGTCCCCACAGAACCAGCAACAACAACGGTAGCAATTTCATCTGTAAAAGAAGGACGTCCATGGGGATAAGCTCTCCACTGAGCCTAGTAAGGGGGGGTACAAGCATACAAACACAATAAATCCATGATGCATGCCCTAACTAACATGCTCCTAGTACAAGTACTAAGTCTCATGAGGTCTAAGTACTACTGGTGGTAGATGCTAACCTCGGTCCCGGAACTAACCCTTCGGTCACCCGAGCGAAACCATTCTACCACGGCGAGGACCCGCCAGTTCCGGAACTAACACATTGGACCCCGACAGACCCCCAAAGACCAACCCTGTCTGTTTATTCCCATAGCGGAATACAGAATACACATGCTAACATGGGACAGAAGATGGCATCCCGGAACTAACATATCGGACCTACCACGGGCTGTCCAAGACCTCTCCCCCTGTTGGTAAGGGGCGTAGTACTGGATAATGAATAACAGCCTAGCCCAGTGCAGTCTATTCATGATGATACAAGTATGATAAGTGAGTTATAGAGCACTGAATTCCACCATCAACAATTCCACATAATAATAATAACAATGCAGTACAATGCAGCATCCCAATGTGCAGCCTAATTCATATGCATTCTAATGCATAAAATCATAAGCTAGGAAACTGTATGCATTTGTATAATTTTAATGATGCATGATATGGCATTCAGCATAACAACGAAATTAAAGTGATAAACACGCTTAAATTAAGGTCAAGGTCCCCTTATCTGTAGTATAGCTTAGCCTATTGTAATTAACCCTCCAAGACCCAGCAAAACAGACAGAGAATAGTAGAAACAGACCTATAACAGCATACAAAACATCACCCATTAGGTCCTGAGACAGTTCAAGGTCAAGTCCCATAGGGTCTAGGTCACAGGGGCATCAAAAAGGGGGAGCAGGATGCAGACTTCCAGGGAGCCGGTCAACCACCCCTGGGCCTGCAACTCCATCCGGCCCTAAGGCCGAAATTGGGGGTTTTGCTTCAATTGGCCAGATCTTTGCATGCATGGCCCTAATTTGGTGTTTTAGCACCAATTCAAGGTGGGTTTTTCTATTTGGGGTTTCAATTTCATGTTTGGTTTCCTAATTTGGGGATTTCATAATTTAAACCTAAATTAGTTGACTAGGGTTTATGATTTGCCATCAGATACAGCAATTGGGCTCATTGGGGGTACAACCATGAAGGTTCAGGCATGGCTGAACCCAATTAACACTAGAACAGCAGGAAATTGGGTAAAATTCCTATTGCTTGAGCTCAAACTTAAAGCTTTAATGGCAGCCAGGGGTTTGGAAACAAAAAGAGAAAAGAAAAGAGGGAGGAGACATAACAATAGCTTGGAAACAGAATGGAACCAACCTGATTTCAGTTTAGGGAGTCAATAACAGCTTCAATCCCAACTTTAATGGTAATCCAAGCTTAATGCCCAACTCTAGCTTTAGGTTCCCTCTTCTCCTTCCCTTCTTTCTCTATTCTTCTTCCTTCTTTCTTGCTCTCCAAGAGAGAATTTCGTTTCTGATTTCTAAGGCTTAGAGTTGTGAATAGTTAGAATGAAATACATATATATAGTTAGTACTTAAGCACTAAGGGGCAGCTTGGTCATTTGGGCATAATATTAGATTTATACCTAAATATTTGTATTTATTGCCTTATTCTAATTATAGAGTGATGTCATGTGACATCAGGGGTGATCTAGATACGGGTAATTGTCTGGAACAGGATTCCCCACTGGAAACTGGGTCCCACAGAGGCAATTTGACTAAAAATACCCTTCTAATCCTATTTGGTCGTGCAAACAATATATATAATTCATTTAAATCATACTTACAATTATTCTAATTGAGGGAGAGCCTCTGCATAGCCTCCAGGCAACAGATCCGGCACAGGTAACTCCGGTGCGGGGTCTCACAGGGGTCCTCTGACTCCAGAAGGGCAAATTGGGAAGGATCCTCGGAGTCCTCCATAGGTGTGTCGAGTAATTCTTCTATATCCTCGACCGATGCAGCCCATAGCATTGATGCTACCATAGACTGAGAGTTGGAACCTGTAATCACACAAGTTCCAAAAGTTCAAATTTATTCGGAAATTTGACCGGGTTTCACATGGAGAATTACTTTCTTGTCTGTGTCATGGATCTAAGTTCCCTCTTATTGCTAATGTATATAGGATTAATTACACTGCGACCCCCTGAGGTTTGTCCTAACTCCTAAATACAGAGCGACCTCCTGTGTTTCTAAATTATACAGCCGCACCCCCTGAGTTTAGGTTAGTTGTTGCATTCAGCCCCACTCCGTTAGCTAGGTGTTACGGTGTTGGTTAAGTTTGCCTTCAAATGACTAATATACCCCTAATGGGGTGTGAGCTTACCATTTTACCCATGAGGCATCCCTAACGTCACACCCCCTTCCCACCCCCTTTCCTTGTTACTCGAATCAGAAAGAGGGTTTAGGGTTCTGGCACTCCTTCCTTTGCTACTTGAAGGAAGATGCATATGCATTTTAGGGTTCTCATGATGGCGATCTACTAAGGCCATCTTTAACTCCATCCCTTGCCTGCTACACGAATTGGAAAGAAAATGCATCATCAGGAATTTGGTAGCAATAGTGGTGGTGGCCTCTCCTACAAGAATTGGCGGCGGCGGCAACAGCATTGGTGTTGGAGGAGGGGTAGTACATGTTCCGGTGGTGGATCTCTCAAGGAAGAGGTCGCAGGTGAGGGAGCTCATCGTCAAAGCCTGCGAAGAGTATGGGTTCTTCAAGATGGTGAACCATGGAGTCCCAAGAGACAATATTGCCAGAATGGAGAAAGAAGGGTTCGAATTCTTCCATAGACCTTCCCTGGAGAAACAAAAAGCTAGACCCGCTAGACCTTGAACATTGGCTTCAATATTGGTGACATGGGTGAAGTCGAGTATCTCCTCCTCCACACCATCCCTCTCCCAGTTTCTCAGGCTTCTAAAGCTATTTCCTCTGACCCCTCCAATTTCAGGTTGTAACTTCTAACCCCTTCATCTCTACATATGCCGGCATTTTCTCTCTCTCTCTCTCTCTCTCTCTCTTTCTCTCTTTGTGTCATGACCCAAACCAGATAAAAGTAGGGGTCCGGCCCTGGCGGGCACCGATCAAACGATTGCTAAAACAAATATTATTCTTTATAATAAACCATCATTAACCAAATCTCGAACATAAATTATTTTCCTTCATAGTCAAGACCATAAGAATCGTACTGGTGGCATCTAAACGTTATTCAAAGTTATATGATTTTAAAATCCCGAATATCAGAGTTTACAATGCAGAAATTCCCTATTACATCCATCTAAAGTAAAATAAACTAGCAAGAACTGAAATCACATGCTCATGTCACCTTCGAGCACTCTACCATGATCAACTCCGTCTCAATCCTCTGTAGTGTCATAAAACGGGGGTGAGCTAAACAACTCAGTAGAATAAATTATAGTAAGAGCACAACACAACGCAACCTAAAAATTATTCACACATGGCATATAATTGTTTCCAGTATTTCCAATTAGCATGTCTCATTAAAACACTTTCCATTATGACACCCTTTATTACTCCAGTTGGCATTGAGGGAAATAGACTCCCACCGCCCATCTCTCGAGGGAAACACGGCCCCACCATAATCACTCTCTTTCGTCACCCACTCTGTGACTACAAGTACACCACTGACAACTCTCCTATGTGCAGTGGGTACAATTCTGTGGCCAACGGAACACAACCCCTCTGGTGGCTATGACTCTCCATCGGCACGGTGCAGCCTATGAACCCTCAAATTCTCCCTCCAATTAGAATCTCCACACTCTAGGTTCAAATCCTTAGATATCCCCAGCAATTTCAGATTTCTGAAATACCACAAGAAAATCTCAAGGACACTTAGTTCAGCAATAATCCTCTCAGTAATTCACATAATATTAACTTCAACATTGTTAGATTTCAGCAAAGGCATCTTAGCAGTACACAGTAATTAACCTTGAACTTATACTTTCATCTATTCTATATGACAACATATGCATTTCAGCAACATCTGGTATTACATGGTATATGGCAGAAAACTAATACTCTCAACTATATCATTGCATACATGTTAAATAGTTAAAAAAAAAATCTCTACATTACTATATTTCAAAATGTTTAGGCGCATATATGCCACAACAACAAGAGATTTCAAGAATAAAAACTGAGCCATCTTAGTAATTGGTCTCTAGAAGCCTAAAGATTAGGTTTCGAAACTCAGTTGGAAGAAAAACATAATCACAGTTCATGGTGATGGTTTAGAAATCAGATTAGGAAGAATTTCATTAAATTTAAATCAACAACTCCGTTAGGCCTCAAACTTTGGTCAAAAGTATGTTTAATAGGGAAAAAAATAGGATACTAAATCTCAGGTTGATATAATGGTCGGATTCTGAGATGTGGGGGATTCCTACTGAAGATGGGTTATAAAAAAATGGAGTAACAGATCTGAAACTCGATCTCAAAAAAAATACAATGAGGATCAAATGTATTTGAACAACCAAATATGCAGGAATATCAGTAATGGGAGTCCAAGAGCAATCATAAAAAAAATATCAGAGATTACAAGTCAGAAACTCAGAATTTTAGACTTCAAAATATATGTCACAGCAACACATGCGAATAGAGTAAATTAAAACCCTCTACTGTACACATATTCCAGCATTCGTATTCATCAC
This sequence comes from Telopea speciosissima, assembly GCF_018873765.1. Classification (NCBI taxonomy): domain Eukaryota; kingdom Viridiplantae; phylum Streptophyta; class Magnoliopsida; order Proteales; family Proteaceae; genus Telopea; species Telopea speciosissima. The sequence goes on from NC_057922.1 coordinate 54,173,666, forward strand.
AATGCATGGTGACAGCATGGTCTTCTCCTTCTTTCGTCTTCTTCCTCTTCTTCTTTCTCCTTCTCCTTGCTCACGAACTCAATAGCCAATATTCTCTTTTCTTTCTTCCCCCCCCCCCCCTTTTTTCCTTCCTTCACTCTATATCTCTCTCTCTCTCTCTCTTTCCCATGTCCTCTTCCTCTCTCCTTATTCTTTTCTTGCCAAATTCCCTCCCCCCTTATCTTTTCTTTCCTATTTCTTTCTTACTATTTATTTTTTTTTTCCTGATTTCCTTTTTGGCTTTCAATCATAATCTCCCCTTTTCCTCTTTCCTTGTTTCCCTCTTATTTTTCTCAATTCAATCTTCACTCTCCTTTTTTTTTTTTTTTTTATATTATTCAGCTGCTGTCCACGTAGGGGGGTTTATTTATCTCTTCCATGAGTGCCAAAGGTTTTCTCCTCCCTTGCCACGATTTGACCATGGTAGCCCCCCCCCCCCCTAAAATAAAAAGAATATATATACCTCCTATGCAGCTAGTGGGACTTGATCCCTAAACGGCTAAACCTCATTTAAACCCAACTTAGGTTCTAACCCCTAGGCTAAACCCCTTAGGTGCTTAGTAAATATATATATTAATCTAATTAAATAAGTAGCTAGACTGTCATTAAATATCTTAAAATATCATATAAGTCATAATACCAACCAAAACAAGGTTACAACAAAGAAGGTTCTACTCATAAAGGCATCAAGAAAGGGTAGTAGTAAATTACGAATTTGCCCTTGAGGTATAAAATTATGAAAAGACCCATGAGTAGAAATAAATGTGAAGACACTTATATTTCAAAATTTGGGGCATTACATCCTCCCCCCCTAAAAAAAATTTCGTCCTCGAAATTCCACATCTCAAACTCGAGTTTCTTCCTTTGACTGCCGACGTAACTCTTTTGTCAACTTTGTGCTGCGCTGATGCGCATTCGAATCAGTTCTACCTTCTCGCGAGTCTTCTGTAATATCTCAGGACCTAAAATCTTCCGCTTGCCGACTTCATCCCAATGGGCTGGAGATCTACACTTTTGTCCATACAAAGCCTCGTGCGATGCCATCCCTATGGTGGTTTGGTAACTGTTATTATAGGGAAAACTCCACAAGTGGCAAATGGTCCTCCCAGCTACCTTTGAGATCCAAAACACAAGCTCTCAACATCAAATACGTTGGCCGAAAAGCCCCAACACCCCTTATTGAGCATCTGCTTCGCTTTTAAGGCTGATATCATAGGTGGAAATAGTTTGGCTTTAGCACCTACCAACCGAAACTCAGCTCCACCTAGAGGTCTGAAAACTATCTCTTTCCTCAAGCAATCAATACTAGTATGGTATTCAGATATCCAATCCATGCCTAAAATCACGTCAAAGTCCTTCATGTCTAACAAAAATAGATTCACAGCTAGATCATGACAATCTACTTCCACTATGCAGGATTCAAAAAGCATAAAAGACTCCATAACTTCTCCAGATGGGGTAGCAACAGACAACTCATTACCCAAAAAGCTTCCCTCTAAATTTATCTTTGTCGAGAAAGCATGTGAAATAAAAGAATGAGTTGACACAGAATTAAACAGAACATATGCTGGTCGATTAGAGATAATAAGTGTACCTGTCACCACTTCAGGTGATGTCTCGGTACCCAACTCTGTCTCCCCTGAGTCTTGGGCTTCTGACCTCCTTGATTACCCTGGTTCTTCTGTTTGGACCATTCAGGACAATCTTTGATCACTTGTCTTGCCTTTTTGCACTTGTAGCAAACCCTTTCCCCTAATTGTTCCGAATAGTCATTAGCATAATGTCCCATCTTTCCACACTTGTAGCACATCACTGATCCTTGACGGCACTCGCCAGAATGGGCCTTTCCACACTTGGAGCAGTTCCCCGAGGGTTTTTGGCTGGAACCAGAATCTCGTCCTCCCCCAGCAGTACCACCTTGGTAGTTGCTTGGTTTGAATTTCTTTCTTTGCTCGCTTGCTTCTGGCGACTGACATCCTTACTACTGCTCTCCACAATCAGAGCTCTCTTCAGCACCTCACTGTAATTAGTAGATTGATGGGTAGCAACCACCATTCTTATTTTCGATTTCAGTCCATCCTCGAATTGCCTAGCCTTCCTCTCATTTGTGTCCACCAATCGTGGAGCAAAACGGGCCAGCTCCTCAAATTTTCGCTCATACTCAGCCACTGTATAGGTCCCCTGCTACAGTCGCAAAAATTCTGCCTCCTTCTGCTGACGAACAGGGGTTGGGAAATACTTTCATTGAATACTTCTAGGAAACGCTGCCAAGTTATCAGTTGGGGTCCCCCTTCAAGTACGCGCCTAGTCGTCTCCCACCAGTAGTCAACATCTCCCTGCAACATGAAAGTGGCACACTCCACCTTCATCTCGTCAGTGATGCTCATCAGCCTAAAAATCTTCTCCATCTCTCGCACCCAAGACTCAGCAATCAACGGCTCAGTGGTACCCTTAAAGGCGGTTGGCCGCAGCTTCCTAAACTGTTCGATCACTCTCACCGGATCATCTTGTCCTTCGGCCTACGCATCACCTCCACAGCGGCTGCCCTTCTTCTTTGATTCGGATTCATTTCCCTATCAATAGAAAAATCTATCCTTAATTATTATAAAGTAATTTTTTTTTTGGGTTCAACTAATCGATCATCGAACATTGTCGGTATATTATTCTTCATTATAAGTTCGTTATCAATGTTCCTATGCCACCAGACTCTATCCTAAACCCACGCTTTGATACCATTATTGTCATGACCCAAACTGGATAAAAGTAGGGGTCCGGTCCTCGCGGGCACCGATCAAACGATCGCTAAAACAAATATTATTCTTCATAATAAACCATCATTAACCAAATCTCAAACCATAAATTATTTTCCATCATAGTCAAGACCATAAGAATCGTATTGGTGGCATCTAATGTTATTCAAAGTCATAAGAAATTAAAATCCCGAATATCAGAGTTTACAATGCAGAAATTCCCTATTACATCCATCTAAAAGTAAAATAAACCAGCAAGAACTGAAATCACATGCTCATGTCACCCTCAAGCACTCTACCATGATCAGCTACGTCTCAATCCTTTGTAGTGTCATAAAACAAGGGTGAGCTAAACAACTCATTAGAATAAATTATAGTAAGAGCACAACACAACGCAACCTAAAAATTATTCACACTTGTCATACAATTGTTTCCAGTATTTCCAATTAGCATTTCTCATTAAAACCGTTTCCATTATGACACCCTTTATTACTCCAGCCGGCACTGAGGGCCATCTCTCGAGGGAAACACGGCCCCATCATTATCACTCTCTTTCGTCACCGACTCTGTGACTACAAGTACACCACTGACAACTCTCCTATGTACAGTGGGTTCAATTCCGTGGCCAACGGAACACAACCCCTCTAGTGGCTATGACTCTCCATCGGCACGGTGCAGCCTATGAACCCTCAAATTCTCCCTCCAATTAGAATCTCCACACTCTAGGTTCAAATCCTTAGATATCCCCAGCAATTTCAGATTTCAGAAATACCACAAGAAAATCTCAAGGACACTTAATTCAGCAATAATCCTCTCAGTAATTCATAAATTTTCAGTAACATAATATTAACTTCAACAATGTTACATATGCATTTCAGCAGCACATGGTATTGGTATATGGCAGTAAATTAATACTCTCAACTATATCATTGCATACATGTTAAATAGTTAAAAAAAAAAAATCTCTACATTACTGTATTTCAAAATGTTTAGGCGCATATATGTCACAACAACAAGAGATTTCAGGAATAAAAACTGAGGAATCTTAATGATTGGTCTCTAGAACCCTAAAGGTTAGGTTTCGAAACTCAGTTGGAAGAAAAACATAATCACAGATCACAGTGATGGTTTAGAAACCAGATTAGGAAGAATTTCATTAAATTTAAATCAACAACTCTGTTAGGCCTCAAACTTTGGTCAAAAGTATGTTTAATAGGGAAAAGAATAGGATACTAAATCTCAGGTTGATACAATGGTCGGATTCTGAGATGTGGGGGATTCCTACTGAAGATGGGGTTATCAAAAAATGGAGTAACAGATTTGAAACTCGATCTCAAAAAAAATACAATGAGGATCAAATGTATTTGAACAACCAAATATGCAGGAATATCAGTAATGGAAGTCCAAGAGCAATCATAAAAAAAATATCAGAGATTACAAGTCAGAAACTCAGAATTTTAGACTTCAAAATATATATGTCACAACAACACATGCAAATAGATTAAATTAAAACCCACTACTGTACACATATTCCAGCATTCGTATTCATCACAGTGCATGGTGACAGCATGGTATTGTTACACATAATAGTACATGTATACTAGAACATTTGCTTATCATACCACACACACACGCACACAGTGAAGTACTCTCACTATTATCCACCTACCTCAGTCTATAGTTGAGTCAAAACCAGTCCTCTTTGTTCCACGTACGCCGTAGAATCTCAACCCTGGTCTTCTTCTCCTTCTTTCTTCTTCCTCCTCTTCTTCTTTCTCTTCTCCTTGCTCACGGACTCAATAGCCAAGATTCTCTTTTCTTTCTTCCCCCCCCCCCCCCTTTTCCTTCCTTCAATTTATCTCTCTCTCTCTTTCCCATGTCCTCTCCCTCTCTCCTTATTCTTTTCTTGCCAAATTCCCTCCCCCCTTATCTTTCTTTCCTATTTCTTTCTTATTATTTATTTATTTTTTCCTGATTTCCTTTTTGGCTTTTCTCCTCCCTTACCACCTGGCCATGGTAGCTCCCCCCCTAAAATAAAAAGAATATATATACCTCCTATGCAGCTAGTGGGACTTGATCCCTAAACCTCATCTAAATCCAACTTGGGTTCTAACCACTAGGCTAAAACCCTTAGGTGCTTAATAAATATATATATTAATCTAATTAAATAAGTAGCTAGACTGTCATTAAATATCTTAAAATATCATATAAGTCATAATACCAACCAAAACAAGGTTACAACAAAGAAGGTTTTACTCATAAGGGCATTAAGAAAGGGTAGTAGAAAATTATGAATTTGCCCTTGAGGTATAAAATTACGAAAAGACCCCTGAGTAGAAATAAATGTGAATACACTTAAATTTCAAAATTTGGGGCGTTACACTTTGTGTGTATGCAATAATGCAGAAGAGAGAAGAGGGTTGGTGGGTGGGTGGCTCTTGGGTTTTCTTCCTTTTATTTTGAATTCTAATTTAATAAGAAATAGGAGGGTACTGGGTAGGACAAAATTTGTTAATTTAACCATCACAGGCATTGCTGTAAATGATGACAACCTTGGTTTTGAGACAGAATTGATTTGCTTCCCATTAAAGATAAGAGAAATATGTTGCCAAACAAGCACTTACAACTATAGGCTATAGGCTTAGAGAAATCTGTGAAACAAGATGATTCATTCATGCCTCCATTCAAACCAAAACTCTATTCAATGTTGAGAAATATTTGCCTCCAATAAACTTGATATGTCAAGCTCATTTTGCAGGGAACTTTTGAGGAATGGCTTACAAGCATTGGGTTTGCTGAACTTTTAGGGTTAATGGCGATAAGGGATAGGCGTGAGAGCAGGAAAAAAAATATGAGAGGGAAGAGAGGGAGAGGAGATGAGTAGTTGAGATGAGGGAGAGAAAACATAGATAATGGCAGGTGGAGAAGGGCATACCTGTGCGGTGGAGTTGCAGGTCCAGTGACTTTGGCAACTTCAGTTTTGAGGAAGAAGGCAACGGTAAAGAGGGTTTGAATAGGTTTTTGGTTTATGATCTTAGAAGAGGGCAAAGTTGGCATTTTACATTGTATTATTTAACAGGATATTAGAAGAGGGCAAAGTTGGCATTTTACATTATATTATTTAACACCGTCCACTTAGGGGGTGCAGTTGTATAATTTAGAAACACAGGGGCTCGCTTTGTATTTAGGACAAACCTCAGGGGGTCATAGTGTTACACCCCAACCCCCACCCTAGGTTTTGGTATGACTAGGATGTGTACCAACAACCTAAACTACCGCCAGGATCTCGATGCAGTGGCTCGAATTACAGTCAACTCAATACAACTCATATGTACATCAGAGTGTGGGAAAACATACATTTACAATAAAAGTAAATGTAGATACAAAAGTGCGGAAGTGTTTACAATAATAAAAGAGTTCAAAAGTATAAGTGATAGATAATTAATATATTACTATTAACAGCCTTAGGAATTGAATGCTTGAATGACCTCAATCGATCATCCAGCCCCTTATTTATAATAGTCTCAAATTGCAATCAAAGTATGAATTCCCCCCCAGTCCTATTCCTATTAGGAATTCCCACTACAATCAGGAATCCCAAATAGAGATCGGATAGAAGGGAAAAAACAAAAAAGAAGAAAAAAGTAAAACATTAAATAACTAAAACAATAAGGACTAAATTACCCCTATCGCCCACTCCCTTGCCCCCTCTTGGTCCTTCCTTTCCAACTATAACCACTCCCCCAATGGTCAAATTTGGGTTCTCTGGGATCCTTCCAAATTCCAAATCTCGGTCTCCTCCTCTGCCCAACTTCTCAATCTTAGCATTTCAGATCACCATCACAACCACCTTTTTTTCTTCACCATGGTTTATGCCCTCAACCGTCACCCTGATAGGATCCCCCTCTGGGACGACATTCGATCCATTTCTTCTTCTGTCGGTTCCTCCCCCTGGGGTATTGGAGGTGACTTCAATGTCGTCCGTTTTAGCCACGAAAAATTGGGTGGTTCCTCTCTAGACCACCAAGCAGTTGCAGCCTTCAACTCCTGTCTGGAGGACTCTGAGCTTAGCGACCTCAGATGGTCAGGTGCTGATCTCTCCTGGCACAACAAGCGCTCTGGCCCTGACAGAGTTGCCTGCATGCTCGACAGAGTCCTTGTCAATGATGCTTGGCTTTACTCTCTTCCTTCCTCCTATGCCTTCTTTGACCTTCCTGGTCTCTCTGACCACTCCCCCATTTCTCTCTTTGTCCTTCCCTCTCTTTCTTTTGGCCCTAAACCCTTTAAGTTCTTTGACATGTGGTCCTCTCACCCTGGCTTCCTTCCCATTGTCCAAGCAGCTTGGAACATCCTACTCCAATCCTTCTCCTCTCCCCTCCTCGCCTTTTCCAAAAAACTCAAAAATGTCAAGGTGGCTCTCAAAGCCTGGAATTCCACCACCATCGGCATTATTTCTTCTTGTGTTTCCTCTTGTCGAGACAACCTCTCCGCCATCCAACTCCGCCTCCAGTCTGACCCTCTCAACCCCTCCCTTGCTGAAGAAGAAACCATTGCTGCTTCTGAGCTTGCCTCCTCTCTCTCCCAAGAAGAAAGCTTCCTTAAGTAGAAATCCAGGATCAAATGGCTTGAGCTCGGCGACTCAAACACCGCCTTCTTCCACCGCTCCCTCAAAGCCCGCTCCAACTCCAACTCCATCCTCTCTCTTACCTCCTCTGATGGATCTCTCCTCTCCTCTGTTGATGCCATCAAAGTTGAGGCCGTGAACCATTTCACCGGTATCTTTTGCCCTCCCTCCCACACCCACTCCCCCCTCCCCGATGATCTTATCAACAAATTCCTCCCCCCCATCTCTTCAACTCCCTTAGCTCCATCCCCTTTGACTCCGAAATCTCCTCCGCTGTTCGCTCCCACAAGGCTAACAAAGCTCCAGGCCCTGATGGGTTCAGCATGGGATTCTTTTCCTCTTGCTGGGACATCATTGGCGTTGAGCTTATCAGTGCCATTAAAAGCTTCTTCTTCAACCCTCACCAGATTCATTACATCAACCACACCTTCCTCTGTCTCATCCCCAAATTCCCTGGAGCTTCGTCCATATCTGACTTCAGACCCATCTCCCTTTGTAACCTTCTCTACAAATTCATCGCTAAAATCCTTGCCAACCGGCTCAGCCTTGTCATCGACTCCCTTGTCAGCCCCAACCAGTCTGCCTTCATTACTGGGAGAAGCATCTCGGATAATATCATCCTTTGCCAGGAAATTGTCTGCGGCTTCGACCGCAAGTCCCACTCTTCGACTGCCCTTTTGAAAATCGACATTCACAAGGCTTTTGACTCCATCCATTGGAACTTCATCTCCCAAGTCCTCCTCAAAATGTCCTTCCCCCCCATTTTTGTCAACTGAATCCACTCTTACATCTCCTCCCCCCGTTTCTCGGTCCTCTTGAATGGCAGTCCTGCTGGGTTCTTCCCCTCCTCTGTTGGTATCCGCCAGGGTTGCCCCCTCTCCCCCTTTCTCTTTTGCCTATCCCTCGAGGTTCTCTCCTGCAGTATCCAATCCAAAACTGATCTCCACCTCATCTCCCCCATCCCTAAATGTAAGCCCACAAACCTGACTCACCTTGCCTTTGCTGATGATCTTATGATCTTCTCCAAGGCCGACCCTCTCTCCATTGAGTCCATCATGTCTTCCCTCCACCTTTTCCAAGGCCTTTCAGGGCTTCGCATCAACCTGGCTAAGTCCAAAATCTTCCTTGCCGGAGTTCCTGACAACACCAAAGCTGCCCTTTCCTCCCTTACAGGTTTTACCATCGGCACCCTCCCAGTCCGCGACCTTGGCCTTCCCCTTATCCCTGCCAGACTGTCTGCCCACCACTGCTCCCCCATCTTAGACCTTCTTCGCAAGAGGTTGCAGCTTTGGAAAGCCAAACTCTTATCCTACGCTAGTCGTCTCGAGCTGATCAGATCGGTGCTTCAGTCTTGCTATATTTATTGGAGCGGTATTTTTGGTCTTCCAAAGGCTACCATCAAGGCAGCGGAATCTATTATGTGTGCCTTCCTTTGGAAAGGTGTTGACTCTGCCAGGTTCCTCCACCGTATGAGCTGGGCTTCCCTTTGTGTCCCCAAATCTGAAGGAGGCCTCGGGCTCAGGAGGATAAAAGATGTCAACATTGCTGGTTCCATCAAGCTCATATGGAAGATCCTCACCAACAAATCCTCCATCTGGACTTCTTGGGTGTATACTGGACCCCTGCGCAATGACTCTATTTGGTCCGTTAGCCCTCGGGCTGATTCTTCTTGGGTTTGGCGCAGAATTCTTCAGGTGAGGCAGCTAGCCAGAGATGCCATTTCAAGCAGGATTGATGACGGTTCGACTACCTTGCTTTGGCTTGACAAGTGGCATCCTTCTGATGTTCTCTCTTCCATTGTCAGCCCTAGAGATATTTACTCCTCCGGATTGGACAGATCTGCCTCTATTGCCGCTATCATCTGCAATGGCTCGTGGTCCCCTCCCCTCTCCCCTCCTCCCCTTGCCGACCTCTGGAGCTCCCTTTCCCCCATCCCCCCTGGGCATAGAGGCAGAGGCGACACCATCTTATGGCTTCCTTCCCCATCGGGTAGATTCAGCTCTCACTCCGCTTGGGATTTGGTTAGACATAGAGGGACCCCTTGTCCTTGGTACAGAGTTGTTTGGTTTCGTGGCCACATTCCTCGGCATAGCCTCACTGCTTGGCGCGCCCTTGCAAGTTGTCTTCCTACCTAAGCCTTTCTTCTTCATCGGCATATTCAGGTCCCCTCCAGCTGCTGTCTCTGTTGGAACGGGACTGAAGACGTCGATTACCTATTTTTCACTTGCCCTTTTGCCTCCTCCATATGGACCCGAGTTCTTCGCCATTGTTGGCCTGGTCGGCGCACTCCTCTTCCTCTCAGCAGGGAATGGATTTGGATCGACATGACATACGGAGGGAAGTCGATTTGCGACTCGGCTGGCAAGATCACCTTCTGTGCCACTATCTCCCACATTTGGATGGAACGAAACCTCAGAAGATGGACATCCAACTCTCGCTCCTTAGACATGATTTGGAAGGCCATCTTTTTTGATGTTTCATCTAAAGTTAGATCCCTCCCCCTCAAGGATGTTAAGGATTCCCCAAGGAACAGGCTCATTGTTGTCTCCTGGGGTCTCCCTTCTTCCATTTTGCGCCCTAACTAGTCCCTAGTTTCGGCTTTTTTTCCCTTGGGCTTGTATATTCCTTCTTTTTTCTTCGTAATATATTTTTATTCATCCAAAAAAAAAATTACCCCTATCGGGTAAAGTAGCCCATCTCAACAATTACATCTTTTCTCAAGAGATTAACTAAAACTAAGAACAACAGTAATATTACAGAGTTTATACCATGCAAATGAGGAAACTTAAAAGGAACAAAAGTAATAAGTGTCTTAATCCAAGTGCCCCATTGGCACAGTCATCAACATCTAATCAACATCATACACTGAAGTTACCGACTGCACGTCAGCAACACCGAGTAAAACATATCCGAAAGAAAGAACCACAGAGATTTCCACCAAAACATCACTTGCAACGCATCTAAAAAGGTTGCGCAAAGAGGGGTAAGCTCCACTGAGCCCAGTGACGGAATAGGGAACACACAAACAATAACACATAGTCCATGATGCATGAATTAGTTAGCAATATTAGCCACCTAGCAAGCATATCTAAGTCACTAGGTTCTTGCTACTACAACAACTTGGGAAACATCATGGATCACTTATTTTATCACCATGATGCAGCCTCAATTGTTACAATGGGGCCCGTGCCGGTCGAAGCCACTCGCTACCCAGAGGCAAACCCCGATAACCAATGATCATCCTTGACCTGGCCTCGTATCACTCCTCAGCCAAACAAGGAGCCTTGGTTACCCAACACCTAAACTCCTATTGGTAAGGGTCGTAGCAAGGGGAACATAACCCTAATCATACTATATGAACTATCTTGGTGAGAGGTGTTCTGGGTGCATCAACAGCCCATACCATCTAGTACCCGGGTATCAGCATGACACGGCGCATGACAGACCACATAAAAGCACTAACCGCATGATGCAATATGATACTATCGTATCGAGAGGTATCCTGGGTGCATCAACGTCCCATACCATCTATCACCCGGGTACTAGCACGACCCAGCGCATGATAGACCAATTATAAACATGATGAAGACATTAACAAGCCACATTCACAACGCATACATTCGCAATTTCCACAAAAATGGTTATAATAATGCAAGAATGAGTATGCATGAGAAATGGCATACAAGCATAACATAATGCAAAACACTCCCGAATTAAATCAAAACCACAGCCACTCACCTATTAGTTCGCGATTCGTTTACTAGGGTTCGTTGTCGATCAACGTATGATAAGTCTCACTGTAAGAGTAATGTTGCCTAAAGAAGCGTGACAAAACAAGTTAGGTAAGGTAAGAGGGGACCCAAAAGGTCTCCAAAGATTAAGTCTTAAGGAAGGATAACAGAGTCCATGTGGACTCTTAAGTAGAGGCACAGTGCCTGGGTCCAACTGGGGCAAAATGCCCAAAAAACCTGAACTGGACTCTTGGGTGGATTTAGGTCCGAGTCCACCTCGGGGTCCACCTGAAAACAGAATAGGTGTGGACTCATATGCGGATTTTGGCCTGAGTCCACCTGTAAACAGAAAAGGGGTGGACTCATATGCGGATTCTGGCCTGAGTCCACCTCTGGGTCCACCTGTAAACAGAATAGGGGTGGACTCATGCGGATTCTGGCCTGAGTCCACCTTTGGGTCCACCTCTCTGCTGAACCCAAAATTCCTAGGGTTTGAGTTCCCCAACTCGATTCCACTTGGATTTTAAGCCACAAGGACTTGGGGAAGGGTTCTTTGGGTCTACTTGAGTCGTCATAACCTACTCCTATCAAGAAATTGATGGATCTATGGAATAAACCACCACAATGACCCAAATCTTAGGTTTTCCATTTGAAACCCTAGATTCAAGAGAGGGGTTTAATAGAAGGCCATTAAGAGAGTCAAAGGTGAGCATTAAGCTCCCCATAGAGTGGGATACTAGGTCCGTAAACATCCTTGGGTTCTAAGTGGAATCCTAGGTCAAAACCCCCAACCTCAACGGTTCTTCCCCAAACCCAAAAGATTTTAAGAGGAGGGAGAGAGGCTGTTCAAGAACTCACCCAAACCGAGTGGCCAGGTGTTCCAAAGGCTGAGCTCCACGGCCCAAATCTTCCTCCAATCTACCTCCTTCCTTTCCTTCTCTTCTTTCTTCTTTCCTTTCTCTTGTTTCCATGGCTCTGGGTAGGTTGCTGAAGTTATGACCATTTAATGTTCATGACTTCTATTTAGAACTATGTTTAAGTGAAGGCTTGTTTGGTTTGGCCTCTAAAACTCCAAAACCCATTTTTAGGTTAAGTTGGGTCTTTAGGACCCAGTTTTAAGGCCCAACACAAATAGAACAAAAGAGGGTGGGGTCCACCATGACTGGGGACACCACCACGAAGTTTGAGACATGGGACAAGTGGGTCCCACAAGACTTTACCAAAATTAAGTTTTACAGCATGGGTGGATTCACCCCTGTGAGTCCAATCCAGAGTCCACCCTTGCTGTAAAAGGGTAAACCAAGGGCAATATTTCCTGGGTTTTGTTCCGTACTTTGAGGACTTCAAAGGGAGCATGTACACATGATATTTAAGGATTGAATGCTCACCTTCGTGCGGTCACATCGCCCATCAGACCGAAACTCCACCCTTTTATTCCAGTTATCCCCTTGACTGCCACGGCCCAAGGTCATAGGTGTTGACCGTTGGCAGCGTCGCAACATCTACCAATGGAAAATCAGTTTAGCCCAAAAATTTAGGGTGTACTTTGGGCGCGGGTATAACACATAGTGTAATTTACCCTATTATATATAATTTTGTTTATAGCAATCATTATTATGTATAATTCAGTAATATTTCATGGAGTTCTGAGCATTTAATTCAAACCGCTGGAGAATAATATATTGTCATGTAGGTAATTTAGAAACACAGGGGTCGCTTTGTATTTAGGACAAACCTCCGGGGGTCATAGTGTAATTTACTCTATTATATATAATTTTGTTTATAGCAATCATTATTATGTATAATTCTGTAATATTTCATGGAGTTCTATTAAAGAAGTTTGCACATTGCACAGATGCGCATTTAATTCAAACCCCTGGAGAATAATATAATGTCGTGTAGGTGGGGTTATACATGCTCCAGTGTTAAGGGAAAAGAATATAGATCAATCAATCCATGGTTTTGATATTTGGTAAATTCAAAGTAGCTTATTATTTTTCAATTTTATCTTCTTGTTTCACATCTGTTGACCCTAGTTGGACCTTGGATCTTGTTTTCATTCACAATCTTTTTATTTACAGTGGTATCTCATGGTGTGATGATTCCCTGGCTCTAGTTTACGAATCTTGGTACAAGACACGCCGAACAAGAACTTGGGTTATTTCTCCTGAATCTAAAGACATAAATCCACGCATACTATTTGACAGATCATCAGAAGATGTCTACTCTGATCCTGGTTCTCCAATGTTGCGAAGAACTCATGCTGGGACCTATGTTATTGCAAAAGTAAAGAAGGAAAATGATGCTGGGACTTATATTTTACTGAATGGAAGTGGTGCAACACCAGAAGGGAACATCCCGTTTCTTGATTTATTTGACATGTAAGGCTACTCAAGTTCTTATCTGTTATATTAGCAGTTCGAAACATAGAAACTTACAAAATCTTTTATCCCCAGAAATACAGGTAACAAAGAACGAATATGGGAGAGTGACAAGGAAAAATATTATGAGTCAGTTGTTGCTTTGATGTCAGATCAAAATGAGGGTGATGTGTACATTAATCACCTGAAAATACTGACTTCCAAAGAATCAAAAACAGAAAACACCCAGTATTACATACAGAGTTGGCCAGATAAGAAAATATGTCAGATTACTAACTTTCCCCATCCATACCCTCAGCTGGCCTCATTACAGAAGGAGATGATCAGATATCAGAGGAAGGATGGTGTTCAACTTACTGCAACCCTATATCTACCCCCAGGCTATGATCCCTCAAAGGATGGCCCTCTTCCATGTTTGGTATGGTCTTACCCTGGAGAGTTTAGGAGCAAAGATGCTGCTGGACAAGTTCGTGGTTCTCCTAATGAGTTTGCGGGCATAGGTCCAACATCGGCCCTTCTTTGGCTGGCTAGAAGGTATTATTAATCTATTCTCTTCTGATTCTGTGGCAGGGCTGCTTGTGTGCATGTGCAAATCCATATGTGTGTGTGTTCCCTTTTGGTTGTCTGCCCATTCATGTGTTCCTTTCAACTGTACCTATGTCATGGCTGTTTGCTTTCAATGTTTATGGATAATGAATGCTCCCAATTCATGCAGGTTTGCTATTCTATCTGGACCAACAATACCAATCATAGGCGAAGGTGATGAGGAGGCAAATGACAGGTAATTTTATAATGTTATTTCTAGATAGTGCTCTCTCTCTCTCTCTCTCTCTCTCTCTCTCTCTCTATCTATCTATCTATCTATCTATCTATCTATCTATATATATATATATATATATATATAGGGTCGATGTTTGTGCAGCAGCGCAGGCTGCACCCAGACACATGGGGGCGGCATTTCCACCATTCAGGGGGGCAGGGTGGTCATTTCGCCCACCCCCATGTGTCTGGGCCCAGCCTGCGCCCCTGGCACAGAAAACATTTTCCCATATATATATATATATATATATATATATATATATATATATCTTTTAACGTCTTTGGCCTGTAGTCCTCATAACCTTGAGAGGTGAGATGCCTAATGATCATTAACCTTTTTGATCTTCTGTCTGGAGCTCATTTTGAGTTATGATCAAGAATCTCATTGGTACTACATGCCTGTTGATTCCTTTCTAACATACGAAGGCATGGGTCATAGTCTCTGTGACTGTTCATCCATACTGAGGGGATTCTCAACCTTGTCTAGTGCCCTAGTTTTCTGTTTATTTGCTTCTTTAGTTACTACTTACTAGTCAGTTCTCTTTCCTTCTGCTGGTTTTATATGTGTGTGTATATGTATGTATGTATATATATATATATATATATATATATATATATATATATATATATATATATATTGATTTATTTATTTTAATATTAAGTGTATGTTGTTCCTCTTTGGCTTGGTCTTTCCTTGCTACTAACAAAGGAATAGGAAATAGTAGTAATCCCCATCCCTTTAAATTTTTCCCTAGTTTTCTTTCTCAAACAACTGTTATAGAAGTTTATAACAAAGAACATCTAAAAGTTTGAGAATTTCATCCATAACCTATTGTTTGTTGAACAGGTATGTAGAGCAGCTGGTAGCAAGTGCTGAGGCTGCTGTTGAGGAAGTTGTACGTCGAGGGGTACGATTATGCAAACTTTTCCTTGAGAATATAAACTAGTATTTACTATGGATCCACTTGGTTAGATGTGAAGTTATTGATAATAGTCAAAAGTGAAGTAAAATCAACAAAGTTTGTTCACTATTATTCCAACCAAACTCCCCATTGCAAACTTTCTTTTTCTCTTTCTCCATTGCACTTCACTTCTAACTAAATGGGGCCTACGACACTATATTTAGAATTTGTGGCTGTGGGGTGATTATGCACTTGTTTTAGGTGGCTCATCCAAGCAAAATTGCTGTTGGTGGTCATTCATATGGGGCATTTATGACAGCAAACCTCCTAGCACATGCTCCTCATCTCTTCTGTTGTGGCATTGCTCGCTCAGGAGCTTACAACAGAACGCTTACTCCTTTTGGTTTCCAGGTGAGCACATAAATTTCTGCTCTGATAATAACTGTCTGGCATGTGTTGTTATTTAGCTTTCCATTCCCAACTGGCAATATGTCTCTTCCCTGCCAACTTTTGTACTGTTACCTGTGCAGAATGAGGACAGAACACTTTGGGAGGCCACCAACGCTTACGTGGAGATGAGTCCTTTCATGTCAGCTAATAAAATTAAGAAGCCCATCTTACTTATCCATGGAGAGGAAGACAATAATTCAGGGACACTAACGATGCAGGTATAAGACATGGTGTTTTATAATATAGCCATACAACTGTGTTGATCCCATCTCATGTGTGTTTCATGATGCCTGAATCACTTGGGGTAATTAGGTTAACATAAATGGCTTTCAAACCACTGATGATTAGATTAAATTATAAATATGATACTATCTCATTGGGTCTTGTGTAGTATAGATAGGGCTATTGTTTCTCTCTCTTTTTCTTTGGGGGGGGGGGGTGTGTGGAGTTTGGAGCATGTGGTCCATCTTTAATAATATCTAATTCATTTGAAAAAGCCAATGTTCCACAGAAGATTCTGTTACTACTTGCTAAATATAAAATCATATTATGGAGTTCATCTTAGGACAATTTAATGTAACCATGTTCTGGTCTTGAATATTATGAAATGTAATTAAGGGAACAAAAGCTTTTATAAGATACGATGAAACGATCTGAGCTTTATGGAGGGGAAATTTGGACTATATATGAAACCAACAAAACAAGATGGTGTGAAGGTGGATTGGGGGAAAGATCAAGAATTAAAAAATAGAAGTGATAACACATTTGAGAAAGAGTGTAGCCCGAATCTGCAGTGAAATAAGAGAGGGCATGGTGATTGTCTGGACTTGTTAAAACCATTGACAATGCTATCTAGAAGTGGTTTTGGTGCAGCTTGTTGGCTCTAAAAGGGTTAGAAAGAGAGATATCATAATAATATAGACTGAGATAGCTGAAAGGGTTTGTGTTTAATGTCGGTGTGGCTCTAGATCTCCTCAGATTGGCAGAGCAGGGTTGTGTTGCTGGCCCCAAATACTTAGGAGGGGGAATCGGTGATGTTGACATTTCTGTTATTTGACACTAATCTACAAGAGTGAACATTATTCCACTGCCACTAATTTTCTGATGCCCAAGATCTCTGCCTTTTTATATTTTTTAGTTACATTTTTCTTTACTGTCTAATTATAATATTTATAATTTTTTTTACTAATTCTGCATTTTCTTGATGTCAGTCGGATCGTTTCTTCAATGCTTTGAAGGGACATGGTGCACTCTGCCGCCTAGTGGTGCTTCCTTTTGAGAGCCATGGTTATGCTGCACGAGAGAGCATTATGCATGTTCTCTGGGAGACTGATAGGTGGCTCCAGAATTTTTGTGCATCAAATGTTTCTGACGAGGTTACAGATATTGACAAAAGTAAAGAAGATGAAAACAAAGTCATGAAAGATTCTGAAAGCAAAACAACAACCGTTGGTGGAAGAGGAGGCTCTGAACTGGAAGATACAGAGTGGGAAGGTTTTCTGTCTACCACAAGGTCATCATTGTGGTAATTTCTCTCCACTAGTTTTATTTCCCCCTTTTTTCATGGTTAATCTATATTTCCAAGTGAAATTATTAAACGTTGGTAATTTCTATACAGTAAAGGGGTACAGTTTTTGTATGTTGTGTGTGCAAGACCTGGGTTAAAGACATTCCTACATGACTTAGTGGCAACTTTGGACACTTTATGGGTTCCTGCTTGCAGACGAACAGAACTTGTTTACATTCACATTAGATTTTTGTATTGTGACTCTTGGCAATGGGCTAGAAAGGAGAAGGAAAAATAATGAAATTAGGCTTTTACACTACAGAAATGTCTAAGATTTTGTGTACAGTCACTTCCTTTGTGTGTACACAAGGAAGGATCAAAGATTTTGTGTACTGTCTCTTCCCTGTTGTGTACACAAACCTTAATTCTGACCCTGTGGACTCTGCATTTAGCTTGAGCAGGAGGTGCATTATGTTTGATACATACCTGCGACATTGCTATCAATCTTTAAGGCTTTTTTGCCTCTTGATCCAGTCAATGTTGTTTTCCATCTATATTTGCTGGTAACTCTTGTTTTGGAATTGATAATGAGGCCCAAAAACAGATATTCTGAAATAATTATTCTGCTATGAAATCTCAAATTATCAATATCGCTATTTTATGAAATTTCTATTTCTTAGTAACTCTGTATTTCATTGTGGCCAAAATCGAAATCTTTAATGTAGATTTGAAGATCAGAAGAATTTCCAAGCACATGAATTCATTGATTGAAAGACAATGAAATATACAACATCTTTTCTCATTTTCAATGCTGGTAACTCTTGTTTTGGAATTGATACTGAGGCCCAAAAACAGATATTCTAAAATAATTATTCTTCTATGAAATTTCAATTTATCAATATCGCTATTGTATGAAATTTCTATTTCTTAGTAACTCTGTATTTCATTGTGGCCAAAATCGAAATCTTTAATGTCGATTTGAAGATCAGAAGAATTTCCAAGCACATGAATTCATTGATTGAAAGATCTTGAAATATACAACAACTTTTCTCATTTTCAAGATTTTTTTTTTATTGTTTTGGATGCACCTGTGTAATCTACTGGTCTTTAAACAGTTTTATAGACCATTGCCTTTGCAGATTGGGGACACACAACGCTTGGATACTAACTACTTGGGAGCTCTGATATGAGGAAGGGACGGATGCTGAATTTGTTCTTGGTGGACCTTCCATTATTCTAAACCTGAGTTTGGTAAGTTCCATTCACATCAGTTAGTATCAGGCAAACCATTGCTTCTGGGATGTATAATGCATAGTTATCGTACGCAAGTCGTCTCAAATTGCATTTAATTCAATCAGCACTGTTGGCACCACATCCTGCCTGTATATGGGCCTCACACTGTATTCGTGCTGGCTCCTGATTGTTTTCTTCAGCACCTCATCCTGGAAATTGTATAATTAGTGACATCCTCTTTTCTTTACCCAACGATACAAACGAATGCATGCACTTGCACATTAATAAGAGCAAATGTGCAGCCTTCATGATTAATTCATCCAGATAAGGCTCTATATGAAGTGAACATGCTGAAGCTTGCTTAATGGCTTCAGGGATGGTTGATTATAAATATATGATTTTCGAATCTGCAAACCATCATTTTTTTTTTTGCTTTTGCACATGCTGCTATTTCTTGATGCTACCTCATGGTTCTAGTGAATGAGTTTGATGAGGTAATAAATGAATTTGTGCTGTCAAATGATTTAAGTTGATATGATGATCCACTCGGTGCATGGAAATACTCTCTTATAGCATTGCCATACCATTGTGATCAATTTGTTTTGAACTATAGAGTACATTAATAAGGTGTTATGTTAGCAATTTTTTT
The DNA here is from genome assembly GCF_018873765.1 of Telopea speciosissima. NCBI lineage: Eukaryota > Viridiplantae > Streptophyta > Magnoliopsida > Proteales > Proteaceae > Telopea > Telopea speciosissima. The sequence continues at coordinate 54,192,751 of NC_057922.1, forward strand.
TTTAAAGATTTCCTGAGGTTTTTACTTCTGTCATCCTTGAGATGACCTGGTTAGTACCAAAATGGGGTGTTCTATTTTTTTTGTTTTGTTGTTGTGGTTGGGGGGTGGGGGATTGATCTGTGTGGTTGGCAAGGAAAAAGTAGTTCCACATGTTGTCTGTCTCACCTGGATGGCAAGTTTAAACCCAAATGTAGTTCAGTAGTGCAACTTCTTGGTTATGGTTTTATAAACAAAGAAGATGTCAATGCTTTGGTAGCCTGAGATTATAAGGCAAAAAGCTGAGAGTATCTAGTAGGACGTGCCTTTTTTTTTTTTGGGGGGTGGACTTGGTTGCCAAATTAGAGGATTGCTAATCCAGTTGAATGACCATATTAGCCTTCTACATGGACTCAAGTGCATGGATGAGGAAGGGTTGTATGACCGAGCAGTTCACCTAAGATAGAAGATAGCTTGATGTGAGCCATGTGGATAGATGATATAGGCATTAGGTGTTTCGGCCATTGGATCATGGATGGGTAGAGATCACCTGGATTGGTCATTCACAACATGTAAAATTTTATGACCTAACGCAATGTGTTGGTCTTCTTCCATCATATTTTTTGGACCTGTTTTTAGAGTGGCAAATTCGCAACGCGGGGGGGGGGGGGGTAGCTAAGTCTGGGCCAGGTGGGAAGAATTAAGGTGTTTGAAGGAACTTGAGCCAAGGAATATAAAGACACACCATGTATACCATCGATTCATTGGTTGGGAAAACAGTTCCAATTTGTCCAAGTGTGTAGCCCTAGGTATATAAAGAAACGGTTTTCTTCCCCATCACTAAGCCTAGTGAAGTATATTGCTTTGCTATTTGTCACATAGCAATACATGCATAGGTCCATGTGATAGAGGACCAGACAAGCATTTGCAATTTCAGTTTAAAATGAGTAGAGGAAGTAGTCAAAATTTTAGAAGATGCTTTTTAGTATTTTATATTCATCTTCATTTGATGGCATTTTTGGTAATTCAACTAAAATTTTGAATCCGAGTTTGACCAACTTTCGTTGTTTACTTTGGACTAAAATTCGGCCATTAAGATGTATGTGGAGTCCTCTATCATATAGACAAATCCATATATTGCTAAGTACCCCCCCCCCCCCACACACACACACACACACACACACACACACACACACAAGAGAAAAGGACAAGGGATTTCTGCTCTTCCAACCAACACTTTTTTGAGAGTTGGATGGGATAGAATTGAGTTTGAGAGCATTTTGGATTCGGACACTTTGTGTGAGATTAACTATTCTATTTACATGGTCTCTTGCTTGCACTATTTAAAAAATTAGAATCTGGCCATGACTCATCTCAATTCCGGCTGATTGATGGGGCCGATTATAAGGTTTTGGTTATAAGATCAATAGGTTTTCAGATTTGATGGATGATTCTAGGGTTTTTGGGACGGATTCTAGCATATTCAAATCCAATCTAGATTGGAATCGGCATGAACCAATTCAACTTCCAATTCTGATTTTAAATCCTAGCTTGCTTCAGACCACAGATTCCTTTGGCTGGTTAGCAAAATGGCAAACTTTTTTGTCTTAGTTGTGTTTGTTTCCATAGGAAAAAGAAACTCTTTTTTTTCATGTAAAATAAGATTAAAAATTTACATAGCGAAAAAATTTCAAGTAAAATATCATATGCACGAAAAATTTTACCAAAAAATAAATAAGGTGTAAAGAAAATTTTATTTTTCTCATTTGATGGATACACTACTATGTGACTGCATTGTCGGGTCCAAACTTGCATATTTCATATGTAAAAAAAAGAGATATTGTAGTGATTGACGAATCAGGGGTAAAATTATAAAAAAAATCCTTTTTAAGGAAAATACTGGCCAATGTCGTCTAATTCGGGATATGTATCAACCCTTATCGATATTGTATCGATTTTCAAGTAACCGATCCCTGATCTAATACCATGCACTTAAACCATGGTTGACACTGTTGAATTCAAAATCCAAAGAGATCTTGTATGCCTTACAATTGTCCTTTTTCTTTGCTTTGGAAGGGTTATAGAATAGTGTTTGCTTTAACAGTAGCCAATTCGCATATTAGTGGCCCCCATCACCTCTCTTGGGAAAAATGTAGCCATTTAACAAGACCACGTGTCTTGCTTAGTGCTTTTGGGCATTACGTGCTAAGCATTCTAGTCGTGTACCATTATGCTCTCCATGTCACGACAATGAAGTTGGGCATACCATGTCGAGCATTTCATTTTGCTTTCTATGTCACGGCAATGAAGTTGGGCATTCTATGCTGAGCATTCTAGTTCTCGTACCATTATGCTCTTCATGTCACGACAATGAAACTGGGCATTGCGTACCGAACATTCTAGTCCTCGAACCACTATGCTCTCCATGTCATGACGTTGAAACTGGGGATTCCATGTCGAGCATTCTAGTCCTCAGACCATTATGCTCTCTATGTCATGGCAATGAAGGTTGGCATTTCATGACGAGCATTCCACACCAAGCATTACGTGCTGAGCATTGTAGTCCTCGGATCATTATGCTCTCCATGTCATGGCAATGAAGTTGGGCATTACATGCCGAGCATTTAGTCCTCAGACCATTATGCATTTATGCTCTCCATGTCATGACAATGAAGCTGGGGCATTCCATGATGAGCATTCCATGCTGAGCATTACGTGCCGAGCATTCTAGTCGGACCATTATGCTCTCCATGTCACAGCAATGAAGTTGAGCATTCCATGCCGAGCATTACGTGCCAAGCATTTTAGTCCTTGGACCATTATGCTCTCCATGTCACGACAATGCAGTTGAGCATTCCATGCCGAGCATTCTAGTCCTCAGACTATTATGCTCTCTATGTCACGGCAATGAAGTTGGGCATTCCATGTCGAGCATTCTAGTCAGACCATTATGCTCTCCATGTCACAACAATGAAGCTGGGCAATACGTGCCGAGCATTCTAGTCCTCAGACCATTATGCTCTCTATGTCACGGCGATGAAGTTGGGCATTCCATGCCGAGCATTCTAGTCCTCAGACCATTATGCTCTCCATGTCACGGCAATGAAGCTAGGCATTCTATGTCGAGCATTCTAGTTCTCGGATCATTATGCTTGAAGTTGGGCATTCCATGCCGAGCATTTCATTCCAAGCATTCAATGTCGAGCATTCCATGCCAAACATTCAATGCCGAGCGTTCCATTTTGCTCTTCCTTACTTTCTTTCTTTCTTTTTTACTCCCTTATCCCTCCTTCAATGGTCTAGGGAGTGGGGGACATCTGATATACCTAAAAATATACTTGTACACGTGGTAGCATAACAAGAAGGTCTTGCTATCTACGTAAAACCTAGTGAGTCCCATATAATCAATACGCTGAGATATGAAGTCTTCTAATCTCTTCCAAAGCGAGTCAAGGCAACCGACCTAAATCATTCGGTTGTAACAGCTCACCATCCACTCAACTGGGTTGTAGCACAAACCAACCCGGAGTATAAAAGGAATAGTAACAGATAGAGGTAGATGGCTCACATTTTATTACTCTTACCGTATTTCACTCTTATTTACTTATTGCCTAGTTCTGACTTAATCATCGGAGATACCACGAATTAACCTTGGGTTCATCCGACCATTCTCTCTCTCTCTCCTACATGTCATCCACCTCAGCCAAATCAAAATTAAGCGACAACAATCGCCAAGACGATCTCCCAATGTGTCAAAAAAAATGCAGTAACGACATAAACATTAGAGTTTCTTAATTGCATAGAAGATGTTTTTTTTTTTGGTACAACATAGAAGCCGTGTTTTTTTCGGTGCATACATATAAACTTAAATTTTGCATTGTTTTTAAATAACCCAAGTGCATGTGCTTTTTTCTTTCATTCTACCTTTAAATGTTACATTTTCTCTGAGACATGAGGCCGGACATATTTTCCCTGGTCATGCTCCTAGTTAGCAAATTTGGATTCGAGAATTATTTAGATGGTCGTTTTGTTAATTTAAGAATTCGGTCAAAAAAGCGATAAAAAAAGCGGATATAATAAAATTCGGATTCGGATTCGAGACTTATTCGTTTACAAAAGAAAAAAAGTCGGACAAAAAAATCAGACGTTATTTTTAATATTTATAGTATCTATTTAACATTATCTATCAATTAACATACTTGCATAAGATACAAGTAACATAAAAATTGGAATACATGCAAGTTTTAGTTCATCTAATTCGATAATCCATAAATGCATAACAAGAATTATAATGGTCTAAAGCATAACAAAAATCAAAATCATAACATTTAGTTGTAGTTTGTCTAGTCTATCTCACAACTTGTCGAAATATTCCCTACCCATCAATTAATCCAAGATTCGTATCCATCCTCTGTTTATGTTTCTATTAGACCATGTTTTGGCTTTATGTATTTTTTTTTTTAATACATAAAACTTGGTCTGGTGGAGTACTTGAGTTTCAAACAATGGCTGATACTTTATAGGATAAAGTTGTGATAGGAGCTTGGAATAAAATATTCAAGAATCATTTCAAGTGGTCCATGATTACCCATATTTTAAGGGGAAGAGGGAGAAATGAGGAGAAAGAGGAGGGATCCATTTGAGATCGGTAAAGGCAAAAAGTAAAGTGTGAAACCCTACAAGCCCAAACCCTAAATATTTAATTTGATTTTGAATACAATTTGGTTTTTAACATAGTAACATTATTCACCAATAGTTGCCTGAGTTTGAGTCCCTATTTCCCCCCCTCTAAAAACAAACATAGCAGAATTATTCGGATATTATTCGATTTGGCCGAATTATTTGCGATTTTTAAAAAAGTCCAAAATATCGTGACTTTTTTTTACTTTTATTTTCAAGTCGGATTCAGACAGAATTATCTGTATTATTTGGTAAAATTTGGTTTGACCAAATTATTCACGAATTATTCAGCGAATTAAATAACTAGGGTCCTGCTTCCCTCTTCTCACCTTTCCCACTCTATTTAATTTTCCATGTTCTCTAATTTTTTGCTTTTATTCTTCCCTCGATCTGATAAATGACACACTTAATGTTGATATAATTTTGTTTTACTTTTAATGTAAAAATGGAAGTCTTTTAACTTTATTAATCCTAGAACTTAAGGACTCAACCAGTACTCTGAAATTTTTTTAATGAATCAGGTTAACGGCTTGTTTTATTTTTGTATATATATATATGAGAATTGTATTGAGGTCATAAGGAGGTTTTTTTTTTTTTTTTACATGAGAGTTTCATTGCTGTCATAAGAGGCATAGAACAAGTTTGTCATTCTCTGTATCGTCGCGCATAAGGGTGCAAGCTGTGCCCAAGCATATGAGGCAAGACGAGGCTGTCATTTTAGCCATTCAAGGCTTGGGTGGTCATTTCGCCTACCTTCATGTGTGTGCCCTGGTGCAGAAAACATTTTTCCTAAAACTTACCCCAAACATTTATCATTAATTAATCAGCCTGCGCTCTGATGTGATTGTTGTTACTTCGTGGTAGCTTCATAAATTTTTTTTTTTTATTTTTTTATTTCCATATTCAGTTGGTCCCACTTGAGACCACTTTATTTAGTGGAGGAAACTGGGCTCACTTAAGTCTTTAGTGCCCATAAGACCCGTCATTGTTGGTGGGTATTGTTTGACTCGAGTGCTTTCTTGACGTTGCTGTGGGTCTTTGAAGTTTTTTAAGGAATTATTGATGGAAAAAATTAAATCGAGAAGGAAATTGTAATCTGTTTTGAATGCGTACCGGCTATCTAAAAGGAGTTGCCCCCATACGACAAATTATACTTTTAGGACTCAACAAAATAATAAAGACGAATCGTTTGAATACTGCACTTCTATTTTATAGAAGTGAAGCACGGACCTTTATCCCTTGAGGTTCGCTGACCGGTACGATTGTGCGGTTCCTCTCATAGGGGGGCTGAAATGATCATTCTACCCCCTGACCGAACAAACTGCCTGGGTGGGGTCCACCCCCCTTTTATTAGAGGCACTAGGGAACCGTACTGGACAGGAGAACCGCAGGTGATAAAAATTCAGTGAAGCACCTCTTCTGAACAGACATGTGTGTTCATTTTGCATTTAAACCATTAAATCGATTACCATCCGATCTAACGGTCCAGATCAAACCAGAGATGTAGCTGTTTACAACAGTCATACTATATCAAACGTGATCGTAGGATCTTCTAATCCGATGGATCTGATCACATAAAAAAATCAATGTACGCCACTAATGCGTCTACAGCCCATTGCCCATATCGCACGTGCGTGCTCAAACGGCTATGCCGTCCTCGCAAAGACATCGTAGAATGTCTCTTTTTTTCGATTTAACTCAAAAGATAAAAAAAATAATATAACAAATACCATTTATAACTCTTGTAGTTTTTTGATGTGAAATTAAAATACTTTACCTAAATAATATAATATTTATTTAATCTTTTATCTTATTACAATCTATCTAACAATTATATCTACAAGGTGCAATTTATTTGGACCAATTTCACCATCTGTTGCAAACCTTAGCCAACTTGAGAAACCATGGTTGATTGGACAACAATTTACTCCAAGGGCCATCCATTCTAAATTGTTTTTTCTCCCATCATTACGTAAGCTCAATTCAGTGAGGTCATAAATGGGTCTATTCACAACATCTCATCTTTTTCTATTCCACTAGAATTTAATTTATTTTAAGTGGCAACCATTGGAAAAGACAAGAACCGATGAGATCGATTTCAATGATCAAAGGAATATTTCAAGTACTTGACCTTTCATTGACTTTGGCCTCTTAGTAGAAGACGATAGAAATCTTTCGTATGATGGTTAACCCAAAAGTCATAGTCGTGGTGGTGACAACTGTTTTGTTAATGCCCAAATTCAGCAATTGTGGATGACTTCTTGCAACATTAATAAATTCCCAAATTTTCTTAGGAATTAAAAGGATTTGGCTATGTTAGACCTTTCTTCCAATAGAATTAACAAATTCCCAGATTTTCTTAAGAACCAAATGGAATTAATTAACTTTTCTAGACCTTTCTTACAATGGAATTAACAATTTTCCTGCAGATTTCCTTAGGAACCAAATGGAATTGACCGAGTTAGACCTTTCTTACAATAGAATTAGCAAAATTCCAAATTTCCTTTGGGACCTAATTAAGAGATTGAGTTATCTAGATATCAGTGGCAATAGAATTAGAGGTGGGATAACCAAATGAATATGGCAAGAGAATTTTATACGCCTAAACCTTTCTAACAACTTCAGAGTTACGGATTTAAATCCTTGGTTATCTCTACCATCCAAGTTTCCGGTTGCTAAAAACATGATAATGATTTTAGTCATGGGTTGATGCATCAAGCTCAAAATTTTGTATTTTCTGGACCCACTTCAGAGCCATGTGATTGAGAGAAATGAGCCTGTCCTATTTCAATTCCCTCTTCCTACCTCCCCCCCCCCCCTCTTCAGAGCCATGTGATTGAGAGAAATGAGCCTGTCCTATTTCAATTCCCTCTTCCTACCTCCCCCCCCCCCTCTTATCCTTTTATATGATCTTTAATTTTAGGATAAAAGTTTTCTGTGGCAGCGTAGCCCCTTTGCATGCGTGGATTAATGAAAGCACATGATACAACATCAATAGGACGGTCATTACCGTCTTTCATGGGGGGGCAAGGTGGTGATTTCACCCCCTCTCCCCATGTGTCTAGGCGCAAGGGATTCCCATCCCCCCTAGACAATATTTCTCCTTAATTTTAGTAGCTTATTCTTCCTTGAATCTTATGTCTGCCATACTTTGCTAACCCTAGAACTCAAAGACCCAACCAGCCCTCTAAACTTTTATATTAATGAAAAAAATAAAATAGAAAAAGGAGTCGGGGAACATCCAACCTTACCCCTAAGTTCTTATGATCACTTAATAAAAGAATCCAAAGCCCTATTTTCCGTTATTTAATTCCCTTCCAATTATGCACCACTCTTGGGACTTGGCTCTTGTCCAGCACCCTGCCCGGACTGCACATGCAACACTGGACATAGTGAGGCGTGAAAAGACCGCCTCACCCCTGCCCGAACGCCTTGCCCGAGCAGGGGTGAGGCGGTCTTTTCATGCCTCACTGTGTCCGACGCTGCACATGCAGCCCGAGCAGGGTGCTGGACAAGATCTTTTTGGCCACTCTTGCGTCATCCTTCCCATTCTCTACAAAGACAATGTTTGATGAAATGCCTCAAAGAAACCTACTGTCCTGGAAAATCCTACAATGATATTTTACATCTTATTTTATCCACTAGAAACAAATACTAAAAAAAATTGTTAATATGTAAATTTTTCCATGTAAAATTTTACATTGAAACAAACAGAGCCTAAGGAAATTTGCAATTCCATACACAGCCTTTGTCTCTCTTGACTAGTTCTCTTTGCAATTCCATACACAACCTTTGTCTCTCTTGACTAGTTCTCTCTACCATTTTGGTTCCTCCCTTGCCTCAACTCTCTTTGCTTTCTCCAGTAGTATTACCTTTCCTTACAATTCTCCTCCAATCTCTCTTGACATGCATTTCCCATATGTCAACATCCACAGCAGGGAAAATCGATCTACAATAAGGTTTTTAGTTTACAAGTTTCGTTATGAAAAAAAAAAAAAAACAGCTAGACAAGGGCTGGTGGTGACACGGGCTGTCATGGGACATACATTTTACTTCACTTTCCAAAAAAAAAAAAAATAAATAAAAACTTACTTAGAGATGGATAGAATGATCTGATGGGGCTAATACCTAGGGATTAAAATCCTCTGCAGTGTGGGAATTTGTTGGTGCACTACAGTGCGGCCCTGAGAGCTGGACACGTGGAAAAAGCTTCATCCAATGCTGCAAGCAAGACAGTTTTTCTTTTCTTATCTTTCTTCTCGAGCTTGGCAGCATTGTATGTCACATCTTCCACATGTCAAGCTCTCAGGCCCACACTGCAGTGCACCACGAGATGCCCGCACTGCAAAGGATTTTTTTCCTCATACCTATATGTAAAATTTAATTATCTTTTTATTGCAAGTTTAAATTAATTTCACTATCCCAATTACAAAATATTATATATATATATATATATATATCCTTAAACAAGTAGACCAGGGAAAAGAAAAACTAGTGCTATGGAACAATGCACAAAAAAATTACAGTACTATCAAAAAAGAAATTTTGTCAGTTGTTTTATGCATTCAAAAGTTTCAAGGAGATTTACTCAATAAGAAGTTTTTAGTTCGAGTAGACTGTAGCGCTGCAAAAGAAGTTTTGAAAAATGATGTTCAGAATATTGCATCAAAACAAAATTTTGCAAGATGGCAAGCTCTTTTATCAAGTTTTGATTTCGAAATTGAATACATAAAAGGAGAGTTAAACTCAATCCCTGACTTTCTCACCCGGGAATTCCTACAGGGCCCAAAGGTTATAAACCGCATCTGCGTCATGCCTCCCAAAGAAGAAAACCCTCTTTCGAGAGTTAAATCAAAAATTGCTTATGCAAAACCCCCACCAAAGCAAATAGCAAGTTCCTCTCAAACTACATCAATTATCCCATTTTCTCATGTTGTTGCAGGGACATCTCAAACAGTCACCAAACCAAGCTCCTCTCAATCGGTGGCCAACTTCCCTTCTCAAAAGCTCACCCAACAAACTCCCAAGCTCAAAAGTCAATATATTAACAAAGGGATCTTCCAAGATCTTTCTATCTTAGAAGACTACTACACCCAAAAATGCACCTTTGCATCTGACATCGCCAAAAGGATTTTCTATCAAGACTGGCACTTCTACTCCCCAAATTCATTTAAATCCCAAGAATTCTACGACTTCATCCTCGTAGATACCGATTTCATTAAAATCAAACAAAATTTTGACAAAGAAGACAAATCCCTGGTGACTCACTCCTCAGTCATTATTCTCAAGATCCTCAATGCTGAAGACTGGGGAATGTCTCCCCTTCAACACAAGGATTTCTCCCAACACTACAATCCCAAAGGATACAACCATTTTGATTACGTGAATGCCTGGCACCACGTGTTCCTTTGGCAAAATTCAAAAGGAAGACATTCCTGGTTCTTCTGCTTTGACTACAAGTTCAAAAGCAACATCCCAAATTGGTTCTCCAAGTGGTGGCACACTTATGGACCAATAGAAGAAGTGCTTCCCGCATCCCTTGCGAAAGTATTTGTAAAATTCTGTGAAATTACCCAAAAGGTCCCAAGACAGTCGGACCTGTTCAGGTTCTTCCTGCAGTGCCACCTGGCATGGATCATGTATTGGGAATACGAAGTTCAACATTTAGAAACTCAGGAAATGACCCTGCCAGTTCTGGCCAGAATCTTCTATGTCAAATGGTGGGACGGGTGCAATATCGCCCACTGTACCATAGACAAAATCATCAAGGCTATTACTGGACTGAAGCCCGTTCCAAAGGTCACCCAATCTCAAGGCTCCAATGAAGAAATCCGTATCAGACGGAAACAATTAGAAGAAGAACTCGCCCAACTCGGCCTAGCCAGCGAGGAAGAAGAAGATGAAGAGGAAGAAAGGTTCAGTATGGACTCCCTATCCCATCATTTTCATGAGGGACAATTTGCCCAAGACCTCGATGATCAAGAAGACCTGCTTACCCAGCAAGCAGAGTCAGCTTCTTCAACAAATAGAAGCCGAGGAAACGGTTGGGGCAACATTGCCGCCCACTTGACCCGCTGGTCAAACAGAACCAGATAAGGGCCCCATCAAAAAAAATAAAATTAAAAATTAAAAAAAAAAAAAATAAAAAAAAAAATAATATATATATATATATATATATTTTTTTTTTTTTTTTTCAAAACCCGTGGACTCGGGTCATGGATCCTAGCCAAAGGACAATCCGGGCAATCCGTATGGAAAAAGGATGTCTACGCTAGTGTGACGTAAGGATGATTCCTATCACACTATTGCCATAACTCAGCAATTAAATAATTGAGTTCAAATAGTGCAAGCACATTGTGGAAAACAGTCTGTCCCCCAGACATGGAATGCCACGTGCCCCCACTACCGTCCAAGTTCACCCAAAGACAGTTCTACTTTCGGTGCAATGGGCCCCATGAGCCTCCAAAGTCAAGAAAGCAAGCCCGTGATTCACGATTCAATGTCGTAGTCGGCCAGCTTTTCCAAAAGAGAAGACCATTTTGTCAAAAGCAAGATGCTCCTTCACGTGGCCATGGCCCGCCTGGAGCTTCGTCCAAAGATCCTCTCCGTCTTTAAAAGTCCAAGGAGGATTCATTTCAAGAGGAGCAAGTATTGGGAGAAGAGAAGCACAAGCTCTGCAACTCTCTTCCAACTTCAAATACATCAAAAGAACTAAGTAGTTCTTCAAGTTTTTTAAATTTTATTTATGTAAACAAAGTCAGAGTGTTCATCAAGTTCAAGTCCTGTATTCAAAGATCAAAGTGTTCATCCAAAGTGTTCGAAGCTTATATCTGAAGCTTCCAAGATTGTTCATCAAATGTCCCTGTAAGTTAACCTTTCGGCAACCTTACTTGTACCCAAACCTTCATATCTCCAAGCTTGTAATCAAGATCTCTCTATTAATATAAAATCAAGTTTTATTTTCAAATATATCATCTTCTTATTTGATCGGCTCAGCCGTCTTCAAAGCACAGTAGAAGACTGCCTGCAAAACGGCAGATCGCTGAGGGTTACCCCCTCTTAGTGTGGAAAATAGTCCATATTGGATCAGCAGCACCTGCTAAGCACACACAAAAGTTTATTTTATTTTTCCGCCTGGTGTCTCTGCATGTTCTTCCACATACTTAGTCACAATATAGTAAGATCCTTCGTTTTCTACTGGTATACATATATATGTTTAGTTCGATGATAATTTATTAGTTATTTTTGCTTCACTTTACTTATAACCAACAATTGCAGGAGCCTGAAGGGTACATTTAGTTGTAACCAATGTTGACGGTAGAAAACCGGAGAAGGGAAAACCAAAGATCTTCCGATTTCAATTTCCATATCCATTTGGACCTACTTGAGATCGATTTGATTAGTGGAGAAAACCTGGCTCCCTTTAGTCTTTAATCCTTGCCCAGATGATGCCCCGTCACTCTGTACATAGTCTATGGGCTATAAAATCCGGCTTTAATAGAGAGGACTTAGTCATGGGTTGACCCATGAAAGCTTGAAATATTTACTTTTCCCACTCTAATTCTTTCATGTTCTGTAATCTTCTTTTCTTAGCACTAAAACATAGCCTAAGAGATCAAAATAGGAAAAGGGTGGGGGAATACGACCTTACCCCCAATCAAATAAAACCAAGCTCATTTTAATCACTATAAAAAGAACCCCTATTTTCCCTTATTTGATTCCCTTCCAATTATGCATATAATCCGATGGAATAATTTATTTCATATATTTCTTCAAAATTTTCAAATTATGGATCAACCACCCAAAATGAAAATTTTGTTATATTTTTATCTCATAAATTCCTTCAAAATTATTGTCATATGAAATAGAATCGGATTTTTTAAAACCCTAGTCCAACCCTAAGTCCTCTTAACTCAGCCTAAGCCCAACCTGACCCTAAGTTGGGTTGTGATCATCGTGATATCCACAGCCCTTCTCACTAGACAAACTTGAAAGCTTGAGTTTAAGTCAACTTATGTTATATGAAAGATACTTGTTAGCATAAACCAGGTTTACTCAAAAGCCCAAGACTTCACTTTCTCCATCTCTTCCTTTTTTTTTTTTTTTTTTTTTTTTTTTTTTGTTTTTCTGAAATAAAGCCCCCAAGTATTATAACAACTCCTATTGAGAAAATGTGTTGAAGAAACCCATGACTTAAGTCACACCCAAAAACAAATTTAATATATGGACCTTAAATTATAATTAATAAAATTAATGGATTTTAAAAATGCTTAATGGGCTAACATAATATATATTAACCAAACCAGCACACATATAAATCTCCTAACTTAACAAAATAATTGGCCTTAATACAAAAAATAAAACAAATAAAAACAAAAACAAAAACTAAAATAAAAAACTAAGGATAAATGACACACTTAATGCTGATATAATTTTGTTTTACTTTTAATATAAAATGGGAATTCTTTTAATTTTATTAACCCTAGAACTTAAGGACCCAACCCCAACCAGTACTCTGAAATTTTTTTAATGAATCAAATTAACGGCTTGTTTTATTTTATATATGTATACGAGTGTTGTATTGCGGTCATAAGGGTTTTCTTTTTTTTTTTTTTATATTGTCTGAGAGTTTCATTGGTGTCATAACGGGCATAAGTCAAATTTGTCATCCCCGAACATAGGGGTGCAAACTGTGGCCAAACACATGGTGTAAGACGGGGCTGTCATTTCGGCCATGGGTGGGCGGTCATTTCACGTACCCTCCTGGTGGGAGCATGATGCAGAAAACATTTTCCCTAAAACTTGCCCCAATTATTTCTCATTAATTAATCAGTGCTTCTGATGTGATTTTTCATTGTTAATTCGTGGTAGCTTCATAACTTTCTCTTTTTTTCGATTTCCATATTCACTTGAGACCACTTTATTTAGTGGAGGAAACTAGACTCTCTCAAGTCTTTAGTCGTTGGTTGATTGTTTGACTGGAGCGCTTTCATTAAAGGAAAGCATTTATGAAAAGATTCCAAGGAAATTAAGTTGGTAAGTTCAATTGGGAACCTCGTCTGTCTATAAATACGAAGCATTAAGGAAGGACTCTTATCAATCATCCATCATTTTTGGTTCCTTTGAAGAAGACAAGAGAGAAATAGGATGTCTTGTTGGTGTTTCTTTCTTTTCTTACTGTCTCTGTCTCTGTTTCAAACTGGTTTCCTTTCTTCTCCTTCTCCCCAATTATGTCTCCATGATGAGAGGTCTGCTTTGCTGCAATTTAAGCAAAACCACTACCAAGTTTCTTCTCTTCCTCCATCTCCTTCTTTTCTCAACTCTTGGAAGCCAAATACTGATTGTTGTTTCTGGGAAGGCATCTCTTGCGATGCCACCTCCACTGCTCATGTAATTGCCCTTCATCTCTCCAATTCGTCACTCTACGGTTCCATCCATTCCACTAGCAGCCTCTTCCATCTTCATCACCTTCAAAGTCTCAATCTCGCGTGGAATGGTTTTGACTACTTTGCTCCATCCGGGTTTGACAAACTCTCCAGGTTAACCCATCTCAGCCTCTCCTATAACTCTTTTTTCAGGACGAATCCCACCACAAATATCACAGCTCATACATTTGGTTTCTCTTGATCTTTCTTACAATGACTTTCAGGGCCAAATCCCATCTGAAATCTCAAATCTTACCAAGTTGGTTTCTCTTGACGTCTCTAATAACAACGGGATTATCCAACTTGAAATCCCTAATTTGAGAGAATTTGTTCAAAACCTAACTATGTTGAGAGAACTGCGTCTTGATATGGTGAACTTGTCAGCTCAAATGAATAGGGATTGGTGTCGTCACTTATCATCTGCACTCCCTAACCTTCGTGTGCTGTCAATGATTGAATGTTCACTTACAGGTCCCATGGACGCATCGATCTCAAGCCTTCACTTCCTCTCGGAGCTCTACCTTTACTACAACCAAAACCTGTCTTCCACAGTACCAAGTTCTTTGATGAACCTCACTTCCTTGACTGTCCTTGATCTTAGTGATTGTGGATTCCACGGAGATTTTCCGAGCAATGTTTTTCTTCAACCTAACTTGAGGTACATAGACTTATCTGATAACTACAATCTCTCAGGTAGTTTCCCAGCAGAATTCCCTCAAATCAACACTATTGCTCTTCAACATCTGGATGCTAGCTCGACAAACTTTCAAGGAAAGTTACCCAGTTCAATTGGGAACCTAATGTTTTTGAAGAAATTGTCTCTCTCGAGTTGCAACTTCTCTGGACCAATTCCACCTTCTCTTGCAAACCTTACCCATCTTGCATGGTTGGATCTTTCATCCAACAGTTTCATTGCTCAAATTCCTTCCTTTTCCAGGGAGGGGTTTCCCAATCTTGAGGCTTTATTGTTGAACGACAATTTGCTCCAAGGGCCAATCCATTCTGATGTGTTTTATCTCTCGTCAATGCTTTGGCTGGATTTGTCCGATAACAAATTCAGTGGGGGTGGTAAATGAGCCTCCTATTCACAACATCTCTTCTTTTTCTACTCCACTAGAATATCTTAATATAAGTGGCAACCATTTCAAAGGAAAAGACCTGATTAGATCGATTTCAAAGATCAATGGAACATTTCAGACACTTGACCTTTCATTCAATGACTTCGGGTACATAGTGGAAGATAGAAATCATAGCGGTGGTGGTGACAATAACTTTGTCAATGCTCAAATTCAGAAACTGTGGATCACTTGTTGCAACATTAGTAAATTCCCAGATTTCCTTAGGAACCAAAAAGAATTAAGTTTTGTAGACCTTTCTTACAATAGAATTAGCAAATTCCCAGATTTCCTTAGGGACCTAATTAAGGGGTTGAGTTATGTTGATATTTCTAGTAATAGAATTAGCGGTGTGATACCCAAATGGATATGGCAAGAGAATTTGATTCAATTAAACCTTTCTAACAACTTGTTCATAGGTCTCCGAATTGCCATTACCTAATCACTTCTTCAACATTGTAGCACTTGATCTTCACTCAAATACGATACAAGAGTGTCCCTCATCAGCTCCATGCTGTCCACAAACATTCAATCAACATAACACTGAGGTTTTATCTCCCATCTTAGGGAATCTCACTTCCCTTCTCTCTGAAACCACCAATTTCTTTTCAATCTCAGACAACAAATTATCTGAAAATCCTTTCTCGATCCATGCAAGCAATCTTGATATCTTGGATTTGTCCACAACCAATTAGTGGCAACATTCCAACATGCCTTGGGAAACAATTTGGTAATAAATTTGAGAAACAAATTAGATGGACCCATTCCTCCTACTTTAAAACGGATGCTCTGCATACCTCAAACTCTTTCCTATTGGTTGGAAAATCTCTGAGTTGCAGGTTCTTGTCATGAGGTCTAACAAATTTGGTGGTCCCATTGCTGAACTCAAGCCTACACGTCATTGACCTCTCTTTCAATAACTTCATCGGAGATTTACCATTGCAATACATTTGTCATTGGAAGGCGATGATGTCTGATGAGGATACTTCTGATTTGCACTACAATTCTGAAAGGAATTATTCTTCCTACTATCTCTCAGGACACAATTGCAATTATGGAGAAGGGAATATCCTTGGAAATGCAAAAAATTTTAACCACCTTCACTACTGTGGATCTATCCAACAACCTCTTTGGAGGAAAGATTCCAGATGCTTTGGGCAATTTAAAAGCATTGAAAGTACTCAACTTGTCCGGAAATAGCCTTACAGGTCAAATTCCATTTTTGTTGGGGAATTTAAGCGAACTTGAGTCGCTAGATCTTTCAAGAAACAATCTCTCAGGTGAAATCCCAATGCAATTGACAAGTTTGACCTTCCTTGAAGTTTTGAATCTATCATACAACAACTTCACTGGAAGTATTCCGCAAGGGAACCAATTTAACACGTTTTCAACTGATTCCTACGAGGGAAATACAGGATTATGTGGGTTGCCTTTGTCAAGGAAGTGTGAAGTAACAGATAGAGCATTACCTCCTACATCAACGTTCCATCAAGAAGATGATTCAACATGTTTACTTGATTGGAGATTTACCTTGGCAGGATATTGCTCTGGTTTAATAATTGGATTGGTTGTTGGCCAACAGTTATTTTGGAGAAAAAACAGATGTTCTGAGTTCATTTCAAGAGCTGTAGTGGTATCCAAACAGAGAAAAGGGTCAAGGAAAATTAAACGCCACAATAGAGGGAAATGAATCAATCTCCATGCCCTAAATATATTAGATTTGTCATTGTATAACAATGAAATATGTCTGTTTTTGCTTTTTCATTCTTGTTCTTGTATTATGCTTCCATGTTTGTGTGTATTCAGGTTTGGGCTGGGTCAGACCTTATGTCCTCCTGAAATATTATCTTCTTTTTCTATTGGGGAAAAAGTAGTTTTCCCAACTGCCTGTATTGATAATCTTTGCAGCACTATAGAAGTTTATCATTTCTGTATCTGAAGTGTTTAACTAATATGCATGTTGCCTCTCTCCATTTAACAAATCAAGAGACCAAAATTCTGGGATTAGGTTGTTATTATATTTGTACCAATGGTATCTTAGGTTTAAGATAGGCCTAAACAATGCTTCAGTTCAATTCTAAATGTTGGGCAATTGGAGCATTTTGAAGTTGTGTTGTCATTGTTGGCAACGTTTCTAGACATTTTGATGATGCGGCAATGGTTTTTGGTGAGTTGGAAGAGTTGAACTGGTCAAACAGGCTTCTACACAGCGTCAAGGGTAATTTGGTCATTTGGCAGGGTTATAGTGACATCCAAGCATGTAGGATGTATATTGACAATATTTTGGGTCCCTAAAAGTGTTTGGCAAAGGCTCAAAGCAGCAGGTGAAGGTTTTGTACATCAAAAGCTGCGATTTCATAGGATCGTGCAGTGAGGTCCACTTTGAAGATATTTTTGGAAGCCTTAATGGCTAAACTGGGTGAAGAAATCTTCAGAAGAAATGAATTTCGTCGAGTTATGGTTCCAACGCAACTGATCTCACATCAGTTGAGTGTCGGACGAGAAAGTTACAGTTGTTTCCATGTTGATGCGCAAAAACGGAGCAAATCTGGAATAGGCAAAAAGTTTTATACTTAGCCAAATTTTTTGGTCATTTTTTTTTAAGTGCTACTGGAGAAAGAGGTTTCCCATTGTTTTGTTAAAGTTCCAGAATCACCACGGGCGTCGGATCGGCATCTAGTGCAAGATTCCTCTTGGACGCCGCGGATTGATGCAAAATTCTTTTTAAAAAAGAAGGGAGAAAGGAAATAAGGGATTTGGTAGTGGAGTGTGACATCAGCATGACATCACCTCTTATTTTTAACGTTGATAGCTTTGTGAATTTCTTTGACATGTGTCCTCGTTACGCATGGTTTTGTCCCGAAGAATCTAGTTATTTACGATTCTGCCACTGGTTACTCGTTTTGGAGCATCTAACTTTGGAAAGCCATATCTTGGTCATCCGAAGTCCAAATGAGACGAAATGTTTTTTGACATTGGGTGATTTTTCGAGAGGAATCCATTGGAATGAGTTGCAGAACCGTTTGAGCACAGAAAATCGATGACATCACTGGTTTATGCTCGATGGCTCCGTATTGAAGATGATTTGAGCAGTGGAGCATACACAGACTTGATTTCTATACGTCAGAGGCTTCATAATTGTTGGATTACTCTACAAGAGGTAATCTTCGATTGTAAATCCCCATTGTGAGTTTCTAGGTTGCATGTTTAGTTGAAAAAAACCTAGTTTGATTGTAAGCCAATATTGGCCATTGTGTTGGGGGATTTAGTTCTGTTATTTGTAATTAATTATTATAACTCTGTCAAGTGGGGGCTTGCACAGAGATTGGGGTAGCTGCCCTCGTTTGTGTGGTTGCACAAACTGAAGCAGTGATTGGGAGTTCCTGGGTGGTTGTAGCCATCAAAATTTGAGTAGTATATTGAGGAAATACGAAACCCTATACGGGTATTCCTCCATGGACGTAGGTATTCTGGCCGAACCACATATATTTGGTGTTCTGTCTTGCATTTATTTTTCAACATATATTTGAAGTGTGTGTTGTGCGGAGTGGAGGGACACTGTCTGGTAGACCCAACCACGTTGTGGTGTGTGGTAGACGTGTCTGTGTGTGATTGATAATTACAGGACTACCCCGGCCAATTTTGAATTGTGATTGAGAAAACATCTCCAGTGCGATAACTGTCAGAGATTGGAAGAAAGTTTTTGGTGACCCTAATTCACCCCTCCTCTCAGTGTCAACCTGAGTTTATCACTAAAAATTAGCTACGGATTTAAATCATTGGTTATCTTTGCCATCCAAGTTTTGGGTTGCTACAAACATGATCATGATTTTAGTCATGGTCGATGCATCAAGCTCGGAATTTTGTATTTTCTGGGAGCTATGTGATTGAGAGAAATGAGTTTGTCCGGCCTCCTTCCCTCTTCCCACCTTTCCCACTCTAATCCTTTCATATGATCTTTAATTATTGGGCAAGAGTTCTCTGAGGGACTGTGGCCCCTGTGCATGCGTGAGCCAATGGAAGCACACACGACAGCATCAACAGGATGGTCATTACCGCCTTTTATGGGGGCGGAGTGGTGATTTCACCCCCTCTCTCCATGTGTCTGGGCACAAGGGGTACACTCCCCCACAGAAAACATTTCTCCTTAATTTTAATGGCTTATTCTTCCTTTAATTTTATATCTGCCATACTTTGCTAATCCTAGAACTCAAAGACCCAACCAACCCTCTAAAATTTTATATTAATGAAGTAAAAAACTAGAAAAAGGGGTTGAGGAACATCCAACCTTACCCCTAAGTTCTTATGATCACTTTATTTTTCCCTTATTTAATTCCCTTCCAATTATGCAATTGCCACCTATACTTTTTAGTTAAAATACGACCACTCTTGCGTCATCCTTCCCATTCTCTACAAAGACAGTGTTTGATAAAATGCCCCAAAGAAACCTACTGTCTTCGAAAATCCTACAATGATAATTTACATCCTATTTTACCAACTAGAAATAAACACTGAAAAAAATTGTTAACATGTAAATATTTTCATGTAAAATTTTACATTGAAACAAACAGAGCCTACAAAATTTGGAATTTCACACACAACCTTTGACTCTCTTGACTAGTTCTCTCTACCATTTTGATTCCTCCCTTGTCTCAACTCTCTTTGCTTTCTCCAATAGTTTTTCCTTTCCTTACAGCTCTCCTCCAATCTCTCTTGACATGCATTTCCCATGTCGACATCCAAAGCAAGGAAAATCGGTCTACAATAAGGTTTTCAATTTACAAGTTTCATTATGAAAAAATAAAACTAGAGAAGCGCTGGCGATGACAGGGGCTGTCATGGGACATACATTTTACTTCACTTTCAGAAAAAATAAAATTTACTTGGAGATGGATAGAATGATCTGATGGGGCTAATACCTATGGATTAAAATCCTCTGTAGTGTAGACATTTGGCGATGCACTACAGTACGGCCCTGAGAGCTTGACATGTGGAAGAAGCTTCATCCAACGGTGCAAGATTGATGCAAGGCAGTTTTTTTTTTTTGGGTTAGAAATAGGGTTAGAGTAAAACAGAGTATAGGTTTGGGGAAAACAAGGGTATAATAGTCATTTATGTGAATTCACCTAGAGGGGGGTGAATAGGTGAAGGCAATGGAAAATAAAAACTTATATAGACAATTAAATTGCAAAGATAACACAGAGATTTATAGTGGTTCGGCCAAAACTTGCCTACGCCCACTCCTCTCACCTTAGAGAGAATTCCACTAAAAACAATCATGATCGAGAATAAGCAAGAGAACTCATACAAATCTTGATTGAGAGCAAGAGAATTCAATCAATCAACTAATCTTGATTTCGAGTAAGAGGACTCAAACTACTCTTGATTCTGAGCAAGAGTTACTAAAGATAGAGTTACGTCAACCCTAGTAGGGTTTGCTACCTTTCAACTTGAAGTTTAATGCTAAGTGAAGTGAAGGAGCTTGTGAGAGAGTGTGCTTTGTGCATTGAATGAATGCTTGAATTTTCGCTTGAAGCTATTGCAATTCATGCAGGTTTGCCATTCTATCTGGACCAACAATACCAATCATAGGCAAGGGTGATGAGGAGGCAAATGACAGGTAATTTTATAATGTTATTTCTAGATAGCTCTCTCTCTCTCTCTCTCTCTCTCTCTCTCTCTATATATATATATATATATATATATATATATATATATATATACTTTGTGCCGCAGCGTAGGCTGCGCCCTAGGTACAGAAAACATTTTCCCATATATATATATATAAAAATAAAATATTTTAATGTCTTTGGCCTAGAGTCCTCATAACCTTGAGAGGTGAGATGCCTAATGATCATTAACCTTTTTGATCTTCTGCCTGGAGCTCATTTTGAGTTATGGTCAAGAATCTCATTGGTACTACATGCCTATTGATTCCTTTCTAGCATACGAAGGCATGGGTCATAGTCTCTGTGACTCTTCATCCATATTGAGTGGATTCTCAACCTTGTCTAGTGCCCTAGTTTTCTGTTTATTTGCTTCTTTAGTTACTAGTCAGTTCTCTTTCCTTCTGTAGGTTTTATATGTGTGTGTGTGTGTGTGTATATATATATATATTGATTTATTTATTTATTTATTTTAAATAAGTGTATGTTGTTCCTCTTTGGCTTGGTCTTTCCTTGCTACTAAAAAAGGAATAGGAAATAGTAGCAATCCCCATCCCTTTAACTTTTTCCTTAGTTTTCTTTCTCAAACAACTGTTATAGAAGTTTATAACAAAGAGCATCTAAAAGTTTGAGAATTTCATCCATAACCTATTGTTTGTTGAATAGGTATGTAGAGCAGCTGGTGGCAAGTGCTGAGGCTGCTGTTGAGGAAGTTGTATTTACTATGGATCCACTTGGTTAGATGTGAAGTTATTGATAATAGCCAAAAAGTGAAGTAAAATCAACAAAGTTTGTTCACTATTATTCCAACCAAACTCCCCATTGCAAACTTTCTTTTTCTCTTTCTCTATTTCACTTCACTTCTAACTAAATGGGGCCCTATGACACTATATTTAGCATTTGTGGCTGTGGGGTGATTATGCACTTGTTTTAGGTGGCTCATCCAAGCAAAATTGCTGTTGGTGGTCATTCATATGGGGCATTCATGACAGCAAACCTCCTAGCACATGCTCCTAAACAATCTCTTCTGTTGTGGCATATCGCGCTCAGGAGCTTACAATAGAACGCTTACTCCTTTTGGTTTCCAGGTGAGCACATAAATTTCTGCTCAGATAATAACTGTCTGGGACTTGTCGTCATTTAGCTTTCCATTCCCAACTGGCAATAAATCTCTTCCCTGCCAACTTTTCTACTGTTACCTGTGCATAATGAGGACAGAACACTTTGGGAGGTCACCAACACTTACGTGGAGATGAGTCCTTCCATGTCAGCTAATAAAATTAAGAAGCCCATCTTACTTATCCATGGAGAGGAAGACAATAATTCAGCTGGGACGCTAACGATGCAGGTATAAGGGATGGTGTTTTATAACATAGCCATACAACTGTGTTGATCCCATCTCATGTGTGTTTCATGATTCCCGAATCACTTAGGGTAATTAGGTTAACATAAATGGCTTTCAAACCACTGATGATTAGATTAAATTTTAAATATGATACTATCTCATTGGGTCTCGTGTAGTATAGATAGGGCTATTGTTTCTCTCTTTTCTTGATGCCAGTCGGATTGTTTCTTCAATGCTTTGAAGGGAGACAGTGCACTCTGCCGCCTAGTGGTGCTTCCTTTTGAGAGCCATGGTTATGCTGCACGAGAGAGCATTATGCATGTTTTCTGGGAGACTGATAGGTGGTTCCAGAATTTTTGTGCATCAAATGTTTCTAACGAGGTTACAGATATTGACAAAAGTAATCTACTTTGAACGCATACTCGCTATTTTAAAGGAGATATTTGCCCTTCTATTTTATACAGATATTGACAAAAGTAAATAAGATGAAAACAAAGTCATGAAAGATTCTGAAAGCAAAACGACAACTGTTGGTGGGTGGAAGAGGAGGCCCTGAACTGGAAGATACAGAGTGGGAAGGATTTCTGTCTACCACAAGGTCATCATTGTGGTAATTTCTCTCCACTAGTTTTATTTCCCCCTTTTTCATGATACAGGTCTTAAAGACAGTCCTACATGACTTAGTGGCAACTTTGGACACTTTATGGGTTCCTGCTTGCAGACGATCAGAACTTGTTTACATTCACATTAGATTTTTGTATTGTGACTCTTGGCAATGGGTTAGTGATTCCCTACAAAGGAGAAGGAACAAAAAATGAAATTAGGCTTTTACACAATGGAATGGTCTAAGATTTTGTGTACAGTTGCTTCCTTTGTGTGTACACAAGGAAGGATCAAAGATTTTGTGTCTGTTCCCTGTTGTGTACACAAACCTTAATTCTGACCCTGTGGAATTTGCATTTAGCTTGAGCAGGATGTGCATTATGTTTGATACATACCTGCGACATTGCTATCAATCTTTAAGGCTTTTTTGCCTCTTGATCCTGTCAATGTTGTTTTCCATCTATATTTGCTGGTAACTCTTGTTTTGGAATTGATAATGAGGCCTAAAAACAGATATTCTAAAATAATTATTCTTCTATGAAATCTCAAATTATCAATGTTGCTATTTTATGAAATTTCTATATCTTAGTAACTCTGTATATATTTCATTGTGGCCAAAATCGAAATCTTTAATGTAGATTTGAAGATCAGAAGAATTTCGATGCACATGAATTCATTGATTGAAAGCTCATGAAATATACAACATCTTTTCTCATTTTCAAGATTTTTTTTTTTATTATTTTGGATGCAAAACGGCTTTATAAGACCATTGTTTTTGCAGATTGGGGACACACAACGCTTGGATACTAACTACTTGGGAACTCTGATATGAGGAAGGGATGGATGCTGAATTTGTTCTTGGTGGACCTTCCATTATTCTAAACCTGAGTTTGGTAAGTTCCATTCACATCAGTTAGTATCAGGCAAGCCATTGCTTCTGGGATGTATAATGCATCGTTATCGTACGCAAGTCCTCTCAAATTGCATTTAATTCAACCAGCACTGTTGGCACCACATCCTGCCTGTATATGGGCCTCACACTGTATTCGCTCTGGCTCCTAATTGTTTTCTTCAACACCTCATCCTGGAAATTGTATAATCAGTGACATCCTCTTTTCTTTACCCAACGATAAAAACGAATGCATGCACTTGCACCTTAATAAGAGCAAATGTGCAGCCTTCATGATTAATTCGTCTAGATAAGGCTCTATATGAAGTGAACATGCGGGAGCTTGCTTAATGGCTCCAGGGATGGTTGATTATAAATATATGATTTTCGAATCTGCAAACCATCATTTTTTTTTTTTTTTTTTTGCTTTTGCACATGCTTCTCTTTCTTGATGCTACCTCATGGTTATAGTGAATGAGTTTGATGAGGTAATAAATGAATTTGTGCTGTCAAATGATTTAAGTCGATATGATGATCCACTCGGTGCATGGAAATACTCTCTTATAGCATTGCCATACCATTGTGATCAATTTGTTTTGGACTATAGAGTACATTAATAAGTTGTTATGTTATCTAAGAAGTAAATAGAAGTAGCAATTTTTTTTTTAAAAATTTCCTGAGGTTTTTACTTCTGTCATCCTTGCCTTGACCGACTGGTTAGTACCAAAATGGTGTGTTCTTTTTTTTGTTGTTGTGGTTGGGGAGGGGGGATTGATTTGTGTGGTTGGCAGGGAAAAAGTAGTTCCACTTGTTGCCTGTCACACCTAGATGGCAGGTTTAACTCCAAATTTAGTCCAGTAGTGTAACTTCTTGTTTATGGGTTTTTTTTTTTATATTTTTTATGGAAGAAACATAAAATAGATTAATGGAAACAGACAGAGACTTATCTACATTATTATTGTTTATGGTTTTATAAACAAAGATGTCAATGCTTTGGCAGCCTAAGATTATAGGGCAAAAGCTTGAGAGTATCTAGTGGGACACGCAATTGAGATGGGGCTATACAGTTGATCGAGTTACTTCATAATTTTTTTTATTGGGAAAATTTTTTTGGGTGGTGGTTTGTAAAAAATAGAGTGATTGCTAATCCAATTATATGACCACACCTTCGAGTTTACATGGTTGAGGAAGGATCATTCCCATTAAATGTACGGTGTTGATAATTCACAACTTAAAATGACTAAGATAGCTATTGGTGTGAACTTACCATGTGGATAGATGATATAGGCAAATTAGGTGTTTCGGCCATTGGACTTCTCATGGATGGGTAGAGATCTGGATTGAGGCAATGTTCACAACATGTAAAATTTTATGACCTAACGCAATGTGTTGGTCTTCTTCCATCATATTTTTGGACCTGTTTTTAGGTTGGCAAATTCGCAGCCGGGGTATCTAAGTCTGGGGTAGGTGGGAAGAGTCTGCATTGTGGTGTCTTAAGGTGTTTGAAGGAGAATAAAGACACACCATGTATACCATCGATTCATTGGTTGGGAAAACGATTCCAATTTGTCCAAGTGTGTAGCCCTAGGTATATAAAGACACACCGTGTATACCATCGATTCATTGGTTGGGAAAACAGTTCCAATTTGTCCAATTGTGTAGCCCTAGGTATATAAAGAAAGGGTTTTCTTCCGAGTCACTAAGCCTAGTGAAGTATAAGCGCTATCAAATCTTGATAGCTTGAGAAACACAGGGGGTCGCTCTGTATTTTATACAAACCTAAGAGGGTGGTAATGTAATTTTCCCTTCTTTTTTTTTGGGAGAGGAGGGGAGGACTTGGTTGCCAAATTACAGGATTGCTAATCCAGTTGAATGACCATATTAGCCTCCTACATGGACTCAACTGCATGGATGAGGAAGGGTTGTATGACGAAGTAATTTCACCTAAGATAGAAGATAGCTTGATGTGAGCCATGTGGATAGATGATATAGGCATTAGGTGTTTCGGCCATTGGACTCATGCATGGATGGTTAGAGATCACCTGGATTGGTCATTGACAACATGTAAAATTTTATGACCTAACGCAATGTGTTGGTCTTCTTCCATCATAATTTTTTCCTCCTTGCATTGTAATTGAAATGGAAGATGATTCCATGTGATTAAGGACCAGCCAAGCATTTGCTGCTCTTCTAATCAACACTTTTTGGGGAGTTGGATGGGATAGAATTGAGTTTGAGAGCATTTTGGATTGGGACACTTTGTGTGAGAGTAACTATTCCATTTACATGGTCTCTTGCTTCCACTATTTAAAAAATTAGAATATGACCATGAGTCATCTCAATTCCAGCTGATTGAGGGGGGGGCCGATTACAAGGTTTTGGTTATAAGATCAATAGGTTTTCAGATCTGACGGATGATTCTAGGGTTTTTGGAACGGATTCTAGCATATTCAAATCCCATCTAGATCAGAATCGGCATGAACTAATTCAATTTCCAATTCTGATTTTAAATCCTAGCTTGCTTCAGACCACAGATTCCTTTGGCTGGTTAGCAAAACGGCAAACTTTTTTGTCTTAGCTCTGTTTGTTTCCATGTAAAAAAGTGGAAAAAGAAACTTTTTTTTTGTGTAAAATAAGATTAAAAATTTACATAGCGGAAAATTTTCATGTACGTAATTGCACGAAAAATTTTACAAAAAAAATAAATAGGGTGTAAAGAAACTTTTCTTTTTCTCATTTGATGGATACACTACCATGTGACTGCACTGTCGAGTCTAAACTTGTATATTTCATATGCTTACTTCTTTTTTTTTTTTTTTGGGGGGTATGCTTAAAAAGAAAAGACTTGAACAGTATAATGTTAAAAAGAGATCATATTGATTGACGAATCAGGGGTAAAATTGTAAAAAAATTAAATATCCTTTTTAAGGAAAATACGGGGCAATGCCATCTAATTGGGGATATGTATCGACCCTTATCGATATTGTATCGATTTTCAGGTAATCAATTCTTGATCTGATACCATGCACTTTAACTATAATCGTTATCACCTCCAATTCCCTCTAATTTCTCACATAGGAGCGGATATGACCACCTTATCCCCTGCCCAAGGTGGGCTAGGGGTGGTCATTCTCCTATGTGAGGGATTGAGGAATTGGAGCCGGAATTGGAGGTGATAAAAATTCCTTAAACCATGGTTGACACTGATGCATTCAAAATCCAAAGAGATCTTGTATGTCTTACTATTTTCCTTTTTCTTCGCTTTGGAAGGGTTATAGAATAGTGTTTGCTTTAACAGTAACCAATTCTCATATTAGTGGCCCCCATCACCTCTCTTGGGAAAAATGTAGCCATTTAGCTAGACCACGTGTCTTGCTGAGTGTTGTTGGGCATTACGTGCCGAACATTCTATTCCTCATACCATTTTGCTCTCCATGTCACGACAATGAAGCTAGGTATTTCATGCTGAGCATTTCATTTTGCTCTCTATGTCACGGCAATGAAATCGGGCATTACATGTCTAACATTCTAGTCCTCAGACCATTATGCTCTCCATGTCACGACAATGAAGTTGGGTATTCCATGCTGAGTATTACATGCCGAGCATTCTAGTCCTCGGACCATTATGCTCTCCATGTCACAACAATGAAGCTAAGCATTCCATGACGAGCATTCCATGCTGAGCATTATGTGTCGAGCATTCTAGTCCTTGGACCATTATGCTCTCCATGTAACAGCAATGAAGCTGGGCATTGCATGCCGAGCATTCTTGTCCTCAGATCATTATGCTTGAAGTTGGGCATTCCATGCCAAGCATTCAATGCCGAGCATTCTTGTCCTCAGATCATTATGCTTGAAGTTGGGCATTCCATGCCGAGCATTTCATTTTACTCTTCCTTACTTTCTTTCTTACTTTTTTACTCCCTTATCCCTCATTCAATGGTCTAGGGAGTGAGGGACATTTGATATATCTAAAAATATACTTGTACACATGGTAGCATAACAAGAAGGTCTTGCTATCTACGTAAAACCTAGTGGGTCCCATATAATCAATACGCCTGAGATATTAAGCCTTCTAATCTCTTCCAAGGCGAGTCAAGGCAATCGACCTAAATCATTCGGTTGTAACAGCTCACCATCCACTCAACTGAATTGTAGCACAAATCGACCCGGAGTATAAAAGTAATAGTAACAGACAGAGGTAGACGACTCACATTTTATTATTCTTACCATATTTCACTCTTATTTACTTATTGCTCGGTTCTGACTTAATCATCGGAGATATCACGAGTTAACCTTAGGTTCGCTGACCATTCTCTATCTCCCCTACATGTCATCCACCTCAGCCAAATCAGAATTAAGCGGTAACAATCGCCAAGATGATCTCCCAATGTGTCAAAAAAATGTAGTAACGACATAAACATTAGAGTTTCTTAACTGCATAGAAGACGTTTTTTTTTTTTTTGGTAGAACATAGAAGTCGTGTTTTTTTTCGGTGCATACATATAAACTTAAATTTTGCATTGTTTTTAAATAACCCAAGCGCATGTGCTTTTTTCTTTCATTTAACCTTTAAATTTTACATTTTTTTTTGAGACATGAGGTCGGACATATTTTCCCTAGTCCTACTCCTAGTTAGCAAATTCGGATTTGGAATTATTCGGAATAATTCGTTTTGTTAATCTAAGAATTCGGTAAAAAAAAAAAGTTAAAAAAAGGGACATAATAGAATTCGGATTCGGATTCAAGAATTATTCGTTTACAAAAAAAAAAAAGCCGGGCAAAAAATTTGGAGGTTATTTTTAATATTTATAGTATCTATTTAACATTAACTATCAATTAACATACCTGCATAAGATACAAGTAACATAAAACTTGGAATACATGCAATTTTTAGTTCATATAATTTGATAATTCATAAAAGCATAACAAGAATTATAATGGTCTAAAGCATAACAAAAATCAAAATCATAACATTTAGTTGTAGTTTGTTTAGTCTATCTCACAGCTTGTCAAAATAAATCCTGCCCATCAATCAATGTTATCCAAAATTCGTATCCATCCTCTGTTTATGTTTCTATTAGACCATGTTTTGGCTTTATGTAAATTTTTTTTTCTTAATACATAAAACCTAGTCTGGTGGAGTACTTGAGTTTCAAACAATGGCTAATACTTTATAGGATAAAGTTGTGATGGGAGCTTGGAATAAAATATTCAAGAATCATTTCAGGTGGTCCATGATTACCCATATTTAAGGGAGAGAAGGAGAAACGAGGAGAAAAAGGAGGGATCCATCTATGATTGGTAAAGGCAAAAAGTAAAAGTGTGAAACCTTACAAGACCAAACCCTAAATAATTAATTTGATTTTGGATATAATTTGGTTTTTAACATAGCAGAATTATTCACCAACAGTTGCCTAAGTTCGAGTCCCTATTCTCCCCCCCTAAAAATAAAAAACATAGTAGAATTATTCGAATATTATTAGATTCGGCCGAATTATTTGCGATTTTTAAAAAAGTTCAAAAATATCACGACTTTTTTCGATTTTTATTTTCAAGTCGGATGCGGACAGAATTATCCGTATTATTTGATAAAATTTGGTTCGACCTAATTATTCGTCGAATTAAATAACTAAGGTCTTGCTTCCCTCTTCTCACCTTTCCCACTCTATTTAAATTTCCATGTTCTCTAATTTAATGCTGATATAATTTTGTTTGACTTTTTTTTTTTTTATGAAACAAAGTGTAAGCACACAAACCACACCAATCCCAAAAGGTTACCGTATTTTGTTTTACTTTTAATGTAAAAAAGGAAGTCTTTTAATTTTATTAATCCTAGAACTTAAGGATCCAACCAGTACTCTGAAATATTTTTAATGAATCAGGTTAACAACTTGTTTTATTTTTTATATATATATGAGAATTGTATTGAGGTCATAAGGAGTTATTTTTGGGGTTTTTTTGTTTTTTTTTTTCATGAGAGTTTCCTTGCTGTCATAAGACGCATAAGACAAGTTTGTCCTTCTCTGTATCACTGTGCACAAGGGTGCAAACTAGGGCTGCAAGTTTGGCCCTGTCAGCCCGAACCTGCCCTGAGCCCGAACAAGGCCTAGGCTAAGAATTTTTGCCCTGAGTCAGGGTCAGGTTAGGGTTGAGACCTCGGGTCAGCCCGACCATGATTTTGGCCCTGAAGAAATTTCTTTATTTATCAAAAAAGATCATTCATATATCAAGTCTGTAGCGCACTTGGTAGTTTTTGTTGTGTAAAAACAATTGTAACTAAAAGGTCTTGGGTTCAAGCTTTCTCTCTCACATCTTACATAGTCTTGTTATTTTAATTTAATTATTGCAGGGTTAGGGCCAATCAGGGCTGGCTTGGGCTGGGCTTGGCCCGTCAGGGTTAGGGTCAAGGTCTTTAGGCCCTGCGTCAGGGTCAAGGAGGGCCTGGGCCCAGCTAAGGGGACTCAGGATTGGGTTAGGGTTTTAAAAAGCCCGGCCCAACCCGACCCTGTTGTAGCCCTAGTGCAAGCTGTGCCTAAACACATGAGGCAAAATTGGACTGTCATTTCAGCTAGGGGTGCAAGTTTGGCCCTGTAGGCCCGAACCCACTCTGAGCCCGAACAGGGTCTGGGCTGAGGTATTTGGCCCTGAAGGCGGGTTAGGGCTGGAAATTTCTAGCCCTGAATCAGGATCGGGTCGGGTTAGGGTTGAGGCTTCGGGCTAAGCTTGGCCTAGCCCGGCCCGACCCTGATTTAAGTTATACTATAAAATATATGTTGATATAATATATATACATTATAAACTTTAAATATCACTTATATTTTTATATAATATATTTTATATGAAGACAATAAGTGATATAATACATTTTATTATAGTGTTATTTATATAAAATTGATAACGTTCTCTCCGGCCCATTCCAGCCTATGCATTTCTTTCCCCCTCCCTATGATCAGGGCCAATCAGGGTCAGCCCGGTCCGACCCTGAGGGCGGGTCAGGGTTGGATTTTTCTGGCCCTGAGTTAGGGTCGAGTCGGGCCTTGGCCTAGATAAGGGAACTTAGGGTTGGGCTAGGGTTCTATAAAGCCTGGCACAACCCGACCCTATTGCAACCCTAATTTCAGCCATTCAAGGGGTGGGCGGTCATTTTGCCGACCTTCATGTATGGAAGCTTTTTTTTTTATTTTTTTGTCTGATAAAGTCTCGTGTATGGAAGCAGTCTGCGCCCTGATGCAGAAGACATTTTCCCTAAAATTTGCCCCAAACATTTCTGATTAATTAATCAGCCTGCGCTCTGATGTGATTGTTCATTGTTACTTCGTTGTAGTTTCATAATTTTTTTTTTTTTCTAATTTTTTATTTTCATATTCAGTTGGCCCCACTTGAGACCACTTTAATTAGTGGAGGAACCTGGGAGTCTTTAGTTGTTGCCCATAAGACCCGTCATTATTGGTGGGTATTAATTTTTTGACTCGAGCGTTTTCTTGACATTGGGTCTTTGAAGTTTTTGAAGGAATTATATCTCTAGAGTTAGCAACTTATTTGGGTGGATGGGTAGAGGTGATGAGAGGACTATAATGCCAAGTGAAGTGACGCAACCACAACTTACTATTTTTGTTCTTCCAATTTCCATATCCATTTGGACTCACTTGATTTCCATTTGAGTAATGGAGAAAACCTGGCGCCCTTTAGTCTTTAGTCCTTGCCCAGATGACCCGTCACTCTGTACATAGTCTATATATGGGGCTACAATCCAGCTTTAATAAAGAAGAGTTAGCCATGGGTTGACCTACCAAGCTTGAAATTTTGAACTTGATGGACCATTTTAGAGTTCAGAGTCATGTGATTGAGAAATGAGTCTAGACGCGTTTTCCCTTATCCTGGCTCTCTCTTCCCACTTTTCACACTCGAATTCTTTTATGTTCTTTAATTTTCTTTTCTTGGCATCCAAGCATAGCCTAAGGCCCTTGTTTGTTTAGAGTGGACTTAGATGAAATAAAAAAAAAATTCTATCCCAATTTTATTTGATTAATTAGGGATTGTGAATTTACAAAAGCTTAAGGAACATTATTAATTATTTTATTTATTGATGTGACATTTCAAAATTCTATTTTTTTACTATCCAAAATTCCATCAAATTGATTGGTGGGACTTTAATTACTATTCCTGAGAAAAGTAATTTACCTTAACATTTCTTTCTTAACAAAACCCCACCAACATGTGGGTCACATCTTATTAACAATCCCACCCCACCTTCCCCTCTAAACAAATGGAGCCTAAAGAGATCAGAAAATAAGAAAAAGGTTGAGGAACATATATACAACCTTATCCGAATTAGATAAAATTAAGTCCATTTTAATCATTCTTATATTATTCCCTTCCAATTATGAAATTGTCACCTATTTTCCTGATATGTCATCTTTCTCATTCCCCCCACAATATTCGAAGTTTCCAACTCTATAAAATGAAAATGAAAGTGAAAGTGAAAGTGAAAGTTTTGAAAATCATGAGAGATGATAATGCCTTATTTTCTTCAGGGTTCTCCTTTAGTCTCACCCATAAGACCCGTCATGTAGTCCCCATCATAGGGCCTCTCCAGAGGAAAAAAAAAAAAAACACAAAGCACATACATAGAATTTCAATCCTCACAGCATCCCCGAGCTTCAATCAAATCAAATCAATTTCTTGTTCTATTTTAGGATTTCAAGTTTGAATCTGAAAACTTTAGTATAGAGTTGGATTTTGGAAAAATCCCTCTGATTTTTCTTTAATGCGAAGTGAGTGAGGCAAGCACAATTCTATACCGTGTGGAAATTTGAAAGCTCCAACTGACATGGAGAGGCATCTTCCAAACTAAGTGGGTACTTAGTTTGGATCCACTTGAGATCGATTTGATTAGTGAAGAAAACCAGGCTCTCTTTAGTCTTTAGTCTTTAGTCCTTGCCCACAAGACCCGCCACTCTGTACGTAGTCTATGGGCTATAAAATCCAGCTTTAATAGAGAGGACTTAGCCATGGATTGACCCATCAAAGCTTGAAATTTTGCACTTGATGGACCCACATTAGAGATCAGAGTCAAGTCAGTTTAGAAATGAGCCTAGACGCGTTTTCCTTTGTCCTGGATCCCTCTTCCCACTTTTTTCCACTCTAATTTTTTCATATTCTTTAATTTTCTTTTCTTGACATCCAAACATATCCTAAGAGATCAGAAAATAAGAAAAAGGTGAAGGAACATATATATACAACCTTTACCCCCAATCAGATAAAACTAAGTCCATTTTAATCACTATAAAAAAGAACTCCTATTTTTCCTTATTTGATTCCCTTTCAATTATGCAATCGTCACCTAATTTCCTGATGCGTCATCCTTCTCATTCCCCCACAATAATCGCAGCTTCCAACTCTGTAATGAAAATGAAAGTGAAAGTTGTAAAAGTCACTAGTGAGAGTAGATATGTCTTTATCTTCTTCAGAATTCTTCTTATCCTCACCCCTATAAGACCTGTCATGTAGTCACCATCATAGGGCTTCTCCATTCAAAATTGGAAAATGAATGGAAGGGTCTGTGATTTGAGGGGGGAAGGGACGGGGAGGGGGGTGGAATTGCACATACATAGAACCTCAATCCTCACAGCATCGACTCCAAATCTGAAATTTGACATGTGACTAATCTATATCATCTTCCAGATATCCATATGGTCAGGATTTCTTATTGCCTTATCACCCTTCCACATCCAAAAATGATCTCTAACCTTCCCAAATTAGAGAGAGAGAGAGAGAGAGAGAGACTTCATTATCATTCTTCTTCTTTCTCTTTTTGACTTCATCTCTGTAAATCAAGTCAATTTCATAGGCTCACAATGACAATGTATTTTCATATTATTCAATCTAATTATGATTATCAATTACATTTCAACACATTAACAATAACTAATTCAAAAGACTAAGTGAAGAGATTAAAAGAAGAACAAACGGTCTGAGACTGTTAATCAGACATAAAATCCGATGGAATAATTTATTTTTTCCAAATATTTCTTCAAAATTTTCAAATTATGGATCAACCACCTAAAGTGCAAATTTTGTTATATTTCTATCTCATAAATTCCTTTAAAATTATTGTCATATGAAAATGAAACAAGACCGGATTTTTTAAAACCCCAGCTCAACCCTAAGTCCTCTTAACTCAACCCAAGCCCAACCTAGCCCTAATTCAGGTTGTGATCAATGTGATATCCACGGCCCTTCCCACTAGACAACCTTGAAGACTTGAGTTAAAGTTAGCTTATGCTATATGAAAGATAATTGTTAGCATAAACCAAGTTTACTCAATAGCCCAAGACTTCACTTTCTCCATCTCTCCCTTTCTACTTGTGAAAATAACAATTAGCAAAGTAAATGCAAGTCTGGAACTAAGAAGGAAAGGACATGCCTGATGCTGGTACCCTTTTTTTTTTTTTTGTTTTTCTGAAATAAAACTCCCAAGTATTCTAACAACTCCTATTGAGAACATGTGTTGAACATTTAATATATGAGCCTAGATTCCACTTTTTATTTTTAAGAAGATTCGGGAATACGGGGTATCTTGTCAATAGGTATTTTTTTTTAAAAAAAAATTCTTCATTATTTTCAAGCTTTGATACCACATGTTAGATCTAAAATCCAAGATCATGACATGGATTAAGAAACATAAACAAGTACAATAAAGCTAAATACAAAGCGTACCTGAAAACCATTAAAACGAATATTGATTACCCAAGCTCGAAACTAGGACATAATCCTACAGTTTTATGAAACATATCTGTGTATTAGGAGGATAAACATCCTAAAACCAATGATAAATACAAAACTTAAGATCATAGGCATTAGGCACATGTCTCTCTCTCTCTTATCTATGTGTATTACAGCTTTGTACATTGTAACATGCTAAGAATATTAGATTGTAAATCTGTTAACGTTTGTAGACAAATATTTTGATTGTGATTTCAGTCAAAACCAAAAATAGCCCAAAATGGCTTGAACAGAAATATATCTAGTGACGATTGGCTTAACCCTAAATGAATAATAAGTCCTTCATTTTATCCTCTTTTTTTTTTTTTTTTTTTTTTTTTTCTGGTACCTTTTGAACTTCTATTAATCTAGAACACAATAAAAATCTTCACAATTGCAATCGTAGAAGTTTCTCATGACGTCAGAGTGAGAAATCACATCAATGAGAGGTCAGGAGACGGAGTCATTTTTCGACCACATTTTGGAATGGTGAAAAAGCTTCTCTAGCATTAAGAATCAAAGTCAATATCATATAAAATAGTAATTAATTTCTCCTTTATGAAAAAAAAAATGCAATAAAAAAGAGAAAAAGATAGAGACATTTCATCAATTACTCTCCTAACTTGAGGAATTGAAGCTATTTATGGTCCTCGTAAACACTCCTAAAAGAACCTAATAACTTTGATTCCCTTCCAATATTTATGCAACTGCCATCTTATATTAACTACATCCTAATTCCAACCCCCAATAGTCCAAGTCTCCAACTCTGGAATGAAAATGAAAGTCAAAGCCAAAGTCACCAGCAATTGGAAGGGCATGCTTGTAATTTTATATCATGTCTTTAAGTAGGTTTGTAAACGGATCGGATTCGGCTCGGATACGGATCGGATGTAATCAGATTCGGATATTTCCTGGTCAAATATGGATACCTCTAAATGGATTCGGATGCGGATCGAATTCGGATTTTCGACCATCCGTTTACACTTCTGCATTGTGTAACCGGAACCTTCCTCCCCCTAGTGGATACAATTCACTCTCAATCCATAGTTTTATATCATGATTCTCTTTTCTTCATATTCTAGAACAGTAGAACATGTTGAATCTTCAAAAACCCTCAAAATCGTTATTTACTTAATTTTTTATAATTAAGTACTCAGATTTTGATTTTTATCGAAATATTTGGATTTTTTTTTCGAATATCTCTAATCGAATACGGATACCCCTAAACGAATACGAATGCGAATCGAATACAAATTTTCAATTATCCATTTACAGTCCTATCTTGAAGGCACTTAAATAAAAGTCTTCTTGTGGGAACGTCTGTCTATAAATACGAAGCAGTAAGGAAGGGAGTCTTATCAATTTTATCCAGCATTTACAAACCCACCATACCTGCTCTTATCATCCATATGTCCCTTCTTCTTTTTAGTTCCTTTCAAGACATCATGTCTTGGTGTTTCTTTCTTTTCTTATTACTGTCTCTCTTTCAAACTGGTTTCCTTTCTTCTCCTTCTCCCACTCCCCAATTGTGTCTCCGTGATGAGAGGTCTGCTTTGCTGCAATTTAAGCAAAACCACTACCAAGTTTTCTCTCCAGACTATTCTCCATCTCCTTTTCTCAACTCTTGGAAGCCAAATACTGATTGTTGTTTCTGGGAAGGCATCTCTTGCAATGGCACCGCCACTGCTCATGTAGTTGCCCTTGATCTCTCCGAATCATCACTCTACGGTTCCATCCATTCCAATAGCAGCCTCTTCCATCTTCATCACCTTCAAATTCTCAATCTCGCGTCGAATGGTTTCGACTACTTTGCTCCATCCGGGTTTGACAAACTCTCCAGGTTAACCCATCTCAACCTCTCCTATAACTCTTTTCCAGGACGAATCCCATCACAAATATCACAGCTCATAGGTTTGGTTTCTCTTGATCTTTCTGGGAATCAATTTGAGGGCCAAATCCCATCTGACATCTCAAATCTTACCAATTTGGTGTCTCTTGACCTCCCTTACAACAACGGGTTTATCCAAAATTTGGGAGAATTTGTTCAAAACCTAACTATGTTGAGAGAATTGCGTCTTGATGGGGTGAACTTGTCAGCTCAAATAAATAGGGATTGGTGTCGTCACTTATCATCTGCACTCCCTAACCTTCGTGTGTTGTCGATGATTGAATGTTCACTTACAGGTCCCATGGACGCATCGATCTCAAGTCTTCACTTCCTCTCGGAGCTCTACCTTCACAACAACCAAAACCTGTCTTCCACAGTACCAAGTTCTTTGATGAACCTCACTTCCTTGACTGTCCTTGATCTCAGTGATTGTGGATTCCACGGAGATTTTCCGAGCAATGTTTTTCTTCAACCTAACTTGAGGTACATAGACTTCTCTGATAACTACAATCTCTCAGGTAGTTTCCCAGCTGAATTCCCTCAAATCAACACTACTGCTCTTCAACATCTGGATGCTAGCTGGACAAAATTCCAAGGAAAGTTGCCAAGTTCAATTGGAAACCTTATGTTTTTGGAGCAACTATCTCTCCGGAGTTGCAACTTCTCTGGACCAATCCCACCTTCTCTTGCAAACCTTACCCATCTTGCAGTGTTGGATCTTTCATCCAACAGTTTCAGTGCTCAAATTCCTTCCTTTTCCAGGGATAGGTTTCCCAATCTTGGGGAACTATGGTTAGCCAACAATTTGCTCGAAGGGCCCATCCATTCTCATTTGTTTTTTCTCCCATCGATGAATTTGCTGGACTTGTCCAATAACCTATTCAGTGGGGTCGTAAATGAACCTATTCACAACATCTCTTCTTCTTTTTCTACTCCTCCTCTAGAACTTTATTTAAGTGGCAACCATTTGAAAGGACAAGACCTGATGAGATCGATTTCAAAGATCAAAGGAACAATTGAGACACTTGACCTTTCATTCAATGACTTTGGCTACTTAGTGGAAGAAGATAGAAATCTTTCGTATGATGGTTTACCCAACAATCATAGTGGTGGTGGTGACAACTTCTTTGTGAATGCTCAAATTCAGTATCTGGGGATGACTTCTTGCAACATTAGCAAATTCCCAGATGATTTCCTTAGGAACCAAAAGGAATTGACCGATTTAGACCTTTCTTACAATAGAATTAACAAATTCCCAGCTTTCCTTAGGGACCTAATTAAGGGATTAAGTTCTCTATATATCAATGGCAATAGAATTAGCAAATTCCCAGATTTCCTTAGGGACCTAATTACGGGTTTGAGTTATCTTGATATCTCTAGTAATGGAATTAGCGGTGTGATACCCAAATGGATATGGCAAGAGAATTTGATTCAATTAAACCTTTCTAACAACTTGTTGACAGGTCTGGAATTGCCATTACCTAAGCACTCCTTCAACATTGAAACACTTGATCTTCACTCAAATATGATGCAAGATAACACTGAGGTTGTATCTCCCATCTTAGGGAATCTCACTTCCCTTCTCTCTGAAACTACCTATTTCTTTTCGATTTCAAACAACAAATTAACTGGAAAAATCCCTTTCTCGATCTGCAATGCAAGCAATCTTAATATCTTGGATTTGTCCAACAACCAATTGAGTGGCAACATTCCAACATGCCTCGGGAATAGCAATTTGGCGGTACTAAATTTGGAGAGAAACAAATTAGATGGACCCATTCCTCTTGCTTTCAAAAATGGATGCAAACTGCATACCCTCAAACTCAATAAAAATAAGCTTCAAGGAAAAGTTCCAAGATCACTGGGCAACTGCAAGCTACTCACGGTGTTAGATATTTCGGACAACCAGTTGAATGGTACCTTTCCCTATTGGTTGGAAAATCTCTCTGAGTTGCAGGTTCTTGTCATGAGGTCTAACAAATTTGGTGGTCCCATTGCTGAACTCATCCAAGCTGATTCTCATCCCTTCCCAAGCCTACACGTCATTGACCTCTCTTTCAATAACTTCATCGGAGATTTACCATTGCAATACATTTGTCATTGGAAGGCGATGATGTCTGATGAGGATACTTCTGATTTGCACTACATTTCTGAATGGAATTATTCTGCCTACTATCAGGACACAATTGCAATTACGGAGAAGGGAATATCCTTGGAAATGCAAAAAATTTTAACCACCTTCACTACTGTGGATCTATCCAACAATCTTTTTTGGAGGAAAGATTCCAGATGCTTTAGGCAATTTAAAAGCATTGAAAGTACTCAACTTGTCCGGAAATAGCCTTACAGGTCAAATTCCATTTTTGTTTGGGAATTTAAGGGAACTTGAGTCGCTAGATCTTTCAAGAAACAAACTATCAGGAGAAATCCCAATGCAATTGATAAGTTTGACCTTCCTTGCAGTCTTGGATCTATCGTACAACAACTTCACTGGAAGTATTCCACAAGGGAACCAATTTAACACCTTTTCAAATGATTCCTACAAGGGAAATGCAGGATTATGTGGGCTGCCTTTGTCAAGGAAGTGTGGAGTAACAGATAGAGCATTACCTCCAACATCAACGTTCCAACAAGAAGATGATTCAACATGTTTACTTGATTGGAGATTTGCCTTGGCAGGATATTGCTCTGGTTTAATAATTGGATTGGTTGTTGGACAACAGTTATTTTGGAGAAAAAACAGATGTTCTGAGTTCATTTCAAGAGTTGTGGTATCCAAACAGAGAAAAGGGTCAAGGAAAATCAAACGCCACAATAGAAGGAAGTGAATCAATCTCCATACATACCCTGAATAAATTAGATATGTCACTGTATCACAATGAAATGTCTGTTTTTGCTTTTTCATTCATGTACTTGTATTATGCTTCCATGTTTGAGTAAATGTGTTTATTCATGTTTGGGTTGTGTTGCGTCAAGAAATCGTCAAGCGGTCCTGCGAGTGCCGTCACCTGCAAGTGGACCAAAGGGGTCAACAGAGAGAACCGGTGTGGTCCCAGCCTAGGGCTCTCCGATGCCAAAGTTAGATCTCCTGGCGCAAACAGATGAATAGGGATTATTCAGTATGAGTTTAGATGTCCCCGATGGGGTTGTGTACCTTGCCTTTTATAGTAGCATATGGCGGTGTGGAGAGTCCCAGTTTGATGGCGATTGTGCCGTTGAGTGGATAGAGGCCCTAGGTAACGGGGCTCTATCCTGATTGGCCATCTCCCCGTGGGAGGGAGTGTCCTGGTGGCATCAGGGTCCTTGGTGGATAGATACCCGCGTGTGGTGATAACGTCCTTGGTGCTTGAAACCGTCTGGGTGACATGACCTCTAAGCGGCGGTCCAGAGTACTGATAGGGGCATGAGTCTTAGCGATACGATCGGATCATAGATGGGTAGCCCCCACCTCACGGGCCCATGATGTTGTGCCTGGGTGGTGGCCGCGCCCTAATGTGTGGCCGCGCCTAGGTGAGGCCGCGCCCTGATGTGTGGCCGCGCCTAGGTGAGGCCGCGCCCGAGTGGTGGCTGCGCCTGGGTGAGGCCGCGCCCGGGTGCTGGGACCCGGTTCGTTCTCCTTGGCTATGGAATGGGTCACCTGTGACACGTGGCGATCGTTGATTGGCCCGGTGAATATTGGATGTATCATTTGCCCCCCACTCTCTTGGGATAGGATGTCCAAGAGAGTAAGTGCCTTTGCATAGTAAGGGGTCTGCTGCGAATAGACTTTCCTTGTGGGGTTTGTCTGTAAATCCACTAATGAGGTAGGAGAGGTTGGGGGTTCAAACCTTTCCTCCTACACTTTTTCTTTTTTTTTTTGTTTTTTGTAGGTATATGTTCCTTCCTCTCACTGTCTCTTCTTTCACTTCTCATTTCTCTTTCTTACTTTTTGTCTCCCCTTTTGCTCTCCTTTAATTCCCCCTTTGTATCCCTTTTTTGTCTTTTGTCTTCTCTTTGGTGCCCACCATGTGCTTGTTTTTGGGTCTTTGTGTTTGGGTTGTGTTCTCTTGGTGCCTTGGTTTGCTTTGAAGGCTTGAGTGGTGCTTGGCTTGAGTGCCTTGCCTCTTGTGACCTCTATCCCTTAATTGTGCCTCGTGGTGTGGCTACATCATCGCCGTGTACTTGTCCTTCCGCGCGGTCGACTTTTTTCTGAGGGAAATCGATCCCCTTTTTTTTTTTTTTTGTAGGGTGGTTCCTCAGTGAGGCCGCGTGAGGCGCGGGTGTGGCGCGGTGAGCCGCCTCGTGGGTGTGTGAGGCGCGCGGTGGGGCTGCGCGCTGGTGTGTGAGCCGGGTGTGGCGCGGTGAGCCGCGCTTTGGTGTGGCCGCGGTGAGCCGCTGCGAGTGTAGCCGCGGTGAGCCGTGTGGCGGTGAGGCGCGCTGCGGTGTGCCGTGTGAGCCGCTCGCGCGCTGGCGGGGTGTGGCCGCGGTGAGGCGCTGCGGTCTGCGGTGTGTGAGCGCGCCGCTGGTGTGAGGCCGCGCCTGCGAGGTGTAGCCGCGGTGAGGCCGCCTGCGGGTGTGGCCGCGGTGAGGCCGCGCCTGTGGGGTGTGGTCGCGGTGAGGCCGCGCCTACTGGTGTAGCCGCGGTGGGGCCGCGCCCTGTGGGTGTAGCCGCGGTGAGGCCGCGCCTGGGGGTGTGGCCGCGTGAGGCCGCGCCTGGTGGGTGTGGCCGCGCCTCAATGAGGCCGCGGTGAGGCCGCGCCTGCGGGTGTGGCAGCGCTGCGGGTGGCCGCAGCGCTGGGTGGCCGCGCCCGGGGTGGCCGCCTGGCCGCCTGGCTGGCCGTGCCTGGGTGTGGCTGCGCCTTGCGAGGGTGGCCGCCTGGCTGGCCGCGCCTGGGTGGCCGTGCCTGGGTGTGGCCCGCACCTTGCCGGTGATGCCGCGCCTATGGTGGCCGCGGCGTGGGTGTGATGGATCCTCGCTCTTCTTCCCTGTTCTTCCTCTTGTATGTGATGGATCTGCTGTTTATATTTTGCAGGTGACATTCCTTTCATTTTTCTTGCCAGCTTCGGGGAGATTGCTTTCTCGAGTAAGTAGTTCGTTCCCCTCTTGTCCTTCATGTCGTTCCCAGATGACCTTGGCCCTGCTTCAGTCGGGGTTGGATCTTCAGAGGAGCGTTCCCCCGGATCGCCTTCTTCTGTGGGTACTCACTCCTCTATACCCTCCCCTAGTGATACTGATGGAAGAGTGGGACCTTCTAGTGTCTCCGGTCCCCGTAGGGATCGTCAGCCCTCTGGGGCGGCATCCTCAGCCGCCGGTCCTGCTGATAGATTAGGCCCTGTTGCTAGCATCTTGTCACCTTCTGACTTGGTCTCCTTCCGTGAGGAGTTCCACATTCCCGCCGAGGTCATGTTGCGTGCTCCTGGGCCTGGCGAGTATGCCTTCTCTCCCCGTGCGGGTGAGATCTGTCTCTACCGTTCATTTTTTCTCCAGGGCCTTCGCCTTCCTATCCCTCGCTTTGTCGAGTTAGTGTTAGAGCATTGGCACCTCACCCCTGGGCAGGTGTTGCCCAACTCTTGGAGGGTGATTTTGGGTTTTTATGTCTTCTTCGCACGTGGGCGTGCGCCACTTGTTCCCCTTTTCTCCCACTTTTATCACGTTGAAGACGTGCTCAAGGGGCCCTATGCCTCTGTGGAGCTTCTCACGGGGATCACTAGTCACGTGAAGTATTGGAGGGATCGCTTCTTTTTTGCCACGGTCCCCCGATGCCCATTACGGACCGTTAGGGAAGTTATTGACCTTAAGAGGGTCAATCAGGGGCTTGAGCTGAGTGATTTTGAGGGTGACTCCCTCAAGCTGTGCCTGGGTCGCGATCCGTTCCACGTCCAGGAGTTGGACTCGGAGGCCTTCCTGTCTCTCTGGAAGCTGAGTCCTGGTAAGAGCATTGTCTTTTGTACTTGATTGGCATGTTGGTATTTGAATGTATATGTCATCTGATTGGTTGGGCGGTCTATGCAGTGGATACACGTCCAGACTTTAGTTTGCTTCGCGGCAATCTGCGGAGGAAGGCCGCTTCTCAAGGTGGTCCGTCTGCTGGAGTGACCGACGTTAGTGGTGCCCCTGCGCCTGTGGTTGTTGGAGCAAAGCGGAAGGGGGGACCAAGACATGCCCGCGTGACAAGCTCTGGCGTGCGGGTCCTCCTTCCCCGTACTTCTCCTGGTGACGATGGCGTTTCAGGCTCTGTGCCTCTGCCTCCCGCTGTTGTTCCTTCCGGATCTTCTGTATTGCCCCTTTCCAAGGGGAAAGGTGTGGGTTCCTCTGGTGGTGCTGCCACTGATCTTCCCACGCTGGGTGAGTCCCTGGTGATCACCTTAGGCGTACCGGAGGGCTCGACCTTGGCCGAAGCCGATGTGTCCCGGGAGTGGGTAGATAGGGGCAGGCTCCCTACCGCGAGGATGGCCTTGCAGAGGCTTAGCGATGCTTGTCTGGCTCAGACCCTCTACCATGATATGGCTTCGGTGAGTTATTCCTTTTCTGTCTCATCATGTCCATTGCTCCATTTATTTTTATAATGTTTTATCGCTTGCCTTGTTGATTGTAGGTCCATCACCGTGTTGCTGAGGCGGTGCTTCGACTGGAGGGTCACGCTTCTCGTGAGGTGCAGATACAGCGCACCTGCGTGACGTGGAGAGGGAGCTCCAGGGTCAGATCGATGCCCATGAGAGGGCCGAGGCTGACGCGCAGAGGGTGTCGGGGGAGCTCGCGGGGGCGTCCGGGAAGCTCCTAGAGGTGTCTGAGGAGCTGCGTGTGACCTCTGCTGGTGCGGCCGAGAGCTCGGCTAGGGTTCTTGCTTTGGAGGAGGAGCTTCATTCATTGAGGGGAAGGCATGAGGCGGAGCTGGCATCTGCAGGTGAGCGAGCTGTGGCTGAGTTCCAGGCATCCTCTGCGTTCTCGACGCTGTATCAGGCGTAGCTTCAGCCCGCCTATGAGGGAGGGGTCCGGGACTTAGCCGCTTGTGTCCTGGAGGTGACCCCCTATTATGACTTCTCTGTTTTGGGGTTCTTTGAGTTTGCTGCGGCGCTTCCGGGTGTAGCTGTGGTGGAGAGCGTCCCAGTGTCAGAGGTGGAGGCTATCCTGCCTGAGGGGGGTGCAGCTGCGTGTCCTCTTGAGGTGGACATGATGTCCCCTGCTGGGTCGGAGGTGACCCATCCCTCTGTGATCCCTTGACCCCACGGCTGTATGGATCCTGTAGACGTCTCAACCTTTTTCCTTTTTTAAACTTGAATTTGTAAATATTATGACTTTTCTATGTGATCGCTTTTGATTTTCTTTGACTGCATTGTCTCTTGGTGGTTGTTTGCGCGTTGATACTCTCTGACCCTTGGTAGTCATAGGATTTTGTTAGTGGTGTCGTGCCTTGGTGATCCTCGGACCTTGGTTGGTTATCGCCTTAGGCGTAGAGCCTCGATGTTGGCATGTTGCCTTAGGCGTAAAGCCTCGATGTTGGCATGTTGTCTTAGGCATAAAGCCTCAGTGTTGGCATATTGCCTTAGGCATAAAGCCTCAGTGTTGGCATATCGCCTTAGGCATGAAGCCTCAGTGCTGACATGTCGCCTTAGGCATGAAGCCTCGATGTTGGCATGTTGCCTTAGGCATAAAGCCTCGATGTCGGCATGTTGCCTTAGGCATAAAGCCTCAGTGTTGGCATATCGCCTTAGGCACGAAGCCTCGATGTTGGCATGTTGCCTTAGGCATAAAGCCTCAGTGTT
Organism: Telopea speciosissima; assembly: GCF_018873765.1. Lineage (NCBI taxonomy): Eukaryota > Viridiplantae > Streptophyta > Magnoliopsida > Proteales > Proteaceae > Telopea > Telopea speciosissima. The sequence goes on from NC_057922.1 coordinate 54,236,848, forward strand.
GGCATATCGACATGTTGCCTTAGGCATAAAGCCTCAGTGTTGGCATGTCGCCTTAGGCATGAAGCCTCAGTGTTGGCATGTCGCCTTAGGCATGAAGCCTCAATTTTGGCATATCGCCTTAGGCATGAAGCCTCAGTGTTGGCATATCGCCTTAGGCATGAAGCCTCAGTGTTGGCATCTCGCCTTAGGCATGAAGCCTCAGTGTTGGCATATCGCCTTAGGCATGGAGCCTCAGTGTTGGCATCTTGCCTTAGACATGAAGCCTCAGTGTTGGCATATCGCCTTAGGCATGGAGCCTCAGTGTTGGCATATCGCCTTAGGCATGAAGCCTCAGTGTTGGCATATCGCCTTAATGTAGTAGCCGTGATTCGATTGAGTGGTAGAAGAAGACAAGTATTCTTGCAACATTTCTTTATTTTGAATGAAATTCACATTGTCCTTGATGTCGTCTCATGCATCGTCGTTATCACTACCACTACTGCTATGCTTCTACTGGTAGTACTTCTTCAGATGTTCTGAGTTCTAGGTACGGTCTACCTTCTTGCCCCCTTGACTCTTCAAGCGGTAAGTCCCTGGGCGTATCTGCTTGGAGACTATGTAGGGTCCTTCCCAGTTGGGTGACAGCTTCCCCGCCTTCTGTGGCTGTGATGCACTTGCCCTCCGTAGTACTAAATCTCCATTGTGGAATAGCCTTTCCTTGACCCTGGCATTATAGTACCTGGCAGTACGTTGCTGGTAGGCGACGTTCCTTAGTAGTGCTCTCTCGCGGACCTCATCTATAAAGTCTAGGTTCGCCCGCGATCCGTCGACATAGGTACGTTCATTGAAGTGCGAACCCTATGGGACATGGCGCAGACCTCTACCGGCGCCAATGCTTGATTGCCATATGCTAGGCGGAATGGGCTCTCCCCCTGTGGGCATCCGTCATTGTAGTTCGGTATGCCCACAGGACGCTTGCAGCTCTTCTACCCACTTGCCTTTGGCTCCTTCTAGCCTTTTCTTGACTCCTTCCATAGCGTTACTTGGTGACCTCCACGACCATTGGCTTGGGTATGCTACCGACACAAGCCGATAGTCGATGTTGTAGCTGTGACAGAATGCTTGGAATTTAGGGTTGTTGAATTGTTTTCCATTGTCTGAGACGAGGATCCGTGGTACCCCAAACCTGTAGATGACGTCGTCGTGGACGAACTTCTCCATCTCTGTCTCTGTTATCTTGGCCAAGGGCTTAGCTTCAACCCACTTGGTGAAGTAGTCGATTGCGACGACCAGGTACTTTCTGTTTCCCGGTGCTACGGTGAAGTTGCCTAAGATGTCTAGTCCTCACATGGCAAAAGGTATGGGGTTGAGGATTGATGTCAGCTTGGTGGCGGGTAGATGGGGTACTGGGGCGAACAACTGACATTGCTCGCACTTCTTGGCATATTGGATGGCCTCCTCTTGCATTCGTGGCCAGTGTAGTCCCTGGCGGAGGATTTTGTAGGCTAGGGCTCGTCCCCCCATGTGGCTTCCACATATCCCCTCATGGACTTCGGCTAGGGCGTACTCCGCCCCTTGGGTCCTAGGCACCGAAGTAGTGGTGTTGTTGCCCGCTTTACGAGACCCGTCTAGGACGGTGTACTTTGTAGCTCTCATCCTGATCTTCCTCGCTTCGGCCTTGTCTTTTGGTAAAACATCGTTCTGGAGGTAGTTGAGTAGAGGGTCCATCCAGCTAGGTCCCTCCATGATCTCGTTAACTTGCTTTTCCTTATACGTTGGCTCATGCAGGATCTCAACATAGACTGCGCTGGCCAAATTTCGGAGTTCCTCACTGGCTAGCCTGGATAGGGCGTCAGCGGAGGCGTTCTCCTCCCTGGGAACTCGAACCATCTCAAACTTCACGAAACCCTCGATCAATGCTTGAGCACGTGCTAGGTATGATGCCATCCTTTCATCTTTCGCCTCGTACTCTCCATTCACCTGATTCACCACGACCTGGGAGTCGCTCCGGGTGGATAGGTGTGTGACTTGGATGGCTTTGCCCACCCGGAGTCCAGCTAGCAATGCCTCGTACTCTGCCTCATTATTGGATGCTTGGAAGGGGAATCGGAGAGCATATTGGATACGAAATCCCTCGAGGCTGGTTAATATGAGACCCGCGCCGCTTCCTGTCGCATTGCTCGACCCGTCCACGAACATGTCCCACGATCCGTGATCCTTCTCTTCCAGCTCCCCTGTTTCTGACTCGATCTCAGACAAGGTACACTCTGCAATGAAATCTGCAAGAGCCTGGCCTTTGATGGCTGTCCTTGGTTGGAACCTGATGTCATGCTCACTTAGCTCTACCGCCCATGCTATCAATCTCCCGGAGACGTCCGGCCTGTGCAGTATCTTCTTCAGGGGTAGGTCTGTGAAGACTATGATGGTATGGGCTTGGAAGTATGGTCGTAGCTTCCTGGCTGCCATTACCAATGCATAGGCTACCTTCTCGATCCTAGTGTACCTGGTCTTTGCATCGATCGGGACATGGTTCATGTAATAGATGGGCCTCGGACTTTGTCTTCTTCCTTCGAGCGATCTTGCTGGACCCGCCGCGAGGGGTGGCGGCCGGTAGAGCTGCAACTCTTCGTTAGGGTGCAGTCGCCCAAGCAGTGGTGGGCTCTCTAGGTACTCCTTCAATTCTTCGAACGCCTTCTGGCACTCTTCCGTCCATGTGAAATCTTTAGGGCTTCGGAGGTTCTTCAATGTTTTGAAGAATGGTAAGCACTTATCACCTGATCGTGACACGAACCTGGAAAGGGCGGCGACCCTTCCATTCAACCTCTGCACTTCCCTGACCGTTCGAGGAGGTGCCATTTCTTGGATGGCCTTGATCTTGGATGAGTTGGCTTCTATTCCACGGACTGAGACCATGAACCCCAGGAATTTTCCTGACGTTACGCCAAAGGCGTACTTTGCAGGGTTTAGCTTCATCTGGTTCCTCCTCAGTACCGCAAATGCCTCCTCTAGGTCGGTCAGGTGTTGGCTGGCATGGATGCTCTTTACGAGCATGTCATCCACATACACCTCCATGTTGCGCCCAATCTGCTCCTCGACCATCTTGTTGACCATCCTCTGATAGGTGGCCCCTGCATTCTTTAACCCGAATGGCATGACGTGGTAGCAGTAGTTTTCTTTGTCCGTCCGGAAGGCGGTGTAAGACTCATCATCCTCACACACGAGGATCTGGTTGTATCCAGAGTAGGCGTCCATGAAACTCAGCATCTCATGGCCGGCGGTGGCGTCGATCAGTAGGTCGATCCTGGGCAATGGGTACTCATCTTTTGGGCATGCCTTGTTCAGGTCGGTATAATCGACACACATCCTCCACTTCCCATTTGGCTTTGGTACCATGACCACGTTGGCAAGCCAGGTTGGGAACTTCTCCTTTCTGATGAACCCTGATCGGCTTAACTTCTCGACCTCCTCCTTGATTGCTACTTGTCGGTCGAGGGCAAAGTTACGCCGCTTTTGTTGAACAGGCTTCCTGGTTGGGTCGACATGTAGTCGGTGTTCCGCTATGGAACGTGGTATTCCTGGCATGTCGGAGGTCGACCATGCGAAGACATCCATGTTCGCTTGGAGGAGGTGTCCAAGCCCTTCTTTCTGTTCCTTGTTTAGCAGCGAGCCAACTTGAACGACCTTGGAGGGGTCTTCTTGGCTGAGGGGCCAGGTGATGAGGTCTTCCACTGGCCTTCCCCTTCTCTCTGTCAGTTCATTTCTCTGGTCACTGACCATGCTCTCTAGGCAGAGTGCCATTCCACGGGTGTTGCCATTATTCTTTTTCATGAAGGTGGCATAGCACTCCCTTGCTTTCTTCTGATCTCCTCGGACTTCGCCTACCCCATTCTCGGTGGGAAACTTCATCTTCAGGTGAAGTGGTGATATAACTCCTCTAAGGGCTGTCAGTGATGGTCGCCCTAAGAGGCCGTTGAAGGACACCACGGACTTGACTACCATGAAATTCACCATGATGGTTACTTGTTGAGGGTGTACCCCGAAGGTGACGGGTAGCTCTATGGTACCTCTGATAGAGGCGGTGGCACCTGAGAATCCATGGAGATAAGTGGGCTCTGGTTTGAGCTGGTCGTCCCCGAACCCGAACTATCGATAGGCGTCCAAGGAGAGTACGTCAACAGACGCCCCTGTGTACAGGTCGATTGGCTACCTCCACCTGTACTACCAGGGCATCTTCATGCGGGAAGTTTAGTCCTTCCAGGTCTTCATCCGAGAAGGAGATCATCGCCTCGGTCCTGGCTATCTTGCTAGGCTTCTCTGCCACTCCCACGAACCTGGCATGAGCTTTAGCTTTTCTGGTGGACTCTTGTCCCGGTCCTCCAAGTATGGTGAGGATAGGAGGTCCCTTGGTGCCACTAGGTTTTGTTGCATCTCTCCGCTCTTCTGGGCGGTCTCTCTCTCGATCTGTTCTTCTTTCTTCTCGTCTCGGTTCCACTCTGTCTCCGTCGCGACCTCTATCTCCTTAACCTGAGCGGTTGTCACGTCTCCCCTTCACATACTTGTTCAGGCTTCCTGCTCTTACCAGTTGCTCTATCTCTCTCTTCAATTGATAGCACTCCTCTGTGTCGTGCCCATTCTCTTTGTGGAAGAGGCAGTATTTGTTAGGGTTCCGCTTCTCTGGTCCTGCTAGCATGGGTCGTGGCCAATGGAGTAAGTCACGGTCCTGGATCTGCATGAGTATCTGGGACCTGGTGGTGTTCAGTGGTGTGAACTCGGGGGTGCTTGCCCTCTCACTTCTCTCTGGGCGGCGGTCTGTCCTCCTAGATGGGCGGTCGCTCTTCTCTTGTCGACGCTCTGTCCTCGACCTCTTACCCTCTTTGCGGTCATCAGGTGCTGACCTCTTGTTGTCTTGTGGCTTGGCCTCGATTATTTTCGTTCTAGCTTGTAGTACCTCGGCCATATTTGCAAACTCGTTGCACCACTCCAAAAGCTCTTTCATAGTCCTGGTCTCATGACGTGCCAGGTCCTTGATCAGGTCCAAGTCCCTAATACCTGCTGCTAGGGCTGCATGCTGTGTCTGGTCATCCACGTCTCGAACCTCCAGGGACTCTTTGGTGAACCTGGTAATGTATTCCCTGAGAGATTCCCCAGGATTCTGTACCACGTTCAGTAGATTGACGGTGGTCTTCTTCTGCTTGACGCTACTTTGGAAGCGGGTGACGAACTGTTCACATAGCTCTGCGAACGAGCCTATAGATCTCGGTCGTAGCCTGGAGAACCAGGATGTGGCTGCTCCCTTGAGGGATGCCGGGAATGCCCGACAGGAGACCACGTCCGACCCCCCATACAGCGTCATCATGCCATTAAAGTAGTTGATGTGGTCATTGGGGTCAGTGGTACCACTGTAGAGTTCAAAGGTGGGTAGTCGAAACCTGGAAGGTAGTGTGGCTGACATGATCTCTGCCGAGAAGGGGTGTTGCCCAGGTATGGAATGCGTCTCGCCTTTGGTCTGCTTCTTCAACCCTTCCAGCTTCTCATCCAGGTCGCGGAGTCTTTGATCGAGCTCCTCGTCCCGTGTCTGCCCCCCACGCCTGGCCGGACGTTCGCTGCGACCCCGTTCACGCTCTCTCCTGGATGTCCCCTCCCGCCTTGAGTGTTGGTGGAATGGGGAATGGTCACGCCATGATGAATCGTCATGAAGGTGAGGGAGGTCCGCCGTCGTGGTATGTGACTTTCTTCCGTCGTCTCGAACACGACTCCGACCGATCTCTACGGGCTAGACACCTCGCCGGTGTTGACGTCCTCCCATGTTCGACCGTGGCGAAGTCCCTTGTTCTCCGGGATGGGAAGGCTCCCTGCGAGTGGGGTCGCCGCGCGCTAGTCTCTCGATCTCACGCCCGGGAGATGATCTCCTAGGTTCGGCTCTTGTCGAGTACGGACTCCACCCTTGCGATGGTGAAGTCCTTCGACGGTGAGCGTCGCACGGCTCAAGTACTCTCGAAAGAGTCGTTGTTCATCGAGGATCGCTGCGGTCGTTGATCGACCACGTGGGCGGAGCATTGGGGTCGGTGTCACCTCCACCACCACATCGTCGGCCTCGTCATTGTTGGGCTCGCGATCACAAAGCGGTCATTAAGGGGATCTCTTCCTCCGGAGGGACTTGGTCCTGGTCGTTGGCTCTGCGCGAGAGCACTCGGGTGGTGATCCATTCCTTGCTCCGTGTGTGGTGGTAGTCTTCCTTCGTGCCATTGAATGAGTATGGAAGCGAGCTAGTAGCGTAATGGCTCGTCCCGCAGCGCCAATTATGCGCAAGAAATCGCCGAGCGGTCTCGAGTGCGTCACCTGCAAGTGGACCAAAGGGGTCAACAGAGAGAACCGTGTGGTCCCCCTAGGGCTCTCCGATGCCAAAGTTAGATCTCTGGCGCAAACAAGATGAATAGGGATTATTCAGATGAGTTTAGATGTCCCCGATGGGGTTGTGTACCTTGCCTTTTATAGTAGCATATGGCGGTGTGGAGAGTCCCGTTTGATGGCGATTGTGCCGTTGAGTGGATAGAGGCCCCGGGTAACGGGGCTCTATCCTCGATTGGCCATCTCCCTGTGGGAGGGAGTGTCCTGGTGGCATCAGGATCCTTGGTGGATAGATACCCGCGTGTGGTGATAACGTCCTTGGTGCTTGAATCCGTCTGGGTGACGTGACCTCTAAGCGGCGGTCCAGAGTACTGATAGGGGCATGAGTCTTAGCGATACGATCGGATCGTAGATGGGTAGCCCCCACCTCACGGGCCCACGATGCTGTGCCTGGGTGGTGGCCGTGCCTGGGTGAGGCCGCGCCCTGATGTGTGGCCGCGCCTAGGTGAGGCCGCGCCCGAGTGGTGGCTGCGCCTGGGTGAGGCCGCGCCCGGGTGCTGGGACCCGGTTCATTCTCCTTGGCTATGGAATGGGTCACCTGTGACATGTGGCGATCGTTGATTGGTCCGGTGAATATTGGATGTATCAGGTTGGGTAAGATGTTGTGTGCCCTTTAAATTGTAGCCTCTTTTTTCTGTTGGGTTAAGAAAACTTTTATTTTTAATTTCTGTATTAATAATGGGTTGGCTATTGCAGCACAGCAACACTGTGAAGTTATACTCACTGCTTTTAATCTCAACCATAGATCAATTTATTCACTAATCTTAGCCATCCATTGTTTTTCTATGCATTAACCGGTTACTAGCTCACAGTCAGTTTCAGTAAAGCTAGGGCGAGTAAGCAGATAGTTCTGGGATACCATCCACTTTTTTTTTTTGTTTTTTTTTTTTTTTTGGGGGGGGTGGGGAGTGACCTTGGAAGGGGATAAGGTACCAGCCAGGAGACTCGAACTCGAGACCTCCTAGTGAGCATGGGCATGAAGCGCACCACGGCTCACCAACTAAGCTAGGTAGTTGTTGGTCGTCCACTATTTTCTTGCATACTGGTCTTGAGGGTGTTACCGGGAAACATTGCCATGTGTTCTAACTCACCCGGTGATCATGTACTGCCATAACTCAAGGCTTGAGGGACCGCATGGAAATCAAAGTTCTTGAATTTGGGGGGAAGCGTAGGTAGTCATTGGGAGAGACTATGGGAAGCTTGGGAGTAGTGAAGATTAAAGATCGAATGCAGAATTGAGTTGATTTTGGTTGTCACCATACAAATTTATTTTGGGGAGAATTTCGGGCGGTGAAGATAGAAAGAAAAATTACAGGAAGAATCAAAGGAGGGGTGGTAAATACAGTAACACACATAAAAAAAAAATCTAAATTGATAATAAGGAAACAATAAATGGTGATTGGAAGAATATAGTTTCAAGTAAGAGAAGCCAAGGTTTTTTCTTTCTCCACATTTTCAAAGATGTTGAATTATTTTTTCTGTTTTGGTTCTGTAGATTGTTCTAACCAAGTTTCCCCCATGTGCAGATCCTGTTCTTGTACAAGTACCGTTCAAGGTCCTCGAGGCCACTCTCATGGAATCTATTATGGGATCCACAAGAGGAGTGGATTTTATGCGAGTGGCCCTTGAGGGCCTTGGACGGCACTTGTACAATGACAGAATCTCGTCTCGTTTCCCCACAGTCTCAAATTGAGAGAGAGAGACAGAGAGAGAGAGAGAGAGAGAAGATGATTAGTTAAGTGATATTATGAAGCGCTCCAATAAGCCTGGCCATTACATATAACTACGAATCCCTTCTTCGCATCCTCTGATTGCGCATAGAAAAACAGTGGACGGCTAAGATTAGTGTATAAATATATTTATATTATTGCTGCGCTACTACCTTTTTGGGATAAAAACTAGCTCTCATTTGTATGAGGGGGAGATTGGTTAATTACCCAAATTGGCTCCTAACAATCAGGGGGGTGGAAATTTTTCCAAATTTTACCAATTCTACTCTACCCACCCATAATAGTGTTTAGGTTCACTTAACAACTTTAAGTTGTTGGGGATCAAATCCCATCAACTCAGGATGTAGGAGTTTCAATTTTAAAATTCAAACTCTCACATCCAGGATCTTTATCACCTCCAGTTTGTTGACCGGCCCAGTTCCCCAGTTCCTCTAACAAAGGGGGGCTGAAATGACCTCTCTACCCATGCCCAAACATCCTGCCCGGGTGGGGTCCACCATCCCCCTATTAGAGGAACTGGGGAACTGGGCCGGTCAGCAAACTGGAGGTGATAATTTTCCCTCACATCCATGCCTCGAAAAAGTGATGGGCTTAGAATCCATCAATTGATAGACACATGTCACCTAACAGAGAATAGCTTAATTAAGAAGCAGGAAAGTCTCGTGCAACGATGGGTTACCTACTTTTTCAGTATACTCTTGATGATATCATTGTTTGGGGGTAACAACTAACAATCATCAACCTAGTTTTCATCATTTCTTTTGTGTTAACTCAATCACCCAATACATATCCCATTTTAACTTATGCAAACCCATAGGCGGCATGAATGTTTTGTTGTTTGTTCCCCTGCCTCAACTTCCTTTACCCTCACCAATTGTTTTTCCTTTCTTTACAGCTCTCCTCCAATCTCTCTTGACATGCATTTCCCATGTGGACATCCTTAGCAGAGACAATCGGTCACAATAAGGTTTCAGTTTACCACTTTCATTATTAAAAAAAGGTACATTACATGTCACCCCTGGTTTTTGAAAAAACTCAAATCACCTTCTCTACAGTAACGGTGTTAGTCTGTTGTTAGTTATTTGTGTGAAAGGATTATTTTATCGTTATACTAAAACATTAGAATTAAATTTACTATACTACCCTTCCTTCATCTTCAACATTGGTCAAGGGTATTTTAAGAATTTAAATTTATTTAACTGGCTGACATCATTACTTAACAGCATAAAACTAACGGTAGGAACTAATTTGTCATTTTGGGGTCTAAACCAGGGGGTGATCTGAATTTCGTTTGAAAACTTGGGAGTGACGTGTAATTTACCCTTAAAAAAAGGGGCACCCCCATGTGTTTGGGTGCAGCCTGCGTTGTGGCACAGAGAACATTCTTCCTAAAAAAAACAAAAAAAAATAAAAAACGATTGGCGATGAAAGGGGCTGTCATGGGATGTACATTCTAAAGTTAAAATTTATTATTTTTTTTAAATATTTCTACCCCAGACAGTTTCTTCGAAATTATTATCATACAAAATAGAAATTTATTTATTTTTGAAATTAAAATCTAAAAAAAAAAAGTGAAAAAAAAAACAATAGATCGAGCATTTTCAATTACTCTCCTAAGTTGAGGAAGCGATAGTCCTCATAAACACTATAAAAGAACCTAAAAACTTTGAATATTCCCTTCCAATTATGCAATTGCCATCTTATATATTCCTGAGTTTAATCACAACCATTCTTACCTCTCATCCTTTCCCATTAATCCCCACGAGTAACTCTCCAACTCCGGAATGAAAATGAAAGTCAAAGGCAAAGTTACCAGCGATTGAAAGTATTTAGTTTCTTAATGATTTTCCATTAATGTCCTTATTACCCCCACAAGACCTGTCATACTATCACCATCTTTGAGCCTCCTCATGGAAAATGGATAAAGAACAAAATGGTCTGTGTTGTAAAAAGAGCACATGCTTAGAACAGAAGTGTTTAAAAGCCAGGTTTGACCTTTCTAGTGGGTTTTATTATTACCAAATATGGTCCTATTGTTGGATGTTGGGCCATGTTGGTCTAGTTGGTTGGGCTGGGGTTTTAAAAAGCCCAGCCCAGCCCAGCCTGGCTCTGCTGAAGTAGAATTATACCAACAAACCACACTTTAGACCTCTTTGCAATCTCAAAACCCAACAATTGGGCCATTTTGGCGGCTACCAAATTATTAAATTCTTTGCTATCAAATGTTGAATCTTATTAAGTGGCGCCATTAAACCTTTTTTTTTTTGGGTGAATAAAACTTACTATTAAGTATTGAACATAATAGGTACATTAGTATCCATGCAATCAGATCTAGAACGATTGATTCTTGCATAGTTTGCTAGTCTATCAACCAGATGTATATAAGTACTAGGTTTTTTCAAAATATTTACGGGCTGAAATAAAGTAAGGAAAGAGATAATATCATATAACCAACTAAATAGTTCCCAAGGCCATCGGAATTCATCTGGGGATGTCAGCCAGTTCTTCATTCCCATGCTCTCCAGGAGGTGTCGAGTTCAAATCTCCTGGCTTGTACCTTCACCCCTCCCCCTCCTCTATACAAAATATATATATAAGAAGCTCCCAATTCCAAAAAAAAAATAAAATTGACCAGTCACGGCCCTTCCCACTAGACATGCCTGTGCCTTTTTTTGTTTTCTGAAATAAAACCCTCAAGTATTATAACAACCCTATTGGGAACATGTGTTGAAGAAACCCATTAATTAATCCAAGCCCAAAAACAAATTTAATGTATGGGCCTTAAAACACCACTTAAGCCTAGGATCAGATTATGGGCCACTGCCCAAAACTATAATTAATAAAACTAATGGATTTTTAAAAGGCCTAATGGGTTAACAAAAAATATATTAACTAAAAGAGAAAATTACTTGGACACCCCCTAGACTATGGCCATTTTGCTTACTATCCCCAATTTTTCAAACAATTACTTGACACCCCCTGAAACCTGACGGCGTTAATTTGTTGTTAGTAGTTGAATGGAAAAGTTCATTTTAGCCTGATCACATATTCAATAGAGAACAGTGAAATTGACAGATTTACCCCCTTACCGGCTTTTACCCTCCCACCTTCTTCTTCTTCTTCCTGCAACCCCACAGCCCTACCCCCTACGGCATTGCATCTGCAACATGACTGTTCAAACAATTACTTGAAACCCTAATCGATTTCAAACCCTAATTGAATGTAATGCTAGGGTTTGATTAGTGAAAGGAGAAAAGGAATGGAGAATAATAATATTAAAAAAAAAGGTATCTGGGTGTCGGTTTTAGGAAGTCAGAAGGAAATGGACCTTTGGAAGTGGGGAATAGAATGGGTTTTGGGTGAGTAGAATCTTGAGAAATTGGTTTGATAGAATTCATTTATGCGATATTGTTATTCTGTTGTCGTTTAGGATTATGCACTTGTTTTTTAACCCACAACTTCAGATTACAAATTCTAATCTGACTAATTTTCTGCGATGTTAGTTCGATCTGAATGGGCTTAATCTTCGAGGATGTTATTCTGTTGTCGTTTAGGATTATGCTATTGTTTTCTTTGATTCTGATTCGACCATTCGGGCTTAATCTTCCAGGATGCCCTAATGGTTTTTGAAACAGCAGCCATGACTGCTGTTTTTTTTTTTGGCTGTAAGAGGCATTTACAAAATATTTAATCCATGGTACCGGTGACTGACTACTGTAGGGGGTATTCAAGTAATTGTTTAAAAAGTTGAAGAGAATAAGCAAAATGAACATAGTCTAGGGGGTGTCCAAATAATTTTCTCTAACTAAAACAGCACACACATAAATCCCCAAACTTAATAACAACAATGGGCCTTAATATTAAAAAAAAAAAACCTAAGGATATGGGCTTAAACCCAAAACTATTATAATTAATAAAGCCACAAGATATAATCGTAAGTTTTGTAGTTTTTTTTTTTTTTTTCTTCCGCATACCTTGGTTTCTTAAGAGGCAACAAACAAAGACTGATCGAATATCAAGAACGCTATGTAGGTAAAACTCTAGAAAAGTTCGGATCCAAAATCCACTTTTTTATATTTTAGAAGATTCTGGAATACGGGGTATTTTGTCAAGAGTTTAATTTTTATTTTTATTTTTATATTTCTTAATTATTTTCAATCTTTCATACCACATGTTAGATCTACACCCAAGATCATGACATAGATTAAGAAAGAATAAATAAATACAATAAACTAAATACAAAGCGTACATGAAAACCATGGAAACGATATCGATAGCCCCAGCTCGAAACTAGAACCAAAACTTCTACCCTATATAGTCTTGATTACAAGAGTGATGATACCTCTGAAGTGCATGTGTGTGCGCATGTGAATGCATATGCGTGTGTATGTGTTTTTTATTATAAGAGGAAATTAATAGAGTTTACGTTGAAGGTCATCAATTGTATAGGGGCCCGTAACTGGTATTAGCGGGAAAACCCAATGGTCTGACTCTAGTGGGAGCTTTGTCAGTGGGTCTGTGATGCAATTAGGCGTAGGATTCATTAGTGATAAATTAGGGATTCAAGACTTGCTTTCATTATCTCATTCACCAATTCAGATCTTCTACAGTGCAAGTGTCTGTAGCAGCTTGTGCGGTGCAGACTAGGCCACATGTGCAATGATCATCTTACCCTCTGTCTGGGCAACACGTTTGGCCAGGGGTAAGGCGATCTTTGCATGCACGGCTCAGTCTGCATCGTTCAGGCCTCTACGGGCAGCACGTTGTAGAGGATTTGGATCCCTTATTCACGAATATATATATTGTACATTTGGTTATAATAACTTACAACATTATACCACTACTTTCCTATGATTTCTCCTACCACTTGTATGTCACTTCTCTCAATAAATACATAATAACTACACACATTACACTTGGACTTAAACCTAACACTACACTTACTAAGATAGATATATGTGGACTCAATAACAATAGCCTTTGCTAATACGAGAACTCATGCATACCCGCATGTAGCCAGCAGCTCTCTTCATTTAAGCACATATCATGTTTGGTCTGTTATGTGCCTAATAGGATTAGATCTAGTGTATGAGCAATAGATTGCGTCAGCCTACTATGAGATATGTTAAAGGGCTTGATTTAACATGTTTCATCAACTCAAGTTTAGTCTGTTATGTGCCTAATGGGATTCGATGTATTGTATGGGCGCTAGATTGAGCCAGCCTAGTATGAAATAGGTTAGTTAAATGGATTGATTTAATGCACTTCATCAGCTATGGAGCTTTTGGTATAGTAGTCAAGTACCTAACATTTGATATAGACTAGTACGTGATGCATATCTTGATTGGAGTTCGGATGAGTTGTTGAAGGAGAGAAAATAGGATAAGAAAAATAGAAGACAAAGGGAGATAAAATAGAGAGTCTTTTGGCTTTACGGACGAAGATAGACGTTTTGACTTATTGGGAAGTAATCGACCTCTTCTCAAGATAACCTCTAAAAATAAATTAAGGATTCAAAAACTTGCTTTCATTATCTCATGCACCAATATACATTGTGCACAGATCAAGGTTATAAGTATCAATATCAGAGGCCATATTGGTCTCCGACGATATCGATATTGATACATTCATATCAGTCTAGTATCGAGCCGTATCACCTCAATATTAGATGAAAAGGAAATACGTTTACCACCCCTATAGTTTGAAAAAATTAAATTGATCCCCTTAAAAATTACGCCTACCCCTCCAAAGGAGAGGTGAATGTAATTTTAAGAGGATCGGTGTAATTTTTTCAAATTACAGGGGTTTTTTTTTCGTAATTTTCCCTAGATGAAATAATAAAAAATGCCACTTTTTGGTCTATACCACTAATCAGTATTGTATGGATGATACTTCAATCCATGGTGTAGATTCCTCTCCATATTTTTTTTATAAAAATTGATAAATTCGATCTTATTATTGATGAACTTTTTCTTATCTTAATGATAAACACAAATACAATTTTTTGTTGTGTCAAAACTGGGAGTGCCACCAGATCTTGGTTCCATGTTGTTTGATATGTGTCTTGATATTTCTGATCCTGCGGATTAGATGGTATTGAACTGGGGATCTCAGCGCTAGCCCAAGAGGTAAACGACTCATGAGGGTTTGTGGGGAATAATCACACATCAACTAACTCTGAGATTTTGGATGACTTTATATAATAGTTGGGTCTCTCTAACTAATAGCTTAAGGTCTTGCGTCCGGCTTTTTTTCTTTGATTGCATTAGACAATTTAACATTAATCATATTCTAACTCTTTTTTTTTTTTTTTTTTTTTTTTTGTATTTTGATAATTACATATAGGATAATGGTTATTGAGATTGCACAATGGATTGAGCTACTCCAATTATGCTAGTTTGAATGCAAACCCATATATGCATGTTATAAATATTGGACCGAGTTTTCCTTCAGCCACGGTGAATGAGAATCCATTTGTCGCGGGCTAAAGGCCAGGATGGGTGCGAGAGGGTATCAAAAGAGTTATTTTGGGATTTATACTAAAACCCTGTAGGGGTTTGTGAATGCTACAATGGAGTTGGTGAACCTTCCCCACATGGTGAAGGAAAACTTTCTTCAATTACCAAAAAAACGAAGGAAAACTTTCTTCTAAAATATTATAACTCTATAATGATGATTTCATAAAATCATGTTAGATGTCAATAATTAAAATTAGGAAAGAGATTGTTGTCTGGGCCTCTAGAGCCTGCACGGGTGCGCTGGCCAATGGGAGCGTGTGCGCAAGCATCGCCCTAAGTGGGATTTCTGTCTTTTCATGAGGTAACGCGGTACTTTCGTGTGCTTTCTGTGTCTAGACGTAGAAACCACATGGGCCACTTGATCAAGTAGCGTTATTGTCCCCTTAAAATTAATATACTTAGTCATTGAACTGTGAGGGCCTATTTAATTTTCAAGGGAATTAGTAATCCTTGACTTTTTGAAATTTGAGTCATAATCCACATTTATTAGACACTAGGACATAATCCCACAGTTTTATGAAACATATCTATGTGTAGAATTAGGAGGATAAACATTCTAAAACAAAAATCGTACCAACAAATTAACATCCTCTGCAAAGCGAGCATCTGGCGATGCATTGTAGTGCGGCCCTGAGAGTTTGACACGTGGAAGAAGCTTCACCCAACAGTGCGAGCTCGATGCAAGATAGTTTTTTTTTTTTTTTTTTTTTTTTTTCTTTCTTTTCTTTCTTCTTGAACTTGGCACCGTTGGATGCCGCTTCTTCCACGTATCGAGCTCTCAGGCCCGCATTGCAAGATTAGGGTACTGCAGAGGATTTTTTTTCCCGTCCAATTATAGATGTGTTTGTACACAAATATTTTTATTGCAATTTCAATCAAAACAAAAAGTAGCCCAAAATGACTGGAACAGTAGAAAAGATATCTACTGAAAATTGGCTTAAATCTAGGACCACGTTGGATTATATTAGTATTGCAATTTGTTTAGATTGAGATCAACTCATTTAATCCATGGAAGATCAAAAACAGGTTATCAGAGTTGATTCAACAGCTTCAAAATCATTGGTTCTCAAACAAGACGGTCACATATTAAAAAAAAAATGGTAAATTACATGTCACCCCCTGTTTTCAAACGAAACTCAAATCACCCCCTAGGTTTTGAAAATACTTAAGTCACCCCTTGTATTAGACCCCAATATGACAAATTAGTCCATACCGTTAGTTTTATGTTGTTAAGTGATGATGTCAGCCAATTAAATAAATTTAAATCCTTAGACTACCCTTGACATCCGAACATAGATTTTGAAAGGTAATATTATAAATTGGGTAAATTACACTTCAACCCCTGATTTTCAAGCTATCGCCCATGAGGGTGATTTTCATGGACCAGAGTTCGGTTGCAACAATCCAAGAAGAGCGAAAAAAGAAAGGTTAAATATGTTTAGAGTTTCTATTCTTCTTTGAGAGAGAGATGCAAGGACCGGTAGCGGTGGGTTTAGGTTGCTTTTTGCTGGTTGGATCCATGGTTGATGCAAGAAGAGGGGGAAGAGATGCAAGGATCAGTGGTGGTGGGTTGCAAGTCATATGAGGAAGATGAATGATTTTGGGGTTTTTAGTTTCAAGGATAAAATCGTAAATCAACACTAATCAAGGGTAGTTTAGGGATTTAAATTTATTTAACCGACTGACATCATCACTTTACAACATAAAACTAATGGTAGAGATTAATTTGTCATATTTGGGTCTAATACAATGGGTGATTTGAGTTTCGTTTGAAAATCAGGGGGTGATGTGTAATTTATCTTTGTAAATTTAATTCTTATGTTTTATTACAAGAGTAAAATAGTCTTTTCACACTAATAACTAACACCAGACTAACAATGTTACTGTAAAGGGGGACGGATGAGTATTTTTTAAAATCAAGGGGTGATTTGAGTTTCGTTTGAAAACTAGGGGTGACGTGTAATTTAACCCCACCCCCCTCCAAAAAAAAAAAGACGACGAACCTCATTATCAAGGTTCAAGTAAGCAGAATTGCCTTCCATGAATTCCAATTCCCTAATTCAGCCGGAATTGACCAGAATCGGCCTGAACCCTAAAAACAGAACCGATTATTTTAAATCAAGAACCAAGCTCACCATTGCTTTTTAAAGCTTAAGATAACAGACTTGATGAAAATGGATGGAAAGGGAGGAAAAGAGCAAAAACACCCCAAAAAGGTTCTCTCATCTCTTGTCTCTATAGGCAACAAAAAGGTGTCCCTGTCCCCCACAATCTCAAGATCTCAATGTCGAGTAGTCGCATTGGTCTTCTTTCTAAAGGGTTAAACTGTGCAAATTGGCCAAAAAAGGAAGATCAATACTACACAGATTTATCTTTACAGATTTCTTTTGTACATCAACTTTATATGTTCATTCATGATTCATGACTGTAGAACACATTACCATATATATATATATAAATCCTAATGGCTACATCTATAGGGACAATTCCACTTAGTGGGTTCTATTCAAAAAGTCAAATAAGGAAATCTATATTTGTAGAACATCTAGTGGAAAGGCACCATTGGTGTAAAGGCATACTTCCACCACCAAAATTTGGAAAGAAGACAAGAAAAAGAATGGAGAGAAAGAGAGGAGAGGAGGGTGAGAAGATAATAAAAGGGAACAAACAAGAAAATGGAGCTAATAATATAGAGATACATGAAGACCCACCACCATTACACAATACCTCACCCTCAGGACTTAAAAAGGATGGAAGGAGTTGAAGTTTTAATATATGGAGGGATATGAGGTCTCATGTCGACATCTGATGTCGACATTATATATCTATCATAGGGTGGCTCTTTAATTAAGATGGACATTCTGGATTGTATAAGGAACACCTTTTTTTCTGTGGCCTATTGGAGAGAACTGTTCAAGTGCCAGACCCTCATCCATGACCTGACCCAATTCTAAATGAATAATAAGTCCTTCATTTTATTTTATTTATTTATTTTTGGTAACTATTGAACTTTTATTAATCTAGAACACATTAAAAAATCTTCACAATTTGGAATCATAAAGCATACAGGTTTTTCATGACCTCAGAGTGTGAAATGACACCAATGAAAGGGTGGGAGACGGATTCGTTTAGTAGGAGACCTACATTTTGCTTGAGGAGAGAATGTTTTAATGTGGGTTATGGGCTCCACGATTCATAATGTGAGAGGACGTGGGAAAGAATCTCTACTTGGTCGGCTTTGTAAGGATCTTTTTAATTTCTATTTAATAATATTGATTGAGTAACCCTAAGGGGTCAGCTCAGTTGGCAAAACACCAACTCAAATAAGAGGTCATGAGTTCAAACCACCTTGGGGCCTATCCCCATCCCCTAATTCCCCACCTCCCCTATTATACAAGCTCTTAATCCACATGTGGAGGACTAATGTGGCCATTCTCACAATTAGTTGGTCATAGGGGTGCAAGTTTGGCCCGAACAAGGCTTGGGCTGTGAGATACTTGGCCCTGAGGGCAAGTCAGGGCTGAAAATTTCTAGCCCTGAGTCAAGGTCGGGTTGGGCCAGGGTTGAGGCCTTGGGCTGAATCCGGTTCAACCCATTCCGACCTTGTTTTAAGTTATACTATATATATTATAAAGTTTAAATCTCATACATATTTTGTTAGATAATATATTATATATGAAGATAATAAGTGATTTTATTATAGTGTTATTTTATGTAAAATTGATAATTTTCTACCCAACCCAGCCCAACTCAATCCAGCCCGTGCATCACTCCCTTTCCCCACTCCATGATCAGGGCCAACCCGACCCTGAGGGTAGGATAGGGTTGGATTTTCCAGGCCCTAAGTCAGGATCAGGTCAGGCTTGGGAAGCTAAGGGGACTTAGGGTAGGAAAAGGGTTTTAAAAAGCCCGGCCCAACCCGACCCTATTGTAGCCCTAGTTGATCATATGTTAAATTTGGAAATCCGTTTTAGTCCTATGCTCCATCATACGGTGCAAATGGAGCCAAAATTGGCTTAAATGGTGAACCAAAATGATCCAAGTCGGAACGGGGGCATGGTTCGGACTCAATTTGGTGCAACATTCTGCTCCATTTATTAGACCTTTTGGGAAATTAGTTGGGTTTTTTATTACACTTTTTCCCTTGTACTACAGTTTAACTTTTGCTAGTGAGCATCCACAATGGCTGACTGGTGAACAGTTTCCATAAAAACCCAAAAAAACTAAAAAAAGGAAAACAAATGACTAATTAGAATGGGGTATTATTAGAATTTGATTCTTTCTTTTAATTGCCTCGTATCTTATTTCTAAAAGCTCTTTAAATTAAAAATGTAAAAAGATTTTCAAAAATTATTTTAAAGTATCATATCATATATTTTGAGTATATATGTGAAATGACAATATTTACCATCATTGAAAAAAATTATGAAATACTACAAGGACACAAAAAAAAAAAAAAAAAGTGAGATTACAAATTATCTGAGACTTTCAAAGATGTCAATAAGAAAATCCTTTTATTTAATCTCTAAACAACCATATTTGAGAAGTTTGTTGTTTTATCATGATAAACGTATTACCCAACAAAGAAAAATAGATAATTCTGTTGAACAAGATTTTTATGATAGCGAAAAAGAAGAAAGGGATTATACGATCGAGACTCCCGTATGCAGAACCCCATCCTTAAGATACAGATGTGTTTGTGTGCTAACAACATGTAAATCCTTAACAAAGGATCCTTTCCTTTTGAATACACATCCCTTATAAGTCCTATGAATACTTATAAGCTCAACCTCACTTTGAAGGTGAGCAATGTAGGGCTAAACATGTTCCTTTGCTGAAACAACTTGGTTGTTCAAGATTACAAAACAAAATAACAAACACTAGGAGATCCATCAGGTCAAGGAGTTGTTGGCTTGACAATGTGGGAAATTGATACAAACACAGTATTGTATAACATTTCCTATTGGTTTTGATTCTTGGCTGTCTAGAAGGTCTATTTTAACAGAAATAGATCCTGGCACCCCTAAATTTTTCCCATCACTTCCTCAAATTCTCCTAAGAAAAACTTCTTTTCTAAATCCACCAATACAACTAATTTTCATTCCTTATTCCTTCTCATCCCAAACAAACCTTTTCTGTCTCATCTCCCTCCTCTATGCAGCTTAATAATCAGCTCAATGTGTTCTAATGGAGGTTAGTAGTAATGTGCTCTACAGAACTGTTCCATCATTGTTTCTTTGATAATTGTCTAACCGAAAAAAAGAAGATGAAATTTCGCTTTATTTTTGAGCTATGAAAAAGAAGCTTGGACCCAGTTTCTCTCCACCCATAGTGAAGAAAAAATCTCTTCATCAACCTCTTATTAAGTTGGAGAAGGGTATTTGGTACGGGGTGAGAGTTAATGATGAACCTAGAGTCCAATCATAGCATCACGTCAGTCACCATGGGTGAAGAAATTCTCTTAAAATTTTTATTCAAAAATTGTATTGTAGAAAAATATGAAAAATTGTAAGCACATTTTAGACTCTGTTTGGTGCCAAGGGAAATAATGGAAAAGGAAGTAAAATCAAGTAATTATAAATATGGAAATTTTTATATCATTACCTCACATCTGATTATCAATTTCACTTTACTTTGTAATCAAATTAGCCTACCTCATTAACTTGGGAAAAGGTTAAATTGTTGTTGTTTGCAATCAAATTCCTTTGATTTGAAAAGTAAAATAAATATTTCTATTAAAAAAATATATGTACCAATGAAGGTAATAGTGTCATTGAATAATTTATAAGAGATTTTTGTATTGACACCCCTCAAGATGTCAAATAATTTGTAATTTTACTTTTTTATCCTTTTAGTTTGACACATCACATGCGTATTCGAAAAATATGCATGCTAATGACACTTTTTGATAATGACAAAATGATATATCACTTTCAATTTATTTTTGAAGCCTGTTTATCCTTTTATCTTAAAAACCTTTTAAGAATAAAAAAAAAACAATTAAAAGACAGTGTCAAGTTTTAAATACACTTATGTAAGTGTCATTTTGAGTCTTTGAGACTCCCATTATACGATATTTTAAATGTCATTGAAACACCTATAGTTACCAAAGCGAAATGGCTTCAATGTTCTAATTCGCTGATTTAAAGTGTGTACTTTCTCACTGTAGAGCTAATGATTATTTTTTTGTGATGCGTCCAAATGTCCCAGAAGTCAAGGGTGTGGTATAGGAGTGGTAATTCGAGACGGATTCTTATCGCCCACAGTACTGGGGGAGTCCAGTGCCCATCATGCGGTTGGGCACCACCCATGGCCCCACCGTGCACACATGGGTGGTGCCCATCCACACGATGGGCACTAGACCGCCCCCAGTACTGGGGGTGATAATTTTCCAATTCGAGACAATGTAGGAAAACTAGTGTTTGCTCTCTCAGAAGTTTGCAATTTTGTTAATATCACTGATGAAGGCGTGGCTTTAACAATCAAAAGAGGGGCCTTGGAATGCATCAGCATGGGCATGGATCACATTGAGGTCGAGTCAGATAATAAGGAAGTAATCTCCCTCATACAGTCACCCTCAAGAGCTCTCCCCCCTCTCTCTTCCACACTTCGGCCCATCAACTCGGATATCAATTTTCTAAAACCACACCTTCTTTCATGTTATCTTGGTTATATTCCTAGGGAGTCGAACTTTGTAGCGGATGCCTTAACTAGGAAGGCCATGTCTATGCAAGTATTTTCTCTTTTCCCTTCATACATCTTAGCGGATGGATCTATCAAGTGAAAAGAGGGCAACCCAAAATTGGATTATAGGAGAGAATCACATGCATGGTTCGTACCAATGGGACCGGTGTCGGGATTAGTTAAGGTTGTTATCAATTTGATACCGATCTAGATTTGTCAAAATCAATCTGTATCGGTAAAAAATGGTCAAAAAATTGGATTTTTTGTATCGATTCCCATATCATGGTCAGAAAATATTAAAAAATATATAAAAACTAAAAGTAAATCAGAAAATCACAGCCGATATCAATTCGATCTGGGAAATCGATGAATCAAATCCTGAGATTACAAACCATTATAATCATAATGACCGATACCAATCAATCCCAAGGGCAATACAACCACGGGCCAAATTCGGTCATTATTTGGGATTGGTCTAGACCGATACTTATCCGATCCAAAATTACTAATTTTGAAATTTGGTCCTTACCAACCGAGCTACCCCGTCCCATATCTTGGTCAACTCACATAGTCCTTATAGCTTTTATGACAGTTTTAAGCCAGTAATCAAACTGCAACGCTTTTCACGTCTCACCATGGGGTATTGTGGGCCTGGCACAATCCCACTCTACTTTAGTCTTAAAAAAACGTCTTTTTCAATTCCCTAAAATGCAGTGCAGTGCAAATCAGGGTGGGATGTCGCCACCTAATTTTTATCTTATGTAGTTATTGCACGGTGCTGTGTTGCATCGTGTAGGGGCTGTAAAGGCCATGTGCACCATGTGGGACCTGCTATGTCACATGATCTTTACTGCGTCATACGATGAAGTACTGCATCTTGCAGTAACAAGAGAGAATAACGATTATGTCGCCACCTAACAGATGTGACATCCAATAGTCCGAGCTCAAAAAAAAAAAAATTAGTTGAATTAAGCTCGAACAATTGGATGTTGCGCCTGCCAGGTGGTGACATCCCACCCCCAAACTGCACCGCACTGCACTTGTCAAGAAAAGCAAAAAAAAAAACCCTCTCTCCGTCCCCTTAAATAATCACCAAGCGGCACAGCCAACATGATGTACAAGGCTTGGCTTGGCTTTGTTGACATTTATCATATAATTAGCTAGGCACCTAACTGATTCCGCCCCCCCCTCTCTCTCTCTCTCTCTGTGTGTGGGTCCCACGTTGTCTGTGTTCATAAATAAAGACCCAATTGGAAATCTTGGAGTGTGTCTCCCCCACTCTTCCTGAGTGAGTTTTATTCTTGAAAGGAAGAAAAGAGAGAGGGGCTTGGACTGTGGTTCCTTAGTTCTCGTCTCATAGTGTCTCATAGTGTCGACATGGGCTGCCAAGAAGAGATGGTGATAGAGAAGATCTGTGACATCTACCACAGCATCTCAAAGCTTGAATCACTGAAACCATCAAAAGATGTCAACATGCTCTTCACACAGCTTGTTCTCACATGTATTCCGCCCATCTCCATCGATGTAACCAAGCTTTGCAAACCTGTTCAAGACATTAGATCTAAACTCATTAGACTCTGTAGTGAAGCAGAGGGTCTTTTAGAGTCTCACTTCTCTTCCCTCTTGGGTTCCTTTCAAAACCCACTTGATCACATAAACATCTTCCCTTACTACTCCAATTATCTCAAACTCACTCACCTTGAATTCAATCTCCTCATCAAGCAATGCATCCATGTCCCTACTCGAATCGCTTTCGTCGGTTCCGGTCCCCTTCCTCTTACCTCCATCATCTTGGCTTCCTATCACCTGAAGAAAACTACCTTCCACAACTATGACATAGATGCTTCAGCCAATTCTCTTGCCCATAACTTGATTTCTTCTGATCCTGACCTCTCCCAACGCATGTTCTTTCACACTACTGATATTATGGATGTGTCCACTGCCCTTAGGGACTATGAAGTTGTTTTCTTGGCAGCTCTTGTGGGGATGAACAAGGAAGAGAAGGCCAAATTCATTGATCACCTAGCCAAACACATGGCCCCTGGTGCTCTTTTGATGCTTAGAAGTGCTCATAGTGCCCGGGCTTTCCTCTACCCAGTCATTGAACCTAGTGATCTCCGAGGGTTCGAGGTTTTATCGGTCTTTCACCCGACTGATGAAGTGATAAACTCGGTGTTGGTCGCCCGAAAATATCCGGTACCTGTCCCTGCAGTACTAGATCAAGGCCATGGACCCATAATTTTACCTGGCAAGTGTTCTGAGATTCAAGCCTTCAATCCCCTCAACCATGGCAACATTATTGAAGAATTGGCCATTGAAGAGAAACTTTCTTGATTGATCTTTTTACTGCATTCCTAAGTCAATTTGTACTTTCATCATCTTTCCCTTCTTATGTGTTCCTGTGTCCTCCTTTTTTTCAATAAATAAAGAGGATCTTAATTAATCACTTCATCACTTATCTATATATATATATATTAGTTGAAGAAAAGATTGATGCATGAATCCATGATGTTTATAGAACTGTTGGGTGATGATTTGACAAAAGAAAAATGGTGTGGGTCTTTTGTTATTTTTCTTGTCTTAAAGCCAAGGCTTCCATAGACTTTATCTATAAAATCATGGTGGCCTGAGCTCACATAGGCATCCACATCAAGCTTACTATCTATCAAATTGTAACCTTTCCACAGTTCCCAATTTGACTTTATTGGTTTTAAGTTTAAGCAGATGGGTAGGACAGAAGATAAAGATCCAAAACTCTCTACAGTTGACAGTTTATAATTGGTGTTCATGTTGATGTTGGTAGGGTACAATGTCTTGTATTCGCTCGCTTGCATAAGTGAATTGATTCCAATTTCCGAAGGGTTGTCAAGAGGCCGAAGGGTTATATAGGTATTTCGGTAAATATTCGGTTATGCATGTCTCGAATTCCTGGCCTGTTTCGAAGAATGACTTGGTCCGACAATTTTGGTGACGATCCAAATGGAACTTTTTTTGAGGAGTATTTATGTTCTTTACCCGTTTTGTTGTAAAAGGTAAGATTTGGGGGTTTTCGTTTTAGGGTTTCAGAGAAAGAATAACAACGCCGTTTTGGGTGTTCTTGAGAGTTCTTCGTTGTAGCTTTCTCCAATTTACATAGTGAAACAACTTCGCCTTCGTCCGTGGATGTAGCACACCATACTGGTGTGTGAACCATGTTATATCTATGTCATTTTGCTCTGTTCTTGTTTTTTTTTATTGCTTTGGTTGGTGTTTTGCTCTAACATTTTCTGTATAGGATTTTGTTATAAATTTGTAGTGAGAGTTGTTTCTCTATAATCAATCTGAGAGAGGTGTGAAGACGAGCGATTGTAACCCTATTTTCCATTCATAGTGAAACAGATCTCATCTAACTGTGGACATAGGCAAACTTAATTGCTGAACCATGTAAGTCTTTGTGTGCTACTATGTGATTGTTGTTTGTTATTTTCATTCGTTTTCTACATCGTTTTAGGTTCTCGTGTTCTATAGATGTCATGGTTTAATTTTCTTCAATGTGTTAGCTCCCTTGTGCGACTCAAGAATTTTATGTAGGCTGCTGCCTAGGGTGGAAGAACAACAGCATGATCCACTTCTCCTTGTAAAGGCTGTCAGCACTTGTTAGCACTTGTTAGTTGCAAATTTTGACCACTAACACAGGATGTTCTACATATTTTTCTTTGAGTTCAAATCATAGTTCGTTGTTCTTCTGGCTTTATCTCTTCTCATTCATTTGTACTTCACTCCTTAGTTGTTGTTAGAAAATTTTGCAGCTGTAATATATGTACTAACTGTACAAGTAAAGTTGCAAAACACCATAGAGTGCAGGAAATTTGCTTTTGCCCTTGGCAGGTCATGGAATAAAAAAAAGTTAAAAAAAGGTGTACCCAATGCACAAGACTCCGGCGGAGTCTAAATCATGGCATCTAATCATCATAATTCAATCCGTACTTTTTTCCCTTAGTTAAAACTTAAAAGAACATTGCTTAAAGCTAGCAATGGTAAAAGGTTCTGGTTACCAACGGATAAGCCGGGTTCAAGTCTTGAGGATGACCACTTTGCACAAAAAAAATACCAAAGGTTAGGACCAACTCTAAACTCACCCCTCTAAGGACCCCACATTAACGGGACCAACACTGGGGAATGGCCCTTTTTTTTGTTTTTTTAAACTTTTTTTCCCCTAATCACTGAAGACAAGGATATCCTTTCATGTAAAAATCAATTAGTTCCCTAACTTTCTAGTTTACTGAGAACTTTTATTCTAAATTACATAGTTCCCTAACTTTCTAGTTATAGTCAAATTATGTGTACCTCTTAAGTGTCCAGAAAATATTTGAGTGAGAACAGTGGTCTCACTATATTATTATATATAAAATGTTTGTAGCTCAGAAGCTTATGCTGAGAGATATAATAGACAAGTGGCAAGACTTGGAAGAATGGATTAATAGTGTAGCAGTTATAAGTGAGGAAATTCAATCCAGATGGTTTAGTCATGTAAAATGGAAAATCAATAGCTGCAGAAATGAAAAAGAATGATATAGTCCACCTTGAAGCTGTTGAGAACAAGGAGAGAGTCAAAATGCTTTGGATTGCGAGAAAGATCACAACTCTGAATTGGGTAAAAAGTACATGATTCAAGTAGATAATTAAATAGCATATTGATTGGATAAATGTTCTGTCAAATCAAAAAAATGGCTCCAAGTCAATTAAGATGATCCCTATCTGCTCACCCAGATTGACATTCCCATGAAGCCAACAAGCACCAAGGAGCGCTCTCCATACGCTACCGCCAGCCTCATGTGGCCTTGTTTGAATATTCAATTTTGCACCAGTCGCTGATATTGTGGTCATTCATCAGATAGCTGATGGGCATCAATTTCTATCTATTGCTGTCTGAATAGGCATAAATCCATTAGCCCTGACCAAGCGCGCCCAATCTCGAACAAGTAGACAGACAGCAATGTCGTCATTGTGATCTTATCTGTCTTGATATCTGCAACTTTTATATTATTAAAGAGATCCAATACCTCCCTGTTATTACCCCTTTGGACATACCCACTAATCATCGCATTCCAAGAAACCACGTTGCGTTCAGGCATATTATCAAACAACTGGCCGGAAGCTTCGCTCAACAAGCCAGCGTTGACATAACCCACAACAATAATGGTCCAACAAACCGTATCCTTTGAGACATTACATAGAAAACCTCTCGTGCATTAGCCAATTCCACTGCAAATTCACAAACCAATCCAGCAAACAGTTCCAAGAGATGCTGGGTGTCGTGTTCCTGAATTTTATCAAATAGTTGGTGCCTCAACGATCCTATCTCTCCAAAATAAATCCACCAACGAGTTCCACGACTGGGTTCTGAACCATACTGGGCATTTTATTACCTGGGCAGGGCATGGGCATGCTTCCTTAGAATTTTGAACAGGAAGCAAAAAAAGTCGTCAAAACAAATGGTGCCTTCACATAGATAGCATTAGGGAGCATGGTTTGAGGAATCGGTATTGGATCGATCAATCCGACCAATTTGTATCAGTATCAATGGAGACATTTATCGATTCCTGGATTTGGAACCAAGAACCATCTCAGAACCAACTCAAAACAACCTAGAAATGGACCATTACACATATAACGGTCGGGTGTGAGTTTGGCCCTGTCGGCCGAAGCCCGCCTAGAGCTTGAATAGGACCTGGACTAAGATTACCTGTCCCGGGAATTTCTGGCCTTGAGCTAGGGATGGGTTAAGTTTGAGGGCTTGAAACTAATTCTTGTCCCTGCATCTCTCTTCCTCCTTTCCTGAAAGAGTTGAACCAGAAATTCATATTTCATCTTACACCCATGTATAATGCTGAAGGTTGGGATGGATAAAAAACTATATCAAGGGTGTCCATTATCCAATAACTTTTAATTTCAATTTCAATTTCAATTTCAATTGTTCTTCTTGAAGTTTGATATGACTGGTTTCAGAGAATCATACATTCCAAAGTAGAGACCACGGTATAGAATAATCCCAACACATGAGATGTTAAACCCACGATAAAGACCAGCAATGCCATCAGATTTGAGGTTTTCTTGTAGACATCAATCAAACCATTGAACTGCCTTTCACCACCCTTGTTGGCAGCCTTAGCATCATTTGCAAGGCGGGTTCGGGCATAATCAAGGGGATAGACAAAGATCAGAGATGTAGCACCAGCAGCACCTCCTGATGCCAAGTTTTCCAGCAAACCATTTCCAGTAGCCATCTCTTTCTTTTTTTAAAGTTGAACAGCCTCTTGAAGTAATCCTTAAAAGCAAAGTTCAGAGCCTGGTGCAAGAATAAGCCCAAGCATTACAGGTAAAACAAACTGATAGCACAAAAGCAGAAGCATGATTCAGATGAGTTAAATAAGAAAATCATATGTATGGACAAGAGAAATCTGAACATGTATGCAGTCAACCATTGACTTCAGACTTAAAGAACTGACCTGTGTAGGAAGTATCTGATAACATTGGCTGTGTTGCCTCTCCAGAGAGAGAGGAAGCCTTCCCTGATTGTTCTGGCAAAGATCTTAAAGCCTATGACATTCTGTACGGTTTTTTAGGTCCAAGGGTGCCATGAGATGTGTAGATCTTTTTAACAGATGTTTGAGTGCCAAATTTTTTTTTGTTATTAGTAATTTGCAAATCCTTTATTTGATTGAGTAAATGAGTTCTAATCAACCAACAAATCTGACAACTTAGCCAATTTAAAAAACCCAGATCAATACTCCTCAAGCCTAAGGTTGATCACTGTCAAAGCCAATCAGCCCGACCTGGTCGGCCCTGAGGACGGGTTCTGGTTAGATTTTTTAAACCCTGAGTCAGAGCTGGACTGGGTCTGGGCCCAGCTAAGACAACTCAGGGTTGGGCTGGGATTTTAAGAAACGCGGCCCAACCCAACCCTTTTGCAGCCCTAAATAACGAGACAAGTTGATTCTGGGATGGGTTTCCAAAGGTTTTAGAACCAGCAGATCAATTGTTTATCTGAATGATTTGGGATGAGATTTGAAAATGTGGAATTTTAAAGGTCTTTTTGCATGCTTAGGATTAGGGACTTCCTCTTTTAAGTATTTTTGGTTACTATATATACACTTGAAGAATGAATATATAATTTCTTATATGCCTAGAAGTTATTTGATTATTTGTATACTTAGAAATATATATTTGATTTTTTTTAATGCATATTTATTTTGAAATTTTGACACTTTAAACAGATTCGGGGAATGACCCCCTGAGACCAGAATCAATTAGGACATATCCCAATTACCCAAACAACCTTACCATTGTCTTTTGTTTTTTGCCCTAATTAATAATCTATTCTGGTCCTTTCTTATTTAGTCCACAAACAAACCAGGCATCCAGGCATAGTTACAGTAAGAACATTAATATTTGCAGAGTCTACAACTTTATACAAATAAGTAGAGAATCCATTCAGCCTCACTACTCAAAACTTCAAAGAGCATCAAATCAATGCCAATTACTCCTGTGCTCAGATACATTTTGAGGTAGCACTGCATCACTGCCACCGATACCCTCCATCAGTGCGAAACGCATATCTTCGGATGGCTTCCAATGCCTCTTCCTCTGGTTGATGAACCAATTGTTGATCTGTTTTTGATCTAGTCCCGTCACTTTGGAAATCATCTTCTTCTCCTCTTCCTGTACCATTCCACCCAATGTTCAATTAATCAAAATCAGTATAAATGCCGCTGGAAATCTCTGAAAGACTTAAGGAGACCATGTTATTGGGATATCCACGCATAAGGCAGAAAAAATATTCCCACATCGGATATGAAAGGGGATGTGAGTGGGTTAATAGGTACTTAAGCACCCTCTCTTTAACAGCTAGCGTTTTTGAGAATGAGACCTAAGTTCCTAACAAATATAACTAACACCCCCACAATGTAGAAATCCTAATTAATTTGCTTGGCAACTCATTAATTACAATAAAATGTTCATGAAAGAGTTTGTGATTACCGTGGGGTATGGCCATCTATAGTGATTATTCCACCAGTCCAACAATGCCATCCTTGCATCTATAGATAGTTTTACTTTCTTTCGCTTCTTCAGGAATTCTTTCCTCAGACTGCTAAGGTAGCCACTATACTTTCTCAAAAGCATTTCTTTCAACTCCTTGTCACCAGGTTGAGGAACAGAAGACTCTATGCCATCGAATGCCGCTTCCGTCTCCCAACAGCTTAGCTCCTCTTCTGAGGTCCTAGATGCTTCATCTGAAAAATAATAATAATAATAATAATAACTCAAAGTGGATTCCATTCGAACGGTTGTGAGCCATTCTCGCATCCCACCTCACTATAGCGGAACTTCTAATTACCAATATATATTAAGATCAATATGTTTTGCAATTTCTCCACCACCCCCAAAATAAAAATAAAAAAGGAAAGAAAAAAAGATGGGCAAAAATTTTTCTCTCAAAATAAATCAAACAAAATTTCTAATCTTTATTTAAACTAAATTTCTTTACTAACCTAGCTGATTATCCTACAAATCTACAGCAGGATCTGAAAAGTACAGGTGGTATCTTAGTAAAGGTTATGTCAGGTTGTGGCCACCCTACCATAGGGAATAGACCCTTGAACCCTAACCCATTCCAATCTGACCCATGAGTCAAAGGAGGTCAACCATAACCAAACCCATCATTAAACCAAATCCAATTAACCCAGTTTTTTTAAATTAGATTGTTGAGTTGGGTCAGGTTAAAATGAGTTGGCCAAAGGCCATAAAATTGAATATTCTTTACAAATTTAGTCAGTAAAGTTGAACTCAATACCAATATCAACTAAAGTAACACTTCTACCATCAACCCAATTTCTATTGATACTAATCCTGTTTAACCTAGTATACACCAAGCCTTGAAATACAACACTCTCTCTCCTCCCTAACCAAGTGGGCCAATCCTGTATACAAAGCATGATGCACTATTGCATTCCCTCCCATAGTTCAAAAAACTCAGTGAGATCTCAAGAAACTCAAGACGAGAAAGCATGCGAAATAGAAAAATGCAATGTTTCGAAAAACTCGATCGAGATTTCAAATATTTCAAGAAATCTTAGTGAATTCTCGAATATTTCGAGAATCTCAACCTCCTCAGTACTCATAGAGTCATAGTATTGTATTGTTGGGACTTGGGATTTGAGACGTTGAAGACTAGGATAGTAAGGTGTCTATGACTTGTGTAATTATTCATTGTACTTGGATTGGGTTTCTATGTAATATGCATCGTGAACACTTCATTGTATCTTGTGGTTTGTAGTAGAAACTTTGAGTGTTTACCAAAAAAAAGTAGTAGAAACTTCAAGTCTTTAATTATTCAATATGATGTGTCTTCATCCATTATTGCATAATTTACTTGTTTTACTTGCCAATTATGTTTCATATCATTCAAACAATGTGCCAACCAAGTGTGCAAATCCAAAATACCAAATTGGGTGTTTTTTTTTTGTTTTTTTTTTCCAATTTGAAGCTTTAAATATGTTTATTAAGTCTAAAACAAGCCCCCTCAAAGTTTCAAAGCCAACTGTGGCCATTTGCTCACCGAGACATAGTTCCAAAACAAAAAAAAAAACTGTCAAACCAAGATCTCATGATTTCGAAAAACTCGACCTGGTCGAGATGGCTGTTCGAGATGAGTTTTTTAACCATGTTCCCTCCCATGTGCCTATTGGCTTGGCATACGAGATGCCAATATACACCGGCCGCATATCTATCACTCCCCCAAAATTATAATTTCATTACTATTCACATAATACTATCCAAAAAAACATATTTATTATTTATTTTACCTAAGTAACTATAAGCCATATACCCACCAACAAGGGTCACCTTAACAAATCTTTCTCAATCATAGTCACTTAAGACTACAAATCCTTACAGAAAAGAATACATACCTAGGTGCCAGGCATCCATCCTATATAAGCATATACAAAATATAAGTATAACATTCAGTTTAGTCTTTGAAATGTTTTGAAAGAGAACCAGTCATTCAGAAATTGAATACAACACCAAATATGTTTAGTTGGTACAAGCACATTTATATCAGGGAGCCATAGAGAGATGGAGTGGTATCTTTACTGTCAAAGATCATGCAAAACAGCCACATAAATACAAGTACCACTTCGTTCCTGCCCCCCCCCCCCCCCCCCAAAAAAAATAATAAATAAATACAAGTACCACAAGCTTGGGACTCCTGAAAGTAATTCAAGGCACAAGAGAAGTACCTTGAAAACTTTTAGGGTTTGATGGTGCCGAAGGAATAACCATGGGATTGATGGCCACACACAGAATGAAACAAAAAAACAATGCAACAAAGTATAGGCCAAGGTTTTAAAACTCTGAATCGGTTAGAGACGATTCCGATCAGAATCAGAATCAGAATCAACCTGAACCGGTGCAGAAATCGGGATTATCTAAGCTATTTTATGGTGAAAATCAAGTCGTTTAGGAATCAGGAATCGGTCTGATTCAAGATGGTTTTATGAAGAAAATGACTACGAATCAGCTGATCCGATTCCGATTTAGGAAGCAACGATTATGGACTGTGGAAATTGAGATTGGTGTCAGCTGATTCCAATTTGAATCAGCCAAATCACCGACCCAATTCCCGATTCTTAACACCAGGGTATAGGCAGATGAACAGCCGATCCGATTCTGATTCGGCTGATCCGATTTCGATTCAGGAAACAATGATTTGGGACCATGGAAATCGAGATCGATGAGTTGATTCCAATTCGAATCAGCCGATTCACCAATTTGATGCCCAAGTATTAAAACCATGGTATAGGCACATAAACAGATCTTAATTTCAATTGCAGTTTTGCATAAATGCATTTGCAAAGACGGTCAAGAAAAGATTCCACCAATCATGGAAGTTACAACAACCACAGCACAGCGCAACAAGAATCACATTCAACATAAGTGCTCTACACTTCACACAAAATCCAGATGCAATGACACAAATAACTCAACAACAACAACACACTCAGCCATGGATCCAAACAAAACAAGATGGAAAATTGACAGAAGGAAAGTGACAAATGCAAGATGAAAAATAAAAGAAAAATGAAGGGAGAAAGATGAAAGTAAGAGGAGAGAAGCACAGCCCATCAAGTTCGGAGAATCTCTGCTAAATGGGGTCTGATACATGGATCCTTGCCCTTCAAAAGGCTCTAACAGAGGTCATACTAGGTACTAGACCTAGACTATGCATATCCTTCCTCACAAATAATTCTAAAGCCAAAAAATTATTCACATTCAAAAAAAAAAACCAAGAAACGTTTTTTTTTTTTTGAATTCTTTTTTGGTACTTTAATTTTTGGGTGGAAGTTCTCTGTGCAGCAATGCAGGCTGCGCCCAGACACGTGGGCTGTCCATTCAGGGGGGGCAGGGTGGTCATTTTGCCCACCCTCATGTGTCTGGGTGCAGCCTACGTTGCTACATAGAGAACATTTGGCCTTAATTTTTTAATGAACTTGATGGCTGTTTATAAATTGATAACACATTGACCTAAAATAGCATTTGCATAACAATGTATCCTCCAAATCCAGAAGAGGAACTCAAGAACAAATTGGGGAAACAGTTGAAACTGAGTGAAATGGGATAATTAAAAAAAATTAACCAAAACACTACACCAAACTCTGATCCTAACTCTACTAGGGTCACACTATAACCTACTCAATAAGATCCAAGGAGGCTCAGGGTCGAAACCTCAAAATGAGATCCGACACGTCTCAGTTTGTATCGGGCCTAACCGAAACCAGGTCCGAAATGAAATCTCGATCCTTGATGGCCACACAAAACAACAGTTTGAAATATAAGAGACAAGGGTTCCAACCTTATCTTTTCCAATATACTTAGACCTGAAGAATCCTCCAACCACCAGTACAAGAGTCAAAAAATTTAGCTCAACTAAATGTCAGCCCCAAAATCCATAGGATGGTTATATATGTAATTTTCAATAAATAAAATCAGATTCAATGAAAAGGAGGGAGAAAAATATGTTACCTTATAGCAAACTAATTACCACCAA